>NC_136057.1:977499803-978795010 GCF_964261635.1 Lissotriton helveticus | reverse complement strand
ACCTTCAGATGTCGGTTCAACATTTACTGAAGAATTACGACTAATTTAATGACTTTTTATTATCTGTATTTTCCCCTTAAACCCATACTTTGTGTGGATATTTGCATAAATATCTATATTGAAATAACTGAAAATTACCTTTGTTGCTCTGCTCTTAATTTCCTTTAGAAGACCTCATGGTGCTGCCTTTCTCCCCACCTTGGCTCAATAGGTCATATGGGTTATGAATCTTGTCGATATTTATACCAAATCCGTTGGGGCACACATTACAAGAAGGGTATGGCTTCCCAGGCCTTTGTGGCCAATGCTAGTCTACAGGATCTTTTCAGATCAGTAGATTGATCCAACGTGCCCACTTTCCAAACCTTCTATTAAAAACCAGTTCCTCATGAGGCTATTTCAGTCGTTGATATGGATTAAACAAGTACAATAAGATGTAGATATTCCTTACTATTAATGAAGGAAAGTCTTGATTTTATTGAAGACACAGAGAAGAGCATTATCTCACCACTGTGTACTTGATAAATTTCCATTACTCCTTTTCTTTCAGTACCTTCTGGAGGTTTGCCTACCACTTCTTAAAACTGAGGTTCGCTCTAGGCATATTGGTGGCCTCTCTTCATCCCCCTCTGGACCTTCAATTCCTATTCTTTGCTCCACTGCACAGGACCAGGACTGTTCTGTTAAAACAACTTATCCAGTACCTCCTTTTAGTGTCCTTAAGCAGGAGTATTTAACTCTATTCCTGACTTTGAAGCATTATTTTAGTAATTGTTATTCCTAGTTATTCCGGCCACACAAGAAAGAGGTATCTTACACTCCCTTGTCAGGACTACTGATGGGTTATCTGCATGTCGACTGGCCTGCTACCCAATTGCTTTAGTTTTTTGTTTCTTCCACTGAGACACAGGAACTACACTTGTATTTTTCTCAGCATAATGCTTGCTCCTGTGTCTTTAATAAAATCAATACTTCAATTCACTAATAGGATAAACTATATTGAACACAGAATAGCTAAATAAATAATTCCAAGTAGTCTAAGCTAAGATCAATCTGGCATTTAAAACAAGCAGCGGCAAAGCTAATACATATGGGTTTAATGTCACAGCACACTAAATAAGCATTGGCATAGCCAATAGGTCTTGCTTTTGGGATCTTATGAGTATTTAGTTATGCAGCACAATATCCTTGGTGCAACAACATCAACTGTTGCATGGCTAACCACTTATAAGGTCCCAAAAGCGAGACCTATTGGCAATTCCAATGCTTGTTTTGAAGATGGTGGGCGCTTTCAGGGACATAGACTTGCGTAGCCTGGTTGTTTGATGGGAGGAGATGCCTTTACTGCCACGACATATCAAAAGCTATTGGCATTGTAAATCACAATGCCTTTTATTTATGTTTTTGTTTATAAAACATAAATAAAAGAAATTGTCATTTACAATGCCAATAGCTTAAATTTTCGCAAATGTGTGACCTATTGCATTGCAAATGCTTGTTGATTTATGATGTAGGCATCCAGAATGCATTGGTAACAGCGGGCCTCCTGCTTTTGGGAATATTATTGCCCCATTGAGGATTCACACAGACCTCTACATGAATCTTTTGGCTGGACAATAATGTTGAAACGTATAGCTTTTGGAAGAAACTATCAGCAATTTTTAGAATGGTGTTTGACAAATCACTTCACTCATTCATGCATGCATTTAGTATCAAACTGAATAAACCTTTGCCGACACTCTTTCTGGAGGCTCGAATTAATGGTAAGGTACGTGAGGGCGTGGGCAGTGACTGCGAAACCATTTCTTCTAAAGCAGGCCTGCGGCACGCTGTCGTGCGGTGATGTGGGCTGTGCGTATTCTAAAGCGCGGGCTGAGGCGCGTAATGATCCCTGCTGCCTATTGGGCGTCACTCGTGATATTGCATGTACAGCGCAGTTGCAATCAGAAGAATGATGCCCTCATAAGTGAAGAGCAGAATGCTGCGGGCTATGATGAAATAGGGACCTTGAATCATTCTGTGGGCGGATCGGCAGAATCCCTATCGCACACAGTGGTTCTATTGCATTTTGATGCATGTGACAGGGTGAGTCATGGAGAAAAGGTCAAGCTTCAGCAGAGAGCGAGTTACACACGAGTATGAGACGTCTACACATGAGATGTGTTTTAAGACCCAGAGACATTACATCTATCACATTAAACATATGTGAACTGAGGGTGACGGCCCAGTGACATCAGAGCACGTAAATAGGCTTACGCAGTCCATCATTTTCAAACGCAGAAACTTTCAGCAAGGTCCCAAGCCGGCCTGACGTTGGAACTATATACATAAAATGCTGACTGCATTAGTTCTTTCCACTTAAGTAACAAGCAATGGCAGCGCGGCCGTGAAAGTGATATGGCCGCGCTGCGCGAAAGTGAAAGCAATGAAGCTGACGAGGAGGGAGTAGGAGAAGGGGGGGGAGGGGATACACGCGCGGGGCGAAAGTGAAAGCAATGAAGCTGACGAGGAGGGGAGTGAATTCACACCCACGCTGTAAGGCTTAATGAGCCATTACAGAAAACCAGATGGCAGCTGTGCACGTCTCGCACGCTTGTGCGCATAACAGCAAGCTGGTGGCTGGAAAAAGCATCTGGGTAGCACTTTTGAAACCCAGTTACTAAATATCTCGCCAGAGCAACGCATGCGCTGGCTCAGGCGAGACCAAAAAAAGGCCTATTGGCTTTGCCAGTGCTGGTGGTGGTAGTAGTAGTAACAGTAAAATTGATGTGGTATCGCTAGTGGTTGCAATGTTCTTGTGGTGGTAGTATTCATGGTGGCCTTGGTGGTATAGAAAGGGAGGACGTGGCAGGTGGTCCTAATAGTGATACTAATTGTGGCAATGCTGAAGGTGGTAGTATTAGTGGAGGAGAGTAGGTACTGATATTGGTAATGTGAAATTGATGGTATTGGTGTTGTGGTATAGATGTAATAGGCAAAAAGGGTCAGGCTTGCACTCTAGTCATGATAAAAGCATTCAACAAGCATCTTCAATGCAATAGGTGTCGCATTTGCAAGAGTTTAAGCTGTTGGAGTTGTAGGTGACAGTGCCTTTTGTTTCTGTGTTTTTAAAAGCTGCACGTGTATGGAGGGCATTATCATTTTTAATGCCGGTGGCTCTGCCCCTCACACACGCGAGACGACTTTTCTTTGGACGCTGCTCGCCGTATTCAGGTTATGGTGAAGGGAGTGCTGCCAAAATTAAAGCGAAATCACAGTATGGGCGCTTTCACCTAAAAAGAAACAATAAATACATCAAGAAAGGTGGTAATAAGATCAGTCACCACTGTCAGCTGTGGGGAAGGAAGAGGTGTCTGCCGCTGATCCAGTAGCGATTTGTCAATCACAACTGCAGATCTAGTGCAGTCTCCACTGAGATGTGGACCATGTCGGAGAGATTACCCTGGTGCTGCATCCACTGAGCCATCAGGTCCCAGTGCAGAGCCCGCATGTGCCTCTGGCATGCTTCACCAGCAGGATTCAGGAGACCATCAGAAAGAGCAACTTCTGAGTCAGTCTCACGGAGATCCAAGACTGAGGCAGAAAGATCAGAATCGTAGTTCAAGTGCCCCAGACTCGCAACTCACGAGGATATATGTGGAATTGCACTGTGTGCAGAATGGTTCAGATGAAAGGGAGCGTCTGAGAAGGAGTCAGATGCGACTTTGGCATGTTGATAGTGAACCCGAGCAAATGCAGACGGTACACCATAGTCTGGCCGTGGGGGACAACTGGCCGGAGAGGGCCCAACTTCAACAGCCAGTCATCAAGTTAGGGGAAGGCTGGAATCCCTGACCTCCGAAGATTTTCTTCAACCTCCGTAATCACTTTTGTGAACACCCGAGGGGCACTGATGGCGCCTAAGGGGAGCACTGAGAACTAGAAAAGCTCCTGGACCACTTTGAACCACAGGATACATCTGTGGGCCTACAGAATAGGAATGTGGAAATATGCGTCTTGAAGGTCCAGTGCTACCATCCAGTCTCTGGGATCAAAAGCGCAGACAAGGCCGGAGCCAAAGTGAGCAACCTAAATTTCTCTTCCCGTAGTAAGGCGTTGAGAGGCCGAGGATCCAGGATTGGAAGGAGGACTCATTCCTGCTACTTTCGGTTGCCATAAATGGACTAACCACATCCACCCTCCTTCTGATTCTGGCACTCTCTCAATGGCTCCTTTTGACAACAGGACCTGCACTTCTTGACGAAGCAAAGAGAGATGCTTCTCCGTCAGCTGTTCTGAAGATTGTGGCAAGGGCGGCGGGGATCCAGACATGGAAGAGCATAACCCACCGGCACAATTTGGAGCACCCACTTGTCAGAGTTTACTGCATGCCGTTTGGGCAGGTGGTGCCTGCTCTGCTCCCCAGGGATGGGTGTGCTGCTGCAGCCAGAGGCTGCTGCAGCAAGAGGGGCAGGGGACTTGATAGTATGCTGGGTGTGGGCTCCATGTCCTCGGTGACGTTTGCATCACCAAATATGAAAAGACTGGGACATCTTTTGGCCTAGGAGTAAGGCTGGAATTGCTTGTGTGCTTGGAAGCCACGGCCATGGGAGGGGAAAAAGGAGGAGTGTTGTTGTAAGGAACGCAAGGAGAGGCCTTGGGATATGGCGGTGACCCAAGTCTCCTTAAAGCGCTTGAGTGCCGTGTCACCCTTATCACCAAATAGGTAAGAGCCTTCAAAAGGAAAGGGAAGATTGGACATTCACAAAAAAAAGTCGACCTCAGCAACGTAAGACAGCTGAGTGTCACTGTGGAGGCCATGGCTCTGCCTAGTGAGTCAGTGATGTTCAGTCCACACTGAATGGTGAACTTCGCAGTGTTGCAACCATCAATCAATGCCTGGTTCAAGATGGCCTGGCCCTCTTCCCTAAGCATGAACAACAGCTGTGCAACTGAGTCCCACAAGGCAGGAGTGCATCGCCCAAGCGGCAAGCAGTAGGAAATCACCAAGAGCAATGCCAAGCTGGTGGAAGAAAATATCCTCTTCTCAAATGTGTCCAGCCTCTTTGATCACCTATCCTGTGGGGTGGTTGGGAATGTGCTCCGATTCAGTTTGGCAGGGGAGGCATGTACCACCAGGCTCCCAGAAGAAGGATGTTGGCAGAGTAAGGTTGTGTCTTCAGAGGTGGAAAAGTGGCAGCAGACAATCATGCTATGCGCAGGAGTTCCCGTGCAGGGTTTAGTCCAGGGCCCCAGGAGAGAGTTGGTGAGGGCCTCATTAAAGGGGATTATTGGCTTTACAGAACTAACCACCAGTTGAAGCACCTGAGTCAAGTTGTTGGTCTTGACCTCGACAGAAGGCACCTGCAGGTCAAGGACCTTCTGCCTCCCTAAGCATCACCATAGCGAATGACCCTTCTTCCTCCATAGGAGGGTGGGCTTGTCAAAGATTGGCAAGTCTAAGTCAATTTCATATGGCATCAAGTGACGTCGGTGGTGACAAAATGGGGACAAAGGGGTTGGTGTCGATGCCAGCGTCGATCTGGGAGCGAATCCAGAGGGACCGACTAGCACTGAGAGACGACCCACGGGCAGTAACCCAGCAAGGGTACTGCTCGACCCCGTCTACCCAAAGATGGAGTGCATTGAGTCATAAAAATCCTTGAGTTAGGCCAGGGTCACTCCAACTGAGGGGAAGCGTGGAGCAGACCCGGCCACTGGCTCATGGGTGGAGTGCAAGAGCAGGGCCTAGAAGCATGGCGCTTACTAGGGGAAGCTGAAAAACAAAAAAATCATCTTCATGTGTTTCTTCGACTAGGACTACGATGACGTGATGTGGGATGAAGATCGTTCACTGAATCGGCTTCGGGTATGGGCCAGAGATTTGCCTTGGGATTGTGACAGAGAACGCCGTAGAAAATTTGCCTGCTGAGCCGCCAGGAGCTTCATCACCCATTTGCAAACTGCCTTGGGATGCATACACTTGCAGTCAGCACACACCCCGGCGTCATGATCCAAATCCTTGCACCAAAGGCAAATTAAGTGGGGATCAGATACAGACTACCATCTGGCATACCTCACAGGGTTTTAATCCTGTGGGCTTGTTGGGAAATATATCCATCGTACATTGGAAGCAAAGCTTAAAAAGAATCTAAAAAAGTGATAAAAATGGGAAGGTAGCTCTCCAGATATGCGCTGTTGGCGCTGAAAGAAAGGAACTGATGTCAATGCACTGGGGTTGCATCTATATGAATATCACAGATTACTTCCGATGCAGAGCCGTTCAATGCTGACTCTCAAAGTGCAGAGGTTCTTCTCAGGATTTTCCGGATGCAGTCTGACGCCAGAGGATTATTCTAAGGTGAGGAATCTGCAGTTAGAACTCTCTAGGAGAAGCTACATTTGGTATGGCATACAAAATGGGCTTTTGTAACTCAACTGGAAATTAATCAATTATCCCATCTTCATTGCATGTTACCTGGAAACATATATGAATGCTATGCTGAGTTGGCAGATCGTGAAGACGTTACTCTAGACTGTAACGTTATGCAAAGATTAGCAATCCAGATGACACCCAGTATTTCCATAGGAGAAAGATGTCACATTTTGTAAGAGTGGGGAATATTGGGTAACACGGGCTTAGGCTGGGCCAGTCCAACACTCCCTTCATTAATACCACCGATAAATAGCAGCCAGAGCAATGACTACAGCCAAGCATTTAGTTTTTTTTACTGTTGTTAGTGACCTAACAAGGATGCAAAACGTAACATGTGATGCACATGAAGTAATGAGACCTTTAAAAAAGTAAAGAAAACACTCTGAGGCTTAGGGAATTAGCAGACAGAGCAACATTCCTAAGCCAGTCTGCAGGGAATAAAATAAAATAATGGCAAAGAGTTACTTTGCAGGAGTACTCATATTTGAAGCTACAATTGTGGGGGGAAAAAACTGCCTTTTCTGTGAACAATTTTATTGGTTTTTATTTTAAAAAAATGGAAAAACCTAGACACCTATATTACTGTGTCCCATGGAACTGAAGTTAGTGCAAAACGTCTTTACAGTTACAAGAGATCCGTATTGCTATATCATAAATGGTTGACCTTAAACTGAGACACACATCACTAAGTTCTGCTTACATAGATGAGTGACCTTCACTGTTTACTTGTTGATACCATGATGCCTTATCCAATTTCCCTATAAATGAACAGAAGAGGGGAGGTAGCGTAACACAGAAGGATTCTTACTCCACAAACTTACTCGCATAAACAAAAGGAATCCTACTAAATGTTTCTGGGAAGTGTTCACCACAGTGGTATGGGAGCACTTAGTGTTTTGTAAAATACCCCTCACACACCAAAAGGCCCCTTGGTGTCATGCTTCATCATAGGGGTCTTCGCACCCCTCTAGCGGGATGCGGCGTGCTACGACCTACGACTACGCGGGAGCACTTATAGTTTTGACTATACGTGGTGCATGTGACTGGGGATATTTTATGTGAGTGGTGGGACTTGGTGAAAAAAATTAAAAAGCACCTGGCTCGTGGGTATGGAAACAATTTTTATTCATGACCCTGGGCTGGGACTATTAAAAGAAGTGAAGTGCAAGGTAAACCTGTCGTGATTATGAACAGTACCTCATGTGTGCGTCGACATGTTTCGGAGACAGAGCTCCTTCTTCAGGACGGGGGCACAACTTCCCCACCTTACTCACGTTTCACTAAATTGTCAAAAAAATGTATTATTGTTATTAACAAACGTGAAAAAAATAAAATATATATATGTGTGTGCAACTACAGGCTACTATGTGCCTTCAGCGGTTTGGCTCAAGTTAATGCAATTTGCATGATCTGAGAAAAAGAAAAAGAGAAACAATGGTCACCCTGGTAGTGGGTAGTTCTGACAGGTGCAGTCACCTGGAACAAACCATGCGCTTATTAGCCCTGTGGAAAAAAAAACACTTACATGACAGACAACATAGAAACATAAAACACACTCTAGTTAAGTAATAGAAGCTAGGTTCATACTTGTCAAGTGTTGCTTTCTTGCTTCATGAGCATTCCGAAATGTCTGGGGGGTGATTGCTGTTGTGCAATCTAAATAAGAGACAATGTAGGTTTTTAGTGTGGTCCTTGACTTACTTTGTTAGCCTGAATATGCATTTAGCAAGACTCACAAACTCGGGATTAGTTGTCCTCCGTCTTACCCCACACGCTGCTCCGCTGGACTGAAGTGAAAGCACAGGGTGTGTGGTATTTATACCCGAGTTGCGTGATAATTGCTTTGCATCGGTAACGCCCAGGCGGATGTAAATTCGTGCCCATACATGGGTAATCCGGCGTTGATCAGGTGTTTGGCGTGCAAATCGAGTAATTGCAAGCCCTTTTAAGGCGGATCCGGTAAGCTTTGGTGAATTTCAGGGCCTCGTATCCAAGCGTGCAGTATTAGCGCATGCGTAGGAAGCGCCGTCTGAACGACGCATGCGCAGGACGCGTTGTCTGTACCGTGCATGCGCGAAGGAGAAGGGTCAAACTCGCGCAGGCGCATTCGGAGGCTATTGTATTTCGAGGATTGCACCATCTCCGTGTATGGGAAAGTGGTAATAAAAGATCGTAAAGGATCAGAAACTTGTCCTTTTTTCTTTCAATGATGTATACAGCTGCAATATAACTGGCTGTGCAAAGCTCTATTGATATACATTTAAACACATTTTTCAAGGGTACACACTGAGGCTGGGGATCATCGCTAAACCATGGGGGGCCATCGGTCAGCGTGGCGGGTTAGGCGGACAGCTGTCCCCAAGGAACCTCATCATTAAGTCCAATGTTTTGGGTGCCCAATTTCCCTACACTTTCAAAAATGTATTTGGGCATCCCGTACTCTCACAGGCATCATTTTCTTTGACCAGCACTAATATATATTGGAGTTCCACACATTAGATATTTGCGCTTTTTTTCTCCCTCATAACCTATCAATACTTTGTTCTGCCACCACAGTGCCCAAGTCGGGTGCATGTTCCCTCCATTTGCCAATAAATTTTGCCTTCACCCTTCTTTCCAAGGAATACTGATTTTTCAGCTACATAGGACCTATCAACCCCTCCTCCCCAAAATCTCGGCATTCTAGGCAAGGACCAAATTATATGAAAGAATCACCTACTCAGTGGTGACATCTGTCAGTACCTATCCTTGTAAGCCTAAACCGCAGGATTTGTATATAAAAGACCATAAGTACCAGCATGTACTCAGATCTAACTGCATGTCTCAGTGGAAGGGGGAGTGGGGATTGGGGGGGCTAGGTAGTGGTAAAACTCCGTTCCCATTTGGGGATATCTAATTTCCCCCACACTTGATGCCAATTGCGAACTTAACTGGACTATAAGTTCCTATGTGTTACTTACAGACATTCTAGAGGTCAGAGAAGCTGCCCTTTAAGTGAAAGCTTCTTAGGGGTACTAGGGTCCACTGAGAAGCCCTCTTGAATTGAAATATCATGAGGAATATGAGTTGTCAAGCTGTGCCTAAACTATAAATATATACTGGCCTCCATAGAATCTAATTCATATTCAGATTTCAGTTGGACAAAGGATTTAAACCAATTGTTGTTGTCATTATTGAGTCCAGCTGATTTATACCTTCAACTGCTACAGGTCTTTCATTGAGTAGCAAGCTCATGAAGGAGTGAAGTGTGTTGGAATACCATTCAAGGTCAGCTTCTATCTGGCAGTGTGCCCCACTCTAACCATAGTGGTGTGTCCGGCAACTGCTTAGCCTCTTTCACGGTGGGCAGTGCTGAGGGTAATCATAGATGTCTTAAGCTTGTCTATGTACTTTAACAGAGGGTTCATCTTGAAAAGAGTGCAATACCCCACCCCCATTCCCCTCAAGACCCCTCTACAAAGCAAGTCTGACATAATTATTCTAGGGGAACTACCTCTCAATAAATAGAATATTGCGTCCAATTTTTGGGATCTAGTCATCTGGAAGGCGATTGAGTGTATTTGTTAGTAAGAATAGGAGCTTGGGAAGCACAGTCATTTTGTATAGAGTTGCCCAGAAACAAGAATCAACATTAAATTTGTTCAATGCTGCACATAAATTTCCTCTGAGGAATAGCTACTTATTTCTCTTAAAACATATACCCAAATACATAAATCTCTTATCATTAGAGGCCCTAAACAGGCAATGGAAGTTAGGATGTAGGTACCAGGTCATCAGTGACAACAACACTGATTTGTCCCAGTTAATATTACAATCAGTATATTTGAAAAACACTGAACATATGCACCACATATACACCACCTTCATGAACACCACTGTGATGGCAACATGAGTAAAACTGTCATCTTATAAGTAAATTCTCATATCAAAAGAGGTGACCTAACAAGGAACTCTGATTACAGCATTAGTCCAAAGGAACAACCAGTCGCTCAATGACTAAGGCAAAGAGTAGTGGGGGATGGATACACCCCTGGCTCATATCGCTGTTAGACAAAAGTAGCTAAAAAATAACCCTTTGCCTTTATCCTTGTTGAGGAGCTGTGCCTACAGTAATCTGGCAAAGACAAAGGATAGGAAATGAGGTCAAATAATATTTTATGTACAATGGTAAGTATGAGGGAGTGCGTCAAAGGACAGGACTGCTCCAGGAGACAATCACTGCAGACTCTGTGACCCTTCACATGCCCTCCGCCCATCCATTACAACACCGTGCAGGTGGTTTGCTAGCATCTTATCCAGGACTGTGATTACAAGTTCAATAATGATATAGACTTATATAAGATACACATTCAATTTTAGGTCTCCCATATATATGAATCAATATGAATGGAGCCAATTGCAAATCATACAGGAAGTATAGCTACTTCTTGGTCCATTCGAGTATTAGCAGAAAGGAAAGTCATTTACCAGACAAACGTTTAAAGAACTTGGAAAGCAAATCTTTGCGACTAAGGACCTCTACTCATACTACATCCGAGTAATGGCTTCAGTAACCTCCTCCACTACCACTGTCTTCTTTCAGAAAATCAAATCAAGGAATTTCTCTCTAAACCAAAAAAGATCCTTTGTAGCGATATCTGGCTGCTGCATTCAATTCGAGTAAGTCTAGTACAAAAACCAGAGCAATCTCCACATTCCCCACCTCCCCCTTTTCAGTCCACCTATCACTTTTTGTAGCTTCACAATTATCTCACAAAGATGTTTTTCTTGTTTTATCAAGTTAACAAGAAACGTTTTTTCCCCATTAAAATCAAGTCAGAAAAATGTAACTGCCTTTTAAGCTATTCACATTTGAATACGCCAGATTAGATGTCTAAAAGCTCAAAAAAATAAAAATAAAGCCCTCAGACACATATGACCAATGTTACATGTCTTCATGACTGGTACCAGGAGCGTAGGAAAACCACTGGATTATAGATGTATGCATTAAGAATAGGCCAAAGAAGAAAATGCAGATTATTTCTTCCATTTCAAAATATCTGATATCAGTAAAACATTTGCAAATCTGCTTCCACTTCCAGGTACCTACTTCCCAAAGGCTAGACTTCGTAAAGGCCTTACTGTCTTCATCATTTAAATGCTTGGCTTGTCAGTGGTAGGACTATGGGATTTATGGAACGCATGCGATCTGTGATTTGAGATCAATAGGAGTGGAATAATATCTTAAAAGTCTGGGCAATGTTTCTTATCCTGATTCAACTCCTGAACTAATTTCAAGCCACTTTGCCACAGTTTTTAAGACAAACAAGGTTCATAGTGTAATTGAACACTATATCACACGTGGTCAAAAAAGTGACCTCAATGAACATTTCCAGACAAAGTTTCCAGGGACAACAGAGCGCCCAGCCCCTAATTATAATTCTGGTACCTACCAGTTGTTGCGCACAATATCATAGATCCAGAAGGAATTCCGAACATTCTCCTCCCGCTTTTCTTTGTCCTTACTGAGACCAGACAAGACATGGATTTCATTCAGTTCCGGATCGATGGTGGCCCTCTGGGTGAAGCCTGTCATAGGAACTAGCGAGAAACAAAAGGAAAGAAAAAAGGAAATGAACATTTGTCATGCTTTGACAGAATAATAGTTGAACATTTTAGTTCAAAGATACTCAGTTATATTTCGGTGTACACTCTTTAATCATGTCGCACTGTTCTTTCTCGTAGTCACTAGCATGCTGGCTTAGAGAAGTGCCATTGCGGTCATCAAGAACAGCATATATTAAAGAAAATAGAGTTAGACACAATGGCTGAAGGTTGTCCATGCTGTGGTCATCAAACAAACAACATTATTTGAATACTGTATCCTGAGTTCTTTCCATGAGTTACTAAGAGTGGGCTAACTAAACACCTCCCTGCTTTTCTTGGTTTTGTATTTTTGTAAGCACAAAACATATGTGTAGCATAGCTTATCAGCAAGGGGAACAATGGTTAAATACATTCTGCCTACAAATGTGGATATGAGGAACATGAAATTGGTTTTTATGCAGTCTTACTGAAACAAGGTTCTTGGAGTTTTTCCACCGCATTAACAATTATTTACTTAATCTCCACTCAAACTGATGAAAAGGATTAACAATGGCCTGAGAACATGCAGTAATTAAACAAAAATGCACAATATTTCGAAAACTAAGAGAAAAAATTCTTAACACGCTCAGTGTAAAAGGAATAATGCTACTTTCCTCTAAGTCCAAAACCTAACTTACTGCTTATAACATAGCAATATAGGATGGTGGGTTGTTCTTTTCGTTTATGATGGCTGTTTTTCCCTAATTCATAATCCAACTAAGATTTTTAAAAACAGAACTTGAATAAGCAATATAAATGTGATGATGTATAGCACTCTATAAAGGCAGTAGGTCTGAAGGGATGTAAAGACACTGGCTGAGGTGTCCCGAGTCATTCGGGTTGAAACTGCGCAATCTAGGGAATCTTCCATCTCCAGGTAATTTCCCATTTCCAGGGCTCTCATTGTAAAACAGAATGTACTAAGCACTGCCTGCATGCTTTTTTGCGAGGATGTACCCCTGCCTTAAGTTACCCAATTGTGAGTTTCCATGGTAATCCTGACTTCTTATGCACCCAGTGCACACACTAATCACACAAGTGCACTGAGGCCAGGAATGAGTAAACGTATTGAGAGCCAGAGTAGAGCACTGTGGGGTCTGGAGGGGCTCACCAAGCATCACTAGTGCCTGACAGTTCCTTTTTTGCCTACTTCCGGTAATGAGCAAGCAACCTACGGGCATTGTACTGTAAAGTCCTGCGGAAACTCTACAACTTGGTTAATACTCTTACATCCTGTGCGAGTGTTATGTGAGGGTCAAGAGTAGAAAGTGACTTCAAACACAGAGCTATACGACAGAGAAGTGGATTGCATGAGGCCAGTAAGATCTATATTTTGGATTGCTCCTGGTATATTATAGAAAAGTTGGGCGCTGGGTCACAGCCTGCCAGACTAAAAGTGTATTGCCAGCATTCCTCAGGCATTTGAAATGCACTAAACATTAAGGTGTGGGAGGATTGGGACAGGCGTGCCTTTAGAAATGCAGCAGTCGTCTTTCAGGAGTGGTATTCCTGATTATTCCTTCCTTAGAACTCACACTTGAATACATGGAGGTTGTGGCAAGGTGAAGACATCTCTCTCCTTTCTAGTGCAAAGGGTACTATTCAGCCACAGACAGTTTTTTTGTCTCTCACACACGTGCTACTATCAAAGGGAGACTGTCTGCCAGGTACAAGGTCTTCAAGCTTGATGTGCTCTTGTTTGGCTACTCCATTTTGAGACACTCCTCAACACTCCCTGCAGTAGAACCATTACTTGGAACAAAGACAGACCATAAGACAAAAACAGATACCTTCCAAAAGCGTTACAGAAATTCTCACTGATTATTGAGGCGGCACTCCGTAGATTATTAGGGTATTCCTGCAATCCAAGATTGGTATTACTGGCAGCCAGACTCTCAAAGATGAGAGGACATCTCCTGCAAGTCTGTTTCTTCCACTGGAGAACTGTGGTTCTGTCTTGGAATGGAGCTTGTATGGCCTGTTAGAAGAGGTAGGCAAAAGGCACCCCTTCAGGAAAAACTATGCCTATAGGAAAGGTCCAGGTGTGTTGTCTGGTAGGAGGGAACAACCCAGGAGTGCTGCCTGATAAGGGGGACATCCCAGGAGCCAATCAAAGTGCAGGAGACAGTCTTACTCTATGCTCGTCATCACATCTAGAATGGTGCGCAGAAGAGAAGAAAGATCATTGCCTGGGGGCTCCCCAACAGCTGGGATATTACAGGAGCTGGCACAAGTGATATATCCCGTAATCGCATCTACTGGCCTGGTTGCAGTCTGGAACAACGAGTAAGGAATATTGTGATACTTTAATATTGTAGCCAAAATACTACTTGAAATTTCACCTTAAGCATGCACCTGTGAGTTTCTCTTAATTTCTTTCACCTGTATAATTTAATTAGAAGCCTGTGTTCCTGTTCATATCCTTTTTGTATAGTGGATAATAAAGTACTTTTTTTTCATAAAGAAGCACTGGATTGGACAGACGCTATTTTGTGCCATTGGGTGATTGTTTAGTTCCAAGTCTATGCCCCTCCTCCCAAAACTACCTTCCTAAGAAAACTTGGGACTACCTACCCTGCTACAATGAGAGTAAAGTGCTGAAAGGGTGTAACTGGTGCTAAAGTGTGAGTGCTCATGTAGGTTTAGCCACGGACAGCAGTAGTAATTGGCCTCAACGATCTTGGTTGTGAACCATTAACCTTGCTTGCCCAGGTCCTCCAAACAGGTTCCCACAGTTTCCTTAACATTGGCTATCCAGCGAAGTACTTAGTAAGTAACATAGACTGAAATCATATATATATATATATATATATATATATATATATATATATATATATATATATATATATATATATATATATAAAGAGTATTGACTGCATAACAACCTTTTCTTCAATAACAAAACAATATTTAACCCAGACTGAGTTTTCAAATAAACAATTTGCTTCGACTTCTTGTGGTGCCTCTTATCTGACTTCAACGAAGAGGACTTCTATTCACTGGAGCGGTGCTCGGACTTTCCTCTCGACCAAGAACTGGACTGGGATCAGTGAGGCGACCTCCGTGGTGCCGGACACCGGCCCGTAGTAAGCTTTAGGGACTACTCCCTCAAGCCTCGTGCCATGGTGCGACGATCGTGACACCAGAGACACACTAAGTGAGGGTACGTGACCGGCATGGCCTGGTGACAGGAGCCGCACGGCTTGAATCCCGAAGTATTTTAACTAGACATCCCTAACACACCAAAGGGAGTCGGCAAAAAAAGTCTGCCAAAAAATGACAGGGAGTAAGCTCTCTTCGATGGATCTGCGCTGGCTGGCGAGGAAAGAAAAGAATTGACATCAGGCGCCGGAGTGGCGTTTATATTGATGACGCGGATGTCACCGCAATAACGAACATGACGCAACGACACGCGGAGTCGACCGACATCCACCGACCGGCATGCAGGGGTATTGCTAAGAAAAATCTTCTGGATCCAGCCTGATGCCTGGAAGTTAAATGGTAAGGAATCTATGGCTAGATGTCTCTATCAGATCCTGTGACTACACTGTTGTGTTCTCCTTTAGTTGAGCTGTGCTCCCATGAGGGTTTCTCAACATACTTGCATTATTACACGCCCATGCTTTCATCTATATTTTTTATCCATAGGTTTTATAAACTGCACTAAGTATTACTGGTTCTGCCTGAGGCTTGTTTAACTCCTACATATTTGTTCACATATTATCAGTATTCTGGAAGGGTTCTATGTCTCCAACTTCTCCTGTTCACGTTGGAGTTCTGTCTTGGGTCCTTTACATATTTGCCTTAACTCTATTCCACTATATTCTATTATTTCCCCAGGTGGATTTGAATCACATTATGCAGATGACACTGAACATTTTGTTCTAGCTTCTTCTTTCTCTACCAAGTTTCAAGCTCATTATTCCTCATCTCTCTGTATTTGAGGCATTGATGTCTGATCATTTCCTTTAATGAAATCGCAAAAGAAACTCAAATG
Organism: Lissotriton helveticus; assembly: GCF_964261635.1. NCBI lineage: Eukaryota > Metazoa > Chordata > Amphibia > Caudata > Salamandridae > Lissotriton > Lissotriton helveticus. The sequence continues at coordinate 978,778,973 of NC_136057.1, read as the reverse complement.
CTAATTTTTCCTTATTTAGCCCTTCTCTTGCTATTTATGTTTCCTCCATCTCAACTGCCCTTTTCCACATTAGCTGGTAATCTTGGATTTGAGTTTGGTTCTTTGCTCAACATTCTTCACTAAATTGGCTGGTTTTACAGCCTATAACTTTCATCGATATATATCATTTGTTAAATCCGATCACTTCTTCCTTTCTCGTCTATGAAACATTTAGTTAAAACAATGGTTCTATCTTATATTAAATAATTTTCCGTCCTCTACAATGGTCTCCCTAAATGGGTAACTGCTCCATTCCAGGTTATCCAAAACTCCTATATTTGCCTAGTATTCGTACCTCTGCTTTATACACAAATCCTTTTTCTGGAGGAGGCAGGTGTTAAATTTGGAGCCTTCTGGGATTCTCCCATCTACATTGTGCATCACCAAATTGATAGAGCCAGTGCAGGAATGCATGGAAACGGTAGAGATTTGTCTGATACTCAACTTGGATGAAATTCTGTTTATGCGAGGATGATAAAAACTGAGGGACCAGATTTCACTAACAACAGACCTCAGCGGGTTCGTCCAGCTGCTACAAGTCAGGCCTGATCACCAAGCGCTACGTGATTTGTCCGCTATGCTGAAACCTTCCCAGGCCCACATAACAAAGGTCAGGACAGAAATAAAAATGGTCCTTTTGAAGGACAGGATATCCTTGTGACAATTAGCTTGCTGATGGGCCTCCTAGCTTCATCAATCCATATTACTTTCTTGGGCTCCTACACAACAGAGCCCTGGAGAGATTGAAGATGGAGAACTAAAGGAAGATTTTGTAGAAGGCTGAAATAGCACAGAGATCTTTGGAGCAACACCAGATCCTCTGGGAATGTCCCCTTCCCTTAGTTCTGGAGGGTCCAGAGTATGAAAGCGGCAAAGATTAAAGGACATGGTGGAACATCTAGGCCTATTAGACCAAGCGTAATTTCTAAGCTCGCAAGCATGGCACGAACGGATCTTAAAGTGATAAAGATAAGCCAGTGGGTTGGGGGGTGCTCGCCGAGTTGGTGTCGGAGATACAGGTTTCTCTTCTATGTAGTCAGATCAAGTCCACCTCTTAAATTTCGTGCTGGAGTTCTCCAAGGAGTTAGTCTTGTGGGCGTTACATTCCTTCCGGTCTGCCATTTCAGCACAGCACATGCTGGTGGATGGTCTACTGGAAGAATACTTCAGTAAACTGATAAAAAGGTTCAGACTGAATAACTCTCAGGAATTCAGGTAAATCTATAAACCAAATGTGTGGAATGTGACTATGGTGTTACATATTTTTCTGCGTTGGCTCTTTATGAGGATCTCTCCAGAAAGGAGCGGACTGCTGAATTAGCCATTCTCTTACATCTGGACTTGCGAGTTGTTGACCCATTGTATTTGAAAGACAGTATCTTACAAATGAAGGAGTAAAAATCATAATTTTAATGAGCACAAAGAATACTTTTTTGATATCTTATCCTTGCTTCCCAGATAATGTCAATGTATGTGTGGTCAGCTGCTTAAAGGCATAAGAATACTTTAAAAGGGCTCCAAAATTCTTACGAAGTCTTAACTATTTGCTCCAATAAGGAAGCCCTTTGGGCAGATTCCATCCCCGAAAATGGCAGTTGGGTCTGCTGGGTGATGCACAAGTCTGGAATTTTACCCTCAATTTTTGAGGTTTACTCGATGAGAGTATTGCTAAGTAGTACAAAGCTTTCTTTCTCAGAAGTAGATTTGAAAATATGTTCAGGCTGGCACATTAGTCGATGCATTCCTTCTTCAAGACATTCTATTTTAAGACTGTAGTAGATGTGTATAGTAGTGAATGGACATAATCTTTGCACTCAGTTTAGTATCTTTTAAAGAAACAGAGGTGAGGATTATCCCTCCCAATACCAAAATTAGGGACAACGCCTACTGCTATGTTCCAGCCAGTGTTGTGAGGAATGTTGATTGGAGAACTATGGTTGAACCTTAGTTGCTGGCATTAAAATGCATTAAGTAATATTGCTGTATATAACTTGAAGACTGTTGAGGATGTTTAACAGAGTTGACGTAATCATTTTTGAGGATCTGAACAAAAACGAGCAAATGGCTGGAAGTGAGACCAGAGTTTATTTTGCAATCAGCTACTGAAACAGAAAAAAACCGGATGAAGGGAAACTACTGGTTCTTTAAGGATATTCATGCAATGTGACTGGTTGTTGAGCTATTCTCAACTTGCAGTATTCTAATTTCTCATACAAAAAACGGGAAATGTAGTTGCTAAAGGTTGTTGGTTTTAGATGTTCAAAATAAAGTGAAGAAAGGACAATAATCATTGTCTATGTCCTTAATAGAATTTAAACACTCAGTTTACAAAGCTAATAAATTATAAAATTTCACTTGCTGGTGTTTTTTTTGAGTCTACCGATTCAAAACAGACAATATTACAAGATCTCAATTCCTGATGCGTAGTTAATCATGTTTGCGCTAAACGTTATGCAGGTCATTTTAACCATATTCCGCACAGCCTCCTCCCAAGATGTGCAAAGGATGTACCCAAGACATTTTACAAAAATAACTAGTTTGTAATAAAAAGAATCAAATTGATAAAAAAAGTAAGCATTTGCGAAAAAAAATAATCTCAAATTTACACAGCGGGATACAGCAAAAAAACGTACATAACTACAGATCAGCAGATTTGCATTTGTTGGTGTTCCAGTCATTCAATTAGAGAATCGGAAAAATCATTGTATGCAATATCAAACAGAAACCAACCAGTACTTGAATGACACCCTTTACACAATGCACCCTTCAAAACAAAGGCAAATTGTGTAATAAAGCAATAATTTACCTTACGAGACAACCTGTAGCAACGGTTGCATAACTATATGTTGTGTAATGTGGCTGGTATGGGCACTTAATTCACTGGTGGCCAAGCCCAATCAGATGACCTTTTTATACCTACCATCATCAAAACTCTTTACAATGTTGAAGCCTATATCTAATAGGAGGGACTCATTGTAAGAGTAAAAGTCATCCATTTACTGAAGGAAGCATGAAACATATATATTTGCCTTTGCACTCGTTTTAACACTGTTACTAGCCATGTGGTGAAGAGTCCTGTGGGTTATTTTAATAGCAATGTATATTTATGTTTTCTGCTCTAACACATCGATAGTAGTGCTAGAGTGTTTTGATTAATTAGAAAAAGAATTACTAATTCAGTTAAGGTTATGTTAGCCAAAGCTAGCTTGCACTGACATCTGTTCTTGATGTTGAAAGAAAAAGCACTTTTATTTTATGTGAACAAGCCTTTTCCATGTTCCACCTTTTCTGAAAATCAGAGAAATAGAAGCCTAGTCCATGGTCTCTGTATCCTATTGAAACCTCAGACCTTTCGCAAAAACAGAACAAGGTCCAGAGCCTTCTCTGGTTCGGCACCGAAGATCTGGAACTCTCTCACAGCGGACGTCCGCAGAATCCCATCCACGGCTGCCTTAAAACATGAAGTAAAATTAATCCTAATGAAAAAGTTCTTACTTTAATTGTTAATGGCTCGTCTGCTTTCTTAATGACTCTCTGACCACATTCTTTTGGATCTATCAACGGTAAAACTCAGGGTTGTCTGTTATACCCTATTAAGTACTGTTTGCTTTTATCTTGGTACTCTATGGTATTATCTAAATAAGTTATTCCCTGTTACCCCCTTTGGCATTTCCCTTTATTATGTTCTTCCCGTTCTGAAACGTGAAGCTCTCTGATACCCTTCGGGGTCATATTCGCGCTATACAAAACTTTTTTAATTAAAATAAATTACATTGTATTAATTTGCGTTCTTCTCAAGGCAGCTATGTTCAGGATGTTCCTATCTTTGTAACTTTCAAGGTCCTTAGCACAAACCTTTTCTAGAGTTCATTCTTTAGTTAAACTGTCCATTGTATTTCTTTTTTATATAAATGTCATATAATTTCCCTCACATCGTATGCACACCTCAATCCTTAATATACAGTAGCAGTAGATGCTTCAAGATGTAACATATCCAATGTATCTTTCTTAGAATGTTTATTGGCTCACTAGAACTATAATTTGCTAGTTCAACTCTGTTATGCCAAATCTCACAACTGAATGGGAGTGGCTTTTCTGTCTAAAACCCTATAAAAGGTGATATGTGTGTATATGTGTCAAACTTTTTTCTTAATACTTTAGGATCCTGTGTCATCTGTTTATTTGGTTTATTTTTGGTTCTGGCTAATGGTGTTCTTCAGACAATGACTTTATGTTAGTTCTCTTGCAGATTATGATTTTGACTATTTTAATTGAGCTAATTCCTGAATAACTAATAACATTTTACCTTCTTTATTGATCTTAATTTTGAACAAACCTATAAGCTTGAACTTGGAATTCTGTCTCATGTAAGTTTATTTTATTGGCTCAGACTCAGTCTTATGAAGACTCGGATAGTGCTGATCCAACGCATCAACCATCTTAATTATTTGAATTAAAGCATCAACAGTAATGAATGTAGAACAGATCAAAATCTTTTCAGCGTGTGCTAGCATTCTCAGACATTTATTATTAGACCTGGCATCCTTGGTGTGGTTTTCCTAGACTTTTTTGCCTTCTGACCGGCTGTTTTGCAGACTTAATAACGGCTGGCTTTAGGATTATGGGTACTTTACCATTGCTAACCAGTGTTAAATTGCATTTTCTCTGTACTTAAAACATAGTAAAATTGGCTTATCCACAATTGGCATATTTCGTTTACTTATAAGTTCTTAGTAAAGTGCACTATATGTGCACCGAGTCTGTAAATTAAAAGTTACTAACAGGTCTGCAGAACTGATTGCGTCGCCCACTTCAGTAGCCATTTAAACATGTCTCAGGCCTGCCACTTCAGAGCCTGTGTGTGCAGTTTAAACAGCTATTTTGACCTGACAAGTTAACCTACCTGCCAAGCCTCAACCACCCTTTTTACTACCTACAAGTCATCCCTAAGTTCAGTCCTAGGCAGCCCTTTTGGCAGCAGTGTATTTAAAAGGTAGAACAAGTTATTTTGATTTTTTGATGTCCTTTTAGTCAAATACTGCTAAATTTGTTTTTCACTACTGCAAAGCCTATCTCTCCCATAGGCTAATATTGGGGTTGCCTTAACATATCTTTTAAGTGTAACTTCCAAAATGGGACACAATAGAGATTTGGAGCTTGGTGTCTCTGGACTCACAATTTAACCCCTTGCATGCATCGGACGGCCAGGGGCCGTCCGACGCCACGGTGGACGTGTGCGTTGGATGGCCGGGAGCCGTCTGATCTGCGCACGCCTGGAATTTTGCCGCCCACGGCAAAATTCCTTCCGCACCCAAGGGGTTAAAACCACACCAATGGTAAAGTGGATTTTGAAACTGTAAGTCTGAAAATGCCGCTTTTACAAAGTTGGCATTTTCTTTCATTAACCATTATGTGCCCCTACTGTCTCCGAATACATGTCTGGGATGGGTGATAGCTGGACTTTGTGTATTTACTCTAGACAGTCACGCAAAAGGAGCTGGTGTGTAGCATTTGCATCCTGATGATCCATCATCAGGCTGATGGGCCTTCCTGAGATAGATTAGAGGGAGAAGCTAATACTTGCAACTGAACAGGGCTATGCCTGTCCCCACACAAAGCGCTGCACATCCCCTGTAGCGATTCTGGAGCCAGGGCAGGAAGGGAAAGGGGCCTTGTGATCCTTGAAGGCCTCTTTGAAGTCTCCCCCAATTCAAAGGCACATTTGGGTATAAGCGCTGGAACCCCTGACACCACCAAATCAGAACTTTGCTGGAGTCAAGGACATTCTGCCTGGTGTTCTGTAGGAGGGACAGCCTCTTTGCTACCTGTATTGTTGTGTTGGCCTGCTGCCTGCTGTGCTGTAGGTGGGAGTGACACTTTACTACCTGCTCTGGAGCGTTGGCCTGCTGCTTTTTGTTTGGGAGTAAGAAGCACTGGACCTGGTCTCTACATCCTTGAATCCAAGTTTCTCCAAGAGCTTGATGGCTTGGCTCCTGTTCTCTGAAGTCTCAGGGTCACAGAAGACTTCTTGCAACTCTATTGACCTCTGCCATCTGTGAGTCCTACCCTTGCCCTAGGTGCCTCTTCCAACCCTGCACCTCAAAAGTCAGTTCTGCTGTAATTTTCTACCAAAATTGATGCAGTGACCCCTATGCGCTGATCTGAACCAACACAGTGCCCTCCAACAATAAGCCGATTCAACGACGACAAGGTTCCTGACTGCGAGGCTCGATGATGACGCTGCATCGATCAGAAGATGCCGCCGAGAGGCTCGACTTCGATGCATCACCAATCCTTCCACACAGATTGTAAGGCTCGATTCCGTCACACGGAACCGACTGCCTGAATCGTAACAGACGAATCGAGTCTTCGACATGGACGCTTGATCCATGCAAAGCGGTTGGCCTTTGTATTTGCCCTGGGGTCTAGCACGACCTCAAGTAACCTTTTAGTGTTTTTGGTTTCCAAGCACTGTTTTTGGATTTAATCTTTAAAACATCATACCTCAAGTTCTATTTATTGGACTTTTGTCATTTTGTTCTTGCTTTCCTAAATATTTTCTGGTTTTCTAAACTGGTGTGGTGGTTTTACTGTGTTGCTGTAAATTAAATGTTGCACAAATACTTTATACACTGCCTCTTAAGGTTAGCCTGACTGCTCTGTGCCAAGCTACCAGAGGGTGAGCACAGGTTGATTTAGGTTGTGCTTCTGACTTACCCTAACTAGGATTGTGGTCCCTCCTTGGACAAATCTCTGCTAACTAGAGATCCAATTTCTAACATTCAACAACATTTCTTTTATAATGCTTGGAAACCCAGAACCATCCACACACTTAGTACAGAAACCCCTATTTAACATCAGTGTTTGGGGCTGCAAGCAATACTAGATGATTATTGCCTACCTGTGCCAAACGGGTATATAAGCAATGAACAAAGCTGTATCACTCACCTCTCTACATTACTCTTAAACTGTCAAAATGCCCTTCCAAAATGGGCCCCACCTGCACCCTAAGAGGTTTTCTCTGCAAGTGGTTGGTTCCTCTCTCTTTTCTCTGGGCTCTGAGTTTATCAGTTGCCTCAAGTGTCCACAACTGCCCTGTTTCTATCTCCCAATGTAAACTTTAGTCACCCACAGCCTCCTTAAGGGCCCTACCCCCCAGCCTAGAGATTCAACTTTCCATTTGGCACCGCTAGCACACTCACTACCCTGTCAAGAATGAGCATGCAAGCTGGAAAGCATGTGGTAAGCTATGAATCACAGCCAGCATGACAAGGTTTGAGTTAGGGACAGAGTAAACACAGGTGGGGGCAGAGGAATAAAACCTGTGCAGCACCATCACAGTGATCAGCCACAGAAAAAGTTGCAAGTAGGCAAATGACAGCTGTTGATCAGATATTATGAAAAACAGTGGTCCATAGGATTGAGTTTTCACAAAGACAAAATAGAAATATAGACTCAAATCAGTACTATATTAGCAAGATTTTCAGTACCCAGCCGGGCCTGAATTTTTATTTTCAAATATAAGTAAATTTTAAAAGACCATCAAGAAGGTCTAATGTAGCAGTTAATAGGGTACAAGCCTGTACCTATCCAAAAGTACACTCAAGAAAAATTCAAGAGTAGGAAGAGAGCAAAAAAAGAGAAGGTAAAGAATATCAGGCAAAAAAAGTGCTAATCTGTTATTGTTGCAAGGGACAATTGGCTCCGCAGCTTTTTTTGCCTGATATTCTTTACCTTCTCTTTTTTTGCTCTCTTCCTACTCTTGAATTTTTCTTGAGTGTACTTTTGGATAGGTACAGGCTTGTACCCTATTAACTGCTACATTAGACCTTCTTGATGGTCTTTTAAAATTTACTTATATTTGAAAATAAAAATTCAGGCCCGGCTGGGTACTGAAAATCTTGCTAATATAGTACTGATTTGAGTCTATATTTCTATTTTGTCTTTGTGAAAACTCAATCCTATGGACCACTGTTTTTCATAATAATTGATTGCCCAAGGTCCCTAGGCACCCATTGGGTCTCCCTTGTTCTCTGAAAATATACGTGAGCGCAAACGCTGGTTTGCAAGGGCTCCGCATTGTCCAAACCCCTAGCGGCTTTGGGTCCCCTAGTATCCCACTCCTACTGAACCTTGCTATTTCCCCAATCCCTCTATTTCTTCTTACTCTATTGCACTATGTCAGGTCATGCACCCCTCTATACAGATGAGTACTTAAAGCAACTTTGCTCTGGCCCATCCCTCCTGTCAGATAACTCAGAAACCCCCAGCCAGGAGAACACCACAATCCCGGAACAATTAGAGAAACTTCGTAAAAAACAAGTCCGCCTGCAATTGATGATACTGATGCTGACGGACTATTTAAAGGCCGAGGTAATCCCTGTAGGATTACAAGTCCGTAACGTACCAGGAATTTTCACAGACAATCCGAAATACACAACTAGCTTTAGCTACATAGGAACCACGTGCTCACGCCATTGGCTTGCACTAGGGATCGACACTGCCGTAGAGACATTGAAATCACTCGAAACTGAGATCGCGGATATTTTAAAACAAATCCAGGACTCAGGTACCACTGAAGATAGCAAGAAACTCCTGGAACAGGTCGATAAAACCATTGCAGAATATCAAAGAATAGAACAAAATCAAAAATCCAACAAAATCAAAAAAGATATCAAAGCTTATAATATAGAAGTGACATACCCGTACCTACAAAAAGACTTCTATACAAATCGGGCATATTCTAACCCCCAACAATTCAGGCCCTGGGGTAGATATAACAGACGGCGGAACCTGGTAGGATTCTCAGAAACCTCAGCCGAATCTTCCGATAACTCGGACGCGGGTGAAGGCAGTAGTACATCTCGACGAGGCGACTCACATCAGACAGGTGGTACAAATTCTTTTTTACAGAGAGGCCAACAAGGCACACCCCAGAGAGGGAAAGTCAAGAAAACCCAGAGATGGGTCAATCCACCAGGGGAACGACGGACGAGGAACAATTACTACCAGTGGTAGACTCCGCTTCCCCTAGCACAGAAATAATCCCTATCTTTAACATCTCCAACTACTCCTTGAAGGAGGATGAAATTTCCCTTCTTAAAAAAGGACTCACTTTTGTGCCCACAATCCCGCCCAATTTTTTGGAATTACAAACCGAACTGATGAGATTTTTCAGACGAGTTCGGTTAAAGGCATTTTTTCAACTACATCCCAGTCAGGAGAGTAATGCCCTAACACCTTTCCGGCCTCCCTCTAACTTTTCTCCCACTTCCGGGATGATTCCACCAGAGATAATTACTTTCGAGAAGTTGGTCTTAAAAGATCTCTCCACCTTACAAAACACCCGCAGTTTCATCCCATACAATATCACGCTAAGAGAAAAACAGGCAATTACCACTCTCAAAATGAACAATTCTCTGATCATCAAGAGTGCAGACAAGGGTGGTGGAATCGTTCTTCAGGATCTCGAGTCCTACACCGCTGAAATACAAAGGCAGCTAGACAATAGGGAACACTATCAAAGGCTAGCATCCAATCCTACAAAGGAAATTCAGGAATTAATAAGGAACATTACCACGGACGCAATGAGAGAAGGTTTCTTATCTAAAAAAGAGTTTAATTATCTAAATATCAAAAGCCCGAGAACACCAGTGATATATACTCTTCCAAAAATCCATAAGAGCCTTACTGCACCCCCTGGACGGCCGATTGTATCTGCTTGTGGCTCTATTTTAGAGCCATTAGGAGCCTTTATTGACTTCTTTATAAAGGAGTTTGTCCCCTCCACACCCTGTTATGTCAGAGACTCCATGGCCATGATCTCACTAGTTGAAAACTTGCCTTTTAATCCAGTGACTGACACTCTCTGCACCATGAACGTGGAGTCGCTTTATACCAATATCCCTCAGATAGCGGCCCTGAAGGTGATTCAAAAAACTCTAGACACACGTCCCCGCCCTCACGCAATTCCAACATCTTTTATTCTACAGTTGCTTGAAATCTGCCTAACCAAAAACTTCTTCACATTCAATGGCCTCTTTTACCAGCAGATCAAGGGCACCAGTATGGGGGCTATTTTTGCCCCAAATTTGGCTATACTTTTCATGAATGAAATTGAAAAGGAGGTGATACTTTGCCCATCTAATCCATTCTATCCAGGAATTGTACTATGGCGTAGATACATTGACGACATATTCATGATCTGGAGATGCGAAGTCAATGATCTGCGCCATTTCCAACACTGGATGGATCACAACTGCTGTGGTCTTCACTTTACCTTAACCTCGAATAAGACCTCTATCGACTTCCTAGACCTTTCCATCTTCCATCAAGAGGGAGTTCTCCTGACACGCTTGTTCAGAAAAACTACAGAGCGGAATACACTTTTAGATTATTCCAGCAACCATCCCAGAGCACTACGGGATTCCCTCCCATTCTCTCAGTTCCTGCGAATCAGGAGAAATTGCTCGTGTAGGCAGGATTATTTCAAAGAAGGGGCCATCCTAACAGAAAAACTAAAAAACAGGGGCTACCCGAGGCGTATTGTTAAAAATGCCCTCAAAAGGGCTTGGTATAGACCTAGAGAAACCTTACTGACACCCACCGCTAAGACCCCACAGGAGAGAATAGCTTGTGTAACCACTTTTTCTCCCGTGTCAAACAAAATGAGAAAGATGATACTCCGTCACTGGCCTGTCATTAATGCGGGCATGCTAGAAATTGAGCGCCCCTTATTTGCTTTTAAAAAGAGCAAAAATCTGAAGGACCATCTAGTCCGAGCAGCACTGCCAAGCCCCGCTCAATCCTCTACACTTGAAAGCATATGGGGTCTGTCCCCCGTTGTAGGACATGTGAAATGTGGCAACTGTAGTGTATGTGACATAACCATTGAAGGGAAAACCAGGGTATTTAATAATATCACCTTTACCAGCTCTTCACTTTCTAATTGTAACACCTGTAATGTTATTTACTTGGTTCAATGTCCATGTATGAAAATGTATGTGGGTCAAACATCGCAGAAGGTGAAAACAAGGATCTGCCAGCACAAGAGCCGCATCCGTTGTCAAACCCAGAATGCACCGCTCGTGGAACATTTTGCCAGTGCCAAACACACAGAAAATGACTTAAAATGGACTGTGCTAAAGGCACTAAGGTTACCACACAGAGGTGGTTGTATGGCTCAACTCCTAAACAAAGAGGAACTGAAATGTATTTTGCTTCTGGACACAATCCGGAATGGTCTCAACCGGACTGAGGATTGGGCAGGACTGCTATGAATTGCCAAATTGCCAGACTTTGACTTATGACAGTGTCAAAAATTTCCGGATTTTTACCAACATATTGCTCAATAGCTTAATGTATGATGTGTTCTAACATAATGCTGTCTGCCCTTGAAATTCTAAATCATGCTTTCCAAAACTGAAAAAGTGTACATGCTGAGTCTAATGCGGGGTGATGAAAAAGCTGCAGAATTTCTCATCATGTAATTCGTTTTGCCTTGTTATTGAAATTGCTCTGTAATTCCAGCACATTACATGACAACGAGCGGGGTGCTGATAAGGCGGCAGAATCTCTCATCTTGTAATTCGTTTTGCCCTGTAAATTGAAATTGAAATTGCTCTGTAATCTCAGCACATTGCATGACAACGAGCACTTGCACCTAACGTGAGTAAACAAACACCATGTTAAGATGGCCGCCACGGGGACACTTCTCCTCCCTTTGCGCTTACTCCCTCTTCACTGTTTATTTAATCACACGCGGTGGTGCACGGGCTGACTTCCGTATCTTCGTGAAGCCGGCGCGTTACCAGTGTGCACACCGCCTGCTGCCAAACCGGACCACGAGCACCAGGACTATTGTCTCCTCGCCAAGGTAAGGGCTCTCGACCTTCCTCCCACCCTCTGCGCGTTAATACCATGGGCCATCAGTATTCTTTTGCCCTAACGCTCTAATCCCCATTTATTGCAGACCCTCGAGTCTCTGTGTATATGCCCATCACGGAATACACACGACCAAAGTTCCAAGAATAATTGGAATCTTCATCAACTTCATGATAGAAAATTATGGCAGCACCCCCAAAACCCACCTAATAGGACACCGAGGTAACGTTATGTTTCCCCCTGCTCTCACTATTAGCGTATTTTACCAGCACTGTTGGCTAATTTGTTTTGTTCACTGTAGGTACCAGCCCTTCGATTCAACTATCCTTATAACTACTAGAAGGCTGATGTAAAATGCCTACAAGGTGCGCCTTCAATTATTAATTTGGTATCATTATGGCCATGTTAAGAGGCATGCAAAGAAACCAGGCAATCGTGATGCATGATTTTACCACCCTAGCACCTTAGCCACCGCCGCCACGATCTGGAAAGGTTTTATTTTCACTTATTGCCAGACACAGAATCAGCGCCACACACGGCTTCACCACTATGGCATCCTTGAAAGCGACACATATAGTCACGTTCGCTCTAATAGGCGCAACGACGTTAGCGGTTAAATGCTCACGGTATTATTTCCCGATTCGGCTTTGCCTTAAACGGCTCTTGCACTTTCCTAGATTAAGCATGTGTTTTGAACACTAAAGGACGTTTTGATCACAATAGCATGACAAAAATGAACACCACGTGCATTTTCCTGTAAATAGTGCTGTATTTAAACAGAATTTTCTTCTCCCTTTTTCTTCTTTTTCCCATTTCTGTAAATTGTAATTCCTAACAGGTTGTAAAGAAAGCACATACAGGCAATACATTTTTACTGTCCTGATGATGATCCCAGTTCACTAGGAGCCGGGGATCGAAACGCCGTCGACACTCATTCCGATTATGTAACCTGTCCATTGTGTTTATAATGTTACATGAATTGGTTGTCTGAACTTGCAGTGCTAATCTGTTATTGTTGCAAGGGACAATTGGCTCCGCAGCTTTTTTTGCCTGATATTCTTTACCTTCTCTTTTTTTGCTCTCTTCCTACTCTTGAATTTTTCTTGAGTGTACTTTTGGATAGGTACAGGCTTGTACCCTATTAACTGCTACATTAGACCTTCTTGATGGTCTTTTAAAATTTACTTATATTTGAAAATAAAAATTCAGGCCCGGCTGGGTACTGAAAATCTTGCTAATATAGTACTGATTTGAGTCTATATTTCTATTTTGTCTTTGTGAAAACTCAATCCTATGGACCACTGTTTTTCATAATAATTGATTGCCCAAGGTCCCTAGGCACCCATTGGGTCTCCCTTGTTCTCTGAAAATATACGTGAGCGCAAACGCTGGTTTGCAAGGGCTCCGCATTGTCCAAACCCCTAGCGGCTTTGGGTCCCCTAGTATCCCACTCCTACTGAACCTTGCTATTTCCCCAATCCCTCTATTTCTTCTTACTCTATTGCACTATGTCAGGTCATGCACCCCTCTATACAGATGAGTACTTAAAGCAACTTTGCTCTGGCCCATCCCTCCTGTCAGATAACTCAGAAACCCCCAGCCAGGAGAACACCACAATCCCGGAACAATTAGAGAAACTTCGTAAAAAACAAGTCCGCCTGCAATTGATGATACTGATGCTGACGGACTATTTAAAGGCCGAGGTAATCCCTGTAGGATTACAAGTCCGTAACGTACCAGGAATTTTCACAGACAATCCGAAATACACAACTAGCTTTAGCTACATAGGAACCACGTGCTCACGCCATTGGCTTGCACTAGGGATCGACACTGCCGTAGAGACATTGAAATCACTCGAAACTGAGATCGCGGATATTTTAAAACAAATCCAGGACTCAGGTACCACTGAAGATAGCAAGAAACTCCTGGAACAGGTCGATAAAACCATTGCAGAATATCAAAGAATAGAACAAAATAAAAAATCCAACAAAATCAAAAAAGATATCAAAGCTTATAATATAGAAGTGACATACCCGTACCTACAAAAAGACTTCTATACAAATCGGGCATATTCTAACCCCCAACAATTCAGGCCCTGGGGTAGATATAACAGACGGCGGAACCTGGTAGGATTCTCAGAAACCTCAGCCGAATCTTCCGATAACTCGGACGCGGGTGAAGGCAGTAGTACATCTCGACGAGGCGGCTCACATCAGACAGGTGGTACAAATTCTTTTTTACAGAGAGGCCAACAAGGCACACCCCAGAGAGGGAAAGTCAAGAAAACCCAGAGATGGGTCAATCCACCAGGGGAACGACGGACGAGGAACAATTACTACCAGTGGTAGACTCCGCTTCCCCTAGCACAGAAATAATCCCTATCTTTAACATCTCCAACTACTCCTTGAAGGAGGATGAAATTTCCCTTCTTAAAAAAGGACTCACTTTTGTGCCCACAATCCCGCCCAATTTTTTGGAATTACAAACCGAACTGATGAGATTTTTCAGACGAGTTCGGTTAAAGGCATTTTTTCAACTACATCCCAGTCAGGAGAGTAATGCCCTAACACCTTTCCGGCCTCCCTCTAACTTTTCTCCCACTTCCGGGATGATTCCACCAGAGATAATTACTTTCGAGAAGTTGGTCTTAAAAGATCTCTCCACCTTACAAAACACCCGCAGTTTCATCCCATACAATATCACGCTAAGAGAAAAACAGGCAATTACCACTCTCAAAATGAACAATTCTCTGATCATCAAGAGTGCAGACAAGGGTGGTGGAATCGTTCTTCAGGATCTCGAGTCCTACACCGCTGAAATACAAAGGCAGCTAGACAATAGGGAACACTATCAAAGGCTAGCATCCAATCCTACAAAGGAAATTCAGGAATTAATAAGGAACATTACCACGGACGCAATGAGAGAAGGTTTCTTATCTAAAAAAGAGTTTAATTATCTAAATATCAAAAGCCCGAGAACACCAGTGATATATACTCTTCCAAAAATCCATAAGAGCCTTACTGCACCCCCTGGACGGCCGATTGTATCTGCTTGTGGCTCTATTTTAGAGCCATTAGGAGCCTTTATTGACTTCTTTATAAAGGAGTTTGTCCCCTCCACACCCTGTTATGTCAGAGACTCCATGGCCATGATCTCACTAGTTGAAAACTTGCCTTTTAATCCAGTGACTGACACGCTCTGCACCATGGACGTGGAGTCGCTTTATACCAATATCCCTCAGATAGCGGCCCTGAAGGTGATTCAAAAAACTCTAGACACACGTCCCCGCCCTCACGCAATTCCAACATCTTTTATTCTACAGTTGCTTGAAATCTGCCTAACCAAAAACTTCTTCACATTCAATGGCCTCTTTTACCAGCAGATCAAGGGCACCAGTATGGGGGCTATTTTTGCCCCAAATTTGGCTATACTTTTCATGAATGAAATTGAAAAGGAGGTGATACTTTGCCCATCTAATCCATTCTATCCAGGAATTGTACTATGGCGTAGATACATTGACGACATATTCATGATCTGGAGATGCGAAGTCAATGATCTGCGCCATTTCCAACACTGGATGGATCACAACTGCTGTGGTCTTCACTTTACCTTAACCTCGAATAAGACCTCTATCGACTTCCTAGACCTTTCCATCTTCCATCAAGAGGGAGTTCTCCTGACACGCTTGTTCAGAAAAACTACAGAGCGGAATACACTTTTAGATTATTCCAGCAACCATCCCAGAGCACTACGGGATTCCCTCCCATTCTCTCAGTTCCTGCGAATCAGGAGAAATTGCTCGTGTAGGCAGGATTATTTCAAAGAAGGGGCCATCCTAACAGAAAAACTAAAAAACAGGGGCTACCCGAGGCGTATTGTTAAAAATGCCCTCAAAAGGGCTTGGTATAGACCTAGAGAAACCTTACTGACACCCACCGCTAAGACCCCACAGGAGAGAATAGCTTGTGTAACCACTTTTTCTCCCGTGTCAAACAAAATGAGAAAGATGATACTCCGTCACTGGCCTGTCATTAATGCGGGCATGCTAGAAATTGAGCGCCCCTTATTTGCTTTTAAAAAGAGCAAAAATCTGAAGGACCATCTAGTCCGAGCAGCACTGCCAAGCCCCGCTCAATCCTCTACACTTGAAAGCATATGGGGTCTGTCCCCCGTTGTAGGACATGTGAAATGTGGCAACTGTAGTGTATGTGACATAACCATTGAAGGGAAAACCAGGGTATTTAATAATATCACCTTTACCAGCTCTTCACTTTCTAATTGTAACACCTGTAATGTTATTTACTTGGTTCAATGTCCATGTATGAAAATGTATGTGGGTCAAACATCGCAGAAGGTGAAAACAAGGATCTGCCAGCACAAGAGCCGCATCCGTTGTCAAACCCAGAATGCACCGCTCGTGGAACATTTTGCCAGTGCCAAACACACAGAAAATGACTTAAAATGGACTGTGCTAAAGGCACTAAGGTTACCACACAGAGGTGGTTGTATGGCTCAACTCCTAAACAAAGAGGAACTGAAATGTATTTTGCTTCTGGACACAATCCGGAATGGTCTCAACCGGACTGAGGATTGGGCAGGACTGCTATGAATTGCCAGACTTTGACTTATGACTGTGTCAAAAATTTCCGGATTTTTACCAACATATTGCTCAATAGCTTAATGTATGATGTGTTCTAACATAATGCTGTCTGCCCTTGAAATTCTAAATCATGCTTTCCAAAACTGAAAAAGTGTACATGCTGAGTCTAATGCGGGGTGATGAAAAAGCTGCAGAATTTCTCATCATGTAATTCGTTTTGCCTTGTTATTGAAATTGCTCTGTAATTCCAGCACATTACATGACAACGAGCGGGGTGCTGATAAGGCGGCAGAATCTCTCATCTTGTAATTCGTTTTGCCCTGTAAATTGAAATTGAAATTGCTCTGTAATCTCAGCACATTGCATGACAACGAGCACTTGCACCTAACGTGAGTAAACAAACACCATGTTAAGATGGCCGCCACGGGGACACTTCTCCTCCCTTTGCGCTTACTCCCTCTTCACTGTTTATTTAATCACACGCGGTGGTGCACGGGCTGACTTCCGTATCTTCGTGAAGCCGGCGCGTTACCAGTGTGCACACCGCCTGCTGCCAAACCGGACCGCGAGCACCAGGACTATTGTCTCCTCGCCAAGGTAAGGGCTCTCGACCTTCCTCCCACCCTCTGCGCGTTAATACCATGGGCCATCAGTATTCTTTTGCCCTAACGCTCTAATCCCCATTTATTGCAGACCCTCGAGTCTCTGTGTATATGCCCATCACGGAATACACACGACCAAAGTTCCAAGAATAATTGGAATCTTCATCAACTTCATGATAGAAAATTATGGCAGCACCCCCAAAACCCACCTAATAGGACACCGAGGTAACGTTATGTTTCCCCCTGCTCTCACTATTAGCGTATTTTACCAGCACTGTTGGCTAATTTGTTTTGTTCACTGTAGGTACCAGCCCTTCGATTCAACTATCCTTATAACTACTAGAAGGCTGATGTAAAATGCCTACAAGGTGCGCCTTCAATTATTAATTTGGTATCATTATGGCCATGTTAAGAGGCATGCAAAGAAACCAGGCAATCGTGATGCATGATTTTACCACCCTAGCACCTTAGCCACCGCCGCCACGATCTGGAAAGGTTTTATTTTCACTTATTGCCAGACACAGAATCAGCGCCACACACGGCTTCACCACTATGGCATCCTTGAAAGCGACACATATAGTCACGTTCGCTCTAATAGGCGCAACGACGTTAGCGGTTAAATGCTCACGGTATTATTTCCTGATTCGGCTTTGCCTTAAACGGCTCTTGCACTTTCCTAGATTAAGCATGTGTTTTGAACACTAAAGGACGTTTTGATCACAATAGCATGACAAAAATGAACACCACGTGCATTTTCCTGTAAATAGTGCTGTATTTAAACAGAATTTTCTTCTCCCTTTTTCTTCTTTTTCCCATTTCTGTAAATTGTAATTCCTAACAGGTTGTAAAGAAAGCACATACAGGCAATACATTTTTACTGTCCTGATGATGATCCCAGTTCACTAGGAGCCGGGGATAGAAACGCCGTCGACACTCATTCCGATTATGTAACCTGTCCATTGTGTTTATAATGTTACATGAATTGGTTGTCTGAACTTGCAGTGCTAATCTGTTATTGTTGCAAGGGACAATTGGCTCCGCAGCTTTTTTTGCCTGATATTCTTTACCTTCTCTTTTTTTGCTCTCTTCCTACTCTTGAATTTTTCTTGAGTGTACTTTTGGATAGGTACAGGCTTGTACCCTATTAACTGCTACATTAGACCTTCTTGATGGTCTTTTAAAATGTACTTATATTTGAAAATAAAAATTCAGGCCCGGCTGGGTACTGAAAATCTTGCTAATATAGTACTGATTTGAGTCTATATTTCTATTTTGTCTTTGTGAAAACTCAATCCTATGGACCACTGTTTTTCATAATAATTGATTGCCCAAGGTCCCTAGGCACCCATTGGGTCTCCCTTGTTCTCTGAAAATATAGCTGTTGATCAGAAGCAAACCACTTTCTTAATTGCTGGTTAATATAATTCAGTGAATGCAGAGTTTAAATACTAATTACAGTTTAACTATAACCCCAACCTTAGGCATGCATCACAGTATGAAAACAAGGTGTAGGAGTTCTATAGCCATCCATTTACTTATTAGTGTTTCTATTAATGATTTGCATTGAGTGATAAATGCACTAGGAAGTTGGTTTACTCCTTGTGAATTTGAGCCCATTCAGAGCACAATTGTGACTAAATGAATTTGTGTATTGAAATGCCATTATTCATTTGTGCATAGGATTAGCTACCAATTTAATATTTACATTGGCTGATTTAATCAAATGTTTTTTCTTTCCTTAAATATAAGCATAAGGATTAGCCAATTGATGTTCTTTCAATTTATTGTTTGTGGAAGAATTATTCTTTATTGTGATATGTTATATCAGCTTTTTCTTTCACTGCACAACCACGTGTATATGGCTATTTAGTCTTTCAAAGATGGCTCCCATATATACATATATTTCTTTTTTGCATTATTCTTAAGTTGTTGTTTTTAACGTTTATGTTAATTATGCTTTGCAAAAACATTATATCAACTGTATGGATTACGTTTAATGAATTGCTCATACAGAGATGAATAGACTGTGTCCACCAATTATCTTCATGCACGCTTATGATTTACTGTATTGACATATCTGTGAGGTTTTATACCTTCAAAGATAGTGCCCACCGGCTGTGTACGTAACAGTTCGTTAACTATTTCCATGTAAATTCTGCACCGGAAATGTTCGCAAGTAGCTATTATAAGTATGGTGTTAACCTGTCTTTGCTGACAGTAGAAAAAGGTGCTAAGCCTAATCGCATCCTGTTCACTTTCTCGGTATAATAAAGTAACCGAGTTCATCCCCTAAATGAGTGCGGTCTCCGCACTTCCCTTGGGTCATGAGGTTTGGAGCAGATATATATATATATATATATATATATATATATATATATATATATATATATATATATATATATCCAAAGCAATCCCGACGCTCGACAAAGAAACGGGTCTGACACTTGCTCAGGTTGCCTTCAGGTGAGATTTATTCACCACTCAGAAGAATTAATGCAACACCACAGGGAAAAACACCTGGCAGACGCGTTCGTCAAATGCCTTCTTCATTGCCAGCTTTGTTTTCACCAGTTCATTTAATGCAGGGCTTTAAATACCTGCTAGCTGTAATCCTATTGGAGCTCTCTCCTCCAATTATAGAGGGCTGACAGCTTCAACTCTTCACAAATAAAATTCAAAGTCCCGAGTCTTGTGAAGTTAAAAACTGAGATCACACCAACAGGGCATGAAGGAGGTCCCTCACGGCGAACTTCGGTTAAGTAACCAATTCGTGCATTAACCGCATGCGTGCGGCGGCTATTTTTGCGCTGCGCGGCTTTTTTCAAAAATCCGCGTTACATGACGAGCTCAGCTCGTCATGAGCGCAGAAGGGGTTAAGTAATGCCCTGACTCCGTCAGCTGCAAGGCGGTCCTCTTACTGCTACGGCGAGATCCATGGCGTTAAGTGTCTCCTGAAAGCGTCACGTCCAGCTACAAGCTGCTGCTCTCTCCCCGTGTGCCTCAACGCAGTCTCGGCCGGGGGGGGGGGGCGCCTTTGTGTGCCTCCAGCAGCACTCACACACATATATATTAACTACTGGCAGCCTGCAGTAGGTATTTATAGTTAGAGTTTTGTGACTTGCCTTTAGCTTTAGCGACATTTGACGAATCATCACGTAATTTTTAAAAAAAATGTGCCAGTCATTCTTGTTTGCATGGAAAGTTTCAGGGTGATCTGTCAAGCGAGGGGCCCAAGAAAAGAGGGGGTCCAAAAAAAGTGTGTTTGCCATGTTAATTCACTGAAATTACAGACACGACTACAGCCCAAACCGCTGAATAGAATTACATCAAATTTGTCAGAAAGCTAGATTAATGTCCAGAAAGCAGGCTTTTTGTGATTTGGTGTAAATCCGTTCAGTAGTTTCGGAGGTATTAAAGAAAATCCAAATTTGTATATCTAGGGTCACAACTAATTCATAAATACTCCCGATCTCATGCAGAGATCTGATTGGCTACCAACACTTGGTATTGGCCGCCATTTTGGTAATCAGTTTAAAAATGAAACAAGCATTTATAATGCAATGGTCTCTGCATTATTAAAGGTAGAGTTATTGGCATTGCTCATGACATTTTTTTTTTTTTAAACATAAATATATGGTATTGTCATTTACAATGGCAATAGGTGAGCATTAGAGAGTAGTAGAGAGTATTCGCGGACACAGAGCCACACACACAAACAGTCCCATGCACACACACACACGCACACACAGACAGAGCCAAGCACACACACACACACACAGACAAAGCCACGCACACACAGACAAAGCCACGCACACAGAGACAGAGCCACGCACACACACACACAGAGCCACACAGACAGAGCCACCCACACACAGAGACAGAGCCACCCACACACAGAGACAGAGCCACGCACACACACAGACAGAGCCACGCACACACACGTGCCGACTACTGCTTTCCTTCGCAGGAAGTCCTCTGGACTATGTCAGCGCAGGAAAGTAACGTCTAAATGCATTAAGGGGTGGGTTTAATGCTTAAACGTCTGCAATGAGAGACCTGATCATGGGGGGTGGGGTTCTAACTTTTTGCCTTGAACTTTCTAAATATACATAACCTTTAGTAAAGCGGTAAAAATTGGGATTTTGCTCCATCCGATTGTATGCAAAAGGAAAATCGCTTTTCTCCACTGTAACATGCAAACATGAAAGTGTGCAAAATTGATTTGCTCAATGTTTTCTGTCCTGAAGCGAAACTGTGTGCAATACGCCACGGCCTACATCTGTCATCAGAGTATGTAAACTTCTTTAGCAAACGAATCTCTTTGATGGGCTTGCAAAAGGTAGACGGTACAAGCTCCTTTTTTCAGACCGCAAACGTCATTACCACCCGTCAGATATGCGAAGTTGGTACATCTCGACTAAACCTGTTTTTTTAAAAAGTTTTGTCAAGGAATGAGTGTCAATTCTTATAGGTAACGAAAGCTACAAGTAGCAGTACAAAGAACAAGCAAACATACAAATGATAACAAATAAGTACACACCCTGGCAATGATAACGAGGGATTGTCTACCTGAACATTCTACTGAAGTTTACTTTTGTTTTCTCTGACACAGGGTAACTTTTCAATGCAGTATTGCCCCCACCACTACTATTAGCTATTATTATCATATTATCATGATTCTTCATATTAATAAAAGTAACAAAAATAGTTATTTGTGTAAATTATTTAAAAAAATAATGACGGTAACAACATTATAATATTAGGTATAATACTTAGTAACTATATGTGAATAATAATAGTAACACCACTGCAGTTTACCGTTTGAGTGCTCCTCCTCACTAGCAACACGGCCTTTTGTTGTAATCATTATCTGGCACCTTCCTGGGGCATCTTGTGTGGCACCCTAAAGCAGCAGCCTAGAGTAGCTTGGATGTAGTGCGCTGCTTAGGTGCCTTTAAATGGGGCGGCACCATGTGACTCTTAAAAGCATCCGAGGAGTTCCCATCACTGTTGGAAGGAGCGGCGAAATGACATTTTACCCAGGGCGGCAAAAATCATCGCAACTGCCCTGGGGAAAGATGTCTGGAAGGCGCATTTCTTCCAGTGCGGGCTGCTTGTCAGGCAGGAGAGGAGACTGTTTGCCCCGGGGGGCGGAAGGGGCTCTGTTGTGTAAGCAGGCCGTCATTTGTAGAATAGATCCGCACTGACAGCCGCCTCGCTGTCATAACATGACGGGAAGCAGCGGTCCGTCACATGACAATCATGGGGCGCACATGCCTCGGTAGTTATGGTCATGTAGTGTGTGCAGCGATTGCAGTGTAGGTTAAGATAGAAAAGGGTAGTTTACAGTGGAAGCAGTTACCTGTCTGGCAAGAGAAGATGCAAGGGTACTTTGATACCCAAGCAGTCACTTAGTATACTCTTAGAAGCACTCCGTGCTGGACGATATTAAATGAAAGGACAGTATCTTGGTTTTGATGGGACCATTTCACCCATCTTGCAGGTGAAAAGACCTGGTCATAGCGCCAACCTTCCAGATATTTACAAGCGGTATTTGGAAGATCTGATGTGACGGTCTTTGAAAGAGGTGTGGGCGGACATTATTCAGGTGGACTGTATGTACAGTTAGTTGAAAAGAAATGAGTCTGCACATTAGTGCTGTTGGTTACCAAATTTACAGCTCACTAGGCGTTTGAAAGTTCGTGAGACTATCGGTTAACGCCTAGTGCAAAATCCGGTATGCTTTAATGGGTGGTCGTGTTTAGTTTTTGCCTATGCATACCCGTCCACCCCAGCTGGTATAAAAATGCATTTTTTATTTCTACTCCAAATGAGTAACACTGACTTTTATATGATGCCTGCTTTCACGAACACGAGGGCACCAGCTACTGCAGTCGGACAGAAGTGTCAAGTGTCGTCGACTGCCAAAAACCGCTGATGAACCGGGCAGAGTGAACAGGGTTGTGGCTTAGATGTCAGATGAAGGCTCCTGTCACTCGGGAGTACATTTATGGACCTTGATGCGCACTGCTCACGGTCATCCACGTGTCAGAAGGAAGTCCTTGTTAGCAGAGCGACTGTAAAACTTACAGCTGACCCGACCTGGCCTGTGGTCGCCGGAAACCACGCTGCACACACTCGGCTCCCTTCGAGCGCACACGGGGGTGGGAGCGGCGAGGGACGCGCGTGGAGAGCCGCTTCCACACGGGCCTGCTGAGATAAGACCCCCGATATCAGACCCCCGCATACTGTAATCGCCATAGAGGTATTCGCACCAAGGCCGAGGTATTAGATCCTGAGCACAGATGCTTCAGGCGGGCACTTGAATCCGTCCTCGGCGGCGCACACTCTGGTTACCGCCCAGCAGCTCTTCGGCTGCGTCCTGGCCGGCGGCTCGGAATGCTGTCGTATTGCTGTTGCGGCATCTCAGCTGCGGCACATGTTGAACAACTTCATTAAAAAATCCACTTGGCAGCTTCCAAAGAAGCTACAGCGATTTGCGGCGGAACACAAGTTAGGAACGATGTTCGTGGCGGACTCATGAGCTTGGCAACAAGCCTCTGATGACGGGGGCGGGCACGGGACGGGGCTGAAGCACCACCATCTTTCTACGAGGCGAGGCAGAAATGCCTCGCAGAAACACACGGTCATTTTGCGATTCGGGGCGTGTTTTTTAGGTTTAAGTGACGGATGACGTTACAGATAGAAAGAACCTAAAAAACATGCCCCCGAATCCGAAAAAGACGGGGCTTAAAGGGAGTGACGCCCCTCTCCTCCAATGGCTGGCCAGCATTTACTAGGCCAGCCAATGGAGAAAGGGGGAGGGTTCCAAGCCCCCCTCTAAGAAACATTAAACCTTCGGGCTCCGCCCACACTGCTTACAGCAGTGCGACAGAGTCCTCGACCTAAAAAGAAAGAAAAGGGGGCAGGGTGGGAATACTCTGACGCCTAGGTCAGATGCCGGGACCCCGCAAAAGCAAAAAAGCATTTTGTTTAAAAAGCATTTGCTGCAAAATCGTGCATGCGCCCCCCCCCCCCCTACAAAAGGCTAGTTTGAGCCCTGGAGACCGCCACCTCCCTGTGGCTTTGCTTATTAGATAGGATGGGGGCTGCGCGACCCCCCTCCTCAGACCTTCAAAGGCTTGAGGACCACCACCCTATCAGTTATACGGGGGGGCGCATGTCCTGGGGACTGCCACCTGTCTGGGACATAAAAGCACTGAAATGAGGAGGAAGGCGTGCAGCCCCCCTCCTGGGCCATATAAGGCCCCCGGCACCAACCACCTAACCGGGCCGGCAAAAACATAAGGTGAGGGGGCCGCGTTATTCTCCACCCCTCCACCCGGGACATAGCAGTTTGCTGTTGCACTGGCGGGAGCTGTCACAGCTCCCGCCAAGCGAGAGCAAACACAAACTCCACTCCCAGCAAGCGGGAGCTGTGAAAGTGCTTCCACTGGCTGGGAGTGGAGTTCTCTCCTGTGTATGTGGATGCCTAGACATGGAATGGTTTCATAGCTCAGCACGGCTGATGTTGGGAGCTGTTCAGGTACGGGGCTATGAATTATGTAGTGTAGAACCCTGTGCTGTCCTGCTTAGACTGCAAGCACCCCTTCTGCTCTGTGCTAATGTCCTTTCCCTGGCAGTCCTGTGTACGTGGCTGCAGAGGCACGGGTTTATAGCTCAGCGAATCTCCTGTTCCTGTAGGGGTCTGTGAGCTATGTAGTGTAGAACCCTGTGCTCACGGGCACAAACCACAGGGCACCTCTCCCATGTGAGTAGATGAAGAGATGTACTTACATACCCTTTAGTGGGATGTATGACGTTACAACGCATACTTTTACAACGCATACCTTTACAACGAAATTTTTACAACGCAAAAACCATTACAACGCATGTATTTACAACGCATGTTTTTACAACGCAGGTACCTTTACAACGCATACCATTACAACGTAAGTATTGGTAAGTATATATTAATTTTTTAAATGTAAATTAATTGAAATTAATATAATTTAATTTAATTTAATTTCATTTAATTTAAATTTATTTTTACTTTATTTTTACCCTGTACCCCTGTACCCCAAAAACCCCAAACTGACCCTGAACCCTAAAAATACCCCTTTACCCAAAAACCCAAAACTGACCCTGAACCCTTAAAATACCCCTTTACCCAAAAACCCAAAACTGACCCTAAACCCTTAAAATACCCCTTTACCCAAAAACCCAAAACTGACCCTGAACCCTAAAAATACCCCTTTACCCAAAAACCCAAAACTGACCCTGAACCCTAAAAATACCCCTTTACCCAAAAACCCAAAACTGACCCTGAACCCTAAAAATACCCCTTTACCCAAAAACCCAAAACTGACCCTGAACTCTAAAAATACCCCTTTACCCAAAAACCCAAAACTGACCCTGAACCCTAAAAATACGCCTTTACCCAAAAACCCAAAACTGACCCTGAACCCTAAAAATACCCCTTTACCCAAAACCCCAAAACTGACCCTGAACCCTAAAAATACCCCTTTACTCAAAAACCCCAAACTGACCCTGAACCCTAAAAATACCCCTTTACCCAAAAACCCAAAACTGACCCTGAACCCTAAAAATACCCCTTTACCCAAAAACTGACCCTGAACCCTAAAAATACCCTTTTACCCAAAAACCCAAAACTGACCCTGAACCCTAAAAATACCCCTTTACCCAAAAACCCCAAACTGACCCTGAACCCTAAAAATACCCCTTTACCCAAAAACCCAAAACTGACCCTGAACCCTAAAAATACCCCTTTACCCAAAAAAAAAAAAACTGACCCTGAACCCTAAAAATACCCCTTAAAAAAACCCAAACATATAACATTTTAAATATATTTATATACTTACCAATACTTACGTTGTAATGGTATGCGTTGTAAAGGTACCTACGTTGTAAAAACATGCGTTGTAAATACATGCGTTGTAATGGTTTTTGCGTTGTAATGGTTTTTGCGTTGTAAAAGTTGCGTTGTAAAGGTTGTTTCCCCTTTAGTGCTGTGCTACACTGTCCCTTCCCCAGTTGTCCTTTGTACATACCTGCACAGACATGGATTTAAAGCTCAGCAAGGCTCCAGTTCATGTGCAGAGAGCTATATGAGCAAGGAAAAAGATAGTGTGGCCAATTTGGGGGCCCCTGTCTACAAAAGATGTTGTCTGTGAAGGAGGTGGGAGGTATGGTCTAAGGTCTATAATTGATCCTGAAATGGGAAACACAAGGTTAATTGTAAGGCCAGGCCCGTATTCAAAGGGAATGACGTGTACGTGTTTGGATTAGTAGGCCAACAGGCTGCAGTGAGATAATGAGGCACTATTTATGGGCTCTTATTACTGCAGTGAGATAATGAGGCACTATTTATGGGCTCTTATTACTAAGTCGGCACGTTATATAGAGCTATGTGCACATTTATACATTTAATAAAAGAGTGTCCAGCTGCTATAAAATAATGTACACGATCACTACCATTTTAAAAACAGCAAATCTCGCATCTGGGTTCCGTGTCTATAAATCTGCCCAGCGGGCTGTACTACCGATGTAATGTATGAAGGGAGTGCCTCTCCTGCAGGGATTAGACAGAGGCAGAGGACTTCTATTTAAGGGGTCGTATTTACAGAAGAATGCGCGTATGGTGTAAGTGGACTTTTTTTGTACAGCGCATTGGATGTCTCTGTAAGTGGAGGAGTCCGTTTTTCTACAGGTCTATTGTTGAGCCCTGCTTAAATTTGAAGGTTAAGTATTAAGGGCCAGATGTACAACGTGATTTTGCGCACACCGGTTTGCAAACCCGCTTGAGCATGCAAAATCACTGTTGGCCATGTACAATTCCTAAAAAGCGAGTCGCAATTTATTTGCGACTCGCTATTTAGGAATTGCGAGTCGCAATTAGGAAGGGGCGTTCCATTCCTAATTGCATCCGCAATGCTATGGGCGAATGTTTAGTGACCACAATTGCAAAACACTCGCAAATTACCACCCTCTTCAAGCGGTGGTAATGCAGTCACAATTTGGAAGGGGTACCCAGGGGACCCCTCCCACTTTGTGACTGTCTCTTAAAATATTTTTTAAGGGCAGGCAGTTGTCCCAGGGTCCAGTGCCTGCCCTTAAAAATGAAACGAAAAGGTTTACGCTTTTTTTTTAAATGCATACCGTTTTCCTTTAAGAAAAACGGGCTGCAAAAAAAAAAAAAAAAGAGTTGCTTTATTAAAAAGCAGTCCCAGACATGGTGACCTGCTGAGCCCAGCAGGCCACTATCCCTGGGAGGGCTGGCATTTCGAATTGGCTCGCAAATTGCGAGAGGCTCATTAATATTTAAGAGCCTCAAAATTTGCGACCCCATTGGGAATCGCAAAACAGTGCAATAACACTGTTGTACATTTCATTTAGCGCCTCGCACTTTGCGATTCACAAAGGGTTGATTTATAAATGGACACGTAGATGTGTCGACATATACTTATGCAGAGCACAGATCTTTGTATGATAAGGGAAAGCCCAGTATATAGGTAAAGTGATATACAGGTGATTAGCGCAATGGATGGGTGCAAGCATGCAATGCGATGTTGGACAACGATGGATAAAATGTCTGTGGGAGAGAGAAGTCCCTTGTGTATTAAACTGATTTATATAATATACATTTTTAGCTTGATAAATATAATGTATATGGTGGTGTCCCTTATGTGCTAGCGCCTAGTTGCGCTGTTGTTTTTTGCAATTTATAAATGCAGATTGGATTGAATGAACTCATTGGTATGGCCTTGAACTCTCCGTTGCTGTCTTGTAGCATAATGCGGCACCCTTGAAGGCAGCTTTGAGCACTTTCTTTGACTGGCCTGACAAAATATTCAGAGGCGCTTCATAATCAATTGAATGTCTGAACTCTCGACCGACCTGCACATTATAAAGCATGCGTGAGTCAGTGGCTCGTGAGCCATCCTGCTGGCTGAACGGGAATACCATCACCAGCGATACAAATATATATTCCTTATTTTACTGTGTGGCCCACTGTCATCCCACAAATGACATTGTGCTGAAATGGTGAACTATAAAGCAGCTCAGATCACACCTGTTCCCATCTTCCATACTCTACATTAGCTCAAGGAAAAGCAGATGTATCTACTCTTGGGGCATCTTTCGCTTGAGACAATAATACGCGTTATTATTAGTACTAAAGCATGCTGACAAGCAAACACTGGGTGGGGATTGTGGGATGCCATGAACGCTATAAGGGTATGTATCTCACAGAAAATATTCGTGGTAATTTAGAGTACATTTGATGTTCCATTACTTCACACTACTACCATGTTACAAAATCATTACTTACTGCCCTTTAATTAATCTTAGGCCTGCTGCTGCATGACACACTCAATCAATCAATCAATCAAGCATTTATATAGCACGCTACTCACCCCGAGGGTCTCAAGGCGCTTGGGGGGAGGGTGCTCTACTGCCTGAACAGCCAGGTCTTGAGTTGCTTCCTGAAGGCGAGGTGGTCTTGGGTCAGGCGGAGGTGGATGGGGAGGGAGTTCCACGTCTTGGCAGCCAGGTAGGAGAAGGATCTTCCTCCCGTTGTGGCTCGTCGGATGCGGGGAACATCGGCGAGGGCGAGGCTGGTCGATCGTAGTTGGCGGGTGGGAGTGTAGAAGGTCAGGCGGTCGTTGAGGTATCTGGGACCTTGGTTGTGGAGAGCTTTGTGTGCGTGGGTGAGGAGTCGGAACGTGATTCTCTTGCTGACGGGGAGCCAGTGCAGGTCTCTCAGGTGTCCAGAGATGTGGCTGTGTCGGGGGACGTCCATGATGAGTCGTGCTGAGGCGTTCTGAATGCGCTGGAGTTTTTTCTGGAGTTTGGCTGTTGTTCCGGCGTAAAGGGTGTTCCCGTAGTCCAGTCGGCTGGTGACGAGGGCCTGGGTGACCGTCTTCCTGGTTTCGGTGGGGATCCACCAGAAGATCTTCCGCAGCATGCGTAGGATGTTGAAGCATGACGAGGAGACGGCGTTGACTTGTCTGGTCATCGAGAGGGAGGAGTCCAGGATGAAGCCCAGGTTTCGTGCGTGGTCCGTTGGTTTGGGTGCGCTGCCGAGGGCAGGGGGCCACCAGGAGTCGTCCCAGGCGGAGGGTGATGATCCCAGGATGAGGACTTCCGTCTTATCTGAGTTCAGTTTCAGGCGGCTGTTCGTCATCCACTCGGCTACGTCTTTCATCCCTTCGTGTAGGTTGGTTCTGGCGGTGGCTGGGTCGTTGGTGAGGGAGAGGATCAGCTGGGTGTCGTCGGCATAGGAGATGATGTTGAGGTTGTGTTGGCGTGCGATGGCCGCGAGGGGGCTCATGAAGATGTTGAACAGCGTGGGGCTGAGTGATGATCCTTGTGGTACGCCGCAGATGACTTCGGTGGCCTCTGAGCTGAACGGGGGAGGCGGACTCTCTGGGTTCTTCCGGCGAGGAAGGAGGTGATCCACTCTAGTGCCTTCTCCTGGATTCCGATGTTGAGTAGGCGCTGTACTAGGGTGCGGTGGCAGACAGTGTCGAACGCGGCGGAGAGATCCAGGAGGATGAGGGCCGCTGTTTCCCCGTTGTCGAGCAGGGCTCGGATGTCGTCGGTGGCTGCGATGAGGGCGGTCTCGGTGCTGTGGTTGGCCCGGAAGCCGGACTGTGAGTGGTCGAGGGATCCATTCGTCTCGAGGAAGGCTGCCAGCTGTCTGTTGACTGTCTCCTCGATGACTTTGGCAGGATAGGGAAGGAGCGAGATGGGGCGGTAGTTCTTGAGGTCGGTGGGGTCCGCTGATGGTTTTTTCAGTAGGGCGCTGAGTTCGGCGTGTTTCCAGCTCTCTGGGAAGGTGGCGGTATCGAAGGAGGCGTTGATGATGTCCCGGAGATGGGGTGCGATGACGGCGTCGGCCTTGTTGAAGACGTGGTGAGGGCAGGGGTCGGTTGGTGATCCGGAGTGGATGGAGTTCATCGTGCGGATGATGTCGTCGTTGTTGACCGGTGTCCAGGCGCGGAGGGTGGCGGTGGGGGGCGTTGGTGCGTTCGTGGGGTGCGTCGGTTGTGTGCTGAAGCTGTTGTGGATGTCTGCGATCTTGCTGTGGAAGAACGAGGCGAGCGAGTTGCAGAGTTCTTGTGATGGGGTGATGTCGTTGTTTCCGGCGCTAGGGTTCGAGAGCTCCTTGACGATGGTGAAGAGTTCTTTGCTGTTGTGGGCGTTGTTTTCTAGTCGTTCCTTGAATGCGGTTTTCTTGGTGGTGTGGATCAGCTGGTGATGTTTTCGAGTGGCGAGCTTGAGGGTGGTCATGTTGTCTGTAGTTGGGTCTCTGCGCCAGGCTTTCTCGAGGGCCCGGCAGTTCTTCTTGGAGCTCTTGAGTTCGTCGGTAAACCAGGATGCTTTCTTGGTGCCGGGTCTGGCGGGGGGGGGGGGGGTCTTCAGTGGAGCGAGGTCGTCTGCGCAGTTGCTGATCCACCTCGTGAGGTTGTTGGCGGCTTGGTTGGGGTTCGCTGAGCTGGTGGGAGGGTTCTGGCTCAGAGATGTGGCGAGCTGGTCGGCTGTGATCTTGTTCCAGCTTCTGCGGGGGACCTGTTGCGGGTGGTGGTGGTGCGTAGTCCCTCTGAAGCTGAAGTGGACGCAGCTGTGGTCTGTCCAGTGGAGTCCGGTGGCGTGGCTGAAGGAGATGTCCTTGCTGGAGGAGAAGACGGGGTCAAGCGTGTGGCCGGCGTAGTGGGTGGGGGTGTTCACCAGTTGGTTGAGTCCGAGGTTGGCGAGGTTGTCCAGCAGGGTGGTGGTGTTGCGGTCGTTGTTGTTCTCCAGGTGGAAGTGGAGGTCCCCGAGGAGGATGTAGTCAGCGGAGGGGAGGGCGTGCGGGCTGCTGAAGTCGGCGATGTCTTCGCTGAATTGTGTGCATGGTCCCGGGGGTCTGTAGATGAGGGTGCCTCTGAGGGTGGTCTTGGGGTCGGTGTGTATCTGGAAATGCAGGTGTTCGGCGGTTGTGAGGGTGTTGTCGGTGTTGGTCGTGATGCAGATGGTGTTCTTGTGGACGATGGCGATGCCTCCTCCAGTCTGGTTGACGCGGTCTCTCCGGGTGATCTTGTATCCGTCCGGGATGGCGATGGCGATGTCGGGTGCTGAGGAGTCGTTCATCCAGGTTTCCGTGAGGAAGGCGACGTCTGGAGATGTGGTGTCGAGGAGGTTCCAGAGTTCCACGGCGTGTCTGTGGACGGAGCGGGTGTTGAGCAGGATGCACTGCAGGTGCTTGCTGCTGGTGTTCGTCTTGGCGGGTGCGGTTTAGGTCCGGATGCAGGAGAACTTGCAGGATTGGCAGGTGAAGGGTCCGTGGGTGCGTCCTGGGGTGGCTCGGTGACAGCCGGGGATTCGGCCGGTGTTGAGTGCGTTGAGGGTGGCGTAGTCGTAGGTCAGGCGGGTGGGCTGGTATCTTTGGGGGACAGGGGGTCTGGCGCTGGGCGCGGTCCAGGCGCGGATGGGCGCAGACGGGCTTATCTTTGGCGCGCCTTCGGCGCGCAATCGGCGCACCGGCTGCGCGTACGCATGCACTCTGCCATAAATGGAGAGTGGGGTGGGGGAGGGGCGAGGGAAGAGGGGTGGCGAGAGGGGGGGAGCGGTGAGGTGATGCTGGAGGGAGCGTGGGTGGGGCCGCGGGGGAGCAGCGGGAGGGAGCGGGGTGGGGCCGGGGGACAGCTGGCAGTAAGGCGGCAGAAGGGGCGACAACGGCACAATTAACAAGAAGCGTCACAAAAAACTTTAAGAAAATGTTCGCAGGCACAGAAGAACGGGCAGCAACAGGCGGAGGGGCAGGGGAGCACAGACGGCAGAGGGAGCGACAATCAGATCAGGAGAATAAAAACGAACAACGAACAAATACTTAGAACCTGGCAGGCACAGCAGAACGGGCAGGGGGTCAATCCACACAGGGACAGAACACAGCTAGGCACACTGCTAGCGTCTTCTGTCAACTGACTGCCTAGCGCTGCAGCTGCGCAATATGCTGGGGCCAGCTAAAAGTGGGGACAAAGAGATCTACATTGGTCTGACTCGTGACACCTGATAATGCAAAGCCAATAAGGGAAAGGCTAATAATCTATTTGAAAGAGGTCACTGGTAGCGCTACTATGATTGATGGACCTGCTACGCAGGGGCAGTTTCTGGCAGTATGTGCTTCGTGATAAGGCTGTTGACGTCGAATTTAAAAAGGTTGATGCACACAGGGCCAAATCCAGCCAAATCAGTGATCCACCAGCAGTGCCTTTCCGCACAAATGATAAAGATCTCACCCTTATGTGTGGAAAACCGCCCGATCTGGCAACACTGATTAACTAGGCATAAATTTACAGTGTGATATCGGCTCTTCACTGGGAGATCGTGTGAAGTAAGCCACATGGTGCCACTGTGCGAGTTGGCAGGTATGGCCCTGATAAGTGTTGGTGCTAAGCACCAGCAAAAATTAAGCACTGGGTCCCCGGGGACGAAATCAGCCCGGAGAGGGCGGCTGCGAGGCCTCTCCTAGTATTAACTTTTTAACAGGCCATGTGGAGGTGGTGATCCCTGGGACCCACGCCCCCCCCTGCTAATTTGTAAATGTAGCCCCGGGGAGGAGGTGGTCCCCAGGTCTCCAAATAATCTCTAAGAGAGGGGCCCGTTTGCCCCTCTCTTAGAGATTTATTTTGGAGCACAACCAATCACAGACCCATTTATACACTCATGCACCCACTCAGAGAATCACACACCCACTCACACACCCACTCAGCTATTAATGCACCATGTCAGACACTCATGTTCCAATTCAGAGACTCACTAAGAGACTCATACACCCATTCACAGACCCAGACACTCCCTCACCCACCCACAGACCCACTTAGACACTCATGCACCCTCTCACAGATCCACAAAAGGCTCTCACGCACACAGTCACACAGCCTTGTACGCACTCAGTCACCCACACACCCACTCATAGACCCATACAGCCACTCACACCCACAAAACCACTCACACCCCTTCTTACAGACCTATACAGCAACTCACACACACTCTCAAATATTACAGTTAGTAAATACAATTTAAAAAGCCTTAGAAATTCACAGAAAAAAACTAAAGATACAGAGATGTTATAGTTAGGAAATAGAATTATAAAAACCTTAGAAAATAACTGAAAAACAAAAGGTCACAGGGACGTTATAGTTAGACTCAGATTTCACTCGTACTAAACCAATGAAATTCAGCAGTTATAGTTAGCTGAGCTAACTGTAACTTAGGCCCTGGAGTGCCCTGCTTATGACCTCACATATTACTTCACTCATAACATGATCAGTGACATCACTCATGACATCTCAAATGTCTCAAATATGTATGTACCTGTGTATTTTCACAAAGCGGTCACAATGCCGGGTGCTTTGTCTGTCGGTGCACCGCTGAGGAGTACAACCGCAACTCCCTGAAGTATTTCAAACAAACAAAGAAGACGCTGCACTCCAAAGAGTTTGTTTCAGTAATTCTTTTATTCTGTTCAGTAATCGCATAGCACTCCACCGACGCGTTTCAACACAGAGGTATTTCTCACAGTAAGTCCTATTTCTCTGTTGAATTTTATACTGGTCTTTTACTATTAGATTGCTAGTGCATTGTGAGACATGTAATTCAACTGGATAATATTGTGAAGCATCACACCGTTTGACAACTGAGACATGTGTACTCATCAATGAAGTGTAAGTGCCTTTATATTGTACAAGTTATTTTTAAACAAACAAGGGGGACCCGAAATAATGGCTGAGGACCACAGCTTGCAATTGTATTTCAGAGAACAAAGGTCCTGAGCGAACAATAAAGGTACACACAATGATAGAATATAGACCGCGTTGGGTTACTATATAAATCCAATGTCCAGCCGGACATGGAGTTTTATTCATACAATGGAAAAAATAAAGTCAAAATTACTTTGAACAACAATATAGTGGGGCACAAGCCTGTACCCTGAAACGAACGGGAAGTGTGGGGGAATGGGGTAACAATACAAACAATAAAACCAGAACACAAATACAGGCAAAGACTTTGAGCTGTGGTAACTTGCATTCAGAGGTAAATAGCAGCAAGTTTAACCAAAATAGACACCACAATAGTTAGACACAGTGGACATTTGTGGCACTATTTAGAAATGTCGATTTTTCGATCCCATGCTCATTAGTTAAAACGGGATCATCATCAGGACTAATACATAACATTTGCCTGGTTTAGAACATTTAGTGCCTGTCAGAATAAAAACAGGGAGAAAAAGGAAGAAATTGGCCTATGAGAAACAATGAAAAACATTTTGAAAGTACAAAACAGGCAGCAAGTTGGTTGCATAATTACACCTAGTGACCATTCGGACATTTGTGGGTAAACAAGAACAAAGTCAGAGGAGTGACCACGTATCGGAAAATGAACATGCGGTACTAATTGTGGCTGGTGGGTTCGTAGAATCGGAAGTGCGGCGAGAGTGCTACGTGGAGCGGATGAGGTCTGTGAGCCGTAGAAACTGAGTTACGTCGGGAAGTGATTTGCGATCGCATCGGAATATACCTGAATAATTGCGAGAGGTGTTGAACATTTAAAACGAATACGTTCGGCAACAGGTGGTACCAGTCAAAAGCAAAAAACTATACTCATACGCATGAAGTCATAAGCTTTTCGGGCGGTACCAATACGCCTGATGTCATAAGTGTGACTGGTGGTGGCCCGATAGTGAATGCCTATGTGCCTAGTGCAAATGTATGGCTATCCCGAGGATGTGACTGCCTGGTCGGGTGTGGGATATAACCGCTAGGTTTGTGACTCGTGCTTTGGACGGAGTAACGACAAAAAGATGCGCTTACCAAACGGCAGTAGTATCCAGGGATCAGGTGGGTGGAAGGATAATGGGGCGTGGAACAGATAATTATCGCTGAAAAAGGAAGAAGGGGTATCAAGGTTATTAAGCTAGTGACAGTGAAGGTGAGGGGCATGGGGAGTCGGTGCATAGGGGTGCATACCTCTGGTTATCCACGATACAACAACGATGAAGGCAGCTGCCCGGGATGTAGCGAGGCAGGTCGGAGAAGGAGTCCGCCGTTCTCCTTAGGTGGCTCGTGGGGCCACAGTTAGAGGCTGATGGGGTGCCATACCGGGTTAGGTAATAGGCACGCTGCAGAAAAATAATTAAAGGAGCCAGTAAGCCTCTCATGTTAATTAACGGGAGGCGGTGTTGGACGGCGCGCAGACTAGGGAAGTGGCTTACTTCAAGTAGCGCGGTGGCGGGATCCTTAGACAGCAACGGTGTGCTGTTCGGTATGAAATGCGTTACTTACCTGTAACTGCAGTTATCCAGCATTAGTGTCTTTCATAGATTCACATGCCTGAATCATTCCCCGTCGTCGAGACGGGAGCCTCCGGTATATAAAAAAGTAATGTCCTAGAGACATACATAGAAAAGAATAGGCCCAAAGGTCTCACCTTAGTAGCCTATCCACGTCCTTTTGCAGGAAGGACCAAACAGATCAGGCCCCAAGGGTCCCACCTTGGTGGCCTTTCTGGGTCCTTTTGTAAAAAGGACCAAATAAAGAAAAACTGCCAATCAGCTACTACCTCCTTCTAGAACCTTCCTGCCAGGAGCCCAAGTCTCTCAGATTTTCGTACGTACCAAGCTAGTTAGGCGTAAACTCATTAGAGAGAAAGGTGAGCCCTGCCAGGGGAGGCGGGAGGGTGCATGTGAATCTATGAAAGACACTAATACTGGATAACTGCAGTTACAGGTAAGTAACGCATTTCTTATCCAGTATTTGGGTGTCTTTCATAGATTCACATGCCTGAATCAGAGTAGCGAGCAATACATTATGCACATTCTGTATGAACATCAGGTATGAGTATGTAGATAATACATATCACATGACTATAAAGCACAAAATGCAATGGCATATAAATACAGTAAGAGAATGTGCATACCAGTAAAGGATGGAGGGATGTAGAAGGGCTCACCTCACTGGAATAGATGGCGAAGCACTGCTCGGCCCACTGCTGCATCCTTCATCAGTATCCAGGCAGTAGTGCCTGGTGAAGGTGTTCGGGGACTTCCATGTCGCCGCTCTGCAGATGTCCAAGATCGGCACTCCAGCGAACAGCGCCGCAGACGTGGACATGGCTCTCGTCGAATGAGCTTTGACTCGTGAGTCTAAAGGCCGTCCGGCCTTGTCGTGACAAAAGGTGATCGCAGAAGAGATCCATCTTGAGATACTCTGCTTTGTCAGGGGCATGCCCAGCCGTGGTCTACTAAAGGCAATAAAGAGTTGGGATGCCTTCCGGAAGTGTTGTGTCTTATCTATGTAGAACTTAAGACATCTCTTCAGATTTAGAAAATGTAGAGTTCTTTCAGCTGCCATGGTAGGATTCGGAAAGAACGATCTAAGCACCACTGGTTCGTTAAGGTGGAAGTCCGAGGGGACTTTTGGAATGAAGCGAGGGCTAGTCCGCAGAATGACTCTGTCCTCCCTGAATTGTAGAAAAGGATCTTGGCTGGATAGAGCCTGCAATTCACTGACCCTTCTGGCGGAGGTTATCGCCAGGAGGAGGGCCGTTTTCCAAGAGAGAAACTTGATCTCTGCCTTATGGATGGGTTCGAAGGGATGCTTCATTAGTTGATGAAGAACCACATTAAGGTGCCACGATGGAGGGATTGGTCGTGGTCGTGGAAAGGACCTGAATAGGCCTTTTAGGAATTGTTTGATGAGTCTGTCCGCCCACAAAGATGGGCCCGTAGTCGTCCTTGTGAACCTTGATATTGCCGCTAGATGTACTTTGACGGATGCATGTGCAAGGCCTGATTGCGCAAGATGCAACAAGTATGGCAGCAGCTGCTGTGGAATGACATGGAAGGGGTGCAAGCCATGATCCACACACCAGGAACAGAATCGCTTCCATTTTAGTGAGTAGGTTTTGTTAGTGCTGACAGCTCTAGCTTTCGCAAGGACATCTCTACACTCCTGCGGGATGTTCAGGTGGCTGAATTCGCGGTAGTCAGGAGCCAGGCTGACAACTTCAGAGAGCTCAGGTTCGGGTGGGGAACCTGCCCTTGGGACATCGTGATCAGGGCCGGAAACTGCTGCAGGCGAAGAGGGGGCCGGGCAGAGAGGCGATGAAGCTCCGTGAACCAGTGCTGCCTCGGCCAGGACGGAGCAATCAGGAACAGAGTGCAGGGTTCCGATTTCATCTTTCTGAGAACCCTGGGTATCAGTGGGAATGGCGGAAAGGCGTACGCAAATACGTTGCGCCATGCGATGGAAAATGCATTCCCGAGGGTTCCTGAGTGGTGATGCCTGCTTGCGAAGCTTGGGCATTTGGCGTTCTCTCCGGTGGCAAAGAGGTCTATGTTCGGGGTGCCCCACT
The DNA here is from genome assembly GCF_964261635.1 of Lissotriton helveticus. Classification (NCBI taxonomy): domain Eukaryota; kingdom Metazoa; phylum Chordata; class Amphibia; order Caudata; family Salamandridae; genus Lissotriton; species Lissotriton helveticus. The sequence goes on along the minus strand of NC_136057.1, from coordinate 978,741,431 downwards.
CCTCGAAGATACGATCCAGCACCTCCATGTCCAGTTCCCATTCGGGGGAAGGAGATCTCTCCCTGCTCAGTGCGTCCGCCAAGACGTTGTCCTTGCCCGGGACGTACTCCGCTTTCAACGATATTCCATGTTCCAGAAGCCAGTTCCAGATTCTTTGCGATTCTCGAGATAACGAGATCGAACGCGTCCCCCCCTGTTTGTTCAGGTAGTGCATCGTCGTGGTGTTGTCCGTCCTGACGAGCACTGGGGAGTGACGAATGCGTGGTAGAAACGCCTGTAGAGCCAGGAGGACCGCTCTTAACTCCAACAGATTGATATGGAGCTTGGTTTCCTGTGTCGTCCATTTGCCGTTTATCTGGAGCTCCTGGAGGACTGCTCCCCAACCTTCCAGGGATGCGTCCGTAGTTATTACGTGTGGTTCTGCTGGGAGCAGGAACGGCAGACCCTTTGACAGATGGTTGAGTGATGTCCACCATTGCAAGTGGTTGATAATAGGTCGAGTGACTCGTATGCGGTCCTCGAAAGAACCTGTGGCTTGTGTCCATTGCTTTGTCAGTGCCTCCTGAAGGGGACGCATTTTCAGGCGGCAGTGGGGAATGAGCAGTATGCATGAAGACATCATGCCGAGGAGGGACTTGAACGTGCGGACCGTAAGAGTCTTCCGCGAAGCCACTGCCTTGGCCAAGGAGATGAGTTTGACCTTTCTCTCCTGAGAGGGGAAAGCTTTGACACGCTCCGTGTCCAGAGTCGCTCCAAGGAACGTGATGACCTTGGTGGGTTCCAGAGTCGACTTTGCGGTGTTGAGGGTCAGTCCCAGGCGGTGGAAAATATCCAGACAGGCGCTGGAGGATGAGGCCGCGGCGGCCTTTGTTGGTGCCTTTACCAACCAGTCGTCCAGGTATGGAAACACCTGGTGGCCTTGCTGACGAAGGAATGCTGCCACGGGTGATAGGCATTTGGTGAATATCCTCGGGCCGATTTGAGGCCAAATGGAAGGACACGAAATTGGTAGTGTTGTCCTGCCACCGCAAACCTGAGGAACTTCCTGTGCCCTTTGAGAATAGGTATATGGTAGTAGGCGTCCTGAAGGTCTAAGGACGTCATGTAGTCCCCTTTCTCCAGAAGACCAAGAATTTCTTGCAGAGTCACCATACGGAACAATTGTTTCTTTAGGAACACGTTGAGTGCCCTGAGGTCCAGGATTGGCCGCCACTTCTTTCCTTTTTGGTGGATTAGGAAGAAGTGAGAGTAGAAACCTTGTCCCTTGCGGGCCCGTGGAACTCTCTCTATGGCTCCCTTCTGTAGCATGGAAGCTATTTCCTGAAGAAGTAATCGTAGGTGCCTGTGTGATCGTTGGCAAGGTGGTGTCGTTGGGGGAATAGAAGTGAATTCTAGGGAATGTCCAAATCGAATGAGTTGGAGTACCCACCGATCCGTTGTTATAGTTTGCCAATGTTTTAGGAAGTATGTCAGCTTTCCTCCAAGTCGTAAAGAATGTGGTGGTGGAGGGGCTAGCTGGGGAGACAAGTCATTGTCTGTTGCCAGCAGGTCGTTTTTGGCCCTTTCCTCGGTAATTGGATTTGCCGTAGGAAGACTGTCGTCCCTGTTGTAGTTGCCGCTGTTGAAATTGCGGCTTGGACTGTGAATATGAGTAGGAAGACCGATTTTGATAGGAACCTTTGTACGCAGGTTGGCCTCTTCCCCTGTTGCCACGAAAGGACTGGGTCCGGAATTGTAGAGTACCCAGAGCCTTGGCTGTGTCCGTGTCCTTTTTAATGGTGGTGAGGGCCGCGTCGATCTGTTCACCAAATAGGTGCTGGCCATCGTAAGGCATATCTAAAATCCTGGTTTGCACCTCCTGGCGGAAAGTGGTGGCCTTGAGCCAACCCTGTCGCCTCAGGACTGCAGCCCCTGCCAGTTGCCGGAAACCAGTCATGGCGGCATCAATGGCACAGTCGATGAGCGGCCTTCTAAGAGAAGTGAATGTGCTTCCTCTCTGAGATCCTCCGGCAGATTCGAAAGATAGGGCGCAATGTCCGCCCAGAGTTGGCGATTGTAACGGCCCAGTAGTGCAATTGAATTAGCTACTTTCACCGTCATGGCCGACGTGGTAGTGAAGCGTTTGCCAACAGCATCCAGTTTCCTGCCCTCCTTGTCAGGTGGCGTCGACAGAGGCGAGGCTGGATTTCGTGAGTTCTTCTGCGCCGCTTGAGTCACCACGGAATCTGCTTTGGGGTGACATGTCAGGCATACTGGTGCCGAAGAGGTGGCCTTGTATTTCTTATCAAGCCTGGGCACCACCACCTGTATAGAAGCAGGAGTTTGCATGATTTGTTTGCCCTGCTTCCATATAAAGTCAATGATTGGGATTGACCTTGTGGACTTCTTAGTGGGTTCCTTGAAGTCGTAAAGGAAGCATTCAGTTTCCTGAGTTTCCATGGACATATGGAACCTCTTGGCAGCCCGCTCAATGATGTTGTGGAATCCACCGATGTCTGCGGGTGGAGACTCCGAGGTCTGTGGATCCGGAGAGGCTGGAGAATGTGCCACACAGTCCTGGTCTGCATCCGGGTCCGACTGGTCGTCATCGACTTCCCCTTCCTCCTGTTCCCTCTCCTCTTCGTCAGATGAGGGAGCGTCCTGAATTGGCACCTGTGTCCTGTCAATGACCAGGGGAGTTGGCCTATGACGAGATGAAGGAGCTGGCGCCTGTGCAGCTGGAAGTGCGGGCGCAGATGGTTTCTCCGGGAACCTTTCCTTATAATCCTTTGGTCCGAGACGATGGATGCGGGGAGACACACCATAGGAGTAACCTGTGTCTGGGGTGGAGGTTGGACCGGTTGTTGTACAAAGTCTTCCTCCTCTTCCGGCTCCTCGTCTGTGGTTTGGCACTTCAGTACCAGGTCTGATGGACTAGTAGCCTGGGTAAAAGAGTCTTCGTCCGACTCCTGACCTTGCAGTAGACAGGCCGGAGGTAGTTGTTGTACCCTACCGGGCGATGGCTGAAGTGGCGTAATAGGCCGTTTAGTAATTTTGACCGTGACATGGCTCACTTGCGGTGGAAAGGCATCCATGGCGTGGGATAAGAGTGCAGACTCCGTCCATGGTCCCGTAGACGTCGACGCTGGAGTCTACGGTGTCGTGGTAGGTATTTTCGTCGACGGTAATTTACTCGTCGTCGACGGTGGTTGCGACGACAGTGTGTTCGTCGTCGACGGCTTTCCCACCGTCGACAGGTTGATCCTCGTCGACGAGGTAGACTTCGTCGACGGCGTTGTTTTCGTCGACGGTGTCGTCGTCGGTGTCCTCGACGATGGTCTCGTCGTCGTCGACGAAATCTTCGTCGTCGATGGAGTGACCGGGATGGTCGACGGCGTAGGTCGACTCGCCGACGATGAAGGCGTCGTCCTCGTCGTCGAGGAGGAAGCCGACGATGCCGTCGTCGTCGACACTGTCGTCGTCGACGTCGAGATAGTTTTCTGCGCTGAATGCACCATCGACGCTGTCGTCGTCGTTGGGACCAGCGGCTGCTTCCTGGGGACAGGAAGGTCCTTGACAGACACAGATGTTTTGCCCTCTGAGGACTTTTTAGAAGTCTTCATAGGAGGGGTGTCTGTGGGGCTAGGGGAAGAAACCCTTGGCCTCTTCAAGGAAAAATGCGACGCTCCAGACACACTCTCACCTTCAGACACCAAGTCATCAGTCTTGGTCTTGAGCCTGTTGAGCCAAAGTAGAAGTCGACCTTCTCGGTCCTTGAGGGTCTTGTTGGAGAAGGTCCGACATATTTTGCAGTCCTTTGCCTGATGGTGAGGGTAGAGGCAATATAAACATGTTTCATGTTTATCCTCTACATGAAGTCTTTTCTTGCTGCAGGAGGAACAAGCTCGGAAAAGACCCTTCTTCTGACTATCAGACATAACTGTAGAAGATAATTAAATTCGTTTTGAGAAGAAAAGAGAAATTCCTGAGGAGAACTCAGGTGGAGACTCCCTAGCACAACGTGCGGTAGAAAATCTGAGAGACTTGGGCTCCTGGCAGGAAGGTTCTAGAAGGAGGTAGTAGCTGATTGGCTGTTTTTCTTTATTTGGTCCTTTTTACAAAAGGACCCAGATAGGCCACCAAGGTGGGACCATTGGGGCCTGATCGGTTTGGTCCTTCCTGCAAAAGGACAAGGATAGGCTACTAAGGTGAGACCTTTGGGCCTATTCTTTTCTATGTATGTCTCTAGGACATTACTTTTTTATATACCGGAGGCTCCCGTCTCGACGACGGGGAATGATTCAGGCATGTGAATCTATGAAAGACACCCAAATACTGGATAACATGCGTGATAGCAGGTACTCGATAGTGTCAGAGCAACACTTGTATAAGTAGGACGAGTGTGGGCGCCATAGTGGGCGGGTCTCAAAGTTGAGTGAAAGAGAAGAAGGATAGCCGTACGCTCGGTGTGCGCCGGAGCTGCCATCTTGGGATGGTGTTTCCTAATTGAAGGTTCATGGTACGGGGGTGAAGGAGGTGATGTGCGTTGCGCGTCGCTTGAGTGATTTGGTCTCCCATGCAAGATAACTCGGGAAAGTGGAATAAAGCCAAGAGTGTGGCCATTACAATGAGTAAAACACTGGCATGGTGACAATAAAAGTGATAGACCTATTTACATATGAAAGTGAAATGTATAGCAGACAAGTTGTCATCTACGGTTTTTGTAGTAAGCAGCAAAACGATATTTCAAATAAAATTAAAAACTTTACGCAAAGGTAGTACATGGTGAAGTGACAGACAGCGTGCATTTTGGCATTGTCTGGTTCCATGGAGGAAAACCACTTGCTGGAGGGTTTTCATTGAAGTGGTTAAAAGTCAAGAGTCAAAGGTGGTATTTGTAGCAAGTTCATAGCAATGTGGCCCAATCTTCGTTTCTGTTCAGGCCATTTCTGATTGAGTCAAAGAGGATAATGGCTTTTAGTTCTTCCTGGTTTAGTGGTTGTGCCATGTTGCCTCCTCTTTGCGGCAATTTGAGTGCTTTCAGGACAGTCCAACGGATAACGTCTTCATCATGGTTGGCATCCATGAAGTGCCCCCACCAGGGGAACGCAGAACACGCAACAACTTCTACCAATGGTAGAGACCTCTACTGACAGCATGACATCAACTGATATCATCCCCATCTTTAACCTGTCTAGACACACACTAGCTGAACACGAACTTTCATTGCTCAAGAAAGGGCTCTCACTCGTGCCTACTATCCGCCCGAATTTTATGGAGCTACTGGTACAATGTTACCGGCTGAGATCTCAACTTTTGAGAAGTTAGTACTCAAAGATCTATCCATCTTGGAGAACAAGAGAAGGTTTAAACAAGCTATTAATATACTCAAAGGCAACGATTCCTTGGTCATAAAGAGTGCCGACAAAGGTGGGGCCATAGTTCTTCAGGAAATAGACACCTACAAACCAGTAGGTGAAAATGTAGAGGGGGGGCGGAAGGGGGTGTTGGCAGTGATATTGGGAGAGGGGTGGAGTTGAAAAAAAGCATTAAGACGGATACGTCTAAAAAATTCAGGAGTTCGGTTTGTAGCTCCATAAAATTTCTACAAATACCACCTTTGACTCTTGACTTTTAACCACTTCAATGAAAACCCTCCAGCAAGTGGTTTTCCTCCATGGAACCAGACAATGCCAAAATGCACCCATGTCACTTCACCGTGTACTACCTTTGCGTAAAGTTTTTAATTTTAATTGAAATATCGATTTGCTGCTTACTACAAAAACCGTAAATGACAACTTGTCTGCTATACATTTCACTTTCATATGTAAATAGGTCTATCACTTTTATTGTCACCGTGCCAGTGTTTTACTCATTGTAATGGCCACACTCTTGGCTTTATTCCACTTTCGAGTTATCTTGCATGGGAGACCAAATCACTCAAGCGACGCGCAACGCACATCATCTCCTTCACCCCCGTACCACGAACCTTCAAATAGGAAACACCATTCCAAGATGGCGGCTCCGGCGCACACCGAGCGCACAGCAATCCTTCTTTTCTTTCACTCAACTTTGAGACCCGCCCACTATGGCGCCCACACTCGTCCTACTTATACGAGTGTTGCTCTGACACTATCGAGTATCTGCTATCACGCATGATACCGAACAGCACACCGTTGCTGTCTAAGGATCCCTCCACCGCGCTACTTTAGGTAAGCCACTTCTCTAGTCTGTGCGCCGTCCAACACCGCCTCCCGTTAATTAACATGAGAGGCTTACTGGCTCCTTTAATTATTTTTCTGCAGCGTGCCTACTACCTAAATCGGTACGGCACCCCATCAGCCTCTAACTGTGGCCCCACGAGCCACCTAAGGAGAACGGCGGACACCTTCTCCGACCTGCCTTGCTACATCCCGGGCAGCTGCCTTCATCGTTCTTGTATTGTGGATAACCAGAGGTATGCACCCCTATGCACCGACTCCCCATGCCCCTCACCTTCACTGTCACTAGCTTAATAACCATGATACCCCTTCTTCCTTTTTCAGCGATAATTATCTGTTCCACGCCCCATTATCCTTCCACCCACCTGATCCCTGGATACTACTGCCGTTTGGTAAGCGCATCTTTTTGTCGTTACTCCGTCCAAAGCACGAGTCATAAACCTAGTGGTTCTATCCCACACCCGACCAGGCAGTCACATCCTCGGGATAGCCATACATTTGCACTAGGCACATAGGCATTCACTATCGGCCCACCACCAGTCACACTTATGACATCAGGCGTGTTGGTACGGCCCGAAAAGATTATGACTTTATGCGTATGAGTATAGTTTTTTGCTTTTGACTGGTACCACCTGTTGCCGAACGTATTCGTTTTAAATGTTCAACACCTCTCGCAATTATTCAGGTATATTCCGATGCGATCGCAAATCACTTCCCGACGTAACTCACAGTTTCTACGGCTCACAGACCTCATCTGCTCCACGTAGCACTCTCGCCGCACTTCCGATTCTACGAACCCACCAGCCACAATTAGTACCGCATGTTCATTTTCCGATAAGCGGTCACTCCTCTGACTTTATTCTTGTTTACCCACAAATGTCCGAATGGTCACTAGGTGTAATTATGCAACCAACTCGCTGCCTGTTGTGTACTTTCAAAATGTCTTTCATTGTGTCTCATAGGCCAATTTCTTCTTTTTTCTCCCTGTTTTTATTCTGACAGGCACTAAATGTTCCAAACCAGGCAAATGTTATGTTCTAGTCCTGATGATGATCCCGTTTTAACTAATAAGCATGGGATCGAAACGTCAACATTTCTAAATAGTGCCACAAATGTCCACTGTGTCTAACTATTGTGGTGTCTATTTTGGTTAAACTTGCTGCTATTTACCTCTGAATGCAAGTTACCACAGCTCAAAGTCTTTGCCTGTATTTGTGTTCTGGTTTTATTGTTTGTATTATTACCCCATTCCCCCACACTTCCCGATCGTTTAAGGGTACAGGCTTGTGCCCCACTATTATTGTTGTTCAAAGTAACTTTTACTTTATTTTTTGCATTGTATGAATAAAACTCCATGGACATTGGATTTATATAGTAACCCAACGCGGTCTATATTCTATCATTGTGTGTACCTCTATTGTTCGCTCAGGACCGTTGTTCTCTGAAATACATTTATATTGTACAAGAGCACCGCAAACAAATTAATAGAATATAATTTCATAAAGTAATTAAAAAAAAGTATTGATTAAAACATTATTAAAAGAATGTGTCTTGCTACGGTGTTGCAATTTCTGGTGCATTTTGGGGTGTGTGACACGAATATTCACACCCTTGATTATAGTCCACCCAATGGGCCAATGTATTGGGTATGGTCATAATTTATACAAACTGGTAGCGTCTAAGTGCCTATGTCCACCATTCCTATGTTTTAAGCACTAGAAGTATAAAATGCAGTTGATACATTTTAACAGCATAAATCCTCTGTGATCTACCATAGGTTGTTTGTCAGGCAGGTTTTTTTTTTTCAAGCACTTGCCTATCATGTAGAGTAGCATTTCCTTGATGTTTCTTTGTTTTAGAAAATACTATATTATATTAAGACCCACAGCATGATGAATCGAGGTATATAAGGATACCATATCCACAGTCACGGACCTTCCTGCCATGCTATGCTATATTCGCCAGAATTCTGATGAGCTCCCCTGTGTCTTAAGTAAGAGCTCAATGACATAACCGTAATGGATGAATAGAGGTCTAGATATGTTGACATCTACTCATAAAGTGAGCCACAGCTTCAGATGATTGGTCTAACTAGAGGGTTCATTAGTGTTTTATGTATTTTCAGCAAAAAATATATGGTGGGTATTAATGGAGTTACATCAGACAAGAATTGTAAGTAATCTAAATTGATTATGGATTTGTCAAACCACTTGCTTAAGAGTCTTACACATTTCAATGGGAAGTTTGGTAATGGGATTCTCACAGATGTTAAAATGGTTGCATTCCTCATTCATTTGGCGGTATGCTTCCTTCATGCAGTTGTGTTAGTCAAGGATCACTATACATCCGCTCTTATCCACTGGCTTTATCTCCATCGAGCTCTCTGTTGCTAAGCGTTCTATAGCCTTTCTTTCTCCTTTGCATAAATGTTCTTGTTTGCCATTGTGATGTTTGTTTTCCAGTCTTTCCAGATTTGTTGTTATTAGGTCATAGAAGGTATCAATTTTAATGCCTGGGGTCAGTGTTGGACAAAACTTGGACATTAGTTTGAAGTTGATATGTTAGTGTTGGTCGGTGCATATATCCAGTTCATCCAGAACTTTTGTTTGCATTCAACATCCTCCAATCCATGCAATAGGTCAAACAATGTTTTTACATCTGCTATTTGTTTTAGATTTTAGTACGTTTATTGTGGTGATTGGGCACGTTTATATTGGTTTCCTTGTTGTTGTTCAATTTTAGGAAAGAGTTTGACAAGTTTTAATTTCCTTACAAATTTGTATGTGTTGATCTTGGTTTGTGCATAGTCAAAGTGTTTTTCGGGACAGAAGGTTAATCCATTGTTCAAAGTCTTCCTCTTTGGTTAGTTTGCATTTTGACAGATTGACCACCAGGTCTACTCCTTGTGATATTATCATTTCTGCCTGTTGGGTAGCTGATATCTCCTTTCCCATGTGACTTCTTCTTGTTCAATGTCTGAACCTTGTTTGTTTGCCAGTTGGCCTCTTACACTGCCTCTCCCCTGTCCTCTGACCCATGGCATTTGCTGATCGATGTACAGCAGCTTCATCTCCTCTAAAAAATGTAACCTGACCGTTGCTTTGGATGTGCCCTCTCCATTACTTTGTTCCACATCTGATTTACTCATGGTGATGATCTTAGTTTCTTGCTTTCATCCTCTTTTCCCAGTTTAGTCATTTGTTCCTCTATTTCTTTGACCAATTTGTGTATGTCCTCAATATCCATTTTAGCATATTTTATGATACTTAACATCATTAATTTGGGAGCATTCCATGTTGTTTTCGCCCCATTCACGTAACATCTCCGATCTAGTATATGGGCGGTTTGGTAGGGTAAAGATACTTAGTCCAATTTCCACATCTTTCTCCAGTATAAGGATCCCCCAGCTTTATAGGATCTCTTTTCTCAATACTTTCTCCATTTGCAATAAAAGTTGTTTTAAGGACCGTTCATTTATTGTTGTATCGGAATTCATGCTCTCTGCATTGTTAGTTCTATTTTGTCCTGTGGTAACCATCTGTTTCACTTTTTGAGCTCTTCTAGCTGCTCCGGCCTCCATTGTGAGCAGTTTAATTAAATGCTGGTTAAAATGTTGTGACAACTCATTATCAGGATGTGCATGCGGTTACTTTGTTGCAAAAATACTTGTAAATGGCAGAGGAGGGTGGCAGTCCCTGGGGCCGGAATCGGGATGCTCTGCTTGGCTTGAGAGAATGTGAACAGAAAGTTGCGGCCACCATTTTATTGCACGGGAACGGTTCCCGGGGCTGAAAATTTCAGAAAAAGCTAGCATAAGGGGTCAGAGTACTTTCAAAATAAAATGTTCACAAAAAAAATGCAAAAACATTTAGCTAAACTGCTGTAACATTTTAGGTACCGTTTTTCTGCAGCAACATTTAGTAAAATGTGTTGATGTATGCTAGTATTTCCCAAAAATATTCATAATGGAAAATCAGTGTAACCAGTTTTAATAAGACATGGGAAACAAAAATAAACAAGCTTTGGTAAAGTCAATAGGTATGACAATGTTGGTCAGCCTTTTGGTTTTATCAATGCGTGACTTGCTTTGGCATGTTTTTTGTAAAGCCTTATTGGTGTGGGAGCTGCTGGGCCCTCATCATTATAACAAACATTGGCAAAAGCAAAAATTGTTTTGGTCTCAAAAAGCACATATTGCCACAGTAGTTCCTGGCACTGAACAAAATCACTGAGTCGATTATGCTCCTTGTGAAAGAACAGAATGCTGTCACTCACAGTGAAGCAATCCGATAGACAGATAGATACAGAATTTTAATGAACACAAAATGTCATGGTTAATGCCAGACCTAATTAGGGGCCCAATTATTAAAGAAAGTCTCAAAAGTGCACTCATGTTCTTGCATTGAGTGCAGATATACGACTTTTGTGAATTCACAAGACTTTACAGAAGTGGGCCAATAAATAGTACTCCTAGAAAATATTTGTGAACTGCATTTTAGCATGATCAAATATGCAGGTGTAGATTTGCTCATGCAAAAATCTGAGTGTTTGCAAGTTCACTTTCCCTCCGACCACTTTTTCCCCACCCGGGAAGAAGTTTTAAGTCTGCCGTTGTCAGGAGTAAATTTCCAACCTTTCTCAGTATGGGAAAAGATTAGAGAAGAGTTGGTGAAAACCCTTAAAACATGCAGGTTAGTATGTTTATATAGACTCTAAAGGACATTCCAACCCTGAAACTGTTGGTTACCTTCAGTGCCAGTATGTAGATCTGCGGAAACATGGCAAAATACCAGAATGCAAATCCAATTGTGCGACCATTACTGTGCCTGCTGTATTTGTAATATTTCTCTTTATAAATGTGTCATTAATTGTCCTATTGATCTTTGCTTGTGCGTTTTACGTTTCTGTGTTTGTGAACTGCGCTCAGACTCTTGTTATTACTTTGTTGTCTTTGATTATTACACCTTGATGACGTGCAGCCTTTAACGCCAGTTCTGTTGCGGGCTCCCTTCCCGCTAAAGCCCCACAGGACCCAACCCAAATACTTGGGATACGACACGGCAGGCCTCAGCAGGCACAGGCACTCTCTCTGTTTAATTTCGTCTCTTACCATTACCCTTGCTTGTACACTGACTCCTCCGGGTTTTTTGCCAGCTCCGATGACTGTTCCCTGTTGAGCCTGCTTATACGGGCCTGTCATTACTATGGCAGCTGAATCTCTCTCCCCAGGCCACATCTTCCCTTTCCCTCCGCATTCATTTTTCCCAAGGTGTCCAGTATATAAATGGACACCTTCTCTGCCCAAGCTCTTTTTTGATCTATTTCCCCTCTACCTTCTAGGTTAGCTGCTCTAGTGATGTAGGCGCCTTATGGCCTCCTTCAATGGGCCCTTTGCCAAAGCGCTCCCTCTCCCCTTGTTGGGGAGGGATCCAGCATTCTTGCCCCGGAGTCTCAGATTCCACTCTGAGAGAGTCCACAGTGCTTGGGACTCACATATTATTGGAAAAGGCCTTAATTGGCCTCCTTTAAAGGTACCCCTTGCCAAAGTACTCCTTCTCCCCTTGTTGGGGAGAGATCCTGCATTTCTGCCCTGGAGTCTCAGGTAACCTTCTGAGAGAGTCCGCAGTGTTTAGGGAATCTCACATTATTGGAGGTTTAGGAATGTTCCCATTATCGCTGGGAACCCATTCGCCTTGCTAGGTGATAGGCAGCCACCTTGTAACTTTTGATGATCCATCTACCTCGGCCGTCCCTTACCCAGCAGGACTTTGGGAAGATGTTACTTTGTCTCTCTATCGTATCTAACTCCTACCTCTTCACCCTACCCCCTTCCCCCTCTACTCTCCCTTCTTCCTGCCTTCTATCCCTTTAATGTTTTTCTGTTGAGACCTAGCAATTTGACCGATGCCCGGTGGAGCTACCAGATAGCTGTAGAGGAGATAGGCTGCGGATTACCCATCGGCCGTCACCTACCCAGCCGGATCTTGGGAAGACTTTCCCTTCGACTCTCCATTATATCTATACCCTACCCCTCTCTCCTCTACCCCCTTACCCTTCTCACTCTATTTTCCTTTTCTTCTGTGCTCCTTAAATGTTTTTACTGACATCATTGTTAACTTGTAACTGATGTAATTTTGCAACCATGTGGAACCTTATGTAAAGCGCTCAGATACCTTCGGGTCTAGCCAGCGCTATATAAAACTCTTTAAATAAATAAATAAATAAATAAATAAATAAAAGCTGGTAGAGATCCGTGTTCGTGTATCATATGTCCCCGCAACTCCTGTGACGTAGGGGGTCCCCATCCTTCCGAAAGTCCCTCATTCAGCCTATGAATGCCTATGAGCTAGGAGAGTCTCGGGGGGCTCTCGCCACTTTCTGCGGGGGAGGGGGAGTGTAAGGGGGCCTCAAAGGCCTACGCGATCCATTATTCGACCGGTAATAATTTACAGAGGGGAGTTCTGGCCACCCACACAATGAAAGGCCTTTGGGAAGAGCAGCGTTACATATTCTTTTACCCCCCCCTGCACTGTCACTCGGGCAGCTGATAGTACATTTTATATGCAGCCCCCACCCTAAGTCCATATGCCTTCCACCCTAAATCCATATGCTCTTCATCCTTGTGCAGAGCCAATACTTTTTTGTATGCATTAGTAGTACTGCTTATGTTACAATCTATTTGAGTACCACAGTCAGCGAATATGCAGTTGGAAAATAACCCACACATTCCACCCACTTGAGTTTAGAGAGGAGTGTTTATTTTGACACTCCCCCACAGTTGCGCCAATTGATTTATTACACAGACGCATCACGGCACCTGCGTCCCTGTTTGACCAGTGAACGCTTCTTTCAGGGCCGTACAAATCGAAGGCATGCTCCTATCTAAAACAAACATGTGCCCACGACATTCGCTGCTTTGAGTTGTGTCCGTTTGTGCAGACAGGCGCAGGAGTTCTATCTGAACGTACCTCGACCTTCTGCCTTCCTCTGCTGGGCTTAATTAACCGATAAAACAAGCGCGCGTGAGAGGAGACGCCATGCGCGCGCACATCGCCTGTCAGTGCGCGCACATGGTTTGTCTCCCTTCGCTCACCAAAGCCACAGCAATAGAGTCTCACCAAGCGAAGCAGCGCATGGCTGCATTCACTAGGCGAGACCTAAAAATGATGTATCTGAAGCAATCAAGAATGATCCTGGTGCGAACTGCACTCCCAGAACATGTGGAGGCATGGAGGGCTTTCGGGAATCCAGGTAGAATACTTATGATTTAGAGCCAGTATGACAACAAAGTAACTTTTACTTTGTTATCAAGAATTTCTCTAGACTTTCATAAAAGATAGAAATCAGAAGCATGTTACACCCAGCCTAAGAAAAGTGTCTAGGAACATAGAAGGGATTTATGGGCAAAGCTGTATTGTGTGGGGGCACTGGATGAGTCGGTGGGGCATCTTGACCCACACTACTATCTTCTCTGCAGTTGGAATCCCCAAAATAATGGTAAATTAAAGTATGGCCTGTTCTCAGGTTTACAAATGTCTGGATGGAGACATTTCATTTCAGAACAGCTGTAGGTTCCTTTCATCGCCCAGATTATTTTCTGTAACCAATTACAATTCAAGAGACCATCCTTGTAGCGATCGTCTATTTGAAAGAGGCTAGACATCTACACATAGTGACATAATTTATTTTATTTATTTATTTATGGGTTTATACCGCGCTTGAATCAACTCTCGAAGGAGTATCTCTGCGCCAAAAAACACCAAAAACAACAATTTAGGAGAGCAAGCATTTAAGAAGTGAGCTAGTTCTGAAACAGGAAGGTTTTCAGCTTTTTCCTGAAAATCAAGTGTTCTGGGCATTGCCTAAGCATCAAGGGGAGCTTGTTCCATAAAGTGGGGCCAACCACTGACAGAGCTTTGCCGCTCTGTTTGGCCTTTTTTACCCTAGGCACTCGAAGGAGAAGCTGGTTGCCAGACCTAAGGGAGCGGGCGGGATTATATGGTACAAATTTATTGGACAATAATGGACAAGAGCGACCCTTTAAGTCAGAGAAGTAGCAGGTTGGTAAAAGATTGGTAAAGAAAAAGTTTGGTTAATTGGAACATCAGAACTAATGTTGGGTAGGATGAGTAAGCGAGTGCTGAGAGAGACCCCATTGCTGTTTAAAGATCTTTGATGCACAGAGTTTGAACCTCGTGCACCATTCGGGTTGAAGTTAAGGCACAAGAAAAGCAAATTTCTAGGAAAGGTATTGCAAACAGATTTCATGCACTGGCTGAAAGGGAGTGGAGGGTCATCAATTTAGAAAGGACATATTCAATTTGCATGGATGAGTCGATTTCCTGACTAAAGAAAAATTATTTCTTAAGGCCTCTACAAACTCTTTAATCACGGGAATTGTGAAAAAGATGGCAGGAAGTTTAATTAGATAAGTGATAATAGCAGAAAAAAACTGTAATCCAGGCTGAAGCAAGTAAAGAACATAAAGTAATAGTTTCTTCCCATCATTTTCCCGTGTGACCTGCCTGCTAAGACACCAGATGCAATATTACTGCTATCTGAAGGCATATAAGGATCACTGGGAAGGACTTTAGTTTTTTTCTGAATGGCCATGCAGTTATCTGTAAAATTCAAATGTCCATATTTCAAGTACTCAAGAGGCAGATCTTCCAGTTCAGTGAGGTTAGGCTGGAATGCAAGAGCCATTCCCGAAGTTCTGAAAAGAATATTCAGCCTAAGTACGAGTCTCCTGTGCGCTTGGGTGAAAAAGGCCCGGATACCACCAGAGACAGGACGAGACTGGAGCTGTGAGAATAATCTTTGACTTGTGTTGTCTGAACTTGAATATCACCATAGGGAGACATGGAATCTGGCAAGAGCACAGAAATGTCCTCTTGACCATGTTATGAAAACAGGAACTTCTCAGTGACCATGGTTCTGGGAATGTGGAGGCATACACATTGCATCTTGTATGTTCTTATGTATATGTCATGCAAAGCTTAAAAAAACCAACAAAACAAAAAAAGAACTTATTTTAGAACACAAGTCCCCTCCTGCTTATTCAGGTAAAACGTAGAAGTTTTGGAGGTCCGCTTGTAGAATCTGCATGACAGAAGGACTTCAAGAAAAGAGCTACAGCACTCAACTTTGACATATTAATGTAATAATGCATTTCTTTCAGAGCCCATTCCCTGAAAGAGTAAGATCATCCAATGGCCTCTCCCGCCTCAAAGCACATTTTTACACACACATTAAGATATTCAAAAATGTAAAATGCCTTAGAAAATGAATTCTTTCCAATTAGTAATGAAAGTAATGCAAGAGTTTAACATAAGGAAACAAAGTTGGAAGTAAAAACAACTGTTGTGGAGACCTTTTAGTAATTGTCAGTCCTTTGTGTTTCTCCTTAACCTGCAAGCCTGCCTAAGGAAGCCTTATAAGAGTAGACCTGTCCCTTTCAAGTGACCCAGGAAAGAAAGACATAATAGAGGTGTGATGAATTAATAATGATCACGTGGCAAGACGTGCAATCAAGAACAAGGATGTCCAGGGAGAACGGAAACAGGAATAGTACAAAATAAACCTTTGGCTGCCAAAGAGCTAACCTAATTGTGCTTTACCACAAAACCACGAGAGTCGCCAGTAATTTTACACAAACGGGTCAGCCCACAATGCGTGTGGTACCATGACGATAATATTTATTTTGATGGAACTCTGAGAACTGGAAAGGTTTGTCAACCTTTGCTATCAGTAAACTTTTCATGGTGACAGAAATATAAGGGAACAGTTAACATTTTTGAAAATCAAGGTAATTGTTGTATGTTTTAAGTGATTATGCGCCGATAGGATAACAAATAAAGAAACAAAGAGACAGCTCACATTTTGGTCTCCATGTAAAAAATGGGTTAAACTGTCATGGCCTGCATTCAAAATGAAACAGTTCATAAATTCAGAATACTGACTAAGATATTTAACACCAACATTCAACATACAAAGCTTTCAAGACAAAAACAAATTCCTGATCAGCAGAAAGCCACTTTTCCAACCATAAAAAATTCTTGATTAGCTGAACGGACTTTCCTAAAATGAAGATCCGAGATGATGAGAGGGCAAATATCTGGTATAAAAAAAAAGTGTGGCACAGGCACAACTTCAGGCAGAGAACTTTAAATAATAGGGTCTTGAACCTGAAGCTGTTGATCTAGCACTCGACACACCTACACATCAGAGGTAATGATTCTGATTTTACTGGATTAGGGAACGAACAAAAGAAGCAGCAGCATGGCATGCTGAATGAAAATATTATTTTCGCCTCTAATTAGAGTTCTCCAGCATATGTAACTTTCATAGATTTACATACTTTTGAAACGTTTTCATTTGCCTAATGGATAATCTCGAGCAGATCCAAATAATGTGCATACATACACGGTAGTAACCAATGCACCATATTATTTGGTGTGCGGGTTCTCAGCCTCTGCCCAAGGAACTAGTTAGGTTCTGACGACACTGAGTATACAGTCAAGATTATCCAACAACTTCAGTGATAAAAGGGGGGTGCTAGTGGCTATATTTAAGGTGCCAAAACTGGAAAACTTAGTTGCAGGTAATTAACTGTTTTTTCACCAATAATCTTTTCTTTAATAAACTCACATGTTTGGAACACTAAGTTAAATTAAGCATTACTATATTAGAATGGGGACGGTTAGGCTTCATCTTCAAATGAAAAAAGTTCTCAGATTGACCTGTCTCACTCCATGTCTCTGCTGTAGCAAACAACAATGTTTCTGCAATGCCACATCTCCACTTTGCAAATCATTTGCAGTGATGTACTGGCACACAGCACAGTTGTTGCTATGATGGAGTCAGCCTTTAGTTTTTCGGATAGAGTTACTTACCTTCAGGTAACATTCTTTCTGATGGATGGTATGGCTGCCAAGGAAACCTCACGTGGAACGCTTTCCTATGTGAAGACTGGATCTGGAAATTATTGCATGCCAAAGCATCTCACTGGCATCTTGTGATGCTGCGGGGCATCGTTATCAAAGCTGCAAGTTCTTCCATAATAAGGTCACATTTCTTCATACAACAACCACCCTGTGCCAGTAATGTCTGTCCCAATCTTATTTCTACTTCATTACTGAGGCCAAGATGTAGTAGGTGTACGAATCACACAAACAAGATCATAAAATTAACAGCCAAAACAAGAGAGCAGAGGCAGAAGTGCTGTAAGAAATCTCCAAGAGCTGGGCCCTCCATCAGAAAGGCTGTAGGCTTCCATAGATGTCTTACGTGAACCATTCACTTAGTGTTCATCCAGGATGTACATTGAGGACAAGCACTAGGTCGCACTAAGAAACCCAAGGAACAACTGAACAGCTTCCCTTCCATAAAGCTACACATCTATCGCTTCAACCTTTCTATTATATAGATTTAGCTATTTAACTTAAACATTTGAACCCAGCATTTTTAACGAGCGAATTTATTTTAATTACTGAATTGCACGTATTGTACTTTGCACGTTCCCAAAGACCCCTGGTCCACTGCGGCTTTCTGTTTGTGTGGAGGGGACATGGGAGAAGGTGGCGGGGCGAGGAGGACTCTCTACACGCAAGCCTTCATTCAAAAGCCGCGCGGCAGCGCAGACGCGTAGCTGGTGCACAGCTGGCACGCCGCTGGCGAAGTCGTCTGCGCCCGACCAGGTCCAGGGTCCAAAGCACCTGCCCCTCTGCAGACCGGTAGATTGGTGTACAAAGTAGAGGGTTAAGGGACTTGGCTAAAAATAGCTGTCTCCATTCCCTGTCCCCAACTAATGGAGATTCTTAATGCACTAAATGCACATATACGCTCTACACAATAATGGAAACTCAGACCGAGGGACTTACTCATCTGATATATAAAATGTTCTCCCTTAATTGTAGATCTCTGCCTAAACATTCAGGGGAATTAAACTTATTCCTAGAGGACTCCAAACCTGACATATTATATTTAACAGAAACATGGATGCACAAGGACTCTGCACCTGATGTGGTCAGCATGCTCCCCCCCTGAGTATAACATCCAACACAAAGACCGTGCGTGAAAAAAAAAGGGAGGCATTGCTATTATTTTTAAAGATTCTTTTAAATGCCAAGTTGAACCTAACCCGGTCGCCGACTGCGAAAGCTTATTCTTCTCTATCTTACTTTCTGCTACACTCACTCTTTCTGGAATTCGTATCTAACGACCCCCAGGGGTGGGTGGACAATTCTTGAAGTCCCTTCCGGAAGTGGCGGAAGCCCTGGCGAGCTCATCCACTAATCTTACGCTTCTATGGGATTTTAACTTACATCTTGAGGACTCTGGTGAAAGGGATGCCTCTGATCTCATCCAAGACCTCGCAGCAGTTCAATCAATACAAAAAGTCATAGGGCCCACACATTTCAAATGCCACACCTTAGACGCTGTATTTACTAACAATATGGAGCTGGTAATTGAGGCACCAATTCCCCTGCCGTGGTGTGACCACTTACTGATCCCGTTTTCCTTAAAAGCTCCCATCCAACATGATTTTAAGGAACATAACTCCAGGAAAACATGACCTTGGTCCAAACTTTCTATAGATGCCTGGTCAACTGTGCTCAAAAACTCTGAACCTATATTCGAATCCAACATTCTCCTATCTTCCGAGACACTCACACACTCAATTGAGTCCTCCTTGGACACAATCATTCCGGCTAAAAATACCTACCGCAGGATGAGAGAGAAAATCTCTCCATGGTATTCTCCCAAACTCAGACTGCTTACACAGAACTGTAAACAGCTGGAAAGTAAATGGAGGAAGGACTATAATGAGATAAGAAAAATTATATATAGAGTCCATAACATGCTAGCAAGATGAAATTAAAAAAGTGCAGTCTATTTCGAAGAAAAAATTAACGCAGCAGCTAATTACCCCGAATAAATATCCGTACCGAAAAGACCCTCCTGGAGCTCCCTTCCCCTGATACTTCTATAGGTATAACCACTGATCGATGCAATGAATTTGCAGAATATTTCCAGGGAAAAATTCAGACTATATATATAGCACTTTCCCAGAATATCCAGGGACGAGCGACCTTCCTACCCCATTGACCCTTCTCACATAAACAGGCATGTGGATCACACTAAGCCCACTTGGGAGGAATTTTCTCCACTGACCTAGATACTCTATCTGGCAAAAAAAAATAAGGCTCTCCACTGGATCCCGCCCCTATCCACGTCCTGCGTAAGGTGAAAGAGATGGTACTGCCGGCCATACGGCATGTAATAAATCTCTTTATCTCCAATGGAGTAGTTCCTCTGGCCTGGAAACATGCGATGGTAACAGCTCTACTGAAAAAGCCAAGGTTAAATGCGGAAGTCTTGAGCAATTAACGTCCCATATCCCTACTACCCATACTAAGTAGGATCCTGGAAAAGCACATAAATTCCACTCTGTCTACTTTCCTAGAACCCACGAGCTCCTACATCTTTCACAGATGGGCTTCCGTCTCCAACATGGAACGGAATACGCACTTATTGCGGTGGTCGAAGAAGCAAAAGAGATGAGCAGGGAGGAGCAGCATCTTCCTTGATCTGAGTGCCGCTTTCGACACGGTAAATTTTAACATTCTCCTCTTAAGACTTTGGAGGGCCGAGGTGGTAGGGAGAGCCATTGCATGGATCCAATCCTTTCTCAATGGCAGAACATTTCAGGTTTGTGTGGGTGATTCTACCTCTAAGCCTTTACCTCTCAGCTATGGAGTTCCTCAGGGCTCCTCCCTGAGTCCTATGCTGTTAAATGTGTACATGAGGCCACTGGCTGATGTTGTCCAGCCGTGTGGGATTGAAATTGTCACTTATACAGGCCATAGCCCTGATTATAGGTCACAGACGTGCAGCGAATGCAGACATACAACATACAGACGATCGAAACCGATCTGGCTGTGTTGCAGTCGCGACATGAGGAAGACCCCACTGGGGAAACAGCGCAGCAACTTCGCCTTAAACAGGCTGAACTCACGGAGCATCAGAGAGAAAGGGTACGACAACGACTCCAACATACGCAGCACACCATTTATGAAGTAGGGGATAAGGCAGGACGGCTACTTGCCTGGCTAGATAGGAAGGAAAAGGCCCAGAGGACAATAGCGCAGCTTCACACCCAGGAGGGGGTGCTGGTCACCGCTCCGGCGGACATAGTAGAGGCCATGGCGGACTATTATGAGAAGGTGTACACTCCTACCTCTTGTATGTCCACGGAGGAAGCACTAACCTATATCAAGGATATAACTATGCCCTCCTTGTCGGAGGAAGAGGCCACGCTCCTGGAGTCTGAATTCACAAGGAACGAGGTTATGGCTGCGGTTCACTCTTTACAGTCGGGAAAAGCCATGGGTCCCAACGGGATTCCTATAGAACTTTACAAACGGGTATCTGATTGGACGGCTCCGCACCTTTTACAGGTGTTTAAGGACAGCCTGAGTAAGGGAATACTACCGCGAGACCAACGGAGGGCTACGATCATTGCCATCCCGAAACCAGGCAAGCCCCCGGACATGTGCACGTCCTACCGGCCAATTTCCCTATTGAACGCGGAAGCGAAGATATTGGCCAAAATGATTGCTACTCGGCTGACCCCACACTTGGAGAAGCTGATTCATCCGGATCAATCCGGATCCATGCTGAACAGAAATACCGCTCTTAATCTTTGGCGAGCCCATGCGGTGATGGCACAAATACCTATTCTAACGGAGCCTGCAGTGATCCTTTCCCTGGACGCCCGCATGGCCTTCGACATGGTCGAGTGGCCTTACATTTTTGCGGTTCTCCAACACCTAGGCTTTGGCCCCAACTTTTGTGCATGGGTAAAGTTACTCTACACCGAACCGCTAGCGCACGTAGTAGCGAATGGCCATATTTCAAAGGAATTCCGACTTGGGCGTGGCACACGCCAGGGATGCCCCCTGTCGCCTCTGCTATTTGCCCTGATCCTTGAGCCCCTAGCAGCATGGATACGGTGGGACCCCATGATTAACCCCTTCCATGCTCATGACGGAACGGTTCCGTCATGAGCGTCGGTTGGCATGTGCTCATGACGGAACCGTTCCGTCATGGTTCAATAAGCCCAATGGAACGTTCAGCACAGCGCAGGAATTTGCGCCGCGCTGAAGCGGTTAAGTGACTCAACTGGACCGAAACGTGGGAGGATCGTATATCGCTGTATGCTGATGACATCCTCCTTTATTTGACCTTGCCCAGACGATCAATTATAGTACTCCTCAATATCTGTGAAATCTTCGGGAGGGCCTCAGGGTATACGATTAATTGGTCCAAGTTTGTTCTGTATGTCCTTAAAGGACCTACACCGCAACTCCCTGCTGATTGTCCGTTGATGATCACTGATGGTCCCTTTAAATACTTGGGGGTCTGGATAACACCTAATCCAGAGGTCTTCTACCAGCATAATTTAATGCCCCCCCCTCGAACGTTTTCGCAGTGACGTCAAGCATTGGCACACCTTGCCGCTGACCCTTCTGGGGAAAGCGGCGCTCTTTAAAATGATGACCTTGCCCCGGCTGCTTTACCTCCTTGAGAATACTCCTTTTTTTGGTGCCTCCTATGTATTTTACGACCATAAAAGCACTCATATCCAGTCTCCTTTGGGGGGACAAACCGGCACGCGTTTCCCGTAGTAAATTAGTTAGGAGTTGGTTTGATGGAGGCATAGCCCTCCCTGACATTCAATTGTATTATTGGGCGGCCCAGTTAAAAATCATAAATCAATGGCTGCATGCTCCGCAGACGGAACCGGCGTACAAAGGGGACAGGTACGATCTTGGGAATGGCGGCAAAAATGGCTGCACTCTACGACTCAAAGTATGCAGCAGCCCTGGTCGGCCCGGCGGCTCCTACGGTGAAGGTGTGGTATTTAGCCTCTGCCCGCCTTAAATGCAAGGATACGCTTACACAAATGACGCCACTCTGGTCGTCACGTCGTCTGGCCAGACTTTGTAATAGTAAAGGCTTTGAGGCCTGGACCTGATCGGTATCTCTACGGTTGGAGACCTTTGGAGGCGTGGAACAGTCCTTTCTTTTGAACAACTCCGGGACCAGTATGACCTGGCACGCACGGAATACTTCCGATACTTGCAGATTAGTCACGCCCTGAAGTCCATAATCCGGCCCGGTGAGAAGCTGCCAGAGTCTACCCCATTAGAGGATAGGCTCCTAACGGAGCATATGTCCAAAAAGGCAACTTCTTTGGTTTATCGTAAGCTCGTTAATAATTTGCCTGACCCCACCCTCAAGTTGCGGACCGCATGGACTGCTGAGGTGGGCGAGTTGGATGAGTCGGACTGGCAAACGGCGCTCTCTTCGCCACGGGAAGTGGCCACACCAGCTAGGCTCAGACTAGTGCAGTTACAAATTTTGCATCGTGTTTATTACACTAGGGTCTCCTTTACAAGATGAGAAAAGCCACACATCAGTATTGTCTCCGGGGGTGTGGGGGGGGAGGGTACGTCTTACATACCATATGGGACTGCCCACGGATTGCTGATTACTGGATGAGGGTTATGCGGACTGTGTTTCAGATGGTTGGGGAGTCGCTGGTCCCGGACCCAAGATGTTGCTTACTGAATATTTGGGATCCAAACGATCTTAATCAATCCATGAAAGATTGGGCCACATTGAGTATCATGTACGCTAAAAGGAATATAGCCAAATGTTGAGGGGCCTCACAGATACCGGCGCTTAGGGAGTGGTGCTCTGATCTAGACTCTGCAATGGTGGCCGAATGAGCAGTGTATTTGAATCGAAAATATCCGAGAAAGTGGACTAAAATTTGGGGGGCGTGGAATGAATACAGGGGTTTTATATGTGAGCCACCGCAAGTAGGCAGTGCCAGCGATTCGGACTGAGGGGAGGGGGGAGCTACAAGGACGGGAGGAGGGCCATTGATCTGCTGTAAATGTATTATGTACCTGAAGTGCTAGTGAATTTGATTCCACAATGACCCACTACGTAAGTAAGCATGTAATGATTTGTCTCTGCCCACTGTTAAATGCTTTGAATCAATAAAAAAAGTTTTCAAAAAAAAAAAATGTGTCACTTATGCGGACGACACTCAACTGGTGGTCTCTTTAAATCACCCGCATAATGTTCCGCCTGACCTGGAATCCTGCCTAGAGAAGGTAGCCACCTGGATGCAACGTTCATGTCTCTAGGTAATGCATTTAACAAGGAGCTCAAAGTGTCATAGCTAACATGTCTGGAAACCCCTCCGGTCCCTAAGTCCAAAATGAAAAGCTTGGGCGTGTGTCTTGATAAGTCACTTAAATTCGACCAGCAGGCAGTGCAAGTAACAGGGGTCTGTCATGGCATCCTTAGAATGCTGCGGAAAATCCTTCCCCTACTTTCCATGGTGGCATGGAGAACCATGGTCCAGGCCTTAGTCTTCCCTAGCCTGGACTACAGCAATTCACTGTACCTAGGAGCACCTAAATCCAACTTAAGGAAGCTTCAGGTGGCACAGAACTGCGCCACCCGACTACTGTCGGGCTCGTCCAGAACGCAGTCAGCCATGCCCTGCCTAAAGCCCTGGCTTCCCATAGAGGAGAGGATCAAATTTAAAGCCCTATGTACTGCACACAAGACCCTCATGGGTATAGGCCCACATATTAACCAGCATCTCATTGCTGCATACTGCCCAAAGAAATGTGTTCACTCTGCGAAGCTAATGCTTGCTATCATCCCTAAAATCCAAAGGATGCGGAGTGGGGGACATTCCTTTTATACAATACAGCTAGGCTGTGGAACTCCCTTCCCCTGGTTTTGCGTTCAGAGACAGCTCACCTCACTTTTCAGAAATTTCTCAAAACCTGGCTATTCAAGAACATCATCTGGTAGCTTCTCCCTGTGTCTGCTCTTTCTGCCGCTAGCGCTGGGATGTCGTAGGGTAGCTATGCGCTTAAGAAGTGTTAATTAATAATAATAATAATAATCTATTCTCTCCACGTCCATGCAATGATGCCTCACAAAAGGTATGCACAGAGGACCAAGCAACCATCAAACAAACCATTTGCACAGGCATCCCCCTAAACACACATAAATAACACCTTGTTGTGAGAACCCTCTAACACTCAGGGGCAACCTTACCAGAAAGTTCCGAGCAGTGTCTAACCGCAAGGGAAATTCACCAAGAAATGTTGTGCTTGTATTTATGGATCTTCCTAACTTACATCCCTCATAAGCAACACATATTCTATGGGCCACTGTGAGGAATGTGTAATGGTTAACTGCCCCAAAAAGAAAAGCTGTCTCCCATCCAAAAACTTGAATAAACAAGAATGAAGGGTCTCGAAATGAGGACCCATTACACATGCTAGAACTACGTATATATCCTATTTCGGCAATATATAAAAGAAGTGTGAGGGACTCTATTCTGTAAACCTTTTATCAATCTAGCAACCACAGGTAGGTAGGTATACCTTAACAGAAGAATCTTCAACTAGCAAAAAACACAGGCAGAAATCGCTGTCAAATCACCTTTCACCCTACCAATCCTAAGGCCTTTCTTTGCCCAAGAGACTACAAATTGAAGAATATATACAATTAAGAAGAGACTCAACAGAATTGTATCACCACCAAGTTGGATCATGCCCTCATTCAACTAGAGTAAACACACCTAGTAGAGAGGTACCTTACCGCCAATACCACATCTCAAACCTCTCTAAGTAAACTCTAGTAAGAAGGTGCTGCCGTAATTTTTTCAAGTTGGGATGAAATAAGTAAGAAGTAATGAGTTCCTCCTTCATAGGAAAAAGAAATAGGACATTGCAAATGAGGAGGAACTGATCTGAATACCATGATCTGCCAGCGCAGTCTGGTGCAATTTGGAAAACACTTCCCTAGAGGTGTTGCAACAACTTCACCACTCTTGGAGTTAAAGGATACAGAGGAAAGGTGTAATGAGACATGAAAATACAAGGTAGCATTAGAGCATCTCGAAGATTCGCCGACTGGAAACTACAGGGAAGAAAACTCATTGCACTTTCTGTTTCTGTTTGTCTCATACAGATCCACAAATGACATGCCCCGATGATGATGCAACTGTGTTACTAATTACGGATGAAGCTCCCACTCATTATTCTTGCATGACATACTGCTCCTGGAATCCACTATCAGGTTCCCTTTCCCTGCCAAGTGAGCTGATTATAGACAATTTATTCTCCCTACAAGTCATAAACCTGAATCGCACCCTCATACAGCAGAGCCAAACTACACCCCTCCATGTTTGAAAACAACATTGTCGCAGTGTTGTCCATTTATACCTGAACCGGATTGTTGCACATCTGAGGAACAAACAAACTTGAGCCACCTTGGTCGCATTGTATTAAAGCACATTCATGTGCAACCTCGAGTCTAATTTGGTCCAATGACCATTCACAGTTCTCCCTGATGCACCCACTAACTCTGAATCTACTACCATCTTCAACTTGTGAGGAGGATATCTCAAGAGTTAATCCACTTAATCCAGTGACCATTTCAGAGCATGAAGAACTGGTAGATGAAACATGACCAAGTCTTTGAAACAGTCATTAAAACAGTTTAATTCAACCTTGAAGCCCAATTAAAGCAGTCACATCTTGAATCACAACAAAGAAAATCGACAAATACAAGATGCAATCAGTCTGATCAAATGCACATCACATGGTCACACAGCGCTAGGACTCAGTTAAATTGGTGTAGGGTTGCTATTGTTCCCATTCAGAGGGGAACCTGTTCATGCTGGACTGTTCCTATTAAAGCTGCACCAAGCTGATGTGTATATAGCTGGTCTCTGTCTAGACTGGCATAGAGGGAAACAGTGATGGATTGGACTGGAATGCGGACCAAGGAACTGTCAATGGCTGAGGGATTTTTCAAGCATTTTCCCCCACCCACTTCACTCTTCCATTTTCTTCATGTCTACCAATGGGGCAGAGATTTCTTCCATAAAATCTGTGGTGGGCATCAATGCTTATTTATAGACACCTCACTGGAACACTTCGACCATTCCAAAGCATTTAGTGTCCAGTCTAGTTTCCGTGGATTGTTTGGAGGCAGTCATCCAATCTTAAAAAAGGTCCATGAAAGGCTATTTTTACTTCTCTGGTAGTCTGAACGCAGCAACAGAAGTAATTTCCTACGAAGAGTGGGAATAGCTCTCTAATAAGTATGATCCGCTGGTAGACTTTAAGCAGAACTTCAAGAAGCAAATATCTTCTTCACTGAGGTATCAAAGCATTTAGATTCCCTTACTGAAGGAGCAGCTGGGAAAGCAGTCTTCCTACCCTTGGAAATGGATACCTGCACTGTTAGAACTGGGGGGGCTCTAGTTGGCTGAGGTAGGTACCTTAGTCCACATAGGGACCCTTGCTTCTAAGTCAGGGAAAGGAAGGACACCTTCTCATATAGCCCTTGCTCACCCCCTTGGTAGCCTGGCATGAGCATCCAGGCTTATCTTCAAGGCAAATGTGTAAAGTATCTGCAACCTCGCTCTCAGTAACCCAATGATGACACCACAAATGGACTCCACACGAGTTTCATAAAAACACTGATATATGTTTATAAAAAAAAGATATATGATGAGACCACACGATAACGATCCAACATATGCGTATTTGTAATATTTCACCTTGCCGGTTATTAGACCAGCAAGCCCTTTTAGGTTCTTGCAGTATTAATGAGCAATTCTCAATGATCCAATGCAGTCCCAATGCAATGCTCTGCAGTTCGTAATGCAAGAATCATGCACTTCATAATGTAAAAATAATGCAGTTCGTAATGCAACAATCAGGCAGTTTGTAATGCCAAAATAATGCAATTTGTAATGCAACAATCAGGTAGTTCGTAATGCAAAAATAATGCAATTTGTAATGCAACAGTCAGGCAGTTCGTAATGCAAAAATAATGCAATTCGTAATGCAACAATCAGGCAGTTCGTAATGCAAAAATAATGCAATTCGTAATGCAACAATCAGGCAGTTCGTAATGCAAAAATAATGCAATTCGTAATGCAACAATCAGGCAGTTCATAATGCAAAAATAATGTACTCCGGCACTGATCGCAGTGCTCTGGACAGTCTCAATGCCACTCTTACTGACACGCGGTCAGCTACTGCCAAAATATGCCACCTAAATGGGTATGGTGTAAAAGCAGCGCCACACTCCGGCCCCAGTACTGCCACTCCTCGGCAAGTACGGGCCGCAATACCGACTTGAGCAGAGGCTCGTGCTGCAAAGATGGGAAAGGCCAAGAGCGTTTCTCTCGTAGCCTGCACCCCGCCCCAGGCAGCGACACAAGCACGCTAGCTGTGCGTTATCTGGGGGGTATGATCTCACTCTCCTCGCGGCTGGGCCTTCGATGCAACTTAGTTGATCTTGGGCAGTGGAACACAGACCCCCAACAGTGATTGTTTGAGGTCTCTCATTGGCAAAGGCAGGCTTGGGCCAGCGGCGGTGAATTCCCACAGCTCTTCGGGGGATGCCGGTAGGGGCCGAAGGCAATAATGATCACAGCACTTCTGGTCACGTTGTCGATCGAAGAGAGAACACGAATGACACACCGTCACGGGGGAATTTCTCCCGAAGGTCTCAGGCTGCAACAGGGCACACGCACATAGCGTCGCTGAGACTCACTTGAGCTTCGGGTGCACATGATCACAGGACAATCCTCACGAAGGTCTCAGGCTGTACGAAGCACATGCACACAGCGTCGCGGAGACTCACTTGGACTCCGGTGCACACAATCTCAGGACAATCCTTACGAAGGTCTCAGGCTGCAAAAAGCATACGCACACAGCGTCGCTGAACTCATTTGGAAACTTTTATGTTCCTGAGTTTCCACAACAGCGAGCCAGCTCTCCTCGGGCCTTTGGGGACAAGTTACTTCAGGGCACAGCAAATTCCTTTCAAGCAGGGGGATACGGCACACAGCAAAGTCCCTTAGCCTCCCCTTAGTTAAATCAGCAAACTGCAGGCCAACCCTAGAACACATAGCAAGGGTCAGTCTTCAGTCTCTTCAGCTGTTCTTCCTTGGCAGAGGTTCCTCTTGACTGCGAGGTAGTTTTCAATCCTTTTCAGTCTTGATCAGTCCAACGTTCAGGGGTTTCAGCTCTCATAGTTATACCCCTAAATGTCTTTGAAGTCTTTGTGTTCAGGGGGGCACTGACCCCTGTCCAAACCAGTTCAGGGTGTCTCCCTGCCAGTGACACCTTCTTCCTTTGATAGTAGGGTCTGGATCCTCAATCCCTCGGCAGGAGATGGAGCCCATGTTTTATGGCAGCAGCCCAAGCCTTTTCACCTCCAGGGGCTACTCCTCCCCCCTACACTCCAGATGCAGGTCAGCTGTTGCTATCTCACCTCCTCCCCTGGGTCAAGACATTTCCCAGATCCTATCACATTCAAATCCAGAAATCAATCCACAACCAGGCAGAGACACACAGAATTGTTACAACAAAGAAACCAGCCACTTCTAAAAGCGTGGTTTCTAAACACACAATTCCAAAACCACCTTCAAAAAATGATGTGTTATTAAATTGTGAGTTCAGGTACACTAAACTTCACCTCTCCATCTTAAGCCTATGGGAAGATAGGCTGGAAGCATATTACACAGCCTTCCCCATTCAGTCCTATGGGCAAGATGGCCTTGCAACAGTGAAAAACGAATGTGGCAGTTTTTCCATGTCTGGACAAGGTACACACCTTACTACAAGTCCTACCTTTCACATACACTGCACCCTGCCAAGGGGGGTACCTTGGACCTACCATAGGGGTGTCTGATGTGCATAAAAAGGGAATGGTAAGGCCTGGCAAGTGGGTGCACTTGGCAGGACAACAAGGCAGTTTAACAAACTGTGCGCAGGCACAGTAGAGGCAAGCCTGAGTTCTCTCTTTTGGGCTACTTATGTGGGTGGCACAATTAGTGCTGCAGGCCCACTGGTAGCCTTTGCATTGCCAGCCCTGGCACATATAGTGCACTTTACTAGTAAGGCAAACAAACCAATCATGGACAACCAATTACCATTACATGTTACACAGGGGACACTTGCACTTTGACACTGATCAGCAGTGGCAAAGATGCCCAAAGCATCTAAATTGGCAACACCATGTCAGAAAAAATTTCTAGGGGGAAGGCAAAAAGTTTAGGGAACTTTAGCCAAAAAGGACCAAGTCCAACATGCACCATTAGGCTTTAAAAGTTGGATGTGTTGAAAGAAATGGTGGATCTGGTTTGCGCCTACAAATCATTAATTTTGTCACCACCTTGCCATATGGTACTTTAACCAGGCTTCATTTACTCTTAGGGGGTCGATTTTCCCACTTAGTGGGGCTATTAGGATAGGACAAGTGGGTGGTACTTAATCCAAACAGGTCCTCCATCCTCTTCAGATCCTCTTACCTGAACTTTGGAATAACTTGAAACTGTCTCCTTTAAGTAAGAGACCAGGTTCTCTTTAGCAGTCCTTAAAATGGACTCAGATAAATCTGACAGAGTCATAAGTGACTTCAGCTTTTGATCAGGGGGTGAGGAGAAAGACACCAATGCCGTAACCTGCACCAAAGGTAAAATGGGCTTTGAACATGGCTCTGCATAAACAGTTTTAAAATTGGCTTTGTTCCTTAGCCAACCAGCGGCGTAGGTCAATCATACTGGCCCGCGAAGGAATTCAGTGGGTGGCTAATTAAATATAGCGAACACAATACCTGCAGCTTTATTGTCTTTTTCTTATGCCTCCTAGAATAATTGCTCCTACAGTGCAACTGGGTACAATCCCAACCCAGCGTCTGGGTGGAGTAGTTGACCTTGATTTAAGCAAAGCCATAAGGAGCTCTACCTCTGTCTCTCTCAAACCTGTGGGATGGATCAAGGCACAGAAATCACTAAAGGCCACTAGATATGACCTCCCAAAATTGTGGATGGGTATACCACCTGACTACTGGGAAGTGATATGGTCTCAAAGTAGTTATTTTATTCAAACAAACAGGGCAAAATCCCAATCAAAAAAAATAGTTGCTTCTAACTTGTTAGTCCAGGCATGGAAAGAAACTGCTTCACTGGTGCAGCGAGTGCTTTATATGGTGGCATATGAAATCATAATTGCAAACTTTGCAGATTCGATGATTACATCACATTGCGCCACCTGGAGCAGGTGAGATGGGAGCTAAGATTTTAATTCTATGTCAGGACCGGAGGCGAGGATTATGCTATTCTTCTTCACTTTATTGAATAGCACCATTTAAAGTCATCAGTAAAAAACTACCATTTCCATGGAACACAGTTTAACAATAGTGTCCCAGTGTCTCAACCGATCATGGGGCTCCAGTCACTTCATAGTCCTCTGTCACTCTCCACTCCCTCTCTTTCTTCGCTGCTCACAGCCAGATAAGTGTGGTTTTATTAACTCTCCTCATGTTTCTGGAATTGTCTTTAGTGTATGCCTAACAGTTTTATATTTCAACTTGTGGCGCTTGTGCCTATTATTGCCTAGGACTGCCTAATATTACTGCTTCTGTGTCCTTTAATGTCCTTGGCTTTGCTCGGTCTGTATGGTTGCCGTTAGGCATCTTCCAAGTGCTTATGTCCCTATTTACTGCCAATAGGCAAATTTGGCGCTGGGTTTCACTGCCATTAGGCACATTAGTGCTCCCACGCCTGTGTTCACTGCCATTAGGCAGGCTTTGGGATATTTTCACCCCTGGGGTCCGTACTATAGACCATTTAGGCTCCAGTTGGAGTCAGTAGCGCAGGCCCTTAAAAGAAATGCAGGGACTCTCTTCAGACAGGCTGCCCTCCTTATATCTGCACCAGGGCTGTAGGGTCCCGGGTTTCAAGCCCACCCAATTGCGAGCCTTGCCCGCCCCAAGTGCAGGCTGACACCCAGCCCCTCCTACTGACATCTCCTGTCACCTATACTTACCAACTTACCTGGTTGGTTTCTCCTTACCATGTCGCTATGGATCCTTACCAGGATGACCAGGGGGAGGAGGACCTCCTCTCGGCACGACAATGGGACAACTTCTATGATGCAGTAGACGCATCGATCCACTGAGCGGTTGCTGAGGCTATGGACCCCTGGAGAGTTCCCTGGCCCGCCGAATTGCGCAGGCCTGCTAGAAGCTGGCCAAGGCCGTCCCTACCTTGCCGGCCGTCACCTCGCCTGGTGATTCTCCCGCTGATCATCAGCCTCCACCGGCCAAACGCGCCCGAGAAACAGGGGTGGACACTGATGCTTTCAATCGCCTCAAACAGGAGTTGCTAGCCAGTACCTTCCCGCCAGCATCCCCACAGACCAGGGGGACGGTGACACCAGGGATGACGAGAACAACGCTGGCCCCTCTCGCCCATGGCGCCCTTCCAGCCCCACACCCACTCAGAAGGACCAGGGACTTTGCGCTGACATGCTGGACACGGACAATATCCTCCATCCGCGGTCCTCAGACTGGGCCCCCTCGTACAAGGTTGCCCAATATGTGGTGAGCCGTATCCGGCAACCCCTAGAACCTAATGCCCGTAACTGCCTTTGAGCAGAATGCTCACGTCCATCCCTAGAGGGCAAGGTGGCCTCAACACCCGACATTGATCCCCGTATGGCCACGTTCCCTCAAAAATTTGTTAAGGACCCAAAGAAAGGGATTGATAGGTCTTGGCGGGCTCGCCAAGACAAGCTTTTGGACATACTGGGTCCGCTTACAAAGGTATCGGGATCACTCATCTCCCCTGAAAACGTATCCTCCTGGGCACAGCGAGCGTTGGTCTATCTACAGAGCAGCGCTGGTTCCTGCTGATTAAAGTAGACCCCAAACTGGGGGACCTCGCTGGCACTTTGGCGGGCCCGGTAGCACAGGGCGGCCATTTCGGGGGGAGCCCTTTATTAAGGAACTGGGGAGGTTCGTCAACACCTTCACGTCCCTAGACATGGCCCAGTCCTTGATTAAAAAGGTGTTTCACCCCTGGGTTTTCCAAGGGGTCGGATGAGGAAGGGGCGGCTCGTCCAGCCGCCCTAACCAACAGAGACCAGGCTCCAACCAAGGCAATTATTAGGGCCAAGCCAGATTTGGGAATTTCTACCCAACAAGAGAAAGGCGTGGCAAACACAGAAGAGCCAGAGGCAGTGGCGCCTCCAACACTTCTGGCGAGTGTTTGCCCTTCTTCCCTTCTAAAAGTAGGGGGTCGTCTGGTGCATTTTTTTCAAGGCTTCTACTTCCATAACGGGGGACGCCTCGGTTCTGCAAACGGTTCAAGGATTCCGCATAGAGTTCTACGGAGAACCCTTCCAGAAAGCTCCTCCACGACCTCTCTGCTTCTCATTGGCGGAGGCCGCCTTAGTCGACCTGGAGATCCAGTCCCTCCTGGACAAGGGAGCGGTTGTGGGAACTCTGCCCCATCCCAGAGGTTTTATCAGCAACTTATTCCTGGCGGACGGGGGTCAGCGGACAGTTATCAGCCTCCGCAAATTCAACGAGTGGCTGGTTTACCGCCACTTCAAGATGGAGAGGTTCCACCTCCTTCGGGATATCCTCAGGTCTCACAACTGGATGGCGCGCCTCGACCTCAAGGACGCCTATCTCACGATTCCTATTTTTCCTCGACACCGGAGATTTCTGCAATGTTTCTGGGGGACCAGGAACAGGACATACTCTCCCGTTCGGCCTCTCCTCGGCGACTTGGTGCTTCACCAAGGTCCTCCGGCCAGTAGTAGAACGCCTGTGGGCATCGGGAATGAGGCTCATCGTGTATCTGGACAATATCCTGCTGATGGCCCAATGCCCGAGAACACTCTCTCGCCAACTTCAGACTGCGGTCAACCTCCTTCAGGATCTAGGGTTAGTCATCAACAAGACCAAATCCATCCTAGTCCCCTCCCAGAAGGTTGTTTTTCTGGGTTTCTTGATCGACTCTGTAGAGTCTTCTCTTAGTCTCCAGTCCCGGAAAATGACAAAGTTCCGCCACGAGATTCGAAGAGCTCTCACTCAAACGCGGATCTCCCTCAGAGAACTAGCCGAATAGTTAAACACCTCACAACCTCGATCCAGGCCATTTTTCCCGGGGTCGCTGCATTACCGAGCCCTTCGGCGCCTCAAAGAAATGCACCTACGCAGAGGCCTCTCCTACTCACAGAAGGCGTCCCTCTCTGTGGAGGCCCGGGAACAACGCCAGTGGTGGCTCACCAATATGGAGGATTGGAACGGGAGACCAATTTTCGGCTCTGTGCCAGATATTGTCAGAGTTCGACGCCAGCAGGTCAGGCTGGGGCGCGCGATGTGGAGAGTTCTCCACAGGAGGTGTGTGGTCGCCACTAGAACAACGGTTACATATCAACTGTCTGGAACTCTTAGCGGGCTTGTTCGCAATCCAATGTTGGACCAAGGGTTCGATCAGGTCCTATGTCCTCTTCAAGATGGACAACATTTCGGAGGTCCGGTATGTCAATCACCTCGGGGGCACGAGGTCGAAAGCCCTCTCGGACCTAGCGGCAAACTTCTGGCAGTACTGCCTGGACCCCCAGATCTCCGTCACAGCGGAGTACCTTCCCGGGCAGGACAATCAAGTGGGGGATTTCCAATCACGCCATTTTCACGACGTGAGTCTCTGGAACCTGCATGCGAGAGTGTTTGCGGTTCTCCAACGCATATGGGGTCCCTTTTCAGTGGACGTCTTTGCTCCCTGCTTGGACCACCAGCTTTCCCGATTCTTCAGCTGGAGGACGGATCCCCTGGTGGAAAAAACTGATGCGTTCCTACAGGCCTGGCGGGAGGAATCAGGTTATGCCTTCACCCCATTCGCCATGGTAATGAGGGCTTCGGCCCAGGTTCGTCGCCAGGGCGCGAGTGTGGTGATGATAACCCCGATTTTGAGGTCGCAAGTTTGGTTTCCAGTTCTTCTGGAACTTTCTTGGGATTTTCCAATCCCTCACCCCCGCTTTCCAGCTCTCCTCCTTAATCCAGACAAGGGATCCTCACCCGCTCATCGTGCAAGGTTCCTTAGCCCTGATGGCGGGCGGATTACAGGGGACGATGGGCGATCCCCGGCCTTTCGGGAGCGGCTGAGAAGTTCATGTCCAAGGCCTAGCCTGACAGTACCGTCAAACGATATCGCTCCACCTGGAGAAGGTAGTATCGTTGGTGTTTGCGACGGGGTCTCAATCTTCTGGCAGCAGATGTGACATCTATCCTGAATTTTCTGGCTGCCTTAGCGGAGGAAGGCCTGGCTTATAGAACGCTTAATACCTCCCTTTCTGCTATTTCCGGGAGTCACGCCATAGTGGACAGGTACCCGGTGGAGGAACATCCGCTGGTCTGTCGCCTCCTCAGTGGCATACACCTCTCTTCCTTTGGAACTCAGGTACTCGGCCCTTTGGGGCGTTAACCAGGTCTTGAATCTTTTCCTGTCCTGGCAACTGAATAGGTTCATATAGAGGAAGCAACTCTCAGTGAAGCTGGCCATGCTCCGTTGCCTGATCTCTCGCAGACGGGATTTCGGCCTTCAGGGTCCTGGACATATCCGGTAGGATCTTTTCCCCTACAGGGGTTTCTTATACGATCCGTATGTGCACTAAGACTGGAACTACGACCGTTTCATACCCTGCCTTTCCAGATTCCTCAAAGCTGTGAGTGGTGTCTTGCCTCAAGGCCTAGGAGGAGATGTCAGTGGAGTTCCGCCCTCCAGGTGAGCGTCAACTACTCATTGCCATCAAGAAACCGCATAAGGCGGTCTGTTCCCTCACTATCGCCCATTGGGTAAAATGGGTGATGCAGGAAGCCGGCATTGATTTGCGGGACTTTGCCGCACATTCTACCAGAAGTGCAATGGCCTCTAAAGCCTTTACCCTGGGAGCTCGTCTGGAGTAAATTCTGAAAGCAGCAGACTGGTCCTCAGAATCTACATTCAAACGTTTTTACTTCAAACCGGTGATTCAAATGGCTCACTTGGTGGTGAGTAAGCTTTAAACAAGCATAATCCTTGCCTCCGGTCCTGACATAGAATGAAAAATTTCATAGCTATCGTAACGGAAAGTTTCAATTCTATTAAGGACTCAGAGGCGAGGATTATCCCAACCTGGGTACAACTTTTTTAGCTTCCCGCCGTCGTACTAGGGTAAATAAATTCTTTAGTCAACTTTGGTTCACACTTATTGTGCAAGTTTTCACTGGGAGCTCTTTTCTGTGTTTTTTTTCC
Organism: Lissotriton helveticus; assembly: GCF_964261635.1. Taxonomy (NCBI): domain Eukaryota; kingdom Metazoa; phylum Chordata; class Amphibia; order Caudata; family Salamandridae; genus Lissotriton; species Lissotriton helveticus. The sequence continues at coordinate 978,706,010 of NC_136057.1, read as the reverse complement.
TCTACAGGGCTAATCCTTAGCTATGGCTGTCGCCTAAACTATGTTGTTTGCTTTCAGCTGGAGATTCCAACAAGCAGGATTCGTGAAGCGCCATGCTGGCTGATCTCGAGCGAAGAAAGAGGAGGAATGGAGAGTGACAGAGGACTATGAAGTGACTGGAGCCCCATGATTGGTGGAGAAACTGGGACACTCTATACATAGACACTCTATCGTTAAACTGTGTGTTATTCCCAATGTTCCATGGGATGGTAATTTTTTTACTGATGGCTTTAAATGGCTGCTATTCAATAAAGTGAAGAAAGAATAGCATAATCCTCACCTCTGAGTCCCTAATAGAATTGAAACTTTCCATTACGATAGCTAGGAAATTTTTCAGTCCAGTCTGGCATTTAAAGGGTTCACAAAGTCCATCTATTGGAAACAGTTTAATTCACATCACTATCCATTTGGCTATTCCTAATTTGTACAAATATTCAGCAATGACTTACTAGAAAGAGGAATGGAACACCTTGTTTTCCTTCAGAATAATGAAGGTCTGTCTGCCCATCTAAGGTATCCAACATTCTTTCGGCCAATCAGGAAAATGCTACTTACCAGTATGCATCTGTTCTTGGCATGTAGAGCTGCAGATTTCTACACTTTGCATTAGATCGCCACCTGGTGTTGGGCTCGGATGATTGTATGTTGTTGTCGTCTTGGAAGAAGTCTTTGTAGTCACGAGATAGGTGACTCCTCCCTTGGACAATAGTGCACATTGGCATGGGCTCCATCCTTAGATAGTTTTTTGCCATGATGGGAAATGATTGAGTTAGTAGAAAGAAAGAAGGGATGTCCATGCGTGTATATTTAATTAAGATAAAACTGGAACAGATACAGGTCCCGGGGAGGTGGGAGGGCGTGTAGAAATCTGCAGCTCTACATGCCAAGAACAGATGCATACTGGTAAGTAGCATTTTCCGTTCGAGGCATATGAGCTGCAGATTCTACACTTTACATCGATTGTGCAGCAGTGTTTCCCCTAGCGGTGGTCACCTGTATCCGTTGCAGTAGTTTGAAAGAGTTTTGAGGACAGCTTGGCCTACTGCAGCTTGCTGCTTGGCTTGCACGTTAACACAATAGTGTTTAGTGAAGGTGTGTGTTGTAGACCATGTTGCTGCCTTGCAGATGTCTTCTAGGGGAATGTTCCCTAAGAAAGCCATGGAGGCTCCTAGTTTGCGTGTGGAGTGCGCTCTAAGAGGAACTGGTAATGTGCGTTTTGCCTAGTGATAGCATATTTGTATACATTTAACAATCCACCTTGCAATTCCTGATTTAGAAATGGGGTTGCCTTTATGTGGTGGAGAGAAAGCTGCAAATAGTTGCTTTGTTTTGCGAAAGGATTTGGTCTTATTGATGTAATAGAGAAGAGCTCTTTTGACATCTAGTGTGTGCAGAGCTCTCTCTGCTACAGAGTCTGGGTTTTGAAAAAAACACTCGTAACTCTACAGATTGGTTTACATGAAAAGGAGTAATTACTTTAGGAAGGAATTTAGGATTCATCCTTAGAACCACTTTGTTAAGGTGTAATTGTAAGAATGGTTCTTGTATAGTTAAAGCTTGAATCTCACTAACTCTTCTAAGAGAGGTAATAGCAATAAGTAAAGCTGTTTTCCATGTGAGAAATTGCAGCTCACATTTGGGTAAAGGTTCAAAAGGGGTTCCCATGAGCCTGGTAAGAACAATGATTAGGTTGCACACTGGAGAGGGTGGTAACATAGGAGGAATAATTCTTTTTATTCCTTCCATAAAAGCTTTTATTGCTGGTACTCTAAACAACGACATATGTTGTCTGTTTTGTAGATATGCTGCAATGGCTGCAAGATGTAAGCGTATAGATAAATATGCTAGATTACATCTCTGTAATTGGAGAAGGTAACAGATAATATTTTGGATGGAAGCATCTAAAGGATCAATTTGATTATTAGTGCAGTAAATGGCAAATCTTTTCCATTTAGCAGCATAGCAAGCTCTAGTAGTAGGTCTTCTGGCTTCTTTAATGATATTCATACAGTCTGGTGGCAGGTTAAGGTAACCAAACTCTAAGACTTCAGGAGCCAGATTGCCAGATTCAGTTGACTTGGATCTGGATGCCTGATGTCTCCATGGTTCTGCATTAGCATGGATGGTGTCAGAGACAGTTTTTGGTGTGGAACTAGAGAGAGTTCTAGCAGTGTGGTAAACCACGGTTGGCATGCCCATGTTATGTTATGTTATGTTATGTTATTTATGCTTTTGTATAGCGCAACGGATACTCAAAAAGAGTGTCCCGGCGCTTTGGGTAAGGGGAACTAATTCAGAATAACATAACACAGTTAAAAAGAAAACACAACACACACAGAGACAAAGAAGGACTGCTAGGGAGGCCTACTGGGTAAACAACCAAGTTTTAAGACCTCTCCTAAAATCCAGAAGAGTGGTAGCTCCCCGAAGTAGAAGTGGAAGCGAATTCCACATCTGTGGGGCCAGCAGACTGAAAGAGCGGCCGCCCAAGCGAGCTCTCTTGATACGAGGGACAGCCGCCAGAAGCAAAGATTCAGACCGCAGAGAGCGGCCTGGCTGGTAAAAGACCAATCTCTTTTGGAGATGCTTTGCTCCCACTGCGTGGAGTGCCTTATAGGCCAATATCATGGCCTTAAAAGCGATCCGTTTACGGATCGGTAACCAGTGCAAAGTCCGCATTAGCCCGGAGGCGCTGGTGCGTCTGTTCAGACCAAAAATGGCCCTGGCCGCCGCGTTCTGCGCAACTTGAAGCCGCTGCAGCAGGTACTCTGGTAGGCCCAGGTAGAGAATGTTGGCGTAGTCCAACCTGGAGCCTATCAGGGCCTGCACTGTCAGCCTCCTATGCTCCTCCGACAAAAGAGGCAGGAACCTCCGCAGCATTTTTAGAAGACCGAAGCAGGTGCCGGTCACCCCAAAGATCTGGGCTTTCATCGACAGTCCCCTGTCCATCTTAACCCCCAAGTTCTTAGCCATAGGGGAAGAGCCGGACGGAGGGAACATATCGATGGGCCACCAGGCCTGCCAGCTAGGCTCCGTATCGCACCCGAAGAAGAGTACCTCGGACTTATCGGAATTGCACTTGAGGCTGTTCAGTTGGAACCATGAGAACACCGCCCCAAGGCAATTCCGGATACTCTCCCCGTCAAAGTCAGCCCCTCTCTCGCAAGAGAAGAGGAGCTGGGTGTCGTCGGCATACGACACGATCCGGACACCGAAAGACTCCGCGACCGCCGCCAAGGGGGTCATAAAGATGTTAAAGAGGGTCGGGCTCAAAATCGAGCCCTGAGGGACCCCGACTCCCAATGGCGGCATCACAGGCGGAGTCCAGATCGTTTGCCGGCGGCCGGCAAGAAAAGATGAAAACCATTTGAGCACCGTCCCCCGCAGGCCAATCTCATAGAGTCTTGCGAGGAGGCCATCATGGGGGACGGTGTCAAAAGCCGCCGACAAGTCCAACAACACCAGCATGACTTTACCCCCGGTATCCAACACTCCTTTGATGGTTTCAGAAACCTCAAGGAGCGCTGTTTCGGTGCTACGATTTGTACGGAAGCCAGACTGGGAGTCGTGTAAGATCTCATGAGACTCCAGGAAATTGGAGAGCACCGACTGAACGTGCTTCTCCAAGATTTTAACGAGGGCCGGCAACAGCGAAATCGGGAGCTACTAAGATCAGTTTGAGAGACTGTTGTCTGAGCTTGCGTACCACTAGTGGTATTAGTGGGATTGGCGGAAAAGCGTACGCAAATCTGCCTGACCAGTTCATCCATATCGCATTGCCCTTGGACAACGGGTGTGGAAACCTGGCGGCGAAGGTTGGGCATTTCGCGTTTTTGTGTGTGGCAAACAGGTCAATGTCTGGATGACCCCACTTGTGAAAGAATGGTTGAAGAACTTGCAGATGGAGTTCCCATTCGTGAATCTGTTGTGTCTGTCGACTTAACAGATCGGCTATCTGTTTGTGAACTCCTGGAAGGTGTTCTGCGAGCAGATATATCTTTTGTTGAATGGCCCATCTCCAAATGTTTTGTGCGAGCTGGGACAGTTGCAGGGAATGTGTGCCTCCTTGTTTTTGTATGTAGTACATGGCTGTCATGTTGTCCGTCCGGATTCAGACAGCTTTGTTCTGTATGTGCACTTGGAAGGACTTCAGTGTTAGGAAAATTGCCATCAACTCTAGGTGATTGATGTGAAGCACCTTTTGTTGAGCGGTCCATCTCCCCTGAGTTGTGTGGTGGAGCAGATGGGCTCCCCATCCTGTCAGGGATGCGTCTGTTGTCAGTACTATCTGTGGAACTGGCTCGAGGGACGGCCACCCTTTGGACACGTTTTTGGTGTTCCACCACTGCAGAGAGCGATGTGTGCGGCTGTCCACCAACACCAGGTCTGTTAGTTTTCCTTGTGCCTGATTCCACTGATGTGCTAGACATTCCTGCAATGGGCGCATTTGCAGTCTTGCATATGGTACAATAAAAATGCAAGATGCCATCATGCCTATTAGTTGCATGAACACTCTGGCTGGGAGAGAGTGTTGGTTTTGAAACCTTGTAACTAAGGCTTGAATGCTCTGTATCCTGGCTGAACTGGGATAAGCTAGAGCTGTATTGGTGTTTATGGTAGCCCCTAGGTATTGATGTACATGAGAGGGCTGGAGATGTGACTTGGTGTAGTTGATTGTAAACCTCAAGTCGTGCAGTGTTTGAATCGTTTGAGATGTGTGTTGGACACACTGATTGAATGACTTGGTTTTTATGAGCCAATCGTCTAAGTATGGGAAGATGTGGATATGTTGCCTTCGGAGATGTGCTGCTACTACTGCTAGGCGCTTTGTAAACACTGGTGGTGCAGTTGTGACCCCGAATGGAAGGACTTTGAACTGATAGTGTTGTCCTTCTAGTACAAATCTGAGATACTTCCTGTGGAAGTAGGCGTCCTTGAGGTCTAGTGTGGTTAGGAAATCGGCTTGTTGCAACAATGGGAGCACTTGTTATAAAGTAATCATGTGAAAAGGATCTGAGTGTATATACAGATTGAGAGGCCTTAGGACTAGAATTGGTCTTAGTGTTCCGTCCTTTTTGGGTATTAGGAAATAGAGTGAGTACACCCCTGTTCCTTGATGTTTTAACGGAACTAGCTCTATTGCATCTTTCTGCAGCAATGAGAGAATCTCTTGTTGGAGCAGCGTTAGATGTTCTGTGGACATTGGACGCTGTCTGGGTGGTATATGTGGAGGGGTAGCTGTAAGCACTAGGCAGTAACCATACTGGATAATTTGTCTAACCCACTTGTCTGTTGTGATGGAATTCCAGGCAGGTAGGAACTGTGTTAGTCTGCCCCCTACAGGAGTGGAATGCTGTTGGGGGAGCAGAAGGAAGTCACTGTTCTGTGTTGGGAGAGGTTCGATTATTGTTATTTCCTCGACCTCTTCCCTTGCTGTTGTTGCCTCTGTAGCCCCCTCTAAAGTATCCTTTATTAGAGGATGTTTGTGTATTTGTTTTAAAAGAGGTTGCATTGTCTGCTCCAGCTTGTTTGGAGCCTCCTCTGTAGAAGGAGCGACGAAAGGAGCCTCTTGCTTGGGTGGACTGCAGAGCTCCCATAGACTTGGCTGTGTCAGTGTCTTTCTTCATTTTTTCAAATGCTGTGTCTACCTCTGGACCAAACAATTGTTGTTGGTTGAATGGTTGATTTAAGATAGTAGTTTGCACCTCTTGCTTAAATTCTGAAATGCGTAGCCACGAGTGACGTCTAAGGAGGACACAGGTGTTTATTGCTCTGGATGCAGTGTCTGCTACATTTGGTGCGCATTTAATGGAGGCATTTGATATAAGCTTACCCTCTTGTATGATGTCATCTGCTTGTGCCTTATATTGGTCAGGTAGATGTTGTAAGAGCTTCTCTAGCTGATCATTGTGAGCCCTGTCATGTCTTGCGAGGAGGGGCTGTGTGTTAGCTATGCGCCATGTATTGCTAGCTTGGGCAGCTATTCTTTTTCCAGAAGCATGTATGATCTTTGATTCTTTATCAGGAGGTGGTGCTTCACCTGATAAAAAACAGCAATGCCCTCGCACACAACAAACACTCTCAAAAATCTGTGCAAATACTGCCAATGATTAAAGGAGTCATTAAACATGCACCAGAAGTGTTTAAAGATCCTGTAAGAGCTAGAACCATAAACCCAAGGATAGAGTAAAAGTACAGAGCAGCTCCTGGAGATCCTGCCTATATTAAAGGACAGCTACCCTCAGACTCCCTAGTAGTTTCAAACGCTAGGAAAAGAGCAAATTCCAAAACATCAGGTGAAGCACAATACAGCAAGCGGGGTTTTTAGTCTTTCAGATAAGGAAGGGAGCACTACCTAGTGTGGACGTTTAGTGTGTATAAATAGCTATGTTATGGCGTGGTGCGGAAGGGCGAGCGGATAAGACCCCTTAACCGTTCCAAAGTAGGTCCGTCACCAAACCTACGAGACAATGTAAAACAGCAATGCCCTCGCACACAACAAACAAGGTATGTAAACAGTGGTTATGAAATAAACAGAAAGAAGGGATAGGTGGTGCACTGCTGGTGTGATCACTGGTACATGTGGGTAGGAAGTATGGGTGCACTCAAAGGTAGCGTTACCGTCAACGCTTGGTAACTAAGAACAAGTAGTGTCTGCATGGGACATGCAAAAACATCCCCTGGTGAGGCACTCCGATGGAGGATCAAACAAATGATTCCAGAGTTTCTTGGAAGATTTATAAAGTTTTAATGTTCAAAAAGTAGTGCAGTCGCAACTTTTCACTGATATTTAAGTCATATCGATGATATTAGTTGAATGCATACATATCAATTTGTTAGGAACGAACTCCAATGCATTTCGGGCATTAATGCCCTTTATCAAGGAGAGCTGAAAGAATGAAAACGAGCCCAAATTAGGGTAAGGAAAATGGATACATTACAGTGTAGATAACACATACGTGATGAGAAGTAATAAAACGCGAGTGTGTAACCAAGTGCAACAGTAATGTGAAAGTGCCTATCAAATGGAGCATAATAATAATAATAAAGGTGCCAAATTAATCACGAACGAACTACGGGTGAAAAAGTGCTTGAATTGGGGAAAGCAAAAGGTATGTGAAGGTGGGGGTACGCGGGGTGAAAGACGTTAATTACCGCGTGGTGACAGACGGGTATGAGAACGTGTTAAGGATAAATGATACCACAGTGCAAAATAGGTGAAACCGCTTTAACACAATTACCGGAACGGAAGGTGAAAGAGGCGTGAAGCATTTAACGGCCGCATCATCGCATGCAGATGCTGAAAATACGCGGTTAAAAAAACATGGTGCTCAGACGCTAAGAAAGCAGAACTTACTTCAGGAGAGACGCGGAGGCGCTCGCTGTTTGAATCAGTCGGTCTGGAGAATACACCCTTGTGATGAGACGCATGGTTACATAGACGGTGTGAGGAAAAACGGTAAACATAAACGAAGGTCACAAGTATTGAGTCCAAAAGTAATAACATAAAAAACGGACTGTTAGGTGAAAGAATACGGGGGACATCTTACAAGGGTGAAGTGCATACAAACGTGAAGACAGGACCTTGGGAGACGCTAAAAAAGTGCAAGAGACATCATCAACTGGTGAAAAAATTAAAAGAGTGAAGATAAAAGACCAGGAAAAGAGCAAAGAGTCAACAGTTATACATTATGCAGCATGTATAATAAGTGTGGTGTTAAAGATAACAGTTATATTCCACACGATCATTTAACCCATATGGCTTGAGGGTTTGTAAGCGATAAATCCATTCAAGTTCTCTTTTGTGGAGAAACTTGCGGTTGTCAGTGCCTTCTTTGCTGTGAATGAGTTCAAGTACTATAAATCGAAGTTGTGCCACAGTGTGATGATGCTCATGAAAATGCATGGCCACATTGGATTTTTCTTGTTTAGTGCGGATATTAGACTTGTGTTCATTCATGCGGATTTTGATTTTTCTTTCTGTTTTCCCGATGTATAATTTGCCGCAGGGGCTTTTCAGTGCATAAATCAAATTTTTTGAGTCACATGTTGCGTTGACTTGCAGTTTGATTAAATGACCTTTCATGGGATGATGAATGGTATTACTTCTAATGATGCTGTTGCAATTGTTGCAATTAAAACAAGGTTGTGTGCCTTTGAAGACTGTGATGCTAGGCGTGGGATTGGATAAGATTTCCTTTAGATTCTTACTCCGAGTGTAGGCAAATCTTGGGGGGATTTGAAAAATGTCCTGAAAATCAGGCTCCATTTGTAACACTGGCCAGTGTTTTAAGATAATTCTTTTGAATTTGTGGCTGGCTGTAGAGTACTTGGATACTAGAACCATGCATTCTTGGGCTTCTTTGGGTTTTTTGAGAAGGCTGTCATGTCTGGAGATGCCCATAATTTTGTTTTGAGCTTCCTTGAGGATGTTTTCAGGATATCCTCTATCCCGGAATCGATGATGCATTTCCTGAATTCTATGTTGAAAGATTTGTTCATCAGAAATGATGCGTCGGAGGCGAAGCATTTGAGAAAACGGCAAGTGTCTTTTGAGAGATCCCTGATGGAAGCTGTTGAAGTGTAACGTATTGTTACGATCAGTACTTTTACGATGTAAGTCGGTACTAAATCCATGCTCAGTGATTTTGATGTGAACATCAAGAAATGATATTTCAGTGTCACTTGTGAGCCATGTAAGTTTGATACGTGGGTCTTTGGTATTGAGATCTGTGAGGGCTGTCATGAGTGATTCTTTAGTATCTGTCCATATGAAGAATAAGTCGTCGATATATCTGACGTACATTCTGATTTTTTCAAAAATGTTGTGGTTGGCATATATATACTGGTTCTCAAAATTCTCCATGTAAATGTTGGCATAAGTGGGGGCAGCGCAGTTTCCCATAGCCATTCCGGACAGTTGAAGATACCACTGATCGTTAACATGGAAATAACTATGGTACAATGTGAACATCATGAGCTCCATGATGAAGCTTTGCATAGGAGTATCGATGTTGCTGTGGAGAAGGGCTTGTTCAATGGCTTCTATTCCTCCCTGATGGGGTACGGAGGTGTAGAGTGAGCTGACGTCAGCTGTGCAGAGTATTAGAGAGTCAATCTGATCAAATTGGATTTCTGCTAGTTTAAGCAAAAAATCAGTTGTATCTTTAATGTAGCTTTTGGCTTTCATAACTGATGGCTGAAGATATTTGTCTATCAGATTGCCGGTGGGTTCATGTATAGATCCTTTGGTCGACACGATCGGCCTGAACGGTGGGTCAAGCAAGTTCTTGTGTATTTTGGGGCTCATGTGGATTGTGGGGCTCTTGGGATTTTTCAGCAAAAGATACTTTTTAGTGCGATCCTCAATGATCCCATTTTGATGTGCATTGGATACAATAATTTGTAACATTTTTTGAAACTCACTTGTAGGATTTTTCTCAAGTAACATGTAAGTAGAGGAGTCCTCTAGGTGTTCGTTAAGTCGTTGGTTGTACAAGTTAGAGTTCAAGATTACTAGGGCGCCGCCCTTGTCTGCTTTAGTGCATTTGATATTTGGGTTGTTCGCCAAGCTGTTGAGGGTATCACGGTCTTTCCTTGTGATGTTCTTGTGTTTGGTGGTCGCTTTGAAATTGATTTTAGAGAGGTCATGGCGTACTAGGTTCTCAAAGAGGTCTATACACTTATGGCTAATGGGGGCTTGGTATGTACTAGGAGGTCGTAGTCCAATAAGTTGATCGCTCTTAACACTGGTGTTCAAAGGTAAAGTGTTGTCGAAAAAGTGACGTAGTTTAAGTTTTCTTATGAATTTGAACGTGCTAACTTCGAGTTCAAGCTGGTTCGTCTGCGTCACTGGAATGAAAGATGTCCCTTTCTCAAGGAGTTTCATTTGATATTGAGAAATTGAAGTGTCGGAGATGTTAATAACTAGGTGGGCTTTTTCGGCTTCAAGTCCTTCTTGGTTACTGTACTCCGGGTGGCGGGAGGGCTTTTTTCTTTCTCTTTTCTTTTTGCTCCGCCGGAGTCTTCGGATGTTTCTGGGTCTAATCCTAAAAAAGGAACCGCAGAGGGTTCTTCTCGTCTTATCTGGGATGTAGATGCTTGATCTTGGGCAGTTGTGTGACTGTCAGTAGTAGATCTGAAAGTGCTTTGTTGAGGACGATTGGAGGAATCACTACCAGATGATGATGTGTCGGTGTGGGCATTGAAAGGCTTGTTTCGTCGTCGCTGGGCATAAACATCAGCCCAGGAATATACCTCATCAAGCTTGTAGTCAAGCGTGTCTCGGAGAAACTTTCTGACTCTGTTTTACCACCGATATCTTTTCTCCACACCGCCACTTTGATCACGGTTGCCAGAATTTCTCCAATCATGGCTCGTGGGATCCTGGTTTCTTTGGTCTCTAATATAACACCCTGATCACTATAAATACTCACCTACCTCCATCAGTGCATGCAAAAGTTGAAAATTTATATATATGCACTGAATGCGACCAATGTTCTATATCTATCCTCTTATGTTTCTTTCCCAGCCCTGAGGAGTCGTAGTGAGTTGTTCCCACGCGACGAAACACGTGTCGGCTGGTTGTGGAACTAAAACTTATATCCATCTTCCAAGAAACAGAACGAAATTGCAATTGTCTCAACGATTGGCTCTATACATAGAATGTTGTTTATTTTATAACCACTGTTTACATACCTTGTTTGTTGTGTGCGAGGGCATTGCTGTTTTACATTATCTCGTAGGTTTGGTGACGGACCTACTTTGGAACGGTTAAGGGGTCTTATCCGCTCGCCCTTCCGCACCACGCCATAACATAGCTATTTATACACACTAAACGTCCACACTAGGTAGTGCTCCCTTCCTTATCTGAAAGTCTAAAAACCCCGCTTGCTGTATTGTGCTTCACCTGATGTTTGGGAATTTGCTCTTTTCCTAGCGTTTAAACTACTAGGGAGTCTGAGGGTAGCTGTCATTTAATATAGGCAGGATCCCCAGGATCTGCTCTGTACTTTTACTCTATCCTTGGGTTTATGGTTCTAGCTCTTACAGGATCTTTAAACACTTCTGGTGCATGTTTAATGACTCCTTTAATCATTGGCAGTATTTGCACAGATTTTTGAGAGTGTTCAAAAGTGTCCAGTAAAAAATCTTCCTCTGCCTCATCTGAATGCATGGTGACATTGTGATAGATGGCAGCCCTATTAATTAAGTGTCCTGAAGGAGAAGGTTTAGATGGATATATATGTGGGTCAGGAATATCTGGACATCCTGTGGGTTTTGATACTCCCAGTCTGGTGAACCTGCTGGATAGGGAAAAGGGTCATCTGGGTCTCTCCCTCTCACCAGGCTATACTCATCATCATCAACATTCTGAGGAAGCATATGTTGTGGAGAATGAGGAGGAGAATTTTTAGGTGAAATGTTTAAAGGAAGAGCAGGTGAAGGTGATGCAGTAGAACAAGGGTGCATAGCAGATGTGGCAAAGTCCTTCTTCTTGACAGGCACTGGAGGTGTAGGTGCTGTATCTGACTTCCTCTTCCTGTGTGGTGTGGTGGAAACATGTTCGGTTTCCGGATCAATTTAGATCTTTTTTTAAAGGATCTGGTTGGAAAAGCTCCTTTTGTTGAGGCACAGCCTTCGGCGCCGATGTTTTCGGTTCTGAACTGGTTTGTTGCTTGTCTTTAGCCTTAGGAGCCGATGTTGAGTCCTTTGGCGTAGATGTTGGCACCGAAGGTATTGTCTTTGGAGCCGAGGCCTGTTTCGTGGACTTGGAAGGATCGGAAGCAGGCTTTGTTTGTTTCGGCATCGAGGGTATCGGCTTTGGAGTGGAAGCTGATTTCGGGGCATCGGAACAGGCTTTGCTGTTTTCGGAGCCGCTTTGTCTCTCAGAGTCGACAGTTTCGTAGTGTCTTTCGGAACCGGGACTTCTTTTTGTTTCGGTGCCGAGGGAGCAGGTGGTATCGGCACATGCGGTTTGCTTGGTATGGAGCTACCGGAAGGCTTTATTATTTTCTTCGGAGCCGGGCTCGATGGCGGGGCTTTCGAAGTGTTTTTTCGGTCTTGACTGGGCCCCATAGGCAGAGTGTGGACCTTTGCCTTCGATTTTGGTGTTTGGGCTGGGGTAGGGGCAGTGGTACTCACACGTTGACCCGAAGGTATGGAGTCATCGGAGTCATCTGCCTCGGATACGATCTGGAGATCATCGGAATCTTCCTCCGGGGCGCATGGACCTTCGTCGCAGATATCCACTGGTTCCGGAGCTGATCTTTGCATGTCACGTCGACTGGCCCTCCGATCCCTTATGGTCTTTTTCGATCGAAAGGATGCACAGGCTGTGCAGCTGGATTCATCGCGGTCTGGCGATAAGCACAGGTTACAGACCTTGTGATGGTATCTGTGTGGAAATTTTGCTCCACACTCGGGGCATCTTTTGAATGGCGTCCTTTCCATGAGGTGTAGGCCTCACGGCATGGGTAGGCCAAACGGCCCGCGTAATAGTTTAAGCTTGGTTGTTGCGTTCTCAGCACCATTCTGGTTTGGAAAGAGCTCTTCCGAACAGAAAAATGTGAATCACTGTCAGTGGTGTAACATCCACTAACAAGGCTTCTTTCTTTCACAGAGGTTTAAAGTTGCATATGTGCATTGATTAAAAAAAGAATAACATGATTCTTAAAAGGGTGGTATTCACCTTCTCCTATGTCTGGTGGTCAGAAGACTAGCGAAAGAAGTCAGTCTGTCCAGGGACTGATTTGTTATAAAAGCAGTAAACAAAGTGAGTTCCAATAATCTCTTTCTGCATCGGATGATAAGAACAAGAAAGACCTGCTTCTCCCAGTTTTAAGCATTAGAGAAGTAGTTGGTTTAGATAAGCATGCAGCAGATGAAGCCCTTTGTGCATGCACAAACACCACCTCATACTTTATACAAATGTCCCACTTGCGGGAAGAACTTAAATCTGATGTAAAATCCTTATGTAACTATATGTGTGGATCAGCGGTTCTGGTGTACATACCACTAGCATCTCCCGATTCCTCGTACCAGTTGTCCTCTGGTTCATCAAAGGGATGGTGGTAACCATAAGGTTATTCAGAACCCTCCCAATTGTCATCCTCTCCAGGCCTGCCAATGTAAAATGGCACTGACTCTGGTTTGGAAGCCATGGTACTGGTCGGAGTCGGATGACTCTGTGTCCGAGTTGGGTATTACGATGGGGCTTGCACCACCATGGAGTGTCTGCAGCGCCAGGAGAGAGAGCATTGGAGTGGGCATCGAGGAAGATTGCAATCTCTGAGGCATTGGCGCTACGGATTGAAGGAGCTAGTAGGGGCCCTTCCAGCACCAATGGGGCCCAAAGGTGTGCCAGAGGTCTGCCTCAATATGAGGTGCATAGCCTGATATAACTCCTTGAGTTGGGTGGGATCACTCTAGCTAACTCTGGGAAGCGCGGAGTGGACCCTGGCATAGGCTCCACTGTGGAACGAGGCCTAGCGTTCCGAAGCTCCCGTGCGTCGTCCGACTTGGACCAGTGATCAGAAGTCGAAGACTGCTTCAATTTCTTTAACTTCCTCCACTTGTGGGACTTACCTGACAATTTGGCTTGTGACAATGATCGTCGGGAGTAGCTGTGCGGGTGGTTCCAGGGACTTTGGCAGGACCAGGATTGAGAACGTCACAGGGTTGAGCCGTGCAGAGGCCGTTAGGAGTAGGTCAGACTCTGTCCTTCCCGCCAAGCAACTAATATGTTGCTCTTACGGCAATGAACCTACGCCCTGCCCGCTGAAGCTCCATAGAGCTCACAATTGAGTCTCTTTTTTCACTTCTTCACTTGCTCACTTATTTTATTGAGCAGTAAACACCACTGGCCATTTTCCCAGGAGGTACACAGGGGATCAGGGTAGGGTGTGCTTTTTAGGGAGCACACACCTCCTGTCCACCTGTTTTTTGGTCCTGAAGAATACCGGGCAATCGCCCCATTGGTAGAAACATGTTGACCATTCAACATAAACACATATAGAGATCCCTTGGTCGTAACTCCCCTACCAGGATCTCGCTCACTTAATTTTAACATTGTTCAGTTGCTCTATAATAAAAATTACATTTTTGAGTACAACCAGGACAATTTTTAACATTTCATTTTTCACACCCACAGTCACAACCCGCTCCACTGTAGTACAGGTGTCGTAGCACACCCCGGTGGCGCTAGGCCGCCAGGGTGGACCCCGATGATGAAGCATGTCACCACTAGGTTGGTGAGTGAGGGGTTTTAAACAAAAGGATGAATATTCTCCTTCTTGCCAAAAAACCTGCCCTCCAGACACGTCTGTTCTTTATCTTCAAGGGGGATACTCCTCTCTTTGTTTTGATATAATTCCTCCCAGGGGAATAGGAGTGATCTCAGGTTCACATTTGAGTGAACAAACTCCCTTACTCTCTCTTTTGATCGTAGCAAGTGCGGAGTGGACCCTGGCATAGGCTCCACTGTGGAACGAGGCCTAGCGTTCCGAAGCTCCCGTGCGTCGTCCGACTTGGACCAGTGATCAGAAGTCGAAGACTGCTTCAATTTCTTTAACTTCCTCCACTTGTGGGACTTACCTGACAATTTGGCTTGTGACAATGATCGTCGGGAGTAGCTGTGCGGGTGGTTCCAGGGACTTTGGCAGGACCAGGATTGAGAACGTCACAGGGTTGGCTGGAGGTGAGGAGCTTCAGGGTCTGCTCACGCAACACCGTGGGATTTATGGTTCAGCAGTTGTGGCACCGCTCCAAGCATCAGAGGCAACCAAATGAGGGCCTGTTACAGGTCTTTGACAGGCACCACATAGTTTAAAGACTGTGTTCTTTTTAGGGGACATCCCAAACACAACATGAGATTAAAATCTTTTAAAAGCTGCAAGTAAAAGTTGAGGAAAAAGCCAGTCAACAAATGACGTGGGGTAGTTCTCTCCGGATCTGCACTGACTGGTGTGGAAAGAAAGAACTGATGTCAGTGCCCTGGGGTGGTGCCTACATAGGCATTGCACATGTCACTTGCAGCGCGGACGAAGACTCCGATGCGGAGGTGAACAATAACACCTGCTGGCGAGCAGTAGTTCTGTTCGAAATTTTCCAAACCCAGTCTGACCCCTGGGAAATATTCTAAGGTAAGGAATCAGCTGCTAGAAGTCTGTATTAGATACTTTTCTTATGATGAAACTTGAGAGAAGATGCAGCCCGTCCGTGGAAGACTTACATGGTACTCCATGTTTCAGTACGACTTTCCCCTTCCACACAGCGTTATACAACTGTGGCAGAATTAGATGTAATTAATCAACACAAAATTAAAGCTTAAAAACAAAAATAAAACTAGACAAGCAATCTGCTGGTAGAAAATTCTCTCAAAAGTAAAAATCTAACTTTTTGCTGCGACTGCCTGCGAATCGCATACACACAAGCATTAAATCTCACCCACCTGCTTTATTTCAAAAAAGTCGACACTAAAAATAGAACAAGAGCCTCATAATGGACAGCAGCGGATACTGAGAATGCAGCTAGTAACGCAGGCTTAATCCAATCAAATTTCCATTAGCAAGTCTCATCGCGCCCACCGGTGCTACAGCCATCACTGGTTCTCCACTTCCTGGACTCCTACATCTGTGGAACCAAGACGTTAGTGCATCAGACATTACCAGCCATCCGACAGGCGTGTGGGATCTGTTTTAGGGAATTGCTTTAGAGCATAATATTACCGCATTGCACTAATTTAATTATTTTATAACTCTGCACGACTACAAATGAAAGCAAAAGCTTCATCAAAAAAATGTCCTGCTCTTACATAAGCAACGACACAATCGCATGCTAAAAACACCAATAAAATCTGAGAGCGCCTAGGAAGAAGGAAAACCAGAAGTATACAGGCAGGGTGTGTGTGTGCTAGAAACACGTCTCTGTCCAATGTTGCCGTGCAGTCTTCTCTCTTTCAAAGCATGCAAAGCATACTGTGCCAAGACACGTTATGTCCCACGGAGAGGCACACCATAGTTCATGGTTTATTTTAAAATGTGTTGTTTGCTCGCTTGTTTTTCGCATTGGAGTTTATCGAAGAGTGCACGTGGGTATTAACACAGTTTCATATCTTCCTGACAGGCTTCCATTAGCTCTGGAAGATTCCCTGGTAGCCACACATAGCGTTTCATTATGATGGATGCATTTACAATAAGTAATACTGCAGTGGCTGGTGACATGAGTAGTAGCAATAAGCCGCTCTACTGTGTGCATCATACATGCACTGATGGGTCGGATCAGTAAAGATGACTGTGCCTTAGAGCCTATAGAATCGGTGCTTTTTAGACATGAGCACTACTTAACACAATCCTACTACCAGGTGCCTAATGACTTCTACTGTACAAACATTCTCTGCTAACTAAACATGTGGAGTCCACGGCAAAGTAAATGGAAACAATCCCCTCTCTGGACTGCTTTGGGCAAGGAGCAAAACTTAGCCTACTTTCTAAACAGAGATGGGTAAGTTATCTAGCCAGGTTTATTCTGAAAGTCAGGACTTTGAATTGTTGGTGGGTTCTAACTGCCGCCACACATTGCAAACATGATACAATTTCATAGACTAAACTATGCAGCCTTTAAACCTTCTGTCACCAAGGATTTTTTTTCTACAGTGATGTAATCCCACATTTCAGCGTTTGTTTGATTTTTGACTCTACATTTTCACAACACTGTTGAGAAAACTTAAGTCCAATATTGGTTTGATACTCAGATTTTTCTTGAGTATAAACAATTTCTGAACTTATTCCTTCGTTTATTTCTGTTTGTGAAACTTCATTTAACTATTTTAAATAACAGTTTCTCTATTCTATTCACATTGTAGAGTGCGGAGCTACCCGAGATGGGCTTCCTAGCACTATAGATCCTAAATGGAGTGGTGAATGTTTAAGCATAAAGGTAGGTTTTTGATTGTTTTCTGAAGCTCATTGAGTTGTTGTCTAACCTCAGGCTGATAGGTAATGAGTTCCAGAGTTTCGGCGCAAGATATGTGAATGAACGACCTCCGTTTCTAGCTCGCCTGACTGGGGACAACAAGAAGGCCTAGATTGTTTGACCTGAGATCTCTGTTGGTCGGATGGGCAGTGACAAGCTGAAGAAGAATGCGCGGGCCCACATGTTTAGAGTGGTGTGTGTACATAGTGCCTTGAATTGTATTCTACAGTTTGTCGGCATCCAGTGAAAGTGTTCTGAGGGCCGTGGGTGCTGATTGAGTTTAAGGGATAAGCATCAGTGTTTGAGCCACAGCGTTCTAGATAATCTGAAGGTTTTTTATGACAGACATTGGGCTGCCCAGTTAAAGTGTGTTGCCATAATCAAGGCGAGGAAGAATGAATCCTTGAATCACTGTCCTTCGAGCTTACTTTGTCCCGAGGAAGCCGAAGCATCTAACTGCAAACTTCTTTGCCTGGAAAGTCAAGGAGAGATGTTTATCCAGAGTAATCTCCAAACGTTTACTTCCAACTTGGGGGGTGGACGTTCTCCTTGGGATGGATACCTTTTGTATAACAGAGGTATGATTTTGTAATCTTGACGTTTCCGTATGATTGTTGTTGGTGTCTTGGTCAACGTAAACATTATATAATATTCACGTTTTAATATGTTCAACATCAACTTGTCGTTTGATATGGACTGTCATCTTTATAAGTAGTCCACCAGTGTTGCATGTCCCGGGAGGAAAACGAAAGTCATCTGTTGTCTGTGGAAGTGCCTCTTCTGCTCTTACATCACTTCCTATTGGTAAGTGCTGATTATCTCCAATTATATCTATTCTCAACCTATTTGGCGTAAATTATGAGTATGTATAATATTTCTGACTAATAAATCTTTTTGGTGAGCACATAGTGCATATCGACACTCCTCATTTGCAATTCCTATGGAAATTCAGACAAAATTTACGTGGTGTTTTCCATATTCCAATTTTCAAATGCAGTTGAAGGGGCTCAAAGCAAACATTACATCCATTGTAGTCGAAGACTTCAGAAAACAAAAAGTTTATCTTTCTCAGCAATGATCTATCTGACTTTTTTTGGCTTCCATTTTTTTTTATTTATTTTTTTATTTTATTTATTTATGCATTTTTATATAGCGCGGACTTTACCCGAAGGTGTCAGAGCGCTTCACAAAAGGAACAGAAAAGAAACATAATGAGAAACATTACAAAAGAGCAGATTACAAAAGCATACATTACGTTACATAAGGTAATAGTGACATTTGTGAGCAAACAAAATAGATGAGGTAGTAAAAATTGTGAGCAACCAAAAATACATGAGGTAGTAAAGGTAATAGTGACAATTGTGAGCAAACAAAATACATGAGGTAGTAAAAATTGTGAGCAGCCAAAAATACATGAGGTAGTAAAAAGTGCACAGGAGGAAAAAGTGACAAGTGTGCAGTTATAAGAGAAAACCAAATATCATTTGAGGTATAATACTGCAAAAGGTGCTAGACACTCAGGCACAAGAACAAGCGTTATGTAGGCAAAGGAGGCACTTGTGCCAGTATCAAAGGTAAAAACATGTGAGAGGTGTCTTAGGTGTCTTATCCGATATCTTTCAATGCCCCTGCCTCCTTGGCTTAGAAAAAAATAGATTTTACTCAACAGCATTCCGACTTTCTAGTGAAACTATTATCAAAAAAAAAAGAAACTAAAGATTTTACGTAGTGGGGGACAGTTGGCTCATGTTCGACATCACATACAGTGAAAGATGCAACTTTTCATTTCGAAGGAAATTTCACACCGAACCACTAGATGGCAGTATAACAGCCTGTAAGTGTTACACGCTGCAAAACAGCAGAGTTAGCATTGACAGCAGCACTCATTTTGCTAATGTTTGTCCGAATCTCTAGAACCTAAGTAAGTTGTGACGTGTTTGTGCTGGCAGGTGTGACAACTAGGTCTGCCAGGATGTGCGGTATCACCCCCTAGACTCCGTTCATATGTTATACCTGATGTTCACAAACTGAGTACTAGCTTTTCTGTTTTTTTTAACCGCCTTGTCAAGTGCATGTGCATGCAGTGATAGGGATGCCTGCCAGGGCACGATCTTTGCCCAAGCAGACGTTGTTCATGTCTTTTGTTTGATGTTCGCCAACACTGGATTAGGCTCAAATCTCTTAGCGGGAATGTATAGGTGTGGCAATGAGGCGCACACGAACGTTCACACACAATGAATTTATGGATCATTTTATGTGTACTTTCTGAATGACTGTGGCACAATCTAATGGAGGGAGCGCCGCTATTGATTTATTTTTTGCACGCAGAATATCAGGCTGGGTGAGTGTTTTATCGTGTACCTTTAAATGTAAATGGCAGACACCATTTACTATATAGCATGTATGATTTCCTGGATATGGTTATGTACGCATCAGGGATTTACGGTGCCTGACACGATGTAAACTTGAGTTATACTATTGAGCAGTTCGTGATACTCTAAGATGGCGCTCCCTTCATTAGATTATGAAGCCTTACTGTGATTTCACGTATGGTCCTTTGTTAGTGTTGTTAACTGGATTAATGAGGTTTAAAAACATGGATACCGGCTTCTTCGGTAAACATAGAAGAAGGCCGTTGCCGAAACGCGTCTGTTGAAGTGCCAGTGTTCTGTGTGAATAAAACTTGCGGAACCTGCCCCCACGAGTGCTGTCTTCCTTTGGGATTTCCCTGGAGTTGGAGGAGAATTTGGATTCTTGAAGCGCCGTCGCTGTGACTTGGGAGAATACGGACGCTGCGTGTTACATGTTTCACGTGTTACATGTTTCACGTGCCCGCGTGTGGTATCAAAGCGGGTGAAGTCCGGGTAAGGTGCCGGCTGGCACACTTTACTTATTCAGATCACCGCGGCAAGGCGAGGGGGAATGAGGCACATTGATAAGACTGCATTTAAGCGACAAATATTTGACGCATGATGTTTTGTGAATCGGAGCGCCGGGAGGCAGCTTCCAATATGTTTAAAAGAAAGGAGTAACGGAGAGAGCAAGGTGAGCCGAATAAGTCAAGCCTGATCAACCAAATGCATCATGCTCGAACGGCTGTATGAGCACGAGATAAGGAAATGGTGGGAGGGGACATCACTACAGAATTATATTGAAGTGAATACGGTTCCCAGAGGCCTTAGAATGTATACGGTACAGGCCTACAAATCCCCAGATCCTCTGTTACTGGATGAATGGGCTGAGCATACTGCACAGTCATGTAGCGGGAGACAAATCCTGGTGAAATTTGCCTGGAGTGACTGAGATAAGACCCTACATGACATTGAGGAAATGGAAGAAATGTTAAAGAAGGAAGAAGATCAAACGAAATGACAAGAATTTAAAGAATACATGAAAAAAAGACTGAAATCTTATGAGGAGAAAATATGTAAACAAAGCAAATTTGACCGGGAAGAAAATGACTATGCTCTGGGGAGGGTCCTGACCGTGATAATCCAAGAAAGGAACTTCAGGATAAAAAGAAGGCACATGTGCAAACAACAGTGGAGTCACCGAGAACATCGGAGTTAGAGGTAACAGAGAACGAGTCCTCTGGGGAGGACAATCCCAGCAGTTTGAGATCTGGTTTAGCCCGTACCCCTTATCGCAAGGAGTTCAAACTTATTTGTCAGTCCTGGCAAAGAGGTGGCAGAGGTATGCCACCAGAACGGGCAGCCAGAGGAAGACGAGGAAGGGGCGGGGAGGCCGCAAAAAGCAATCTGTCCCCACCAGCAACGCGGAGCAAGAAAGTATACAACAGGAAAAAACAATGATGGGAGACAATCTTACCATCATTAATCTCACGGACAGACAATTAACGAATGCTGAAGAATCAGTTCTCAAGTTGGGGCTTACTTTTTGTCCTCAAAGGAGCATTGAGTTTACACAGACACGGATTCATCTCTTAAAATTCACGCGAAAGTTGAAGCTTCATAAATATTTTAAGATAAAGCCTGCCTTCACTAGAACAAAAAAGAAGGACAGCATTCGGAGAGACACTGATACCCTGACAGGGAAAGATCTCAAGACCCTAATGGTATTAGAGGAACTTAGGGCGGGAACTCACGAATGCACACTGACGTCTACTAGCCTTTCACAGCAGATTGCAGTGACGGGTATCAAACAAATGGAGACCTCACTCCTTTTAGGCCCGTGTCTCAATTTTTACTGGAGATACCTCCGGATGCGATTGAGACATTTGCAGATTCTGTGATCAAAGATCTGATGCGGCTACGACGCAAACAGAAATATCGGATTAAGAGCAAGAGTAAAGGCAATTTTACTCTCAAGCAACAACTGGCGTTGAAGGATTAAGTGAGGATATGGCGATCGTGTGCAAGCCCTCAGATAAGGACGGGAACATTGTTCTCCAGACGAAAGAGAATTACAATAAGGAGGCAATTCAACATCTTTCTGATCAACGGAATTATGTTGCCATTTCTGAGAAGGAATACCACCAGAGTGTCACGGATTACCATCAATTGATACCAAAATGGCACAGTAAGGGTTTATTGGAAATGGATTAATTTTTGTTTCTGAGACAACTTAATCCCACTATTCCGACCTTCTACCACCTCCCTGAAGTGCACACGTACATGCAGGAGCCACCTGGTAGGCCTATGGTGGCTTCACAAGGGAGTTTGACTGAACACATGTCGATGTATGTAGACTTTTTTCTTTGACCTCATGTTAAGGTTCAGAAATCCTATATTAAGGACACAAAATACTTCTTGGTACCTATTGCATCTGTAAGCTGGGAAGAAGGTTTTAAGCTGATGGTGCTTGACATCACGAGCTTGTATACTTCTTTTGCCTATAAGGACGGCTTGGTGGCCAGGAAATATTTTCGGGACAAGCGTCCTTTGAAATTTACGGAACATAGTACTTTGGTGCTGGAATTTGCAAGGTTTTGTCTCCATAACAAAATTTTTCTCTTTCAAACAAAACTGTTCAGACAGGTCTGGGGAACAGCTATGGGCACCTGCTTCGCCCCCAGCTACGCAAACTTGTTCGTGGGCTGGTGGGAGGAGCAGGTGGTCTGGGCCGAGACAAACAAAGAATAGACAGATCGAGTGGTCTTATGGTACGGCTATATCGATGACCTGTTCATTGTTTGGAATGGATCATCGGAAACAGCTTTTGACTTCATTAAGGTCCTGAACAGGAAAGAGGTCAATCTAGAATTCACTGGAGAAGTGAGTTCTGAATCCGTGAACTACCTGGATTTGAACATCTATGTAGAAGAGGGGCGACTGAACACTAGGCTTTATCGCAAGGCCACCGCAGGCAATTCCACCTTGCATGCCTCGAGTAGCCATCCTGCCAACCTTGTTAGCAGTATCCGCTATGGGGAACTGTTAAGAATAAAGAGGAACAGCTCGAGTGAAAGGGAATGCCAGGTAGCCGCCAAAGATAGTATCAGACGCTTCAAGATACGAGGTTATAGTCAGAAAGTCGTGGATGAGGCGCTCTGGCTAAAGAGGAGCTTTTATTGAACAAGGATAATCTAGCTAGAGGAAGAACTGGCACATCCTACAAACAGATAACATGATAGGGAGGGATTTACCATCAAACCCCCTGGTTACTCTAAGGAAGGAGAGATCGTTGAAAAACGATCTTGTTCATAGTCATCTTACTACTGATTCTCCTAAATCTGCCTTTGGAGCATTAAATGGTTTTCCCATGTGGGAAATGTAAGGCTTGCAAATAACTGAAGAGGGTTCTCTCTTATGATATTCCATCAATAGGTACCCGGAAGACTATCAGAAAATTCCTGACTTGCTCTAACCCCTACACTGCGTACTGCCTTACCTGTCCTTGTGGCCTACGTTATGTAGGCAGCACGATTCATCCAACCAAAATCTGGATTTTGGAACATATGCGGGCGATAGCTAACGGGGATGAGGCCTAACCAGTTGCACATCATTTTGATAATAAGCATCAACGCAACAGGGATTTGCTTAGTTATTTCTGTCTTGACCATGTGCCAAATAACCTATGAGGTGGTGATAGGATCTTAAGGTTAGGGCGGTTGGAATCCCGTTTTATAATTGATCTCCAGACGAAGTCACCCCTCGTAGTAGCGAGGAACTGGCGGTACATCTAGGAGAAGGATAGACCGGTCCTTAACAGCAATGTATATAGCACTGTATGGATTATGATGGTTTGTTTGTTTGCTTTACCTCATTTTACTGTTTTCTAATCTTTGTTTCATCTTCATCACAATTGTGTATAGTATGGGGTTGTGGGGAGGGGAACAGAGCGAGGTGCATTGCAATATTTTGATCTTCTATTTTAGCCCCGGATGGGGTAGATCCCATATAGGCGATTCCATTTGGTGTTATTGTATGCATGAATGCTTTTCATTGATTTTATGTAAATAATGTATATATATTGCCGTCCCTGTATAAACAGGGATACCGGCGCCTTCGGTAAACATAGAAGAAGGCCGTTGCCGAAACGCGTTTGTTGAAGTGCCAGTGTTCTGTGTGAATATAACTTGCGGAACCTGCCCCACGAGTGCGGTCTTCCTTTGGGATTTCCCTCGAGTTGGAGCATATATATATATCTATATATCTATATCTATATATATATCAAAGAAACAAGGATGCCCAAGTGGAGACATCGCACGAAGTGAGGTTACAGCACTCGGCCTCCGGTAGTGGGTAATGTGTGGTGGCTTCTACCGGAGGCCGAGTGCTGTAACCCCTCTTCGTGCGATGTTCCACTTGGGCAACCTTGTTTCATTGATATATATCTATATATATATATATTACCTACTCACGGTCGCCAGTAGGTAGTTGTAGTTAGGACCTATTTTCCATAGGAAATCTGCAACATTCTATTTGGAATAACTTTGGCGCCGGTTGATGAATCTTCGCAAAATTTTCCAAACTGGTGGGGCGCTCCGGTCCGCTCCTGGAAGTCTTGGGGTGATTCGTGAAGCGGATGCTTAGAAAAAAGTGTTGTACCAAAACGTGTTTATATATATATATATATATATATATGCTGGATTTGCACAACTGATGTGCAAATGTCTTTTCCCTTCACTACTTAAATCAGTGTGGAGTAAGGAGGAAAGGTTGAGAATATCATTTAATAAGCCTGGGGCACTTGCCAGATTCCCCTAGTCGATATATGATGGGAACACAATATTGATATCTCTCTGTGGATAATAGGAGAAACGATGAAAATTATTTGAACACTATTTCTCGGGGGCTTACCTAACTGAGGGTTTTTTAAATTTTGAATTAGGCAAATTCTAGTATATGTATTTATTCCAATGCTTTGCACATTATTTACATTAAGGTAAATGTAAATAAATTGCACCTTGCACTATGCACTTTCAAGTGGCCATTGTAGTGAGGCTCTGGATGGTCAGAAGCTACGCACGAAACTAAAATCTTGAAAGACACAAAGTCCGTTCCTGCCACCTCAAATATCTACAGATCAAGTTGGAACATCAATTGTTAGGAATTTTGTAAAAGATCCGGTAAGGTTTGCCTGCGCAGTGGTTAGAAATGTGCAATACAACCAGGAGATAGACGATTGTTATCATTTGCACTAGACTCACTTTATGAGAGAAAATTTGCTCTCTGTCACTTTACATTTTTAGAATCCATTTGCATAAATGAAATAGAAAAAATGGTGACTACTGTTTTGAGAAACATATTAACCAGTCGAAACGTATTAACCAGTATACACAATAAATTCTACCTTGAAAGAGAGTCCAAGCATGCTGGAGCCTGTTTTTGAAGTGAAAAGTGGGCAAGTAGATATATATAGATGAATATGCAGTCTTGACACTGACTGCTTCAAAGCTCAGTGGGAGTGTCGCTCTAGATTCATCAAGAGAGGATACAGTCCAAAGGTAATTGATAAAGCCATGAATAGAGCGAATGCACAGGGTAGAACTCAGGCACTGATAACTAAAAGCGTGACTAACGATATCCCTAGTGAGGAACAACAGTTGAGGCTAATTCTAACATATAGTAACCAACATCCTGCTATAAGGAAAATCATCAATAAGAATTGGCCCCTCATTAAGAATAACCCCACATTGGGTGAAAAGCTCACACGTTCTCCCAACCTAACCTTTAGGAAGGCCAATGCCATGAGCAATACGTTGGTCTCCAGCAGCCCTGAGGCAAGGGTTAATCCTATATGGATTACTGGGAGTAAGGGCTTTATCAAATGTGCCACTTGTAAGGCGTGCAAACAAGGAGTTAACAAGACAGAATATCATAGTCCCTTCAGGAACAGACCTATCAAAATTAACAAGAAATTAACCTGTAAGACGGAGTTTGCAGTGTATGTGCTGGAGTGCCCTTGTGGCCTACGGTACGTGGGGAGTACCAAACTTCAATGCCACAAGAGGATACTCCAGCACATACGCGCGATCTAAAATGGGGATGAATCTTACCCTGTAGCCCGTCATTTTGATGTCATGCATGCCAAAAACTCTGATGAGCTCAAATATTACGTGGTGGACTGTGTACCCCCATTGAGACGTGGTGGTTACCGCAACACGAAACTGAGAATGTTAGAAGGAGTAGTTTCTGTCCTGTAACTCCAGTTCTGTAGTAGGGGTATCTCTGTTATAGTCATAATCTAGTGAATAGTCCCGCCCATATGCGTGGACCCCGGAGCAATCAAAAATAATCTCTTACAGTGTCAAAAAATGCAGAAATGCATAGACACTTAAGAGAGAATTTAAAGACAGATAATGCAGCCAAAAAGGCTACACTGTCCAGTACTTCAACTAGAAATTCCACCACAAAATCCACAAAACAGCAAAGCCTGTACAGATTTCCCTTGCTTAACAGCAAAATCCCTCAGGAATGATAGAGAGAAGAACCTGGACAGACAAGCCCCATAGGCTGCCATTATGTGGCTTAAATAGGATACTGTGCCTTTAAGGAACCTTCCAGAACCTTCTCCCAGTATCCCAGAATGCATAGCAGGTCCAACTTAGTTTCAGTTCTTTTTGAAGGCGTAAACAACGCCAGACCTGTAGCATTATGTACCTGAACAAATCTCCACCGGGGAGGCGGGAGGGCGCTTATGACTATAACAGAGATACCCCTACTACAGAACTGGAGTTACAGGACAGAAACTACTCCTTCTGTAGTAGGGGATCTCTGTGTATAGTCATAATCTAGTGAATAGAATGGCAAGCCCATCCCCACATCAAGCGGCGGTGGAGAATATGAAAATCACGCCACTATTGTGCGAACAAATACCGCAGCGAAGCCTGCCCAACCTGAGCGTCTGCCCTGGCATCAGTGTCCAGGCAGTAATGCTTAGCAAAGGTATGGACCGACTTCCAAGTGGCCGCCTTGCAGATCTCTGCAAAGGGAACATTACGAAGCATAGCTGTCGTAGCAGCCTTGCCTCTGGTGGAATGAGCCTTAGGCTTACCCCCTAAGGTCTTATTAGCTTTGCAGTAACACAATTGTATGCAGGACACAATCCACCTCGAGATGGACTGCTTAGAGGTAGCAAGACCTGTCCTGACTGAGCCATAATTAATGAACAATTGGTCTGACCTACGAATATCTTTAGTCTTATCAAGATAAAACTTCAGCACCCTCCTCACATCCAGGGAATGTAAAGACCTTTCCGCTGGAGATGACGGATTCTGAAAGAACGTAGGCAAAGTGATAGTCTGATTGATATGAAAATCAGAAACAACCTTGGGAAGAAACTTAGGGTGAGTACGCAAAACAACCTTAGCAGCATGAAACACAGTATAAGGTTCTTGGCAACACAACGCCTGAATCTCACTCACCCTGCGGGCCGATGTAATGGCCACGAGGAACGCCGCCTTCCAGGACAGGTGCTGCAACGAAGCCTTATGAATGGGTTCAAAAGGCTCCTTCATCAATCTGGACAGCACCACATTCAAGTCCCACGAAGGCGAAGGAAGCCTGACAGGAGGGAACACTTTCTTCAAGCCTTCCAAAAAATCTTTGATCACAGGGATCTGGAAGAAGGAAGTCTGTGAAGGGCCTTTCCTGTAGGCAGTCAAAGCAGCCAGATGAACCTTAATGGAATGGACATTAAGGCCCGACTGCGCCAGATGCAGCAGATACGGAAGGATGACATCTTCCTTGCATGTCGTAGGGTCATAGTTCTTAGACTTGCACCAGATGCAAAACCTCTTCCACTTGTAAGCATAAGAAGTCCAAGTGGAAGGTCGCTTAGCCTCCTTCAGTATGCCCATACAATCCTCTGGGAGATTCAGATGGCCATATTGCACTATTTCAGGAGCCATGCCGCCAAACTCAAAGACGAGAGGTTGGGGTGTACCATCCGTCCCCCGAACTTCGTGAGAAGGTCCGGCCTGCACGGCAGCTTCATGTGAGGAAGGAGAGAGCGGTGAAGCAGGTCCGTGAACCACCACTGTCTGGGCCATTCCGGGGCAACCAGGATCATCCGCGCCCTGGACTGGGACAGCTTGATGAGAACCGCCGGAATCAGGGGAATTGGTGGAAAAGCGTACAGAAAGCTGTTCGACCAGTTGATCCATAACGCGTTCCCCAGCGTCCCCTGCTGGTAGTACCTGGAGGCGAAGCCTCGGCATTTGCTGTTTTCGGCGGTGGCGAACCGATCCACGTCTGGAGTTCCCCACCTTGCGAAGACTTCTCCTAGTACTTCGTTGTTTAAGACCCATTCGTGGTTTTCTTGAATGAGTCTGCTCAGTTCGTCTGCCTGAACATTCTGCACACCTGGCAGATGGGTGGCCGTTATAGACAGTCCTCGAGCCAGAAGCCAGTGCCAGATCGCCTGCGCCTCCTGCGACAGAGTGCGCGATCTGGAGCCCCCCTGCTTGTTGAGGTAATACATCGTTGTCGTGTTGTCCGTCTGAACAAGCAGAGAGTTGGTCTGAAAGGACGGGTGAAAAGCCTTCAGTGCCAAGTGCAGAGCCCTGAGTTCCAGGAAATTGATGTGGTACGTGGCCTCCATCTGGGACCACGTCCCTTGAATTTGAAGGTCTCCGGAGTGCGCTCCCCAGCCCTGGAGAGAAGCATCCGTCACGATAGTCTGTGTGGGAATGTCCTTGTGGAAGGGAACCCCTCTGAGGAGATTCTCCTTCGAGCACCACCACTTCAGAGACTGAAGAGCATGCAGAGACAGTCGTATCTTGTCGTCCCAAGATCCTCTCCTCTGGTCCCATTGATCCTCCAAGCACTCCTGTAGCGGTCTCATGTGCAGCCGCGCATGTGGCGTCAGGAAGATACACGAGGCCATCGATCCCAGCAGAGAAGACACCGTCCTCACTGTCGTGGACGGAGTAGACATGAGAGCCTGAGCCTTCCGAAGGAGTGATAAACGTCGCTCTTCCGAAGGAGACACGCCTGCCGACAGTGTATTGATGGAGGCTCCCAAGTACTGGATGCACTGGACCGGAATCGGGACCGACTTGGACATGTTGATGTGCAACCCCAGCTTGTTCAAGAGAACGCACGTCTTCTGGAAGTGTGCTTGAGCTTCCGAGAAGGAGGAGGCCTTGATCAACCAATCGTCCAGGTACGGGTAGACAAACACCTTGTTCTTCCGCAGGTGTGCCGCTACCACTGCCATGCATTTCGAGAATGTCCTGGGTGCAGACTTCAGTCCGAAGGGCAGCACCGTGTACTGATAGTGATTGGTGCCGACTTGAAAACGCAGAAACTTCCTGTGTTTGCATGCAATGGGCACGTGGAAGTATGCGTCCTGTAGATCTATGGCACACATCCAATCTCCTCGTTGCAGCTGAGGGTAGATTTGATGCAACGACAGCATGCGAAACTTTTCTCTGCGAATCCACTTGTTTGCCTGTCGCAAATCCAGAATGGGCCTGAACTCGTTTTTGTCCTTCTTGCGGACAAGAAAGAACCGAGAGTAAAGACCTCTTCCTCTTTGAGACAGAGGTACGTCTTCTATCGCCCTTTTCCTTAGCAGAATGTCTGCCTCCGCCTGAAGCTCGCGCAGTTGATACTGCGAGCTGACGGGAGGAATCGATGGAGGAGGGCTGGTGAAACGCAGACTGTATCCATTGCAAACAATATTCAGCACCCACTTGTCCTGAGTAATTTTTCTCCACTCTGCCAGAAAAAATTGAACGCTTCCCCCCACCGGAGCGGGTAACGGACGAGGGGGAAGTAACAGCTCAGGGTCGAGGCCCGACCGGGCCCTTGGAAGCGGTAGAGGACTGCTGTCTACCTCTACCCCCCTGGCGTTTCTGGAAGGGCCGTCTGTACTGCTGCTGCTGTTGCTGCTGCTGATGTTGTCCAGCAGACTGCCCTCTTCCACGACCCTGCGACCCGAACCGCCGTTGGAACTGGCGGTAGGGTTTCTTCTCCTTGGGCTTCTCCAAGCCCACCGCCGTCAGGGTCTCCGCCTCAGCCTTCATCCTGGCCATCTCGTCATCCGTGTGTTTTCCGAAGAGGGTATCTCCGGAAAACGGGAGATTCGCCACACGTTGTTGTGCTTCTGGCTTAAGAGACGTCAACCGGAGCCAAGCATGGCGCCTCTGGTTAATCCCGTGGCAGTATCCGTGCGCAGACAGCAAGGAAATATCCGCCGCGGCGCTAATGGCCTGGTTAGAGACCAGCATCCCCTCCTGGACGATCTCCATGAAGTTTTCTTTGCGGTCTCGAGGAACGAGGTCCGCAAACTGTTCCATTGAGTCCCACAGTGCACGGTCGTATAGTCCCAACAAAGCCGAGTCACTGGCAGCCTTCATTGACGAGGAGGATGTACCACACGCTTTTCGCCCAGCAGAGTCGATCCAGCGGCTCTCTTTGTCCGGAGGCACCGTGGACGCAGGGGAGGTGGCATGAAGCTTCCGGGCCGCCGTCACAATGACCGAATCCGGCGCCGGGTCCTTTCTCAAGAAGGCTGGGTCCGAGTCCGGAGCTCTGTATTTCTTGAGGAGCCTGGAAGGCGCAGACTTCACAACCGCCGGCGTCAGGAAAAGCTGTTCAGCCGGCTCGAGGAGCCCCGGCACCAGAGGCAGTAGGGGGCGAGACAGGTGTTTCTTGTGTAACGTCTCAAAGATGACAGAAGTCGAAGGCGTAGGCGCTTCAACTTTGATCCCCAACTTCGCCGCTCCGCGCAGGAGAACCTCTTGGAATGTGCCGATATCGTCGATCGGGGACACCCTAGTCTCCGGCGAATCAGACAGCGTGGGCGAGTAAGAACGGGTCCCAGATGAGCGTGACCTGGACCGACGCCTCCTATGGCGATGCCTGGATCTCGATGAAGATCCGTGTCCACTCCTAGACTTTTCCCGTCTCCCCGAGCGAGACCTCGATCTCTTGGGCCTGGGACGGTCCGCCGGCCTCCCCGGTTCCGGAGTCCGAGGCTTCGGCTTCGACTTAGGAGTCTTCTTCGGCGGCGTCGGAAACTTGGGCATCGACACCGCCCGCGGTGGAACCGGGGGTGGGGGAGTCACTGGAAGCGGGGCCTGCGGAGCCGGTCGAGCAGGCAATGCAGGGGGGGTCGGAGCCTTCGGAGGCGGACCCCTTGGCAAAGGAGGCAGTGAAGGAGGCGCTGAAGGCTTCTTCGGGGTATATACCTCGGAATACGCCGTTCCCGGCGAGCCATCATCCTGTCCGGAATGTGGGGAGCCCCCCACAGTCCTGGGCCTGTCTTTTCGACCTCCTGACGCCGAAGATCGGTGCCCAGACGGCGAGCCTGGGTCCCTAGACGTCGAACGGCCCTTCGGCGTCGACCGCCTCTCACTCCTCGACGTCTCGACGTCGACCCCGACCAGATGGACGAGCCACGGAATCTCGACGACGGGCGATGGTGCCTCGACGGCGACCTCGACCTCTTCGGATGTCTCGACGTCGACCTGGATCGTCTCGACGCCGACCTCTTGGAACGTTTCGACGTCGATCTCTTTGAATGTCTCGACGTCGACGTCTTCCGCGCCGGAGACTTCTTCCGTCTCGACGGCGGCCTCGACGACGAGGATCCCCTCGACGACGATGTCCTCGACGGCGAACGGCGGTGTCGCCTCGACGGCGAGCGCCGACACCGGGTCCTCCGATGTCGACCACTCGACGACGAGGAGATCGACACCGGCTTCGACGGCGGCCGGAACACGTCCCTCGACGTCGACGGGCGACGTTTTCTCAACCCAGAGCCCTGGGGAGACCGGGAACTGGCTGTGGACCTTCCCCTCGACGTCGTGGTCAGCGCAACTGACCCAGACGGAGATCTTGGGCGCGGGCTGGACTTCCTGCCCCTGGGGAGCCCCCCAGAGGCCTCAGCATGGGCAGAAGGAGCCCCTCCTGACCCACCTCGTGCCTTCAATCTTCTTTCTTCAAGTCCCTGAAGTCTGATTTTACGCCTGTCCTTCAGGGTCCTTCCAGAGAAGCCTCTACAGATCCCACACTCCTCAGGGATGTGGGAAGAGGGAAGGCAGAGGATACAGACCTCATGGGGGTCTGACTTGGCCTTCTTCCTGGAGCACTCCGGGCATTTGTCAAATAATGCTTGCATTATGGACAATAAAAGAGTGCAGGAACCCAAGAAGAAAGTCACTAAAGTACTTTAAAAGCACCAAAAATCGAATTTAGTGTAAAAATACCAACAAAACCCTTGAAAAGGGAGAGCTCAATGCTCCAGGGTCCTGCTTGCAGGAGCCGGAAAAAAGAACTGAAACTAAGTTGGACCTGCTATGCATTCTGGGATACTGGGAGAAGGTTCTGGAAGGTTCCTTAAAGGCACAGTATCCTATTTAAGCCACATAATGGCAGCCTATGGGGCTTGTCTGTCCAGGTTCTTCTCTCTATCATTCCTGAGGGATTTTGCTGTTAAGCAAGGGAAATCTGTACAGGCTTTGCTGTTTTGTGGATTTTGTGGTGGAATTTCTAGTTGAAGTACTGGACAGTGTAGCCTTTTTGGCTGCATTATCTGTCTTTAAATTCTCTCTTAAGTGTCTATGCATTTCTGCATTTTTTGACACTGTAAGAGATTATTTTTGATTGCTCCGGGGTCCACGCATATGGGCGGGACTATTCACTAGATTATGACTATACACAGAGATCCCCTACTACAGAAACAAAATACATACTCGAACTAGATACAAAGACACCGAATGGATTGAATGCTAGTGAAGATTTTTATACTCATTTATAAACATGATTGAAGGTCTTCTTTTTATCCATTTATAAGTTACTGTATTGTGTATATATATCAATGAACTATCCTCGCTGACCGCCTATCAAGAATTACAGCATTTTAATTACTGTTTTGCACTTACTTGGTTTTAGGGAATGCACATATTTTAAGATACACATTGCACTTCAGTATGGACAAATAACTAGAAATGCCCACTTGGGCTGTATAATCAAGCATTTTGCCATGAGCACAATGGTAGTGGTGGTTATCCTCTGTATCTAAAATGGCTTTCCTCAAATGTAGTCACTTTGAGATGTGATCATAATATTGCCTTTTGAAACAAATGACATAGATTTTAATTAATCATGTTTGATGAAAATGATTTCTGTGGGCTAAATTGATCAAATTGCTTTTATCATGGATTTTTTTTATATATTTATATATTTAAATATTTAGTGATGATTTGCACAGAGGGTTTGCACTATTTTGCACAAAGTTGAAAATGTATTTTAGTTACTATTTTGCACAAAATTAAAAAATATTCTACATCTACTTTGGCACATGGCAAGCTCAATAGTTTTTTGTCCATGTTTATTCACAACTAGTTGCACTGTCACTTTAAATGTATGGCCTGCCCCATGTAATGTGATCAAGGTCCAAGGGGGACCGAAACGCGTCATGGCGGCAGTGCTGGGCAAGAAAATGAAATAAAAAATATTCAGCACGAAATTGGGTTCGCCTCGTCTCTTTGGAGAAAATTCCAGTGTTGTGAGTCGAGAACAAAGATATATATATATATATATATATATATATATATATATATATATATATATATACAGTGATTAATTCAAGAGAATATGACAGTACTTCACTCTCACCCATTTAATTCAATTAAAACTATATGGCTCAAGATAGAAAATTGTACAAAATACAAAACCTGATTTTATGAAGATCCCCAATGGTAAAACTGGCACTTGTAGCAAGGAAGAGGTCAAAGCTACTTTGGCTTTTCAGTGTGTGATTCTCATTTGATTTGATGTTTTGTCTTATATAGTGCTTGAATCACCCTCAGTAGGTTATCTCAGCGCTTGGGAGATGCAGCAGCGGCAGTGGGCTAAACTGGAAACAGAGCTGTTTTTAGGGCTTTCCTAAATTTCCGGTGGTCTGGACATTGCCTTAAGGCGAGAGGGAGTTGATTCCATATGAGTGGGGCTTGGTAAGAGAAAGACTTGCCTCCACTCCAGTCCGTGCCTTTTCTTATTCTGGGGATTTTGAGAAGGGATTTGGAGCTTGAGTGCAGGGCCGATGGGTGGTGTAGTGGTGTAGCCTCTCCGCCAGGTAGGATGGTCCATTTCCCCATATTGCTTTGTGGGTAGACAACAGATCTTAAACTTCACACGCTGTCGAATGGGCAACCAATGTAGTTGGTGAAGAAGAGGGAGAGAGGCTGATCTGTGGGGGGCATTTAAGACTGAGTGAGCAGCAGTATTTTGTATCATCTGAAGGCGGTTTAAAAGCAAAATAAATCCAAAAGAAAGATGGGCAACGTCCTGGCTTTCAAGGCCGAACACTGGATATCCACACTACAAAACTGAAGAGGAAGACTAAAGCTGTAAGACACAAAAACTGAAGATGAAAATAAATAAAATAACTAGCAATCAGTAATACTAAAGCAAATTCCATATGAGGTATCTGCCATACAATATTTTCCAAATATTTTTAATACATTTGTATATGCTCTGAGAGTTGAATGAAACCAATAATCTATTTTCTTGCCAAAAAACAAGAAACCCACTCAGATAAAGCCATTAGACAACAAAGCAAATTGCAAGTTGAAAACGAGAATACCAACACAAGTGAAACCCGTATACATACACAAGAGAACCAAGAGGTAAACTTCTACAGAACCATAAAAAACATCTCAGCACGTCCTTCCTTCTAGACTATTAGTTCCTATCCCAGTTAAAGCTCATGGGCACAAAGGCTGGCTTGCTTGGATTGCGTCTGATGGGTCTTTGCCCACTTGAACGTTAACTATTCATGGTATGCAATAAAGTTCACATAATCGCAGGATCTTGCACCAATGCCATGAGCAGGCTCCGGTTCAATGTTGCACTCGCGGTTGTGTGTGGTGCTGGCTAATTGAGATTATGATGCTATTGTCGACACAAGTGGACTTCCCTGCTTTATATAAGAAGTAGGACTATTGATACAATTCTGTATTCCAAAACCTATACTACAAAAGCCCTGTGTTTATCGGAGAAGACAATTTCATGGCCTTAATAAGTTCCCCAGTCTGCAACTTCTAAATGATAACCATTGTGGTGTCCATGTAGGTGACATGTCTACATGAAAACGATTTAACACTCAGCAGGCAATGTTTTGTTTGTCTAGGCCAGTTACTAAAGTTTTTTTAGAGTTTGATGGATGGGATATTCTTGTCATAAACGTGGCTACCAACATAACAAAATATCCATGATAAAATAGGCATATCACTCATCATTTCAGTGACACACAATACAGACTGAACTGAGCAATATAGACAAATGACAGAACAGAGTAATATTCACTTATCAGCCCAAGTATAAAAGAAGCAGTCAATTCTCCCAGGATTAAGACTTGTAGCTGAATTCTGCAGTAGGAAATACTGTGGTGCGCTAGAAACTGCTCCAGTGAAATCCAGTAAAACTTCTTCTCATGTTATAGATGACCAGCTGAGGAGAGAAATAAGTGCTATGTGCATAGTCGATGCTTTGCCCAGAATGGGTAGATGGGATAAAGGGTGAGGAATGGCAGAGGTTTTGCTTGTTTTGTTGCTGCTCTGTCAAAAGAGGGATGAAGTGCTCCTTTACTGTCCCTTTCCAGAGTCCAGGAGGGGTGTTGTTGTACAGTGCTTCTCTTGCTTATCTAACTAGCACTCTAGAATATCATGGCGTTCCTAGTTCTGGAGTCTCCATCCGCCCTGTTGGCAGTTGGAGCTCTGGTCAGAGAGGGGATGGTCCTGCTGACTCTGTGCTGCAATAAAGCTTATCTCAACAAGTACTCTGTCTCCAGATATCGTGTCAACATACTACATTTGGCGACTTGGACGGTAAATCACATCTGACCACAACTTCAACTCCATAATTTGCAGCGGAGAAAGTACAGAGCAGTAAGAGTTCCATCAGCCCTGAACCCTGTGCAATTGACGAGGCGGAGCGGAGCAGTCATTCGACACATCGTTGTTACACAAGAAGAGTAGCCGTCTTCCAGGATTTCGTCGAGTGTTGTCGTCGAAGTGTAACTTTGATCAGAGAGTCGAAGGCCTTGGAGAGATGAAACGGTAACCGCGACGGATTCAACATTCCAGAAGTACCGTAGCAACCATAGTTTGGCGTCAGCAGCCTGGCAACCACTGAAACACGCCACAGCTACGAGACGCGCAGTTACTGCCCTCACGAGTGTACGTCAGCTGTTGTTCTGACGAGTGTACGTCCAAGTACGTCAGCGTACGTCTGTACGCGCTGACAAAGGACGTGAACGGCCATTTAAAAAAAAAAAAAAAAAAAAAAAACGTAAACAAAGACAGTTGCGTAAGAGACGCGACTCAACGATACAATACCGACTGTTTATACACGCATGAGTCATTTCTTAACTGCCGGTACAGTGATGAGTGAAGCTACACATACAAGCTGA
Organism: Lissotriton helveticus; assembly: GCF_964261635.1. Classification (NCBI taxonomy): domain Eukaryota; kingdom Metazoa; phylum Chordata; class Amphibia; order Caudata; family Salamandridae; genus Lissotriton; species Lissotriton helveticus. The sequence goes on along the minus strand of NC_136057.1, from coordinate 978,670,166 downwards.
ACAATAAGCGGTAAGCGTTGGAGAACTTGTTGGTTTTTATTCTTGCACAGTTATTTATCAACCTATGACTACAAGCTATCACACAGCAATACAACTATACTAGTTAATTTCTAACATTACCTGAATCCTTATAGTTGTAAATAAACTAGTATGTCACAACCAATCAATGTGGCCCTCCCTCCCCAATTCGGAGGGTGGAGTTTCTGGGAACTGTAATGGCTACTTGTTAGCTCCTGATGGTGGGCTAGCGGCCCATTCGGTCTCCATTGGAGGGGAGGAGATGGGTAGTGGTGATGCTCCGTCATCCACGTCAGTACATGGTGGTGTCATAAGTGACTCAGTTTCTGCTTCTTTTTCACAGTCACTCCCTAGAGAGAGCACGATAAGGAGTTCTCGCTCTCGACGCCCACCTACTTATCTTGGTGATTATATACGCTGATGTAATACTATGTTCTCACAGTGATTGTTTGTTTTGTTTCCTTTCATTTGTTAAGGGGGGTAGATATGTTGTACAGTGCTTCTCTTGCTTATCTAACTAGCACTCTAGAATATCATGGCGTTCCTAGTTCTGGAGTCTCCATCCGCCCTGTTGGCAGTTGGAGCTCTGGTCAGAGAGGGGATGGTCCTGCTGACTCTGTGCTGCAATAAAGCTTATCTCAACAAGTACTCTGTCTCCAGATATCGTGTCAACTTACTACAGGTGTCTTCTATGCTGTCTATGGGCAGCTGCCATTTGTTTGGGGGTACGTTTCAACCAGAGTTTGTGAAGTTGTGTATTTAACGTGTGTGAAAATGTTACTTCAATTAAGTGGTAGTGTTCAGCCAGTGGCTGGGACATTGATAGTTCAGTGTATCTGATGGGGTGTGCAGCCTTGAGGCTAGATATTTATAGTTATTTAGAAAGGGTTCTCAACATTTTTTCTCTACTTTGTTTGGTGTATACTATAGGAGTCATTTTCTAGTGTCTTGTTCCCAGCTGTATTCCATAGAAGAGAAATAAGTAGTGTTTGAACTTTTTATATTTCTTTTAGGGAGGAATCGGTTTGGTACTTCGCCAGAGTATGTCCCTCGTCTCTTGCAAGGCCCACAATGTGTGCAGTCAGTCGGTGCAGCGTGTAGGATGTCAGAGTGGAAGAGAGAATGGAAGCTCTTTAATCGACAAGTGACACTGATGATCTTGGGCATTCATTAGTTCTTCGTTACTTGTAACTGTGTAATCAAAAGAAGAATACATATTTCTTGGCATCTCGTGTGTAGATCATGTCATCTGCATAGGGAGTTTATAGGAGGCAACAGAATCGTTGTCATCTTTTGAAAAATGAAGCAAACAAAGGAGATCTACCCCGTTAATCGATGAAACGAGCTGTCACGTATTTTAATGGAATAATATATCGCAAACACATACAGGTACCAGCTTTCTCTGAAGTCTTGAAAGCAATTTGTTTTCAATAAGAGCTTACTGCTGCCCTTCTGCCGTTTCTAAGCACTGTAAATAAAAACATTACTTAAACCCACTCATGACCCTTAATTCACGACGCTCAAGAGGCTGGAAGTCTGGGTACGTCATTCCAAGATTCCAACTCCTGGCCTGCAACAGCAAACAGTCAGCGCCATAGGACATCATATCAAGTGAGGGTCTGCTTGGGAAGACTGCTTGTCAGCTTCAACAGCTATTGTATGATTTTAAAAAAAAACATACTTTATTGATTTAAAAAAATGCTGCGTCGTGCGCAGGCCTGAATATGGTCAATACATAGACGGTTTAGCAAGTAATATGTTATAATAAACATCTCTATTCATACAAGGTACGTTCAGAACAAGGGTGTCTGCCTGTGCGGGGCATTAGTATTTTGGCATCTATGAGCTACTATGAATCTATTGCAGGTTGGTTATCAATCTATATCAGTATGAAACACAAAAAACACAAAAACACCCCGATCAACCCTCCCCAACAGCGATTGTATGATTTGAAGAATAAACAATGTAAAGGGATACAATTGAATGACGGGTAAAGTGCAATCATCTATCTGGGAAATCTATATTTCAAAAAAAGAATGTAAGGCACAGTGTCCAAACGAGTAGGTGTGAAGAGTCAGCGACAGTCTCGTATGATTCATCATGCCTAAATCATCAGCCTTCCATCCTTGTGAAATTAACAACAAATAGCACCAGCAAGTTCAATAAAGAAAAAAACAGACAGGAGAGGAAGCCTCTCTGATGTATACAGCTGGTTAGAGTCAAATGTATGTTGAAATTAGCAGTGAACTCTCTAAATCACTATATACCTATGAAATATGCCCCGTTCTAATTCTAGTTTCTCAGCAACACGTTTGTACTTAAAGAGCAGGCTGAGTGCACTAAGAATACAGCAAATGCCAAGTTCGGGTCATTACTGAGCAAGTTACTGAGGCATTCACTTCTAGCACGTAGGCGTCCTCACTCGAGAGTGGAGGGCAGACTCCTGTCCCCGCTCGAGAGTGGAGGTCAGGCTCCTGTCCTCGCTCGAGAGTGGAGGTCAGACTCCTGTCCTCGCTCGAGAGTTGAGGGCAGACTCCTCGCCTCGCTCTAGAGTGGAGGGCAAACTCCTCGCTCGAGAGTGGAGGTCAGACTCCTGTCCTCGCTCGAGAGTGGAGGGCAGACTCCTCGCTCGAGAGTGGAGGGCAGACTCCTCGCCTCGCTCTAGAGTGGAGGGCAAACTCCTCGCTAGAGAGTGGAGGGCAGACTCCTGTCCCCGCTCGAGAGTGGAGGGCAGAGTCCTCGCCTCGCTCTAGAGTGGAGGGCAGACTCCTCGCTCGAGAGTGGAGGGCAGACTCCTCGCCTCGCTCGAGAGTGGAGGGCAGACTCCTCGCCTCGCTCTAGAGTGGAGGGCAAACTCCTCGCTCGAGAGTGGAGGGCAGACTCCTGTCCCCGCTCGAGAGTGGAGGTCAGACTCCTGTCCCCGCTCGAGAGTGGAGGTCAGACTCCTGTCCTCGCTCGAGAGTGGAGGTCAGACTCCTGTCCTCGCTCGAGAGTGGAGGGCAGACTCCTGTCCTCGCTCGAGAGTGGAGGGCAGACTCCTGTCCTCGCTCGAGAGTGGAGGGCAGACTCCTCGCTCGAGAATGGAGGGCAGACTCCTCGCTCGAGAATGGAGGGCAGACTCCTCGCCTCGCTCTAGAGTGGAGGGCAAACTCCTCGCTCGAGAGTGGAGGGCAGACTCCTCGCCTCGTTCTAGAGCGGAGAGCAGACTCCTCGCTCGAGAGTGGAGGGTAGACTCCTCCCCTCGTTCGAGAGTGGAGGGCATACTCTTCACTCTAGAGTGAAGGGCAGACTCCTCGCTCGATAGTGGAGGGTAGACTCCTCGCCCTAGAGTGGAGGGCAGACTCCTCGCTCGAGAGTGGAGGGTAGACTCCTCGCCTCGCTCGAGAGTGGAGGGCAGACTCCTCGCCCTAGAGTGGAGGGCAGACTCCTCGCTCGAGAGTGGAGGGTAGACTCCTCGCCTCGCTCGAGAGTGGAGGGCAGACTCTTCCCTCTAGAGTGGAGGGCAGACTCCTCGCATCGCTCGAGAGTGGAGGGCAGACTCCTCGCTCTAGAGTGGGGGGCGGAATGCATTTCCTAAACAGCTTTCTTATGGAACGATATGGAACCTTGAGATTAAAAAAGTTTGATAATGGCATTGGGTACACGTAAAAAAAAAAAAAAAGAAAAAGGTGGCGGAAAAGGCTCATCTGCATCCCTATGCCATTCTAAAATGTCATTGATCCGTTCATTGGTCAACTAAAGGAATAAGAGGACCGTACAACTCTGTAATGCCTCCAATAGCATTTCAGTCGATAACTATCTAGGGAGCTCCTCTGCGCCTGCTGTCTTCTTAACAGAAGCTATCCAGTGCAGCATGGGGAGGGAGAAAAGTACTAATCGTGCACTTAGTATTGCGTTTTCCCTTGTACAAGTGTTCAAGATTTTTCAGAGCGTTTGATTAGGTAGTTATATGCTGAAGCCCCTCTAACTTATTTCACATTGCCAGTAATCGAAATTCTTAATTTCATAATTCTTACCGCTTTAAAAGCCATCAAAAGGATTTCAACTGGCAGCAAATGTGCATTTGGCGTGACTTGAGTTTATTATCCTTTTCCTTACCTACCTCCCCACCCCCCAAAAAACAACCACGGCAAGTGGATTTCTAACCTTTAGAGATTACATTCTCCTACCTTCTGAAATCAATAAATTATTCCTCTATGTTAACAGCATAGGAACTTTTCGCCTAATATAAATGCCCTAAAGAGTTCGCAAACCACATTAGCAGTATTTGTGGCAAATAGACACGTCAAAGTTCAGTGAAATTAAACAAACATGCCTATGGCGAACACATCAAATAGAACGTGTGGGTGGGAAATTACCAAAAGAAGTTTATTTTTGGCTGTCAACCAGCTCAAACATCTTAAACAAAGGATACACGGACGCTCGTGTTGAGACAAGAAAGGAAAATGTGACTACTCATTAACAAGAACTGTTGCCTTGCAGCGCTACCCTGTGGGTTGACAAATCAACCGAAATGAAAGGTAATAAAGAAAACGTGGCTGCCTGATCTCGTGTTATTTGGAAAGAATAACACCGCTGAAGGCTACAGCCCTATAAAACAGCACTATAAGGGTGGCGGACCACAGGGATCCATGAAGGGTACTAAGTCGTTGCAACTAAGTTATATTATAGGAACACACAAAACAATGTCAAAATAAGAAGGAGCACTATAATCGATATCACAGCCATATGCTCAAGTACGACTAGAAGACCATGTTGCAATTTTTTACATCATAACATTATAGTCCCCTAAATACCACACTTGTGGGGCAGTACTAAACAAAACAAACCTGCAAACCAGCACAGCTCAGTGGTGCAAGTGGCTTGAGATCCTGAGTCCTGACCACCACCAATAAATTACTGTTGAGAAGTTTTTATGTCACTAGGGCAAACAAGCTCTTTTGAAAACAATATCACAAGGTGCACTTGAGCATGTACAGTGTCTGTGTACTGGGTTTTTCAAAATATTGCACTAGAATAAGTGGTGTGGAAAACCAGAAATGTACAAGTTGTAGATTTGAAGGAACACAGTAGATTTATTTAGAAAGGCAATTCCAATGTTAAATACCCCCACTTGATTCATGGTTCACTTATGAGTCAGATTGATGTGAAGAGACAGAGCCATGTGCTTGATCTATGAACATCAGGCACTAATTTCAGAAGAGTATACAAAAAAGTGATGGGCGGAACGCTTGAATTCATTGGGCTGCATCAAAGTCCTTCATTATTTTGCACACCATGTCACCTCAGTTTGCACCCAGCCATATAAAAATCCGTCTTGACCCAACTCCAGTGGGAACAGTACAGCCCGACCTGCAAGGCCTGGTCCTCCCCGACCCAAACACAAGCAACCTAGGATCAATCTCGCCCTAGTTTGGGGTCATCAGCCAAAAATAGCTTGGTTGCAGTGACACAGCATGTACGGGACACACGTCTGGGCACATCCGTCCAACTTAGGGTAACACTTTGCACAACATGCAACCTCAGTTTGATGCAGTCATATGCAAAGCAATCCAATAGGAACAGTCCAGCCCGACCAGACGGGCTAGGTCCTCCTTGAAATGGAACACAAGCAACCTAAAACCGTTTTCGCCCTATTTAGGGCTCATCAGCCAGGTATATCTTGGTTCTAGTAGGACGGGTACGCACAGGCATGGGTGTCATGTACACTGTCTCTGGAACAAAGCTATACCTGGCTGATGAGCCCTAACTAGGGCGAAACCGGTACTAGGATGCCTGTGTTCTAGTGCAGCCTGGCCTTGCATGAGCTTTCGGTCTGAAATCACATATGATTAATTTCATTAAGTCATGAGCACTGAATTATTCAGCCAAACTATGACTGTCCATTCCTAAAAAATGCCTTCAAGAGCACTTTGCAGTTTGTTGTGGTTTTAACAGAAGGAAGTTGCACTGCATAAGGCCGGTAAATCACCTTGCCAGAAGGTTGGGGTTATTCCCTTTGCACAAGTTAATAACTCGGAATGTGACTGATAGCACTGGAGACATATTTTGGAGCTTTTGTTACTAAAATGTTTTATGCAGCAGTTTTCCCTTTCATTTTTAGGTCGAGCCTAGCGCAACGCACATGCGCTGCTCTAGAAAATTACCTCTTTGAATCACTTCAGCTTTTCAGCAAACTTGTGTGTGTGGCAAAAAAAAAGCCACACGGACGAGTTTTCTGAAAAGCTCAAAAATTGAAAGCCCCCCCCCCCCTGAGTTATGCTGTTCCTGTACTTTTGAATTTCGTTTCCAGGAAGGCATGAGACATTGTAGCCCTTCACACTTCCCCTTCTTAAGCCTGGTGGGGCTTCAGGGCCTCGGGGAGCTGGGGCGGCTATGTGCATTTCTTATTTTATACATGAGCCCGATTTCATCATGCTCCCCCACCCGCCCCCGTCGCTGCCATGTGTCCTCACTGCTTGTAAAACTGTTAACAAGCCATGGCATGCACCTTCCAAAGCCCCACACTACTGTGGTGGTTTGCAAAAGCCTTTACACATTACTTTTCCCTGCCAACGCTGCTCTATCCAGCCTCTTTCCATTTTTCAGCAGCAGGCAGAGAAATTTGTCAAAACGATGCAGTCTATGGGCTGCTACTGGTTATTTAATCATCCAGGTGCGATTTCGCTGGTTGCATGATAAAGTGCAGGAGCCCTACGAGGGAAAATAAAACAACCATTTGCAATGCAATACGTCTCGCAATTGCTAGAGTTTGAGCTATTGGCATTGTAAATTACAATGCTTTTTATTTATGTGTGGGTTTTGAAAACAAATAAATAAAAGGCATTACAATGACAATAGCTTAAACTCTGGCAAATGCGAGACCTATTGCACTGCAAATGCTTGTTCTATTAGTTCTACCCAGACATTGGAAGTCTACAACTAATGTTGGAGTCAAATTCGAAGACAGGTCTACTGCAGTAATTTTGGTCTACCGTGCTGTACACTGCGCAGCTTCCAAATTATTATCAATCATTAAAATCCTGTTGTGAACAGGTGGCAGGGCTCTCAGCTTAAAATAAACTGTCAGTAGCTTTCAATGTGCGCAGAGGGAGAGCTCGTACACGATTCCTCTCTTTTCCCATTGTAACTGCCCCTGAAGACCCACTACTCCTTACATCATTATTGTAAATCCCTAAAGGTGAATACAGAACACATTTCAATTTCATGATTGAGCCTGCTCTTTCATCAAATGGGAAATGCATCTGCTTTGCATTTGGCATTCTTCGTTATGAGAGAAAAGAACTCTGCTTTTTGTGTTCAGAGGATTCAACGAGGTAGATTTTGTCTTTATTACTTTGTATCTGTCTATGCTGTTCATACATGACAGGTCATCACAATGGACAATCTGTTTAAAGTCAACCAATGGCTCAAAAGCTACATAACAGTCATCCTCTATCATCCCGTTTAGATCCCCTTTCAACTAGCTGGCTGAAGATTATAAGGGCAGACCTCTTGATATTTTATGAGAAAATAATACCCAAACAGTGCCAACATGTATGGGTTTAAAATTTAGTGGATTTTTTTTTGTGTGATCTGATTTTGAGGGTATGCGTAAACAGATTATACTAATCCCCTGGACCACTTGGTTGCAGACATCTCTCCAGAACAGCCATTATCACACACATGTATCTTATTGAAAGAATAGCCTCACAGAAATCACAGCTGCCCTATTTGTCAAAGGGTCTCAATAGTTGGAGGAAAAATCCATATTTTGCAATCTTTGTTTCTACTTGTTTTCTTAGGGTGTCCGTTCATCTTTCCAGGCCCTATTTACTGGAAATGCATTGTTTGCCTGTGTTTTTGTCTAGCTACCCAAAGCATGCAATCACTCTGCCTGAGAACTCTCTCTTGTGGGAACACAGTGTACTGTGTCTTTTTCTAATGCGCATACTGTGGGAAAGGGTCCTTAGTGCCAAAACATGTTAAGGAAAACGCTTAGGAACATAGAGTAGAAATAGACGCACTGGCAAGCTGGAAAATTTCAGAAGGTAAAGTTAACCCATTGGTATTCCCTCCACTTCAGAGAATTCTGCCCCTACTGAAGGCCTCGAGGAGGCATATTTAAAAATGGAGCAGTAATTCTTACAGTTCCTGACATTTTCTGTCAATACTGAGTTGGTAGATGTCAAAGATGCAGTGCATTAGCGCGTTGTGAGAGACTTTTCATCAATGTTGACAGAGAAGGAATGATCAGTGGTGTATAATTAGCACACAGAAGCATTTTGATGTCACACTTATGACTCAGGGCTCTTAGGGGTGCTGTGTAACAATTACTACCGTTGGCATAAGATCATGTCTTGGGGAAATCCAAATGCATCATCTGGGGCAGAGACTGGCCATTGGCTTCAAAAAGATTAGCATTCGGTCCTATTGAGTAACTAAGAACTTGCATTATCAGTTCACAAATGTTTGAAGAGCTTAGTCAAGAGTGAGAGCACTGACTAATAAACATAACAGAACGCGCTCCTTCTGCTTACCCATGCCAGAGTCTTTTTTTGTGCCATCTGATATGATTTCCACGTGGTCACTGTCCACATCGTAGCTGAAGAAGTCATTAAGATAGGTCTTCGATCTCTGTCCACCAAAAACGTATAGGCATCGTTTCCTCTGGAGAAGAAAGGAGAATTTAGCTTTAGCCGCAGAACATGAGGACTCAACCACACAACCAAACTGCCTCACAACACCTGTAGCAAAAAACAATAATCACCATTACACAAAGATCACCAATACGTGTTGGAAGTCAAGTAAATAGAAATACAACACAGTATGTTAAAAACAAGTGGAGGAGAACCATAACCACTTTAAAGGATGAATGATATTACAACGAAAAGGATGCATGAATATTAACTGAATACTACTGTGAGACACAGGCTACATCAAATATAGTGTCCAGTAATAGAAATCTTTACAAAATTATGAAACTTTTTGAATTTTAAGTTGTGACAGCTTACAAGTAACAATGTGGATATGTAACCATTATTGCGTAGTGAAGCTCAATTAGTTAACCAATTATATAGAAAAATAGAAGAAGCGGGGTTAGGATAAATTGCATTCTGTGTTAAACTTTACATTTCAGAAACGGGCTCTATATCAAGCTAAAAATAAAAACTTATAAGATATACATTAGGTAGACAAGGCAGAACACAACCAATCACAGTTGACAAGTACGCTCTTGTAGATAACATGCATGGCTTGAATACTGAACGCTAGCAGGGACTGGTGGAGCCAGGGTAGAATAGGGCGTGGGAGAAAAGCAGGAGGTCAGAACCGAGACTACGAGGGCGTGTGCATCTAGTCTATCAAAACACCAAAAATGTGAATGGTTTAAAATATAAACAAATATGGGCTGATTTTGTTCAACCTTTTAGTATGCGAGTCCTTACTAGAATAGGCGCCCTAATCCAGTTTGTTACTGTTACAGGGACCGAGGTTCATTTAAAACACAAGAGCAGGACGACGCACATTCACACAATTGCCAGGTGAAATGAAATGAACATTTGTAAAGCGCATGGCTACCAGAAGGCCTCCCAGCGCTAGGCAGACTCATGACCAGGTGAAACAACAAAATTCATGGGAACAGGAAGGTTTTGAGTTGTTTCCGGAAGGCAAGATGACCAGTCACTTTCCGGATGTGAAGGGGCAGAGCATTCCAAAGCCTGCCGGCATTCAGGGAGAAGAGTCTGCCGCCACTTCTGGCTCGTTCAATTCTGGGGATGTTGACTAGGAGGAGTTCATCCGAGTGAAGTTCTCTCGTTGCTTTACAGGGATGAATCACAGCAGAGAGAAGAGGAGGACCAGTCCCCTGCAAAGACCTGTGAACGATACAGAGTGTTTTAAAAATAACACGTTCTATCACTGGGAGCCAGTGTAGTAGACGAAGGGAAGGGCTGGCTTTGCGGACAGAAATTTGGATGTTCCCGTGAGCAGTCTGGCTGTGCAGTTCTGGGCAATCTGCAGTTTATTGATCACAGAGCTAGGGGCTCCCAGGTAAAGCCCATTGCCGTAGTCCAGCCTTGAGAGTGGGAGAGATTGAACCATGATTTTTTGGGCTTCGGGAGGGAGCAGGGGAAGTACCTTCCTGGCCATTCTGATCAGGCCGAAACAGGTTGCTATTGTCTTTCTGGCTTGTGTTTTGAAAGTCAAAATGCGGTCTAACCAGATGCCCAGGCTCTTTATTACCGATTTGGGTGTGGGTACCGGGCCCATGTATGCTGGAGAGAGGGTTCTAAGTGATGAGTTGTCAAAGTTGGCTAGGGTCATGATCTCAGTCTTTTCACCATTTAATTTCAGATAGGATGCTCCCATCCATTTTACTACTTCCGTGAGACATGCTTTCAGGGTTATGGAGTAGTGAGTGGGTTGATCCAATGCTGCGACCAGTTGGGTGTCGTCAGCATAGGTGACCATATGGACCCCAAAAGGAGCCACAATCGAGGCTAGGGGGGCCATATATGCGTTAAAGAGCATAGGGCTCAAAGATGAGCCCTGCGGTACACCACACAGGAGAGGCCGGTATTTGGAACACACGCCTTCTCCAAAAAACCCGAAATGATCGTCCTTTCAAGAAGGAACGCAGCCAACTTAGAGCAGTACCGGCTACTCCCAAGTTGATGAGACGGTGGATCAGGATTTGGTGATTCACTGTGTCAAATGCTGAGCTCAGGTCCAAAAGTATTATGGCCGCTGAGCCTCCAGCATCTAAAATGTTCCTGCTTTCCTCAACCACGGCTAGCAGTGCAGTTTCCGTGCTCTACCGAGGGCGGAAGCCAGTTTGGGATGAATGTAATAGGTTGAAAGTCTCCAACAAATGTGAAAGAATATGATTGGCATATTTTTCCGTGATTTTTATGCGATCCCTGGCAAAACGGAGATGGGGCGGTAGTTGCCAAGGTCTGCGGGGTCTAGCTCGGGCTTCTTGAGTAGGGTTTTGACCATCGCTTCTTTCCAGAGGGGAGGGACTGTTCCTGTGCTTAGTGAGGAGTTGATGACCTGGGTGATCGTAGGGCCAATAATGGGTGCTGCCTTCAGTAAGATGCTCATAGAAGCTGGGTCTCTGGGTGATCCGCTTTTGACTGTCGACATTAAAGTCAGGAGCGTTTCCATAGGGAATGGAGGAAAGAGCTCCAGATGATGTGTAGTGGAAGGGGGGGTCGAGAGAGGGGTTTGAGTCTAGCTGGTCAATATGGGGGAGTAATTTGATGATGTTCTGAATCTTTGTTTAAAAAAACTCAGCCTGCTTCTCGCAGAGGACACCGTGAGGGTCTGCAGGGGGCGGGGGAACTGGGAGTTGTATGCCTGTATTGTTCAAACAGGCATACAAGTGTGAATACTCTCTGCAACCTGAATTAGGCTTTCTTTTTAGAGCTAAGATTAGCCTAGTGAATTAAAGAATAAGGAGGGGATTGCTATAAAGTTATATAGTAAATGTGTTGGAAATGTTCTAGTTGTTTACGCTTTTAGTATACATTGCAGCTACCATTCTGTTTATCTTTGTTATAGTGACAATTCATATTGTGTCCTCTAAGATAGGTTTTTGATTTTAAGAATAAATCTTTAAAATACATGCCTTCCTATTGTTCTTCAGTGTGTTCTTCCGTGATGAAAGAGGGTTTGGAGTACCATGAACTATCACTGTGATTTCTCAAAGAAGGAATAGTTTCTTACCTGTAACTCCAATTCTCTTGTAGGGGTATTTCCGTGATTAGTCATACGCATTTGAATAGCCCAGCCCACTTTGTTAGATATATCTTCTTAAGTTGTCATCTTTCGCCTTTATTCGGGAAGGCCTGCATGGACACATAGGGGCACATGCATCAAAGGTTTTTGCGATCGCAAACTGTGCGCTTCGCAAAAATCGGCCGTTTGCAATCGCAAATTGGCCTTTGGAGATGTAGGAAAGTGTTTCCTATGCACAATTTAAGAATTCGCAATTATTTGCGAATTCTAAATTGCGATTGCCTTTATGGACTCGCAATTTGCGATTCCTTAAATGCAATGCTAGAAGCACTTTCAAATAGCGATTTCGCTATTTGGGACAGCAAATTACAGACAAATCAAACTTGTCTGTAATATGCAAAAACTTTGAAAAGTGCACTAAAATGCATTTTTAAAGTTTTAGGTTACACACACACATGCCCTTGGGGCATGTATGTGTGCAACATGGGTTGACAGTTCAATTTCAGGGGTGCAACAGGGTGTCCTTTTGATACCCTTGAAATTGCATGCGCAATTTGTGAGTACCTATTGGTACTCGCAAATTGCGCATGCAATCTCTCATTTATTCCTCGGCCCATAGGAATGAATAGGAAGGCATTCCTTAATTGTGACTCGCAATTTGCTAGTCGCAATTAAGGAATGTTTAGGAATCGCTATTTTTATAGTGATTCCTACATGCATAGGCTTTTGCGATTCCTTAATTGCAATTCCTTAATAATCGCAATTGAGGAATTGCAAAAGCCTATCTTGATGCATGTGCCAGTTAGGAGATAGAAAGACAAAAATGCAGCCTAACTAACAAGGCTACACTGGCTAGTACTTTATCTTCTTCACAGATCTTCTCCACCGGTCTCTCCTGCCACATCTACGGCTTCCGTGTCGGCCGGACCTTCTCACGAAGTTCGGCAGACAGATGGTGCACCCCAACCTCTCGTCATTGAATTTGGTGGCATGGCTCCTGGGTTAGTGCAGTATGGACATTTTAATTTACCTCAGGACTGCATGGAGATACTTAAAGAAGATATGAGACCATACACACACACTTCTTATGCATATAAGTGAAAGAGATTCTGCATCTGGTGCGCCTCGAAGAAGGAATATCCTACTTCCTGCCAGGAAAATGTTATTCTCCCATACTTGCTACATTTAGCACAATCAGGCCTTCAATGTCCTCTAACTGCTTATAGGAAATGCCCTTCACAAACTTCCTTTTTCAAAATCCCAGTCATTAGAGACTTTCTAGAGGGTTTGAGGAAAGTGTTTCCTCCCTTCTGGCGTCCTTCTCCTCCTTAGGAGCTTAATGTGGTTCTTTCTCGACTGATGCAGGAGCCTTTTGAACCAATTCATAGGGCTTCTCTCCAGCATCTGTCTTGGAAGACAGGTTTCCTTGTAGCTATTACTTTTGCCCGCAGGGTTAGCTAACTCCAGGCACTATGTTATCAAGAACGATACATAGTTTTCCATACCTCCAAGGTGGTTATGAGAACACATCCGAGATTCCTTCCTAAAGTGGTTTCGGATATCCACGTAAACCAAACAATTTAATTACCTACCTTTTTTCAGCACCCCTCTTATCCAGCCGAGAGGTCTCTTCATTCCCTAGATGTCAGGAGGTTTTTGTAGTTTTATTTAGACAAGACTAAGGATATTCGTAGAGCACATCAGTTATTCGTAAACTATGGCTCTATCCGTACAGGTCTAGCTACCTCCAAACAGTCCATCTCCTGATGGATTGTGTCCTGTATCCAGCTGTGCTATCAGAAAGCCAACAAAACTCTTTTTAGTAAGCCTTGGGCTCACTCTACTAGAGGCAAAACTACTACTGCGGCTTTACTCCGTAATATACCTATTTCAGAAATCTGTAAGGCTGCCACCTGGAAGTCAGTCCACATATTTACAAAACCTACTGCCTGGACACTGATGCCAAGGCAGATGCTCAGGTTGGACAGGCTTCCCTTTGGAATCTGTTTGCCTACATGGAAAGGTCACTTCACTTTTTCTTCCACTACTTGAGGGTTATGGCATTCATTCATTAGGAAAGGCACACCGGAGGCCTATAAATTGGTATCAGCGCGCAGGGAACTGTGGGAGCCTCATCAATGTGTGTTTTCAAAATGCCTCTGAGGAAAGAGCACAATGCTCTGAAAGGACTTTTAATGATCAGATTACAATGGCTGTTTTTTGGAATAAAGGGATTGTGAAATCACCGGCTGTTATGGAGTGCGTCCTTAATGCAGGGCAAAGTTTGGAGGATGTACTACACGGCAGGTCCAGCCGTGGAGGAACGCACCGCCCTTTAAAACTAAGAAGGGTCCGTCAGACCTGAACTGTTCAGAATCTGAAATCGGCGCAGTTGGGTCTTAAATTAGGAACAGCAAGACTATTCTGAGGCCCACTGGAGGGTACACGAGCTGTCCTTTTCATTGATTGAATTACACACAGCCCACTCGAGGGAGGCAATGGCATAAATCAAACCACAAGTTCTAGTGTGCATTGCAATGACATTCATTAGGAAAGGCACACCGGAGGCCTATAAATTGGTATCAGCGCGCAGGGAACTGTGGGAGCCTCATCAATGTGTGTTTTCAAAATGCCTCTGAGGAAAGAGCACGATGCTCTGAAACGCGTCAGGCAGAAGGACTTTTAATGATCAGATTACGATGGCTGTTTTTTGGAATAAAGGGATTATGAAATCACCGGCTGTTATGGAGTACGTCCTTAATGCAGGGCAAAGTTTGGAGGATATATATATATCTATATATATATATATATATATATATATATATATATATATATATATATATATATATATATATATATATAAAAACATAAAGGTTAAATTAAAGTTGTATTTAGGTGTGATGAGATCTGTTTGTCTTTCTAAATAAAAAAAACCTGAAATTCACTGAAAAAAACCAAAGGTTAAAGCAACGTTATAACTAGGTCAATATTTCAGTGATAACAATAAAGTTTTAAATTAAAACAAAACACACTAACGCAGGGCAGGGGAGAAGTGGTTTGCCCACTCCAAGTGCACATGAACCAGTCATGCACACTTTGTATGTTCTACACACAGGCTGCATTACAGCCCGCGTGGAGACATGCCCAGGCTCCTAGTCCCCGGCTGAGCACCGAACCACGGCGCTCAGACCGATCACAACGCTGCATTGGAGCGTTGCGATTGGTCAGGGGAGCCTGGGTGAGCTTCCTGGTTGCTGTTCCGGCCTGAGTCCGACGTAGGAGAGACGGAACAGAGGCGCAGGGATAAGGTAAGTGTTTGGGTTTTTTTTACATTCCCCTTCCTCCTACGCCCGATCCGTGCCAGCCAACAATGAGATATATATATATGTATAGAGATATAAAGAAAGGGACGATACTAGACAAATCACCAAAAAGAACTGGCACATGATCCTATGTGACCGCATAATAGGAGATAAAATGCCTTTGTCACCTATAGTCACTTTCAGAAAAGCGTGTAGCACCAGTGACTACTTAGTAAGTAGTAGCCCGGAGCTGTCTAAAAATGCCAGTTGGCTTAGTAAGCCCAAGGGTTTTGTCAGATGTACAATCTGTAAGGCCTGTAAATATGGAGAATAAAACAACCTATTACACAGGCTTTAAAGACAAATCTACTATAATCAGCAAGTTTCTAACATGCAAATTTGCGTATGCAGTATATGTAGTAGAGTGTTCCTGTGGATTAAAATATGTGGGAAGCACTCGTCTCCCAGTGCACAAAAGGATCTTACAGCATCTAAGGGCCATACCGAATAATGATAGTTCTTATCCGGTGGCTCGTCACTTCAACGAGATCCACAATAAAAATCTGACAGAGTTGAAGTACTACGTAATTGACAATGTTCCCCCTCTTCGAAAAGGTGGGAATTGAGATGCAATACTAAGGAGCTTAGAAACCAAACTGATATTAGAAATAGACAGCAAACATCGACATGGATTACTATGGAAGATCTATACACATGGCTGTAATTAAGGTAGTGAGCCGATGACATGAAAATAGTACATCATTTGATTTTAATATAGCTATGTCTACATATTTATACAGCTTTATTATACTTTTCCCTCCCATAACAGTTTCCCTGTCATTAGTGATCATGGGCTCAGTGTTTATATGCACGGTGACACTTTACATATCCTAAATATTATGCTGATCATCATAAAACACATTGCACTTTATTGCACTAATTTACACTTTATCATTGTACTGTATAGAACGTTGCAATAATGTTACAATGTTAATTAGAGCATCGAGTTGAGGCTGAACATCAAAGTTTGTGCTAGCACAGGCAAATACGAAACAACCACAACTCACAAACCAATATCTCTAATAAGGAAGCACGTTTAAACACATAAAAACATTGGTTGTATTATGTGGGCAATCAGGGCGTGTTTTTAATTGGTATTTATACAGTTATTTAAATTGCGTATTTGCACAAACAATGTTTAACAAAGGAGGCACAACAATATTGTAGGTTCCAAAAACAAAACACTATCAATATTGAAGGTGATTATTGGTGAGGTGTGATTTACTGTTGTTTTAACTGATCTTTACTACAATTGAAACATATTTTACGGATATGCAGCCAAGCCTAATTTATTATACCATATATTGAATTGTTTAAAGAAACGGACAATTTAAGGAATGATTACCTGATGCAATATCACAAAACGATAGATATGTACATTAGCAACTCGGTACTAAGGAACTATACAGCATTTATGTTGAAAGTATGTTTTCCATGTTAATTGCACTAACAAAGCACACTGTCACTTTAAAAATGGGAGAAGCCACGTGGCACGTCATGTGATCAAGGGCTCGTGAAGCCCAAAATGCGTCATGGCGGGCAATGCACGAAAAATAAAATAACGAAGCACAAAATAAGTGGTGTCCGTTCCATTCTTCTTTGATAAAGCGAAAAGGAATATTCAGCACACACACACACACACACATATACATATATATACACATATCAAAGCTCAGAACATTTCTTTCATTCAGGAAATGTGAAGCGCACTCCAGGGGTAAAGTGGCAAGGTTTTATTTTTCAGCCCACAAACAACTCGTGCTGAGCTTTGATATTTACCGCGAGTATCGGCGCGGAGCTTGCACCCGCTATTGAGTGCCTTGGGATTGCCGGTGCATCTTGGAGCTTCAATATATACACACATATATATATATATATATATATATACACACACACACACACGCACGCACACACACACACACACACACACATATACACACACACAATATTTATAACACTCCTTGGAGAGCCCGTTTCATCATCTTCTCCAGGTGCACATGTAAAAGCTGTGCGGGTTCCCTGTATAAATATCTAGTGGCTTTGAAATAAACTGATGGCCTTATTTTCTCTATTACCTCGATGCTGATGGCTAGCCCTAAGAGTAGCAAAATGATGAGGAATAGGAGCTTTATCTACATTTTCCCAACAACAGCTAGCGGATCAGTCTGGAGGATAGCAGATATTGCATGGTGTGTCATGGTCTCAAGAATAGGGAGAGGCAAGGGACTACCCTCTTCTAATTCTTTTTGAAGGGTTATGTGAAGCAATCCATTCCTCGTTAACGACAAGCAACAAAGAGGACCCTCTGTGGTCTATGAGGCAAACGGGTCCCAGGAGCAATCATTTCTCAGGAAACTTGTCTATGAGGCTAACAGGTCCCAGGAGCAATAATTTCTCAGGAAACTTGTCTATGAGGCAAACAGGTCCCAGGAGCAATCATTTCTCAGGAAACTTGTCTATGAGGCAAACAGGTCCCAGGAGCAATCATTTCTCAGGAAACTTAATGTGTTCTGATTCCAGGACCCTCGGTCCCTTCATCCCACAGTGTATGCACAGCCATTGATGTACTCGGCGGCAATCCCTCACTGGATAGCAGAAAGCAGATACAACAGGCAAAGCGGGTGCAGTGAGGGAATGTTCTGCTCCTAGTGTTAAAGGAATAAGCAGTCTGAGTGAAAAATAAAATTCTCACTGATTAAAAAACGGTTTTTGCCACCAAAAGGTAAAGAAAATAAGTTACCACTACATCTCGAGTTGCTGTACATACGTTATATGTATGGTCTTTCTTTTACTATGTATTATAACATGATGTCAGTAAAATCACACTTGCATTGCTCAGTAAAGTGTACATTGAGCCGACGGAAGCAACCACACTGTAGTGATGCTGCTCACCACCAATAAGGACTCTGGAGCCAGGTTACGTTAATTACTTTTATTAGTAATTTATTCCTAATAGCGCCGAGCCTGTGCTACATATCGGCTCTGCTTTCTCCTTTCGCGCCGTTCGCGCCACTCGCACTCTGCCTGTGCGCGCGCAGCTAGTGATCTCCCCGCACGTCACGTCGCCGACGTGACGTACGTAGACTAGACCGTCACTACATATCTCCCTTTTTTCGACACAAACATTTGTAACTTACAGTCCGTCGCTCAGATCATAGTCTCTGAACCTCGTGGGCTTCACCACCACCCTGCCGCTCCTGGTCAGTCTTACAGGGGTGGTGTGGTTCTCTTCCTCGCCACTCCTTCTGCTTCCTCGTGCCTCTCCTTGTCCATTCAAGTCACTACAGTTCTCGCCAGTTCCTTGCTCTTGTTCGATGCTTCTCGCTTTCACCTGTCGCTGTGCTTCTCCTCTCATTGCAGGTTCATCCTCCTGATGTTCTTGTCGACTGAGCTCAGTCTCTCCTTCCTCTCCGTCTACTCCTCCATAGTTCCACGTTAGGATCTTATTACATCTTGCCATGCGGTCTTGTGACCATATATTTCCGTCGCTCAATCTGGCCGCTCTACCCTTAATTTCCTTCACCTGCATGGGCTTGCTGTATTTGCTCTCTCCCTTTCTTTGTAGTGTGGGCAACTTTACTCTCACCCATTCCCCTTCTTTGAGTTCAGTGTCCTGCACATTCTTCCGCGCGTTGTAATGTTTCGTGTATACCGCTTGTGCTTTCTCTATGTTGGCCCGTACCACTGCAGGGGACCATTCGCTTGCTATTGTCTTTTCTTTCCACACCCGATTGTCTTGGGTGAAAGGTTCCCGGCCACGCAGTACCTGAAAGGGGCTATAGCCAGTGCCTGTGGGAGTGATCCTGTATGCCCACAACATGTGCCAAATGTCCTTCTCCCAATCTTTGTTGTCCGAGATGGCCGCTTGGATTGACCCCATCACTACCCTGTTGAAGCGTTCCACTTGGCCATTCCCCGCCGGGTGGTATATGGATGTGTGCTTCGCCAGGATGCCATTTCTTTGCATGAAGTCGTTCCATTTTTCCGATCTGAACTGGGGCCCATTGTCGCTGAGGATGGACTTCGGGATGCCCTCCCTCACAAAGGTGTCTGCCAAAAATTTTACTATAGTTTCTGTGTCCATAGTTTCCTCTATCTTCACTTCTGGCCACTTCGAAAATTTGTCAACTAGGACACACATACTTTTGGACTCCTTGTGTGTCTAAGATCGGCCCCGGGATGTCAACTGACAGCTCTTCCCACGGATTCTTTGGTGTTTCGAATGTGCCCAGTGCTGGGCGTAATGGTTTGAGTGTCTTGTCCGCACCTTGGCACCTCACACAATCTCTCACATGCCGTTCTGCTCTTATATCCATTCCTGGCCACCAATAGTCTTGCTTGGACCTCAGCTTGAGTTTTCCGATGCCCAGGTGTCCTTCGTGTAGCATGTCCAGCAGTCTGGGGATGATGCTTGTTGGAGGAACAACCTTCTCACCTCTGTACATGAATATTCCTTGGTTGTCCATGGACAGTTCTTCCCTGACTTCGAAGTAGGGGTTGAGTTCCCCGCGGGTATGTTTCTTATCAGGCCATCCTTGGGTGATGTATACATTCACCTCTTCCAACGTCTGGTCTTCCTCATACGCCTGTTTCCATTCTGGAAGGCTGATGACCTGTTCGTGATCCTCCATTAGTGCTACCCACTCTTCTGTCCCTGCCTTGTCTTCCTCACTCGGTTCCATAGCCGCCGCTCTGCTCAAATAGTCTGCCACTTTGTTTTTGCTGCCTGGTATGTGTTCCACATCATACCTGAATTCGAGTAGTTTCAGTGTCATTTTTGATATTCGGGGCGTAACGTCTGCGTGTCCACTCGACGTTAGCACTCTCAGTAACGGTTTGTGATCAGTCCGCAACTGGAACCGTGTGCCCCACAGGAATTGTCTGAATCTCGTGGTAGCCCACACCACTGCCAGCATCTCTTTCTCTATCACGCTGTACTTTTTTTCTGTTTCGCTCAGCGTGCGTGAGGCGAAGCTAATAGTTTCCAGCTTTCCCTGCCCTCGGTCTTGCATGAGAACAGCACCTAGTCCTTTGTCGCTGGCGTCAGTGGTCAGTACAGTTTTGCCTTGAGGGTCGTACCCCTGGAGTGGTATTGCTCCTGCCACTTCCTTTTTGATGACCTCGAATTCTCTTTGTGTATCCTCTGACCAGCAGAATTCTGTGTTTTCTTTTGTCAGCTGTCTCATGTGATGAGTCTTTGAGGCAAAGTGCTGCACAAATTTCCCATAGTACTCTGCCATTCCCAGGAATGACCTGACCTCTTCCTTGTTGGTGGGGGATGGTGCTTCACAGATCGCCCGGACGTTTTCTGCCTTAGGAGTTACTCCATGCACTCCTATCTCATGCCCTAGGTAAGTCACCGAGATCATCCCTATCCGGCACTTGGACCATTCTGCCGTGAGTCCTTTACTTTC
The DNA here is from genome assembly GCF_964261635.1 of Lissotriton helveticus. Classification (NCBI taxonomy): domain Eukaryota; kingdom Metazoa; phylum Chordata; class Amphibia; order Caudata; family Salamandridae; genus Lissotriton; species Lissotriton helveticus. Next base: position 978,649,654 of record NC_136057.1, on the reverse strand, counting down.
TAGGATCTTCAAAACCTTTCCAAGCTTCACGTCATGGTCAGGCATGTCTCTACCCATCACCAGGATGTCGTCCTGGAAGTATTGAACGTCGGTGATATCCTTGAACAACTGGTGCATTAACTTCTGAAACACCGCCGCTGCTGAGGCCAGACCGAATGGCATCCGGCGGAACTGATAGCACCCAAACGGGGTGATGAAAGATGTTAGTTTCCTGCTTTCCGGGTGCAGAGCTATTTGTTGATATGCGGAGGTCAAGTCTATGGTGGAGTACCACTTAATTCCCCTGGTGCTAGCCAGCATCTCCTCTATTCTGGGCAAGGGGAACCGTTCCACCACAATGTTCTTATTCAGTTCCCGTAGGTCGACGCACAGCGGGACCTTTCCATTGGGTTTCTTAACTACTACCAGGGGCGCCAGCCACTCGGCGCACGTGATGGGCTCGATGATCCCCTTCCTTTCCAAGTCTTGGAGTTTCTCCCGTACTGCTTCCTTAACCGCTAACGGGACATTTCTAACTTTGTGGGCCACCGGTACCGCGTCTTCCTTCAGGATGATTTTATGGGCGAACTTTTCTAGCCTTCCTACTGTCCCTCTGAACACCTTCGGGTATTCACTCCTCCATTTGTCAAGACCGGGCAGCGCCTCCTGGTCGGTGAGTAATATCTGTTCCTTGCCTCCCGGATCCAGCTTGATGCCCAGGTCGCCTTGATCTAGCCATCCTAAGACCGACGGGCCTTTCTCCGATACGTAGAGCTTGCAGTATGCTGACCGGCCTCGAAATTCGAAGGTCAAAGGTCTGAACCCCGCCATCGGTATGCGGTCTCCGTTGTACGTGACAGGGCGGATGTCTAGTTTTTCTAGCTCTGGGCCTAGATGCGGTGCGAATTTTTCCTCCCACACTGCTCTCTGGATGATGGTGAAGGGCGATCCTGTGTCTGCCACCACGCTGGTCATGACTCTTCCTATTGTCATTTCTAAGACTGGTTTCATCGTTCGTCTTCCGTCTCTGCCCAGGACTTTGCCATCCGTGCTCAGCACCTGGTCTTCAATGTAGATCACCATGACCACGTCCTCCTCAGTATCGTCGTCTTGATCTTCGTTACTCTGGCCCACATATCTCACTGTGCCTTTGGAGGCCTTCTTCCGGCAGACCTTCTCGTAGTGGCCGATTATCCCGCAGTACATGCACTTGGCACGAAATGCAGGGCACTTCCTGTCGTGCGCCTCGTGCGACCAGCTTCCGCACCTGTAGCATGGTTTCTTGTTGCTCCCTGCTTGTTTCCCTGATGTACTTGCGTTGCTTTGCCATTTGTTGGACCCCTTCTCCATTGGCTTCCTGTGCTGATACTCTCTGCGAGGACCCTCCTCGTCTACCTTATTCACCATAGTGTTGGACACGGTTTCTTTCCTCGTCACTTCAGCACATCGTCGCGCTAATTCGGCCCTTTTGACGATGACCAACACCTCTTTCAGTGTGGTGTCTCCACTGGCCCATAATTTGTCCGGCACTGTCGTGCACGTGGTGTGCATCACCACCTGGTCTTTGATGAACTCTTCTTCCCAGTTGTCGTACTTGCACGTGGACGCCAACCGCTTCAGTGCCGCCACGTACTCCTCCACCGTTTCTCTTTGTCGCTGCTTCCTCTGTTGGAAATTGAACCTGTCCACCGACACACACACTGCCGGTCTGAAATGTTCGTTGAGGTCGTCGAGTGCGTGCGCATACACATCGTCGTCTGTGGATGTTCTCTGTTTCGGAACCAAGCTCTTGTAAATCCGGAGACCCTCCGGGCCGAGGTTCAGCAGCAAGATGCGCTTCTTTCTCTGGGGTTTGAACACTTCTTCGTTCTCGTCTTCCAGGACACCTATGAAATTGTCTATATATTCTCTCCAGTCCTCCCACTTCATGAGGGGTTCTCCGGGGCGCGGCGCCATCGCGTATCCTGTTTGCGCGCTCATTTTCTCTCTCTTGATCTCGGGTTACACGCTCCCTTGGCTTCTGGGACTTCCTGGCGCGTCGTCCTGCTCTTCTTCGCTTGCTCGGGCGTGGGGACTATCTGCGTCAGCCCCCTCGGCTCCCAGTGAGTTATCCAGCGCGTGTTCCCTCGACTTGTGGGCCGCGGTGTGGATTGGCGCCCTTTCTGCTTGTCCCTGGGGTCTGTCCCCCCTTTTCTCGCTTCTCTGTGCTACCTCTTTGGGTGTGCCTGGGCTCTGCCGCGCTCTTTAGGGTACCTGTAGTCGTGCACCAGGTTATTCTTCCTTTTCTATCCTTTGTGCGGTGGTCCTGGTGTTGCTGCTACTCTCCTTGTTGTCCTGTGGTTGGTTTGGTGGTTCTGCCTTGCTGGGGGGTCTTTATCCCACCCTCGTCGCCATTGTAGTGATGCTGCTCACCACCAATAAGGACTCTGGAGCCAGGTTACGTTAATTACTTTTATTAGTAATTTATTCCTAAGAGCGCCGAGCCTGTGCTACATATCGGCTCTGCTTTCTCCTTTAGCGCCGTTCGCGCCACTCGCACTCTGCCTGTGCGCGCGCAGCTAGTGATCTCCCCGCACGTCACGTCGCCGACGTGACGTACGTAGACTAGACCGTCACTACACACACTTACAATGAATGGCAGTGCAATGAATAATTTGGTAAATATATTTCTTTGACATTGATGTGTTACACACGAATAATATTTTACCCTGCTCGTGTAGGCAAAACGTTATACAATGTTGAATAAGAGCACACAGATAGATAACGGGACCCACACGAGATGTAAAACTGCTGTTTTAGTTAATACGTTTGATACAAGCGAATCTAGACCTGGAAAATAACAACCTGTGGTAATAATGACACTTGTTTTTCTTTTTCATTGTTATAGGACTTCTATAACAGGCTTATGACTGCAGTATGCACTGTGTTTCTTGGTACCGTCGTAATTGTAAAAGAATAGACAAATTAAAAAACGACCATTTGAAAACAAGTTCGAAATTCTTACTGAATGGAAGAGCATGCAGTGTCCTATCCTAGACTGGATATCTTCAGGCCCAGCATTACAAGAGTCTTCTCGAAGAATCTTCCACGTATGCGAGTGACAGTCGAAAGCAAACAAACCACTAAACTGGGGCTCTGTGGCTCGGCTGTCATCCACTGTCCCGTTGCAAGTCAAAATTCTACCGCCGAACGTGTAGATCATATGCTTCTCAGAGTCCATGCACATCTGTAAGGGGAGAAAACACAACGCTTGAACCGGAAATAGAAATATGAGCCAGGGTCTACATCAGGTGGACACATGGAAAACACTGTAATCGAATGCAGAAGGGATTGCAGGATACAATGAACCACTACAGCCTGGTGTTTAAACATATGTTGATAAACTTTAGGTAAAGGATAAACCACAGGATACAAAAACCAACAGAAACAAGCGGCTTACACCCGAGGGTAAAACATAATTAAATACCTTTTTACAAGCAGCGTACAGAAAGCTGAGGCTTCCCAATATCAGTATTTGAAAATATGAAAACACAAATGGAAGCTGTATGTCCCAGGGAGGGATTAGGTGTTTACAAAAAATAAATATTGTGAGGCAAGGGTCCAGCCAGCAATAGACTATGGCATTTTGAGCAATCAAGCATTGGCAATGCCAAATAGGTCTTGCCCATACGAGAGCAATTGGCTTTGGCAATGTGTTTTCGCCATGTTGTATACCAGTGTGGCTGCTGTAGAATGGCTTAACGTTGGTGGTGTGGGGTGGGGTAGACTGGGGTAGTGAAGAAAATGATATTTTGCCTGACCAAAATGTCCACTACATACACCCTATGTTACATACATGTGCATGTCACCCATGCATATTTCTCGTAGTGGCCTGAATCACTAGGCCTCTGCATACATGTCCTGCAAGTCATCAAGTCTCCCAAACATTAAGCTAACATGAAGGCCCATGTTTTTGCATTTTGCATTGTGCACTTTTAAATAAATATCGTACTGAACCTTTTTTTGTGGTTGAGCCTGAAACCACTTTCTGAAATATTGTTTTCATGACTCCTGGCACACTGAAAACTGCAGTCACGTCAGCAAGAAGCCTGCCAAGACAGTGTTATGAATAACAGTTATCTGTTTTCAGTACAGAGTGGCATCCCTGCCCGGTGAGGAAAAGTAAACAGAACCCGTCCGCGACAGATAGGGCCTAACTCTCTGTCTCAGCCCCCATGCAATGAACGGAGAAATATATGCTTTTTCTTTATTTCTAGTGATGAACAACCTTTGCTTCAGATAAAACATCCCCTGACTCTAGATATCAGCTGTACCAGACGTGCTCAAGTCGCCCTGACACAAGAGATTTCTCTGCTAGGCCGAAAGTCAGCTCTCCTCCCAATACACGCCAATTACACGTCATACTCAAGTTGCACAATTAGGGCAGAGTTCCAGCTGGTCATGCATACTCCTCCTCTAAGTACCCACCCACCTATGACACCTACCTATCACCTACCTATGACTCATCAAGTGTACACCCTCATACACGCCCACATGCTCTTATCTCTTTCTTTCTTGCTCTGCCTGGAGCGCTCCTCCCTATGTACAAGGAGTAAAATGTATATATTCTGTTCATTGTTATTAAATGTTAGATTACTCTTCCTGAACCTCAGTGGTGATGGAACATATTCTCCCTTTGACTCGAGTTATTGGAATAAAGCCCATTTTAACTTGGACACCACGGATCCTGTCTCTCATTTGATGCATGATACTTTGTTAATGCCTAGAAATTCTGCCAGGGTAATATTTTATTTACCACATTAATTGGCGCCCGAACAGGTACATGTCCCTTTCCCCACTCGCCGGAGTTGTTGGTCTAGTCTTTGCCCCCTTCCACAGCCGTGACGGACTTTAAAGTGTACACGCCATTGGGATTTCCCGCTACTCCCTCAGGCCCAGGAGGAGGACGGACTGCGACCAGGCATCCATGTGAGGCGGTGAGGAACGCGGATCGTCTCAAACCAGAGCCCAGCCCGTGAGAGAGCAAGGTCCGAGGTCTCCAGAGGTCCACCTGTTCCAAGGCGCATGCGTAGAAGTCCGAGGCCTTCAAGTTTCAAGATTCTGCTTCCCGGTGAGTACCACTATGGGGAATGCATCAAGTTTCAAGACGGGTCCACTGTAAAAGGTGGGAACGGTCAAGACGGGCCCATGGTAAACGTGGGAACGGTAAAGACGTGTCTCATTTTTGAGACCGGTATGGTTGTACTGTATTTCAGTGCATAAAGTTTTTCAAGTACATGTTTAGCTCTCTGTATCAGTTTAGGTTGTAACTGTTTTAGTGTTTAATTTTTGTTTGTGTGTGAATGATTGTTGATTGTTTCAGTCTATTTTTGTGAATATTGGTTTCAAACATGCCACTGTTTTCAAAGTTACGTCAGATAGGGACCAGAAAAGGTATACTAGAAGAATCAGTTAACATCCCGCCTAGAGACACACCTGGTCATTATATGTATAATAAGCATGGATTAGACGCCATTTTGTTTTTAGATTTATGGGTAAACTATACAAAGGACCTGGAGGAAAAGTATAGATGGCCAATCTCGGGAACATGGGATCCTGAATGTATTATGAGGGTGGAGGAAGCGCTATGGAAAAGGAAGTCAAGACCCTCTCAGAAAGATGCCATCGAATTGTGGCGCAAAGAGTCACATAGGAGAACAGAGAAAGAATTGAATAAAGCAGATAGAACTAGACAAGCTGGGGAAAAAGCCAGAGAAAAGGAACTGCGGGAGGAGGGGGAACGTGTCAAAACAGAACAGACTGATAGGGAAAGAAACGCCGTTGTTAATGGTATTTATCCCGTTCTGTCAGAAGAACTAGCTAAAGTGACCACCTCAGAAAGATCCAGTAGGCCGCGAACGCCACCACCTGTACCATATAGAGTACATAGAATAAAGCCGACAGCATCAGATGCGTTCATTTCCTCGTATCTAGACGATTCCCTTCCAGACTACGTTAATGCAGGTTTTCCTCCACCCCCACCAGCAGATCAGCTCCAGCAACTTCAGCAGCAGCCCGTAAAAGATGACGTAGGTCCCGGGGCAGTGGGAGGGGCGCCTACTGTAGATGCAGCCATTCCATTTTGTGTATATGATCCAGAACCAGGAAAGGGTTCAATGGTCGTGATTTCACGTAGACTAAGACAAGCTGTTGCATATCTAGAGACATTACCAGACATGAAAGATCACCTAGATAGCATGTATCGTTTTATTAGAACGGGGGAGGGACCAGATAGTATAGCACAAGCCATGGCACAAAGAAAGGTAGGGGTTAAGAATCATATCTTACGTTTTATTATTAACTGCCTGATCAGGGAACAAGACGAAGGAGACGGAGATGTAAAGCCAGGTTTGATAGAATGGAGTGATCACATAGATGCCGGTAGACATGAGAAACAGGGACAGATAGATGCCATGTACAAGAAAATACGAAAGGAAATAATAGAAAGGCACAGAAAAGAGTCTGACGAGAAGGGCGAGTCATCATCTGAAGAGGTAGAGGATCGTCAGGATCCGAAAGGCAAGATTAATTATGTAGGAAAAGCGCGACAGTTTGACAGACCCAAGTGCCTTGATTACCGTAAACAAGGGCCAGCTATAAAAGAAAGGTATTCCCTTGAAGCATTATTCCAGGCTACTGAAAAAGCACTGAAACAATGGATAGGGAGTGAGCGACCTCCCACACAACACGAAATAGAGTTGGCCCGGTCAGCCACCCAGTGGGTGTCCAATGCCAATATATATATATAGTAGTGATATAGTGGCTCAGACCTTCTTAAGCCTTCCACCGAACGAACAGCGTTTGGCTGGTATTTACATGGTTCAACACTTGATAACGTTGTATAAAAGTCAGCATTCTGATCCTGGTCACTTGCATAAAATACTTGACGACATTTTACTAGATAGATGGACAGGTTTAGGTACTGAATTAATTAATGTAATCCTGGATCAACGACATAAGTACATAGATTCTCTGACTACATGCATGCCTCCAGTCTCACACCACGGTAGACATAACGTACACATAGACAGACAGAACCCCCTACGAGAGGTTCATCCCGTCAAGAATGCGGCCAATGAGTTACAACGGGTGTATGTTTACACCCCCTTAACGAAATTAGAGATTCTTGAAATGAAAAAGATGTTGCCTTGTCATGATAAAGACCCAGGGGGATTTCACCGTGAATTAAAAGACATCCTCCGCATAGGAGATTATACATACGCTGACATTCTGAAGCTATTAAAAGTACTGTTACCTGCAGGGATTTATAAAAAGCTTAAGGAAAAAGACTGGGAAGTGGGTGAGAAAAAGTTAAGTTGGGATGCATTGGAAACAGAAGAGAAGGGCAGGCTCCCAGGAGTTGGTCTTGGAGATAGAGCTAGAGAACTACCTGAATTCCTGATACAAGTTTTGCCAAGATTATTGATTACTAAAAAGGAAGATTGGGATGCTATTTCAGCATGTAAACAAAAGCAAGACGAGGACACAAGTGATTTCTATTCTAGATTTGAGAAATGCTTTACTATTAATAGTGGCCTTAAGCCAGGTAGCGAGTCATTTCCACATCTTTTTGTGAGCAAATTAGTAGAGAATTCCTTACCCCAGATCAAGAATAGAGTACTGAAGGTTGAGAGTACTTGGCAAGCAAACAGCCCTTCACAAATGTTACAGATGCTACAGTATCATCAGAATAGGATCAGAGAAGAGCAGGATCATGAAAAGAGACGCATGAAAGAGACAAAAATGAAGGTGCTTGTTGCCCAGACGGTACCGGCGACTTCAAACAAACATAACACGACACCTGTCAAAGGGAACTGTAATTATTGCAAACAGCCAGGTCACTTTGTAAAGGACTGCACTGTTCTGAAACACAACATTGCTACAGGCAAGACAAAAGAGCGACAGTACACTCCTAGACAGAATAACACGCAACAGAACACACAACAGACAGTAGCAAATTTTCCTCCACCACCGCCTGTTCATGCCACACCACAAATGTATCAGTACACACAGTCTGACTATCCAGAATATCAACAGTTCTCATGAAACAGCCTCGAGAGGGAAGTAGGCTTGCCCCTTATTGAGGTTCCTGTAGATCAAGAGGGTCCGTATGTACATAGTCGTGTTCTAGGTCAGGATCGAAAGTTTCTGATTGACACAGGGGCGAGCAGGACTACCATCAGTCATGACGAGGTTCCAGGGGCACCTCTCTCGGGCTCACAGAATGTTTCCCTGGGATTTTCAGGAAAGCCTATTGTTAATGAAGTATCAAAACCAGTTTCCCTAGGGGTTGGTCCACTGTCACGTACCACTGACTTGCTACTTACTAAGTCATGTCCAGAAAACTTACTTGGTATGAAGACATTAAAAGACCTAGGGGCAGTTATCTGCTGCTCTCCAGAGGGAGTACGCCTGTTCTTACGTGATTTTAAGGGACATTATGTACTGACTGATTTTGACCACAGACTCAAGAATGTGCCACAGACACTATGGGCACAAATACCGACTGACGTAGGTTACATGGACATAACGCCGCACCATGTCACACTCAAAGCAGGAGTGGTACTTCCACGTATTAGACAATACAAGTTACCACCTGACGCCGAAACAGCCTTATTGAAATTAGTTGACGAACTTATTGCACGAGGAGTAGTGGTAGAGACAGACTCGAATGTATGTAACTCGCCTGTCATTCCTATCCTTAAACGATCTGACCCTAGTGTACTGCCAGTGTACCGACTAATTATTGACCTACGAGAATTGAACAAATGTGTGGTACCACAATATCCAGTGGTTCCAGACATTTCTTCATTACTGACTGCCATTGATTCTGAGGCCACGTTCTTCACTGTCATAGACTTAAAGAACGCTTTCTTTAGTGTTCCCATTCATCCCGACAGCCAGTACCTGTTCGGATTTTCATTAAAAGGTCGTAGCTTTGTCTTTACAAGAGCTCCTCAAGGTTTTACAGAAAGCCCTAGTATTTACAGTCAGGCATTAAAAAGACAGCTAGACAGTGTTCACATGCCTACTAACACTGCCCTACTCCAGTACGTAGATGACATCCTAATTACAGCACGTTCAGAAAAAGAATGCGAAAATGCTTCATTGACAGTTTTACATTTTCTGGCAGACAAGGGGCACAAGGTGTCGCCTTCGAAGTTGCAATTCTGTGAAAAGCAAGTGGTGTATCTTGGACACTTGCTTTCCAAAGAGGGGAGACAGCTAACACAAGCACGTATACAGCTCATTGCTAACCTTTCACAGCCCAAGACACAAAAGGAAGTACGTGCCTTTATTGGCCTCACTTCATACTGTAGGCAATGGATTTCCCAGTATGCCTTTCTAGCCAAACCACTCATACAGTTAACTACACAGGAGGCAGGGGGGACTGTCCTCCCTTGGACACAAGAACACACCTTGGCATTTGAGGAATTAAAAAGAGCTTTATGTCAAGCGCCAGTTTTAGCGACTCCATGTTACAGCAAACCTTTTATGCTTTTTGTAACTGAAAGAGAAGGAACAGCGTTATCTGTTCTCACACAAGATCAAGCAGGAAAACACAAGCCTTGCGCTTATTTTTCTAGTACCCTAGATCCAGTGGCACAGGCTCTGCCTGCATGCCTGAAATCAGTTGCAGCAACAGCCCTAGCCATAAGACAAAGTGACTCCATAGTGCTGGGTCACTCTTAAACAGGACACAGACACAACACTTGACTGTAGCAAGACTGACAGGATATGAACTGACATTATTCCAGCCACACATAGAGATCAGACGTTGTAACATTCTGAATCCTGCAACACTTTTGCCCTCAAGTACAGTAAATGCACCACCACATGACTGTGTGGAACTAATGAATATAGTGACGAAACCAAGACAAGACCTGACAGATATTGCTTCGCGGTTGCAGCGTGTGGAGCATTGTTTGGGGTTAGTTGTGTACCGGCAGGGCTGCGAGGGTAGAGCGGGTGGACTCTGTGTTCCAGGAGTCCCCGCGCGCCCCTGTCAGCTGGGCTCCTCTCCCTGCCGGCCGCGCCCTCAAACCCCAGCGGTATTTAATTACCAGCAACTCTCTCACCAGCGGGAGCATTTCATACCTTCTCTGAACGCCACGGACTGGGAGCCTCGGACCTCTGCTGTTTCCTGACTGCAACCGCTGCTGCTCGCCGGACCCGCTGCGCGGGTCCCGCTTCGCGGTTGCAGCGTGTGGAGCATTGTTTGGGGTTAGTTGTGTACCGGCAGGGCTGCGAGGGTAGAGCGGGTGGACTCTGTGTTCCAGGAGTCCCCGCGCGCCCCTGTCAGCTGGGCTCCTCTCCCTGCCGGCCGCGCCCTCAAACCCCAGCGGTATTTAATTACCAGCAACTCTCTCACCAGCGGGAGCATTTCATACCTTCTCTGAACGCCACGGACTGGGAGCCTCGGACCTCTGCTGTTTCCTGACTGCAACCGCTGCTGCTCGCCGGACCCGCTGCGCGGGTCCCGCTTCGCGGTTGCAGCGTGTGGAGCATTGTTTGGGGTTAGTTGTGTACCGGCAGGGCTGCGAGGGTAGAGCGGGTGGACTCTGTGTTCCAGGAGTCCCCGCGCGCCCCTGTCAGCTGGGCTCCTCTCCCTGCCGGCCGCGCCCTCAAACCCCAGCGGTATTTAATTACCAGCAACTCTCTCACCAGCGGGAGCATTTCATACCTTCTCTGAACGCCACGGACTGGGAGCCTCGGACCTCTGCTGTTTCCTGACTGCAACCGCTGCTGCTCGCCGGACCCGCTGCGCGGGTCCCGCTTCGCGGTTGCAGCGTGTGGAGCATTGTTTGGGGTTAGTTGTGTACCGGCAGGGCTGCGAGGGTAGAGCGGGTGGACTCTGTGTTCCAGGAGTCCCCGCGCGCCCCTGTCAGCTGGGCTCCTCTCCCTGCCGGCCACGCCCCCTAGTTCACCTTAAAGGAAGTACCCGTTCCCGCTGCGCGGGAGCGCGCGGGAGGGCGCCGGGAGAAGCCCGGGACAAGGGCGGGACCGTCTGTGGCCGTCCGGGGCCGGAAGAGGCCGGGCCGGGCCAGACCCCTTACATTTTGCCGTTTGGAGGATAGTGTCCCGATACTAGAGGGATATGGCAACAGAGGAGGCTACTCCGGGTAAAATCCCTAAATTACGCAATGGCTCACTGGAGCATTACTTTTCTAAGAAGATTGAGGGGGAAAAGGACGCTACCTTAGCGGAGCGCAGGGCAGAGCGGCGCCGCTCAGTTGAGAACATGAAATCCAGACCCCTCTCCGATAGTCTTCATGTACTGAACCGGGAGGGTGATTCGACTGATTTGATTGATCTGAGCGAGGTTAACACCAGCCAAGACGGAGTACCTTTGTTATTTCGAGACTTTGTAGCTACCCCCTCTTTGCCCTCAGAGGACATTGTAAGTGTCTCACCCTCCCCTAGCAGTAGCCGTGTTATCGAGATTTCTAAACATAAACAGCATAAAAAAAAGTCTTTATCTGTAGTCCAGATCCACCGCCCTCCCCCCAGTAAAAGAAGGAAGAAACATAGGGTGGCATTAGGCACAGCCAAAACATCGCACACCGATTTTGGTAAAGGGTCCAATACTCTGTTTACACGCGAGGCCCCAGCAGTTGTAGAGCAGGATCAAACACCACAGGGTGAGGCTATACCGCTTCTTTGCCCTGTTGTAGTGGAAACACATGACGTGGCTCCAATTGACAACAACGGTGCTATGCCATCTGCTATTTCACCCCAACTTCCCTCCCCAGCAACAGGGAATTTAGAATTTTTGTTGAGATCTCTTCTTCGCCCTATTAATGAGTCTATCAAGAGGGTTGAAATTAGATTAACCATCTTGGAAGCTGCTATAACCAGTTTGTCCACTGCCACTGCTAACAAAGGGAATGGGGTGGGGCAGTCTATACCCTCGATAGGGCCCCCTCCTATTAAACCCTCAACGAAACCTGGAATTTGTTCTGTCCCCGCCCCGATTAAGCAAACTAGCCAGCCCCAGGGTAGAGTTGACCCCCCTCCACAAAACTTATCGCCGTCTAAACATCCAAAGGCAACAGCAACTGCATCTGGTGCCGCCCCCTCTAAATCACTCTTAAAGGCTCCGATTAGCAACATCCAAAATACAGTCAAGGACGGTGGAAATAGTAGATCTGCTCATAAAAGGGTTCCACAAGTCGAGATCCCCCCAGAAGCTGTGCCCTACGTTGTGGTTTTATCGGGGGTGCCACCACTAATAGGTAATAAGAAGGAGGGTTATGTTGACCTTAAGAATAAAATCATCCACTGGCTGAGGATGCATAGGCCGATAGCTCCGAATATAGATGGGGACATAGTCCATGTCAGAAGGATTAATTGGCTGGGGAGTACAACGAAAAATATAGAGGGGGACTTAGTAGTGGTTAACTTTAGAGACCCGCGGGCAGTTGATTATATCTTAAACTGGCCACCCGGGAATGGAGAAACTGGCATCACCCCACGGGCTTTAACATTCTTTTACCCCAGGTTTGAAGTAACTAGTACTAAATTCGACAAGAGATCTCGGTCTTTTAGGCCGCCCCTTATAAACTCCTATATTAATAATTATCCCCAGTATGGGCACCAGTCCATCAGGGTGCCCGACCCTCATACCGCTTGGTCTACGGTTCCCAATAGGTATTCACTGAACATGGGCTCTAGGATGAACCACCTAATACCTTTTACCCCGTTGGATACTTACAATCGGTTTTCTCAGCTGTCAGGGCTGGAAGACTGTGATTGAAGTCTGGGGCTTGGGGGGGGTGAGTATGAACTTTCGGGAGCAGAGGATACTGGATTAAACGGAGGGTCCACAGAAGCAGGAGTAGACAGTTTACCTACCACCCATACGGCAATACCCAATGTTATTAATGAAGATTCTGGGCTAGCCGGGCCTCCACCTATGATGGTTGGTTGCCCTATATCCACTACCTCACTGGTTAGTGAGGAGGGGAATCATACGAGTAGGGCGGCTGATGAGAGTTCGACTGTGGTGGGTAGCATTTCTTCTTTTCCCAGAGGACAACGGGTAATAAACCTTCTATCATGGAACATTGCCGGGTTAAAGAGGAAGCTCGACATCCCGGAGTGGCATACATTCATTGAGCAGTTTGAAGTTTGCCTCTTTCAGGAAACATGGAGCTTAGTCCCGCTGCACAAATCGGGGTTTTCCACCCACTTTGTGCCTGCTGTAAGTAGAGGTAAGGGCAGACCAGCGGGTGGGCTCATTGTTTGGTTAAAAATAGACCTGAATTGGGGGGTCACACGCCACCATGTGGACTGTAACGACATACTCCACCTTTCGGCGAGAGGACGGGAGGATGCAGCCAGGCTTGACCTATTCAATGTTTACGTTAGAGGGACACCGGGTGACTCTACCTCTTTGACTCTATCAGCCCTTGAAATGGCCTTAGCCAACTGCTCTTGTTCGGCTAAAATCCTTGTGGGGGGTGATTTTAACTGTACTTTCGAACCCCTCCTTGGGGATGACCCTTTGGGAATTGAGGAGGAGGATTCGAAATGGTCCATCCCAACGCTCTCCCTCCCCACTATTAAGAAATGGTCACCTAAGGTTATTCAATTGAACGCACTGACTAGGGATTTTAAACTAAGAGCCCTTAATGGTAGGACTTTATCCGACCAGTCAGGGGCAGTGACCTTTAATAGACTATCAGGCCCGTCCCGGATAGATTACATCTTAATGAATGTTGGATTCTGGGCGGACCTCATTGATATGAAGGTCTCTCCTAGTCAGGATAGTGACCACAACCCCTTGTGCTGTAAGTTCAATTGGGGGGGTCTTAATGTTGGGGGGGTGAGTGACTCCTTAAAAATATCTAAAGAGGTGGTCCCATGTAGTAACAACCGCAGATTAAAATGGGACAAGGCCAACCTAGGGGAGGACGAGATGGATAGTATTAGGACCCTGATTGAGGGTTTGTCCTCTAAACTAGAGATCTGGGAGGGAGACAACCGACCTACTGACCCCCATCACCCCTTACTTGATTCTGTCTATAAATCAACAATAGACCAAGTGGGCCAATTCTTTACTTCCAAGGGGAAAGGTAATAGGGTTCCGGCTACGCCGTCTACTCTTTGCAAACCTTGGTACACTGAACAGTGTAAGAGTTCTAGGAAAAATTTGACAAGGGCTCTGCTTTCGGGTGACCCTCTGCTGGTTAGAGCGGCCAGAAGGGATTATCTGAAAGCACTAGTTCTGGCCAAACGGGAGTGGGAGGAACGGCATTGGCAGGAACTCTCCTTGGCTGTGAGCAGTAAGAACTCGAACCTCTTTTGGGATTTGATTAACAAAACAAGGCAGGGTAAATCGCAACCACTGGCTGTTCATATAACTAGCCAGCAATGGTTTACTCACTTTTCATCCCTATATGGCGGCATAGAGGAAATATCTAGTTTGGGGGTGAAGGGGTTGGGTGATGGGGTAAAACTGGACGATACAGATCTGTCATTTTCGCCCTCAGAAGTATTATTGGCAATCAGACGCCTCACCCCTAAGAAAGCCGCCGGGCAGGATGGGATCCCCGGAGATCTGCTGAAGGCTGAGCCAGAAGTTTGGGCCAAACTAATTGCCAGTATTATGAATCTGATCACGAGGGGTCATCAAGTACCAGACTCCTGGAAAGGAGCCGAGGTAGTTACTGTGCACAAGAAGGGGGCAAGAGATGACCCTGCGAACTACAGACCCATTAGTCTGATTGACATCATCCAGAAAGTGGTTGGCAGGGTCATCATCTCGAGAGTTGACGACTGGATAGAGGAGGCTAGTGTTCTCTCCCACTTGCAGGCGGGGTTTAGAAAGAGGGTTGGCACGATGGACCAGGTCTTTCGCTTTTTTGCAATCTATTGGAAGGCGGTTACCATCAAGAAAGGCAGTTTGTATATGGCCTTCATAGATCTCAAGACTGCTTTCGACCTGGTCCCTCGTGCAAAACTCTGGCAAATACTTGGCGAAATGGGGTTTCCCAGTAGCCTTCTGCATCTAATAACGAAGCTGCATGAGGGGAATTATGCGCGGGTTAGATGGGGTTCGCAGGGACAGTTAACAGATAAGATCCCTGTGCGGAGAGGAGTACGCCAGGGTTGTGTTATGGCTCCGACTCTCTTCTCCCTATTTGTAAACGGAGTTGTGGACCATCTGAAGGGGGAAGAGACGGATGCCCCATCCCTGGCGGGGGAGAAAATCCCCACACTTCTCTTCGCGGACGATACCCTATTAATCTCTAAATCCCCGGTGGGCTTACAAAAACTCCTGAACCTGTTTAGCTCCTTTTGTACTACTCGAGGCTTAACCATTAACACTTCAAAAACCAAATTGATGGCTTTTGCCCCCTCTAAAAGATTTAAAAATCACCTCGTGCTCAATAGTGCCCCCCTTGAGCTGGTCACATCTTTTGATTATCTTGGAGTCCGGATAAACAGCCGTATGACCTGGAAAGATCATCTTTCCAAAATGCTCCTTAGTCATCATAGAGTTTCCGGGGCGACGCTGAAGGAACTCCGGGAATCTTCCAGTAAACCGGTTTCTCCAGTTATGGCCATCTATGAGGGTCAGATTCTTCCTTCAGCATTATATGGCTCCGAACTTTGGGGGTTTGAAGGGGTTACAGATTTGATGGTGGCAGAAAATAATTTCTTTAGGAAAGTGGCTGCTCTCCCTGCTTCAACACCAATGATCCCCCTAAGACTAGATTTGGGCAGAAGATCTTTAAAAGACCTGGTGAGGCTTCGCCCGTTGCTCTTCTGGTCTCGACTAAGAAGAACTGAGGAGCTGGCTAAGTATGCAGAAGGGATGGATGATCTACTCTTGCTGGACACAGGTAATAAAATAGGATGGCTAAAAAAACTGAAAGATTTGGCCATCAATCTGGGTCTAAGAGAGGCATGGGAGTCTCAATCCCCGCCACCCAAAGCCGTTATTAAAAAACTTTATTGGGATTGGGTCCAGAGTGAGGCCACGAGGGCTACGAATGTGGGTTCACTTACGGACAAATTTTTATCAATTAAGAGTATAAGGAAATTGGAACCCTTTTTTGACCTAATAACTAAACCGTTGGATCGATCACTGTACCTGAAATTGCGCTATGGGACGCTTCCAGTACTTGATTTCACGGCAAGTTGGTCGGCCTCTGATGCCCTCTCACGTACATGCCCCGGCTGTGCGGCCCCCAAGGAATCGGTGGCCCACCTGTTGTTTGCATGCCCAGCCTATAAAGGGGCGAGGAAGTTTTGGCTGAAACCGGTCTGTAGGGAATTAGGGCTGAGGTGCCATAAACAGGCACTCCGTGTCCTCTCAACAGACTCTTCGTCTGCCATCATGATCTGTGGGGTGGCTAAATTTTTGGGAAACGCATGGCGGATACGCTCCCGTTTATTAAAATCTCGGGGGGCCCTACTGGTCGATACTAATCTGGTTGTGTTGTAAATGTATCAAAATGAGATCTCCCTGTTTTTATGTATTTTACAAATTTTTATGGTAAATGTGAATTGTATATGTATATGTGCTCTTTTATGGTGATAAAATTGCCGAATAAAGATATTTCGTTCGGATATTGCACTTTCAGAACCAGACTTAACGCTCTATGTAGATGGATCATGCATGAGAACGAGTGCAGGAGAGTTAGTAGCAGCCTATGCTGTGACCACTGCTACAGAAGTCATAGAGACACAGAAAATAGACACATTGTCAGCACAAGCAGCAGAGCTCATCGCTCTGACACAAGCCTGCATAAGAGCTAAGCACTTGAAAGTAAACATTTATACTGATTCACAATATGCCTTTGGCGTTGTTCATGATTTCGGGGTACTATGGAGGGAGAGAGGTTTCCTGACCTCTCATTGGACCAAGATTCAGCATGGCCAGCTTATTCAGGCCCTGTTAGAAGCCATACATTTGCCTACAGCCATTTCTATCCTGAAGTGCAAAGCTCACACCAAAGTTACAGACACCATTTCCCAGGGTAATGACCTGGCAGACCGGACAGCTAAACTTACAGCCCAGACAGCCCAGACACCAACAGACACGACAAGGACAGAGGTACCATTACTGACAACAAGTATGACAGTCAGGGATCCCACACAAGATGTACTTGACATACAGACACATGCCACCACAGATGAGATAAAGAAAATGGACTGAACAAGGAGGGGTCCAGACTGACCAATGTTGGATGACTAAGGGAAAAAGCTCATGGTTTCTCCCAGATTCTATGGTACAAGTAATCATAAATACAGCCCATAGTCCAGCACACTTAGGAGAAAAAGCAATGTTAGACAGCTTACAGAACATCTGGTTTAACAAGCACATGCGTGCAGCAGCGAAGCAGAAAGTACGAACATGTATGATGTGTTGTCAGTTCAATCCAGGTAAAGGCATCCCGGTGGAACAAGGCCGATTTCATCCTCCTGACCACCCTTTTGAGGTTCTCCAGATGGATTATATCCAAATGGACAGATGTAGAGGTTACAAGTACGTCTTGGTAGTTGTATGTGCACTGTCTAGATGGACAGAAGCATATCCAGTTCCAGATTATACTGCTGTGACAACAGCCAGACAATTAGTGCGCGAGTACTTCCCCAGGTATGGATTACCTCGGGTGATCTATTCAGATAACGGCCAGCCATTCTCCTCTGAATTAATGAAACAAGTGTCCCTTCTGTTAGGTTATACATGGAAGTTCCATTGTGTCAGACACCCAGAAGCAGCAGGCCTTGTAGAAAGACATAATCAGACCCTCAAGACAAAAATTGCCAAGATCTGTGCAGAAAAAGGCGTGGATTGGATGGTAGCCTTGCCGGTTGCTCTCTTTTACATGCGTATGGTAGCTCATTCCAGAACAGGCCTATCTCCGTATGAAGTGGTCTTCGGTAGACCGCCAAATATGTGGGGTACGCCTATGCCCAGAAAGATAACTGATGTTGACAGTAACATGCTGACAGATTACCTGGCTTCCTTGATGTCTGCACTACTCTCTTGTCGTTCACAGGTTGCTGCCGCTTTCCCTGACAACACACAGGTCAAGGAACACGCCATAGTCCCAGGGGACTTTGTGTGCATCCGGAATTTTGATCGTTCCAGCCCCCTCGAGCCGCGCTGGAAGACCCCGAAATTGGTGCTTCTTACCACGAGGACCGCGCTGAAAGTGGAGGGACGCAAGGGCTGGATCCATGCCCATCACGTTAAGCGGTATTTCGGACAATGTGGAACATTTGCAAAGAACATTGACTTTAATGACAATACAGACTTTGTGCCGCCTTTGCTTGAAAAGACCCCTCAGCAAGAGTATAGGTCCAAGCTAAGATCTAGTAAGTCAGACGTAGTTTGATTGTTTAAGCCCACCCGGTGGTGAATCGGTTAGACTAAGATTTCTGACATGTATAAGATCACATATGAGAATAGCAAGAAGAGAGATAAAAAGGAAAAATACTGCAAGACATTACGCAGTAGATGTATTGTTACCTTGATCATTCTTTTTATTCTGTGCATTGTTATAATCTGTGTCAGTTTATTGCTACATGTTTTCTTTCCCATTTCTTCACATATATACTCTTCCAGTAACAGTACCATAGAGCATACATTTAGTGTATTGCCACCTCATGAATTGTCATATCGACTTGCCTTGCGTAACAATACTTTTATTCAAATGTTACACCATTCTCACCAGACCAGCAATGCAACTGATTGCTGGGTATGTGGCCAACTACCCCCTTATCAGAAAACAAAGGGAGTTCAGCCGAAATAATTTCTCAAATTTTCGGAAAAAAGGCCCATTGGATAACATGGCAAATCGCACCTCCGCACAAAACATGCTTATTCCACCACTTCCACAGCTCAGATCCTTTTTAAATTTGGCATCACAGTAGTCCAAGCGATGCCCTACATCCTCACCAAAAAGCAACCAAATCCCTCCACTGGAACGGGTACGAATTTCCGTTCAAAAACACGCCCCCCCGCAAACACCAAACAACGCCATAATCCCTCAACACCTTGTTAAACAGCATGTTAAAACAAATACTGCCTTCTCAATACAAGATATTAACTCTTTGGCAGCTGAAGCACAATCTTTCCCCAATGACTGCAGTACATGGGAAAGTCATGAACTCATCTCTCCACGTTATCACATAACACGTACGCACATCTTCAAAACGTTTTCTCCAAACACTTGAAAGAGATCCAGCTCTCTCCTGCCTAACGTAATGTCAACATACTCTGCACAAACCATATCCACATGGCGCTATTCACAAGCCATATTTACAAGAAACTCAACAAGTTATAATAATGACATGCTCTTCATAAACCATATTTACGAGGAGCTATTTACAAGGAACTTCACTCTCAGACGGACTTTCCTCTTCAAAACATCACGCCATACCTATTTCATTTGCGGTCAGACAGCCTATGTACATCTGCCCTTAGACTGGGGTGGGACTTGTTATATAGCAGACTGAAACAGCGTGGGAGCAATATACAGATTTCAACAAAGGTTTCTTTTTCTTTGTTGGCCCCGTCCAAAACAGTAAACTAATACGCAAGTTAACAAGAACCCTTGAAGCAGTAGTGAATGCGACTGCATCTGCCCTGGCAAACTTGACCCAGGAGCAGTCTGCCATGATACTATCTCGGTCTGCAGTGTGGCCTGGCGATTTGCGGCCTGTGTGCAACTGCTTGCGTTCCCCATCCACACGTACAAAGGATAAAGATGAAGAAATGATTCTGTATGATCAACTATACGGTCTCATGAATATAGATGTATCCTAAAGGGTTATGTAGGAGACAAGGAGGGAATGAGGAAAATGATATTTTGCCTGACCAAAATGTCCACTACATACACCCTATGTTACATACATGTGCATGTCACCCATGCATATTTCTCGTAGTGGCCTGAATCACTAGGCCTCTGCATACATGTCCTGCAAGTCATCAAGTCATCAAGTCTCCCAAACATTAAGCTAACATGAAGGCCCATGTTTTTGCATTTTGCATTGTGCACTTTTAAATAAATATCGTACTGAACCTTTTTTTTGTGGTTGAGCCTGAAACCACTTTCTGAAAAATTGTTTTCATGACTCCTGGCACACTGAAAACTGCAGTCACGTCAGCAAGAAGCCTGCCAAGACAGTGTTATGAATAACAGTTATCTGTTTTCAGTACAGAGTGGCATCCCTGCCCGGTGAGGAAAAGTAAACAGAACCCGTCCGCGACAGATAGGGCCTAACTCTCTGTCTCAGCCCCCATGCAATGAACGGAGAAATATATGCCTTTTCTTTATTTCTAGTGATGAACAACCTTTGCTTCAGATAAAACATCCCCTGACTCTAGATATCAGCTGTACCAGACGTGCTCAAGTCGCCCTGACACAAGAGATTTCTCTGCTAGGCCGAAAGTCAGCTCTCCTCCCAATACACGTCAATTACACGTCATACTCAAGTTGCACAATTAGGGCAGAGTTCCAGCTGGTCATGCATACTCCTCCTCTAAGTACCCACCCACCTATGACACCTACCTATCACCTACCTATGACTCATCAAGTGTACACCCTCATACACGCCCACATGCTCTTATCTCTTTCTTCTTATCTCTTTCTTTCTTGCTCTGCCTGGAGCGCTCCTCCCTATGTACAAGGAGTAAAATGTATATATTCTGTTCATTGTTATTAAATGTTAGATTACTCTTCCTGAACCTCAGTGGTGATGGAACATATTCTCCCTTTGACTCGAGTTATTGGAATAAAGCCCATTTTAACTTGGACACCACGGATCCTGTCTCTCATTTGATGCATGATACTTTGTTAATGCCTAGAAATTCTGCCAGGGTAATATTTTATTTACGACAGTAGCATGGAGTGGGTAGGTTGATTTGGAGTGGGTAGGTTGATTTAGAGTGGAGTGGGGTCGATTGGTCTATAGTGGAGTGGGGTAGACTGTAATGAGTTGAAATGTAGTGGAGTGGATTGAGTGGGGTGGATTGAGTGGGGTGGATTGAGTGGGGCGGATTGAGTGGGGCGGATTGAGTGGGGCGGAATGAGTGGGGCAGATTGAGTGGGGCGGATTGAGTGGGGCAGATTGAGTGGGGCAGATTGAGTGGGGCAGATTGAGTGGGGCAGATTGAGTGGGGCAGATTGAGTGGGGCAGATTGAGTGGGGCAGATTGAGTGGGGCAGATTGAGTGGGGCAGATTGAGTGGGGCAGATTGTGTGGGGCAGATTGTGTGGGGCAGATTGTGTGGGGCAGATTGTGTGGGGCAGATTGTGTGGGGCAGATTGTGTGGGGCAGATTGTGTGGGGCAGATTGTGTGGGGCAGATTGTGTGGGGCAGATTGAGTGGGGCAGATTGAGTGGGGCAGATTGAGTGGGGTAGATTGGGGCAAACTGGGTGGAGTGGGGTAGGTTGTAGCGGAGTGGGGTAGATAGTAGTACGGTAGATAAGAGTAGGGTAGTTTAAGGGTAAAGTGGTGTGAGGAGAGTGAGGTGGATGGAGCAGATTTGAGTAGAGTGGGGTGGGGCAGAGAGGACAGTTTGGTGGGGAGTGGGGTACTTGGAGTGGGGTACATTTGGGAGGTGGAGTGGAGTATCTGGAGTAGGGTAGATTGGATGGATTAGAGTAGGATACATTTGAATGGAGCAGGGTAGATTGGAGTGGAGTGGGGTAGAGTGGGATTGGGTGTATTGGGGTAGATTGGGTGGATTAGAGTAGGGTAGATTGGAATGGAATAGGGTGGAGTAAGGTAGATTGGAGTGTAGTGGGGTATATAGGAATGGGGTGGGGTAGATTTAAGTGGGGTGGAGTGGGGTAGATTTGAGTGGAGTGAGGTAGAGTGGAGTGAAGTAGAGTGGGTGGAGTAGATTGGGCTAGAGTGGAGTGGGTTAGATTGGAGTGTAGCATGGTAGATTGGAGTGGGACAGATTGGAATGAAGTGGGGTTGACTGGGAGAGCGTGGCAGATTGCTGTAGAGTGGAATGGTCTAGATTGGAGTGAAGTAGGGTGGGGTAGCTTGGAGTAGGCCGGAGTGGGGTAGATAGGAGTGGAGAGGAGTTAGATAGAATGGAGTAGAGTAGATTGAGAGGATTGGAGTAGGGTAGATTAGAGGAGAGTAGGGTAGATTAGAGGGTAGTCGGTAAATTAGAGTGGAGTGGGGTAAATAGGGGTGGAGCGGGAGGATTGTGGTAGATTGGAGTGGGATACATTGGAGTGGAGTAAATTGGGTGGATTAGAGTAAAGTATATTGGAATGGAGTGGGGTAGATTGAGGTAGGCTGGAAAGTGATAGACTGGAATGGGCAGTTTGGAGTGGGGTAGATTGGAGTAGATAAGACTTGACTGGAGTGATGTAGATGGGGGTATATTGGAGTAGAGTGAAGTGCAGTCGAGTGGGTTTGTGTATATGGGAGGGGTGTAGAATGGAGTAGAGCTAGATTGGGTAACGTGGTGTGGGGTTGATTGGAGTGGAATGGGTTAGATGGGAGTAGACTAAGTGGAGTGGGTGAGATTGGAATGAAGTACATTGTATTGGATGGAGGTAGACTGTAGTGAAGTAGAGTGGGGTAGTATTGGAGAGGATAGGATTGAGGTAGATTGGAGTAAAGTGGGGTAGACTGGAGTGGAGTGGGTAAGTGGTATGGAAAGGAGGGGCATGGAATGGAGGGGCATGGAATGGAGGGGCGTACAGTGGAATGGCGAGAAATGGCGTTGAGTGTCTTACAGAGGAGTATCGTAGAGGAATGTGGAGTAGCATGGCAGAGTGGAAGGGCATACAGTGGAACAGAGTGTTGTAGAGTGAAGTTGTGTAGAGTGGAATAGTGTAAAGTGGAGTGGCGAGTGTGGAGTATGAAGGGAATGAAAGCACACTTCCATTACA
The DNA here is from genome assembly GCF_964261635.1 of Lissotriton helveticus. Taxonomy (NCBI): domain Eukaryota; kingdom Metazoa; phylum Chordata; class Amphibia; order Caudata; family Salamandridae; genus Lissotriton; species Lissotriton helveticus. The sequence continues at coordinate 978,626,753 of NC_136057.1, read as the reverse complement.
GACAACACATTTTCAATTGAAATGATCATTGCATTCATACAGACACAAATTTACTGTGCTCAAATGATAGTGTGGAAATGTCATCACCTAGTGTATTGATGTGTTCTGATCATGTTCAATTTTTGAATCCACCACACTTCAGAATTACAAAACAAAAATGGAAATAGCTGTGATCAGAGATGGGTGAAGAGGAAACTGCGACACATTCAAGATCCATGATTTTACAAGCATGGCCGACTTGCTTTCTCTTAAATTCGGCTCAAGTTGTGTACAACCTTCTAATGAGGATCTAAGCTGTAAGGTTACTACACAACAGTTCAGGAAGCCCTGAGCAAATCAGCAAGGTTGTAAACCAAGCCCAGAGTTGCTCTAATGCAAGCCAATGTCAAACTGCAATTATCACCACTGTGACCTAAACCCTACGGAGGGATTTAGGAGCAATGAAAGCAAGATGCTAGCAATACTTGCGATTTCTGTTGTGAGTTAACCTACCTGGTGCTAAACAGAAAGTTGCAGCAAAGAGCGCAAATCCCCACAGGGAACTGCCATAATGGCATCCCTACTAGGAAGTGGCAGGAATGAATGTGGATCTCTTTAGGGCTAGATGCAATCAGAGCAGTATTGAATCTCTATTAGGAGGAGGAAGATATGAGCCACATCCATGCCATGATGCAACAGAAATAATGCATCCCTGAGAACGTGAAATATTCCATCAGTCTTTGAGGTTAGTATAGTGAAAACATTGTACATTGTTTGACGACAGCTACCTCCCAGGCCTCCAAATTTTCAATGATTCTACCTCTTGCAAAGCTACTAGAAGAGGATGCTGCAGCAAAACAACATTTTTGCAGAGAGATTGAACATTGTCAACCTCAACCCCTTTCAAGCCAGCTTTGTAATGTGTTTTGTGTAGTAGCAGGAGTCATGGAAAGTCCCTGTGAAAGGCTCCATGGTTTTCAACAAAATAATGCATAGCTTTCTTTTCAAACTAATGAGAGAGGTAGGAATATAAGTCCCCAACTTGATTAGTTCATTTATGTCTGCCCACTTCCAAACAGCAGACATATTCTCATTTGAATTTTCTTCTAAGGCAGTCCAATTAGGAGTTTCACAGCACTCTGCAGTATCACCTCTGCTATCTGTTGTTCTAGATTGCTAGCTGTCCTAGTTTATAGCTAGAAGGTAAACATTTTCATGTATGCAGAGGCTCCTTTTGAGCTTAAAGAATAGGGAATCTGACCCTCAGGTCTAACCATCTACTCTATCCTTAACAATATTAAATGTTTTACAGACTTTCTTAAACTATATACCACCAAGTCAGAGATACTCCTAGCTCCATCAGATTTTCTGTTCGGTTTCTGGTGCACCTCAATTGACAAAAGCACTATTCCTACAAATGTGGTTCATTATTTGGGGACTTTGGTTGACTCTTAACCTTTCATTGAAACGTCAGGACATGCTTTTATCTTATGCAGGTCACCTTTCTAATTGTTAACATTCTTGTTCTCTCACAACACATTTTCTCTTGATACGCCATCCTGTATCCACAATGCATTCAAAATTTAGCAATCTCAAACTAAAAACATACAACTGTATTTTCCACTACGCATCAAGCAATATATTTTGAGCAGGTAAACGGGTTATCCTCAAATCTTTTCTTGTGGTGCACAGAGATGTTTTAGATTCAAGGCCTTGGATAGTGAGAGCCTACTTCCAAATAGTATTATTAATAATATTTGTCACGGTGTGCACTACGGTATCAGCAATCAAGCAACCCTTTCTAGACAGTTCTATAATTTCCTTCGAAGACCGGAGTCTGATTAAAAGGTATAGGTCAACTTCTCAAAAACGTTTAATACTCTGTTGATGGCACCGCCTTACTCCAGCAAATGGATTGCAGACATATTCTTTCAAACGTGTGCGCACCGGGAACCGCTTACATGTTTTACAAAAACATTTCAAATCATTACCTCAATAGCAGCACACCCATGGGTGAATAATACAAAGACGGTGTTAAACATCTATTTCATGAGGCTATGTGTGCTCGAGATAAGGCACCATACAGTGCATCCAAAATATAGTCAATTAGGTAAAGAAAGACTCAGTAATTGAGTTCTACAGCAGAAATACATTTTAAAGATTTACTACAACAAACTGTAAAAGTGTGGCAATGAGATCATATATGCACATGCATAAATACACTGACATGAAGGCTCTTCAGTAAATAGGCCACTCTGAATGGACTGCAAAATCCGAATCATTTTAAGTCCCAAGTAAGCAGCGAAATCAATATGAAGACAGGACAGCATCCATAGTAGCACTGGAAAAAGCTCTGGCTCACCTTCAAAATCTGGGTTTATATACAGTTGTCTTGATAGGAAATCATTTATGTCTACAACATCATAATGGTGTGAGGAAAACAATCATACTCTCAGCAAATCAGAGCACAGTTCTATTAAACGTCATATTGATTTAGCATCTAAGCCCTATCCCATTACATGAATATTGATTCTGCTCACCCTATGCCAATTGCATCCGGAGATGGCAGGATAAACCAGTTACAAGACCAATAGTAAACTATTATGAAAGAATAGTAAGCTAGCAGAAGAGCCTTGTGGATTACAACATTATTGTGCCTGTGTTCAAAAGTTTTCTTTGAGAACAGCAAGAACAACGTCAGTGGAAATAAACAAATGTGACTGCTTAACTGTGTGCTACAGAAATGATGAACAGCGAATACATGTGCTGGAGGAGACCTCTATGTTTAACAAGATTGAGCCAGGAGCAAATTGGCACCTAGTTAACATAAGCCAGAAAAACATACTTCTATAAGACATAGAAAATCTCTTTCAAATGCAATAGCACCATATCGACATATACACATACATTTGAGAGTAAAGCCATGTTCTGCACATTGGTAAAACTGCTCAAAAATATAAACTGAACAAAATCTTTACCAAGCACTAGTTGCCCTTTCTAAAACATTCTAGTGATTGCTCTTCAGTCCACATCGGACTGCTTGAAATTTCAGAATGCTCTGAAATCCTGGCTACCTCCCATCTTGGCTGTTCAGTCAAGAGTTGACAGTTACAGTTTGTATGCAGCTACTCTTCCAGTTATCAATAGCGCTAATAAACCTCTATGGGGTGTTGGCACACACTATGAAAAAATACATAACATTACAGGTGATAGTAAGGATGGCATCCATACAAGAAACCAACAGAAAGAGGGTTGCCACCCTAAAGGGAGACAACAGCAATCACCTTGCATCTATACAAGGAGGTGTTGGCATTGAGAGAAGGGAACAGTTTAACTACTCCATTAAAACACTGGTCCAGTTGTGACAATTAATGTGCATGACCCTTGAGTGCTGGGGTCAATGAATGAACATTCCTACACTGCAATAAAGCAGCATCCCTACAGACTACTGGAGGCTCAGACATTTTTATTCTGTAGGGTAGGAATGAGCAAAGAATATACATCTATATAGGCAGGGAAAGGTATGAGAAGTGTGAAACCCAAGTTATTGTCTTAGTGAAACTAACTGCTGCAGCCTTGTTCTCTTGCTCATGCTAAGCATGCCTTGACGTGCCTATCTATGACGTTTAGAGTCACTATTATAAATCTTTTACATCTTAACTCTCGAGATGCAAAATAAACTTCAACGTCGGACTCACTGCACTGGCCAAAGGTGGGATTTAAGATCGTTGGTGGAAAACCCTCGGGAAGAGTGCAGCGAGATAGTCGCTCATGTGGTCTATGACTTACTATGATGAATTTGCCTTTAATATCCTGAGTTGAGGTACTGGAATATGCCCACTGGCAGCCTGTGAAGATATTCCACAAACACAGCCAACACCATCATAAACTTTCTAATGAATGAGAGAATTTATAGAGCGAGGTGTTCACTCCAAGGAGCATCTTGGTGCTATCGAAAGTGGGGAGGCTGTGATGGGGATATTAGTGGGTACAGTTGTGTAGAGCGATCACATGAGTGATAGCACTATGTGTTCTGGGGCCGCAAAGATCCAGGTTTTTAAGAGTTTCTTGAACACGAGTTCAGCCTGTGCCAGTCTCATTTGGGTGGGTAAGATGTTCTAGGCCTTAGTTCCTAGGACTGCCATTGACTCTCCTCCTCTAGATGTCAGGTGGAAAGTAGGGGGAGGGTGTTAGAATATTTTCTGTGGATGATCATAGGAGCCGATTTGTGATGTATGGTTTGATTCTGGACTTTAGGTATTTGGGTCCTGTTGCCCTGAGGGTTCTGAATATGATTACTAACATTTTAAAGAGAATCCTTTCATTTATGGACAGCCAATGGAGGGCATTGAGTGCTGCTGTGGCCGAGGACATCCGTGGTACTTTTAATACCAGCAGGACTGCCACGTTTTGGACTATCTGTAGTCTTTTCAGAACCACCTTTTTTTTGCTCCTGCATATATGCTGTTGCAGTAGTCCAAGTGTGACAGAATTAGGGCTACTGTCACTGTTTTTCTGGCTGTGACAGGGAGTAGATTAAAAAAAATGTGAGGGTTTTTATGATGTGGAAGCATATGCCTGCCACCGAGAAGGCTCGCTTGTGGAAGGAGAGAGCATACATTTCTGACTGTATCCACTGTGATAGGCGGTGGTGCCGTGTCAGTCGGCCACCACTGTTTGGGCATGAAGATATTGGATTTCCGAAGCAGTATGATCTGTTTTTCGACTGATACATTTAAGGTGGTTTGTTTTCATCCAACCCATAACTACGGATAGACCGCGCTGAAATGTTTCTTCAGCTGCTGTGGTATTCTTGTCCAGAGTGAGGATAAGCTGAGTGCCATCCACATACGAGATAGACTCGATGTCAAAGGATGCTATAAAGTTTAGCAACGGTAACATATAAATGTTCAAAAGTGTTAGACTCGGGGCTAAGCATTTCTGTTGATTTGAAGTTGCCTAAAGTTACTATTTGTCTCCTGTTTTCCAGGAAAGAAGTTAGCCAAGCCAAGGCTTTGTGAGAGATGAAGTTGGCCGCAAGCCTATCTGCCAGGATGTCATGGAAGACCGTATCAAAAGCGGAAGATAGGTCCAACAGAATCAGTACTGCATTCTTCCCTAGGGTTTCTGATGTGTGATGCAGCATTGACTCTGTTGAGTGACCAGGCCTAAAACCCGATTGTTTGGGGTGAAGAATGTTGGCTTCTTCCAGATAGTCATTTAATTGCGCGTTGACTAGTTTCTCTGCTATTGTGCTCAGACAAGGTAGCAACAAGATGGGTCTGAGATTAGAGAGAGTGGTTGGGTCTGGTAGTTTCTTTTTTTGGGATGGGTTTAACCGAAGCAATATTCCAGTTTCCCGGTACTTTTGCTAGTCTGAGGGAAGAAGGAAGAGTTGATTATTTGGTTGATGATAGGGTTTATGATGTTAATGAGAGCGTTTAGAATTTTTGGGGGGCAGGGATCAAGAGGCGAACCTGATTTACAAGAGAGAATAGCTTGCCGGGACTGTTCAAGGCTAATCTCCTTAAAACAGTTGAGCCCTGTTCTGTTTTTTCAGACAACAGCTTCTGGAGGTGAGGGGTTATTTACTGTAAAGTCTTTTTTTAAGACTTTGATTTTTTTGTCGAAATACTCAGCTATCTGGTCACATAAGCTTTGTGACATCGGAATATCGTGTTCTAGCACTTTAGAGTTGGTGAAAGGTTTTACGATGTTAAAGATTATTTTCTGATCGGACTCTGCCTGGTTAATGAGATTGAGATAGTGTTCCCTCTTTTCTATTCTGATTTGCTGATGATATTGCTTAAGAGTTGCTTTGAATGTAGTGAGTTCTTCTGGTTTGTAGTTTTTCCTCCAGATGCATTCTAGTTTTCTGCCCTTGCCCTGTAGCTCTTTTAGTGGAGAGGTGAACCAAGGGGAAGAGTTTTTATTGGGCAAGCTTTTCTGGGTGGGGCGGAAGGCGCCAAGTTGTTGGCTAGTGAGGCCATCCAGTCATTGAACATGTGGGTATCAGTCGAGGGGTCCCCGGTTAGGGTAGGTTTACTTAATTCTGCCTTTACATACAGGGTAGGGTTTGTTAGCATTTTGCTCCACTTTCGTCTCACTTTGAGGTCGGGTTGACTAGAGTTACTCACAGGTTGTTTGGTGGGGTAGTCAATCCTGAAAGGGAGGAACTTGTGGTCCAACCACGTAATAGTGACCGGAGGGTCAACTTTAAGACTAGTGGAATTGGTACGGAGTCCATCCAGGGTGAGTCCTGCAGAATGTGTGGGCCCTTCTATCCGTTGTTTCAGTCCCAGGGTGTTTATGATCTCTCTAAAGATTTTCGTACTAGGGGTGTCAGTTGATTCCAAGTGTGCTAAAATCTCCCAAAATGGTAAAATTGGAGTATCTGACCACCAGGGCGATCATGCTTTCACCCAGTGTATCTATGAACTTGAGGCCATACCCTGAAGGTCTGTGTTAGAACTGGGGGTCTCTAGTTGGCAGAGATAGGTACCACTGTCCAAATAGGGACCCTTGCTTCTAGTCAAGGTAAGGAGGAAACACTCTTTAGATAACCTCTGCTCATCCCCTTGGTCGCTAGGCACAAGCAGTCAGGCTTATCCAAAAGCAATGTATAAAGTATGTGTACCAACACTCACAGTAACACAGTGAAAACACCACAAACTGACTCCACAACAGTTTAGAAAAATAAAGGTATTTAATCTAAACTACACAAGACCGAAACGAAAAAAATCCAACATACACAGTTCAAAAATATGGTTGCAAAAGAGTTCTTAAGGTTGCGATAACAATAATCCACAGTTGCGTCACGTTTAGCCAACAGTACCTTTTAAATGCGACACAGTTCCAAAGCAGAAGCTGGTGCGGTGGAAAACAAGCGATGCGTTGCTCCTGAGACCCTGGGGAGGCGATGCGACAACCCCGCTGCAGCAGCGGGCATGTTGCGATGAATCCGGTCTGTATGGGGAGGAAGGCGATGACTTGTATGGATTCCGGTGTGTAGGTTCCGTAGGAAGTTTACTCTCGCAAAGGCACGATGCGATGGTCTGTAGGGGCTGCGACGATGCGCGGACCAGCGGTGATCTTCCTCTCGCAGCTCGATGCGATGGCTCTGCGACAACACTCGCAGCGACGTGATGCGGTCCGCAAGCAAGCGGTGCGACGATTTCACCCAGCGACGACAGCCTCTGCGACGACATTTGCAGCGATGGTAGTCTTCCTGCACCGGTCTGGTGCGTCCCGCAAACGAAGGGTGCGACGGCGATCTCGACCTTCGTAGCGGCGGGAATTTCTTCGCACTGTCAGTGATGGGCTCCGCAAGCAAGCAATGCGTCAAAACTTGCAGAAAGTCTTTAAAATCTTGGTTTCAAAGCAGCAAAGCAACAGCAGGTCGGTCCAGCAGAGCAACAGCAGGACAGTCTTCCTTTTTCAGTTTCAGCTTTCCCCTTGGCAGAGGTTCCTTCTTGATTCCAGGATGATCTAATTTTCTGTAGTCAGGGGTCCTGAACTTATACCCCTAAAAGTCTTTGATCCCTTTGTGCAGGAGGGCTCTGAGCCCAGTCTGAACCAGTTCTGGGTGTTCCTTGAGCACTTTGTTTTCCTGGCCTCTCCTTTCCTTTCAGAGAGAAGGGTAGGGTCGTCAGCCGCCCAGCAGGAGGTGGAGCAAGCCTTGTGGAAGGCAGGCACAGCCCTATTCAGGCCCAGGTGCTTCCCCCTTCCACTACTCTAGATGCAGATGGAGCTATTCATCCCAGGGATAGCCCACTCAGACTCTGGGAGCCACCCAGCCCCTGTCACTCACAAACCAGGCAATCAATTCACAAACAGGCCAAGGCACACAGAAAGGTCAGACAAGAGAACAGCAACTTTCTAAAAGTGCATTTCTCAAACATAGGATTTAAAAACAACCTTTCCTAAAAGATGTGTTATTAAATTCTGAGTTCAGGGATACCAGACTTTTATGTCCTATCTTGCTCCTATGGGAAGATATGCTGGTAGCCGCTGTAGCCGGCATCCCCCATGATAGCCTATGGGGCAAGATAGCCTTACAATAGTGAAAAACGAAAATGGCTGTAATTCACTACCAGAGCATGTCACCTGCACAAGTACATGCTCTACCTTTCACATACACTGCACCCTGCCCAAGGGGGTACCTTGGGCCTTCCATAGGGGTGACCAATGTACAGCCACGGATCGTGCAGGGCGTTACATCGAATGCAAATGTGATGCAGCGCGGGTAACGAAATTCGTTTTTTTTTTCCGGTACTTACCTGACATCGTCTATATCCAGCATTTTACAACCCCCCACCCTGGCCATCCTCTGCCTGACGTCACCGCCCGGTGTAACACCCGGCACGAACAGTGGCTGCCAATGTGTACAGAAAGGAAAGGGTTAGGCCTGGCCAGTGGGGACACTGACCTGGAGGACATGGCAGTTCACAGACTGCACACAGGCACCTCGGTGGCAAGCCTGAGACACCATCTTAGGGCTACTCATGTGGGTGGCACAAGCAGTGCTGCAGGCCCACTAGCATCGGTTATCAGCAGCCCTAGCACACTAAGTGCACTTTACTAGGGACTTCTTGGTGACACAAATATGTCAATCATGGATAACCAATCATAATAACGATTTACACAGGGAGCACTTGCACTTTGACACTGAACAGCAGTGGCAAAGTGCCCAAATCATCAAAACCAGCAAAAACTAAATCCAGCACAGCATCAAAAATACAGGAGGTAGAGGCAAAAAGATAGGGGGAAACCACGCCAAAGATGGCAGGTCTAACAGTCTGTAAATCAGGGCTCCGGCAAAGGACATCTAGCTATCAGGTTGGTGACAGAAACCAAGGCTTTCTGCCTCTATTAGATCTGCGATGTCGAATGTGGAGCATCTCAGTGTGTTCCTGTGTATAATTGCTAGCCCCCTCCCCCCTTCGCATAGTTCTATCTTGTCTGGCTATAGTATATCCGGGGAGGATGGCTTGCACAATGTCCGGGTTTGAACAGCATTTTAGCCTAAACAGTGAGTAATTTTGATATGTCCTTACCCTTGAAATACACAATTTAAAAGTGGCCGGTTAAATTGTAAGGTTGTTACGAGTGCCCGGTTTCAAGTAATAGGCACCAAAATGTGCAGTTTAAAGTGCCAGGTGCTTAGGAGGCTGAGAGCCTAAAAATAGTTTAAAACAATTAACACGCACAGCTTCACACAGCTTTACCAATAAATCAGAGACACCGCAATCACAGCGTGTAGCAGAACTGAGAACTGAAATTGGTCCTTAACTACATCAAAGCGAAATAACCTCTTGTGGGGCTGCAGAAAAGGTACATGAAAGCAAGGGCCCTAAATGTCCAAGTACACCATTCAATCTCGAGGGTCTAAGGCAGAGAGGACGTGGGCCAGTCATCATCTTAAATTTGTCCTTCCAAAGGAGGGTGTTAATAAAACTAAAGGTCCGAAATGGGTCCACCATCCTTTTTGAGCAACAAGACGTTACAGGAGTTGTACCGCTTCCCTCTTTCTCTGGGACACTCTCAAAAGCCCCTTTTCAGCAGTGACTGAAGTCTTCATCAAGCATGGAGGCATGATCTGCTGAGCCCTGAGTGAAAAAAGGAGGACCGTAGGAGGGATTGATAGAAAGGAGAGAGCGTAACAATAACTGACAATATGCAAAACCCAAATGTCCAAGATAACTGTTTCGCAGCTGGGCAGGCTGAAGCGTATTGTGCGTTACAATAGCCAAGGGTGACTCTCAAAGGGGGGATCTGAGTCAACTGGCAGCTGCCAGGAAGAGTAAGAGTAGGACTGCTGATTGTGGCCCTTTCTCTGCCGCCACTGCACATGCTGAGCTGGCTGCGTCTGACAGTAAGTTAGGTCCTGGGAGAAACCTTTGAACGTCTTTTATTGTTGCTTGAACTCATGAGCCAAAGAAAGCCACAAAAGAGTATATCAATGAGGGATGCATGCACGCCCCTGGAGAAGCCTATGGAATGCATCTAGGCATGACGACGAATCATCATACCAGTGTTAATAGCCTGATCAACACAATCAATGGTGTTCATACGAGCCTGCACAATGTATTATGCGGTGTTCTGACATTTGTAAACTGAGCAAAGGTGTTCTGAAGTATTTCAGAGATGGGCAGCAAGCTCTCGTTCACTATATCTCAAAGGGCACAGGTGTAATTTGCCCAAAAGGCAGAATACTTTAAGTATCATGGCTGGCAAGAGGTGCTTGCCACCAATTCTTTCCACACTTGGTCGTGGGCACTATTGCCTAATCACAGTCTCCAGAGGCGTCAGATTAATAATTATCTAGGGAGAGTTAGATTTATTTGTTTGGCTTGTGAAACTACTATTAGATTCTTGAACTGCCCCTTGCGTCTATGTAATGGAACCCTGCCTTGCAAGTTTTGCCCATGGTTGGGGCGAGGCCACGAGGCTGGAGTAAAACGGCGGCACACATTGTGCCCTGAGGGACCCTGGCCTATGGTTGCCTCCCTGTTATTACAGAGGCGGAGGAGTGCAGAAAGATTGATTAGTGCTTTTGAAGGGAGAGGCACTGGTTGCGACCAGAGGAGGCCCAAACACAATGACGAGTGATCGCAGGCCACTTTGTCTGTTCTCCTGGCGGGCCTGCAATCCTGGGAGATGCCAGAGCCCCTCTGAACCCAAACTGGGGCCTGCTGAGCAGCGTGTGTTGCAGATCTTTGGTGCACGAAGCCAGAGGTACTTTAAGAGCCTGGTGATTTGAGAGTTGCTCCCCCCCCCCTTTGCACTGTATTCAGTCCAACAATTGTTGAGTACGAACCGCATTGTGGAGGGTGGTGACCCAGAGGATGGGAAACTGAACCTACAAGTGTACGATGAGTTGCTGAGCTGCCCAAACTGGCTCCCTTGCCCCCCTTGCCTCTTCAATGACAGAGATACTGTTTGTGGGGGGCCACTGCACCGGTGGGGTTGTATATTGCCTGAGGCCTGTGGAGCCTGATCTACGGATGCAGGGTAAAGCTCCCGGTCTTCCTCCAAAGCCACCTAGACGAAGCAAGCTCACCCTTGTTCGACTCGTTCACACCCCCAGGGCCTACGTGAAGCCTCTGGCTCAGACAGAGGAGGAGTAGATCAGGATGTCTCCTTGACAGACAAGTTGCTTACCTTCAGTAATGCCTTATTTAGTAGAGACATGACCTATCCACAGATTCTTTACCTTTGAATTTCCCAGTCATCAGACTGGATCAGAAGGATTTTTCTTCTAGCAATACCCCTTCCTGCCAGTAGGTGACATCGGTCAGCTCCGTGTGATATCATCGGCATCGTTTGTGCCGCTGGGTCGTCCACGTCACCTATCTAGGCACCACCTCAGCACGCTGACGTCGGTTACTTTTCACAACTTTCCATGCCAGAAGCGTGGACAGACACAGGTGTGTTTCTGAACTAGGGCCCTGAACGGGATCCACATACCTGACCCTATAAACCTTTCTGCAGTGCGGGGAGGTAGGGTGGGCTGGTAAGGAATCAGCAGTTAGATTATGTCTCTACCAGATAAGGGGTTACTGAAGGTAAGTAACTTGTCCATCTGATAGAGACATCTAGCCGCAGAATCCTTACCTTTGAAAAGATACCCAAGCAATACCATCACTGGAGGAGGGACTTCAGACAAGTTTAGACCAGAAATTCCAGCAGGACAGAACTGCCAAAGAGGCTGTTCCAGCGGACTTGACCGTCAAGGCAGTAGTGCTTGGCAAACGTGTGCAGGTATGACCATGTTGCTGTCTGAAAAATGTCCAGTAATGGAACCCCACATTGCAATGCCGTGGTAGCAGCCTTAGCTATGGTGGAATGATCTCTTAGGCCTTCAGAAGTCTGCTTCTTAGCCAGAGTGTAGCAAATCTTGATGCAGAGGACGACCCATCGGCGGATGGTCCTCTTCTGCACCGCCTGACCTTTCTTCGCTCCTACGTACCCCACGAACAGTGGGTCGTCAATCCGGAACTCTTTAGTGCAGTCAAGGTAAAACGAAAACGCTCTTCTTGGGTCCGGACGATGGAGTTGTTCCTCTTCTTTAGAGGGATGTAGAGGAGCATACAACGTGGGTAAGCTGACAGATTGGCCCACATGAAAAGGTGTGACCACTTTCGGGCAGAAAGATGCCCTAGTGTAAAGCATCAACCTGTCAGGGAATAGTCAGGTAAGGCGGCTTGGATGACAAAACCTGCAATTCGCTCACCCTCCTGACAGATGTTATTACCACTAAAAAGCAACCAGAGGGGTAGTTGTGCAGCTGTTCACATGGAGCGCACATCAAAAAAGTGGGAACCAGATTAAGGTCCCACTGAAGCATAATGAAAGGGGAAGGTGGGAGACGAAGTACATAGCCTTTGAGGAATCCATTTACAATAGGGGATTTAAATGAGGGTTGGTCTGGCAGCCGTAAGGAGGTAGACAGGGCTGAAAGGTACCCTTTGAGAGTCACCAGAGGAGAGTCCGGCTTGGCAAGGGTCAAAATGATAAGAAAAATTTGAGAAAGGGAAGCAGGAAGCGGATAAATAGACATTATCTGTACAATATTTTACACATTTATTACACTGACAGGCATACACTGTTTTGGAGGGCCGCATGGCAGCCAAAATAACATTACAAACGTAAGGAGGAAGGTCGATTGCTATCAACTGCCACCGCTCAATCCTGAGCAAGAAGACAGAGTTCGGATAGAGGACCGCCCCTTGCTGCTGCTACACAAGACTCTTAGGCCTAGATGTAGGTAAATCTCATTTACCGATTCATAAATACCGAATTTTACCGATTCGGTATTCATAAATCGGTAAATGGGATGTAGGTAAATATTCGGTAATTTTTACCGATTCTGTAGGAATCGGTATTTACCGATTCTGTAATTACAAAATCGGTATTTGTCATTGATTCCTATGGGCCTTGAAGCCCATAGGATTCAATGGCAGATACCGATTCGGTAATTACAGAATCGGTAAAAATACCGATTTAACAAGGGGAACAGGGTGTCACTTTGACATCCTGTTGCACCCCTGTTTCGGGCTTGTGTGCCATGTGACACACAGACATGCCCTTAGGGCATGTCTGTGTGCCACATGGCACAGGTGTTTCATGCACAGATGTGCATGTACACTGAAATTCGTTATTTACCATGGTATAGTATTCCATGGTAAATAACGATTTGGTAACGGCCTCTGGCACTGATTACAGTGCCACCTACATATTGATTTACAGAATCGGTATATTTACCGATTCGGTATTTTACCGACTCTGTAAATTTACCGAATCGGTAAATATACCGATTCTGTAAATAAATTGTCCCCTACATTTCAAAACCCAAATACCGGTCAGTAACGGCCGAAATCGGCCGTTACCGACCGGTAAAGGCCTTCCTACATCTGGCCCTTAGTGCCCAGTCAGTGGCCACAAGAATGACTTGGGCCCGGCTGCTCCTGATCTTCATGAGCACTCGGAAAGGAATGGTATGGTATGGGCGGAAAGGTGCATAGGAGGCCTGAGCGCTACTCGAGATGAAAAGCATCTCCGAGCAAGAGCTGCTCTGGAAACACAAATGCATTAAACTGCTAACATTGCATGTTCTCAGCGGAGGCGAACAGAGCTAACCAAGGATCTCCCCATTGTTGGAAGATACCTTGCGCCACCTCTGGATGGAGATGCCATTCGTGATCCACTAGCCATCGACGGCTGAGTTAATCCACCCTGGTGTTCAGAGAATATGCCCTGCTGTTCCAGCCATGTCCAGAAGCGCAGGGCTTCTTGACAAAGGGTCAACGACCCCATCCCGCCCTTTTTGTTGCAGTACCACATGGCGGTGATGTTGTACATGAATACTTGAACCTGCATTCAATGCCAAACGAATCGCTCGGAGCTCCAGCAAGCTGATGTGGAGTACGGATTCTGACAGATACCAGAGTCCTCTGATCTCCACCTCTCCCAGATGGCTGCCCCATCCCAGGAGTGAAGCATGTCACTACTGTGTAATCTGGTTGGGGAAGAGAGAGAGGGGTCAGTCCCCACTGCAGGTCTTGAGCACTTTCCTCCTAGATCTGTGATGCTGTGCCCACAGGAACTTCAAGCCCCACTGCGAAGCCAGCATATGCCATCTGATGTGTCACTAGCAGGATGCCATGAGGTCCAGCAGCCTTCGGAGTCATTCTCATCAAAATCTGGGCTAAAGGCTGAAACATCGGTATCACAGCCTGAATATCTTGGACTACCAGCTTGGGAGGATAGGCCAGAAAATGCACTGTGCCCAGAATAGCTCTGATGAAAAGGAACGGCTGTGAGGGAGTCAGGTATGACTTTGGCATGTTGATAGAGAATGCAGGAGGTTTAACATAGCCTGGAGATGGGAGACAACAACCTGGGGCGATCCTGCCTTCAACAGCCAGTTGTCGAGATGGGGGAAGACTGGCACCCCTGATCTGCGCAGATGATTTGCGACCAGTGCCAGCACCTTAGTGAACATCCGCCAGGCACTCGTAAGGTCAAAGGGGAGCACGGTGAACTTAAAATGCTTGTGGGCTACAGTACACTACAGGTAGAGCCGATGAGCAGCAGGATGGGAAAGTGAAAATAAGTGTCTTGCAAGTCCAATGCTACCATCCAGTCTCCTGGGTCCAGGACAGAAAAGACCTAAGCTAGAGTGGGCTTCTAGAATCTTTCCTTTTTGAGGAAGTCGTTGAGGGCTCACACATCTAGGATAGGTCATAGACCCTTGTCCTTTTTCGGGAACAGAAACTAGCGGGAATAAGAACCACAGCCTACTTCTGGCACTGGAACCCTCTCTATGGCTCCCTTAGCCAGGAGAGTCATGACTTCCTCCTGAATCAAAGTCAGGTGATTCCCCGTCAGCCATCGTAAGATGGAGGCATGGAGGGAGGGGTGGTCTTGAAGGGGCGGGAGTCACCCCTTCGAACTATCTGGAGAATCCACCTGTACGAAGTGATGTTCTGCCAGTGATGGAGGCGACGGCTGATCCTGCCACCAACTGACTACCTATGATCTAGAAGGGCAAAACTAGGAGGGTTCGGTGGCTGAGGCTGCATGGGGGGTCTGACCCGACCTCTGGATAGGAACAGGATAGGAACAAACTGTGCCCAGGCCGCAAGGAAGTTGCTGAACTTGCTCTGCCTTGTGGCTGGGGTATGGCTGGTGCAGCTGAAAGCCCCTTCTGTAGACACCAAAGGGGCGATAGGCAGGCAGGGGACGTGTGGCAACTAAAAGGCCCATGGACTTGGCCATAGCCCGCGAGTCCTTAAAGCGCTTGCGTGCATGGCTGCCTTGTCTCAGAAGAGACGAGTGCCATCAAACGGCATGTCCATGAGAGAGGCCACGACATCCCCTGAAAATCCAGGTGTGGTGTCAAACCACCAACGTCGATGAACTCTATCTGCCCAGTGATTCGGTTGTGTCGAGACCACAACGAATGGTGAACTTTACTGCATCTCTCCTATCTGACACCACTTGGAAGAGGACGGCACAGGCCCGGCGGTCGGAGCTCGACTTCGAGATGTGTTCGTGCTCCAGGCACCACAGGCAGATGGGGTGCGGGACAGATACTGACATGGCGTGGTGACAGGCACCACACAGCTTGAAACCCAACGGTTTCTTTAACATGACAAAAAAACCTAACACACCAAAAGGGGTCGACAAAATATCGAAAAATCCTGTAAAAAAGTGACAGAGGAAAGATCTCTTCAATGATCAGCGCTTGACTGGTGCGGAAAGAAAAGCACAGACGTCAGCGTACCGAGGTGGTGTATATAGGTGATGTGGACGTCACAATGGCGCAGATGACGTCATGCGGTGCCGGGTTATTGCTTGAAGAAAAAACATCTGGATCCAGTCTGACACCTAGGAAATTCAAAGGTAATGAATCTACGGCTAGATGTCTCTATCAGACAGGCACACCAGACCTCTCCGCTCCACTTACCTTGGTGCCCCTCCCCCTTTAAGGGTTTTCGGCTCACCTTGAAGACCGATAAGTATAGGTTCTGTCTCTGCTTTGTTGCTTCTTTTGTTGTACAAAGATGGTTCCTGTTAGGGTTAATGGTGCTCCTACAGCATTCCACTGTGCACATGTACCTGTAACAGCTGTCAGGCATCAGGGTCCTATGCGGAAGAGGACCCCCCTGGGATTGTTGGTCTTGGGCATTTGTTAGTTCACAACATGTTTAGGATTAGGTCGACAGGTGCTCATCTGCTGGGCACACACTGCCCCTTTCTTGGCCGTTTTGGCTATGCTAGGGTATACCTCAAAGTGTTCTCCCGTGGATCTCGGGGAGTGGCCATCCTGCTGCATAAGGGCTTCCAGTTCGTGGTCTCTGCCTCCCATACTGACCCGAGGGGCACTATGTAGGCTGGATAGCCAGAACTATAATTGTAACCTATATTCCACAACTGCTCCAGCCCACACTATAAGCACTTAGGTCATTTCTATTGACTTTTCCCCAAGGTCCCATGCTGGTAGGAGTGACTTCAACGCTGTTCCTGATCTCGTGCAGGACACACCCTGCTCCCCACGGCGGGGTGTGAGCTGCAATCCAGACAACTCTCTAGCTTAGAAAAACAAACAAAGGGCACCGGGTTTCGTGCATGGATACGTAAAGTAATGTATACGTTGAACTGCGTGATGTCAGATCAGAACACACGACTCATCTTGGCCCCAACATAGGAACCAGTCCCTTTGAGGAATATCGTGCGCAGTGAATATGGAACATCGCTTCTTGGTCGCCAATTGAAACCCGACCTTAGAATCTATTCAGAATACAGCAGATATCAAGCTACGCGCAACTACCCTTTTAAATCCAGTGTTGGAACACACCTAATACATGCTATACCACGACTTGTGAAATCTTGACGTATCAAAAAAAGTCT
The DNA here is from genome assembly GCF_964261635.1 of Lissotriton helveticus. Lineage (NCBI taxonomy): Eukaryota > Metazoa > Chordata > Amphibia > Caudata > Salamandridae > Lissotriton > Lissotriton helveticus. Next base: position 978,609,857 of record NC_136057.1, on the reverse strand, counting down.
ATTAGTATTGCAGGATACCACCACGCTATAGCACCTTATACTAGAGAGAGAGTATACCAAACATATCAGGACGTTAAAAATAGGAATCTCCGCTACATAAGTGTTGTTATACATGTGAGAAGTTGGCCTGATATGCAGTGCTCACTATTCTAGTGATCACTATGTATCAGTCCAAACAACCCTTATTGATGATTGGTTGTAAGTCAACCTTATAGACCAGCTATCCTAGTAGCATGGATACGAGCAATCTAAGGCTAAGACTCTAGAGGGCGTGTTAAGCCAGCTGTTTTACCATCACATTACCCCTTGAACACCAAGTGAAAGGACACCACACAAGTTGTTATGAAAATAAACAGATATTTATTTATAACAAGACTACCCTGAACTCTTTATGAGTCAGGGAGCTAAGCACATAACAAAACTCTTAAGAAAATACTTTAAGTCGCACAATTTACACAAATGCCCGAGGGGCACGAAAAACCATATATTACAAAAGTGGAATGCGAATTACTAGCAGGTAAGTAACTATTCTCATAGACTTTAGAATCGCTAGGCCTACAATGCTAAACCTTTAGATTAGAAGCAGGAGGCCTGTGGACGTCGTGTGCAGAGTGGGAACTCTCACGCGTAAGGCGGGAAAAAGTCTATGGAGGCTAGTAAAGACAAAGTTACTGTTCTCGGGCGAACCCGACTAGGTGGGTCGAAAACAAGAGTGGATCCGAACACTTAGGGTGTTGGACTATGCTGGAGCACCGGAGTACTCAGGTTACCTAGCCCAGGGGCTGCGGCTGCATAGGGTTGAAGTTGCGTCGGAAACTCTCGTTGAAGATCCAGGAGCCTGAAGAAAGAGTTGCTGGCAGGCGGCCAGTGAAGAAAGTTCGGAGTGATCCAAGCCTGGATCAGGGAAGAAGAAACCTGTAAGCAGAGGGGACCAAGTTCTGAATCACTAGCCAGTGATTTGAGTGGGCACCAGGATGGCACCGGACGAAGTCACCTCAGCCAGGTGAGTGGGCGCTGCTGGGCTCTGCAGTCTCTCGGACCAGGAGGCGTTGTCGGCGACCAGGATGGAGGTGCGAGCTGTCCCACGAAGGTTCTTGCTGTCGACGTCGCTGGACCCAGGATTGGGCAACAAGTCTTGGCAAATGCAAGGCCCACGCGGTGGACCTAAAATGGCGTCTTGAGTGGACCAGGAGGGTCCAGGGTGCTCCTCTTTTGGAGGGGAGCAAGGGCTAGTCTGGAGCAACCAGACCAGCAGTGTTTGTCGTCGTGAGAGGGCCACTAGCCAACGGGCAAGCGACCTGGACAACGCGGTTGGCAGCAAAGAGCAGAAGGGCCCCACGCAGATCTCGTGGATGCAGGGGGGCTGAACTTCGGTGCTGGAGCTGCTCAGGGTCGGGGCTTCTCTTACCCCAAAGCACTCAGTCGAGGGTCACTCGGGAGTCGTGCTGGACAAGCGTCGTGCAGTTCTGAAGATGGCCGGTCCCTCGAGGTCTCGTCACACCCACGGATCACAGCTGGGCTGATGATGTAGGTTGAGGTCAGAGGTGCCAGGGAAGCCGGTTCTCGTCGTGCTGGAGCAGTCTTGATCCGAAGGAGAGACTGGCAACAAACCGCGATGCTTGGTTGGTGCCTGCTGCTGCAGGGTGACTACTCCTTAGTCACAAGGGAGAATCTTGGGAAGAGTCTTGAGTTCCTTTCGTGGAAAGTAGTTTCAGGATTCAAAGATGATCTAATTTGGAAGGGGGCCAGTTCCTACCTTTATCCAGCAAAAAGGGGCTGGCACGCGACTAAGTCCTGCCCTATGGGTGGGACTAGGAGGGGGTGGTTACACCCCTCTCCTTTGGCGGGCTTTCCCCAGGCCAGGGGCTGGAGTGCCCCTGGAACTGGTTTCAGCCGGCCTATGCACAGTGAGCACCGGGGTGCCACTTGCAGTCACCTTCCTCTAAAGCCCTGCCTACCTGGGATACAGAAAATCCTGTCTGGGACGGTGCTGACACCGCCCCTGGCAGGAAACCCTTTGTCCTTGCCTCCTGGGCTGGGAGGACTCCCAGCAGCAGGAGGGCAGACTTGTGTCTCGGTGGCAGCATCCATTTTGTGGAGCTAAGGCTCTGTCTGACTTTAACCGGGGTTACAGGTTACGTACATGTCGTGTCCCTCTAGAAGGGTGGAATGCTAACCCCGTCGCCAGAATTGGCGAGGGGTTAGTATTCCAATTCGTATGACACCTTACTCGACATGTTTTGATAAAGCGATACCAGAGTTGGCATATAACCGCGAGGATTATAATGCACTTAAGAGTATATGGTATGCGATATCATGGAAACGGCTAAGGGATGGGTCCCGAAAGCCGCAGACAGGCTCAGCTCATGCCAGAGCACCATCTCACACGATTCCAAGCACTCTGCCTTCAGGATTGTTAAGGCCTGCCATAGGAGTGACTGATAGGAGATCTGTGTGTCCATTTAGGTTTAGATATAGGAATACTATATCTACAGCAGAGGGTGGGTACACCACTCTGCCCCAGCTGTCAAGCAGCCAGTTGTGTCTGATTTAGTTAGTCAGCCCAGGGGTGGCATAATGCATGCTGCAGCCCCTGGGAGACTTCTGGGTGCACCTCAGCCCTGGGTACAGGGACTTGAGAGGGCCCAGTGCCAATTCAGTACCTGAGTACAATTTGGAGTAGAGAGAACAGCTAGGCTGTGGGTCTGATTAGCAGGCCCACAGCCAGGGAAAGTTGTAAACCAGTGAAGCAAAAAGCAAAAATCTGGGTGATCACAGGATTGCAGACCCTACTCTCCTACATGAACCCCCCCCCAAACTTTGGGACAATAAACTAACCTTGACCAGGTGAGTCTTCTTGCTCTAAGTGGAAATACCTGGAGAGCCCATCAGCATTGCCATGATCAGTACCAGGTCTGTGCTCCACTGTAAAATCCATCCCCTGTAGGGAAATGGACCACCTAAGTAGTTTGGGGTTTTCACCCTTCATCTGACTTAGCCATAAGAGGGGCTTATGGTCGGTCTGAACTGTGAAGTGAGTTCCAAACAAGTAGGACCTCAACTTCTTCAGGGCCCATACCACAGCAAAGGCCTCCCTCTCAATAGCGGACCAATTCTTCTCTCTGGGGGTCAGCCTTCTGCTAATGAAAGCAATTGGCTGGTCGTTGCCATCAAAATTCAGCTGAGATAGAACAGCTCCCACACCCAACTCAGAAGCATCTGTTTGGACAATGAATGGTTTGGAGAAGTCTGGACTCTTTAGGATAGGTGCTGTGCACATGGCCTGCTTTAGGTCATCAAATGCTTTCTGACAGCTTTCTGTCCACTGAACTTTCTTTGGCATCTTCTTGCTTGTCAGGTCATTAAGGGGGGTCACTATGGACCCATAATTTCTGACAAACTTCCTATAGTACCCAGTCAGGCCCAAGAAAGCTCGAACCTGAGTCTGGGTGATTGGAGGAGCCCAGTCCTTGATGGCCTGTATCTTACTCTCCAAGGGCTGAACCTGGCCTCCACCTACAAGGTGGCCCAGGTATACAACCTGTGTCTGCCCTATCTGGCACTTAGTGGCCTTGATAGTGAGGCCTGCCTTCTGCAGGGCCTCTAACACTTTCCTCAGGTGGACCAGGTGATCCTCCCAGGTGGAGCTAAAGACAGCAATATCGTCCAGATATGCTGCACAGAAGTCATCCATCCCAGTGAGAACTTGATTCACCAGCCTTTGGAAGTGGCAGGTGCATTCTTCAACCCAAAAGGCATTACCACAAACTGATAATGACCACCAGGGGTAGAAAATGCTGTCTTGGGCCTGGCTTCCTCAGCTAACCTGATTTGCCAATACCCAGCTGTCAGGTCAAATGTGCTTAAGTAGTTGGCAGAAGCCAATCTATCTATAAGTTCATCTGCCCTTGGTATTGGGTGGGCATCAGTCTTAGTGACTGCATTGAGGCCTCTGTAGTCTACGCAAAACCTCATCTCTCTCTTACCACCCTGGGTGTGAGGCTTTGGCACTAGAACTACTGGGCTAGCCCAAGGGCTATCTGAGGGCTCAATGACTCCCAACTCCAACATTTTCTGCACTTCTGTTTTGATGCAGTCTCTGACATGATCAGGCTGTCTGTAGATTTTACTCTTGACAGGCAGACTGTCCCCAGTGTCCACTTCATGGGTACACCAATCAGTTTGACTGGGTGTCAGAGAGAACATATGTCTGAAGGATTGCAGAACTTGCCTGCAATCCTGTTGCTGATGTTCAGAGAGGCTGCCACAAAAGACAACACCATCTACTGACCCATCATCAGGATTCTGAGTGAGCAGGTCTGGGAGAGGGTCACTCTCTTCCTCCTGTCCCCCATCTGTGGCCATGAGCAAGCTCATGTCATTCCTGTCGACATATGCCTTGAGCCTGTTCACATGGAGCACCCTGAGGGGGCTCCTGGGGGTTCCAAGGTCCACCAGGTAGGTGACCTCTCCCTTTTGCTCAATGATGGTGTGGGGCCCAGACCATTTGTCTTTGAGGGCTGCTGGGGCCACTGGCTCCAGTACCCACACCTTCTGTCCAGGCTGGTATACAGTCAGGACAGCCTTTTGGTCATGCCAAGCTTTTTGGAGTTCTTGGCTGGCCTCTAGGTTTTTGGATGCCTTCTCCATGTATTCAGCCATCCTGGAGCGGAGACCAAGTACATAGTCCACTATGTTGGTTGCAGGTTTTTTGAGAGGTCTCTCCCATTCTTCCTTCACCAAACACAGGGGTCCTCTTACAGGATGCCCATACAGAAGTTCAAAAGGGCTGTAGCCAACCCCCTTCTGTGGGACCTCTCTGTAAGCAAACAGGAGGCAGGGTATCAGGACATCCCATCTACGCCTGAGCTTTTCAGGTAGTCCATGAATCATCCCTTTGAGGGTCCTGTTGAATCTCTCAACAAGCCCATTGCACTGTGGATGATAGGGTGTGGTGAACTTGTAGTTAACACCACATTCCTTCCACATTGCAGTCAGATATCCTGACATGAAGTTTGCACCTCTGTCAGAAACAACCTCCTTAGGGAAGCCCACTCTGGAGAACACTCCAACTAGGGCCCTTGCCACTACAGGTGCTGTAGTGGTCCTAAGTGGAATAGCTTCAGGATACCTGGTGGCATGGTCCACCACCACCAGTATAAACTTGTGCCCTGATGCTGTCTGGGGTTCCATTGGACCAACAATGTCAATCCCCACTCTTTCAAAGGGAACCCCCACCACAGGTAGTGGTATGAGGGGGGCCTTTGTTGTGCCACCTGACTTACCACTGGCTTGGCAAGTGACACAGGAGCGACAAAACTCCTTGGTATTCTCATTCATGTGGGGCCAGTGAAAGTGTGAGACAAGTCTGTCCCAAGTCTTTGTCTGACCTAAGTGACCTGCAAGGGGAATTTCATGGGCCAAGGTGAGAAGGAAACCTCTCAGAGACAAGGGGATGACCAGCCTCCTGGTTGCACCAGGCTTGGGGTCTCTTGACTCAGAGTACAGGAGTCCATCTTCCCAGTATACCATGTGGGCACCTGTGGCATTCCCTGCAGCCTCAGCAGCAGCCTGCTGTCTGAGGGGTTCAAGGGAAGGGCAGTCTAACTGTGCCTTCCCCAGGTCTTCTCTGGAGGGTCCCCCTGAGCCCAGAAACTCAACTTGATCAAGTTCAAGCTCTTTAGGCTCAGTTTCCCTCAGCTCTCTCAGATCAGCCTCCTCAGAGACTTGATCCTCAACCTGGGGCAAGGGGGAAGGCAAAGCCTTACCCTTACTGCTCTTCTTCTTGGAAGGTGTCTGGTCCTTTCTTCCAGGATCCAGCACCTGTTCAGTGGGGCATCTTCTGGCCTGTGACCTAGTCACAGCAAGCACATGTGCTGGCAAGCCTAACATTTCCATGTGAGTCCTCTGCTCCACTTCTGACCATAGTGATGACTCCAAATCATTGCCCAACAAACAATCCACTGGGAGGTCTGAACTAACCACAACTTTCTTTTGGCCACTTACCCCTCCCCAGGAGAAAGCAACAATCGCCATACTATGACTGGTAGTGACGTTGCTGGCATTGGTCACCAGGAAATCTGTACCTGGCATGATCTGTCCAGGGTCCACAAAGTTAGGTGTCACCATGGTGACACTGGCACAAGTGTCCCTATAGGCCTGAGCCATTATGCCATTTATTAAAGGTGTCTGCCTGTATTTGCCCAAAGTATTGGGACTTACATCAGGGGACATATCCATATCCCCTGTACAGACAAGGACAGCCTGAGTGAGTGTGCCAACTAAGTTGTCAGACTCCTCAGTTCCCAAGGTTAACCCAACTAATCCCTTGGGAGGTGCACTACCACTACTGACTGTCCTAGGGGGTGCAGTTGCCTTAGGGGCTGTAGTGGTAGAGGTTTGCCCTCCTCTTTTGGTGCACTCACTAAACCAGTGAGACTTACTTTTACAGTACTGGCACCACCTTTTTGACTGGCCTTCTTGAGTCTTCTTTTTCTGCTGTGAAGCCTGACCCCCACCCTCTTTGGTTTGTTGGGGACCTGTTGAAGACTTCTGGTCATTTTGTTCACTCTTAGCATTACCCTTCTGGTCTGCTTTCTTCTGACCACCCTGGTTCTGGTTCTGGTTCTGCTTGATCCCTGTTCTGACCCATTTGTCTGCCTTCTTTCCCAATTCTTGGGGAGAGGTCAGATCTGAATCAACAAGGTGCTGGTGCAACAACTGGTTCTGACAATTATTTAAAATGTGTTCCCTCATCATCAGATTATACAATCCTGTGTAATCAGTAACCTTGCTACCCAGCAACCAGCCCTCCAAAGCCTTAGTGGCACTATCCACAAAGTCAGACCAGTCCTGAGACTGAGTTTTCTGGGTGTCTCTGAACAGCAACCTGTACTGCTCAGTGGTTAAACCAAACCCATCAACCAGTGTATTCTTCAGGACCTGGTAATTGTTAGCATCCTCCACTCTTGTAGTGAGGAGCTTGTCTCTACCTTTGCCATCAAAGGAGAGCCACAGTATAGCTGCCCACTGACTCTGGGGAATGCCCTGCACAGTGCAGGCCCTCTCCAAAGCAGCCATCCATTTCTGGATGTCATCCCCTTGTTTAAAGGGGGGCACTATTTTTGTCAGGTGTTTAGTATCTAAACCCTTCTCTCTATCTCTTGGGAGATTGCTGCCACCAGTGGGAGCTAACCCACTCATCTGCTGCTCTCTAGCAAATGCAAGCTTTTCTTTGGCCAGGGCAAGTTCTTCCCTTTCAATCCTCAGAGCAGCTTGTCTCATTCTGGCTTCATGCTCTATTCTCTGAGGGGAAGTCAATCTCCTCTGGGGAGAGTTCCTTCTCCTCTGAGAAGAGGCATTAGAGTGCAGAGATCTATTGGAGTCCCTAGAAAGAGATCTATCTCTCCTAACTCCAAGGTTAGGCCTACTCAGGGTCAGTACTGGGGGTCCCCCAGATCCTAGCCCAAGCAAGTCTATGTTGGCCCTAGTTAGCCTTCTGACTACCTCAAGACCCTTGTCTACCTCATCCCCAGAGAGTTCCTCAGGCTCCTCCTCCTCAACTGCATTTACAGTGTTGTGGAGGTCTGGATCCCCAGTCGTACCCTCTAAGGCTGGCATATTCCCATCTAGCTGAGAAATCTTTCTCGCATCATATGTCTCTAAGAGACCTATCAGAAAGGGAATGGTGGGGTTACACCCCTGTTTCAGTTTCCTGGAGGTACACACCTGTCTCATCTCCTGGAAACTGAGAGCTGCATATCTTGAAGTGACCTGTGGAGGGTCAACTGCCACAAGGGGAGTCTCAGTAGACTCTCCCTGGGTAGACATGCTTTTCTAGTGAGGTGTAAGTGGTGCACTTACCTACACTATATGTTTGCCTACTGATCCCTTGCTAGAGTTGTAGTTTAGGGTGTGCTAGGCCCTAGGAGCTACAACAGCTGGTTCAGTAGAACTCAGAGTATTCTAAGCTAAGTTATATGTACCTTAGTACTTATGTGATCTTTCACAAGATATTCTTAGGATATGTGTGGTAAAACAAACAGCAAGCTCAAATCCCAACCGCTGCTCACCAATGTGAGAAGTTGGCCTGATATGCAGTGCTCACTATTCTAGTGATCACTATGTATCAGTCCAAACAACCCTTATTGATGATTGGCTGTAAGTCAACCTTATAGACCAGCTATCCTAGTAGCATGGATACGAGCAGTCTAAGGCTAAGACTCTAGAGGGCGTGTTAAGCCAGCTGTTTTACCATCACATTACCCCTTGAACACCAAGTGAAAGGACACCACACAAGTTGTTATGAAAATAAACAGATATTCATTTATAACAAGACTACCCTGAACTCTTTATGAGTCAGGGAGCTAAGCACATAACAAAACTCTTAAGAAAATACTTTAACTCGCACAATTTACACAAATGCCCGAGGGGCACGAAAAACTACATATTACAAAAGTGGAATGCGAATTACTAGCAGGTAAGTAACTATTCTCATAGACTTTAGAATCGCTAGGCCTACAATGCTAAACCTTTAGATTAGAAGCAGGAGGCCTGTGGACGTCGTGTGCAGAGTGGGAACTCTCACGCGTAAGGCGGGAAAAAGTCTATGGAGGCTAGTAAAGACAAAGTTACTGTTCTCGGGCGAACCCGACTAGGTGGGTCGAAAACAAGAGTGGATCCGAACACTTAGGGTGTTGGACTATGCTGGAGCACCGGAGTACTCAGGTTACCTAGCCCAGGGGCTGCGGCTGCATAGGGTTGAAGTTGCGTCGGAAACTCTCGTTGAAGATCCAGGAGCCTGAAGAAAGAGTTGCTGGCAGGCGGCCAGTGAAGAAAGTTCGGAGTGATCCAAGCCTGGATCAGGGAAGAAGAAACCTGTAAGCAGAGGGGACCAAGTTCTGAATCACTAGCCAGTGATTTGAGTGGGCACCAGGATGGCACCGGACGAAGTCACCTCAGCCAGGTGAGTGGGCGCTGCTGGGCTCTGCAGTCTCTCGGACCAGGAGGCGTTGTCGGCGACCAGGATGGAGGTGCGAGCTGTCCCACGAAGGTTCTTGCTGTCGACGTCGCTGGACCCAGGATTGGGCAACAAGTCTTGGCAAATGCAAGGCCCACGCGGTGGACCTAAAATGGCGTCTTGAGTGGACCAGGAGGGTCCAGGGTGCTCCTCTTTTGGAGGGGAGCAAGGGCTAGTCTGGAGCAACCAGACCAGCAGTGTTTGTCGTCGTGGAGCGTCGTGAGAGGGCCACTAGCCAACGGGCAAGCGACCTGGACAACGCGGTTGGCAGCAAAGAGCAGAAGGGCCCCACGCAGATCTCGTGGATGCAGGGGGGCTGAACTTCGGTGCTGGAGCTGCTCAGGGTCGGGGCTTCTCTTACCCCAAAGCACTCAGTCGAGGGTCACTCGGGAGTCGTGCTGGACAAGCGTCGTGCAGTTCTGAAGATGGCCAGTCCCTCGAGGTCTCGTCACACCCACGGATCACAGCTGGGCTGATGATGTAGGTTGAGGTCAGAGGTGCCAGGGAAGCCGGTTCTCGTCGTGCTGGAGCAGTCTTGATCCGAAGGAGAGACTGGCAACAAACCGCGATGCTTGGTTGGTGCCTGCTGCTGCAGGGTGACTACTCCTTAGTCACAAGGGAGAATCTTGGGAAGAGTGTTGAATTCCTTTCGTGGAAAGTAGTTTCAGGATTCAAAGATGATCTAATTTGGAAGGGGGCCAGTTCCTACCTTTATCCTGCAAAAAGGGGCTGGCACGCGACTAAGTCCTGCCCTATGGGTGGGACTAGGAGGGGGGTGGTTACACCCCTCTCCTTTGGCGGGCTTTCCCCAGGCCAGGGGCTGGAGTGCCCCTGGAACTGGTTTCAGCCGGCCTATGCACAGTGAGCACCGGGGTGCCACTTGCAGTCACCTTCCTCTAAAGCCCTGCCTACCTGGGATACACAAAATCCTGTCTGGGACGGTGCTGGCACCGCCCCTGGCAGGAAACCCTTTGTCCTTGCCTCCTGGGCTGGGAGGACTCCCAGCAGCAGGAGGGCAGACTTGTGTCTCGGTGGCAGCATCCATTTTGTGGAGCTAAGGCTCTGTCTGACTTTAACCGGGGTTACAGGTTACGTACATGTCGTGTCCCTCTAGAAGGGTGGAATGCTAACCCTGTCGCCAGAATTGGCAAGGGGTTAGTTTTCCAATTCGTATGACACCTTACTCGACATGTTTTGATAAAGCGATACCAGAGTTGGCATATAACCGCGAGGATTATAATGCACTTAAGAGTATATGGTATGCGATATCATGGAAACGGCTAAGGGATGGGTCCCGAAAGCCGCAGACAGGCTCAGCTCATGCCAGAGCACCATCTCACACGATTCCAAGCACTCTGCCTTCAGGATTGTTAAGGCCTGCCATAGGAGTGACTGATAGGAGATCTGTGTGTCCATTTAGGTTTAGATATAGGAATACTATATCTACAGCAGAGGGTGGGTACACCACTCTGCCCCAGCTGTCAAGCAGCCAGTTGTGTCTGATTTAGTTAGTCAGCCCAGGGGTGGCATAATGCATGCTGCAGCCCCTGGGAGACTTCTGGGTGCACCTCAGCCCTGGGTACAGGGACTTGAGAGGGCCCAGTGCCAATTCAGTACCTGAGTACAATTTGGAGTAGAGAGAACAGCTAGGCTGTGGGTCTGATTAGCAGGCCCACATCCAGGGAAAGTCGTAAACCAGTGAAGCAAAAAGCAAAAATCTGGGTGATCATAGGATTGCAGACCCTACTCTCCTACAATACAATCATACATTTTTCCACCTCGTGAAATTTCACTCTTTGCACACTCAAGATCAACTCTCAAAGCTTTCACTGGTAACAGAATTCCTGAGGAAGGCATTCGCCGAAACGCGTTGATGATTGGTTCTGTATATCACTACCAGGGATATTTTGATTGTATATTGAGATAAATAGTGTCATCAATCGCCGTGATTAGCCAACACATTATAATTAATTATTATGTACAATTGCTTCCTGTAGAATCATGGGTCTATAATGAAATGTATTTAAATCAGGTATTAGATACATTGAGATTGGCAAGAGAGTGTCCGGTATGACTTATATGTATTATCATGTGTACTAAACATACATACCTTTTGATAAAAAAAATTATTAAAAAATGACAAAAAAGAGAATCTATTGAATAAAAAGAATATTTTTGTATATTTTGTTCTATTAATTTGTACCCTTAAGTGTTCAACGTATGCATTACTTTACGTATCCATGCACGAAACCTGGTGCCCTTTGTTCGTTTTTCTAAGCTAGTCATTCCCTGCTAGGGTTTATCCTTAATTGCAGCCCCGTTACGTTTACCAAGAAAATCCAGACAACTCTCAACATTGGCACATTCTCTGGGGCTTAGTGACACACGGCATACGTAGCATCCCCAGACTTGAACCCATACACACACATCAGCAGCACATAAGATCCTGTCGTGCACAGACCTGGTGAGGCTTTTGGTGCAGACCTTCTTCAACTTTCAGAGATTGAAACCCTACCCCAAAGTATCTCGGACCATGCCACACCTGCTTTAATTTCCCCCCCTCTCCCTCTCCCCAGGTTGACACTGTGCCCCACGTGGCGAGTTAACGCTTGGTATTTCAATGACCAAGACTGCTCAGACTTTATCGAAACAGAGGTCCACTCTTACTTTGAGGGCACGGTGACCTCACCCAGTATGCTCTGGGCAGCCAGGAATCCTGCCTTTGGGGTTGATTAAAGTGTATGTCAGGGGTAAAGGAGGCAAAAGCTGTCACAGATGAAGACACTAGAGGCCCAGATTCACTCAATGGAGCGAAGGGCGCAGAAATGGCCATCGACTGACCTAGATCGCCAATCTGAAGACAGCAGGCAATAACTAGAGAACATTGAGGCAATGGGTGTCTAAACAAGGTGACAAATCTAGGAAACTTATATGCTGACTGGCTACTAGAGATGTACCACTAAAGAAGTGTCCTCGATTTGAGATGCAGAGGGACGCATCTATGAGCAGGCGCCAATGGTGGCTCAAGTTTTTTAAGACTATGATTCCACATTATATGCAAGGGTTCCCCGACCCCTTTAGGATGCTACCCACCCGATGCTGCAAGATATCCCACTGCCCGATCCACCTGTCATAGTCTAAAGATCTGGATCAGTCAATCCCGGTGGAGGAGATTGGGAAGGCGCTCTCCACCATGACCCCTGGCAAAACTCCTGCTCCTGGTGGTTTCCCGGTTGAGTACCTCCATTGATTCAGGCCTGTCCTCCTGCCTCACCTGTTGGCGCTCTACTTCGAGGCAGTGGAGCAAGGGACGTTCCCACCCCAGGGTTGGGCACAGCAACAATTGTTGTGATCCCTAAACCGGGCCAACTGTTAGACAGCTGCCCCTCATAGAGGCCATTCTCCCTTATTAATGCTGATATCAAAGCATTTGCCAAAGTCTTGACTAACCACTTATCCCACACCTTACACTACTTGGTCTATCCTGATCAATGTGGCTTTATGCCAAATAGAGGCACTCAGCATTGTATCTGAAGGGTCCAACTGTCCTTCACCCAAGCCCCTAGCCTTCGCGGTCTCTAAGCACTGCAACTAGTGGATTGTGAGTAGGCTTTTGATACCATTGACAGGCCCTTCTTGGATGTGTGTTGCAGAGGGCCGAGCTTGGGTCTCACTTTTGTACACCTGTTGATCTCCTCTACGCCAACCCCATTGCCCAGGTCTGCGGAAAAGTAACACTTATCGCCATTCTCGATCTGCAGAGTCACCAACTGTGGTTGCTCCTTCTCTCCCCTTTTATTCACCTTGGTGATTGAGCCCCTAGCTCACCTCATCCGTTCCGATACTCGCATTTGAGGGTGGTGGTTGGACGGGGCCCGGCGCAGTGCATTGCCCTATATGCCGATGACATTTTGGTGTTCCTGGTCCACCCACGGGCCTCAGGTCCATGTTGCATGGCAATGTTGCAACTGAATAGGGAGGCATCTCGTCTCCAGGTCTCCCTTCTGGGGCCATTGCTAGAGACTTGGACAGTTGTTCCTTTAAATATTTAAGTGTTTATGTCTTCTGCTTTCCTGACTTGGCCTGGAGCCATAACTTGAACCCCCCGCTGCAATTAAATACCCTGGGGAGAACTGCCCTTTCTAAAATTATGTTTTTACCTCGAGAAAATATACAGATATTTTCTCAAACTTTCCCCATCCCAGTCCTTGACGGTGGTTCCAGGCCCTGGCTTCAAAGGAAAACATTTCTTTAGGCTGGAGGTCGCCTTCGGGTGGACTTCGTCAATGGCCGCCATTCCCTCTACGACAGAGGCATATGTATGGAAGACCATTATTATTAACTGGCCTCACAGTTGGCCGCTCTTAATGACTGGTTCAATGTGGGCGGGGGAATGGCTGACTTGCCAGGTGGAGCTGGCCTTGCTGGGCCTGGATGGACTGCTTTGCCTGCTTTATCGGGCCCCAATTCCTCCAACCGTCCCTCACTGTTCATGAGCGACACAACTATGTTGGAAGGCGGCACTCCACTTTACAGGCTAGGACCATAAATTTACTGAGTTGACCCCCCTTGGGGCAGGGGACATGGTTGCATCACACCGCTGGTCTGGAGGGCTATGAATGGTGGAATAGAATAGGTATCACTCACCTTGGGGATGTTTGGGCGGGCAGCGATGTGCACATGTTTCAGATGGTGCAGGAGCAATACTAGCACTCCCACACCCAGTTCCATAAGTATCTGCAGCACCCCCTATTGGCCAATGTTCCCCTGGACACACTGATCCCAGAGTTTAGCCCTCTTCACATTAAACTCTTGATGGGAGGCTGGGTATAGGAGCCATTTTCTGAATCTATCGTTCTCTAGTCATCAACACCCCAGACCGCTTCCCTGGGCTGCGTAGAAGATGGGTGACCAAAATGGCCCCCAGGAAACTGGCTATCCCTGCGCGCCTCCGGTTAGTCCAATGTAACTTCCTTCATATAGCATACATGACACCCCAGCAACTCCATTGAGTCGGCAGGGTCTCCAAGGCCCTTTTGGGGGGCTCGGGAAGGAATTATCTGCAATTCTGGGCCAACAGCTCAACCTCATCCCAAGCATCGCTCTGCTGGGATTGTTGGAAAATGTGTGTGGGCAGAGGAGGGGCCGCATTTTTTATCTCATAGTGACTCAAGTGGCCAAATGGGATATAGACCGCAGTTGAAAGTCCCTGTCCACTCGATTGGTGGTGGGGTAGAGGAGGGGAGTGAATTGGTGTACCCAACAAGAACTCTGCATCTATGAGGCCAGAGGCAGCCCCACAAATATGAATAGATTTGGGGTGATGGTGGGCTTACTACCGATTGGATGTGGAGGTTGATTATATAAATGTTTTTGATGCAATATCAATAAAAACTGTTTATTAAAAAAAACATGTACGTTTGTCAGTGTGACGAGCCTCACATCCATCCTCAACTACTACATGAACCCACCACCTCATGCCTACTTCAAGCCCCTGTGACTAAATCCACTCACACGAAAATCTTCATGCTATGTCAAACCTCTGAAGAGTGTAAAACAAACTTTTACATGCATATGTTAAACATACACACATGGACACTGACCTTGCTGTGTTCATCTAGTTGTAAAAGGTAAATGTGCAGTCACTCATATAGCGCTAAGCATATTCTCAAAGTGATGGCAATCTTGGGAACTGAAGGACAGTGAAACAAATTGATTTACACAAGAGTTCCACAATGTGGTCAAGTAGAAGAGGTCAGACTGTCAGCAGTTTCACTTATTTTCAGTTTGTAATCTTGGACACTAGACTGAAAGTACAATCTGGGCTTATTTAAAGTAACATTTTGTGAAATCTCACGAATGCTTAAAAGAAAATTTGACAGCGCAATTCTCAAGACATTTCCTCAGAAAGTGACCAAAGAAAGCAAGCAAAGGTACAATTAGAAAAATTATATATTATAAACACTGATATAATAAAATGTCTAGCATGAAGTAAGAGCAGGCATATTTAGAGCCATACCATGGTCATAACGCGCCCTAAACAGATCCCTTTATAGCAAAGCCAATGTTCTTGTCCAGTAAAATCAGAAAGGTGGTATAATCAGAGTCTTGTTAGACCTCAAACCCTGAAATAATATGCTCCTGGCATAAAATTGGAGAAGCTATTATCAGACCTCTGACATAATAAGAAAGCAGCCATAATTTGGCACCACATCGCATGGCACTAAATGGGACAAGTTGCATTTTTACTAGGGGTGGGCAATATATTCAGCTCCGTTTTGCGATACGCTTGTTTGTTACACAGAGCTCTGGTCAAATTCTGTCAACCGCCGCGTGCCGGTGGTTTATCTCATGTGTGGCTTGCTAAAAGTAAATTGGCGAGCGCAATCGAGATTTGGCATCCCCTTATGTGATTACTTACGCTTACTGACACCAACATGTGTCTCTTTTAAGCATGGTAGCACTTGAAATGCCTATGCACAACTACTTGGGACAAACAGAGTGACTCAACAGGGTCGTGGTAACTTCACAAAAGGCAGTTGTTGGCATTCAAGCACAGACTTTTAGGACACTGAAGACTGATGCAATACTTAAAGACTGCGAATGTACAATGTGGAGGGTCACTGAATGCACAAACCTAACAAACTATAATGGGAAATGGGTTAGTAGAAGGTAATTTGTTTTCAGTACCTCACACACGAGAGCCTGTAAAGTCTTCATAGCAGTGATGCTATGTTCAAGGGTAGTGCTACACTCCAGTAACTTCAGTACATCACATGGTTAGGGCAGACATTAAGGTCTCTCATGTATTCTCTAAAAAGAATGCTTTATATCTAATACACGGTTTGCAAAGATCACAAAGTGATCAAACACATCCTCAGTGAATGGCTTCCCTCATGAAAAGGCAGAGAAAATTTGGCACAGAAGTAATATGAAGTTTAAAGTCACTACAAGATATATATATGCAAGCATAAGAAAATATATACTGAACAAAACTAACCTGATGATCAAACACCAGCTTTGGCCCTCCATCTGCTGCAGTGTCTTCACTTAATAATGTCCATGTGTTTGTGTCAATGTCATAGCGATAGAAGTCGCTTTTTAAAGATTTGCTGTTCCTCACAGAGGAATCCAAGTACCGTCCCAGCGTGTAGATCTGCCTCCGCTGAGTATCAATGCACATTTTGTGACAAGACCGCGCACTCGGGCCACTCTATAAGGAATAAAAGGGATGAAATAGGTTAATAAACAGGCACAAAAATTACAGATCAGTTGGGTGTTCTCTATCTTATAAAGAGGCAACTTCTTCAGTGCATCACATTCCTTGTTTTTTGCATCTCATCTTTGGGAGGTCCTTTTAAGATATCTCAAGTACATCATCTTGTCAACTCTATACCAGGTGTCAGATTAGGTTACTATCGCTTCAAACCAAGCATAGTCTTGCACAATGTTTAAATTATATGTACAATACCTAGATAAAGTATCTTACTACTTTCTTTAAGCATTCATAGTGTAGGGAAAAATAGACGACTGATATGTTTAATGTTTAAATTCTTATAAAGGGCTACAGCTACCCACAAAGTGCTTCCGATTGCTATATTCTCGGGACAACACACCGTTGGGATTAAATAAAATGTTTTAATCTTACAACAATAAAGATCTTTTTATGACACCCACCGCAAACTCAAGTTAAGTTTTATAAATAACCCCAAAAAATAGAACTGGTTTACTGATGTCAGATGAAGGAAACAACAAGTTTTTTTTAAAGCGGAACCTCGACATATAGACCCATTGTTACACTGTCACTGTTACGAACCTATCCTTCCAGGTGGTGTCTAATTTGGAACATTTCACCAGCACAGCACCAAATTAAAACCCACATAAGAAACATAAAATTAAGTCTCCTTCATAAAACCAACCAATAGCTGGAAACAAAAATGTTGAAGAAATTCCCTTAAATTAGTATGTTTCTTTATTGCTCAATCCAGGAAGATGTTTTTTTTTTTTACTAGAACTTGCCCCCTTCAAAGCTACACAATGCAAACCCAATAAAAATTACTTAAGTCAAGAGACTTTGGGTGAAGTGGAGGGAACTGAGTCAAGGCGCTGTGTATGCGTATGTAAATGTGGGAATGTTGTGATTGAGAAATGCAAGCATAGTAGGCTGTAGAAATTAAAACCTCTTCACATCTGTTTATCTACTGTATTCAAGAAGTCTGCTTCAGAACGGGTAACAGATATGGAAAGCGATAAACACGTCCTCTATTCTGACTCTACATCTTAAATGCTCCCACCATGTGATGTTTTAAAGCTCATTTAACTACAGCCGATGAGTGCCAATAACCTTTATCAAGGCAGTGCTTTATTCCTCGAAATCAACATGGGTGGGAGTTGTGGGCGTCTACCCGATTCAATTTGCCGAGAGTGGCTCATTTCCTGGAAAAACAACAAGATTTGCTTTCTGCCACCTTGGAAAAAAAGCAAGCATCAAAAGCAACCACTTCCAAACGTTTCCTTGAATTAGGCCGAGGATTCCAGTCATACACAAACTACTTACATGGAAAAAGCCTTCTTTTTTAATATTTTTTTCCAAACCCAACAATCAGATGATGCACTGCAAGTGAATCTCCAAAAAGTTACAGCAACAAAGCAATATGTTTCTTCGGAGAAGAACAATACTTGACCCTTTAATATGTCGAAAACAAAATAGGCTGGAAAATAGAAAAAGATGATTGGTGGAATGCTTGCAAAGGTTTCATCCCCAACCCATCTTTTTTTTGGCCACTGCATCACTCCTGATTAAGAACAAGTATATGCAAATCTGTCTTTGTCCTGCTCAAACAGCAACAAACACTACAGTATGAACTACAAGGCCACGTCCTCTTGAACGGTAACACAAGCAACTCCAGGCTTGTTTAAACATTATTGGGCCTTCTTAGTGAAGAGCAAGCACAGGGAGCAAAGGACCAACGACTGGCTGGACATACCCATCACGCCTAGGGTGTCACCCCGAGACAACAATCTGTGGTGGGTGAATGCTTATAAAATGATAAGCCACTGTCAACTGCTTGAGGTCACATTCCAGGTTAGTGTTTCTTTCTTGCTTGCCTCCTCCAGTAAAGATGGGAAGCAACCATATGCAAATCAGACTTGGTCCTGCTCCATTAGGAACAATCCACCCCAAACTGCCAGGCCACGCCCCTCTGAGAGGGACGACAAGCAACATCAGGCTGGTTTCAGCCTTATTAAGTAACGTTAGTGATGAGCAACTTAGATCCTATACCACAGCGAACCCAAACCCACCCATGTCCAGGCTTCCACATCGCAATAAGGGGGGGTCAAATCAAAACAAAAAGTGTATTTCATCACTCCTCTACCCAAGTAACTGGTGTGACACACAATGTGAGTTACCATGAGTGATAGATATAACTAAACCTCCAAGCACTTGCATTAAAATATAAGCATACATTCCGTACGTCACAGAGTCCCTTGACCACTGTCTTTAGCACTGTTATCTCCCATGTCTGTGGGAAAATGCTTCAGTGTGGTGATAATGGCATATGTTATGTTATTTTAGCTTATAATGCAGGAGGGGTATCTCAGCACAGCACTGAACTCAGGTAAGGAAGGCAACACTAGTTCTGAAACAGCTCAGTCTTAAGAAGTTTTCTGAATTTGAGGTGATCTGCACATTTCTGTATGTTCGGTAGTTTGTTCCAGTACCAGGGGGCCAAGTAGGAAAAAGATCTACCACTGAACGGAATTTCCTGATTTGAGGAATAGTAAAAAAGGATTTGTGCGTGGATTTATGCCGCTCAGAGACTTATGAGTTATACAGCAGATCTTGAAGATTATTCTTTTACGCACTGGGAGCCAATAAAGCGAGCGCAAAAGGGGTGAAAAGGCAGCCCTGGAAGGAAGATTTTGGATGAGGCGAGATGCAGTATTTTGGACCACTGAAGTTTGGTAAGTAGTGTCTCATTGGTAGTGGCCAGTAGGGCATTACAATAGTACAGGCGGCAGATAACCAACGTTTGGACCAAAGTTTTGCACACAGAAAGTGGAAGTAAAGGAAATACTCCTTGTAACAGACACGCCATGGGAAAGCAGGTGCCAGTGGTAGCATCTACCTGCTCTTTCGTGTTCAGCGCCTGATCTAAGCGGAAACACAGTTTTTCCCGCCCCTCTTCTCCATTGGCTGGCTGCCTAAAAGGCGGCCAGCCATTGGAGAAGAGGGTTCTGTGACGTCATTTTTGGTAGCTAAGCCCCGTCCGTTTCGGATTGAAGGGTGTGTTTTTTTAGTTTCTTTCTCTCCTCGAAAAACACGCCCCCCAGTCTGCAAAGGACAGGGCTTAGCTACCAAAAATGACGTCGCCTCCTCTGCCCCCACCACTCTTCTCACCTTGTTGGCAGGACATCCCATTGAGCTGAATGTTTGTTTTCCAAAATTCTAGAGGCCGTGAGTTCGAATGGCGGCAAAGCAGACTCAGCCAATCGCCAATACCATCAATTGGGTAATAGTAACGTCTATTATTTACAATGACTAGAAATAGCAGAGTTACGGTATTTGCACTATATGAAAACAAACTTTTATCATTAAATATCTGGATCCTATTGACATTCTAGTCACAAGGACAGTCAGCTCCTGAAGCGGGATTACATCCTGGGTCAAAGTGCGCACCCTGGTGCTTGCGTCGCCTGGTGAAAATCGTGTCGAAAGTTAAAAAAAACGCACACTTCTGAAGGGGATAAAAACAGCCCAATTTTCACCATATCAGATGCATATTGTGCAATTGGAATTTGCCGAGTGTCAAATATATCCAAGATTGAGCCCTAATTGCAATTGGGGCCTTCCAATACGTCACTGGCAGACAGAAAGCCACCAGAGAGCGGAATCGCCCCAATGTGCTCACCAGAGGTCTTAGAGCACCCGCTGTCAGGCGCTCTAGTGTCGCCTAGTTCCGAGTTTTGTAACAACATTAATTGTCCCCCCCCTCCAGAGGCAATAATTTATCAGCCAGACTATCTGAAAAAAAGTAAGGTAACAGCGAGCGGGAATTCAAAGATGAGACCAGCATTGCAGCAGGCGCTTTATCCCATCGAGATGCCTTCGTAGCTACAGAAAATGAAGTGCTCTCTCGCTCGTCTGGCTTTCGTCTAGCTGTGTATACAGCGAGGGGCGGGTAGGCTAAATGTACAGTGTCTATTTTAGAACCGGAACAGACAGCGGACCAAGGACATGGCAACACCCTGTCATCAATCACAGCCCATCTCCTCCTCTCAAGTGGGTCAGACGACGTCTCCCCGGCCCCGCCCCCGCAGGTCAGCTCTCAGTGGGGTCGCATTGTCCGCCCCTGTAAATCCGCTGGAAATTGCTTGAGTCCTTTTAATGGCGCAATAGTGTAAGTTTAACAGCCCCCTCCGCCGCCACCACCAGAGAGCGGAATATCGCCCCTATGTGCTCACCAGAGGTCTTAGAGCACCCGCTGTCCTGCGCTCTAGTGTCACCTAGTCCCGAGTTTTGTAACAACATTATTTGTCCGTCCCCCCCCCCACCCCCCCCCCCCAGGCAATAATTTATCAGCCGGACTATCTGAAAAAAAGAAAGGGAACAGCGAGCGGGAATTCGTAGCTGAGACCAGCATTCCAGCAGGCGCTTTATCCCACCGAGATTCCTTCGTAGCTACATAAATAGAACTGCTCTCTCGCTCGTCTGGCTTTCGTCTAGCTGTGTATACAGCGAGGGGCGGGTTGGCTAAATGTACAGAGTGTCTATTTTAGAACCGGAACAGACAGCCGACCAAGGACATGGCAACACCCTGTCATCAATCACAGCCCATCTCCTTCTCTCAAGTGGGTCAAATCCGCTGGAAATTGCTTGTGTCCTTTTAATGGCACAATAGTGTAAGTTTAACAGCCCCCTCCGCCGCCGCCCCTCTCGGGGTTAGGGATGTCTCCATCACTGATGAGCAGACATCAAAACGCGCACACTGCCTCTTTTTTCTTGCCTCTGTTCCCTGCTGCTGTTCGTTCCCTGCTTGTCATCGTTTTTTTCTTGCCTCTGTTCCCTGGGGCGTTACTGGGCAGAGATGGGCGTGTGGCCAACCTAGACTGACAGATGTCTGTGTGTGTGTGGCTCTGTGTGTGTGTGTGTAGGGCTCTGTGTGTGGGGCTCTGTGTGTGTGGGGCTCTGTGTGTGTGGGGCTCTGTGTGTGTGGGGCTCTGTGTGTGTGTGTATGTGGGGGGCTCTGTGTGTGTGTGTGTGGGGGGCTCTGTGTGTGTGTGTGTGGGGGGGGGCCTCTGTGTGTGTGTGTGTGTGTCTGTGTGTGTAGCTCTGGGGCCTCTGTTCTATGCTTGTGCTCGATTTTCTTGCCTCTGTTCCATGCTTGTGCTCGAATTTCTTGCCTCTGTTCCCTGCTTCTGATCGTTTTTTTTCTTGCCTCTGTTCCCTGCTGCTGTTCGTTTTTTTTCTTGCCTCTGTTCCCTGCTTCTGATCGTTCCCTGCTTGTCATCGTTTTTTTATTGCCTCTGTTCCCTGGGGCGTTACTGGGCTGAGATGGGCGTGTGGCTGACCTAGACTGAGGGATGTCTGTGTGTGTGTGTGTGTGGGGGGGGGGGGGGGGCTGTGTGTGTGGGGGGGGGGGGCTCTGTGTGTGTGTGGGGGGGGCTCTGTGTGTCTGTGTGCGGGGCTCTGTGTGTCTGTGTCTGGGGCTCTGTGTGTCTGTGTGTGTTGGGCTCTGTGTGTCTGTGTGTGTTGGGCTCTGTGTCTGTGTGTGTGGCTCTGTGTGTCTGTGTGTGTTGGGCTCTGTGTGTGTGTGGGGCTCTGTGTGTGTGGGGCTCTGTGTGTGTGGGGTGGAATCTGTGTGTGTGTGGGGGGCTGTGTGTGTGTGTGTGTGTGGGGGGGGGACTCGCTGTGTGTGTGTGTGCGGGTCGCTGTGTGTGTGGCTCGCTGTGTGTGTGTGTGGCTCTGTGTGTGTGGCTCTGTGTGTGTGGCTCTGTGTGTGTGTGTGTGTGGCTCTGTGTGTGTGTGTGTGGGGGGGCTCTGTGTGTGTGTGGCTCTCTATGTGTGTGTGTGTGTGTGTGTGTGTGTGTGTGTGTGTGGGGCTCTCTGTGTGGCTTTCTGTGTGTGTGGCTCTGTGCCGCTAATACTCTCTAATGCTCACCTATTGCCATTGTAAATGACAATACCATTTATTTATGGGGTTTTTTAAAACAAAAAATGAAAAAAATGCCATTTGCAATGCCAATAGCTCTAACTTTAACAAAGCCGAGGCCATTGCATTGTAAATGCTTGTTTACTGTCACTTTAGGGGTTGGTGCTGTGCCTAGTACCGGAGGCCACCAGTCTGGGGAACGAAGAAGTTGGGCTCTGACAAAAAACATGATCTCTGTTTTGCTGGAGAAAATGATTGGTCATCCAGTTAGAGATGGCTTTCAACCCGGCTGCAAAACGTGCTTTCATATTATGGAGGTCTTTGTCAAAAGAGATATGAAGTTGAGTATCATCAGTATACGAAAGAGGTTCAAAACCAAAAGCTCTGATGGTTTCTGCAAGGAGGGGCTATATATTTATTAAACAATGTGGGCTAAGATATGAGCTGTGGGTCACCCCCTTATCGTGATCTATGGTGCATGAACTAAAAAGACCTTGGTTGATGGTCTGGGCTCTGTGCGATAGAAAGCTTGTTATCCATTGTCTGAAAGTAAGTAGCAGAGCACAGTAAAATGATTTGACACACCGTATGGTGAATGCAAACTTTTCTTGTGTCTGGTGTGTGTCCACTGGAACCTACCTTCCAATAGTCTTTAGTGTAATTTCTGGAACTTCTAAATTTTGAAAATGTATTCACCTGTGCATATCATAGAACTATAGATATATGTATGGATTGACCCTGTCTCATTTAGAAAACTTGCTGTGGCGCAGACATCTCCCCTGAGAATCTTCACTGTTCACCTATATGGTTTTTAGGTCGAACATTCGAGACCTATTGTATATACTTTAGTATATACTTATATGTGTCTGTACTTTGTGGGCTCTGGGGATCAGCCCTAGGACTTGTCTGCTTCCGCTTAGGGACTTTTTTTCTGTTCAACTGCCTCTATTTAACTGTCTTTTATAGAAAACGACCAGCAGAGGTCAGTAAAATACCAGAATTGCTTTCTGCTGAGGGACTTTCTTTTTAAATTTTCCTGGTAACTGCCTCTATTTAACTTTCTTGATAGAAAACGACCAGCAGAGGTCAGTAAAATACCAGAATCACTTTAGCATTCTCTATATTCCAGTCCATAGAAGTTGTCTTCCACGAGCACCAGAATACAATAATATTTTTTTTTAATCTTGTATTTTCAGTGATATGACCACCGAAGGCCCTGATTTTATATTAAAAACAGAGCTTTGGACTATACAATTTCCCGCTGAAAGGCAATATATCTCTCCATGTGTTCTCATACCTGCCGTGTCATGCAGTTTGCTGCTTATTTTCACTCCATGTTAAAGAACAGAAGTTGTTTCAGCACCCAGGCTAATGTGCTGCATAGCTAAATACATATAAGGTCTCAAAGGCGAGAATGATTGCATTGCAAATGCTTGTTTACATAGATCATTGTTAATATATACTGAATGCACGTCAAATGAAGGACAGAAAGTGTAATTTTCCATTCTGACTGCGCTTTGAAAATGATTCATTATGAATTTTACCAGACTGAATGTTTTTCCTATGCCTCAATGTGTCCCATATACGTTTTAAATCTGTCCTTCTGAGATGGCCAGCAGTCGGCCACAATTGCTGGAAATCCTAGCTCTTCTTCTCCACTATTGCTTGTATTGTACTGACTGCATTGATCGTTCGAGAAGTGTTCAGTGTATGCAGAGTAAGGACGGAAACATTTGCCACTGTGAGCATCATCGCAAAGGATACTTTTGAGAATGTTTGCTTGCAACCAATGACTTGCCATTTATTATTTTTCTGCAGGCATTGTGCTCCTTTACAGAAGCGGTGTTCAACTGCATAGGTTACTGGGTTGCATTAGTCAGACATGCTTGGTAAATTTCTGTGATTAGTGTCACTGATTGTTGATCATTTTCGTACCATTTAAAAAGCCACAGTCTTTTGTCCTAGCATAATTTGCATTAGGAATCATTTTAATGGATCACTCCGTAAAATGGACTGCAACATTCAAACATAGATAGACTACAATGGACTGTGGTAGCAAATCATTCTATGGTTAGCTAATGTAACTGTCCTCCAAGTAAAACTCAGTGTCACAGCAAGATGTGTTCTGGACCACCTACCCATACCATTATAATGATTGTGGCATAATACGTTTAAAAGCTATGGGTGGGTTTAATGTAATGTATCTAATCATATAATTAGCAAACTGAAAGAATCTAATTTGGAAAGGAATCTTCCGTCCATAGGCAAACCTTTTGAAAATGCAGGGAGTCATTACCATGTACTGTATGCATTGTTGCAGGGATTCTGCTCAAGAACAGAACTATGCTTGGGACCACAGAATGTTAGTAAATAGGGATTGAGTCACCATACCACTCAGTACCTATGAGCCCGAGTCCGGCTAGCTATAGTGTCTCACTTGCCCTCCCAACCATACTCAGAGAGACAAGTAAATTGACATCCCAGAACACAACCCTCCAGACCTTCCCAGGGATCGCGGTAACAGGACACTCGTCTACAATAAGATATAACAGAGACACGAAGGAAGTTTGTAATGTTTATTTAAACTATTGTGCTCTATAATGGAGTCTTCGTGCCACAATCAGAAAACAAATGCTTAACAAAAATACCATTAGCATGGTCAGTAAATTGTGTATTAGCCCTGCCATATTATAAAACGGATAAGCCTAGCCCCCCTCCCATTCTACAGAAGCGGAATGATTATACAACAAATATCTCTGCGATTAGTGGCAGGCCCCGTACCTTAGCATACACAGGTGGGCATTCTACATCTCACATACAGCTGTGATCTTCCCTCTGAAAGGCCTCTCTCGCTCTCTATGTATGTGACATTACGGTGCATACCTATATGACAAGGCACAAATGTTCACAAACAACAGCTGCACTCGCGTTGTGTCTAGATGCTAATGACTGAACAGAACAAAACAACAAGGGACACTGTTGTTTGACCTTGTCTGCTGTGTTCAGACTAAATCCCAGGAAAGACAAGAATGCGAAAACAGCTGCAACTTCTGTGTGAAAATACAATGTGGCACAGAGATAAACATGTTTATATAGTAACATGAGCAAAGCAAATGCGGCCTGTATCCGCGCAGTTAGGCTAACCTAGGGAAAACTACAATGGGCCATGTACCGAACGCGACAGCATCCTAGAACCTATGCCAGATTATTCTAAATTAGTTTATACATTTTAGCTGGCCTTTATAAGTCTGTCCCCTGCCACGTAGTAAGTAAGGAATGTACATTTTCAAAGACTGAAGGCATTAGGCAGGTTTCAGTCTTGAAGAGAGAAGCACATTATATGGATGATCCCTTAAAAAAACCTGGACTAGCAATGCCAAAGCAGGTCTAATTTGTCTTTGCGAAGCCTGCTGCAGACACGTATATACAGACACACATACAAAAGCATTTACTTAGGGGAAAGGAAGTGATGTCCTTAGTTCTTTAATGCTTGAATAGAGATTTGCCAAGTCCAAAATAATACAATTAGATTTAGCTACATTCTAAAATAGAACAATGTGCAGCCTTGTTTAAACTTTTCAAAGTTGAAAAGTTATAATCTATGACGTTAAGACATTCAACGAGAATCTTCTCACTTTGTAAGGCGGACATTGCAAGTTGTAATAAAATATTATTAACTAGTCCTTACCACACTTGATGCAAAGATAATCTACATGACTCATCCAACATAGATTTACTATTAAAATAAGTGTAATATATTCAACTCAATCTGACTGGGGTCACTGTAGATTATTCCGAGAACTTCAAGTATCAAGCAGATTTAATATCTGGATTACCAATCTTTTCAAACTCAGAGCAAAAAACAGACCAACATGCATTTAATTGTTGAAATTCTTTCAAAGAAAGCAAAATAGAGTAAAAGCATTGTATGTAGTGTTCAACATTCGTTATAAGTAGAAGTTATGACAACATTTGCTTAGTATGTATAAAGCCGAATAAAGACGATCATTTCTTCAACAGACTGATAGGCAGCTATATTTGATATCTCAACGATGCTATTTTATTATTCACCCTATTTTAGTTGTTAGTGGAATATGGCAGCAGCGAGTTATGCCAATCATCCTTTTGCAAGCAGACCCGATAGCTTGAGGTAAGTAAATGCCCATTACTAAGGCCCTCAATTCTGAGGGCCTTCAAGAGGTGTTTCTTGCCAAATCGGAGTTACGAGATGTAGCATTTGTCCCAGACATTTAAGCTCCTGAAGGCAACTAGAATATCAAGGTGAACTACCGGGCAAAATTTTTTTCGAATCGATCTTTAAAATCTCAACCATATGCAACCTGGTATAAGTAACTCTGTGGGGAGGGGTATTAGTGAGTTGCAGGGGGGCAACCAGCAAAAATCATCAACCCAATTTGGATGAAGACATAAATCTAATAAATACAGATCTGATGTCAGAGTGCAGTGGCAAATTGGTTAACACAGGCCAAAACAGAGACAAACACAATTATAAAACAATTTCCTAGACATTTTAGAATTGCTCGGTAAGCTTTCAGAATTATCTGCCATATATGTACAGCAAACGTGGGGCCTGCCACAAGCACACTGCGGTCAAGTCACTTTCGATAGTTTGCGACACCTCAACAATGGATAAGGCAACTGCCATTTCCTATAAAGGGAGTGTGCTAAAACATGCCGAGTTCTTGGTCAAGGAGTCCATCAGATTTTGATATAGCAAGTTCTCGAATTTTCTCAGCATCCATGCATGAGGGTTTCTGTGTAAGAGCTACATAGTTAACTCTTGCTATATTATCTGTTTTAACTAACTTCACAGTACTGAAGTGACTTCTGCATTATGGAGTAACTGAAAAATCCTGAGCCAGTGCCATCTTTACTGTGGTCCCATCCAACAGTATTAGCAGTTTATGTTGCTTCCTTAATTCAGGGCTTTAAGTGGGCTCGGTCCGCCGGAGCTAAGCACCGGCCGTTCTAAAAAGCAGGTGCTGAGACGGGTCTCCATTTGTGTCCTCACGCTCAGTGTGAAAAAAAATCTTAACTCTACAGCAGTGCCACCATTTTGTGTCCTCATACGCAGTGTGGAAACAAATCTTAACTCTACAGCAGTGCCACACTTCACTGCCTTTGAGGTAACTTCAAAGATACTCGTTTTAGTTCGTTCACCGTCTCATCATTTCAGAACTGAAGCATTTTCAGTGTAATAAATAATGAAGCCATAGTTGTTTCTTTTTATTGCTTATGCAACTAACAACCATTGATAAAGCCAATAGTCCTGGCTTGTAAGTGCTATATTACTTCTTTTTATTACATATCTGGTTGCAATGACAGAAGCAGCAAAATACCGATCGGGCGGTGCACTAAATACAGATTGTTATTTTATCCACTGCCTTAATTACATTGGCCACAACCCTTGAGAAACCACCCCAGTTTTTTCATCCCACTTAAAGCCCTGCCTTTACAAAAGTATTACCTACTGTTTGTTACCAGTCCCGCCGATTCAGCTGCCCTGTGCCAACTCCGCTGACCGGTTTTAACCCCAGGACTTCGAAAACAGACGGGTAATCAGCGCCAACAAGAATCGCAGCCACATGAGCACCGTACCACGTGGGCATTACTGGTTCACAAAAACAACCCACGCTCGCAATGCAATGCAGAATAAACAGCACGTTTACAGGCGCTCATGTGACTGAACAGGCGGAGAAGGTCTCGCTATGAAGTTTTTTTATAGCACAGCGACAATCAGACAGATGTTACCCGCATAAAGCACAATGCAAAAGATCTTTGTTCAAGACGTGTGACCTCAGTGCACTGAGTCAGGCTAGGGCTTCACTGTTTTCTACAAAAAGTAACCAGAGAGCAAGTAGTGATTGTGGATATTGGGAAGAGAATGCCAAAGCAGAACTCCGGAAAACGATCAACCAAAAAGGTACCTTCTTTGGACATAGACACCTCGTTAAAACTCGGGATCTCTTGGGCGGGATGAGTCAGCCTCAACCTGAAAGAAACTGTCACTAACGGGACAGAGTAGGGGTCCGGAACGGTTCTGGGAAAAGGGCCCCTCTTTGTTCCACGAAATCGTAGTAGTTTTTTTCTTTAACATGGGGCATAGAGGTTTCACAATACTCAGACAACTGCAATCACTGTAACTAATCACAGACTACTTGTTATGAGAATGTGTCTGTCCGCCCTAGAAAGCTATGAATGCAGCACTTCGGACACGTTATTTAATATACGCACATTGAGCACTGGATTCACAGGTCATGAATACAATATACAATTGGACTAGGTGCAGCAAAGTATTTTGGGTGGAAAAAGTAAAAAATACATTAAGTCACCTATCCCTCAAAACCCATGTGCACTTAAATAACCGGGTCCATAAAGACAAGCACTCCTAGATCCTTATAGTGACCCTCGGAAGCCAGCCGTGGGTCATGCTGGGATCATGGTATAGAGCCCCGCAGAGGCACAGCAACACATGGGCTTAGGCACAACGCTGAGATGTTAAGCCAACATGTGCTGCGACCAGCGCTTGTTCAAGTTAGGAGTAGGCCCATAGTGTGTAGAACCAAGGTATACACACTGTGGTGGTGTGGTGGTCTGGTGTTGTGTTGCACCCATAGTGGTGTGCCAGTCATCCAGGGGGCTGAGGATGAGATCGCCAGGCCCTGCCTCATTACTGTCAACCATGCAGATTATTTGTCCCGTCTCTTGGCCCAGTCCACTGTCCTGACCAGTATCCCCCCATGCATACATTCACAGTATTACTCATCTACAGGACACAAGCAGTGCCACTAGCCTACCTAAAGACACAGTTTAAAATCATGCCGGACTCCAGTAGCAGTAGAGTGCAGTGGCGTGATTTCGAGTGGAGTAGATCATTGTGGAATGGACCGTTGTAGAGTATAGTGTTGTTGACTAGAATGGAGTAGAGTGTCACAATGAAGCAGTGTAGAGTGTTGTAGAGTGAAGCAGAGTGGAGTGGCGTATAGTGGTGTAGAATGTCGTACAGTGGCATAGAGTGGAGTAAAGTGTAGTTTAGCAGAGAGTCTTATTTAGTAGAGTGAGTAGATTGTCGTGCAGTAGAGTTGAGCACAGTAGAATGGAGTGGAGCAGAGTGGGGTGGAATGTCATGGATTAGAGTGAAGTAGACAGCAGCGTCAGAGTAGAGTAGTGAAGAGTGGAGTGTCGTAGAGTATCGTACAGTAGAGTGTTGTAAAACGGTGGTGTACAGTGGAGTGGCATAGAGTGGTTTAAATTGGCGTGGAGTACAGTGGAGTGAGGTGGGACAGAATAAAGTGGTGTAAAGCAGAGTGAAGGGGAATGGAGCAAAGTGGAGTAGCGTAGAGCGGCATAAAGTTGCTTTACCGGGTGGAGTATCACAGTTATATGTCAGAGTGGAATATAGTGTCGTGGAGTGACGCAGATTAGAGTGGAGTGGCACTGTGTGGCACAGAATTGAATGGAGTGAAGTATCAGAGTGGAGTAGAGAGGAGCAGAGTGGCGTGGAGTAGAGAAGAGCAGAGTGGCGTGGAGAAGAGCAGAGTGGCGTGGAGTAGAGAGGAGCAGACAGACTAAGAGTAATGCATAGTGGAGGGGTATGGAGCTAGTCGATAGGCATAGAGTCGAATGGCATGGAGTGGTGTAGAGTGGAGTGGAGTGTTGTACAGCTGAGCACAGTTGTGGAATAGTGTGTGTAGAGTATTTTAGAGTGAATTTGCGTGGAGTGGCGCTGCAGAGAGTAGTGTTGTAGAGTGGAGTGGCATAGAGTGGCGCGGAATGGCATAGAGTGGAGCAGCGTTGAGTGATGTAGAGTGTTGTGGACTGGAGTCGTCGAGTGGAGTGGCATAGAGTGGAGTGGAGCTTCCCAGAGAGCTGTGGAATATTACTGAGTAGAGTTGTAGAATGGAGTGTCGTGGAGTATCGTACAGTGGAGGATTATAGAGTTGAGTATAGTGTTGTAGAGAGTCGTAGAGCAGAGGGGCATAGACTGAAGTAGTGTACAGTGGAGTGGCAAAGAGTGTAGCAGATTGGAGTGTTGTGGAGTGCCACAGAGTGGAGTAGAGTATTGTGGAGTAGAGTGTCATGGAGTAGAGTGCTGCATGTTGTGGAGGTAGAGTGGAGTGGCATCGAGTGAAGTGGAGAAGAGTGATGTGGAATGGAGAAGAGGCCAGTGGTGTAGAGTGGAGTAGTGTACAGGTGATGAAAGCAGCTTGGAGTGGCGTAGAGTAGAGGGAGTAGAGTGTTGTGATATAGATTAGAGTGGAGTAGAGTGTTCTAGAGCATAGTTGTGTAGAGTGGACTGGAGTGATGTGGAGTGATGTAGAGTGAGCAGGTGCAGAGGGGTGTAGAGTGTTGTGGAGTGCCATAAAGTGAGAGTGGAGTTGGTTGATTGGCATAGAGTGGAGTGGCATGGAGTGTCGTATAGTGAAGCAGTGTTATGGGATAGAACATGTGTAGTAGAGTGTCGTAGAGTGAAGTAGCATAGAGTAAAGAGGCGTATGGAATGGCGTTGCAGAGTGGAGTTGTATTGTGGAATAAGAGTGTTGTGGATTACAGTGGAGTGGCAAAGTGGAGCGGTTTTGAGTGGCGCCTAGTGGAGACGCAGTGTAGAGTGGCATACAGTGGCATGGAGGTGAGTGGAGTGGCACAGAGTTGTGGTGTATAGTACAGTGGAGGATCATAGTGTGGAGTAGAGAGTTGTGGAGGCGGTATAGACTAGAGTAGAGTACAGTGGAGTGGCAAAGAGTGAATTACACTGTAGTGTCATGGAGAGCCATAGTGGAGTAGAATGCTATGTGTTGTGGAGTAGCATAGGGTGGAGTGGCATAGAGTGATGTGGAGTAGAGATGTGTGTTGTGAAGTCGAGAAGAAAAAAACAAGTAGTGTGGATTGGAGTGGTTTACAGTGGATGAAAGTGGCATGGAGTGGCATAGAATGGATCTGCACAGAGTGTTGTGGAGTAGCATAGAGCGGACTAGAGTTTCAGAGTGGAGTATCATACAGTGGAAGATCATAGAGTTGAGTAGTGTCAGAGTGGAGGGTGTAGAGTGTTGTGGCCTAGAATAGAGTTTCTTAGAGTAAAGTGGCATAGAGTGAAGTTTCGTAGAGTGTAGTTTCTTAGAGTATTGTTCTAGGGAGAGGTGTGGCGCCGCGGCCAGGGCGACTGACGCTGGAATCTGGGGACCACGGTTCGATCCCCGGCTCCGGCGGCAGATTAGCTCAGCACCATGTGACTCTGGGCAATAGCTTGCTTAATCTTCCCGACGGCCCCCAGCGCCTAGAGACCCTTACGGGTGATTGTGCGCTTTACACATGTGGACTTCACTTCTAGAGAGGAGTGGCACTGAGAGGAGGAAAGTGTTGTAGACTGGCATAGAGTGGAGTTAAGAGGTGTGGAGTGTCATGAGTGCAATTTGGTGAAGTGGCATAGACTAAAGTGTTGTAGAATGTTAGAGGGGAGAAGAGTGGAGAGGGTTAGAATGGTTTAGAGTGGCATAAAGTGGAGTGGCACTGAGTGAAGTAAAGTGGTGTGGAGTAAAGTGACGTTGAGTGCTGTGGAGCTGAGTGGAGTGTCGCGGTGTAGAGTGATGTAGTGTGGCATAGAGTGAAGTAGAGTGGCATAGAGTGATTTAGAGTGGCATGGAGAGTCAGAGTGGAGTGTAGCATCGTAGAATAGATTGGAATAGTAAGAGTGGAGTGGCGTACATTGGAGTAAAGTGTTGTGGAGTAGAGGGGTATAGAGTGGAATGGCAGAGTAGAATGGCACAATGTGGAAGTGGCGAAGAGTGGAGAAGAGTGTCGAAGAGTAGATAGGCGGAGATTTATTTTTATTTTTTTAATATTTTTATTGTGAAACCATAGAAGGCACAGGTCCTCGTAGCCTTTCAGGCCAACCAAAGGCAGATTATCTACATTCAATATTCAGGATAATACACAGCCATATAGGCCCACATCCCGGAGGCTGGGCGGCGTAGAATTAGAACATGTGGCTAGTAAGCTTGGCCATGCATTAAAAATACATATATATCAGTGTATTCGCTGACTTTTACACAATTATCCCCTCCCCATGTCCTACATGGAATCCCACTTCTACCCCTCTGGATAGCCACTTTTTCTGTTTTTTGTAATAAAACACTATTGTAACATAGAACAATAAACAAATCCCCCGTCCGTGGCATCATTGATTAAGTACTTAAAGAATCAGGCTATCCATGCAAGGCCCAAGAAGGTGCAGTCATTATATCTAGGAGAAGACCTGTAGGGATCACAGCAAATCACAACTATACAGAACAAGGAACATTAGTGTGCGTCTAGTGGGGTACTACCCCGGACCAGGATCCTCCAACCCGACTCCCTCCCCGTCACTCTCGGACCCAGACCCATCAGGGGTGAACAATTCAGCGCTGGTGGCATCCGAATCAGCATCCGTCAGCCCCTCCATACACATCAACCTCCAGGCAAGCAGGTCTTCCTGTAGTTTCCCATCCCGGCGAGTGCACTGCATATGCGTCTCCTCAGCCAGGGACCATTCTCTAGCATCTCTCAGCCAGAGGGATATCTCAGGAGCCCTCTGACCCATCCAAGTTATAGCTACGCGCCGCCTTGCCAAGACTAGTAGTAATTGTAAGAACTTGTAGGACAGATTCCTCTTTTTAGGTTTGGGTCCCAGGGCCAAGAGACAGTGGATCGGATCCAGCGCTATCCTGAGTTTTGTAGTTCGACCAATATGGTCCACCACTTCCCTCCAAAAGGTACTGACCTGAGGACACTCCCATGCTAGATGGAAAAATCCCGCTTTCTGCGCTCCACACCTAGGGCAGTTTTGTCTCCTATCCGCAGAGATGCGATTCAGGGAGACCGGGGTCATATAGGTACGGTGGACAAAGTTAAAATGTATCAGCTTGAAACGGGCATTACACGAGACTTTTCGGGTTAGAAGCCCAATTCGTTTACGCTGTCCCGGCTCCAAGGCCACCCCCAAGTCCGCCTCCCAGGCCGCCCAGGACGGCGCAGTTGGTGGGGTCGAATCCCGTCGCATGGCTGAATACAGTAGGGAAATCAGCCTTCTACCTCTACCACATGATAAAATGATGTCGAGGGTGTGGGTCAGTGGAGGTGCCTCCGGGAACTGAGGCCATGTTATTCTAGCTATGTCCTGGAGCCCTCTGTAGTGGAGGAACTGCCCCCTACCCAATCCAAAAAACTCTGTAGCCCGTTCAAAGGCGCAGATTTGGTTAGAGTGGAATAGAATGGAGTGATGCAGAGTGGAGTATACATGGTTTGGTAGTGCACTGCCATTACAGAAAACACATTTTCTATTGAAATGACGATTAATGTTGCACAAACACATAGTTTTACTGTTAAAACTATGGAAATCATCATCACCTTGTGTACTGATTTGTTTTCATCTTATTAAATTATTTGTTTCCACCACACTTCAGAATTACAAACAAATGTCCTTCATGAATTTTAAACTAATTGTTCAGTTCCCATACTGGCATTTAAATTTTATGGAGTGCTAGAAAAAAAATGGAAGGAATACAGTAGCCTGGCCAAAAGCAGGACGCTCACCAAACGAGTTCGGGGAAAGAAAGGTTACAAATAAATGGTTGTCCAGAACAGGGGTTGGCTACCAGGCAGCCCCAAATATAACCCACAACACATGGGTTAAAATAATACAAAATAATTGTCCTGAGCACTCCGAGTTCAAGAAAAATTCAAAGTCCAAAAGGAATTCGATCCACCAGTTCTTTTCTTGACACTTTAGTTTCTGTACTTCAACATGATTACATCTGTAATGCACTTTACACAGCCAACACCTGTTTCGGCTTATGAATAATTAGCCTCCGATTTTATCAGGGCTGAAAATAATAAACAAAACAAATAGAAACTATAATACAGACTATGTTATCATACCATCACCCACCATTTGGTGCGTAGTCCAAAGCTTTGTTAAATAAATTCATAAACTAAGAAGTCCAACGTGACGCATTCTATCCAAAGGGGACGACGCATGCACACCACAGTTCCGTGAGTCACAGGTCACAAATGACGCATACAAACGACTAGAAGCATTATAGGACTGATGAAATCACATTAAAATAGCAATATTACAAAGCGAATACAACATCAAGACTGTAAAAGAGCATACATGCAGCTAACTCAAATGTTTGTGCTCACCCCTCGGTGCCAGTCCATAGACGACAAAAAATAATATATTGAGTATGTAAAAATAAAAACCTGAAAGGAGGCATAACATTATTCTGGATCCCTTATGAGGTGCTCATTAAATTAATTCAACACGCGGTATTCATACCGAGTAGAGGGTCCTACGTAGGTAAACACAAAGATGTACGAGATTAAAATATCTGAAAACGAGGATCGTAAAAGTGTAAAGCTGTGAACGCTAAGACTGAGCAGTCTTGAAATGGCCTAAAACACACAGTCATACCAATAAAGAGGTTAAAAACAATATTAAAAAATAAATAATGCAAATGTCACCAGTATCCCACAGGTCAAATCACCGTAAACGGTAAAAAATGTCATAGTGCAAGTAAGTGTTAAATCTACTCAAGGAATTAGAGCAGCATGCCAATACCATGGCACAGCGTTCATAAGTAGCCTAGTTTACTATAATGGGTGTTATGTCACACAAGACAAGCCAAGCAAAGTTAGATGTTGTCTCAAAAGTCAGACGCGAAGCCAGACGTCACTGCCACGCATTAGCTGATGAATTGTGCCGATAAAAAAAACCCGTGCAGGAACGCATCGGTATGTGTAAATTCAATTGGCCTTCAATGTAAATTTAAAGTAAAGCCCTCAAAGGCAGTTAGTGCACTTGTGAGTTCTCGGTTTTTACGAACGAACACGACTAGCAAACAAGCAGCAAAGCGTTCACCGACATTCTGAGCGATACCATAGCAGAAGCTAATGCGAGTAAACATGTTCCAGTCGATACGCCCTTGTTTAACAAGCATTGGCATAGCCAATAGGTCTCGCCTTTGGCACCTTATAAGTATTTAGTTATGCAGCACAATATCCTTACTGCAAAAACATTAACTGCTGCATGGCTAAACACTTATAAGGTCCCAAAGGCGAGACCTATTGGCTATGCAAATGCTTGTTACTAAAAAACTGGTCTTGTAAAACGGATATGTATCTTTAAAAACGTATACTAGAGGCATATGTACATGAATAACAATAGCCCTAGCCAGTCACCTAAACAATAGAAACCAAGCGTGGAAAGTGTAACGGAATTCAATGAAAAATATGACCCGAGCTGAGCACGAAAGGCAATCAGTGGGACTTGTATATTAACAAAAGTTCTACTACACACCAAGAAACGTATGGCTTTTTAACCCCATTAAACATTATTACAAAAGGCAACTTCTTGATCGTTAAAGTGCACTCTAATGAAAAAAACGATATTGTCAAACTGGTTGGCATATTCTAGCTCAAAGTATATAAAAAGAAAAGGTAAATATTTGCGGCAATGTCAAGCGAAACAGAATGTCAGGATCAATACCAAAATATGACACTATGACATCCACCCACTTCCTGTTTGGGTCACGAGGTAGCCAGCTTGTATATGTGACAGCACTTCTACGTACGACGGGTAGAATGGGTGATGCACCACGCATCGAGGTAAAAGTTGGAGTTCGTTGGGTCATACGAACATCTCATTACTGACCCGGAAGCCTCTTATGCGTTTCTTGTTTGGTGAGAGAGCGGGTAAAGTAGACCATCAAAATCGGATCTAAAAATATAACAGTGCAGAAGGCACCTGGGGGAAGGCAGTTAGTCACTGTGCCATACTAAGAAGCAAACATATTTTTTATGAGACGTAAAGCAACGTTTGGTGTCTCTTAGCAACCCTTCCTTTGGGCAAGCCAGAATGGAAAGTCGCACGCACGAAGCAGAACCAGCACTCAGGGTTAGAGATCATGGGGGCGTTTTTAGGGAAAATGCAACTTCTAATATACAACATAAACAGCCTACAAGAGCACACACAAAATTAATGCAGTGCGTATGTGTACGCCTGCGCGCGCAGTGTGCTCTTTTTCAAAGCACATACTCGTGCTTGTCGTGCACCGTTGCGCACTCCCGCAAGGCGTATGCCGCCACAAGCACAAGTATGTGCTTTGAAAAAGAGCTGAACGACAGCTAAAGGTCTCCTATGTAGCACATGCGCGCTCCGTAGGCAAGACCTACAAAATGGAACCACAAAAGCGCAAGTGAGGTGAAATTACTTAACAGTCAACTCACATCCAAACATGTGCCATTCTCGGAGACTGCTCCTTCTTCCTCTTGTATTTTCAGCAAGGATAATCAATGCCATCTTGAATGCACTATTTATATTCAGTTTACTAAATATCAAAGCCGGAGGCCATCTTAGGATGTCTATGTATATGTCAAACACGTATATATTTATGAAACTGTAATTCACATGTTATCAGAAAAGTTTAGTCAAAGTTAAGTCATGAGTCCAGCGATCGGTGCAATTAGACAAGGGAAAAAGTGTACAATCAAGTAGTGTCAAATGCTATCACAAATGACAGTTAGCAACTCTCTCAAGTTGTATGCGTAGAGTTCAAAGAGGAAAAATAGGCTCAAATTAAAGAGCAAAGGTGCTCAGGACCATTGTTTAGAAAACAATAACATCATACAGCCTTTCAATTCGGTACCCAGCAAGATTATCACATAAATTATCTGAAGGAAGAAAAGTAAACATTAAGCTCCCTCTTAAATACAGAGCCAAACATCTGACCTCTTACTTTGAATGGCAAATGTGACAAGATACAACAAATATTAAATGCCTGTTTATCGCGCATTCCCTTATGAATTCCAGCATTGTTATTTAGGGGATGATTCAGCACCCCCGAATCTCCTACTTCCAGCACCAATGGCATGGGCGTGAAACTGAGGAAGAGGATTGTTTAAGTTGAGCTATTAGTAAGGAGCACAGACCAAACTAAACAAGCTCGTGCCTCACAGACATCTGGCAGTGGAAGGGATAAGTAGAATCAGTGAAGCAGAAAGTTCACAACAAGTGTACTGCTGTGAACTAGCATACAAGAGACAACTGAAAACACCAGTAGTCTCCTGCAGTGCCTAACGAAAAAGAAAAAAAAAGAGTTCCCAGAAAGTGAGCACTTGCGGAAGAATACAGGGAGCCAGAAAGGTGGTGAACAGTCTAATTGCCAGTGAAAAAGAATGCTCACAGCATGTAATGTATGCTTTTCTCTCCCTATAAATGAAGAATTCTTCACTAACCATACTTTAAACAATACACGCGTAGCTGCATAACACTTTACAATGCTCACAATTAAAGCCGCTTACAAGTCAAATCAGCTTGCAGGCGAGCAAGTCACCCCTCATCCATTTCTTTTTTAGACTCAACTTCAGGCATTCAGGAATGACTTTTGGTCCTTTTCTGCAGATTTTAAACCATGGCACACAAGCTGCTGTGCCTAGAAATGCTGGATCAAAGAGGTCAATAAAACAAGAACTACAGCTTGTCATGTTAGGTCACCCCTCTGCCACACTGAACGACTTAAACAAGGGCATACCTCAGTCAGCAAGATTCGAGGGTGTGAATCTCAAATTTACCAACTAAAGTGGTGGGCCACCGGGTGGATGGGTGAAATGACAGTCAAGGATGGACTGTTCTCATGTGGAACAGGATTACTACTGATGTGCATTACGTGTGCTTCTGTTTCATCCCTTTACCTTTGGATGCTTGATTGCGGGTAGTATGCTTGAAACCTGAGACTGGTGCAGCCAATGTTTGTGAATTCCTAAAATTTGTAAATTTGCACCCATCCAAGGAGTACTTCTATAGGTGCAGTTCACTGCTTTTTGGGTAAACCTGTTATTATGTTATTCCTAATTAAAACAAGCATTAAAAATGCAATAGGTCTCGCCTTTGATTAAGTTAAAGCCATTTGCGTTGCTAATGTTATTCTATAGCAAAGCAAATGGCTTTAACTTAATCAACTGGCACTCTTGTAGGTAGATGTCAACACCACAGTCCATAGCTGGACATCAAAAGTCCATTCGTAATTCCCTTTTGATATGAGACATACCTACATGCTCTTTGTGGTCCAAAGCAATAAGATGTGGTCTCAACAAAATGGAAGCCACAAGCATGTTATTTCTTATAATGACATCTTCAATTGTCAGTTCATCCTTCCCTTTCCAGTACGGTCTAAGATTAATGTCTAATCCCTTCTACTTAGGCCAACTATTAAAGATAAATCTGACGACCTCTTCATATTCAGAATCATTGGCAAATGCAGTGATCCAGCCAAAAAAGATAAGATCTCGCAAGCGAGATATAATGAATTGCAATTACCTTCAATGAAATGATATAGCAAACAAACATACAGGGGTGCGACTGAAGCACCCAAGGAACGCATAGATATGGCAATCATGCTCCCAATGAATCCTGGCATGTGAAAATGTTCATAGAAAGAACCCAAAACGGACAGAACCAAAGAGTCAAAATAAAGATGAAAGCCTCAACCCTAGAACACTATGTAGCGACATGCTTTAGTGCAAATCCATACGAACAGTATATAAGCTTACTCATAGTACCCTGGTGTGACAAAAGCAATACCACTACTTGTCAAAGAAGAGAAACTGCCACTTACAGAATGGCTCAACACTGATATTTGACAGCCTTTGGCAACCACAGAACTTCCCCATATGTGTTGTAAAAATGGAAAATGTTGTCTCACTCTATCCAAACCTCATGAAAGCGCACTGTAAATGAATGCTGATAAGTACTAGCCAGTCTCACTTACCAGTCAACAACAATGTGGAGAGTGATGTTCAACCCCAGAAATCGCCGTTCAAAATGCTTCGTGCAGTGACTCTATAAAAGTGCCAAATCCATGTAGCTAACAAAGATCTTAAAGTTACCTCTTGTAACAGCGTCTCAGCATGGCTTAGACAATGGCACTGACTGTTGTCACCAAATGAAAATGGTCTCCGTACTAGTATTAACTGTAAAACGGCACATAAAAACCCTTTGTTAGCCCCAACGTGCGCATAGTAACTCTTAGATGCCCGAATCCAAGGTAATAACAACCTTCTTACCTCAAACCACAACAATGTCCCGCGCCTGACTCACACCGTGGAAGATCTTCAAACAAACAGAAACTCGTGCGCCGGGAGGTTTTAAAGTGTCATGGACATTGAAAGAGGACGGAGGATAGGTGCCCGCATTGTGCGCCATGTTTGAATGGCGCTTGTACGAGTAAACTCTAGCGTTATGGTATGAAGACTCAAAAGTAGGCACTACTGAGAACCGTACTACATAAATTACTGTTAACAAGAACCTGTGTTCAAAATGCGACATGAACAGGGGTGCAGCGGAGCCATGACGGCCTCCCGGGAAGTCGGTCTGCCGATGGTGGTGGGGGGGCAATGGGGCTGGCAGGAGAAGCTGCAGGCAGACGCTGGGCAGAATTAGCAAGGCAAAGGCTGCTGGCGCCACCGGGACAGCGCAGACAGCGGCTGACACATTAGTGGAGAGCGCCTCCCGTGAAGTCGGTCTGCCGATCAGAGTTGGGGGTGGGGGCAATGGGGCTGGCAGGAGATGCTGCAGGCAGACGCTGGGCAGAATAAGCAAGGCAAAGGCTGCTAGGACCACTGGGACAGAGCAGACAGAGGGAGAGCGCTACTTACTGCTGGGAGTCCTCTTCTGCCTGCACTTCGTGGGCTGCCGTCGCCGCGGGAGGGAGTCCAGGCATGCATAGTCCTCTTCCTGTTGGCGTAAAAGTTTATTATCTTCTTTATGGGGCCATCTGTTTGGACCCATAAAGAAGATAAGAAACCTTTTACGCCAGCAGTAAGTCGGGGAAGTCCGTCCGACTGGGACGGACTCCAAAGAGAAAAGTGTACATCAGAGGACGCTCTTTTCCAATGGCTGGCCACCATTTACCCTAAACGGTGACGCCAGCCAAAGGGAAAGAGGGGCAGGGCTTAAAGCCCGCTAGTTAAAGTCACCTAAAAATCATAAAATCTCACCAGCGAGACTGCGCAAGCGCAGCCTACGCAGGCCAAGACCTAAAAATGAATGTTAAATTCTGTTAGTGCAATGAGAACAATGAGCAAAACCAACACAAACATAACATACCCGGACTCAGTGCGGACTCAGGGTCCCCCAAACTCAACTACCAAGCTGAGAATGCATTTAGTTGTGGGGGGGACAGGGGGGTCACACTCCAAACACCCTGCCCTGAAGCTACAACTCTGCATTTAAGTGCACCAATAATACAAGCAGTGGCTGAAACTGAAATTGCAAACGTAACAATGATTACCAAAGCTATCTTTGTTAACACTGGTGGTCCCTAAATACCATAAGCCGCCAGAAATCATCCCACCTTTAAAGAAAGCTACTGCTTCTCTTACGGAGTCTGTAAGTTATCATCAAGGGTGATCATACTTTTCTATTTTGGAAGGTGAAAGATGAAGTTCTGTGTCATCAGAGTCAAATATTTGTAAAACCTCATAGGCTGCTTTGACAACAGTAAGTCAGGTTTTTGCTGAAATACCAGGACATACAAGATCACTTTTTTGGGACAGATCATTGCTACCAGAAGCCATAGATTTACTCAGAGTCTTTTGATATAGATGACCACCCACTTTTGCTTCATCAATTAGAGAAGGAAGCTACAGTAACACAGCTAGAGGACGGCTAACTTCTTTTTCGTGACCGGACTCTCAATGCCCACCATCCACAAGCATCTCTTCCTTGTCTTGTCAATATGTAAAATGGTCCATTGAGAAAGTCCAAACACATAAAGCACCGTTATATTGCTTACACTCTCCGACCAACACAATGTTTACACTTAGAATACCATTTTAGAAGCGTGGCTCAGTGGTTAGAGGCGGCAGACCCGGAAGCTGAGATCAGCCGTGGACCAGGGTTCGATTCCCCGCCTCGGCGGGTCTCGGGCTCAAAAATTCCACGGACTCGATAATTCTCGTTCCGGTGCCTACTCAACTCACGGGGTCACACTCTGCGACTCTGGGCAATAGCTTGCTTAATCTCCACTAAGGCCCCTCGCGGCGGGATGCCTGGCTTTCACCTTGTGGACACCCTGCTGGGGTATCTCACAGGGGAATACCAGGACGGGTTCCCTAAGCAAGCGCCGAGATGCCTACGGGTAGTCGTGCGCTATACAAGAGCGTAATCATTTCATCATTTCATTTCATTTCATCATTTTTGCAAATATCAGAAAACGTACAGATTGATCTTTGACTAGTTTTCTGATACCTGCTTGCTGTTTCTCTATGCTTGGTGTTACCTCATCGTCGCAAAGGCCTTACATTTAGCAGTGGTGTTGCTATACATATAAGATAAAGAAGACAAAGAACAAAAGAAATCACTGGACTATCGCTATTTTAGATCAATGGAACTGATGTATGGAGTTGCTGATGAGTCTGGTCATCAGACTAGAAGTCGTATACAGATCATATGCAAGTATGCAAAGTGTTGAAGAGTTTGTCCAGGAATGCAAAACAGACATTAGTTTTCAATTGAAGATCAATCAGGGGCAATTGCGATTTTAAAACAATAAATACAATAGCAAATTTAAAAGCATATTCCAATCAATGGAAAGAAAAGTGCAACCAATACATTACAAATGATATTTCACTAAACAGGGATTTAATATCGGTGGTATTGCTACTTTTCCCCAATAAGAAAAATAACTATTTAAAAGTTTTGGGCAGTACTGACACAAACTCAAAGCTCCCCGTCCCATCCCCAGCTATTCTATCATTAAAACTTAAAATCCCTTCTCCTTCTTACTATCTCCACGGAGAAGAGATATCTGCTTACACTGAAGACAATGGATTGGGTTGTTTCAGTTCTTAAAATTCTTACCGCCTCACTGAACCGTCTAAAACCCAAGAGGCGGCAAATAGGTTTTATCCACTTTTTCCTGAGATGTGTGTAAGCAGAGCAAAAGAATAATACATGCGCCTCGTCTTCTTTGGCGTCGATACTACACAGTTTGCATTTAACCAAATCGTCCTTTCTTACATTATCATCATCATTGCACACCCATTTGGCAGAATTTACTTTAACTTGTAGTATGCCATAACGAAATTTTAAATACAGTGTTTTGGCTAGAGTTGGTAAGATCTCATCCATAAAGGATTCGAATCTGCTCACTGACTTCATGCCAAGATATCTGATAGACAAGGTCCCTAATTCCGGATTTTGAAGTTTTGAGTTTAGGGCGAATTCCCAGTATCTTTTTTTAACAGCTTTTTGAAGCTCAAAGTGAGGCACTCAGGGTCTGCCCAGAAGTGAACTAGCCCCAACTTTACGAACCAATCCTCAATATAGTTCAACCATACCAGCCTTGTTCCATTTTTAATTTTAATAATTTCTTTTAGGGCTTCTCGATAGTTCAATAATTTGTCTGTTGACCACATGCGGATCCAATATAACAGAGGTCGCAATGCCGCGTGGATACGGTAATGGAAATTGATTCATGCAACCTCATTGTTTCTTAATTGCATGTACATCTTTTATGGTTCTTGTTTTAACCGAAATAAAGATATTTTGATTTGATTTGACATTTAGTTTTAGATGAGATGGAGAACGCTAACTCATTACGAGCCATGACTGAAATGTTGAGCAAGGACCATTATTCTCTGTTGAAGCCAATATTCCAGTGGTCAAGAACTTTGGGAGCAAGACCATTAACCTGGGTGCCAAAATTCCGGATGTTTGGTTCAACTCTGAGCTGTTTCTGGAAAAGCAAAACATCCACATGGTATTGGTAAGAAAAAAATCCACATTCTACTAGTATTATTTAAAAAAAAAATCAGCCTCAATGGGCAGGCATTGTGCTTTGGCTCCTCGATTACAACGCCCTCTAAATACAGGTCAGCATATTCCATTTTGAGAAAGTCCAGAACAGAGCACTAAGCATTAAAAAAGAAACGTTGGCCACCGCTTCTCGCCTAATTCCATTTGCTCCTGATAAAGGGACACACGGCGTTCAACATTGTGACAACTGGCTCAAAATTATGTGAAGGATCCACGTTATAGCCAAAAGACCATAGCCAGACAAAATAATCTAGACTACCCAAATTCGAAAAGATTAGGGCAAAGGAATATTTTCTGTCTGATCATGGAAGTGAGTGAAAACAAAAATGTTTTGGTGTATTGGAATACTACAGAGGTTTTTATAAAGAACTGTGATTTTAGCCATTGTTAATAACCTTCCAAAGACACTGGATCCACATGTCTATTGATCGCCTATTAACTTGTGGAGCCATCAGAACCTACAAATAAAAAACATTTTATCACAGCTTGTAAATTGTATTCATCTTCCTCACTCAATGAAACACTACCATGTCTTCCACAACTAAGAGACAGCAACAATGTACAGTATGTTCGCTTTTATAAAAGCTCAAAATGGTTTTACAAGTGCAACAACAAAAAATATATCCTGCAAATGTACATATATCGCCAGACAATTGCGTATGGGAATCAAAACAAACCAAAGTAGAACATGTGGTGAATAAATAAATAAATAAAAAAAGGTTAATAAGTGCTCATCTTGAGATCCAGAGTAGGGCTGACTTTTATAGACTGCTGTCTAAAAGTAT
This sequence comes from Lissotriton helveticus, assembly GCF_964261635.1. Classification (NCBI taxonomy): domain Eukaryota; kingdom Metazoa; phylum Chordata; class Amphibia; order Caudata; family Salamandridae; genus Lissotriton; species Lissotriton helveticus. The sequence goes on along the minus strand of NC_136057.1, from coordinate 978,566,027 downwards.
TTGCTCAAAGCCAACCTAATTCATATAGTGAAAAAAAAGCTAACAGTTACACTGGTGTGGAAAGTCACCGAACACTACTAAGCAGTGGGTGTGCATGGTCTATGTCCAAAATGTTAGGACTTATGGAAACCGGTTTCAGAAAAACTGAAAACGCTCAAAACTGTTTGAAATCCATTGGTAAAAATCACTGAGATACTATGCTGCCTCAGTATAACCTTCTGCCCCACTACATAGCGTTGTGGCAAGAACAATATTGCTTTCTCTGAGAACCAAGCGATGAGGAATGCACTCCAGCCAGAATCATATCATCACCAGCTCCACTCTAAGCTGTTAAATCAAGTCAGTTAGAAGGGAATGAAGTACATTTATAAGGCCATGGCGATGACTCAACTTATACAAATGACTATAATCTTTCCCACCCTCCTCGGACAGACACACCTCACCAAAAGCCCCGAAAGAGGATCTAACAAGGTCTGGGACAAAATGCCATGTGGAAAGCTACTTAACTTCATGAAGGAAACAATGTATATCCATTTAGGTAGACTGGAGGAAGGGGGTATTTTCCACTTGCCTCTTTTTCTGTGTCTCTGGATATGCAGGTCCATTGGTTATCTGGAACACTGTAGGCCCAAAAATCTGCCAGGTCTTGCGTGCCATCCCAGCCACCAAATAGATAGACTGTTTCTGTGAAGCAACAAATGTATTAGTAATGAGTTTAGATTCTTTTGTAGAGTGTCTAAGAGACAAACATAATGCTGCAACAACTGTAATTTCTTTCACATGTATTTTTGCACAATATACTACTGTTCAACGTACTGTTTTAATTTTGATTAATGTTTTAAAACTTCATTGATGTGAATTAGTGGTGCAATTTGGCAAGCTTGTTAAGTGTGCCTTTAATTATGTCTCTAAAACTAGAGGGCATCATGTTACAGTGGCTATTAGTGCAAGAATTGGGTAGAGATCATATTTTCGGCAACACATAGCTTGGCCCATAGTAACAGGCTGCAGAGAGATAGGGTTAATGTGGAAAGGTCAGGGGTAAGAGGATGGTCATTTGAGAAGGCTGAATGATGTTCCTGGCTGGTTATGGATCTAGTTTAAAGAAGACAATGCCGAGTAGATCATCAAGAAAAAGTGCCCCGGGCATACAAAGAAAGCGCTCTAAACAATTAAAAAAATAAAACTGAAAAGACTGTCTGTTCAGCCTCAAAACTATTTTTAAAAATACACTAATGTGTGACTTGGTAGAAGCTACCCCTAAATAGGCTTCCGATGTAGCTACTTGAATGCCCTTCCACTTCAAACAACCCGCAAGTAAGACCCATGTCTTATATTAATTCAGCTTGTACTCTGAATGTGTCCCAAATTCAAGTGCTGTGGCTTTGACAGAAACTACCACTGACTGAAGATTAAGTAAGTGTACAGATGGCCAGCCACATCGTTCATGAAGGCCATTACGCCTTCTGTGACACACTTATTACTGGACACAGTATGCAAGATATGATCAGTGATTGGTTCCAGGATGAATGAATTCACCACAGGAGAAATAGGACAGACCTGTTGGGTCCTACTTAAAGATGGAAAAGGAATCAGATTGGTTCATTAATCATCACCATAGAAAGCTTTATTCGACTATTAAAAAACAATTATAAAAGCAGCACAGATACTGCACAATCTATCACAAAGATAAAAACATGGTTAAGAGCAATCAATCAGACGATAATATTTTCCATTTAAAAACTGCTCGTTTTAGAAAGCAACACTAAAACAGAGCTAGATATTAGGCAATGATCGTAAAAAAACAAGGTTGGCTTGCATTGTTGAAATTCATACATATTTTAAACTGGTTTTAAATTCTTTCCGGAAACAGTAGGTAACATTTGCAAAATAAAACATAGTGCTAAAGAGATTGCACCGCAGATTCATCACAGGGACAAACCAAGACGTAGCCAGTATCATACTGACCCAAGAGAAAACAGAGTAAAGATCTTATGGTCCCTAATCGAAATCTAGCTAAGAATGTTCTCTGCCAACGGCTCAAAACCCAGCACAAGCACTGCTCGAGATTTGGCATTGTTTGAATAATTGCATACTCTCGCAACCTGGGTTTCCTTAGTTGTTCCTGCTCCCTGGAGGGCTGTACAAATCTCTAAAAAAGTTGTTTGACTTTAGGGAGAGTAGCGTTAGTAAGGCACGAAGAAGATGAAAAACATACCCTCCCAACTAATAGCCCTGGACATGGAACTTAGGTAATTCAGCCAAGGAATTGTAAGCCCCTTATCGCTACTCAGGCAATCAAATATGATCATCCCATTCAGAGAGATAGACTTATTAGCCTAAACGGAGAGCCAGAGGACGAGCGGGACGCCAAGACCAAATCTGAGACATAGGTGATACCCAGCTCCTTGTGAAGAACAAAATGTGTGGTTGAGGGTGGAAGGGCGAGGAACAAACGGCAGATGTGGTTTTCTTCTGCCTGGATGGAAGCAACCTCTCTATAACCCCACACCATACATTAAATTCGGAAGACGTTTAAGCTGAAAAATGTCCAATAGGCCGGACTGGTTTGTTGTCCACTCTTATTAATCACTCCCATAACTTGTGGTGCATATAAAATACACCTACATCACCCTTAACCATACAAGAACATTGAAAGTGGTGTGAGAAATGGTCGAAGATCTTTCTCATATCAAAAGATTTATTGGTAGCAGTTGAAAGACTGTCTCAGCCCTAATAAATATTAATACGTGAGGAGATGCTATATCAAGGTACAAAACCATACTGCAAGGATAATGCAACCAACGACACATTCGGGCAGGTGCTGATCAAACTATTTGGCTAAAGTTTAGTACTGACATTTAAAGGCGATACTGGTCAGAATGTTACCAGTTCATGAAGGATGAGCTACCCTCTTAATAAAACTATGAAGACTGCCATAGTCTAGATTCCTTTCTTTCACTCCAACTATCTTCTCCTTCTAATCACACTTTTAAAAAAAAAAAAATGTATGACTTTTATATAGCTGCCACTCTTCTCCTTCTCTCCTGGCACTCTTCTCCTTGTCTGGCTCTTTCGCCTCTTTTGTTCCTCTCTCGTCTTGCTTTCTCCAAACCTCTCATGCTATCCCATCATAAGCTCCATTCTTCACTTTTCATTCCCATTACTCAATCTTGTCTCTCACATTTTCATCTCTTCTCTACTCCTTCCCTCAATCTCTCTCCCTTTGCTCACCATTCATCTCGCTCCTTCTTCATCTCCTTCATTCTGCAGCAATCCACTTAAATTGGCCATTTCTATCTACTACATTGCTTCCACTTTGATTTATCACACTCCTAATCACTCTCCAATTCCATTTCATTTTTGATCTCTCTTTGCCTAATTCAACCCACAAATATAAGCAACATATTTGTATTATGTAATGATAGGAAGAAAGAGAAAGGGTTGGGTTATGGCTCATTAGTATCAATACTGCCTGTTCAGTCATTATTTTCGATAGACACACTGGCCAACAGGATCAATATTACCTATACTGAAGATAGGATCTTATTCCTTTATGGCTGGGTGGGACAGAAGTGCCTAAACTGGCAGATAAGTCCATGAATACTATACTACTTAATCGGAATCAGTGGTCAAGTGTATGCGCTGATGCGGGTTCCTTGCTTACTCTGCTACAGGATCCAAGCTATAACTCACTGATGAGGCCTAATAGGGCTGAATCCAGCCTGGGGTTACTAGTGTTCCCTTTTGGAGGGGGCCTCGCCTGACAGTTCAGGATGGGCTGCTCCCGTTAGGCGAGGGTCAGTATTGATGTGCATGAGGTGGGCCTCTGTCTAAAGTGGCACACTAGATTTAAAACACTGAGTTGGGATGCTACTCAGAGCAATTGCAATCGGTTTAGGGTATGTGCAAGTGTTTCTCCCACGTCCTTTATTCTCTCTGTCCCTTGAGGCTGTGCCAGTAGAGACCAGTGCTGTAAAAATTGTCTCTTCAAACTATCTGCACAGTTGCGAGCTGTGTCATGTTTATATCAGAAGTGTATCACTCAGTAGTGGCCATTTGTTTTATCATCTGGTACTGCTAGTGAAGATTAAAGGACAATGTCACCCCTGTGAGGAGAGCCTGATCTGCCCAGGGGCCACTGCAATCCAAGATATCACGGTCAGAAGATTCATCCTGGAACAGGCAAGTACCCCCACTGAGTGCCTGTCTGCCGCCAACTTTAAGAGCCGTCACTGCTAAGCCAGGTGCTGCCATAAAGACCCACTTCCACGAGTCCAACTTCTGATGCTATCTGGAAAGGCTGGTACTGCTGATGTCTGCACTGAAGAATACAATGCTACAAAGGAGGGGCTGTGCGCTGAATCTGTGGCATACTTTCAGGTAAACCACAAGGCTTAGCCTGCAAGGTGACACAAGGTATCCACCACACTCACTAGAGACTGATTGTAGAAATAAAGAAACGATAAATTGTTGAACTGAACTGCATAGTGAAACCAGTGAGAACATTTGAGCTAACTGCACCAGAGATTAAAGGTGCCTAAACCTATCGAAGGGTGGGGACGCTACTAGAAGGAATCTTGGACACGGCAGGAAAAGAGGATAAATAACGGGGAAAGAAGGAGTTGCAGTGCCTCCCTACAGAATGCAATCTTCTGCAATCCTGAATGACGTATTCATTGAACTATACAGTACTGAGTTCTGCTGAGAGATTAAAAGTACTTTCTTTTCCATAAAAACCCGCACTAGGGGGCCCATTATGATGTCGGGCGGATTGCCCCCACCAGGCTGGCGGTAGCCACCGCCACCCTGGCGGGGGCAATCCGCCCGACATCCACACTCGTTTCCCCCCCTGCCATATTAGTATTGCGGGGGGGACCACGGAAAGGCATGCGGTCTTCACTCTGGGGGCCCCCTGCGGGCCACCAGAGTGAAGGAGAGGTGGGGGGTGCACACAGGGGGTACCTGTGGTACCTCCCTTCATTTACATTAACAAAGCGGCAGGCACCGTGCAGTGGCTGCCGCTTTGTTTATGCAAATGCATGAATGCACTTTTAGCATTGTGGCGGGCGGTGCAGAGAGCACCGCCCGCCACAATGCTAAAAATGCAGGATCCTAATACCCCCCACGGGACCCCCGCCCTTATGGCGGGCGGTCCCGAATTCCGACAGGATGTCCGCCCGTCATCCTAATGAGCCCCTTGGATTGGACAATATCTTACTTATAGTGTCTGCTGGTCGACTGTTAAGTTCTGAGGCCCTGCAGGGCCGTTTCTACCATTAGGCAAGACTAGGCAGCCGCCTAAGACTCAAAAAGGGGGAGGCGGCAAAAACATGAGTTCGGGAATATCTAATGTATTAATTCTTCTAGCGTGAATGACACGGGGAGAGAGTGATGGTAGTAAAAGGGAGGGGCGGCATCTTTCAATTGTCGCCTAGGGCGGCAAAACACCTAGAAAAGGCCCTGAGCCCGTGCCCCACCCCTTTCCACCATACTACTTTTCTGAGAAACCTGTGACTGCTCATCCTCACTACCTGCAGAGTCAAGTTCAGAAATGTTTCTCACTAGCATAGTATTCAGAGCCAAATGAGGAATATTTTTTTTTATGGGGTCGGTGGAGAGGCAATTTTTTCTCTTTTTCTGAATCGGAAAACAAGCAAAAATAGGGAAGATCCCAACATTTTTGTAAACGGGAAAAAGAACAAAGATGGGTAAGATCCCTGAATAAGTTAAAGGAACTCAAATTTATTCTAGAACACTTCAAAAAAGCGATCCTGTAATCAGGAAAAGTGGTTCAAAATATTACTGGCTGGCCTAACATGCAGACTGAATCAAGCTCCACAGGAATTTCCTGAGTGAACTGGTAAAATTTGCGGTAAAAAAGCAAAATTTGCACCTCCATAACTTCAAAATTTACAGTACACAAAATGTGCTTGTCACAAAAACACTGGGAATTTCCTGAGTGAACTGGTAAAATTTGTGGCAAAAAGCGAAATTTGCAGCCCCATAACTTCAAAATGTACGGTACACAAAATGTGCTTGTCACAAAAACACTGCATGGCCTACGGTCTGTCACCGCTGAATCTGCCAGGTACATAATGACTGTGACATGATCAGCAGTGGATTGCGGGTGCGCGATATATAGTTAGTGCAACTAACTATATATGCGACTTTCAATGGTTTTGTGTGAGCAAAATAAGGTTTTGTAAATGCTAATTCCTAACTATATATGGTCTATAACCTATGGTTTTTTCAGTGAATTTCAATGGTTTTTTAATAGCAAATATCAAAAGCTGTAAAATGTATTCTTCTTTTAAAGGAAAAATATATTTTATATGTATTTAATATAATTTTTTTATGTATATAAATTTTTTGAGGGAACGAATTTATCAACTATCATGCTGAAGAAGAGTGTGGGGAAAAAAAAACAAAGAGGAGGACTAAGAGGAAAGAACAATCAGTTCAAAAATACAATTGCTTTAAAGCATGAAGTGCTTTTCCACACATTTACATTTAAATAACCCATATTAGAACATACAAAATATCTACAGAGGAGACGGTGTACATTGAATTTTAGACTCTTCATTGGTACCTACATGTTGGTACTTACATCACCCACACAACACAACAACCGGGACGCTGTCACAGATATATATATTTTTTTGAACGTTAATTTCTCAAAATCCACTGGAGCACATATCTTGAGACCTAGCAAAGGCACATCGGGCAAACAGTCTCTACAATTTTGCCAAGTTTCATAGAAATCCATTCAGCCGTTCGAGCTAAAAGTGAGTCCAACCGCCCTATGGAAAACTCAATGTTAAAGTTATTCAACATAGAATTTTCAGAAATCCCTATTCAAAAAAATCCTAACTATATATACCTACTGGCGACCGCCAGTAGGTTATATATATATATATATATATATATATATATATATATATATATTTATATATATATAAAACATTTCTATGGCAAAATTAAACCCCTCATTTTGTTCCTTTTCAAATTAAATGTATGAAGTGTTACCACTTTATTCCAATCAAGATGACTTCAGGTGTGCCATACTTTTGTCATAAGTAAGACTGTTAGCGTTCTAGTTGTTCTTTAGAACACTCTGGGACATTCTGTCATTGGGCTATAGTTGGGCTACATCTGGCTGATATTTGGGCTACATTTGTTTTTTTTTGTCTCTGGTGGCCATCTTTGGGCTACATTGGGCTACATTTGGGCTCTAACATATATATAGCCCAATGTAGCCCAATATATATTTTTCAAAGTTAATTTTCGTAAAAACCACTGGAGCATATATCTTGAGACATAGCAAAGGCACATCGGGCTACCAGTCCCTACAATTTTGGCAAGTTTTGTAGAAATCCATTCAGCCGTTCGAGCTAAAAGTGAGTCCAACCGCCCTATGGAAAACTCAATGTTAAAAACACGTTTTGGGACCCCCCTTTTTTCTCGGCCCCCGCTTGACGAAACCCCCCCAAACTTTCAGGGGACGCTCAGAAACAAAATGTGCCATTTTCCTGAAACTTTCAGCCAATTCCGTCCATCAACGCCAAAGTTATTCAACATAGAATTTTCAGAAATCCCTATTCAAAAAAATCCTAACTATATATACCTACTGGCGACTGCCAGTAGGTAATATATATATATATATTTTTTTTTTTAATTTTGATTTTTTTATTTATATCTTTCCAGGAACTTTGACCCATTGTGATTGCCACACTTGTACCTTTGAGGACCTTTTATGAGCCACCGGATATCTGTAGTAATCACAATTGAGCCTTCCTAGTGGTCAGGCTAAGATATAAGTATTAAAGTAAGTTTACCTTGCTCAACAGGACCAACTATTAGTAGTCCCCCAGGTTCTGTGAGATACTGTGTCACCCCATTAATCTTTGATAGCCAACAATCAAAGCCACTAAAGTGATATATGCAGGAGAAGAACCCATCTGGTAAAGCAAAGTTTAATCAGCGCTTTGGTGATATGCAATGCCAAACTCTCAGATAATGTCACCAGATGGTTTGAGTTAAATTCTAAAAAGTGCAAAACCAACACAGATCCCTAGGAAATGCCTGGTGATAAAGGAGGCGGAAAGATGTTATCCAGTGGAATCATTTGAGAACAATTAGTTAAATGGGATTAACCCAGTTAGATACCTTTTCTTAAAAGCCCATTCAATTATTTAATAAGTGAGTAAGTATATCCTGATCGACAGTAGCAAAAGCTGCAAGACAACCAAAGAAATCAATAAGGATGAGTCTCCACTCTCTAGAATACATAGAACTTCAATAATTTAAAGGCTGCAGTTTTGTCACCACAGCCAATTCTAAAACCATACTGCAAATTCTCAAGAAGATTATTTGCAACGGATCAAATGGATGTTCACAGAAGTTTTCAAATTTTACAGGCAAAGGGTAGACGAGTGACTGGGCAAAATGTAATGATATTATTCGGGTACATTTTTTTTTTTTTTAGCGAGTAAAACCTGTCCATGTTTTAGGCATTCAGAAAACATTCAGAGAGAAAGGCTGGACCAATGAGGCACAAGACAAGAATGCAAATAATCAGCTACATGGATGAAGTGTTTGAGTACAGAAGTAATATAGAGGAATTCAGTTTGAGATATTGGTTTACAAAAGAGTCCAGTTTTGTGATGTTCTGGTGTTACCAGGACAGGAGAGCTAGGAAGACATTGACGGGCTTGATAGCCCTGACTTTGGTATCAAAGAAGTGACATAATTCTTCATATTTCTTTTATGATTCAGAGATTACTTATTTGTAAAATCTTCTAGTGGCACAAGTGTGCTTTAAAATGGCCTGGGAAGGAATCTACTATCAAGAGCATTTAATCATTCAGAGCAGTTGTTTTTGATCATTACATTCTTTAATGTACCTACCAATGGACAGCTTTGTGATATCAATTGTGTGGGTTCTGTGGCAACTGACTCAAGGTCAACCATGAGGTAAGGAAATGCAGGGAAAGAAGTAATTAAAAGCCATAAGACAAAAAGCAATATCATTTCTGTAAATCATTGCTATTCCACCCCCAATTAGATCTTTCCTGAAAAAAAGCAAAATGGAGTGATTTGGCAGAATAAGTAACTCTATAACAGGTTGGAACGGGAACCAGAACCCGTAATTGTGGGAAATAGTTCCTGTCAATGATCAGACTGGCACATCTCAATCTAGTTTTTAACTATTTTGTAGAATACGATGTAATGTGGGGAAGGAATTGGCTTCTTATGGAGTTGAATGTAAAGGGATCGCAGTGGCAGTTTATGTTCCATATGTCTCTAGGAGAACTGATATATTTTTGTTATCAGATTCAATCTGTGTCACAGGAATCTTAGTGGATATTGAGATACTTACATATATACACCCTTGCACAAATTAATTCTTCTTTAGCTTCCATTTAGATTGTAATATCGAGAGTTTATGAACTTTAACCAGAACACTTTTCTTAATTTCTTACAGCAGAATAAAACCAATGTATTGACAGTAAGGTTTAAAAATGTATTATTTGGGAAATCATATTGCGAAAGGCGACTACGTAATACAAAATAAGATCAGATAATACCAGCAAGCATCATCATAGTAATTTAAATGCATGGTATGTCTAATTTACTTCCCATTAAAACAGTGATCAATGTTTTATTTTCTTAAACACGTATGCAAGTATATGACCCAGTGTAGACAGACAGCAATAAAAAACCCAGAAACTATCTCTATTTTAACTAAATCAACCCAGAAAATTAACATCCAAGAGAGTCTTTCACATCACTTAAAGTACCACCTCCTATTTTCTATTTTAAGACCAACTGTCCAGAGGCTACATTTCAGTATCGAGTTGTATAATTTGACCTGTACCTGAATATTTCAAGAATTCTTTAGCCTTTTGTTCTTTTGCTACTAAAGCAAGCAATGCTTAGTTTGTGGTATATAATGGTTTCATGCATGCTGGACCTATTTAATAGTTATATCCAATAGTCCATTACTACGGGCTTGATAAAAATTCCAGGAAATAGGAGGAAGCCCAAATAAGTGTGTCTCTAGATGACAAAAGTGTATCCTACAAAAGAAGCAGCTCAATGAACCAACCTGTAGTTGGGACCAATATAGTTGGAAAAAACAATGCTAAAAGGGGTATCGTTTGTGTCTAGTGAAGCAAGTATGGCACCAAAGTTGCTGTCCAAAAACAGAATAAATCCAGGAAAAAAGGAAATATTATGTCCAAATTATCAAATCTTTATATGGAAATGCATACAAATTGTTTGAGTATGAACATAAAATATATTATGAAACATAATATGAAGCTGATGTGAGGCTTTCTTGATAAAACACAATTCTCTTACAAACATTTTAAAAACTCTCTCAAATAGTTGAAAAACAATCAAATATATACCCCTAAAAGCAAATGTAACTCAAAATGTTTAAATTATGGACAGAACACTAAGGGGCGAATACGAGCCTGTCAGTCCTGCGGACCAACAAACTTGCGGTGGGGTGGGCGGAATCGCCACATTATAAGTGCAGCGGTCCCATTGCCACAGGACCGCTGCACCTATAATGCGGTGGCACAGAGGTGTGGGGCAGCAATATGTTGGCGGTGCTGCTGTGAACCTCCAAGCATTTTACGACTTTCCAAACCTCCACACTTTTCATGGCGGTGAGCCGGCCATGAAAAGTGTGGCGCTGTCAGGAAAGTAAGGGTGCCCTACTTGTATGCACCCCAGTTCCTGCATGGCACGGATTGCACAGCGCATGCCATAAAGGAACAGTCTTTGGCGCTTCCTCTGTGCTGAAGTTCCAAGGCTCACACATGAGCCTTAGAACTGTACCGCAGCAGGATCACCAAAGCACTGCCGACCAGACCACAAGGAAACTCATAATCTGGCAGGTGGTGTGTGGATGCCTTTGGCAGTGTGGGAGCGGGGTGCTGGAGTGGCAGCCCACTCCTACACCACCAAAATCGTAATCGGGCCCTAAATTTGATGTCTCATCAATAGCAATTAGGAGATGGCTTGTACTTTCCAAAAAAGGGTTTTCCAGAAATGCCTTAACAAGAATATGTAGTTGCTTTAGATGATCTATATGCCCCTGTTTCCAATGGATGAAGGCAAATATCTCTTGGAGCTGTTAGGCATTATCAAATTGCTTCAGCAATTTAACATTTGATAGAGAAGTTAGGTCAAACATGGCTCAATGACTAGCCTGAACATGAACTACTGCCTCTAAGCATTAAGTAGGGGACAAGTGTGGAATATGGCAGCAAACTAGAAAAATGGCACTTCCTGCTCCCCAACACCATCTCTATTATTTTTAAATTTAGATGTAAAAACAAAAATAAAGTTGGTCCTCAGCATGTATTCAGTTAATTAGCTTCTGATGGATATTTTGGGGGTATAGTTCCCCAGTTCATATATTTTTGTCACTTTCTATAAAACTAAATTCTCTCAGGTTTGTAAAAAAAAGTAAAGCATCTAATGCTACAGTTACTGCCAAATCATAGATGTTTATTAATACATAAAGACTCAACATTGGCTTGGCTTCAAAACATTCATGACAATGCGAAAGCTAAATAACATGCATACATTCAGACAAAGTAAAAAACACTGAAAATCATTACATAGGGATTCATCAGCGGATTTCAACATAAATCACGCATCCGCTCACCGGCCAGGAAGAGGAATTAGAACAGAGGTTAGCCCTATTTTGCATTGATACCACTACCAGAGTTCATTAATTCTAATTAGCCTTCCTGCGGGACTCAGAGTTCCCAGTGTTCCTATCGCCTAACCTTGCTCTGTGCACATAAATTCTCACAGCTCACAAAACCCACAGTGCCACAATGGCAGCATTGACAGCAGCACAGTATAAAGGGCCCTGGCACACACTGCATATCCTCTTGGCACCCGGCCAAGATGTTAGTGCTTGGCTGCCTGCCTGCCATGGGCTGTGTGACTCTGCTTGAATCCTTGTAGCAAACTCAATCTTAGACTATGGTACAAAATGCTATGAATACTAACATGCATTAATATGGAAAGGTTATCAGAAACCAGCATTTTTTCCATGGCTGGCAGGGCGTGTATGACACAATGTGCTGCAGCAAGAGCGACATTTTGATCTTTTCAGCCCACACCAGCGGGATACGCATGCTGACACTTCATTGTCCGAGGTCAGCTAAAACTCACGCTTACAGAAATAGCTAAAATGCTTCACTTTCAGATGCAGTGATCAATGATACAGTCTCAGCTAGAGTCTGTTATTGGACCCTGGTGTTTCAGAAAAAACCTATACAACATCATGTATAGGTTACTTACGAATCCTCTGTTTAGGAGTACCTGAAAAGAGAAATATGCAATTGCCGGTGGTTTGTCACGAGAGACCTGGTTTTTTAAGAATTTTAATCAACACACAAAATGTGCCATTATGCGAAGAGTTGTATAGCACTTAAAAACAAAACGCTTATGTAGCGCGAGCGTCCCACTACCCCATGGAGCCCTACTTTTCTCTAATTTAATACCACTGGGGCACATTGTAGCCACGCATGGTCGCTTATTGGATAATCATCATGCATGCTTTCACGCAGCCACATGCATGATATCAATATCCACAAATCACAGAGCGCGAAAAGCACTAATGAATGACAGTCTGAACAAACCACCGGCAATTGCATATTTCTCTTTTAAGGTACTCCTAAACAGAGGATTCGTAAGTAACTTATCCACTACACTCACAGCACACTTTAGGGTGTGTGTTGATAACTTTCACCTTTGTGACCCCCCCTCCCTTTTTTGAGGGTCACGCACACCTTCCTGGTCCTGAAGAAGGCCTTATGAGCCAACCTAAAGGCTGCAACTAGTAGACCTTATTTTAACTGGGATACTGAGTTACATAGCATAGCCTCAAAAGAATCCCCTGTATGTTTTTAACTCTTGTCCTAGGGTCCTGCAATTAAAACTTTTAGAAGGGTTACACCTCAAGACAATTTTTAATACATAACTGCACTTCACTTAGCACTTAACTCTTGTCCTAGGGCCCTGCAATTAAAACTTTTATAAGGGTTACACCTAGGTTTAAGTTCATGAGTATTTTGAGATTAGAATGTCATTAAACTCTTTTAGTGACGATGTCATTTGAGAATTCCTATACTGAGTGGATATTATTGAATTTTAGGTGTTGTAGGTGGTGAGATAAATTCAGAACACTTGTGAGTATAGTCTCGGATTCCTCTATCATGTGTTTGAAAGCCTTATGAGGCATAGACATTAGGACTTGATTGATTGATTTCTTTATATGTATGTTTATGTTTTTGCATTAGACTTTGGGTATTTATACCCTTAGTGCATTAGTCACTTCCGGCTGGAAGTCATTTGAAATGTGAGTTTTTTAAATTGTTTGAATTGGTGTTACTGGAAGTCACCTATATTGGGAACACTGTTATGTGGTGGCATGTTTCATGCACACTGTCTTTTTCATGCTCACAGTCTTTTTTGACACTGTGGGTGTGTTCCACCATTTTTGTTCTTTTGGGGTGAGCAGACGATACTTTATACATGTAGGGATATTAAGGATATTTCCTTTTTTACACTAGATATATATTCTTTTTTCTATCTTAGACATATATGTGCAACATTTTCATCCTGATGATGATCCTGAGGATCTTATAGACCGACGGGGGACCGAAACGTAGACGCCCAACATCGTTTTGCTTATATATTGATTTTTGTGATTCTGAATTTGATGATTTGTAACGTGGAATTTATGTTGTGTATGGTATTTTACTCATCCATACTCTAAGAAAAAGGTGTTCTATATACTACTACCAATTGTTTTTAGAATCTTAGTAGTATGTTTGTTGCCATGTTGCAATTATAAAGAAGTAAAAAAGCACAAAACTACAATTAAATAATCTTTTGGTATTTGGGCAAATTTCCCTGCATTTGTGGATTTATGATCGCTGCTAGGACATTTTTAAATTGTAATTACTCTGAAACAATTCCTTGGGGGACAATTTATGCTTTTGTTATTGATGATACCCAGTCCCCATGGGATTATTGGATGGCTCTATTGTGTTTAACATTTTGTTATTGGGCAATTTAACTTCAGTAGTATTTTTGGCAATCTGACAGACTTTGCACGAGTGACATTTTAAGAAGCCCTTTGTTGTTAACCATTGGGTCCCTTTCTTTTTTCCTGGACATTGATGATGGCTATGTACCAGTTTGTCTTTCAAAATCTGTGCCCAACGGAAAGTAATATTTGGATGATTGCTCATTATTTTTCCAACTGTTGGATCCAACTGTAACAATTTCCAATTTTTCCTTAATATTTCAACAATTTGTTTTGACTCTCTGGTGTAATCCGTAATCAATCTAACTGGATCCCCAGTTTGTTGATTACTATTCAGATTTTCTGGTACATTTTGCTTTAATTTCACCTTTAGTGTGTCTTCTTGTTTTTTATCATTTGCTCTTTTCCAAAATTTTTTGATGATACAGTCCTTGTACCAACGATGTTTAAATCTTATTGCAGGTTTTTTTTTACTGTGTTCTTGCCATTCTCTTTGTTCTGAGTATATGCAGCGGAGTCTCAAAAATTCTCCATATGGGATGCTGCCTATCACTGATGTTTTGTGAAAACTTGCCGCATGTAGAGTGGCATTTGTGGATGTCTTCTTCCTGTGTAGTGTGGTTTCTAGTTTGTTATTTACAATATATATCTCCGTTGCCAGAAATACTGCTCTTTCACTGCTGATGGTGTATGTGAATCTGATTTTAGCATCTGTTGAATTCAGGATTTTGAAGTATTCCTCAAATTCCTTCGCTGTACCATCCCACACAATCAGAAGATCATCTGTATATCGCAACCCCTTTGCGATTTTGTTCACAAATTGATCATTGTTGGGGTGCCACACTATCTGTTGTTCCCACCACCCCATTGTGAGACATGCGTACCCTGGACTAAAAGAGAACCCCATCGCACATCCCTTTGTGTGTTGGTAGTTCTCTTCATCAAAAAGGAACACATTTTGTGTGAGGCACATCTCGATCATGTCTATTAACATCTGATTATGTTGTTAATATTGAATATCTCACTCTTAAGAAAAAACTACATGCCAGTAAACCAATGCTGTTTTTAATGTTCGTGTAGAGGGATATACATCCATAGTTAGGACCATATAGGATTCTTGCCATGGTAACTCCTGGAGATGTCTGAGTAGGTCATTGGTATCTTTTAGATAAGAACTAAGGTTCAACACAAAAGGCATTAAGAAAAAATCAATGTAGTTTGCCTTTTGGTTCCAATAGTGACTCTTTCGCAGATACTATTGGCCTCCCTGGTGGTTCTAGTGGGTTTCTGTGTACCTTATTTTTTACGTGTGCAAGGGAAAAGGTAAACAGAATTGTGGGGAAAGTGATTAGTAAACAACAACATCTTCTAACATATTCACTTTTCTATTGAATTTCTACCTATGTATGAATAACCTTCATCAATAAGGATGATCATCACAAAACCAATAACTTCATTCTTAATTCATATTACAGATGGACATACAGTTCCTCGCTCTGGTTAAGACCCCACGGTGCAAACGTTCTAAAGTTCAGTATCTGTTGGGATTCTCTCTGTCTCAATTTCTTTTCCCGATCTCCTCCTCTCTCATTGCTGGATACTCTTCGGTACTTTTTACAACCTGGGTGTTATTTGAATTAAAGGAATCTGGGAAACGCTGAATCCTGTGAGTGCGTTTTCATTCCCTGGAGAATTATCGGCGTGGCTCCGCCGAGGAAATCTGCACCAAGAGGAGAAGCGCCATGGGTCCTTGGTTGCTGAGCCTTGCTGTGGAGTGAAGTATAACGAAACCCAGTGCACGCCAGCCGAACTGAAGTGTGAGAGACAGTGCAAACGCGAGAACGGCAGGTAGCGGCCGTCCGACATCGGAGGGTGGAGGTAAGCACGGTTTCTAGCCATGGTCTACGCGTAAAAACTCATATCTTTGTAGTTACAACAATCTTTCTGCAACAGCTGGTTTCTTCCGTGAAAGGGTGAAGACTTATACCGGAGGATACCGCAAGACGTTTCTATTGTGAACAAGCGGCTAAATCAGTTTACAGTAACAACATTTTTCTTTACCTCACAGACAGGATTTATATCCCTTTGAAATAAATTAAACAACAAATGAAAGTAATTTCTAGCCCCAGGTTCTTAAGGAATAGATACGGATAAACGAAATGCCAAACAAAATGAACAAATGGACTCGTTTTTTTAATAGGATGTGGAATCACAAAACCAAACTCATCAAAAGAACATGCCAGCTAAAAAAATCAGACACATGGAGCAAAATTAAACAATGGGAACAATTAAGTAAAAAAGAGATCAATAAATGGTGGGAGTTGACCACTTTAAAGAAATACCTTGAAGTACGAAGAGTCCCCAGGGGATTACGGATCTCATTAATGCCAAGTCAGCAGGATGCGACAAATGAACTTTTACAAGAGTGGGGGGGGGGGGGAGGAGAGTATGTTCTAAACTCCTCTTTAGGTCTAATAGCTATCTTAGTCAAACACAGAGATAGCATTATTAAAAATCAAGGAAGAACTACAGGAATTGGAAAAGGATCTGGTTACAGTGGAAATGAATGCTGAGATGACAACGTTAAAAGAAGATCCCGAACAATATGTGGAGAAACAAGAAGTAGTCAAAACAAGGAAACAAACTAAGTTTTAAAGGGACAAGGAAGATTACGCGCAAGGACGCATATTTACATATGCAAAACAATTTGACATATTTAAACATCAGGATCACATGGCAAGTGCAGTACAAAGCTCTAGCAGTGTTACATCACTAATGTCAACTGGAACCAGCGAGAATTATGGGGTATCAAGTGGGGAACAATCCACACAGAATTTTTTAGGAGATATGAGCGTAGTCCTCCAGCAGAGACACTGGGAACAAGTCAAAACCACTACCAAACCCCAAGAGGAAGGGGAAGAGGGTGCAAATGGATGCCCGGGCATCATTATCAAAAAAACAACTAGGATGGGAAAAGGAGAAAGTGGCTCCGAGGAAATTGGGACAAAACCAGGAGTATGCGCCAGAAAATTCCCAAATGAATCTGATGGAAACAATAGAGGAAAATGCTTAAGTGGTGGTAATGAATTTATTAACACGTAACAACACAGAAAATGAAATATCTCTTTTAAAACATGGGATTCATTTTTGCCCCACAAAACCTATGGATATGGCTCAGAAGCGAATTGATATCTATAAATATGTAAGAAAGATCAGACTTGCCAAAATCTTCCAGAAGAATCAGAAAATGGTAAATTTTACCAAGATCAAAAAGAAGAAAACGGAGATCAACCCGAGTGAACCAAGTTTAATAACAACAGATATGACTGCACTCCTAACATTGGTCAATCTCGATGTGACAAATGAACAGGATATCATCACAGAAACAACAGCATGCCCGCAGAAAGGAGCAGGTCTGAGTGGCAAAAAACCTCCCTCACGTTTCTATCCACAATTACCTCATGGTAATAAGATTGATCTTTTCCAAGAAGCTGTGGTTCAGGATATTTACAAAATAAAAGGAATTGAATATCGGGACAATCTAAAAAAGGAAGAAAGAATGGTCCTCAAAAACCTAATGGAGGATAAATCCATAACCATAGAAATGGCGGACAAAAGTGGCAACATCGTCATTTTAAACACCTCCGATTATGAATTGGAAGCCCACTCACAGCTAAAAAATCGAGAATACTATAGAAGGCTGGATAGAAATCCAACACAAATATATAAAGAGAGTTTGGATAGGAAAATCTCTCAGTGGCTGTCACAAAATCTGATTGATGATGATGAAAGAAAATTCTTAACCACGGATTACCCAATTACAGCAACGGTGTATTTTTTACCAAAGGTACACATAAACCCACTAAAACCACCAGGGCGGCCAATAGTATCTGCGAAAGGGTCACTATTGGAACCTCTAGCAAACTACATTGATTTTTTCTTAATGCCTTTTGTGTTGAACCTTAGTTCTTATCTAAAAGATACCACTGACCTACTCAGACATCTCCAGGAGTTACCATGGCAGAAATCGTATATATGCTCATAATGATGGATGTAATATCCCTCTACACGAACATTGAAAAAAGCATTGGTTTACTGCCATGTAGTTTTTTCTTAAAAGAGCAAGACATTCAATACAAACAACATAATCAGATGTTAATGGACATGATCGAGATGTGCCTCACACAAAATGTGTTCCTTTTTGGTGAAGAGATCTACCAACAGACAAAGGGATGTGCGATGGGGTTCTCTTTTAGTCCAGGGTACGTGTGTCTCACAATGGGATGGCGGGAGCAACAGATAGCGTGGCACCCCAACAATGATAATTTTGTGAACAAAATCACAAAGTAGTTGCGATATATAGATGATTTTCTGATTGTGTGGATGGTACAGCGAAGGAATTCGAGGAATACTTCAAAATCCTGAATTCAACAGATGCTAAAATCAGATTCACAAACACCATCAGCAGTGAAAGAGCAGTATTTCTGGACACAGAGATATACATTGTAAATAAACTAGAAACCACACTACACAGGAAGAAGACATCCACAAATGCCATTCTACACGCAATGAGTTTTCACAAAATATCAGTGATAGACAACATCCCATATGGAGAATTTTTGAGACTCTGCCGCATATGCTCAGAACAAAGAGAATGGGAAGAACACGGTAAAAAAACTGCAATAAGATTTAAACATCGTGGGTACAAGGACTGTATCATCAAAAAATGTTTGAAAAGAGCAAATTATAAAAAACGACAAGACACACTAAAGGTGAAATTAAAACAAAATGTACCAGAAAATCTGAATAGTAATCAACAAACTTGGGATCCACTTAGATTGATTATGGATTACACCAGAGAGTCAAAACAAATCGTCGGAATATTAAAAAAAAATTAGAAATTGTTACAGTTGGATCCAACAGTTGGAAAAATAATGGGCAATCATCCAAATATTACTTTCCGTCGTGGAAAGATTTTGAAAGACAAACTGGTACATAGCCATCATCAATGTCCAGGAAAAAAGAAAGGGACTTGGTCAAAATCAAACATGGAAGACCAGGCAAGGGGTTATCCAAGTTCAAGGGCCCCATTCAGAGTGAAGCAAGTTTTCAATAATTATGTTTTGCTTGACAATGGCAACAAGAGGAACAATCGCAAGGTTGCGTTGTATCGCAAAGGAGGTGACTTAAGGGCCAAAGCAACTGGGTCCCTTGGCAGTAGGTCTGACAACAGTGTCAGTGACTTCTTACTTATGAGTGATGTTGATCTCAAGGCCAATGACTTGGTTGGGAGTGGCGAGGGTGGCTCTGGGATGGCTTTGGGGGTGTTCCCAAATCGCTTCCCTTTGGTTGTTCCCCTCCTTTGGGGATTGAGTCTTCATGCCCTTTCCGGTCTCACAGACCGCCTAGCTATTTGGCTCTGTATGTACTGACCTGAGTTTTGCATTTTCTCCTGTTTGGAGTATCCTCTTTATTGTATGCTTTTCCGTTTCCCCTTTATCTGTTTTGTGATTTGGTTTGGTCTTTTGGGTAAAAGGGGGGTTGGGGGTTGTAAATAGGTCTTAGTTCGTTCTCCGGGCTTGACTGTGTCCGGCCCAACATTACTTCTGTGTAGAACGTTGCAGTCGCATGGTTCCACCAGCGACAGCTGGAGTTTGGCTGGCAATGGTGGTTCACGCTTCGTTGCTGCCTCTGGAAGTTTCTGCCAATAAACATTTAGTCTCACAGTGAAGGTGTCCGGTGTAATTACTACAGATTACTCCAGCATACAAGGCTGTGGACATCGCCGTCTTTCTCGTACAATGTGCAGCCCCTTCCTGAATAGTGGTCTTACTGCCTTGTCGTGGCAAAAGCAAACGCTGATGACATACAACGAGCTAGTCTGTTTCTTGAGAATGTCAAGCCCTTTCTATGAGGCCTGAAAGAGATAAAAAGCTGATCCAATTTTCGGAAAGTCATAGTTCTGTGAATGTAAAATTTCATGCACCGTTTGATATCTGGAGAATGGAGAACCCTCTCCACAGCTGAAGAAAGGTTCTTAAAGTATGTGGACAGAATAATTGACTCATTCAGATAAAAAGAAGTTGGAACCTTTGGGATGAATTTTGGGTTGGTTCTCCACAACACCTTATCTTCGCTGAACTGTAGAAAAGGTTCTGTGATGTCCACTATTTTTAAAACACCAGCTACAGAATCTTTTCCATTTTGCCAAATAAAACTCGTTAGTTGAAACAGCATGGGACTGTACTAGGATAGTTCTGCATTCTGCTGGAATAGTTCGAGATCCAAACTCATGGCAATGAGGCGCCATGCACATAAATTGAGAGACGTATCTGAGGGTGCAATATTTAGCTGTTGTTCATGGAAATCAGGGTCTCCATCGGTTGCAACTGAATGGGTGGAAAAACTGACATCCGGAGCCTTTCCGTGTACTAATATTGTCTCAGCCATGCCGTGGCTATGAGAATTAGATGGCATGGTTCTCTTGTCATTGTGCGTATCACCCTGGGGATGGGCGGAAAGGGTGGAAAGGCATAAGCAAATATTCCTGTCCATTGTATCTGAAGAGCATTCCCCTCCCCCCCCACAGACCCTTTTTGAGGGAATCTGCTTGCATACATTTTGCATTTCTTATTGTGAATCGTTGCAAAAAGGTTGCGATTCGAGGTAAACCACTTTTTGAAGATCTGGGATAACTGTTTTTCTGGTTCATTTCCCATTCATGGCATTGACTGGGACATGCTCGACTTTTAGTGAAATGCTGTGCTTCAGAAATCATTTCCATATTTAGTGATCTTGAGATAAGAGACTTTTCTATCTTGTTCCTCTCTGCTTGACTAGGTAGAACATGGTGGTGGTATTGTCTGTTCTTACGAAGACAGAAGAATTGTGAATTCTGGGTAGGAACACTTGGAGTCCTAGGAATACAGCATTTAGCTCCAGATGATTTATGTACATCTATGATTCTTGGGCAGCCATTTTCCATGGAGTTCTAACTCCTGGAGCTGTGCTACCCAACCTTCCAGGGAGGCATCTGTTGTCATTACGAAGCACGGTTGTGCCGCTTCGGAAGACCTGGAGAGATGTTGACCTCTTTTCCCTACCATGACAGTGCTTGCTTCATTACAGGAGTGATGTCGATGATATCCTCGAATGAACAGTGATTGAACCCATTGCGCATCCAGAAGTTCCTGCAATGACCTCATGTGTGGGCGACAGTTCGGAATTAGTGGGATGCAAAAGGATAGTATCCCCAGTATGGATTGGAGCGTTCTTACTGAAGTACACTTTTTAATCAGAGAACTAGCTGTGTCAATTATCTTGTGGACCCCTTCTGTCCAGAATGGCCCTTAGAAACACCAGCGATCGTGTTGGTACAAGAGAAGACTTTTCCGCGATCAATTTCAGCCCCAGAAAGTTGAATAGCTGCCGACAAGCCAAGGTAAATTCTTCTACAGAGCGGAACAAGCATCCTTTGACTAACCAGTCATCCAGGTAGGGTAATACCTGATGCTTGTTACTTCTGAGCAAAGCAGCTACTGGTGCCATGAACTTTGAGAAACGTATGGCGTAGACCATCGGGCAAAATGAAGGACTTTGAACTAGTAGTGGCACCCTGCCACCTCAAACTTCAGCTACCGTCGATGTTTCACATGAATGGGAATGTGAAAATATGTGTCCAAGAGACATCAGGAAATCCCCATTGTTGAGTAGCAAAACAATTTCCTGAAGTGACAGCATTCTGAAAGGCTGCTTCTTTATTTGTTAAGCTGCCTGAGATCCATGACCAGTCTCAAGTTCCCAGCCTTTTTTTTTATAAGGAAGAAGCTTGAATAGAAACCTTTGCCGTGCTGGTGGAAAAGGAGCGTCTTCTATGGCCCCCTTCGAGCAAAGCAGAGATGCATCCTGTTTCAGGAGAGCGGGGTGCTGATGCTTCCTTTTCGGAGGTGGATGGCAGGGGGGCTTTTGAAGAAATTCCAGGGTGTGAACCTGATGTATAATATTTAACACCCATTGGTTTGTAGTGATGCTCTCCCATTGATAATGAACAAAGAGATTGTGGCATGAGGTATGATGAAGGCACGAGGTGACTGGTGCTTGGGGAACATCAATGTCTCCTTGCAAAGTCGTGGGCTTTTCGCCCAGCCAGCCAAGACTGAGACACTCCTCATCTCGAACAAGGATGATAACCCCCAAATCACCGAATGGTTAAAGGCTATCGATGCGCTCAACGGGAATCTCACTCTAGCAGATTCTGTCAAATCTCAAGGCATCACCCAAGACCCAAAACTGAACATGATGAGACACATTAAGAACTCGGCCAAAAGTGCGTTCCTTAACCTCAGACTACTGAACAAAATAAAACCCTACATTCCAACCAATGATCTCAAACAGGCCACCCAATCTCTAGTACTGTCAAGACTGGACTATGTGAACGCAGTCCTAACAGGAATCCCTAAATCGCACTTGGCCCCTATCAAAACAACGCTCGAGAATGATCACCGGCATCAAGAAATTTGATCATATCTCCCCTGCACTCAAGGAACTCAAATGGCTTCCAGTAGAAATGCGAAGTAGCTTCAGAACAGCCTGCCTAACACATAAAGCCCTTCACACCGGCAAACCTGAGTATCTGGTGAAAAAACTCACAAAAGCCTGCCAATCCAGGAATCTGAGAAGCTCAAACTCCCTCCTACTCATCCCACCTAAAACCAGGAGGAAAAGAACAGCGGACCGAGCTATCACTGGAAGCGCGCCCAAAATTTGGAATTCCATTCCCCCGCACATTAGAACCATTCCCTCCTTTGTAGAATTCAAAAGACAACTCAAAACCCTGTTTCTCAACCGCTCCCTAGGAAGTGGATAGCTTGGGACAGACAGCAATCACCGAGCTCTGTTACAAACCTAAGACTCCGAAGAATCTTGAAGCCAAAAATGTCCTGCACTACAATTTGTTGCTCTTTATCTTTGACACTTATCTGTTGTTATGTCGCTCCTCTATCTTGTATCTGATGATTATATGCTATGCACCTTCTGTAAAGCGCTCCGATACCCCTGGGTGTGGACAGATCTAGAGAAAACTTCTTAAATAGATATGGCTGGTATCAGTAAGATTATTATGAAGGTCTTTGAACATATTTCCCTCTGGCTCTTCCTCCACCAAAAGGCTGAAAAAGCTTCTGTTGCAGTAATCAATGGAGCGCAGCGTTTCCATGTCCGGCTTTGATGGTCTGAAGAGTGTCAGCCACATGTTTGCCAAATACATTTTCCTTATCAAAGGGCATGTCCGATATTTTGGCTATAACCTGAGGGCAGAACGAGGTGGCCTTCAACCAACCCTGACGGCGAAGAACTGCAGCTCCCGCCATCTGCAGGAAATGCAATGGATGAGATGTCCATGGCTATGTCAATATTATCAGAAGACGCTTTAGCACCCTCTTGCAAGATTTCTCTTGACTGCTTTTTCAAAAGAGGAGTGAGGTTGGACCACATTTGTTGGTCGTAACAACCCAGAATATCTAAAGCATCTGAGGCACTGATTGAAGTGGCTGCCATAACTGACAAACGCTTGCTAAAATTGTCAAGTTCTTTCCTTCCTTGTCTGAAGGCGCCGAACAAGGGGCAGGTGGATTCCTGGAGCGCCTCTGTGCACCCTGCATTATTGCTGAATCTGGACATGGATGTCTTATCAAGCAGGCTGGTGACATGTCTGGTGCTTTATACTTTTTCTCCATAAGTGGGACTACAGCAGCGAACAATGGTGGATTTTTCATGAACTTCAGGCCTTCTTCCTATATGTAGCTGACAATGGGTATCGATCTGCCTGACTTTCTTGCAGAGTCTTTAGAGTTTTTAAAGTCATACAGAAAACAATCTGTTTGCTTTATCTGGAGAGGCAGATTGAACACCTCTTTGATGCATGCTCCAGTAGCTCATGAAACCCTCCGATGTTCTCAGGAGGGGAACTTGCTGGAGAAGGCGCTGGTGGAGATGGAGTAGCATAATCATCCCATTCCTGACCCGCTGTTCCTTGAACTTGAAGAAGTTAACCCTCTTCAAGTTGGTCGTCTGGATCACTCTCAATTTAATTGTTTCTTATGGTAATGGGAGATAGTACTAACCTGGACTCCTGTGTGTGCATAGGAGCATGACTTTTAGGTTGAGGCGTCACCTCCTGCGCATCTTTTTGGGCCAGAGAAACCTCTTCCCAATCTCCTATGCGCACCATTGACTCATGGAAGCACTTACAATAGTCATTGGTCATGTGCCTTAGATCAGTGACCAAGGAAATGGGCATCATAGGAATAGTGCTCCTGGAAAGTATCATATCTGTTGGACATGAGTGGCTGGTGAGTAGTGAATGACAAATCCTCTTCTAGGTAAGTAGAAGTGTCCCTGTCACAATCTTCGTCATCTTCTGAGGATTAACATTATACCCTCAGCTGAGAAGAGCTATAAGCCGGGCCGAAAAGTCCTTCATCACCAGACTGTTCTGTGTCTAGTAGGTGAGCCGGAGGCAGAGGGGAGATCCTACTTGGAGAGGGGATGTCTGGTCTCAATTGTACTCATGCACCTTCTTTCAAGATTGTCATCTTTATCTGCCTCGTCGACAGGCTCATCGACAATGCAGTCAAAGGTGGAAAGATCCTCTTCTGGATAAAAACAGCTGTCACCACTAACATATTATATTATTATGGAGAAAGGGGGGTCCCAGACTGTCAAACAATCATTCATAAAATGATGAAACAACAGAGTTTGAGAAAGAAAATTTTTCATACAGCATATGAATTAAGGGTTACGTTGTATTTATTTCACAGGGTAACCAGGCAAACCGATTAATGGTTCAAGCAAATTGTAAAGGTTCATTTGCAGTTCATAAGCATATTAGTGCCCACATGGTGAGGGGTGGGAAGTGAAGTGAGGGATTATTATGTGAAAGAAAGTGACAAAATACATTAAATAATCAATTGCACATCATTGATTAAAGATTTTTATATATATATATACACTGGTCTCCTGAATTCGGAGCCAAATCCAAACGGAATAATTCACAATCAAAAGTCAAAAAGAACAATATCTCCTGTCTATGGCTGTGTAAATCCTGTGTAACCATAGGAGTATATATCAGGAAAAAACGTCTACGTTTCGACCCT
Organism: Lissotriton helveticus; assembly: GCF_964261635.1. Classification (NCBI taxonomy): domain Eukaryota; kingdom Metazoa; phylum Chordata; class Amphibia; order Caudata; family Salamandridae; genus Lissotriton; species Lissotriton helveticus. Next base: position 978,540,788 of record NC_136057.1, on the reverse strand, counting down.
ATATGGTAGGGTGAATGGCCCTTACAAGGCGGGTCTTCGTCAGGACAATGGAGCAGTGGGCAGACCTCCTAGGGTAAGAAAAGAATGGAAAACTACTTAATAGGGTAGTGATTACCCGATTGCCTCTGCGAATGTAGTCCGCTGGGCAGTACATTAAAAACAACAACTTGAAAGGACTATCATGATCACACATGCTGTTACCTTTGGAGTGGAGGGGCGCTACAGTAGCCTTGGATGTAGGTCGTTACCGCAAACAGGTGTTCTAAATGTAAAAAACATAAAAAAACGGACCCCAAGATTTAATTCCAAGCACTACTAGAACAAATTAATCAGAGCACAGTGTGCCATCAGAGGGGAGAGGGATCGTAGAATTACCTTCAGTCCCATTCAATTCGTCACGAGGGGTATCAACAGATCTAATCTGCATCAAACGGGAAAAATTAGAAAACATAGCCTCGTCAGTATAGATTAGGTCCCCTGCAGGATGGTGGCATCCAAGTACGTTATCAAGTATCTAACTACAAAGGGTGGGGGTATTTTTTACCTTATCGAACACAGCGCTGGCGTGGTCTCGAGGCAGTCAATGCAAAGCGACTCGCGTAACCAGGAAGTGGCGGTAGAGGGGCGTGGTTACGTTTATAACATCGGGTGCAGACATAGTAGAGGGACTCTAACTTAAGCGGTTGCTATGCGATGATAAACGCTTAGGAATGGCTATGTCGCTCCGAAGGTCCAAGGACTTGGGAGTCTAAAAATTTTTAAGCAGTAGAAGGACTCTAAAATAAGCAATTACTTATACAATAAGAAACACTTTAAAAACATGTGCATATTATTCCAAAAATACCAGCGATGATAGACGCTTAGGAATGGCTATGTCGCTCCGAAGGTCCAAAGACTTGGGAGTCTAAAATTTTTAAGCAGTAGAAGGACTCTAAAATAAGCAATTACTTCTACAATAAGAAACACTTTAAAACCATGTACATATTGTTCCAAGAATATCAGCATAATGTTGGGTGCATGTACCTACCCGCAAGGTGGTAAAATGCACCTTGAACTAATGTAGCATAATTATGAACCAATTGCATTGGGCAGGCAAGTGTGGGTGGATGTACCTACCGTACAAGGTGGTAAAATGCACATGCGTTTAGGATTATTGCACTGATCACATTTTAGAGGTAAAGGGCATTGTTCAAGAGGTATCTACAAGATAATTATAGGATCGCAAGTTGAGCAAAGCTACTTTCGGATTCGTTCAAGCCATTCCTTACAGAGTCAAAAATTTGTATCCATTTTAGTTCTCTCGTATTAAGGATAGGGGCAATGTTGCCTCCCCTCGGGCCTAATTTCACATGTTCCAAAATAATCCATCTTAGACTCTCCGGTGGATGGTTATTCCTTCGACAATGTTCCACAAGGGGTGCACCCTCCACCAAGCATCTTATTCTACTGCAGTGTTGTAGGAAGCGCGATTTCATGCGCTGTTGTGTTTGACCCACGTAAATTAGATCACAAGGGCAAATAATGCAGTATATTACGTCCTCCGTGTTACAGTTTGTGTGAGATTTGAGCTTCACACTATGATGTTGGAAGGTGAACTCCTTTGTTTGGATGGTTGACGGACAGGCCTTACAATTGCCACACTTGAAATGCCCCAAAATCGGAGGGAGGTTCCAGAGGGACGTAATGGAGGGAGTTGGGGTGGTTCCCAGGAGTGAACGCACCACATGGTCACGTATGTTCTTGCCTTTCTTAAAGGAGTGTAAAGGTAAGTCTTGGCACCCCAAATCATTCGATATCATTGGCCAATGTCTATTGATCACTTTTTTAATCTCATTACTGTTCGTAGAGAAGGTGGTGACGCAAATGAGTTTGTGATCATTGCTGTTGACGCGTTCATTAGGTTGTAATAGCGTCTCCCGTGGGTTAAACCATGCTCTCTTGCGGGCCTTCTTCGTGAGTCTTGTTGGGTAGCCTCGTTCAGTTAGGCGGTCCATCAGTTTTTGTGACTCCTCCATGTAATCTTCCTTCTTACTGCAATTCCGTCGAATTCTAAGGAATTGTCCGAAGGGTAGGTTGTCCCTCAGGCTCCTTGTATGATGACTTGTGTATTGCAATAGAGAGTTTCGTTCTGTGGGTTTCCGGAAAAGGTTGGTGTGGAGTGCCCCATTTTCAGCGATGATTGCCAGGTCTAGAAAATTAATCTTATGTTTATCAAACTGGATCGTGAATTGTATGTCCCGTGATCTATTGTTGAGCCAGCAGAAGAAGTGGTTTATGTCGACATCTGTTCCTGATTTGGTCTGGCACAGATGTCGACATAAACCACTTCTTCTGCTGGCTCAACAATAGATCACGGGACATACAATTCACGATCCAGTTTGATAAACATAAGATTAATTTTCTAGACCTGGCAATCATCGCTGAAAATGGGGCACTCCACACCAACCTTTTCCGGAAACCCACAGAACGAAACTCTCTATTGCAATACACAAGTCATCATCCAAGGAGCCTGAGGGACAACCTACCCTTCGGACAATTCCTTAGAATTCGACGGAATTGCAGTAAGAAGGAAGATTACATGGAGGAGTCACAAAAACTGATGGACCGCCTAACTGAACGAGGCTACCCAACAAGACTCACGAAGAAGGCCCGCAAGAGAGCATGGTTTAACCCACGGGAGACGCTATTACAACCTAATGAACGCGTCAACAGCAATGATCACAAACTCATTTGCGTCACCACCTTCTCTACGAAGAGTAATGAGATTAAAAAAGTGATCAATAGACATTGGCCAATGATATTGAATGATTTGGGGTGCCAAGACTTACCTTTACACTCCTTTAAGAAAGGCAAGAACATACGTGACCATGTGGTGCGTTCACTCCTGGGAACCACCCCTACTCCCTCACGTCCCTCTGGAACCTCCCTCCGATTTTGGGGCATTTCAAGTGTGGCAATTGTAAGGCCTGTCCGTCAACCATCCAAACAAAGGAGTTCACCTTCCAACATCATAGTGTGAAGCTCAAATCTCACACAAACTGTAACACGGAGGACGTAATATACTGCATTATTTGCCCTTGTGATCTAATTTACGTGGGTCAAACACAACAGCGCATGAAATCGCGCTTCCTACAACACTGCAGTAGAATAAGATGCTTGGTGGAGGGTGCACCCCTTGTGGAACATTGTCGAAGGAATAACCATCCACCGGAGAGTCTAAGATGGATTATTTTGGAACATGTGAAATTAGGCCCGAGGGGAGGCAACATTGCCCCTATCCTTAATACGAGAGAACTAAAATGGATGCAAATTTTTGACTCTGTAAGGAATGGCTTGAACGAATCCGAAAGTAGCTTTGCTCAACTTGCGATCCTATAATTATCTTGTAGATACCTCTTGAACAATGCCTTTTACCTCTAAAATGTGATCAGTGCAATAATTCTAAACGCATGTGCATTTTACCACCTTGTACCGTAGGTACATGCACCCACACTTGCCTGCCCAATGCAATTGGTTCATAATTATGCTACATTAGTTCAAGGTGCATTTTACCACCTTGCGGGTAGGTACATGCACCCAACATTATGCTGATATTCTTGGAACAATATGTACATGGTTTTAAAGTGTTTCTTATTGTATAAGTAATTGCTTATTTTAGAGTCCTTCTACTGCTTAAAAATGTTAGACTCCCAAGTCTTTGGACCTTCGGAGCGACATAGCCATTCCTAAGCGTCTATCATCGCTGGTATTTTTGGAATAATATGCACATGTTTTTAAAGTGTTTCTTATTGTATAAGTATTTGCTTAGTTTAGAGTCCTTCTACTGCTTAAAAATTTTTAGACTCCCAAGTCCTTGGACCTTCGGAGCGACATAGCCATTCCTAAGCGTTTATCATCGCATAGCAACCGCTTAAGTTAGAGTCCCTCTACTATGTCTGCACCCGACGTTATAAACGTAACCACGCCCCTCTACCGCCACTTCCTGGTTACGCGAGTCGCTTTGCATTGACTGCCTCGAGACCACGCCAGCGCTGTGTTCGATAAGGTAAAAAATACCCCCACCCTTTGTAGTTAGATACTTGATAACGTACTTGGATGCCACCATCCTGCAGGGGACCTAATCTATACTGACGAGGCTATGTTTTCTCATTTTTCCCCTTTGATGCAGATTAGATCTGTTGATACCCCTCGTGACGAATTGAATGGGACTGAAGGTAATTCTACGATCCCTCTCCCCTCTCATGGCACACTGTGCTCTGATTAATTTGTTCTAGTAGTGCTTGGAATTAAATCTTGGGGTCCGTTTTTTACGTTTTTTACATTTAGAACACCTGTTTGCGGTAACGACCTACATCCAAGGCTACTGTAGCGCCCCTCCACTCCAAAGGTAACAGCATGTGTGATCATGATAGTCCTTTCAAGTTGTTGTTTTTAATGTACTGCCCAGCGGACTACATTCGCAGAGGCAATCGGGTAATCACTACCCTATTAAGTAGTTTTCCATTCTTTTCTTACCCTAGGAGGTCTGCCCACTGCTCCATTGTCCTGACGAAGACCCGCCTTGTAAGGGCCATTCACCCTACCATATAGGGTCGAAACGTAGACGTTTTTTCCTGATATATACTCCTATGGTTACACAGGATTTACACAGCCATAGACAGGAGATATTGTTCTTTTTGACTTTTGATTGTGAATTATTCCGTTTGGATTTGGCTCCGAATTCAATAGACCAGTGTATATATATATAGAAAAATCTTTAATCAATGATGTGCAATTGATTATTTAATGTATTTTGTCACTTTCTTTCACATAATAATCCCTCACTTCACTTCCCACCCCCTCACCATGTGGGCACTAATATGCTTATGAACTGCAAATGAACCTTTACAATTTGCTTGAACCATTAATCGGTTTGCCTGGTTACCCTGTGAAATAAATACAACGTAACCCTTAATTCATATGCTGTATGAAAAATTTTCTTTCTCAAACTCTGTTGTTTCATCATTTTATGAATGATTGTTTGACAGTCTGGGACCCCCCTTTCTCCATAATAACTTGGGATCACCCAGGTCCCAATGACTATCTGGGTCTGACCCTGTTACTTGTTAACATCACCACTAACATAGTCAACGGGGATTTAAAAACCCTCATCGATGCTGTCAACAGAGCTGTCGTCAAAGCTGTCGACGACAAAGCAGTTGCCGTTCTCAACGAGGTAGAGGTGAGCATTGTCACTAAAGGTACGTTCAAAGAAAGTATCATAGACAAGCGACCACTGTGCCCTCGGCCTGGTTGCCCCCTCGCTCCCCGCCTGCTGCCTGCCACTTACCTGCTGCCTGCTGCCGATCCATCCCGGCGCCCCAGCCGCCGCAGGGCCGCCCGCCTGATCGCCGATCCAGCCCGGCGCCCCAGCCGCCGCAGGGCCGGCCGCCTGGATTTCGCGCCGGTTTTGACGCGACCCCGCCCCCCCGCCTACCGATAGGCCCACGCGCTCCCCGCCTCCCGCCTGACCCGCCCTCCAGGATCCCTTCTTAAGGGGACCCCGACCCCACTCTTGCAGCGACCACTGTGCCCTCGGCCTGGTTGCCCCCTCGCTCCCCGCCTGCTGCCTGCCACTTACCTGCTGCCTGCTGCCGATCCATCCCGGCGCCCCAGCCGCCGCAGGGCCGCCCGCCTGATCGCCGATCCAGCCCGGCGCCCCAGCCGCCGCAGGGCCGGCCGCCTGGATTTCGCGCCGGTTTTGACGCGACCCCGCCCCCCCGCCTACCGATAGGCCCACGCGCTCCCCGCCTCCCGCCTGACCCGCCCTCCAGGATCCCTTCTTATGACGCCCCCTCAGCGACCGCGCAGCGGACGCGTGCAGCGGGAGCACCGATTGAGCGCCGAAGGTGCGCCAAAGGTAAGCCCGTCTGCGCCCGTCCGCGCCTGGCCCGCGCCCAGCGCCAGGACCCCTGGCCTCCGCAGACCCCAGCCCACCCGCCGGACGTACGACGCCGCCACCCTCATCGCACTCAACGACGGACGACCCCGGGATGCTACCGTGCCACCCCGAGACGCACACACGGACCCTTCATCTGCCAGTCCTGCAAGTTCACCTGCATCCGGACCTGCCTCGCACCAGCACCCGCCAAGACGAACACCAGCACCAACCACCTGAAGTGCATCCTGCTCAACACCCGCTCAGTCCACAGACACGCCATCGAACTCTGGAACCTCATCGACACCACAGCACCAGACGTTGCCTTCCTCACGGAGACCTGGATGAACGCCTCTTCAGCTCCCGACATCGCCATCGCCATCCCAGAGGGCTACAAGATCACCCGGAGGGACCGCACTGCCAACCAGATAGGAGGAGGCATCGCCATCATCCACAGGGACACCATCCGCATCACGACCAGCACAGACGACATCCTGACCACCGCCGAACACCTACACTTCCAGATCCACACCGACCCGAAGACCACCCTCAGAGGCACCCTGATCTACCGACCCCCTGGACCACGCACACGATTCAGCGAGGACATCGCCGACTTCGTCAGCCCGCATGCCCTCCCCTCCGCTGACTACATCCTCCTGGGGGACATCAACTTCCACCTGGAGAACAACAACGACCGCAACACCACCACCCTGCTGGACAACCTCGCCAACCTCGGACTCAAGCAGCTGGTGACCACCCCCACCCACCTCGCCGGACACACACTCGACGCCGTCTTCTCATCCAGCAAAGATATCACCTTCAGCCACGCCACTGGACTCCACTGGACGGACCACAGCTGCGTCCACTTCACCTTCAGAAGAACGACGACCCACCACCACCAGCAACAGGTTGCCCGAAGAAGCTGGAGCAAGATCACAGCCGACCAGCTCGCCGCTGCCCTGAGCCAGCACCCTCCCGCCAGCTCTGCGAACCCCAGCCAGGCCGCCGACAACCTCACGAAGTGGATCAGCAACTGCGCGGACGTACTCGCCCCACTGAAGACCCCGCCCAGCAGACCCGGCAGCAAGAAGGCCCCATGGTTCACCGACGAACTCAAGAGCTCCAAGAAGAACTGCCGAGCCCTCGAGAAAGCCTGGAGAAGGGAGCCAACACCGGACAACATGACCACCCTCAAGCTTGCCACCCGGAAGCACCACCAGCTGATCCGCGACACCAAGAAAACTGCATTCAAGGACCGACTGGACAACAACGCACACAACTGCAAGGAACTCTTCAACATCGTGAAAGAGCTCTCCAACCCCAACGCCGGAAACAACGACATCACCCCATCGCAAGAACTCTGCAACTCCCTCGCCTCCTACTTCCACAACAAGATCGCGGACATACACAACAGCTTCAACACCCAACCGACGAACGCCACGCCCGACTCAACCGAACCACCGCCCCCCACCACCACCCTCCGCGCCTGGACTCCTATCAGCACCGAAGACACCGTCCGCACGATGAACTCCATCCACTCCGGATCTCCGACCGACCCTTGCCCTCACCACGTCTTCAACAAGGCCGACGCTGTCATCGCACCCCACCTGCGGGACATCATCAACACCTCATTCGACACCGCCACCTTCCCTGAGAGCTGGAAGCACGCCGAACTCAGCGCTCTACTCAAGAAACCAACAGCGGACCCCACCGAACTGAAGAATTACCGCCCCATCTCGCTCCTCCCGTTTCCAGCCAAAGTCATCGAGAAGACCGTCAACAAGCAGCTGGCCGCCTTCCTTGAGACGAACGGATCCCTCGACCCCTCACAGTCTGGCTTCCGAGCCAACCACAGCACCGAGACCGCCCTCATCGCTGCCACCGATGACATCCGAACCTGATGGATAACGGAGAAACAGCGGCGCTCATCCTCCTAGACCTCTCCGCGGCCTTCGACACCGTCTGCCACCGCACCCTAGTGCAGCGCCTCTATGACGTCGGAATCCAGGAGAAGGCACTGGAATGGATCATCTCCTTCCTCGACGGAAGAACCCAGAGAGTCCGCCTACCTCCGTACAAATCAAAGGCCACCGAAGTCATCTGCGGCGTACCCCAAGGATCCTCGCTGAGCCCAACCCTCTTCAACGTCTACATGAGCCCCCTCGCGGCCATCGCACGCCAACACAACCTGAACATCATCTCCTACGCCGACGATACCCAGCTGATCCTCTCCCTTACCAACGACCCCGCCGCCGCCAGAGCCAACCTCCACGAAGGAATGAAAGAAGTAGCCGAGTGGATGTCGACCAGCCGCCTGAAGCTGAACTCGGACAAGACGGAAGTCCTCATCCTGGGATCCTCGCCCTCCGCCTGGGACGACTCCTGGTGGCCCCCCGCCCTGGGAACTGCACCCAAACCGACAGACCACGCACGCACGCAACCTGGGCTTCATCCTGGACTCCTCCCTCTCCATGACCAAGCAAGTCAACGCAGTCTCCTCGTCGTGCTTCAACATCCTGCGCATGCTACGGAAAATCTTCCGGTGGATCCCCACCGAGACCAGGAAGACTGTCACCCAGGCCCTCGTCACCAGCCGACTGGACTACGGCAACGCCCTCTACGCCGGAACCACCGCCAAGCTCCAGAAGAGACTCCAACGGATCCAGAACGCCTCAGCCAGACTCATCCTCGACATCCCACGACACAGCCACATCTCCGGACACCTAAGAGACCTGCACTGGCTCCCGGTCAACAAGAGAATCACCTTCCGTCTCCTCACCCACGCACACAAAGCCCTACACGATCAAGGCCCGAGCTACCTCAACAACCGCATCAACTTCTACGCTCCCAAACGACACCTCCGATCAGCCAGTCACGCCCTCGCCGCCGTCCCCCGCATCCGAAGAACGACAACAGGAGGAAGGTCCTTCTCCTACCTGGCTGCCAAGACCTGGAACTCCCTCCCGACCGACCTGCGCCTGACCCAAGACCACCTCGCCTTCAGGAAGAAGCTCAAGACCTGGCTGTTCGGGCAGTAGCAGCACCCCCCCCTAGCGCCTTGAGACCCTCCGGGTAAGTAGAGCGCTCTATAAATGTCTATGATTGATTGATGATTGAATGTTTTTGTTGACGCCAGTACCGCCGTCGATGGTCTGATTTTCATTGACCACTAATCCATCTGTGGTGTAACTGGAACAGAAGAAACAGAAGCCCTTTTTTGAGACTGACCAGAGGAGTCTTTGGAGGCTTATTCAGCAGATGATTTTTCAGCAGTGTCTTTGAATCCTTTGCATATGAGGTAGAGCCCTCATTTTCGCGCTTTCACTTAGGTGGGGAGGGTTTTGGACTTTCCTTCTCATCAGAGCCAGACAGTGATCTGGACTTTTTCCTCTGAAGCTATAGAAGATGCATGGGTTCTCCGTCCTTTAGTGTCATGGCGGGAAATGTTCTGCAGGACTTACAAGCCTTTGGTCTATGGTTGGGATGGAGAGAGTATAGAGGATCTTCAGAAAAAAATCTAGTTTTGCCACAGGACTTGCATGTCCTGAAAAGTCTTTTTTTAGAAAGTTCAGACATATTTGAGAAAATATTGAAAATACATTGCCTGAGAGTATATCTGATTAATATTTTCTTCCTTGAGAAGAGAAGGCAGGGCCATAAGCTTATAACTGTAATAAATTGAGCAGAGCTCAGGGAGACTCCCTTACACACGACATGCGGTTAGAAATTTGAGGTATGTTGGCTTTGCAGAGGAAGAATGGTCCTGGGTTTTACTATGATTGGCTGAAGTTTGGGTCAATTAAAACCATGTGAATGGGTTAACAATGTCAATTGCTTTCTCAAGGTCTTTTAATGTATTTAAATAAGACTGCTTTTTTTAAATACTATGGGGTTCCCACCATGATGACAGGGAAGATTCAAGCATGTGAATGTATGAAAGATTCAATACTGGAGAACTGCAGATTTAGGCTCGAAGAAAGAGTCCGTTGCTAAGGAGGAGAAATGTTGTTATAACCACCTAGGCAATGCAATAAACTCCAAAGTATTTTTTTCCTCTGGATCTACACTTAACAAAAAATGATGAGTATGCCTAAATCAGCAAAGTGAGCAACACCGGAGGACTACAGAATAAAACAAAATCAAATTGCTCCTCAGTGGGAAATGAATGCAAAGAAGAGACAAAAAGCAACATAGAACTACAATCAAACCCTTTGCTGAAGACAAAGAATAATGCAGACAAAATAGTTTTCTACCTCTTCAGTAAATTATCTTCAGATCCAAGTGCATATGCGAGATGCAAGTGAAAGTAGGTGAATTTGCAACCTAATGGAAGCCTGAAACTATCCTTAACTAATGCAGCCTACTATTCTCATGTAGGCTGGAATATGGGAACTGAAATAGCAAGACTCAATGCAGTACTCGAACACCAACATTTCAATTATGAAGACAAAGAACAAGCATTGGCAATACAATAAAGCTGGGTTTAATGAGCTAAAGCCTGCAACATTAGCACCCATGAATTAGTCACTTACAAGGGAGCCAAATGGAGCTAACAGAGATATAGCTGTAGTTCAATGGGAGTGGAGGTGGAAGGAAAGATCCAAACAGCATTTGTTAAGATACGAATACTACACTAGGCTGAGCTAGAAAGATGTCCCTGTCAAGATCTTGAGCTAATGGCTGAAAGAGGATGGAGGAAGAAGCCAATGGGTGAAAAGTTAAGACCCAATAACACATAATGTATATTGTTAGAAATATGCCTATTTGAGAGCTGTGCTGTTAAAACACAGACCTAAATGATGAAGCAGGTGTGACCATGGCAACTCAGCAGGCAATTAAGAACTACAATTGTGGTATCCATTCTGGTTGTTCCACATTACCGGTAGTACTTAAGGGACACCCTGTCACAAAAGGCCTGGGAGCCGCATAAAATGCCATTCTGCACGAGCACCGTTCCAGTGCATCTGAAGAAAGGAATATATGCTGAAAGTGATTGGTGGGGTTGACAATACCCATCCAAATGAACAGAAAAGCCATCTATTTAAAATAAATATCAGACAAAAGGAAGCAAAATATAGAGTGAACGACGCTAGTCCCTGTATTGGAATGAGCAAAGTTTACCCCATGTGCATACTATATCGGAGTTTTTTCAAAAAAGGAACATGAGCAGGAGGCGCCCAGATATTTGAATTAGATAAACTTAGTTTTCGACAGCAGATACCCTGAATGACCGCTCAAGGCACAGGGGTTACTTACACTCCGGCTGGAGTGTACTGACGTTACAGCTAGAAGTAACAAATTCCCCATGGTTTACCTCTAAGAGAAAAAAGAAATAACAAAAGAACTGATAGGTCCTGATGAAGATGGAGATAATGCTCTAAATGCATTGAAACGTACACCTTGGCCTGAGCGTAGGATGTCCCAGTTATCAGCATAGCATTTAAGGGTTATTGGTTTTACCCTAAACACAAATTTTTGTTCATCTGTGCTTGCGATGCTGGACTGGGAAGGATGAATGTGTGTAGTATGAGTCAGTGATACGAGTGTTGATTATGTGAAGGAGGAATAAATGTGAGGATAGTACTTATTGATATTTGTTTAAGAGAAAAAGATATAAAGAATTTGTGTCTTCATCATGAATGTTTTCTCTTTACATAGATGGAGATCATTGTATTTACTTAAAAAATTTACTATTGAAATTTGTTGATACATGGTCAGGAAACAACATTGTTGAAAGAAACTATGACAATGCGAGTCAGAATTGTTACTTGATTGTTTTTTTATAAGTGAATAATGAAATAAAAAATAAATAAAAGTATTTTTATAAAAATTAAATTGATGTGTGGAGAAATCATGAGTTAATGACCCGCTTCTATGCTATATAGTAGCAAGCATTAAAGCAATTTAGGTCACGTGGGAGGTCGCTAATTGATTTTGGTTTATTTCCCCCTCACTCCCAGACCGTATGAGTTTAGCTCTTTAGGGGGGCGCTTTTCTTAAACAAAAGGGCAGCAACATACAATCTTTACGTGATAACTGGAATAAGGTGGCAGAGGGAGGTAAAGACAGACAAAAGTTAAACAAGAAAAGTTAGTAAAAAGTAATGCACAAAAACAATGAAATCTCACATAATTTCGGTTGTATCAAGCCTTTTAAGACCTGCGGGTTATATTTCAGATGCTTAAAACGCATGCAGGGGAGGGGAGGGGATTGGATCTTAAGGATAGAGCCAATCAACCTGTAAACTCTGCTACAGTGAATCTGGCCCATTAAGGTTTGGTGATTTGGTGCTGCAGTCAAAGAGAATTTTGGTGTATTTGTAGCATACAACTTAATAAACATGTATACCATGTCACAGATGCCGTTAAAATAGAGGACATTTGAAATGCATTTCAGAAAAAGGAAAAAAAAGTGAAATACGGAGTGTTTTACTTCAATGTAGTGGGCCTGTTGCAATAGAGGAGGAGAAAGGCAATTCAATTTGTTTTTAGAGAAGCCCTTTGCTTACCAGACTCAACATCTATGACCATCTGATGTCCACCTCTCATCCCCGGTCTGCTATCTTCTCCGTCACCTAGTGCTCAAAAGTGAAAACAAAACAAAAAATGCACTGAAGTGGCTCAATCGGTAGAACACAGACACAAATTAAAATAATAGAAAGCCTGCAATGGCGCAGATAAAAACTGTGGCCTGAGATGAAACAGAGTCCGACATGCTTGACAGAGTATGCAAATGTTGCAGTAAAGTTTTAGAGCTAGTAACATGGTAAGAAACAAAAAGCAATATGGTAAGAAACAAATAGCAATAGTATTTCTGTGTAACAACTATTTCAGAGAGATAAAGCAAGGTTAGTGCTAGTCCAGTTCTTCTGTGAAGCCCGAAATTAATATCTATATTACGATCAGAGTACAGCTTTAATATTCTCTCGACAATGTAAAATAAAAGCCAATAGTCTTTTTTATCGTTTTCTTCTTTTATTCCGTTCCTGCATTGATTTATTTTTCAACATGTATAGTTAGTTTGCAATTTTTTTAAAATTTTATTATCAGTTTTAAAAACAGTTGACACTTGTGACGTTATATGATGGATACTTTACATACCCATATTGTTTTCAATGCATACATAACGCACACAATTCATTTTTTATTCAGAATATAAAAAGGATGTTTTGTACTCCTTGAATGTTTCTTGTGTTACCATTAAGTTCTAATGCATGTCGCACATTTTCTTAGGGTGGTCTGGTGTCCAAAAGGGACACCAAATTCTTACTCGTAACAGCTATAAGACTATTGGCCTATGTTAATGCCAACTGTAGAATCGTAAACTTGCTGGACAGTGTCTATTCCCACTGAGCATGCATCCTGTGTCCGTTGTCATGTCATCATGTCACAACAATGACTTCTTCTCTTCTTGATCTGGGATATCTTTCTCAGAGTCCACCTCCTACTTACTTTTTGCTGGTATTCTAGAGTGAGGAATGACTGCCCTTGATGCAGTTTATAGACTAGTCAACGCACTTCAGTCCCACACAACTATTAACTAAATATCCAAGGTATTTGATGAGAGTGGAATACATGCAACTGTCCCGCATATGTTCTGTGCAGCTTTTTGCAATCTATGCTATCGCTAACCTTGGTCTTGCTCCAATCTGCACCTACACTGCATCCTTAATAAGGCTATTAACAATTAATCTTTGAGTAGGTCTTCCATAAGATTACAAGCACATATTTTCCATATAAACAAATCCATGTCGTCCCAAGTATGATTATATTTTGGGAGCCTTCATAATTGCGCCTGTGGAGCAAAACGTATACTAGCTTTGAGTTTCCAAACCAACCTTTCCCAGACGCAGAGAGCCATTTAATTCAGGTGTGGATGTCTAATTCTTTAGGTTTGACTTCTAGAAGAGATTAGGCAAGAACTCAGGCTTCTCCATTTTTGTCTTTTGCTACGTCAGATTGGGTGTCTAATCCTTTGCAAACCACCCAGGGATATGTTGTAGTTGGGCTGTTCAGTAGTACCCTTCCAAAGCTGGCACTTGCGGCCATCCCACATCATATCTAAAATGAAAAGTCTCACGTTTAACTCCGTTTCTATTTATCCTCTAGACAAAAAAACGTAGGAAGCTGTATAAATGCAGGAAAGTTTGTTCCAAGATCAGGCACATTCTACATTGAAAGAGATATAGGCATCTCGGGGGGGAGTAACATTTCAGACACCACTAACCTTCCCACCAGCTGCAGAATTTGCCAAAACATTAGTGAGCTTTGTATACCCAATGAACAAGTTACTTAACTTCGGTAACGCATTATCTGGGAGAGACAATATCTAGTCGCAGATTGCTTACCTAATGCTGTAGTCACAGCTTTAGTTATGGTGGATGAGCCTTTTACCCCTCAGGGGGCTGCTTTTTTGGCCAGTGCGTAGCAGATTTTAATACAGAGAATGACCCAGCATGTTTGTTAGTTTCTGCACCGCCTGACTCTTCTTCACTTCAACATACCCCATGAAGAGTGGGTCAACCACCCAGAACTCTTAAGTACAGATAAGGAAGAACAACAACGCTCTTTTTCGGTCCAGTAGGTGGGGTCGCTCCTCTTCTTCTGAGGGTTGTGGAGAAGCGTAGAAAGTGGGCAAGGTAACGGATTGGCCCACAAGGAATAGTGTTACTGCTTTCAGAAAGAAAGACGCCCTAGTGCGAAACACAAGTTTGTCTCCAGAAAAATAGACCGGAATGGAGGCTTTGATGAAAAAGCCTGCAGCTCACCTGCAGGCGGTGGGGACAATTACACAAAGGCTAGAAAGGAGCACACATCAAGAACGTGAGAACAAAATTAAGATCCCACTGGAGCATAATGAAAGGAGAAGGGAGAAACATATTTACATGACCTTTGGGAATATTTACAATAGGGGACTTTAATAAAGAGGCAGCCGCAAAAAAGGCTGACAGAGCAAAAAGGTAACCATTTAGAGAACACAGAGCAGAGCCCTGCTGGGCAAGGTTAAGAATAAAAAGAAGGACATCAGAAAGGGAAGCAGAAAGAGGGCCAATATAGGGCAAATATTTTCCACCAGTAGGCGTATTCCGTTTTGGTGGAGGGACACCTGGCTGCCAGAATAACAATGGAGACCTTGGGAGGAAGGTCGAAAGCTGGCCACTGTCATCGCTTAATCTCCAAGCAAGAAGGCATAGAGTTGACAGATTTTGGTGGAGAACCCTACCCTGCTGCTTACAAAGAAGATCCTCCCGTAGGGGCAGCCTGATCAGAGGATCGACCACTGCTGGAAGAGACCATGTGCCATCTACGAATGGATGCACCATTTCTGATCCGCTAGACATTTGATGGCTGAGTTCATCCGCTATGATGTTCGGGAAACCAGACAGGTGTTGAAACACCAAGGAAATGCCCTGCTTTTCTAGCCATTTACAGAGCTGCAGGGCCTCTTATCAAAAGGGTCCCGACCCCACCCCAGCCTGCTTGTTACAGTACCGCATGGCATTGGTGTGGTCTGTGAACACCTGCACCAGCTTTCCCCTGATAGAGGGTAGAAAGGCTTTCAAAGCCAGTCGGGTTGCTTGGAGCTCCAGCATGTTTATGTGGAGCCCGGATTCCACCGGAGACCAAAGACTTCTAATCTCCGCCTCTCCCAAATGGCCGCCCAATCCCAGAAGGGACCGATCTGTCACTACTGTGCGTTTCGGTTGGAGAAGGGAGAGGGTTCTACCTCTGACCCAATTGCGGTTTGTTAGCCACCACTGCAGGTCTTTTGCAGTTCCCTCTGACATCTGGACCATGCCGGAGAGATTTTCCTGGTGCTGGGCCCACTGGAACTTCAGGTCCCACTGCAGAGTCCTAATATGCCATCTGGCAAGTGTCACCAGCAGGATGCAGGAGACCATTAGCCTGCAGCCTTAGAGTCATTCTCATGGAAATCCAAAATAGAGCCTGAAACATTGTTATCATAGCCTTAATATCCCGGAATCGCTGCTCAGGAGGATAAGCCTGAAACTGCACTGTGTCCAGAACAGCCCAGATGAAAAGGAGTGTCCGAGAGGGAGTCAGGTGTGACTTTGGCGAACCACAGCGTACGCAGGAGGTTTGCTGTAGTCTGGAGGTGAGAGATGACAAACTGGGACGAGCCCGCCTTCAAAAGTCAGACGTCGAGATTGGGGAAGACTGGCATCCCTGATCTCTGCAAATGAGCTGCGACCACCATCATCACCTTGGGGAATATACGAGGGGCACTGGTAAGGCCAAAAGGGAGCACAATGAATTGAAAGTGCTCGTGGCTCACCGTGAACCGCAGGTTACGCTGAAGGGTGGGACGGACGGGGATGTGAAAATAGGCATCCTGCAAGTCCGACACTACCATTCAGACTCCTATGTCCAGGGCAGAAAAAAACTGAGCTAACGTGAGCATCTTTAAGTTCTCTTTTTTGAGGAAAAGGTTGAGGGTTCTCAGATCTAAGATAAGGCGAAGCCCTTTGTTATTTTTGGGGATCAGAAAGTAGAGGGGATTTCACCCACCCCCTACTTCTGACAACAGAACCCTCTCTATGCCTCCCTTGGCCAAGAGAGCTGTGAAGTCTTTGCAGGGCAAGGTCAAATGATCCTTCATCAGCGGGTCATGAGATGGAGGCAGAGTGGGAAGGGAGAATTTGAAGGGAAGGGCGTAGACCTGCCAAATAATCTGTAAACACATCTGCCTGATGTTACTGGCTGCCAGTGGTGGAAATGATGGCTCATTCTGCTACCAACTGGACACTCATGATCTTGCTGAGCTGGTCTAAGTGTCACCGTCGACTAAACCGATCTGCCAAGTGAGTTGGCTGTGTCCAAACCACACCTAATGGTGAACTTGGCTGCATCCCTAACCGTTCTTGAACGCTTGGGAGAGAATGGCCTGTGGTAGCACTTGTGCAACCATGTCCCATAGAATGTGGGAGTAGCGGCCCAATATGACCGCAGTGCAAGGCTGGTGGAAGAAAACATTTTTCTCAAGCTATCCAATCTCTTAGATTCCCTGTCCGGGGGTGCGGCAGGGAAAGCCCTATGTGATGTAGAAGCTTGGGCCACCAACCTCTGAGGGGTGGTGTTGGGTGAGGAAGTCATGGTCTCCAGATGTGGGACAGTGGAAGCAGGCAATTGTCCTATGCACAGAAATCCCTGTGCTGGGCTTGGATCAGGTTCCCAGTAGGACTTTTGTTAGTGCTTCATTAAAAGGGAGCAGTGGTTTGGAAGCAGAAGCTTCTGGTTGTAGCACTTCCGTCAAGATGTTAGTCTCGACTGCCAAGGAGGATAACTCAAGATACAGAACCTCAGCTGCCCTCTTCACCACTATGGAATATGATGCCGCCTCCTCCGTAGCCTCAGGAGGGAGAGAAAGCATACCGGTATCTGGGGATGTGTCCAAACCACTGGCATCACAGAGTTCCTCACACCAGTCCAAACCTTCCTGGACTTCTAACTGGTATTCTAAAGGGTCCAGTGTCCCCTCACATTCTTCCCCGAGGTCTAGCCATTCAGAATAGGACTCAAGCACCGACCTAGGACACTTAGGTCCTGTCGGCTCCAGAATCGGATTCAGTCGACTCCGTTCCTGCTTTGTGTCGGATTTGTGGATGTAAAAGGGGCTGGCGCCGTAGGTAGATGCTAACTGCACAGGGAGAATCAGGTCTGGTGTTGATAAAGGTCACTATAGCACGATCGTCGCCGTTTCAGAACTATGAACAGATCCACGGGGGCCCAATGGAGGTGAGGCCTAAGTTGCCGACACCAAACCAGATGGGGGACTCTGCGGCTAGATGTCTCAATCAGATATTATCTTTTCTGTGTTGTTATGCCATCAATCAGGTGCACGGGTAACATGTGCCTAAATAGCTCTTTTCCAAAGGATGTGCTAGGTTCAGCAATGTATCTTGCATCTGAGGTCTCTGTAACTCAACAATGAATAACAACGATTTGTCTTTGCTGATTCTCAAGCCACCAATGCTCCCTCAGCTCTGGAGGAACAGTTAAGGGTGTTTTCACTGTCCAGGTGGAGGTGGCATTGTGAAAACCTAGAGATGATTCATTAAGCTAATAAAGCCTCTTTGCCCAAGTCACTGCTCTATGCTAATCAAAGAGTGTTGTGCAAATCACAATGTGTAGGGTGCTTTACATCAGAATCTTCCAAGCAGTTCTTTTGGGCACACTAGCATACAACTTTACTAAACATGCACATTATGTTACAGATGCAGCTTCATTAGAATTTGAAGAGTGGCAACATGTAAAAAAAATTACGTTTTAGCAGAGCATTTTCATTCCTCCACTTTCAGGAAAGAGAAAGATGCACCTTTGTGCCTACGAAGAAACACCTCCAAGATATACAGAATGTGTGTAAACAACGTTAGAAGAAGGTGGAACTACATGTAAGCAGTCAGAAGGGATACCAGTGTACTTCTATGGTATCAACTCTTTCATGCAGACCGGCGAAATGCTCTTCAGTAACCTGAACATCTATAAGAAAGCTTTAGACGTTGTCACCCAAGAATGTGACACCAAAGCAGACAGGGACTTAACTGGCCAAGATCCCGATTCTAAACACAACCCTTCTTAAGCAGAACTGCAGCTCTCCTCGCTCTGCACTACTATTGCTTCTTAAAACCATTAAACCAAACCGTAAATCACATTTTCAGAGGTTGCAGTAAAATATACTAATGCAAAGTGAATGCTTTGGATGCACTGAGCTTACCTTTCGTGCTTTTAGGGATGATCTGGCTCCATCGAGGCTTGTACTCCTGCTGACTGATATATTGGTTGAACAAGCCATCTAAAAAGATAAATACATTTGTTTAGAATGTAGATCAGCAGGGTAGGCTGTCTGAATCAAGTAAGGATCATAATCACATCTATGAACCATTATTATATCATCAAGGTCACTTAATGTTAGACTGTCAACCTAGTTCTGTATCAGGAAACCAGGTGCAGAACAGGTGTAGAGTGCAAAAAAACAAAGGCACATAAAAAAGAAAGGCACATTACTTGAATGCTCGCTTACAAGAACACCAGAGAACCAAACACACCCTTTTTGGGCCAAAGGATATGAATAAACAAATCAACAAAGTGATAGGCGCCTGCAATGGGCAAAGCAAGGCTCTAATGAAATAAATGCACGATAGTTCATCAATGGGAATATAACGTAGATAAAATTCACACTCCTCTTTCCTACTTTTACAGCCCACCTTTCCCGTTTGTTTTGTCCCAAAGATTTCAACAATGCTCAAAAATATAACTAAGAATCAAAAGACATAGGATCTGAGAGAAAAAAGAATGGCCAGAGTGATGAGAAATAGAACGTTGTTTCATATTCATATTTCAAAGCAAAAAAACTAGCATGCAATTGACGATGATGTTAAAATGCTGTGCTTCCGTGTCGCACAGTTTCTTGGGTAGCATAATAAATATACAAAATACAATCACACAAGACAGAACAAAGTCAGCAGATCTGGTGACATGTATCTCTATGGAACTCAGCAGTAAACCAATGCAAAGCAGTGGCATGCAGGATAATAACGTGGCTGCACCACTCTGACAGCAGAACAGCCCAGCACCAACCCTCCTACAGTTCAGAAAGAAAGGAACTCAGAACTGATATCTTCAAGGTATTCTACCGCAGATAGGCTGACTTCTCATCCCTGTCATTAGCTCCACCTCCTTTCTCTGTCCCCTCCCTCACGTATCCCACTGGAGCTTGCACCCCAAAGACCCCCACCCCACCCCAACCTTAGTGCAATACTGCTAGTTAGCTAGGGTCGTACTTTAGGAATTCCAAGATAAACATAGAAACATGTATACAAAACAAGACACTTAACCAAAGCTTTTTGATCATATTATGCTCTCAGACAAAGTATAATTTGAACGGGGGAACGCTGTGGAAGATAAAAAGTCCAGATCCTTTTTCAAACTCAAACTTCTTAAATCTATTGTATGGCACTGGGACATCAAACTGCCAACATTCTTGCCCTAAATCTCTGGAAACTGTGCGATCAAACAGTGTTAAGCTTCAGATCTTAAGACTCTAGATAACTGTTATTAAGGCCTGTCAACCTTAGGGTGGTCATCCCTCAATCTTTTTGCCTTCCTCCTAAATGTTGCTGTACCTATTTTTGTTGGCCATAGTACTCTGTGCACTTTACCACTACTAACCAGCGTTAAAATGCGTGTGGGCTCTCCTTAAAACGTGGTAGAATTCGCTTATACATAACCGGCATATTAAATGAACTTCTAAATCCCTAGTAAAGTGGTACAACTTATACCCAGCGCCTGTAAATTAAATGCTACTAATGGGCCTGCCATTAAGATCAATGGGGTCCCCCTGTATCCCTCGGAACCTGGGTTAATAGTTATAAAGCTACAAGTGGTTCCGTTGGGTAAGTACGACGGGGTACAGATTCAGAACCTGATTATTTCTTTCACAATCATAAGTGATTTGGTACTAGACTTTTATAAATGTACCACACCTCAGTAAGTTTTTATCAAAAATATATTTATTTATTAAATTATTTGTTTCTCTATTTTTCTCGCCAATTGTATAAAGAATTTTATACAAATACCAATGAGGGCTGTCTGCCAAAGAAAGCACAATAACAATTACACAGACAACTCAGTGGGTGACTGTGGTGACATATAGTGCAAATGGGTGACCTTTCAAATTCAAACAATAGACAACACAATAACATACATTCCCCGTCCTTTTCAGGACTTTCACTTTAGTGAGTCTTATTTTCTTAAATAATTGCTATAGTGAGCCAGGACATAAGATGGTTATACGTCGATATTTCACCCTACATAGATATGTGTTTGTAGATACATCAATCTTCAGGACAAAAGAAGGAAGTGCGACAGTCCTTGGTGGTTGGGAATTCACAAGATTAAATCTATTAACTCCTCCGAGCCCGGAAGGAGTTCTTAATCAAAGATAATCAATCAACCAGCTTTTCAAACTTTATCTGTGTACCCCTCTGGATGTGCTCGTCGGCATCCAGGGTGTAGTGGGTTCAAAAGTATTCAGTCCTTAGAGATCGTCATGTATTGATGCAAAAGTCCATCAGTGCTTCCTTCCCAAACCTCCTTAAATATATAGTATTCTCGAGTCTTTCTCACCAACTCGCGGTCAAGCACTGATGGACTTTGGCATCAATACATGACAATTCATTTATCACACAAGCATTAGAGTTGCCTTATTACATTTTCCAAATGGGAAGAGAGAACCAGGTTATCGTTGCTGTATTAGGAATTGGGATGAAAAGCCCCAATTAGTGGTAAAGTCAGGTTTATCACACATTTTTAAAATGCCATTATTGGAAAGTTGGCATTTTTCTGCCCTTAGCCCTTTTGTAGCTTTAGCCTGGTGTGGGTCACGTGACTGAGTGTAACGCACAGACTTTGTGAATTCATTCCAGACGGTCACATAATATAGGGATTAAGTGTAACTGAGTGGGTCCTCTTCTGGACGGTTTGCGGGGGTACGGTGTGGGGGGAGTACAGCCCCATATACAGCTGATTAGCCAGTGCTCCCCCATCTGACAAAGGGCCTAACAACCATGCATGGTCACTTCAGCAAGCTTGGAGGTAGGGGAGGCAGGAAATTCTATGCACCTCAAACCCACTGTCCTGAAATTCCTCCCAACTTCCAGAACCAGGGCACCAGTGTATAAAAGAAGGACCCGAGACACCACAGCTTCAGTACAGTTCTGAACCTGTGGATACTCTGACAGGAAGAAGGAATGCTGTGCTGCTACAAGTACTGCCACTCTGCTGGACTACTGGTCTAAAGGAACTGCTGTCCTGACTTGCTGACACCTCACCTGGGGAAGAAGAACTGGGCCTGCACCCTTATCATGAAACCAGGACCCCAGAGAGAATCAAAGTGCTAGTCTGCTGGCATCCTGATCTGAGCAGTTCCAGGACTCGTCTTCAGTGAGTTCCTGATTGTCCAAGTGGTGCCTCTAAGGACCTGGACCCTTGGTGTGGCTCTTGAGTTTCTGAAATCAAGCTTTTGGACACTTCACGAATGGCCTTGTAAATGTTTGTATTTTATATAAATGTAAATGTAAATGTTTGTATTTTACATAGCGCACTTCTACCCGGAGGCCTCGTAGCGCTGTATTCATACCGCTGCGGAACCCATCCTGGCTTTCCTGTGAAATGTCCACTCCTGGGCACCCCCAAGGTGAAGCCAGGCATCCACAGCGCTGCTGGGGCCGTTGTGGAGATTAAGCAAGCTATTGCCCAGAGTCACAGAGTGGGACCCATGATTAGACTAGGCACCGAGGCGAGAATTATCAGGTCCGGGGAAATTGAGCCCAAGACCCGCCGAGGCGGGAATCGAACCCTGGTCCCGGGCCAGACCTCTGCATCAGAGTCTGCCGCTTCTAACCATTGAGCCACACTTCTCCAAGAACCGTGCAGCTGATACCATAATTCAGCGCAAGCTGCCGCCAGCCCGTCTCTATGCACAGCAAGTATTGTTCACCCATGGGGGGCTGACAAAACAAAGCCCCAGCCCACATGTCCACAACACCAGGCCAGCTCTTCGCGCCTCGCCAACTGCCACCTGCGACATTCTCCTTGCTCCTCACAACCCTCTACATCCCAAACATAACTCTTGGCACAATACTTAAGAAGGTAAAACTTCCGCAGGATTATTCTGGGACTGTATCCATCCTGGTCTCCATCGCGGTCGACCTGAACTTTTGACTTTGACCTGGTCCAGAGAGACTAGATAGCTGCAATTGGCGCTTTATACTTTTAGCTGCCACACTGAAGTTTGTTCTTTAAATATTCATAACTCCGGTTCTACTGTTTGGATTTTTGTCATTTTGGTCTTGTTTTATTTATCAAACTTTGCTCTATTTTTCTAACCTGATGTGGGATAATTTTGTAGTGTTTTCACTGTTTTATTGTTTGAAGTGTTGCATAAATGCTTTACATATTGACTATAAATCAAGCCAGACTGCTCTGTGGCACGCTAACAGGGGGTTGAGCAAAGGTGCTTGCCTAGGGCTCACACCTCGGCCAACCAGTAACCCAATTTCTAACATCAACCCTCTACTTCTAGTTACAGAGCCATTGTTAAAACTGCTCTGCGAGTTCAAAAGGAGAAATCAACAGTAAACAGTACAGAAAGTGGTGGGAGACTATCTTTAGCTTTATTTTTTGGGGAAAGTGTTTGTTTACTTAATATGATTGCAGAAAAGAGATAATTATCTGACTTGTGTAAGGGCAGGATTACGGGACACCTAGACTCTGATAAAATCTCCACTCAGGTAATGGTTGTACTTTTGAGTATTCCATGACATGCCTATGCAAGATATGATCTCTGTGTAATCAACTGTCCAGACATGATGCGGTTTCTAATGTTGCTTTATATGTAAAGTGCAATAAAGACCTAGTTTTAGAGCTCAGTTATAGAAGAACATAATATCAAAATACACTTTTAGATCTATTTCAGACTCATTTATTTGCAAGAATGTTAAATGACTGCCTGGTTTCAGGTCCTGGCTGGCTAAAAAAAAAACTCTTCTAAATACGGGTCTATAAATGCTTGTGATGTGGTGGACGCATAAGCTCTTATTTTAATGACCTCTCTTCAGCCTCCGGTATCATTGGTCATGGAATACTGGTGGACTGCATAGCCAAATCAAAAAGAATATAAAGCTCAGCACTGCTGTGGTTTACCGCTTTTCAGACTAAACAGATCCAACAAGTTAAGTTGGGTTCCTTTCACTTCAAACCCTAAACCATCTCTAGGTGACACACCACTAGACTATATTCAACACCTACATGGCCCTAATGCAATAAATAATTGATAATAATAGTATCAGGATCCAAAGGTGTGCCCATGATGCGCAACTTCATCTCAACCTACGTGAGGGTTTAAAACACAGGTAACAAGTAGTAATTTGAGGGAAAATCATTAAAGTCTGGATGTCTCAGAACAGACTCTGCCTGAAAGGTGCTAAGAAAGAAATATTGCATCAGGGCTGTAGCAACGCGAAGTTTCTCTTCAATCATCCAACTTTTTAGGGCTCTCACCACCATCTGCCCAAAAAACACGAAATGTGAGAAAGCAGCTTGATGAATAACCCTCTTTAAAGGCTCCAGTTAATCAAACACTCAAAAATGCTTCCATGTTTTCCACTTCTTATGAGTCCAATTCGCTAGGCTACTAAGAAAACAAAAAGGTTCACTTACCTGTCAAAGTAATTTTGAAGCTTGAACAATTTTCTGGAATCCCATGGAGTGCAATATTCAAGCAACTAGAAGTTGGCTCAGAAATTCTCTTTTTAAATTTTGGGCGTCTTCAACCATTTGGTGGGTATGCCCATCCCATATGATGTCAGAAGTACACCACAAAGTTTCCCTGCGTGATTGCTACAATCTGTTTCTTTTCTCTTTTTCGCTGACCACTCATGTCTCTAAACTTAATTACTTTGCTATATCAATCTTCTGACTCCTTGATTATTCACACTTTCTGTGGAGAAGCAGGAAGGCACATGTAAATCCAGAAAACTCCTATACGTAACTGAACCTTTTTGTTCTGTAGTGCGAATCTTTTCTGGACTCTTAGGCTGTTCATTCATTATGAAGCAGTATTTTCCCACTTGGGAGGTTGGGTTAAAGTCAGTGTGAATTTCACAATTTGGGTCTTAGGACATTCCATCCAATTAGTGCTTCTTCAATAGCACCTATGTCATTGTGGTAGTGCTTTGTAAAGGTGTGCACCGATGCACTGCCATGAAATGTCAAGAACACTTTGGCTATGAACGCTAGCACTAGCTGAATGTGCCTTTGCACAATTTATTTTTTAATAACTGGACTATCCATCTTGCAATGGTGCTCTTAGCGGCTGGCAGTCCACTGTAGACAGGTATAAAGGGTACACAGAATTGTTTCCCTTTCAGGTATTATTTTGTGTCCTATTATGCACCTTGTCAGCTAAGTCTGGCAGCCTTCAAATTCTGTTTGCCTGGCAGGTGCATCACTAGCAGTATTATTTCCAGTTGAATAGCCCCTCTCCAGATGTTCTGTTCCAGTTTGCACAACACGAAACACTTATTTTTCAGCATTTGTTTAAGAAGAAGGGGGTTGTATGTCAGTTGTACGTATACTGTATTTGCCTAGATGAGTTTGTGGAAGGCTTTTAGTATTAAGAATACTTTTTTTATCTCTAGTATTTATGTGTTTCAGTGCTTCCTGTAGGGTCCACTGGCTTCACTTGCAATTTCCCCATCCTAGGGTACATGGATATCAACAAAATAGCGTTTCATGAAAGTGTGTACTGATGAACATGTTTGTGCTATACTAATGTCATTGGAGACACTAGCTACAAAGGTTAATGCCATTCCATTTTTCCGCACTGAATATTGTTTTCATTTTTTTATTTATTCAAGAGTTTTCTCTAAATAAGTACAGCATGTTTGAATAGTTTGCACTAATCATCTTGCAATCGCCCCCCTTGAAACTGGGAGACATTTGTTTGGCACCACATATGCCACAAAAAGTGTTCTCTTTTCCTTAGTGGGATTGATTCCTGCGTGTAAACATGACCACTCTCCGTACGTCGGATTTATATAGAGCTTTTTCTGGTTGCATTTTCAAATGTTGGAAAAAAGCCAAATAAACTGCTTCATATGGAAATGCGAGACAACCTCAGGAGAGAAATGTGGGTTAGTTTTATAACAACTCCATCCTTCTGTATCTGTAAGTAAGGCTTCCTGATAATCAAAGTCTGTAATTGACTCACTCTATGCAAAAATGTGATTGCAATTAAAAAGGTTATTTTGAGAGTGAAGTACTTGTGCTCTGCTTTATGCATCAGCACAGACAGGTGTATTATTAACTGAGCTAGTATTAGGTTAAAGCTCCAAATGGGAGGTGAGAATGGTGCACATTTTTCTTTTGGCCCTTCTAGGAAACTCTTAATTCCTGGTGTGGCAGAAAGATCCTTCCTTTCTGAAAGATCCTAGGGTATATGAGACTATGACCGATATGTGTACTATAGAGGTATAAGAGTACTGATAAATTAGAAGCATAAAGTACTTGTCAATTATTGTGTGCTCTTCCTGTTGCAGAATATATATGAATATCCATACAAATGTATGTGTATGCACTTTAAAAGATATCATGATTAGATATTTCACATTAACATGAGGCCTGGAGCTCAAAAAGGCTTCCTCTCGGGCCTCGATTGGACAAGCTTCAACAGGCTATTCTGCACCCCCTTAGAGGTCACTTTGCTTGTCCTGACTACATGATATTTCTTAATCTGGTTGTGCAAGCTGCTTACACAGTGCCAAGCCAGCCTTTCTGGTCTGCCCATACATGGCTGTTTATAATTTGCATGGTGCCGACAGTGCACATCCCTGTTAGCCATATTTGGCTTGGTGCCTTATTTTAGTTCCGCTGACATGGCATTTCAAACTGTATACAACACCTAG
Organism: Lissotriton helveticus; assembly: GCF_964261635.1. NCBI lineage: Eukaryota > Metazoa > Chordata > Amphibia > Caudata > Salamandridae > Lissotriton > Lissotriton helveticus. The sequence continues at coordinate 978,514,386 of NC_136057.1, read as the reverse complement.
AAACGTGTCACTCTGGGAAGAAGCAGTCTGAGTGCCTCTAAGGCTGGATACTTGACTTCTTCATTGCTAATTAGCAATGATGCATGCATTTGGTACCAATAAATACATTTCACTCTGTTTCTGAGCAAATCTGCCGTGTCTGGTGAGTTTCATTCATTTGCTCCTGGGCGGGTGCCAGTATTTCCCCATCAAAATCCCGGTCAAGTAATTTAATTTGTATAGAATCTGTGTGTGGTAGGTTGTCTTTCCTGCTTTAACACCTCCACAACCCTTTATAGGAGGCAGGGTTGTCCAGACTCTAGGTCTTCGTCAACCAAGTGGCCAGGCTGAGCCTGAGTGATCCAGGATGACACAATCTTCCTCCTTGCAAGATTTGGATATTTCGAAAATCTGATAATTTTAATATTGACTCGGTTGCCATTTCCGTAACTACCATTTCTGGCTACCCACCAAGGGGCTATTGGGATCACTGTGATGTTTATCTCTGTGTGGGACGCACCAATAGTGTTGGTCACTGTGAGGAGTGGTTACTTGGGATGTCTGCATTATGTTATGTTTTCTAATATCCACCATTGCAACTCTGTGTAATGTCCTCATCACAACCACCAAATAGCCCAAATCCACTGCTATTAATGACCATTGGATCACTACCCACTCTTAAATGGTCCTTTTATGTAACTGAGCAAAATAGTTTTATGGAAATGTACGATGTCATCACCTTCAAAATCGTCATCACAGTTCTTACTGTCAGAGATTGTGACTTTGGTAAAGGTTAGCTAGTTCAAGCAGTGCTGCAACTCTCTTTTGAATTGACACAGTTTTAGTCTTGTTCGAGTTTAGCTCTGCCCCAGATGTTCTTTTTATTTCAACGCTTGGCGAGAATGTCTCCATATTCACTGACAATTCAATATGTACATTGTTAAAGCCCCGATCGATACCGTTCTGGATATCGGCCAAACATCTGGGTACAGGTACACATGTAACCCCTGCCACCACAAATGCTCTGCCATTATAGTTAGATATTTTGTGAACATTCTTGGTTTTAACTTCCCCCACAAAGGTTAACACCTTGAACTTGAAAATAATTACCTGCCACAAACCTGGGTTATTTTCAATATTTCTTGTTCATAGGAATATGGAGCGAGGCGTTTTTCAAATCTATATTTACCATATAGTCTATACTATGCAGTTGCGGGATGACTTCCTGTAGTGCTAGCATTTAAAATCTTTCTGGCTTGACAAACTTGTTGAGGGATCTTAAGTCTGTTATATGCCGGAAAGTCAGGTGCAGTTTTGAAATTAGGAAGTAAATTGAAGAAATCTATGGAACGTTTTCTTCCCTATGTACCTTTTCTATTCCCCGCTTTTTTATACAATCCTGCACTTCCTGTTGCAACAGTCTGGGGTGCTGTTTAGCGCCTCCTCTTTCTTGGTTTGTTTTGGGGAGTATTTCCTCTAATTATATTTTGTTTGATAATGCTTCGAATTAGTTTGGCGGAAGTGAATATTGCAATTTTGAACAAAACCTGCCTCCTATTGTTAGAGGTGCCAGATCCCCTCGTGGGCTGACTCCTACAAATTGCTCTGGCCTGAGAGGTTCTCCTTTCTTCAGCGAGCTGCTACTGTGGACTTATTTTGGATTTCCTGACTAGTATGTGTTTGTTGATGTTGAAAGGCCTGCTATCCTACAGGGCTAAAACGGCTTGGTGTGCCTCTCTTGCAAGAAACCTTAACTTGCAATGGTCCTATTGGTTTAGCTAGTGGCGGCTTCTGTGCTAAGGCGGAGGAGCATCGACCCACTGCCAGGAGCAGCAAAGAAAGGAACAAAAAATATGATAATAATAGAATGTTATTAACATTTTATTTTTTCCTATTGCTGCGGCAATGCGTGAGAGGGCAGGGCGGAGCTGCAGGTGAGAAGAGATAGACACTCCTGTGCGCTATGACTGTTTAGTCGGCCCTCTTGGGACGCACAAAACATTCATGCGCACGCCCCGGTTCTCCATGCAGTCTTTAAAACAGCCTGCTCAGAGAAAATGCCCACTCCTACATCCCCTGGCTGGGCACCATGTCACGGCGCTCAGACCAATCACAACGCTCCACTGGAGCGTTGTAATTGGCTTAGGGGTGGGAGCCTGGCTGGCAGCTTCTTGTTCTGACCTGGAGTTGGACACAGGCAAGCAGGAGAGCCGACGCGGGACCCGGCGGCGGCAAGGTACATTAAAAAAAATATATATTTTTAAAGCAGCCCGGGAGGCCCCTGCTGTTAGCAAACATCCATTAACTCAGAGAAATTTTCAGATAATATAGGCGCTCGAGACACCAAAAAGAGTGCATAGATCCCTTCTGCGTAGGCACAGCAAAGAAAACAGCATAGTGATACAGCCATGGTGCTCTGCAAACTACGCTGAGAACACCTTTTCCACACTTCACTACAAATCTAGGGACAGCAAGCAAAGGCTTTTCAAAACAACAGACATAATAAAGTACTATTTAGTCCAATAAAAATAGTAGGACTGAAAATCACAGCCGAGCGAAATACACCCAGTCTTTGGAATTCAGCTGCAGGATTCAACAATTACAGGTACGGGCCACAGACAAATAAGACAGTTCCCACACCAACTACAGTGGTTTAATAGAACTGCTCCAGTTCTGACACTGCAACATTCTTCTACAGTTCAGACAGGTTATCTTAAAACAAAGAAAAGCTCAGTGGAGAGAATCAACACAAGAGCAGGTTCACTGTTTGGCATATGTGAGCAAACACAGGGTGTGGCCTAACGGCCAGGGAGGTCGATCTCAAATCTGGGGAACTGGGTTCGAGTCTCGGCAATGACGCTCAACATCTTGTGATTCTAGGCAAATCACTTAATCTCCACATGCCTAACAAAATGAATGTGTCCTTGTGTAACTCAACCGGTGCTCATGTAAAGCGCTCCGATACCCGATACCTTGGGGTCGTTTGTGCTATATAAAACTCTGGGGGAAAAAGTACTAATTTCAGTTTACTTTGTCTTGCAAATACGATCACACTGCAATCATAACTTTTAACGTGCAAATCTACCTTTTTAAAGCAACATGCATTTTCTCAGTCTTTAAGCATGGCTTTGTATTATTACCTACCGCTGGTTGTGATTCGACATAGAGGTTGTTATGTGCACAGTCAGTGTCTCTTGTCAGCACGTGCACGGTTCTCACAGCAGCCCTGAATCGTGGATCTCGCTGCCAAACACAGTAGCATCGAAGGCTTTGGCAGCAGTTCACACATCTTTGGCAGTTGTGGCCTCCAGGTCGTTTCGGGTGTCTGAATTGTTTCGCCCATACAAATAATAGAAAATACCATCGTCCCACACAGAGGCACAAACAGGGTGAAGCAATAAAAACACCAGGAAAGGGATTTCACTCTTATAACATGAGACACATCAAAAGAATGTTCTTAGAATAAGGCATGGGGCTTTATTTGTGCAACATTCTCTAACAAAAATGCTTTCCCAGATGTCAAATGAACAACATTTGTATGTATGTATATATATATATATATATATATATATATATATATATATATATATATATATATATGTGTGTGTATATATATATATATATATATATATATATATATATATATATATATATATACACACACATACATATATATACCCACGGTTTCCTCTTGTGGTTCAAGCAAAAGGATGACAAGCCACACCCTCCAGGTACCGGAAAGTTTGTTTATTCGGGCATAAACAGACGCGTTTCGAGCTCACGGGCTCTTGGTCACATACATATATATATATATACACACACATACACACACATACATATATATATATATATATATATACACATATATATATATACACACTATAAACACACATGTATATACACATATATATATACACATACACACACATATATATGACTGGAACTCCTCCCATGACTGAAGCAGAGGCCACAACGGGGGTAGCGTTGGAGACACTTTTAATAGCAGAATCGGCATAATGCATTTCGGCCAGAAACGGCCGTCCTCAGATGCCTTAAAAATAATCCTGTAGACTGGTTCACAATTAAATACTGCCCCGCCACTGTCCCATTGGTCTAGGGTCGCCACACCCCCTCGCACACTGCTTGCAGACCATCGCAACTACAAGCCCCAGAATCCATTGTCCAGGTAAGCGCTGCTTTGGGGTGTCCAAATGCAATGGCGATATGTGGCAGATTTTAAAAGATATATATATATATATATATATATGCACTTTAGCATTCAAGCACTTTGAGACATGGGTATATACCACATCAAAAAAGAGAAAAAAAAAATTCTTTTCAGGGAGGATGATCTGTTTGTTTAACCATAATTTTTGCACTTGCATCTGATACATTTGTTCCACGATGTATTCTCATTTCATGAAATTATACGAGAATATTCATGGAGTATATTTTTTGTGGTTTTACTACATAAATCATAGGATGTTGATGTCATGACAAACCAGTTTATTATAATAGATTTTATTTGTATGGATTCGTTTGTAGCTTCATCATCTGGTCTTATCCCTATGTGATACTCTAGCACTATGCTTTAACTGTGTCTCTATGTTCATACATTTTTTGCACTGAAGCGCTCATTGTTGAACTATGGCTTGTTTGCTTTGTTGTAACCCTTGCGTCCTGTTTCTTTAGGCGCTTGGGCTTTTAACTTCCATTTATTGCACTGCCTACTCTTGACGCGTCATGTGATCAAGCTCCGTCAGGGAGGGCACTTGCTCTTGCACTTTTGCTCAAATAAACATGCACTGCTGGCACTTGGATTAGTGTGATGGCTTGTTTGATGTTTTAAACTCGAAAAACATCGATTATTCGAGAGGAGGTCTGCGCCTGCTGAAACCGCTACCAGTGGCGGTTGGGATTCTTCGTTTCACTTCATTACCGGGATTGGTTTGCTTCCGGTTTCGTGGACCCGCCCATTCTTCGAGGCACGGTGTTTGTTGCAACCCCAAACGCCTCGGCGTTTTACAGTTGGACTGAACAAGTACTGTATACCGTGCCCCCCGCTGCTCATGGATTGAGTTATTTCATCGGCTCGTGCTAAATAGTGACCCGACCCGGAGAGGTGCTTCGGAGCTGGAGAAGTCGGCTGACTTCTAACGGCGTTTTGAGGCGGAATCCGGTAAGGCACTGAACGTGTGAACCATCATTATATCATTGAGCTTAGCGGGTTTGGGCTGAACTCCAAAATAACATTTTGAACTGATTTTTAGCCACATCAGCAATCTAGCGGCGTATTTTAGCCGTGCACTTCATCTGCAAATATGTTTTCCAACGACGCACTCAGGAGTAGGGAAACGGCGGCGGAGGCTCTTTACGAAAACCTGCCTACTGTTACGTCTGTAACAACTCAGGAAAGTCGCACTACGAATGTCAATAATAGTACTAAGGAACTACTAAAGACTCTGGAGAAATTGCTCCGTAGTGAGCTATCTAAGTGGTGGGAGAAGAAATCACTAGATAAATATCTGGAAGCCAATCGTGTTCCACGCGGTTTAAGAGTAATGATTGTTCCCACATACGAAAACCCGGATCCCAAAATGCTTCAGAAATGGGCAGAGAACAGTTTACAGTCATCCAGAAACATGCTATTGATTTTGACTGAATTTGCCCACTCTGATAGAGAAGCACTGTTATTAGAAATTGCAAATGTTAATGCCCTCTTGGAAGCTACTGGTGACACTGAATTAATAGCGAACACCCGTAAAGAAATTGATCAAAGACTCGCAAAGTTGGAGTTAACTATTCAAGAGCGGAAAATTCACAAATTCGCAAGGGACAAAGATATTATGCGACAGGTCGTATTTTCACTTTCTCACGTAAATACGATTCATACAAACGCAAAGCCATGTCCGTCCAACAGAAAACGGCTGTGACTACTGATCAAGTGGCACCTTCGTGCCCTACAATGACAAACGAAGATAATTTATCAGTAGCATCATTCAGTGGCTCCGAGGACAGCCTGCCACGCGCTGATGCAGTTTCTATTGATCTTACGAAATTTTCAGTGGTTGATGAATTACATTTTGTCAGCGAGGACCGGAGGTACTCTCTGCGCTCACGGAACATTCCTCCACAAGCAGACAAAGCGGCAGCCAAAAACGCCGCTGCAGGAAACGGATTGCCAAAAAGAGGTGGAAGGCGCGGCAGAACACGCAAGAATTGGAACAATTAACAAGTGAACAAGATAATACAGTTATTAACTTGACAGATTTGACACTGTCTAGGGCGGAGGAACAACTCCTCTCTTTGGGACTTTCATACTGCCCACCTAATGACTTTTCCTATGTTCAAGCACGCATCAATGTATTCAAATTTATTAGAAAAATTAAACTTCAAAAATATTTTTTGTTACATCCGGAAATTCCAAATATGAGTGCTGATGCTGCAGTGGTAACATCAAATGAGGAATCTTTACAGGTCAAACATTTACAGGGATTGCAAACTTTGTTGTCTTTAGTTAATGAAGACAGTTCGCAAACCAATCTCACAGTTAGTCAAGTTATCACTGTTAATCAATCTCCAACTACTGCTTTCCGGGGCAAATCCACATTTCTGCCTTTGATGCCTAAAGATGCATTGGATGTATTTAGTGACAGGATTATTACAGAATTGAAGACACTTAACAAATCGGTGCTGAGAAAGAAAAAACAATGTGATTTAATAATGTGCAGTATACTAAACTTGTTAAAAAGATTCAGGGTAATAACCAGGTTGTAGTGAAAAGTGCAGACAAGGGGGGAAATACGGTATTATGGGCCAAAACCGATTATATATCAGAGGCAGCCCGACAACTGAGTGACCCCCTTTGTTATACCAAATCTACTAAGTTTGTGATGTTAAAAAGCCATGAGAAAACCAGAAAAGACATCAATCTCTGGCATAGAGGGGGCTTACTGACCAAGGATGAAATCAAGTTCCTGAATGTACCACATCCCATCACCCCACTTTTCTATCTTTTACCCAAGATCCACAAATGCACCACTCCTGTCCCAGGTCGTCCTATTATTTCTGCCCAAGGCAGCATGAATGAAAATATTTCTAAATATGTGGATTTCTTTCTTCAGCCCCATATGATTTCTCTCCCTTCTTTTCTGAAAGATACTACGGATTTTTTAGTTAAGATTAGTCATATCACTTGGTGTCTTGATTTTTGTTTCCTGGTGATGGATATTGAGGCACTTTACACCAGCATCAACCATCTACAGGGTCTTGAAGCAGTTGAATATTTCTTGGATACACGAGAGGCAGCTATGAGAGATCATAACCTCATGTTACTTGACATGATACGTATATGCCTTTTCAATAATTACTTCCAATTTGACAAGGATTTTTACCATCAGGAACGCGGGGTGGTCATGGGTTCATGCTTCTCCCCCAGCTATTCATGCCTCCATGTTGGCTGGTGGGAGAAGCATGTTCTAGGTGTCACCCACGCACATTGGCTTCCTCACCTTGCTCATTATTGGCGTTTTATTGACGATATTTTTATCGTCTGGAAGGGCTCTCAAGAGCAAGCTGCTTTATTCGTTAATGACATCAATACAAATAACAGAAACCTTAGATTCACTGCTAATATTACATCTGACTCTGCAGAATTTTTGGATGTCCAGGTTTACATCGATCATGACACCATACAGACAAGACTTCACAGGAAAAGCACTGCGGGCAATTCTATCCTGCATGCCCGAAGTGCCCATCCTCCACACACTATAAATAGCATACCTTTGGGAGAATTCATCTGTATCAAACGCATTTGCAGAAGTCCTGATATCTTGAATCAATGTTTAATGGAATCTAGGGCAAGATTCCTCAGACGTGGCTACAATAAAATCATTCTGGATCAGGCTCTTACAAAAGCACTTGCTCGTCCTCGTGAGGAACTCTTAACCTCTAAAAGCAAAATGATCCCAGATTCCACGAGCCAGGGCTCAACTCGTTTTATCACCACCTACTGCTCTCAAACTTCAAAGATCAGCAAGATCATCAGATCGGAGTGGCCTATTGTGCTAACGGATGTGATTCTTGCTCCATTTTTGCCTAGGTTACCGGCCATCACTTTTAGGAGGGCTCCTTCTATGAAAGATTCTTCAGATAGAACCCAACCTGAACTTCCACCTAAAATTAATTGGCTCAATAAACCAGGCTTCTACAGGTGCACTTCATGTCGCGCTTGCACCTTTGCAGTGAATGGCACACACTACACATCGGCCTTCAATGAGAGAGCCATTCCAATAAAAGAACACCTTACATGTCGCAGTGATTTTGTAGTTTACCAGCTTACCTGCACATGTTTACTCTCTTACATTGGAAGCACCAAGTTGCCAGCAAACCAACGCATATTGCAACACATCCGAGCCATAGTAAATTCTGATATGAATTATCCAGTGGCTCGCCACTTCAAAGCTGTTCACGATAAGAAATTGAAAGATTTTAAATATACCTTATTGTGTTCTGTAGCCAATCCAGGCAGGGGTGGTGATCGTGAGAAACTGTTGCGCCAAAAGGAAGCATATTTCATACTTTTGCTTGATACTAGATCTCCCAATGGGTTAAATGCTTTTGATGAATTACATCATTTTTTGTAGTATGTATTTTCTGTCCTAATCTTGGTTAGTTATGTATCTTCCGCTTTGCTGCTTATTTTGATATTCCTTTTTGATTTCTGATGTTGACTTATTCACATATGTGTGACGAGCACTTGATTTATGATCTGTGCCTTACTAATTTTGCTTTCAGGTTTTCGAATGAGCTTTCTATCGCCTAAAAATATTCCATGTATCTAACATCTGAATATGAGGTTGTTTTATAGCACTTGCACTTTAGCATTCAAGCACTTTGAGACATGGGTATATACCACATCAAAAAAGATAAAACATTTTTTTTCTTTTCAGGGAGGATGATCTGTTTGTTTAATCATAATTTTTGCACTTGCATCTGATACATTTGTTCCACGATGTATTCTCATTTCATGAAATTATACGAGAATATTCATGGAGTATATTTTTTGTGGTTTTACTACATAAATCATAGGATGTTGATGTCATGACAAACCAGTTTATTATAATAGATTTTATTTGTATAGATTCGTTTGTAGCTTCATCATCTGGTCTTATCCCTATGTGATACTCTAGCACTATGCTTTAACTGTGTCTCTATGTTCATACATTTTTTGCACTGAAGCTCTCATTGTTGAACTATGGCTTGTTTGCTTTGTTGTAACCCTTGCGTCCTGTTTCTTTAGGCGCTTGGGCTTTTAACTTCCATTTATTGCACTGCCTACTCCTGACGCGTCATGTGATCAAGCTCCGTTCGCGGAGCGAAACGCGTCAGGGAGGGCACTTGCTCTTGCACTTTTGCTCAAATAAACATGCACTGCTGGCACTTGGATTAGTGTGATGGCTTGTTTGATGTTTTAAACTCGAAAAACATCGATTATTGGAGAGGAGGTCTGCGCCTGCTGAAACCGCTACCAGTGGCGGTTGGGATATATATATATATATATATATATAGACTTTTTAACAAAAATATACGATGTCAAATGGAAGGAGAACTACCTATTCTTGACATTGGATGTTCAGGCTCTATATACGAGTATTAGGCATAAGGACGGCCTGAATGCCATAAAACACTTCTTGGGGAAAAGACCCATAACCCTATTTGAGCATACCAAAATGCTACTGGAAATGGTAGAGTGGTGCCTTACGAACAATACATTTATGTTTGACAGACTATTTTATCAACAAGTCCAAGGATCGGCCATGGGTACTTGCTTCGCCCCCAGCTATGCAAATTTGCATATGGGCTGGTGGGAGGAGCAGGTACTAATGGTACTGTATCATGAAACTATGACTCAAAATGTAATTGTTTATAAGAGATTTATAGATGATATTTTCATTTTGTGGGAGGGTAGTGTGGAAAGTGCGATGATTTTTACTGGAAAACTGAATGAGAATGCATTGAACCTTAAATTTACCTGCAACTCAAGTAGGGAAAAGTTACAGTTTCTGGATGTAGAATTGTTTGTCCAGAATGATAAAATACAAACATGCACGTATCGTAAACCCACCGCTGGCAACGCGATCCTGCACGCCCACAGTTTCCACCCCGCACCACTTAAACAATCGATCCCTTATGCAGAATGTCTAAGGATGACACGCAATTGCAGTACGAGTGAAGGACTCTCTAATGCTAAACAAAATCTATTTACGAGACTCAAAAGAAGAGGGTACACTGATAAAACATGTACTAATGCCGAAGTCAAATGTAGCACCAAAAACCGACATGACCTATTGTTCCCAAAGGCAACAGAAGTCGAGAATGTCATACAAGAAAGACATCCCCCCCAGGCTAATCACTGGTTTCAATCGCCACCATGCAAACCTTCGCAAAATCCTCAGAAGGCACTGGCCTTTGATCCGAAATGACACAACCATAGGGAACCTAATGGGCGAGAAACCACTAGTTTCATTTAGGAAAGCGAAATCAATGCGGGCGGAATTGGTTCGCAATGCTCCGGTTGCCACGAAACCAAAAAACTGGCTACAGTCCCAAAAAGGCTTCAGAAAGTGCAGTAAATGCAAGGCATGTAGTCATGGGAGCAACACTACCAGTGTGGTGGTACCATTTAGAGAACAACCCTACATCATCAGAGACCAATTCACATGCAAGACAGAATTTGCTATTTACGTACTCACATGTGAGTGCGGCAAACAATACGTGGGATCCACTATCCACCAAGTACATGTGAGAATCCTGCAGCACCTGCGAGCCATTGCTAACAGGGATCAAGCCTATCCAGTAGCACGCCACATCCATGAAGCTCATGGTGGGGATCCAAAGGGTCTGACGTATTTCGTCATAGACCGTATCCCCAAGAATGTGAGGGGCGGGAATCGCAAACTGGCACTACGCCGCTTAGAATCGAGATACATTATTCTCCTAAATTCTAAGATCCCGTCAGGGTTAAATGCAGACGAAGCCCTTAGTGTCCACATATAAATCAGCCTTCCAGTTGACAGCCTCTCTCTCTTTCCGGAGTACCCCTACAAAAACATCCGGCATTCACGCGCTTTTCACTGTAATTATGTAACAGAATGTCACATTGGGTTCATGCACGCACAATGGTCACATAGACAGTATATCCATGACACGCAATCCGATTCCAATCTCCAAACATCGACATCATAACTACCACGACACCCAGAGGTGCCGAAAGTCCCTTGCCGCCCGGACAGGATCACTTTGAACTGTATAGTAATGCACTTGCATCCTCTTAGACTAGCCGGCGTCTAGTGAGCTTATGCGCACGTACTTACCGGCACTATGCCGTAAATAGGGACATCAGTTCCGAGCGAGTATGGAGTCGTGCCCGGGCTCTTTGACAAGGCAAGCAAACCGTTTACCGGCGGTGTGGTTTCCATGGTTATCCTCATGCTACAGGGCACACCCAATCACAATCGTGGTTCCTTCACTCCCACAGCCAGACAGCGAATCATGTCAAATGAGAGTGCTTACATACACAAGGAAAAACGGGGATATGTAAACAAACATGATCGTAACAACGATTGACTAATGTATAGTGTTTTTGTGACCACCAGTGCGGATACAGATTATTTTACGCCCTTGTAAAATGCAATTTTAAGACATGGATGTAATGTTTTAAACTAATATGGGATGTGACGTGGAAGCAAGTGAAAACAGACTGCCATGGAGTTAATGTGCTGAGTCGTGTAACTGACCACGTCACTACAAGGGTGGAACCATGTTACCATAGCAACAAGTAATGCCAAATTAGTGTTGTTAATTGAAACCCATGACATGAAGGATGTGTATATATAGCGCACAGTAAAATGGTCAGATGTTAGTGAACAAGGCGGGAGTAAGCCGCCGAAACGCGTCTGAGCAGAAACTGATTGAAAAATAAATCGTTTGAATTGAGATACACGGAGTCAGCGCCTTCTTTGATGGCAAGTGTGGTATGGTGATTATATATATATATATATATACGCGCCTCGTGATCAGGAGACACTTTAAATAACAAACATTTGGCAGTGAGTGCTCAACTGCCTGTCAATACAAAGTAAACCCCATAGAATAAGACAGACTTGAAAATGGCATAAAGTTCGAAAATTGCAGGGTATTATATAAATGCATTAAACATTATGGCTTCACATACACATAATATAAATGAAGGAGTATGTAGGTCCAAATCCATTTCCAATTAAAGCAAAAATAGACCCGGACGTATAAATATAGTTTGTCAATATCAAAGCAGTCAAATATATATAACATTAAAGTGCAAGTGCATGAATAAATGAATAAATCCCTCCAAGATTACACAAAAAATAAATATATATAAATATATGCATCATAAATAGACAACCTGCAAGTGTATGTATATATATATATATATATATATATATGTATATATATATGTGTATATATATATATATATATATATATATATATATATATATATATATATATATACGTGTGTGTGTGCGTATGCGCGTGCACAAGCAATAATATCACACTTATAAGTAGGCAAATGTAACTGTTAAAGGCATGGGATAAAATACATGAAACAAAAATACAAGCAGATAATAATATGGACGTCCATTGCAAGAAATCAGAAAGATATAAACACTAAATATATCAGATGATTATAACCACTGCGGAAGCTGGCTGTCTCCGCTGGCGGAACCCCCTCCTCGCAAAGTGGCTCTCTGCTTAAACAACCAAACTTGGACGTGAATTCCTGAAGGATTACAGCGGCGGAGAGCTCCCTGACAAGTCATTGACGGAGTGCACAAAGATTTCGACGCCGAGGGCGGCTAGTTTGATTACCGGTCACCGCGGCGTTGGACTGGGCGTGAACCGCTTCATTCATTAACGTCAGGTGAGGAGGCAGCGCTTATCTGAGGGCGGCGTGTAAACGCGAAGGGAATGAACTATTTGCCCTATCACCACAAAATACTTTAAGTGCGCATAAACTTAAAAAAATTACACCACTCGACTGCACTGTCCGTTACTATGGCAGCTAGTTCAGAAACGGAGCGGGAGGCGGCGGCTGACGCGTTGTATGCAAAAGTGCCAAGAGGATTAGGCAGCAAACCAACACAAGCCAGCGCCGCCACTACAGACAATCAAGATGTCAAAAAAATGCTAAATCTACTAGAAAAGAAGTCTCGTGCAGAGATAACGAAATGGTGGGAACATAAGTCCCTTACAAAATATGAGGAGGCTGGGCGAATTCCGAGAGGGTTGCGCATCATGTTGGCTCCAAGTTTTGTGGACCCCAATCCCAACATGCTACGAGAATGGGGGGAATTGAACCTGGGAGCGTCCATGAATCTAGTCATGCTCTTGATAAGATATGCGATTTCGGATCGTGCTGTACTTCTGGATGAAATTGCACAGATCAATAAGGATTTGGATGCTCTTACAGACGGTGAAATACAAACAGTGATTGCCAAAGGGCGCAAAGATATTAGCGAGCGCTTAATAAAACACGAAGACAAAATCAAGTTGCGCAAAATAAATAAATTTGCAAGAGATCTCAATGATTATGAGACTGGACAAATATACACATTTGCACGCAAGTACGATCAAGCCAAGAAGCAGCGGCAAATACAAAAATCAGTATCAAAACCTCCAACATCAGAGGTTCAACAAGTCTCAGCTGGAACACTGGATAACCAAGAAATATCTTCAATAGAAACCATTTCGCTGGCTAGTACATCCAGTACATGCGGGTCACTGTCCAGTTTGTTGGAGGAGAATTCCCCACACGCCATCCTCGACCTTGGTGAAGAAATGGATTTTTTGGTCGAGGCTCAATTGCAAGCACTAGGCCCACGGACACGGTCGCGCAATGCAGGAAGAGGAAAAACGCAAGGCGGAGCGCAAGAAGAAAGCGTGCAAAAACAGTTGCAGCCGCCAAAAAAGAAATGGTTCAAGAAGAAAAACAACAAACAGTGATTGATGCCAGCACTATTGTCAACTTATCGGACGTGACACTGACTACAGCCGAACAACAACTTCTTAAATTGGGCTTGAATTTCTGTCCTGAAAGCTCCTTCAATTATACCAGCACCAGGGCTGATGTCTATTTATACATTAGGAAGTTGAAACTTAAGAAATTCCATGCAATTAGATCTAAACCTAATGCAATTTCAACTGATTCAACTGGGGGGGCTGATGAAGTTAATGGTCCTTCTTTAGTTCCAGCAAATGACGCAAAAACCCTCATAACGCTATGCAAACTCAACAGTGCAACAGCACCACCAAATATCGATATGGATGTTTCTGATACTCAGAGTGAGTTACGTGAGATCGATATTCCACAGAAGGGTGCTGGTGAAAGTCCTTTCAAACCTAAAAGCAAATTTGTCCCCGTCATGCCAAAGGATGCGGTGGACATTTATCATGATTGCATCATCGAGGATTTAAAAAAACTCAACAAACAAACCAACTATAAACAAGCATTTACAATGCAATGGTTTCGCCTTTGTTAAAGTTTGAGCTTTTGGTATTGCTTTTGACAAATGGTCTTTTCTAACTTCTTTGAATTATGTGTAAAACGTTGATGTGTTTTACTTTACACAGAAATATGGATTGCATTTATAATGCAATTAGTTGCAGATGCACAGTGAATTAGAATACACGTTATTTCATAAAGCATGTTAGCATGTTACTGAAGCCAGGAGTGTGAGAGAAGACAGGAGAGAGAGGGCAAGAAGGAGAGAGTGTAAGATAAAGAGAGAGGGCAAGAGGGAGAGAGATGGAGACTGAGTGCAAGAGAAGAAGTGATAGATATAGAAGTTAAGGAGAGCAGGAGTAAGAAGGAAGAAGGAAGAGAGGTCAAAAGGAAGAGAGGGCAGGAGAGAGAGGGAGGGCAGGAAGGAAAAGAGGCAGAAAGGAGAGGGAGGGCAAGAAGGAGAGGGAGGGCAAGAAGGAGTGGGAGGGCAGGAGGGAAGGTAGGAGTGTGTGAGAGAGGGCAGAAAGGAGAGGGTGGCAGGTAGGAGAGGGAGGGCAGGAAGGAGAAGGAGGGCTAGAGGAGGAGAGGACAGGAAGGAAAGAGAACAAGAGAGATGGAGGACAAGAAGGTGAAAGAGAGCAGAAGAGAGGTGGAAAGGGAGGGCAGGAGGGAGTAAGAAGGCAGAACAGAGAGGGATGGTAGAAGAGAGAGAGCAAGAAGGAGGGTAGAGGGAATAGAGTGAGAGAAGGCAGAAGGGATAGGGAGGACAGGATAGAAGAAGAGAGCAGGAAGGAGGGCAGAAGCGAGAGAGTGTGAAAAGAAAAGCTAAGGAGTGCAGGATAGAGAGTGAGGAGAAAATGGGGAGGTAGATGGAGAGTGAAAGGCAGGAGTGTGAGAGATGTAGAGGGAGGGCAAAAGGAAGAGATTGAAACAGAAAGGAGAGAGAACAAGAGAGAGATGGAGGACAAGAAGGTGAAAGAGAGCAGAAGAGAGAGCTGGAAAGGGAGGGCAGGAGAGAGTAAGAGGGCAGGAGAGAGTAAAAAGGCAGAAGAGAGGGATGGCAGAAGAGAGAGAAAGCAAGAAGGAGGGCAGAGGGAATAGAGTGAGAGAAGGCATAAGGGATAGGGAAGACTGGAAAGAAGAAGAGAGCAGGAAGGAGGGCAGGAGCGAGAGAGTGTGCAAAAAGGAAAGATAAAGGGAGAAGGATAGAGAGTGAGGAGAAAATGGGGAGGTAGATGGAGAGTGAAGCCAAGAGTGTGAGAGAAGACAGGAGAGAGAGGGCAAGGAGCACATGTGATAGACACATTTGGAAAGGAGCAGGTGAAAAACATCAATCGAAGTGAGTGTGGACATCACATGCTTAGGGGCGTAGCTATCATAAGCACTGCCGGTAGGGTCACAAAATTAAGAAGCCGTGACCAGAAACTAAAATATCTGCTTCTTTCACCGCAGTGTAACCACTAGCTCACGTCTCCTGCCATTCGTGGTATCCTCGGACCAGTTTTACTAGGAAGTGTCGGCCCATTGAGAAAAATATCCTTTGGGCTATTACACATAACCCGACGTATCTGCAAGTGCCGCAGACTCCAGGCAGCCTTCCCCTCAGAGGCTCCTGCTCGTCAGAGGGGGATCTGGCCCAGGAAGCTTAGCGGGCTCATAAAAGTGTTGTCGGGGCCGGAGGAACACATAGCATATTTAATCTGCGAACTGCGCGCGCCTGGAGTGATTTCAGCAAGATCTGAGGCATGCCCACGAGCTTCGCCGGGATCTGGGATTATGGGGGTCGAGGGGGGGCTGACGTCACCCCGAGTAGACCTTATCCCAGGTCCAGATGTCTAGTGTAACAAATCCCGTGCTACAAAGAGGACACCCCCTGCAAAGTGTCAGGTCACACATTGAGGTCCGCTGTACAGGTCGGAGACTCACGCGCAATGCAAAGTAATCTCACCGGTCCTCTCCAGATGTGCTTCGAGTAGGGTAAAGAGACAGGCGTGGTAAAAAAAAACTCTCTGCGGGAGCAGCCCAGCCCTGTCCCAACTGCGAGCAACGAAAAACAAACTCAGCGGGAACCGCGCAGCGCCCCGGGGCCAACTAGGCAGCTCAGGCCGGGCTCTGACACCCGGGACGGGAGTCCCACCACACACAGAAAAGCTCCGCGGAGCCCGGCACCGGGACTTACCTGCAGCCGTTCCCGGGTCTCCAGGACCATGCAGCGCACAGTGCCCCCGCCGCTTTTTTTGGGCTCTTCCCCTGCTCTGGGACGGGGCCCTCTGTGACTTCCCCTCTGAGCCGCCCCGGCTTGATCGGCTCCTTGTAACCCGATCCCCGCAGTCAAGCCCCTTGAAACCCCTCACATGTGTACAAGTATTTCACAGTTGGACCGGCGAGGGCTGCCCGACCACAACTCACACCAGGTCATCATATGTGACGACGTGCAGTCGTGCTGATGCGTGCAAAGCATGAAAAATTCGCCAGAAACGTGCACGAGTCGCCTCTGTTTGCCAATGGCTAGCGTCCATTTATGGAGCTAGCCAATGGGAAACAGAGGCGGGCCGAACATCCATACTGTTGACAAAAGTTTTCGCCCTGGGCGGAGCACTGCGTGCTCTCGCCAGGCCGAAACCTAAAAAACGTTGTCCTTAGCACGAGCAGAGGTAATGAACAAGGCACCCCAAGCTCATTTGGCATTTGCTAAGCAAGCCAATACCCAGACATCCACGGGTAACCATACCCCACTACCAGCACAATATGACTGGGAAGTAGGGAAGTTCGGATTCACAGACTCAGATTTAATAACATGGGGGGAGTCTAAGTTGCAGGACACGCTTAGATATGCGGTAGACAAATTGCAACAATGGAAACAGTTAATACACACTTGTGCAGTGATCAATGTAGCCCAGACCCTTTCCTACTGCATCACCGCAGCCAGCACAACAGAAGTTCCATCGCTTAGCATGCCCCTACGGGAAATACCGTCACCACCTGGCAGTGCGCCAAATGCTCTAGCATATGTTTATGTCCCATGCTCCTGGCGGGACATTAATTGGTTTACTAAAGACTTTCCCAAGTTTAGGGATGAGCCACAGAAGTGGTACGAAGAATTAAAGCATATGGCTGCATTGGGTGGATTATTATGGAGGGATTTGGACACATTGTTTAATATAATTGTCCTAAAGGACCTTTGGGAAGACTGTAAAAGGAAGGTTGGGTGGCCAGACGTGGAGCCACCGAGGGGCAAGGGCGGGATGCCAGGTCCAGCAATAGATGAATTATACATGAAAGTGGTAGAACATTTGAAGGAGAAGATAGGGTTGATTGGAGTAAGATCACAAGTACTAAACAGGAGAAGGACAAAAGTGTGAAAACATACTTTGACCGCTTCCTGCAAGTATATAAGCAGAACAGTGGATTGAAAAACCCTATGGGGGATGCGATGCCGGCCCTGGTAACCACATTTGTACAAGGTCCCACACAACCTATCAAAACACACTTACAAACTTATTTTGTCTGCTGGCAGCAAGAGCCAATAGAAAAGGAGTTGTCAGCAGCCAGGTACTGCTCAGATTTTCAGTCTAGTGCACAGATAATGGAGACAGAAAATTTAAAGAAAGAAAAAGTGAGGCTAATGGTAGCACAAAAACGATTTTACAGCAATAACAGAGGGAGGGAAAGGAGCAGAGGGGGGGGGCACAAGGCGCAGGAAGGCAACAGAACAGTAGGACACCTTCCTTACCCCGCAGATCAGCCTCCCTGCCACCACAAGGAACAACATGTTTCTATTGTAAGGACCCCAACCATTGGAAAGCATATTGCCCAATATTGAAGAAAAGGAATGAGGACAATAGGTACACACAGAACAGCGGGCAGGAGGGCGGACACCAGCACACCAATTACACTCGTCCCACAGGGTACCGGAACAATGCGCAACAGGGACACGAGCCTCAACACCGGCAACAATGGACAGGAGGGGAGGGGTGGACACCAGTAGGCAATGACTGGCCCGAACCACCGCCTCCAATCTCATTCTAGGGGTGCCTGAAAGTGGGAAACTGCGTAATAGCCCCAGCAATAGCAGTGGATCAATCCGGACCCTATGTAGAGGGAAAAATATTGGGTAGGGTTGTTCCATTCCTAATTGATACGGAGGCTCAAAGATCAATGCTGAAGGCACTAACAACGCCCGAGGCTCCACTTTCTAGGATTACGGTAACCGCAGTAGGCATGACCGGACAACCCATTACAGAATTCCTTACTGAGCCACTACAGTTTGTAGTAGGTACGATAACAGTTCACCATCAGTTTATCCTTAGCAGATTTTGCCACGTGAATTTGCTGGGTAGAGATTTGTTATGCAAATTGCAATGCACCATACACTGTTCACCAACAGGGGTCTTTCTAGAGAGCAAGACCAATGGCCTCATGTTACAAGCCTTCATGACATGCACTGACCCTACATTACTGCGAGAACTACGCCACGGTGTGCCGCCTGAAGTCTGGGCCAGCAGTGGCAATAACGTAGGGCGGGTATTAAACTACCCACCAGTACAGATAAAACTAAAGCCAGGAGCAATTCTCCCAAGAGTGCCACAATACAAGATTTCCAAAGAGGGAGAGGAAGGCATCGCACCAGTCATACAGGACCTCTTGAAGCAAGGAATTCTAAGGGAGATTCAATACAGTCAATGTAACACACCCATACTGCCAGTGAAAAAAGCTACAAAGGGCCCGGATGGGGCCCCTGTCTATAGATTCACACAGGATCTGAGAGAATTGACCAAAATAGTGTTGCCCTCTTTTCCGGTGGTCCCAAACCCAGCAACAATATTATCCAACATCCCAGTGACAGCCACCACTTTCACAGTGATGTATCTTAGCTCCGCCTTCTTTACCATTCCCTTGCACCCTGAAAGCCAACATTTCTTCTCCTTTAGTTTCAGACAGAAGGAATTTTGTTGGACGAGGCTCATACAGGGCTATACAGAGTCACCTCCTATTTTCACACATGCCTTAAAGACGGATTTAGACTCCCTGGTACTTAAGGAGGGATCCACACTTATCCAGTATATTGACGATTTGTTATTGGCCTCGCCTTCGAGGGAGGCTTGCGTAAAGGACACCATTGCGGTCCTCTGCCACTTAGCACTAAAGGGTTACAAAGTCTTCCTCAAGAAGCTACAGCGCCCTCACTCTACCACTCTACTGCTCTCACGTCCTCACTCTACCGCCCTCACTCTACCACTCTACCGCCCTCACTCTACCACTCTATCGCCCTCACTCTACCACTCTACCGCCCTCACTCTACCACTCTCACGCCCTCACTCTACCGCCCTCACTCTTCCACTCTACCGTCCTCACTCTAACACCCACACGCCCCCACTCTACCGCCCTCACTCTACCACTATACTGCCCTCATGCCCCCACTCTACTGCCCTCACACCCTCACTCTACCGCCCTCACTCTACCGGCCTCACTCTACCACTCAACCGCCCTCAATCTATATATCGCCCTCCCTCACTCTATCTATTGCCCTCCCTCTATCTATCTATCGCCCTCCCTCTGTCTATCTATCGCCCTCCCTCTATCTATCGCCCTCACTCTATCGCCCTCCCTCCCTCTATCTATCGCCCTCCCTCTCTTCCACACACCTCCTTCTCTAACTCCCTGTTCTCTTCTCTTCTCCTGTGCTGATCTGCTGCTCTCTTCCACCCCGCCTCCTTCTTTAACTCCCTGTTTTCTTCTCCTGTGCTAATCTGCCGTTCTCTTCCACCCACCTCTTTCTCTAACTCCCTGTTCTCTTCTCCTGTGCTGATCTGCTGCTCTCTTCCACCCGCCTCCTTCTTTAACTCCATGTTCTCTTCTGCTGTGCTGTTATGCTGCTCTCTTCCACCCACCTACTTCTCTAACTCCCTGTTCTCTTCTCCAGAGCTGATCTGCTGCTCTCTTCAACCCGCCTCCTTCTCTGCCTCCCTGTTCTCTTCTCCTGTGCTGTCTGCTGCTCTTCTCCACCCCACCTCCTTCTTTAACTCCCTGTTCTCTTCTCCTGTGCTAATCTGCTGCTCTCTTCCACCTCACCTCCATCTTTAACTCCCTGTTCTCTTCTGCTGTGCTGATCTGCTCCTCTCTTCCACCCACCTCCTTCTCTAACTCCCTGTTCTCTTCTCTTCTCTCGTGCTGATCTGCTGCTCTCTTCCACTCTGCCTCCTTCTCTAACTCCCTGTTCTCTTCTCTTCTCCTGTGCTGATATGCTGCTCTCTTCCACCCCGCCTCCTTCTTTAACTCCCTGTTCTCTTCTCATGTGCTGATCTGATGCGCTCATCCACCCACCTCCTTCTTTAACTACCTGTTCTCTTCTCTCGTGCTGATCTGCTGTTCTCTTCCACCCCACCTCCTTCTCTACCTCCATGTTCTCTTCTCCTGTGCTGTTCTGCTGCTCTCTTCCACCCCACCTCCTTCTTTAACTCCCTGTTCTCTTCTGCTGTGCTAATCTGCTGCTCTCTTCCACCTCACCTCCTTCTCTAACTTCCTGTTCTCTTCTCTTCTCCTGTGCTGATATGTTGCTCTCTTCCACCCCGCCTCCTTCTTTAACTCCCTGTTAACTTCTGCTGATCTGCTGCTCTCTTCCACCCCACCTCCTTCTTTTGCCCCCTTTTCTCTTCTGCTGTGCTGATCTGTCTCTCTCTTCCACCCACCTCCTTCTCTAACTCCCTGTTCTCTTCTCTCGTGCTGATCATTCATTCATTCCTGGAGGCTTCGTTTGGGGGTCCTGCCCCTCCCCTTAACGGTTACTTCAGGCTGTGCAGGAACGGGAGAGTGGGGTCCTGGGACCCTCTAAGAGAGCGCGGTGAGGCAAAGGACTTCTATCATGTGTACTCTGCGGCTCACCTGTTCCAATCTCGGCAGGTTAATGCGCCGGCTGCAGACCTCTGTGCGGGCCGACGAGGTCAAAGTTTCCAGTTCCAGTAAAAGTGTAGGGTGGGTTAACGCGCCGACTGTGGAACTCTGTGTATGCCCGGGAAGCTACAAATTCGAAGCCCATCAGGGTGGCGGTAGGCGTACAGCTAAATGTACCCTCACTTGCCTGATGGATCCTTTGCTACTGAAAGGCGACGCCTCTTACAGCCTGCAGCGCGGCTCGTATGCAAGTGATTCACACACTGCCCGGCCTCGGTGCGCTCCATTGATTACAAAATACTCGCACTTGGTAAGGTAGTTGTGTGTAATATGTTCCAAACAAGGCGAGGACGGTGGACAGAGCCGGGTGGTGTCTCCGAAGCACGAGACCGTCAATCCGCAGTAATGGCAACACTGGGGAGTTACCGGCAGCGCGCGACCGCAATGGCATCATAGGCGGGCTCGCGCTGGGAGTGTTGCAAGAGGAAGCTCGCACATTAACAAAGACATAGCCTAGGGGCGGGTGTAACAACCTTGGCTGGGCTCTGCAGGTATTATAGTAAATGGTCAGGTTACGAGTTGCAAACTTTGTTTTTTCTCACGGTAGTTTTTTTATGTATATACGCAGAGCTTTTATATACGTAGAGCCAGCATCTCCCAGTTTTACCCATGCGTAATGACAACTACTTTTCCAGGCGCTAAGGCTTTTTCCAATCCTTTTCTGGCTCGTACTTTAACCACTACAGCTGATATTCTCTGTTATTTCCTTACAGGTGCTGCTCCATGAAGCCAACTGCTCTAACTCAATGCACAAGATGAACAACCTGTTTCACGATGATCCATTACTTCATGGCTCATGCTGCTTGCCACCTGAGCCGCTGCCTGCCTCTCCAAGCCCGCTGCAGACTGTGAGTGCGCTGAGGAGTGTGACAGCCACGCCCCTCGTACCCGGATCTTTCCCTCGGGAGCCCAATCACTAGGGAATGCCCTTATTCCCTCCCTCATCCTCAGGACTGGGACCCCAATGGCTGTGTGAGAGGGCTCTTTCTGGGCACCAACACCCCTTGCCTATTCCAGCCTAGGTCCATTTGTTGAGTGCCTCCGTGGAGTTCAATGTGAAACCTGCAGTTCGCATATTCGGCGGGAGTGGACACGGACGGCGGGAGGGGGCGGGAGAGGACACGGACGGCGGGAGGGGGCGGGAGAGGACACGGACGGCGGGAGGGGGCGGGAGAGGACACGGACGGCGGGAGGGGGCGGGAGTGGACACGGACGGCGGGAGGGGGCGGGAGAGGACACGGACGGCGGGAGGGGGCGGGAGTGGACACGGACGGCGGGAAACGTGCACAGGACAGCGAGGGGGGGGCGGAAAGGCACACGGAGGGGGCGGGAATGGACAGACTTACAGTGAAAGGGGAGGGAACGGGAAAAAACGTAACTCCGCCCTGGGAAAAAATCTCGGGAACGCCCCCGAATCTGGTCCGGCCTTGACGGACAGATGTCTGTTCCAATGGCTAGCCTCCATTTATGGAGCTAGCCAATGGGACAGGGGGGCGTTTTCCATTTTCCTTACTAGAATCAAGAGATTTCTCTGGAGGCGGAGCTAAGAGCTCCGCCCTCCAGCGAAACCTAAAAAGACATGTCAAGTTTCCAAACTAAGCAGTACAATAATTTAATGGCTAAATTGTCCAAAAATCAAGAGATTATCGTGAGTCCTTCTGACAAAGGGGGTAATATTGTTTTGTGGCAAAAAGAACATTACATCACTGAAGCCAAACGACAATTGGAAAACGCTAACTGTTACATAAGGAGTAATGGCATTCAATACAAGCATGCAAAGGACAACATTAAAAAGCTATTGTTATCCTACAAAAGAGAACATTTAATTACAGCTACTGAATGTGCTTTTCTATGGATTGAACATCCAGTCATACCACATATGTACCTAATCCCAAAGGTGCACAAAATGCAAGATCCAACACCGGGGAGACCCATTATCTCTGCGATCAGGAGTATGGGTGAGAACATTTCACGATATATCGACTTTTGCTTACAGGAGCATGTCCAATCCCTGCCTAGCTATATCAAGGATACAGGTGATTTTTTATCTAAATTAGAGGCCATATCATGGCAAAAGAACTGGTGTATCATCACTCTGGACATTGAGTCCTTATACACCTGTATCGAACACACAAAAGGCATTGAAGGCACAAGACACTTTTTGGGACACAAATCTTGTATGTATTACAGCCATAACAAAATAATCTGCAGTCTGGTACAATGGTGTTTGGAAAACAATTATTTTTTGTTTGGAAAAGATATTTGGAGACAAATACGCGGTGTAGCCATGGGATCCTGCTTTTCCCCCAGCTACGCGTGCTTGCACGTCGGGCTGTGGGAGGAGCAGGATTTACCTGGCATTTCTGGTTTTGAACACATTAAGTACTGGATGCGTTTTATTGACGACATTTTCTGTGTTTGGGAGGGGGATGTTATGAGTGCTCAAATTTTTGTAAACACACTCAACACGAACCAGTTCAATCTATTTTTTACCTCTAATATCAGCATTACATCGGCTGAGTTTCTTGATGTTTCTATCAGTATTAAAGATACTAAGATTGTCACATCCCTACACAGGAAATCTACTGCTGGCAACAGTATATTACATGCCAGCAGCAGCCATCCTAAACACGTCATTACGAGTATTCCGTTTGGCGAATTGTTGCGCCTAAAGAGAATCTGCAATACTCAGGAAAAGTTTGAGGAGGGGGCAATTGCAATGCTGGACAGATTACAGGCAAGAGGGTACAGCAAAAGCTGTCTAGCCAATGCATTACAAAAAAGCAAAGAGAGATCTAGAGACTCTTTATTGGCGCCTAAGTCCCCCGACAATGCCATATTGGACACTACCAGGTTAATAACTACGTGCAGTAGACAGCACCGCAAGATCAAATCCATAATTAACAAACACTGGGCAGTCTTAAAAACTGATGGTGTGTTACGAGATATGACTCCCGATAGACCTGTGATCACATTCAGGCGTGCATTTAGTATGCGCAGCAAACTAGTAAAATCCAGTCCTGAATTACCTAGGGTCACTCAATGGTTTGGAGGCAAAGGCTTCCACAAATGTTCCTCATGTCGAGCATGTAAATTTGGACTGAATACCACACATTACCGCACTCCATTTTCTGTATATCCGATCCGCGGCAATTACAACTGCCGCACGGAGTTCGCGGTTTATGTCCTAACATGCACCTGCGGTCTACGCTATGTGGGCAGTACCGGCGCACAGGTGCATGTTCGAATACTGCAGCATCTTCGTGCAATTGTTAATCACGACGGGGCATACCCGGTGGCACGCCATTTCAACAGCAGGCACAACAGGGATCTGTCGTGTCTTACCTATTATGTCATTGATGCTGTTGCTCCTCTAAGGCGTGGAGGCGATCGTGAAAAGCTATTGCGCCGATTGGAAACGCAGTATATCATTAAGCTCGACAGCAAACAACCTAATGGTTTAAACGCGACAGAGGACATGCACAATTTTCTGTAGAGGTATTGATCAAGCCCACACACTCTGTATTCAACATTCAAGGGGTATAATCATGGTTCTGTTAGATTATTTAAGATAAAATGATGAATCACACATGTCTTATATATATATGAATTTTATATCGAAGCACCTGTTTCATTGAATCTGTAGTCTTTTTTCTGAATCTGAGCCAGCTGTTCGGGTTTCTGGGCAGTGCAGTTTTTTAAACAATTATGGGGAAGTAATTTCTTTAGGTGGTTTTGTTGCACAGTGAATTTATTCAAGCACTTTTGTTTGATATACATAACCTTTTTTGTAAATAGTCCTTAATATTTATGTTATATAAAATTTGAAATGTACAGATTTTAAATAAGTATATAGGACTGCAGCTCGAAAATGAGATTTTTACACTAAGGTGCTTGTTCTTTTTGGGTGATATAATTTTTGTCTTTTCATAAGGTCAGGCCAAGTTGCATAGCAGTTCATAATGATACAGCTATTATTTGCAATTTCACAACATTTTTGTTATGCTTATATTTACTGAACGGTCCAGTGTGTTTTTTTTGATTAATTAAGAGTTGTATTATGCATTCATGCATATCACTCTATCTAAGTGTTAATACACAGTAACATCATTGCATTCATGCAGTTATACGACTTTATATGTTTCATTTGTGTATTTATACAGTAATTACCATGGTTTGTCAGTAATTATGACAATTGTGTCATCAAACATTTTTAAAATTGATAGCTGATGCAAGATGGCCGCCCGGTAGGAGCCCCTGTCCGGAGCTCCCAGTGCTCGGGATCCCTATTTTGGATTTATCCCCAAAAAGCACCCATCTCTGCGCACATAATCAAACACGAGTAACTGGATTATTATACAGAGTAACTGGATTGGCCTTAAAAGTAACTGGAGTGCAAATCAACATCGTGCCAGACACCCGACCTGCGGCGCCGGCGGCTGGGACCCCTGTGACTGCTATCGGTGCATGGACAGAAGACGAAAAACTGCAGGGAGAACTGATCTGAACAGACCTTCTGCAAGTAACTGGATTTACTTACTGGACTGCACTTACCTATTCTCGGAGGTCCTGCAGAGTCCTGTGAGCACCCACTCTTCCACCGGGCTGCTTCTGGACGCTTGCGGAGACCGGGACGGCTGGTAGGAGTCCGCCGGAGACTGCAGAGGATCGCGCACACGTTTGGGACGCCTTCGCCTGTGTCCCCTCTCACCAATGGTCTGCTGCGGGACACTGTTGACACCCCCTGGTTAACACAGGGTCCAGAAATCGAATGCTGGCGCTGCCACAGGAACAGCTTGAGGGGAGCCCCGGGACGCGCGGGATCCAGACGAGCAGCGACGCATAGCATGAGCCTGTACTGCCCCTGCGACGGGAGCCGAAGGTGACCGGAGGTGAAGCGCCGCCGCCCAGAGAGCAGCAGGATTAGAGCCATCTCGGGTCAGTGGGTGACATCGGAAAACGGTCCGACCAGAGCCTACCTCTCTGCACGGGGAATTGAGGTGATTTGAAGTGACGTTATTGTTTCCACCACTGACGGAGGAGATGGCTGTCTCCTGAGACCTGGGGCAGTAGGGAAAACACACGCCGCGCACACAGATCAACCAGAAGGCGGTGCAACAGCGGTGTGCGTCCTTTCCCCATTTCTAGAACAGGAAAAAAAGGCTTCACTTTGCACGACTCCGCTGGCAACATCGTGGGTCTATATGGGCAGAACTATAAGAAGGTATTTATCGACCCTGCACACATTTCCCTTTTTTTCCTTTGTGCCTTTATTCAAAATGGCTGTGGCCATAAAACGGCAGCAATAAATCGCCTCCTGCATCGAAGAGGCCCACGAGGCTCCCAGGTCTGACTCTGACTCCCCCACACAGACCAAACTACAGATAAGACTCCCTCCCAGCAAGAGAGGACCTGGTCTTGCTCAAACAGAATCTAGATTCTGACTCTGCCCTCCCTGTGCCTAAAGCAACAGAAACTAACAGAGGACTGCCGTAGCTATCTCCTCTACTTTGGCGGCCATTTTGGAGTGGTCTGACCCTATCTCTCCTCTCTCCTAATCTCAAGTACCGAGTGTCTACCGTTTATTGCAGTACTATACCTCTACATGTACTTAATGCACTGACGGATACCTCATATATTTCTGGCTGCTCACTAGGGGCATCTCTGACTCCTGCTGCTTCTCTTTTGCACTTGTTTTATGTATATATACTTTGACCTGGTATATCATTAATATTATACTCCTTTATGTATATTACACCCCTCGCACTTTCAATATAGTATTGCACCGTTAACTACCTCATATTTCTAAAAACTACATATCTCCTCACTCTGTATACCTGTATCGTGTTCTAGTGTATCACTAATATTACACCTCTAGACTATCCACTGTTATAAGCTGTACCCTTCTTCCTCTATCTCAGTACTGCACCGACTGCTACCTCATACTCTTAATATTACTATTACTATGCTACCTCATACCTGTATATTACTATTAGTATTTTTATGCCTATTCTACGTCGATCTCCCTTCACATATTTCTGTCTCCATCCCTTGCGGTAAGGTGAACCCATTCCACTCCTCTCCTTGGACTGCACCAATTACCACTTCCTACATCCTGTTTTCGTTGCATTCTTGAGTCTGATTGTGATTATTGTATTTAGATTTTGATTCTGACCATGTTTACAACGACTGCTGAGTCTGATTGTGATTATTGTATTTAGATACAGTGATTTAGATTTAGATACATACTACCTCATATCTCTTTTGGACACTACCTCATATCTCTTTTAGATGCTCACTAGTGTCACTTATGACGCCCTAGCTCCTACACCCAACATTACAGCCTCTAAAATGGAGCGCAACGGCAAGCACACTTTTAGAATTAACTACCCTTCCACCCTCACCAAAAAAGCCACTAAACGTTTTAAACATAACTTCATGAGGTCGCACCCTGAAACTCCCTTTGCCGACACCTACTTCTCACCGGGCAATGGAGCCCTGAATACCGATATCATCTTCCACACCTCACGCAGAGCCCAATGGAGAAAAGCGTTCCTAACCCTACTCACCGTCTCCTCCACCAGGAAAACAACTCATGGCCTAACTCTCTCTATCACACCTTCCCACCTCTTCCCTGGCAGGACTACCATTACTATCTAGAACAACGGGATTGTCCTAATTCAATCCACGGACAAGAACCTGGAACTACTAGACAACCTGTTCCCCAAGTTCAAAGAGCACCTCTCCAAGCTGCGACCCCCACCCAGATCTCCACCAGCACTTTCACCCCTGACGTCGCAGCCCCCACCTACAACACCTCTACCCCCAGCACCCCAGTAAATGGCCCACCTGCTGTTAACACCCCACACTCCCCAAGGACAGACACCCCCAGCACCCCAGTAAATGGCCCACTTGCTGTCAACGCCCCACATTCCCCAAGGACAGACACATATGTCGCCACCTCTTATACTAACCGCCCCTCTAACATGATCCCTTTTACCCCCACTCACATCGCCCCATCCCTCTCCTCCCTGACATAACAACCCCCACCCGCAACACGCCACCTGAACACACCACCGCTCGGAGTTTATCCACCCCCCCCTCCCATCCCCCCCACGACAGACGCCTCTCCCTCCCCAGCTCCCTCCCCACTCTCACCCACGACACTCTCACACCTGACAGAACAACTCTCACCCACAACACGCCACCATCTGATAACATCACCACTCGGAGTCTATCCACCCCCCCCTCCCATACCCCCCACGGCGGACACCTTTCCCCCCCCAGCTCCCTCCCCACTCCCACCCACGACACTCACACCCTCCCAACAACACACACAGAACATACCACCTCCCCTACCTTAGCATCCCCCTCTCTCCCACCTCCTATTCTCAGCCCTCACTACCCTCCGGTCTCCCCCACTGCCTTCAGCCTTCACTCACTCTTCCACTCACCGGCACTGTCTCCCACTGACGGCACTACCTATGCCTCCCACCCACCGCCCTCACCGCCTACTTCACCCACACCCCCCGCCCACAAACACGCCCACTCTTTGAATGCCATCCCACCCATTTGCACCGCAGAACATTCCAACAACGCTAGTATATCCCCCCCTTCGATACCCTGCCCGCTGTCCAGCTCACTACACAACCATTCACCAATGGCTCTCACCACCTACGCCATCCCCAATGCACCCCCTGACCTGACTTTACCCACCCTCCAACAAGTCAAAGAGGATATTCTACAAATCAAAAAAGATGTCCACGCAATCAAAGACCTTCTCTCATCACAGCCCAGTCTACCTCCCATCATCCCTCTACCCTACAAAGGACGCACCCGCCCTACATACCCTCGCCTCCAACGACATCCGCGCTGGCCGACTATCCCCGTTCGCAACAACTCCCACCGCCCCCGCCGTGTCCTCAACCCATTGTCGGACCGCGACCTATGCTCTCTCCTACGCTCTTATGGCACAGGTCCGGTAAAACACATATCCAGCACACACATCCCCATACCCACAATTCTTACAAACCCTCTGAGGCTCCCACCACTCAACAACAGAGGTTCCGTCCCTAACAACCTCAGAAAAGTTCCCCTCACTCTAGAAAGCTCGACCACCCTTCTCTCTCCCAAACTCAAATGCATCTTACTCAACTGCAGATCGGCCCAGAGACACTCCTCCGACATCGCTGATCTCGTCTCAGCTAGGGATCTGGACCTAGCCATTCTAACAGAAACCTGGCTCACTGAAGCCTCTACCCCGATTATGGACATACTAGTCCCCCCCAACTATCACATCATTAGGCTAGACAGGTCTTCATGCATTTATAGAAGCAACCTCTCCGTTACTAAAGTCACCTCCCCCTCCCTCTCCTCCTGTGAACTCCTCTGCCTCGACATCACCAGCGAGGGCAAACAAGTTTGTGCTTTACATCTCATCTATCACCCGCCTGGTGACAATCTCATATTCACCCAACAACTCATGGACATGATCACTTCCAATGCCGGTCGGCAGACCACCCAAGTCTACCTGGGTGACTTCAATCTCCACTGGAACGATCAGAAAGACACAGTGGTGAATAGTCTCAAAACTTTTCTTAATGCGCTTGACCTCACCCAAATATGCAATAGACCAACACACGACAAAGGCTCGATACTTGATCTCATCATTGCCAAAGAGAATTCTACACAACTGGAGACGATTCTACCCTGCGACTGGTCAGATCACCACATTATCACCTTCTTTATCAATGAAAAAGTTAAACCTAACCCGGCTCAACCAATCAAATCCAAAACATGGAAAAGGGACATGAAGAATCTCAACCCCTCTACTCTGCCTCCCCACATCGGCAATCTCCTCCTTCCCCCCTCAGGTGCCTCGGATGTTCAATCACTGACTGACCACTACCTTGAATCTATGAATACATTAGTCAATGAAGTCGCCCCACTGCAACTGAAGAGAGTCGCCACCAAAACTTCTAACCCCTGGTATGACGACAGACTCAATGACGACAGGCGTGCGATGCGAATGGCAGAGCGCACCTGGAGAGCGGACCCTTCAGCACTGCACCTCAAAAGGCTTAAAAACAAGAGAAATGCCTACTTCAGGAAAATAAAGCGCACAAAGTTGGACTTCTTCAGCCGCCAGTTGGACCAAGCAAAAAACAGGCCAAGAAAACTGTTCGAACTAATCAAGACCCAAACAAAGGCACAACCCTTACAATCAAATAGCACAACAAGCGACACCCCACACTGTGAAGACTTCTCTGCTTTCTTTAAGCTAAAGACTGACAACATAAGAAATGACCTCATCATGGATGTAAGCCGATTCCCCAACCACACCAGAATGGCTAACACTCAACCTAAAAACATGGCATCTTGGCTGTACTTCGATACCTACTCGGAAGAAACAATACACAAACTGCTCTGCACCTTGAAGCCCTCTAATCACCTCACAGACCCTCTACCTGCTAATGCTGTAAAAGACTTCATCCCCTTGCTCCTCCCTCTCTGGACCAAAATCATCAACTGCTCCCTGCAACAAGGCCTCATTCCAGACTCCCTCAAGGTGGGGCAAGTCACGCCTATACTCAAGAAACCTACAGCTGATCCGTCTGACCTAAACAATTACCGGCCCATCACCAATATCCCCACCCTGGCCAAATTGCTGGAGAAATGTGTCCAACTCCAACTAACAAGACACATTTACCAATTTGACCTCCTCAACTCTCATCAATCAGGCTTCCGAGCGAAACATAGCACGGAAACAGCTATGACACACATAATTGATGACGCCCTCCAAATTCTTGATCGCAATGAGTCCTGCCTCCTCATCCTTCTTGACCTCTCATCAGCATTTGACACGGTCAAACATGAGAACTTGCTGGAGCTGCTAAGCACTAGAATGGGTCTATCGGGAACTGTTCTCAAATGGTTTTCGTCCTTCCTTCACAACCGGTCTCAGAAGTTCAAGATCGATAATGTGCTATCCTCACCTGTGCCTGCAGATCTAGGTGTTCCACAAGGATCCTCCCTCTCCTCCACATTGTTCAACCTCGTCATGGAACCGCTCGCTACCTTGCTCCAAGCTTCTAATGTCCAATTCCATATGTACGCCGACGACACACAACTGTACCTAAAGCTTCAATCCCCGGAAGATATCAAACATCTGAATTCCACGCTTATTAACACTCAATCTTGGCTAGCCAATAATCACCTCAAACTAAATGCTCTGAAAACTGAATTCCTTCTCATCTCACCCCCGGCGAAAATTTCCACCACCCAAACATGGCTCAACAACCTAACAGCACTCAATGTCCAACCCACCATAGTGGACTCAGCAAAATCCCTAGGCATCACACTGGACGCCAAGCTCAACATGCAGCAGCACGTCAGCAAAGCCACAAAAGCAGCTAATTTCCAAATCAACACACTGAGGAAAATTAAACCCTTCCTCCCTGCTGAAGACTTCCAAACTGCTGTACAAGCGTTAGTCATCCCTCGAATAGACTACGGAATTGTGGCCCTAAGCGGACTCCCGCTATCCACAACAGCACCCTTAAGAGCCTCCCTGAACGCTGCCGCAAGACTCATTACTGGCTCAAGAAAACATTCGCATATTTCCCCAGACTTAAAGTCCCTAAAATGGCTGCTTTTTGAAGCCAGAATACAACTAAAAATTGCAGTTATGACACACGCGGCCGTGCACCACAATGCACCCAACTACCTCGCTCAAAAGTTGGCTATATCAGGAGGTTCGAGATCCAATAGAAGCTCAAAAAATCTACTCCTGAAACCCCGTAGATTCCGGAAAGAGAAAACTTACAAGCGCTCCTTCTCAGGAATGGCACCCAGGATCTGGAATGCGCTCCCTCCTGAAACCAGGCGTATCTCCTCCACTGCACTCCTCAAGAAAGAGGTGAAAACCATCCTTCTGGCCAAGATCTCCTGAACCTTATAGGTGCTGGATCAGAGACTCTGCATTGCCTTGTGTCAATGCTCACCTTGTCCTTTGGCACTATACCTCTACTTGATGGAGACACTACTATGCTACTTTCTTACTACCGACCAATATAGGATACACGTTGGGTCACTGTTTCACCCTCCCGATGCCCCCATTCAGTGCTCTCTCTATACTAAAACACTGGTATAAGCCTTCAACACACCCAAGGTGTACCTGAACACCGCTGTAGTGGGATCATTGACTTGTGCCGTCTTATATTACTTGTTTACCTGACTGTATATTGATATGCTTCATGTATGTTATTATTATCCTTTCATGTTAGTGACTACTACATTGCTCCCATTACCTCTGTTCATTCCTATTGCCCCTACCCTGTCATTGTGAAGCGCTCTGATATCTGTAAGGATCTTGTTCGCGCTATATAAAACTTTGAATAAATAAATAAATAAACAAACAAATTGTTTGGTTCTTTGCTAATGTAACAACGTATCAAAGACACAGCTATTTTATGTACTGCAACTTTAAACTGCTTAAATCCAGCAGCAGGAAGAACCATGTGACCCACGTGTGGTAGGTGTGGCCCAATTGGTTGGGTCAGAACTGCAGAGATAAAAGAAGTTTCCGATTTCAAATATGGTGTGTGAACAAGAGTACGCTAGTACTCGAAACGTTGCATTTTTGAAAGGCACTTGGAATAAATAACATCTTGCCCGGATAACGTGGGGTCTGTCTCTTCTTTCGCCGCTGCATGTGGAGGTCGGAAGATCGTGCAAATATATATAGTTACGTTTGGCACCCACCTCGACGTCTGGAGAAAAACGGCGGTCGGGAGATATTGCTTCTCCTGTTTGGGCGACGGGGATTTCCTTGCCTGCCCCCGCTAAAGGACTCTACACGGAGCGGTTGTAGCGATGAAGGGGAGACCCGAGGGAAAACTGGACGTTGGTGTTGCCTCACCTCCCAGCAGGTTCGTGGTCTGTGCCTGTCATCCAGTGCCAAATCCAGCGTTGTTACCCCTAACGTGCATCACTGAGCCCGCTATGCACCACATTGAAGCATTGTGGGTTTTGCAGTCCTCCCACGCAGGACTACATGGGTGTGCCTATTTTCATCTGGGGGCGGAGCAAGGCGCATAAAACATTATGGAGATAGGACTACATTTGGCAGAGCACTTACGAGTGGAGAGGGGCGCCGAAGAAGGCCCACAAGCCGAAATGCATCCGCCTGAGTTTTCACCGAAATAAAGTGCTCCTTTCAAATCTCCCCTGGGGTCACTACTCTTTCATTCGGAGGAGATTCCTGATATATATATATATATATATATATATATATATATATATATATATATCTCAAAACCTGGTTTGGCAATCGCGCCAAAACACCCCCAGACAAGGACCTCAGCACGCTCAGTTTCCTCTTCAAAAAGACGGTCAGGAACACACAATAATGGTGAAGCAGTGAAGATTTATTGCGTGAAAATCGCCACTAAATTAACAGGCATAGTGCCCTCCATGACGCGTTTCGCTGGCATCAAGCGAGCTTGATCACATGACGCGCCTCGTGATCAGGAGACACTTTAAATAACAAACATTTGGCAGTGAGTGCTCAACTGCCTGTCAATACAAAGTAAACCCCATAGAATAAGACAGACTTGAAAATGGCATAAAGTTCGAAAATTGCAGGGTATTATATAAATGCATTAAACATGATGGCTTCACATACACATAATATAAATGAAGGAGTATATAGGTCCAAATCCATTTCCAATTAAAGCAAAAATAGACCCTGACGTATAAATATAGTTTGTCAATATCAAAGCAGTCAAATATATATAACATTAAAGTGCAAGTGCATGAATAAATGAATAAATCCCTCCAAGATTACACAAAAAATAAATATATATAAATATATGCATCATAAATAGACAACCTGCAAGTGTATGTATATATATATATATATATGTATATATATATGTGTATATATATATATATATATATATATATATATATATATATATATATATATTCACTGAAAAAACCATAGGTTATAGACCATATATAGTTAGGAATTAGCATTTACAAAACCTTGAAAATTCACTGAAAAAACCATAGGTTATAGACCATATATAGTTAGGAATTAGCATTTAAAAAACCTTATTTTACTCACACAAAACCATTGAAATTACATATATAGTTAGTTGCACTAACTATATATCGCGCACCTGCAATCCACTGCTGATGATGTCACATATTACATCATTCATGACATGGTCAGTGACATCACTGATGACATCACTGATGACATCTCAAATGACATCACTGA
The DNA here is from genome assembly GCF_964261635.1 of Lissotriton helveticus. Classification (NCBI taxonomy): domain Eukaryota; kingdom Metazoa; phylum Chordata; class Amphibia; order Caudata; family Salamandridae; genus Lissotriton; species Lissotriton helveticus. The sequence goes on along the minus strand of NC_136057.1, from coordinate 978,479,632 downwards.
TGACATCACTGATGACATCTCATTTGACATCAATGACCACATCACTGATGATATCATTCATATGATAATACAATGCATCTCCTCACATTTTAATATAACCTCTGTTTCACCCAGTGTTAAATACAGAATATAATTTTTGAAACCATTGACACACCAATACTAGTTACTACATACGCACTCACTGATTCCTACGTCTACACACACCTTCACTCATTCACCCATACTATCATTCATACATACAATCACTCATCTTTACAACACTATCATATGCACTCATACACCTATACAGACACTCACAGTCTGCCACTCATCCATGGAGTTACTCACACACCTAGTCAGTCCTGTAAAGAATCAATGACACTTCCATTTTCTTGTCTATACAGTTAAACATAGAGCACCTTACATTTTCAAACATATACTAACACATACTTACCTTGTTATACAATCATTGATACAAGTACACATTGATCTGCACAGAGTCACACACCTCCCAGCCAGCCACACACACACTCAGTCTCCCATACAAATACTTGGACAATCAATCAGTAACCCATATAGTTAATTATATAGCTACTGATCAAAACATGCAGCAGTTTACAGAACAACAGACATAATGATGCACAAATTAAGACACTTTAGTCACTAACCCATGCACTCAGTGAGACACATTTAATCACTCACTCATGCATTCAGTCATGCACCTACTAAATCCTTTGTCCAGACACTTATACTTCCACTCATTCTTCAATATGTAAGACACATTTTAACTTTACAGAAACATACAGTCACTGGATGTTGTCATCAGTGATGTCATCAGTGATGTCATTTGAGATGTCATCAGTGATGTCATCAGTGATGTCACTGACCATGTCATGAATGATGTAATATGTGACATCATCAGCAGTGGATTGCAGGTGCGCGATATATAGTTAGTGCAACTAACTATATATGTAATTTCAATGGTTTTGTGTGAGTAAAATAAGGTTTTTTAAATGCTAATTCCTAACTATATATGGTCTATAACCTATGGTTTTTTCAGTGAATTTTCAAGGTTTTGTAAATGCTAATTCCTAACTATATATGGTCTATAACCTATGGTTTTTTCAGTGAATTTCAATGGTTTTTTAATAGCAAATATCATAAGCTGTCGAATGTCAAGTACGTGGTAAGTGAAAACATTTTCGTGTTTATGCACACTGATCTGCTTTGAATGGTGCCCCCCCCCCCTCATTTCTATTAGGAGTACTCTCTCTTTGCAGATAGTGAAAGGTAGTTAACGCAGGCCTTTGCCCCCGTTGTAATCCGTCGTGCCTGCTTCTCTCTCCATTTGATTGATTGTTATCCAAGTATTTACTGTTTTAGAATTAGTTCTCTTTGGTTCATTCTCTATTTACAAACAAACACAGAGTCGCAATACTCTGTTTAGTCTTTGCAGATAACGAAAAATCGTGTAAAAAAAAAGAAAAGGAATCGAGCAAAATCAGTAGGCCACTAATGGGATCTCTTTTTGACCTCGCTAAAATAGAAACATTAGGAACAACCCCTCATGACAAATACAAAACTAGTGAGATGAACTGAACTCCACACAATGATGGCTGCAAAACAGCTCGGCTCCGCCACCCACCCCGCCCAAAATAACGATAAAGAGCGGCTGCCATGATTGGTTGCGGAATGGCCACGACGGAGCTACGAAATGATGCTGCTCTCATGCTAACCCCAGCTTCAGTCTGAAACATCCAGAAACACTGTAGACTACCAATTCGATCAGTTCCGGTAGCGCCCCAATGTAACCCGGTAGAGAAGAACTAGCCCTCCCCTCTTTCACTGATGGTTCTTGTTGCCTGTCCCTTCTGTTCTCATTTAACAGAACTATTTAGCCTGCTGAAAGGGGTTGTGTTCCGACCGCTGGTTGGTGGAGACATTTTGACTATATTCTGGACCTGCGTTGTCGCGTAATGCGTCATATGACGCGCCGCGTTAGCGCATCCGGAAGTCATCCGGGGCGCGCAGCGCGTAACGTAAGCATAACAAGTCATGTGACTTGTTAATAAAACTTTTCATTGGTTCATTTTACTTTTCTTATTGTAATGATGAAAGGCTTGCTCATATGACCTAAAAATTACGCTTTTCATTACTTCCGAACATTATTTTTTCTTAAATATATGTTATAATGTTCCAGGCTAATGTACTTTCCCGGAAATTTTACAACTGTCCTGCAAGTAAAATATATTCTTTTTTCGAGAAAAAGAGCGTTTCTTCGTCCCATGATGGAGCCGTTGAGCAAAAGAGGGTCGACCTGCTGTCTTAGTCGCCGATACGCCTGAATATGAGATTCTTATCGATCACTTTATGTTGCAGGAATAGAAAACACAACAGCCCTTGACCATTTATCTTTACTGCGTTCCTTCGTATTATACCTTTTACCCTTCATGTAATTGGTCTGCTTTATTTCACTTGCCTTTTAATGATTCTAAAACAGTGACTATTATTACAAACTTTACCAATGTATATACTACTACCATGTTTTCTTTTAAAAACCTTTATTGTGAAAATTTCATTATACAAATACGAGCCTATAACCACGTGGGCCGGCCACGGAGCAAACTGTAATCGTATGTGATGAGTAGACATTTACACTGTAGAGGAACGTAACGGGCGGGCCATTAGGTTGCAAGAACTAAGGTGTCTAACAGTTATGGAATCGGTGGACGTACATTTTATAATTAAAATACGACAGGGCCAGTTACAATAAAATTATCTAGATATACATTTGCGGGCAAGTACCATGGGTGACGTTAATTCGAACTTTCAACAGTACAGTAATCAATAACACATCAGAACTTAATATCAATAGGGATGTCGAAATATTCAATCAATTCTCGTCCCCGCCCGCCATGTGCTTCAAAACTGCATACGTATCTCGTGATTTCAAGGTTCTGCAACCAGTACACAACAAGGAGTTACGAGTCCCATTTATTCCGGCGCCATTTTGGGCGAGGACGGGCAGGTCCAGGATATAGTCAAAATGTCTCTACCAACCATCGACTATGATGATGTTCATATGCTGTATTTATTAGAGTAACACTCATCTGCCCACATGAAATTAATTTACCACAATCTAAACATGTCATTTTAATCTTTCCAAAGTTCTTCTAAATATTTGGGACCGTTTCCCTTGCCTCTGAAGCTCTCAGTGCCACTTCTTTGATGAATGTACTAGCAGGTCAGGGGTTCTCCTCCAAATCTCTCTTTTATGCAGCACTATAATTAATTGGTGCCACCTCTCCATATGACGATGCATGGTATAGTTACCACAACTATATATTTTTTCGTTTCCTCTGGAGAGTTCATCGTGGCAGATGAAGCGTGTAACATACCGGGCATTTACCTTTTTTTGCATGTACAGGAAAGGAAAAAAAAATCGAGCGTTCGAGTTCTTAGGTGTCCCAGGGCCATTTTAGTGGACCAGGCCCAAATCCAAAGAACAGCTATCTCACAGGCTAATGGGGCGACCCACGCCGAGTTTCAGCATTGTAGGATGACCACACAAGTACAGCAACTTGCTAGACATCCCCTCGGTGCCATCCGGATCTCGGCGCCCCACTGCAGATGAAGTGCCTCTCAACTATGAAACCACCAGAAAACGCTTGAGTCAGCTTTGTGTGAAGCCGCCATTTTGATTCAATCAATAGCGTCCCCCTGCACACATTCAGGGACCTGGTCGTGTCTTCAGGTCAAACGAATTTGGGACAAGATGCAGAAAGGAAAAGGAAAAAAGTTCCGCCGGACCCCGGGAGGTGGCCGCCTATGTCATGGGCGATCTTAGGCCACACCAGGGCAATAGTGAAGCTGCAGCAGGTGCAAATAAGCTTCAGACAGTGTTACAAGCGCTGCTCAGAACTCTCAACTATGACACCACCTCGGTGCCATCCGGATCTTGGCGCCTTGTGCTGGTTCCGGCCTATTCACACATCGGTCCGCTACTGACGCCACCTCACAGGCCAACGGGGCACCCCACGCCGACTTTCGGCGCAGCATTGTAGGATGGCCACACCAGTGCGGCAAATTGCTGGACACCACCTCGGTGCCATCCAGATCTCGGCGCGTTGTGCTGCCTTCGGCCTATTCGCCACAAGTGCGCACGCAACGCAGCTGCATAGCGAGTGAAACACCAAGGGGCGCCCCACTGCAGCCGAGGAACCTCCATCTTGGGGGCGACGCACAGCATCACATTGCTTTCCAATGCAGTCAGATCCTCAAACAGCCCCCACTGACTGACGCGAACTCACAGGCCAACGGGGCGCCCCACGCCGACTTTCGGCGCAGCATTGTAGGATGGCCACACCAGTGCGGCAAGTTGCTGGACACCACCTCGGTGCCATCCGGATCTTGGCGCGTTGTGCTGCCTTTGGCCCCATTCGCACATCAGTCCGCTACTGACGCCATCTCACAGGCTAATGGGGCGCCCCACGCCGACTTTCAGCATTGTAGGATGACCACACCAGTACAGCAACTTGCTAGACATCACCTCGGTGCCATCCGGATCTCGGCGCCCCACTGCAGATGAAGTGCCTCTCAACTATGAAACCACCACTGTGACATCCGGATCTTGGCGCGTTGTGCTGCCTTCGGCCTATTCGCACATCGGTCCGCTACTGACGCCATCTCACAGGCTAATGGGGCGACCCACGCCGAGTTTCAGCATTGTAGGATGACCACACCAACTTGCTAGACATCACCTCGGTGCCATCCGAATCTTGGCATCTCAACGCCTAGTGGTATCTTCCATACAGAAAATATTGTTACGCTACCTTTGGCCCCATTCGCACATCAGTCCGCAACTTAGACATCACCTCGGTGCCATCCGGATCTTGGCATCTCAGCGCCTTGTGGTGTCTTCTCGTCAGAAAATATTGTTGCGCTGCCTTTGGCCCCATTCGCACATCAGTCCGCTACTGACACCATCTCACAGGCCAACAGGGCGCCCCACGCCGACTTTCAGCATTGTAGGATGGCCACACCAGTGCGGCAACTTACTAGACACCACCTCGGTGCCATCCGGATCTTGGCGCGTTGTGCTGCCTTCGGCCTATTCGCACATCGGTCCGCTACTGACGCAAACTCACAGGCCAACGGGGCGCCCCACGCCGACTTTCAACATTGTAGGATGGCCACACCAGTGCTGCAACTTGCTGGACACCACCTCGGTGCCATCCGGATCTTGGCGCGTTGTGCTGCCTTCGGCCTATTCGCACATCGGTCCGCTACTGACGCCGCCTCACGTGCCAACGTATTTTCTCCGCATTTTATACCCTATGCCGCATAACAGGTCATGTGACTTGTTTATAAAACTTTTCATTGGTTCATTTTACTTTTGGTTTCCTAATGATGGAAGGCTTGATCATATGACCTAAAAACAACACTTTTCATTGGATGAAAACTTTTTTTTTTTCCAAACGATGAAAGCCCCACCTTGTTTCTGGATGTTTCAGACTGAAGCTGGCGTCAGCATGAGAGCACCACCATCTCGTAGCTCCGTCGTAGTCATTCCGCGAGCAATCATGGCAGCCGCTCCCCACCAGAAGCCTGCAGGAGTCGGGGCCCCCAAAACTTTTGATGAATTCTCAAGGCGGAGGGGACGCTTTCGAGAATGGGGTCCAAGACCTAGCAGACAAGCGTCCGATTTCCAAGGTGTCCCAGGGCCATTTCAGTGGACCAGGCCCAAAAAGGAAAGAGCCTGCCGCCATTTTGAGAGTCCTGTGACAGCCGCCTATCGCTGCACCGCAAGAGTGGGCGCAACTCAGCTGAATTGCGGCTTTTGACACAGTGGACCAAAAACGGACGGAATGGCAACTGAAACGGTAAAGGGGCGCCCCACTACAACAGATGACACTCCACCTGGAGAGGCCCGTTCACGCCGCCTCCCCCGGGGCGCCCCACGCCGTTATTCGGAGCAGCATTGTAGGATACCAAAACCAGTGCGGCAACTTACTGGACATCACCTTGGTGCCATCGTTCTGCTGCCTTGGAACTATTCGCACAACAGTTTGCTACTGAAGACCCACCCCCCGCGACGCCCCACGCCGTTATTTGCTGGGTGGCAACTTACTAGACATCACTTTCGTGTCATCTAGATTTCAGCGCGTTCTGCTGCCTTGGAACTATTCGCACAACAGTTTGCTACTGATGACCCGCCCCACGCCGGAAATCTGGACGTTGTGCTGCGTTGGGACTATTCGCACAGCCGACCGCTACTTCGTTGTTTTTCCCTAAAAATGTTTATATGTTATTACTATTTTTGTTTTCTTGTATATATTTATAAATTATTAAAGTTTTATAATCTTACTACTTTGTCGGAGTGCTATATATTTTTAATGTGACACATAATTGTAAAAACTTTGATGTACAAAGAGTCATCCCTGGAATCTTCCGCTTCACGCTCGGTCCCCTCCCCAATCACAATACAGGATGGTTTTCAGATAATAGCAACGCTTCTGCTGTGACGGATCTCATCGAGTGTGGGCCTTGATCTACTATAACTCCTTTGAAGAGGGGTGAATCTTTACAGCTGTGGCCATAAACTACATCTGCAGGGCTAGCTGATACCCTAGGACCAGCCTGGACAATCGGACACAGAGGAAAAGGAGTGTCAGAGGGTGCAGTAGTGAATAGGGCGAAAGGGAGGTGTCGGGCGGGCACAGGGTGTGATTCTCAGGAAAGAGCAGCGCAGATGGGGGGAGGTTTATTACCCATGCATAAGACAGAGAGCGGGGGTGACCACTGCCTGGGGGAGATGCTTGCGAGGGTGGGGAGCCATGCTAAGGATCGACAGCGTGCACAGAGTGGGTCTGGTCAAGGCATCTAAAATGGCTGCCGTGCACGACAAAAGTGTGGCATTTGAAAAAAGACAAGATGGCGCAGACAATGTTTTTCAACACTTCCTGATTTCCTTCGAATCGAACGTTAACAGACGTTGGGGCATATTACCAAAGTTAAGCGATATTTATCCCTAACGATGCATTGCAAAGATTTTTTTACCGTCAGAAATTATCGCAGATAAACCTTGCTATTATCAAAGTTTATCGCAAATACGATAAAAACCGACCGCAATGCATTAATATCGCTGAAAACTCAGCGATATTCATGCATTACCGAGCTAATCCTCTTAGCCATGTTATCCACCTCCCATAGGATAACATGGCTAAGAACTGCTCAGGGCAGCTGTTACTTTTTGGAGATATTCGCGCTTATCTCGAATATTTCCAAAAGTTGATAATAGGAGATAGCGATGTTAGCGACTGTTTCCAGTCGCTAACATCTTGGCATGCCCACTTTGCATGTCATTAGTGATAAATATCACTCACATGCAAAGTGGGGCCCAAGATGGTCGCTATCTCCTACTAGCCGTCGCTAACTGGTGTTAGCAACAGCTAGGTAATACAGATATAATTTTATCTCCGCGAAGCGGAGCGCTGTTACAGATATATATCTTGTTTTTGAACGTTAATTTCTCAAAATGCACTGAAGCACATATATTGAGACCTAGCAAAGGCACATCGGGCTACCAGTCCCTAATATTTTACCAAGTTTCGTGCAAATCCATTCAGCCGTTCGATTATTATTATTATTTATTTTTTTTGCCCCGCGGGGCCCTTTTAAAACCTCCACATCAAACCTAGGGGATCAGCGAGGATCTACTATGCCCCCTTATGGTCATTTGCCCCTTCGCTTTGGCCTCCTCTTGTCTCTCGATCCTACCGAGAGACAAGATGGCGGCCGCTACGGACTGTTTGGAATGTTTACAGACACCGGAGAGCCAATCAGCTTCGCTTCGCAAAGCTCCGTAACGCGAAAAGTACGCGAAGCGGTGCGCTGTTACAGATATATATCTTTTTTTGAACGTTAATTTCTCAAAATCCACTGAAGCACATATATTGAGACCTAGCAAAGGCACATCGGGCTACCAGTCCCTACAATTTTGCCAAGTTTCGTGCAAATCCATTCAGCCGTAAGATTATTATTATAATTTTTTTTTTTTGCCCCGCGGGGCCCTTTTAAAACCTCCACATCAAACCTAGGGGGTCAGCGAGGATCTACTATTCCCCCTTATGGTCATTTACCCCTTCGCTTTGGCCTCCTCTTGTCTCTCGATCCTACCGAGAGACAAGATGGCGGCCACTACGGACTGTTTGCGGCCACTACGGACTGTTTGGAATGTTGACAGACGCCGGAGAACCAATCAGCTTCGCTTCACAAAGCTCCGTTGCGCGAAAAGTACGCGTCCTAGGCCGCTGCCCGGTCCGCGCTTACAGATATATATCTTTTTTTAAACGTTAATTTCTCAAAATCCACTGGAGCACATATATTGAGACCTACAAAAGGCACATCGGGCTACCTGTCCCTACAATTTTGCCAAGTTTCGTGCAAATCCATTCAGCCGTTCGGTCTAAAAGTGAGGCCAACCGCCCTATGGAAATTAACATGGGAAAAACGCGTTTTGGGACCCCCCTTTTTTCTCGGCCCCCCCTTGACGAACCCCCCCCAAATTTTCAAAGGCTGCTCAGAAACAAAATGTGCCATTTTCCTGAAAATTTCAGCCAATTCCGTCCACAAACGGCAAAGTTATTAGACATAGAATTTTCAAAAATCCCATAGAGAAAAAATCCTAACTATATATACCTACTGGCGACCGCCAGTAGGTAATGTATATACGTGTGTGTGTGCGTATGCGCGTGCACAAGCAATAATATCACACTTATAAGTAGGCAAATGTAACTGTTAAAGGCATGGAATAAAATACATGAAACAAAAATACAAGCAGATAATAATATGGACGTCCATTGCAAGAAATCAGAAAGATATAAACACTAAATATATCAGATGATTATAACCACTGGAGACTAGAATGTGCACACAGACAGACCCACACATCACAATATCAATAACCTAAAATAACACCTTAGATGATTAAAACCACTGGAGACTTCAGCAAACCAGGTTCCGCTACACTGAAGCAGACGAGTCCGCCTCCATTCAGGTCCAAATCCCAGTTTCCAAGTGAATAAACCCCAGTTTTATAATCTCAAAGCACCATATGAGAGGATGTCCTCTGTGCCAAGGAAACTTACTGGAGTTGACCACTCTCCATGCAAGCATTTCAAAGGCAAAAGAGTTCTCACATATACTTCTGCGCTCCCACATGTTTTAGCCTCTTATCTAACAATCTCCAAAAGTACAGAAAACAACCATTGAACGTGAATAGCCTAAACTTGAATAATATGGGGGCCTGCCGGTGCACACAGCTCAAGATGAACAGAGTCAGAATTCAAGATTGCATGATGCTATGTCAAAGTCAATAGTAAGAATACTTCCCAATGTACAACACAATGCACATTTGTGCACCACTGCCTATAGCACTACACACTTCATCTCCCAATATACAACATAATGCACTTTGAGCACCACTGCACATAACACTGCACTCTGAGACCAAGAAGTACATTCCACACCTCTCTCATGCTTTCAAATGCACATCCCACACATTCTGTTCCTGGCAGGGCTGTAAGAAGCGAGCACTCCCCTCTGCAACTACAAGGAGACACACCAGAAATCTTCAAGGAAAAGTGCACATGCAGGAAAAATGTTTTAGTACTTTCAAGAAAACACCTAAAGTCAATTAAATAATGGTTGTCAAAGGTCATCGCGTGGTGCCAATATATGGGAGTGCCTCTTACACTACAGCATTCTTTATTTATGGCTGTCTTTAAGGTTACACACTAGGGACAGCACCATAACCTGTCCCTCGGATCACTGTGAGGATGCCGAATACCACACTTTAAGCTGAGGTTGTACAACTACTCATGAACCCAGTACTCCCGTACAACACTGCTCTTCTGTGTCCGGGGAGGAGGGGGAGGAGGGGGGGGGGCTAGAGGGCGCACAGTGATATGGCTGCGCTGTAGTGCAGCTCCACCGGTGAAAGTCACAATCCTTCAGAAGTCCTGCCGTTTCCGCATCCACGCACCAAAAGATACAGCCGGCATCATGAAGCAACGCTGCACCTTTCTATGTGCATCTCTGGGACTGGAGCTGCCGTCTTGGCAAAAAAAGTCGCGGAGCCAACATCAGCAAAATGGCGGCTCCGTGTTCCCGCTGAGGACCGGGGCAGTGAGACCTGGGGGATTGGGAGGCTTGTCTTTGGGAGTGCTCGTCTTGTCCCTGCCATCTCCTGGGCCGAGGGCTGCTTGCGGGGGGGTTTGGGGGGTGAGTGCTGGAGAAACAACTGCCGCCTCAAGCGGACACCGCAGTGCGGCTGCCTCGAGACCGGAATACCACTCCGCTGGATATACTGCAATCCTGCACATCCTGCTACCAGGTGAGGCCTTTCGATTGTATGGCCGGGAGCGATCGCACCCACCCACATCTTGCCGGTCTGCCTGGGAGTTGTCACACCGCAGTGCGCCTTTTCCGCTCTGAATAAGAGAGACACAGGGCTTGTTTTGTTTAACGTGGGACGCTTCCCCTACCTTCTTCATTTTCTAGACGGGTCTCAGATAGGACACTGGAGGCGGCTGGCTCCTGACACAGGAAACTAGTTTGAATTCACGTCACGAGGGGACCGGGCCTACGCATGTGTGCTACTGCTGCACGGCGCCCTGCGTGTGGACTGCGTGCTTGCCTCCGCATCCGGACTGAGGCACAGACACTACGCTACTGTCTAAGGGGGTGAAGTCCCTGTGTGCCTCCTGACTGATTACTCACTACATAGGGGGAGCTGTACACTGCTACACATATCAGCGGACTGCGTGCCACTGACGATCTGATCTATAACTCACTACCCGCTCTATACCTAGAGTGCCGTCTGCGCTGCTCTCGGGTTGTGCTGGACTCCGCTCCTGTCCACACTGTGCCAATCTGCATCGCATCGCTGGCGCTGCCATTGACTGAACTGCCTAACTCCTTGCCATTGAAACCTCTTGCAGAGAACCATTGTCCCTGAGGCTTCCACTAACAACTATCGCTACATCCTGCACAGGCATTGGCTATCAGTTAGGCGCCCTGACACCCCGCTGGTCGGGCCACATGCTGTCTCGCACGGTGAGCAGCCTGCACCTGCTGTGGTTCTCTGCCCCGACGTCCTTCTTCCCCTGGCAACTGAGAGCCCTGCTCTCCTAACACATCAACAGAGGCGCCAGCAGTCCCGTGAAAATATGGGTAGAACTGAGCGGGCCAGCCTCAACTCACCTTTGAGTCTCAGTAAAGCGGAAAACCGCAGCAACGGTCCACATCTGACTCCGAGATGGAGGCTCCTGCGGACAGTCTCTCTGCCATCAAAAAAACGCTCCTCGCTGTCCAGAATAGCCTTCAGAGCATTGATGGAAAGATCGATAACTTAAATCTACAGATGGACCACATGTCCACCAAGTTGGATAAACACGCTCTCCGCATTAGTGAAGCCGAAACGAGAATCTCTGACACAGAGGACAGTCTGCAAAATGTATCTGCAAAAACTCTTGACATGGAGAAAGTGCTGGCCGTCATCCAAGCCAAGAACAAGGACTTGGAGGCCCGCTCCAGGCGTAATAACCTCAGGATCACAGGCCTGCCAGAATCTACCAACACAGGATGCCTGGAACTATACGTAGAATCCCTGCTGCGCTCAATATTCGGAGCCGAACAACTTTCACCAGTACTGATTGTGGAGCGCGCGGACCGCGCTCTGGCTGCTCGACCTCCACTGAGCGTCCTCTAATCGCGCATCTGCTTAATTATTGTGACCGCGATACCACTCTATTCACCACTTCTACCCCTTGCTCACCATGCCGCTGCATCAGTTACACAAGAGCCCAGAGCTATGCATACTCTAACTCTGGCTGGGATAGATAAGATCCAAGATGCGATCCCCAATTGTACCTTCTTGACGCTAGCTGATCTAAACTACATACAAAACAAAACGCCATTGTTCTTCTTCACTTTTCACAGATTGCGCAGTGCACTTCGTGCACACTTTCCCACACAACCACCCACACTACAGTCCCTGCACGCGCTGCTACTCAGTACCACCAGACACAAGTTAATAACCAAACTATATGAGGCTGCCATGGAAGAAACCGTTCCGGCTTACGACCACAAGGGCCTTGAGAAGTGCAATAGTGTCCTCATCCCACCGCTATGGCAGGAAGACTGGGAACACTGTTGCAAACTCACGAGTGCACTCACCTCTAATGGAAATTTACCAATAATACATTTCAAGTTTCTACACCAGGTCTACTACACACCTCACAGATTAGCCAGATACGGTCACAGAAACAACAACACATGCAAACGCAGCAGACGTGGTGGGGTCGACTTCTGGCACCTAGCCTGGGACTGCGCTAGAGTAGCATATTTCTGGGTAGAGGTTATGCATCAGCTACACGAAATGACGCATGTCGAGGTCCCATGCACTCCCCACGTCCGTCTACTGGGCTTACTGCCATCCTTAAAGGGTCTGACGGGTAGGCTGATTCGGGTAGCACTTTTGCACGCCAAACGTAGAGTAGCAATGACCTGGGAAAGCAAAATGTGCCCCACTGCAAAGGCATGGCTCAAAGACCTAGCATATTGGCAGGAAAACTTAAGACTGTACGTAGAGGAGTTACCTGCCACCTCTTCCCCCAAAGACATAGGGGAGCCCCTGCTACAATTCCTCCACTCTGCACCACATGTTTCTACCCCGAACTCACAAGCAGAGTAACATGACACAATACACCGTCTAACCACGTGTTACACCAATGTACTGTTGTGATATGATGATCGACAACCTGTCTCACTGCTCATCTTACTGATGTATGTCTTGCAATGGGATTTTGTTGTTTGTTTCTGGAGTCCTTTATCTTGCCTCTATTGACCTCCACAATGTACACTCGGTACTGTTATCAATATATTCTTTGGCTCTACATTGTATGATATGGAATGTATAAGGACTATGTTCATGAATAAAATAATTTTAAAAAAATTAAAAGACTGCTCTTCTGTGTGCTCTATGTAGCAGGAACAGGGCATGACTTATTCTAATGGAGAGTCTCTTCTTGTACAGGGTCAGATGCTCTGCTTCACTCTCTCAGTTTGCACACAGGTGTCTAAGCGCTTGCTGGACTGACCACTTCCCCAGCAAGTTACGCATACATCAGGTGCTATCCTCTCACACCTGGAAGACTGGCAGTCATGCAGACACCAGTCCTGAATCACAACAGCTGTTCGCGTACTCTGGGCAGCAGATTTTTGCTTTGTCAGTAAGAACTTGGAACTGAAACAAAAAGGGATGGTTTAGGTCACACTTTTATACTCATTTTGCAGGCATGGGATGTTATTCCACTGTCTGAGGCTTTAGAACCAGATTCGGGTCAAGTACCTAGGTTGGGGTGGTTTCCTTTCAAATTTCATCTTCTAGCTGAGGTGTAGTTATATCCAAGGAGGACTAACCAAAAAATGGAAGCTATGAATTGTGAAGTCTCTGTACCTGACAAAATACAGCAGGGCCAGCTATAGCGCCGGTGGCACCTGGTGCAACAGTTTTTTTTGGTGCCCCACCATGACCTCCTTCTCCCCCTCCCCACCACCCTCCAACAGTAACCCTCATTCCACATAGTCTCTCTCTGACATAGATTTCATTTTTTTATAGCTCTGCTCATAGTTCCCTCACGCTCAGTTCTGTGATCTACATGGTACACATTCTTTGAAGCATGCACATTAGGCCTCTACACCACTAGACAAAACTTCAGCTCTCACCAGCAGGATCATTAATCACCAAAGATATTGTGCCATTTATTTTCGCCTATTTTTTTTAAACTAAAACTGCTGGATGCACAAGGAAAACTGTAGCGCATGCTTTTAAACCCATAAGTTATTTCAAAACACAGCACCTCCCACCAAAGTCAGCAGCAGGTGTGGCTGGACCGCGTACACTGCCCTGAAGCCGGCCCTAAAAAAAGACAAATGGGCAGCCCTGGTCTAAAAAACACTTTCCCCTTAACAGACATTTTTGACTTACCTGCAACCCCCTGCCACCAACCAAATTCCTGCTAAAAGGGTCTCACATTTTGGGAGGGTAGCCCTTTATCCATTCTAATAAACACGTCAGTAGCTAGTGCCCTTCCTTACAGCATCAGAAATGCAGGTAATACACTTACAATGAATGGGGAAGCTGTATACCATCCTCCATGCCATGTCAAACCAAAGGCAACCTGAAATGGATCCCTCTGGTTCCAGCCACCATATTCTCACCACAACATGAAGTCTCGCCACCATGAATACCTTATACACATGCACTTGACACAGGAACAGAATGTCAGCGCAAGACTCTGGGTGTCACAGCTAAACGGAATTTTACATGAGTGGGCTGGAAGGCACCACGATCCCTCGAACTAGGAAAAAGAGTCAGTTCAGTAATATTAATCCACAAAAATTGGTACGCTGCCACCACTGCTTTATATCAATACATCATTAACAGCAGTCCCGTGTAAAACAGGAGAGCACACTTGGTGCCCCCTTTTCAGGTTACAAATCAGATTCTGGACCAATGTATTACAATGGAAACTCCTAGGCTTCAGCAAACACACAAGATTAGCATGCCAGCTGGGGCAACAAAAACTCAGAATAACAGCTTCACATGCAGTTGAGTGTATCATGGCACTGACTCATGCGTGGTTGCCATGCAGGGGACATTCTCGTCCCAACAGTTGGCAATCCGCTTCCTCTTTTGGATGGCAGACTTGGCTCTCTTTTGAAAATGGTCTAGTAGATGTTGCATGCGATTCTCGAGCTTGTCCCAATGTGGGTAACCATATCTGATGGACAGAGTGCTTGACTTGGCTGTACGGCATAGGGTGGCTGCTGCTGTTTCCATCTGCCTACCTACTGCCTCCAACCTTTGTCTCTCCTTGTCTGGCGGTGGCCCCATGATGCAGGTGCTTTTGTTCTCTTTCTAATTGTGAAGACTATCAAGGAACCAGCTCGCACATTGCATTTTATATATAGATGCTTGTTTAAAGGCTTGTATTTTGTCTCCACTTCTGGGGTGATTACCCTAAAAAAAAGCCAGCTCTCTAAAGTCTTTCTTTCATCATTAATAATGTTAAGAGTGCAAGGGCAGCAACCGTAACCGCATTATATAAAAAGAGAGCACCGGGAGTGAGGGTCTTCATGGATGAACGTAAATCAGGCGAGTTTGTCACCACCTACTGCCATATGTTTTCCTCCAAACATCAGCCCTTCTAACAAAGGTTGCTCATATTCGTCAGAGAAATTCTGTTGCATTGTGCCTATTGTGTTGTCAGGAAAACGTTTAGATCTTTGTTTGTCTCTTCACTGAGCTTTTATTCTGATGCTATTTTCTTTCACTGCAATTCTGCCATTTTGTCCTCAAGATGTTTTTATAGGTCTCGCCTATTCCATCCCGTAGGGATGATAGGCGAGATTTGGAGTAAATGTTCCGAAAAGTCTACCTAGCTGCGGATCGCGTACAGTTCATGTGAGCCAGGCGCGTGCACAGGAATTCGCTCCCCCTACCCCTCCCACAAAGCAAGACAAGACAAGAACATCAAAGCGACCACTCGGATTCCATTTGCCACCAGCCACTTCACGCGCTCCGCAGGTCATAAACGGGACCATCTGCTTGTGAATCGGAATGCTGGCATGGTTGCCAAGCCCCCCTCCCAGCGCTCTGCCTTTTCTCCCCACTCCTCCACTCTGTTTTCCTAAAACCTTCCTGCTCAGCTTTCTTCTCTCTTTCTCCCCGACTCCGCTTCCCTCCTTTCTCCGCGCAGCTTCCCTTCGCACCCCCGTCCTTTACAACCATTCTCTGACTTTCCTTCGACAATTCGCACTTTCCGCTCTCGTTTTCCACCCATAGCCTCTCCCCCCCCTCTAGTTTCTGCCTCCTTATGTCTGGTAGTTTCACGTGTTCTCTCCTTACCCCCGGTTTTTCTGAGTCACTTAAAGAGAACAACACTGCGGTTTGAGGCGCTGCATGTAAAAAGTTAATATTCATATTGCTGCATTTTTCTCCCAACCCCAATCCCTTGTCCCTGTCTTATATTCTCTCCTTTGCACTGCCCCATCTCTCCCCCCCGCACACCCCTATTCCATCCATACATTATTTCGTATTCTCCTCTTTTCTCTATACCAAAACACTTCATTAATTCTCTCATTCTCCCTCCTACGCCTCACCACCCTTACTTCGTCCCCTATCTTTCTCCTCTTCTTTCCAATATGTCCCTCCCTCTCTCCTCGCCCTCTCTCTGCCCTTGCTCCTTTCTCCTATCATATTTCCCTGCTGTTCTCTTGCCTTTCACTGGGATTCATATGAGAACACACCCCACAAAAAGGTGTTTGTGTGTAGTCGATCACACTGAGGTAGGAGGGGCGACACCGCTCTCCAAAGGTTACAGTAAATATCGCCCTTTTGTGGTGAACGTATTATGGATTGGAAAAAGCTCGGCGCCCCTCCGAGGCGCGTGAAACCTGACTGGCACCCCTTCACCTGGCCTGATACTGTGCTTGTCACCGCTGCCCCGCTCTTGATTATTTATTTCTTTTATCGGCTCTGTCAGCCCCACCTTGCTGTATTGCCTCTTTCTTCCTCCGACGCACACAAACACCTCTCCTTATCTCGCTGAGCCTCCCTACCCCCCACCTGTCTCTGGCTGGTAATCCCAGGCTTAAACTATCCTTGATATAATCTGCCCTCAGAGAGGTGCTGTAATGCACCATGTTGCAGGGAGGGGGGGTGTGTGTGTGTGTGTGATCGAAGGCTAACAGAAAAAATGTGTCACTTGATGGTTTTAGTTTAGAACATTGCTGTTTCCTTGATTTATTTTCGATTTTCGCTGTTCATCATCTCCGTACCTTGAAGCTGCATTAGACCTGCAGCTCTCAAAATTGCTTTTGAACCCAAATGCAGATAAGGGATTCCAAAGATAAAAACCAAGGACTGAGTCACTGTGGGCTTAGCTTAGGTTTAATGTCAAATGTGGTTGTAATGACTCCTTCTCGCGTTGATGCCCAAAATCGGGGGAAAAACATATATATTGCAGTTTTTGGATCCAATCGGAGGAATAATGCACAGAATACAAATCCAGAAGACTCAAACAGCAAAAGAAAATATTTGAAAATTGTTTTTTCAACAACTGAATTATAGATACACTGAAAAGAGTCTTATATTGAATATGACTGCTTGTGAAGTGATGAAATTGTATGTATTTATTGGTGTTTGTGAGTCACTATTCTGTAATTTTTGTATTTAGCCCTCAACGCTTTGCTGATTAGGACTTTTAATTTCAATCTCTTATTTTGATATTCTTTTTTGTTCAACACTGTGAACTACACCCTATGTGATGGTCCTAAATTTAGTGCCACCTCCAAGTCCATACATAGTAGGAACATGAATTTCAATTAAAGAAAATTACCATGCAATGGTTGCAGGCCAGCAAGGGGGCATTAGAAAACTATATCAAGATGGCATGATGCATTGTGTGGATTGGTAGCCCTCTTAAATGTGTGCATTGCAATTTTGTGGTGCTTAACTTTGGTAGTCCATTTATTAGGAGCTCTGTTCGACTTTCCCAAAACAAAAAACATTTTACATTCACAGATCAAAGATACACACACCAATTGGCTTCCTGAGGTACAGGTGCTCGACCAGGCCAAATTGTGTCAACTACTACTTCATTATCTAGAACACCGTTGCCTAGCACATTTGCTCATGATGAGACCAATAGTCATGCAGAACTCAAGGTGCATTCTGTCATAGCTTCATTTACCACATTGGATTATTCACATGGCTAAATCAAAATAAACTTCAGAATCAGCTCTTGAAATATTACTGGCATTCGCTCATATATGTCCAATGATGACTGGATGAACAGATTAGATCCTATGATATTGTTCTTCTTCAGGAGATTTGGAAACTCGAGCCCAAAACGAGCTGTGATCTCATGGGATGTGAAGTGACTTAGTGGCTATATGTGTGACCATGTCACATGGTTCGAATACCGGCCTCATGTTATTAGCATCCTGTAAATGCCAGCATATCTCCTTGAGCGGGGAAAAAACATGCAATGTAGTCTGTCTCTGTTGTGAAGCAAGCTTATGTCTTTGGGAGAGGTTAACGCTAAAACTGCCCAAAAAAAGTGGATTCCACCTGTTACGCCAACAATTAAAGTGAGTGTTTTACTCTTTAATGTCAGAGAGCGCCACATAGTGGCCGAATGAACAATTTCTTACCTTCTGGTAGGGACTAATCTAACCGCAGATTCCTCAATGTGTGAATTTCCCCAAGCGCCACACTTAACCGGTGATTTTTTCATAACAATTCCCTCATATTTTAATAGGTGGTGTTGTGCAGCTCCCCGTTGGATCCGTCCCGCTTTAAATTTCACATGGAGCCATTATATCTGTATCATCTCTGACAGTCTTCACCATTGAATGCAGAGCTCCAAGAAATCGGAATAAGCCAGTGAGTAGATCTCTAGAGTGGAATCTTATTAATGAACTATAGAGGGACAGACCTGACTGCGGGCTGTGGGGGCATCGGATCCGCACCTCATCCAAAGGCCGTGAGGGGAACGGCTGGACCCAAGGCTAATCTTGCAGCGCCGTGAGGGCAACGGCCGTAGTTCCGAGTAGAGCTACACATCCCAGCAGCCCCGGGGGCATCACACATTCTTCACGCCACCAGCGCGCCCGGAGGCGCTTGAAGAAGCCGGAGCACCGCGTGCTCTGTGGGGGTCCAGAACAGACCTGACTGCGGGCTGTGGGGGCATCGGATCCGCACCTCACCCAAACGCCGTGAGGGGAACGGCTGGACCCAAGGCTAATCTCGCAGCGCCGTGAGGGCAACGGCCGTAGTTCCGAGTAGAACTACACATCCCAGCAGCCCCGGGGGCGGCGCACATTCTCCACGCCACCAGCGTGCCCGGAGGCGCTTGAAGAAGCCGGAGCACCGCGAGCTCCGTGGGGGTCCAGAACAGACCTGACTGCGGGCTGTGGGGGCATCGGATCCGCACCTCAACCAAACGCCGTGAAGGGAACGACTGGACCCAAGGCTAATCTCGCAGCGCCGTGAGGGCAACGGCCGTAGTTCCGAGTAGAACTACACATCCCAGCAGCCCCGGGAGCGGCGCACATTCTCCACGCCACCAGCGCGCCAGGAGGCGACTGAAGAAGCCGGAACACCTCTCGCACCGCGAGTTGCGCGCGGGAGCACCGCGGGAGAAGCCCGGGACAAGGGCGGGCCGTCTGTGGTCGTCCGAGGCAGGAGGAGGCAGGGCTGGGCCAACCCTCTGGCATCGGCTGAACCATGGGTAAGCGTAAGAAACCAACCAATATAGAGGAGGGGGGGAGAAGGCAAAGGTCCCCAGACATTCAGAGTCCATTATTTCTTACCTCTCATCAGCTGTGGGGGTCCTTACTAAGGAAATCGAAACTGCTGAGCAAGAGTTGGGATTGGTACCTTCTCCCCCTACAATCACTTCCAACTCCCAGGATTCCCAGGACATTGTCCCTGCGGCTCATATTCCTCTAGAGCCCGTGGTGACTATTGTAAAACCTACACCGGTGGCACAACCTAATACTGCTCCTCTTCTGGGATCCACTCAAGTGTTATATCCGCCAACGAAGGCCCAGTTGAATGGTCACGCCCCAAAAAAGAATAGGGAAAAATCGAAGGACATTGTAGCTGCAACCCCGAGGGATAATGATTTGCTGGGTGAACAGCTTGAGGCCCTATTCGTCGCAAGAATTGAGCCCTTGCTATTGGGAATAGCAAAAGACATTGTGGACACCATGAACACTTGCCTTGCGGGCCTATTAAAGAAATGCGCCCTTATTGACAGACTTGTTAATGAACACACTGTTTCCCTAGAACATCAAGGAGCATGTACAGTTATGTCAGGGAACAGTACTTTGCAAATGTTAGGCTGGGGGCCCTACACACAGCCCCTATTAGTTCGGAGACAAACCGTCCCAAATATGGTAGGACCGGTAGGCCGGCCGAATCACTCGGCTTAGTTTCTAGCAAAGGGGCAGTGGGTTGTCGAGTAAAAATAGATCTACCTCCAGAACCTGCCCCTTTAGTAGCAATTTTCACTGGCATTCCTAGACTCAAAGAGGGAGAGTATGAACCCACCTCAGACCTAATAGTAAAGGCTAGATCCTGGTGTGCTGATGCCAGCAGCGGCGGGGCAAATATTTCAAACAGGATTATTATGGCTAGGCGGGTGGGCTGGATTGGCAAGCAAGTGAAGACTGTACAGGGGGATTGTGTGATAATAAACGTTGACCGTCATGATTTGGCCCAGAGACTGTTCTGGGATGGCTCAGAAATATTGGAAACATCCCAAATGAGACCGGTCCCTTTGGGCTTTTTCTACCCAACTCCATTTAAGAACCAATGTGACCACCATTTACCTATGATAAGGCAAGGGACAAGCCCAGCTACAAGAGGGGAAAGATTAGGTAGGAACCCACGCTTGGAATCTCTAAGGAGGGAGCCAGTACCTCAGGTTGCACCCTACTCTCAACTAGTACACAGACTTGAGGAGGGTGGCGGGCTGGCCCTGTGTAACCGTTTTTCCCCTCTGTCAGACATTGAGGAAATTGATTGACTATCAGCTCCTATGCTATCCCCCTTAGCTAGGGCACCCATTACAAACGTGTAGCCGCTTGCAAAATCATTAGCTGGAATTAGAGCTAAAAGGTAAGATGGTGCATGGGTTAAATTTGTCAGCAGCCACGACATTATAGCATTCCAGGAATCTTGGGATATTTCTCCCAGCTACTGGATGGATGGCTATACTAGCTTTTGTATCCCGGCTGTCCCCAGTTCTGCCGGCAAAGCAAAGGGAGGCCTTATCTTTCTTTTCTCCCTTAAACTTAAGGGTGCCTTTAAATTGGTCAAAGTTGCTTCGCCTAATCTCCTAGTGGTGGAATGGGTGGTATCTCCTACCCGTAAAACGATTTTTATTAATTTCTATAATTCCTGGACAAGGGACAATGGTTATGATCATATTGCCACCTTGGAAAATTATTTATCTACTGTCAGTCAAAATAATTGCACTAATCCTGAGTTTATCCTATTGGGTGATTTTAATATTCATCCCTGCAGTGATTCGTGCCGCACTGAAGAGCATGAGGCCCCTTGTGGCGCGGAGGTTCCCCATTTCGAGCATACTAAGTCTGGGGGGGCCCTGGAATCGCTGTTGGCGAATTTTAATTTATTTGAACCAACTCAGTCTGAGGGGGGGGGTCACAACAGTTACCTATAAGGGCTCTGACCCAGGATCAATAATAGATTATATCTTCCTGTCCCCAGGCATTCTATATAGGGCTGTTTCTTATAGAGCAATTGTCTCCGTATACAGTGATCACAATCCCATGCTGCTTGAGGTGTCATGGGGCGACTTTGTGGTTCATAAACTCTGGCCCGCTAAATCAAGGTCAGCATTACGCCCTGTGGATCAAGGGATGAGGTTGAAATGGTCAAATGTAGTCCCAGAGAACTTTATGGAAGAATTACTTCCTAAAATTATGGAGCATATGATGGTTTGTCAGGACTCAAACGCCTCTACCCATGAAATCATGGGGGCTTTTGAATCCGTATGTACACAAATATCTAAAGACCTAATGACTACAACAGGTAAGGGAGGTAAAAAGAAGCATAGATGGTTTGACTCAAACTGCTCGAAAGCCATTAGAGCACTTAATCGAACCCTAAAACAGTCCCCAAGAGACAAGGTTGCCATTGCCTCCCTTAGGAAGGAGTACAAGCTAATTATTAAGGGTAGGAAAAATGACATAAAGAAGGCTGCCTGGGATAACTTACTGTCTACTGACGTTTTACGTGACAGTAGTCAATTCTGGGCCATAATTAATCAGCCTTTCTTCTCAGAGGTAGATAAAACGGTCATGGACTGTGTTATACCTGACGAAAAATGGTTGTGTCACTTTAGAGAGGTGTATGGAGATACGGACCTGGATCACCAAGACTCTCCTTTTGTAGCACAGGAGTCTGCCCCCCTACTATTTGATCAAACAGAAGTAGAGAGAGCCATTCTGGAGACCTCAAAGAACAAGGCTCCTGGGCCGGACGGCGTCCTTGCCGATCTCTATAGACATCTACCAAAGTTTTGGGCTAGGATACTAACAAACGTTTTCTCTGCTGCCAATGGTAAATATTTCCCCTCTTCCTGGGCTACTTCAATTATTGTGCCCATTTTAAAAAAAGGCCAGGGTGTTACAGACCCATTTCGCTCCTAGACTCGGGGGTCAAGATACTAGGTAGAGTTTTGCTGGCGAAACTAAGGGACTCTCAACAAAGCAAAATGCCAGTACTGCTCACTGTTTACCAAGTTTTACTGCATAATGATTGAAACAATTATAGCATTACCACACAGTTAGTTGTGACTGTATTAATCATTTTTTATTTTATCAATTTATTTTTAATTATTTCAAAAAAACTTTCATTTCAGTATTTTTTACAAGTATTTACGTGATGGAGAGGGATTCTATAAAATCACAAATTTTTTGAAGGTGAGTGAAAAAAGAGTGTGTTTTATTTGAAACACCTGAAAAGAACCAATGAAAATTTAGATTGAAGACGTGTTAAAGCTACAATCGCGCATCACATTCATCATCTGTCCACAAATCAAGGCAAGCATCCTATTCATTCATTCGCATTCAAAAAGAGTTATGTGATGTGAAAAAAATTTGAAAAAAGAATAGAAAAAAGAAGAAAAGTGAGTCACCTCACCAGGTTTTAAAAGGACCTCTTCTTATTCAATGTGGCGAGGTGCTGTTTATATCATTAAATACATAAATCTAACAATTATCTATCAGGCCATCAACATTTTTTTACAATCTTGATATTTTACAGTGTTATTATTCCAAGATTAGCCTGAAAAACAGAAAGAGAGATGGTCGACGCGTTTCGAAGCCCCTAAGTCACGGGGATTCTCATCAGGAACTTGGGGGATCAGTCCTTGTCTTCAACACAATCCTGTGTTATTCCTAATTTTGCTGCACTGTGACACATTTCACAAGTACCAGATGAAGTTCCATAATCAATCCATAACGCACTCACAATTGTCCGAGGTTGCCGTAGTCGTATAAAATTACCTTCCCAAAGGAGGCGGCCTTCTTGTGATGGAAATGGTGCTCACTCGACCAATATAAGGTTCTTAATTCCTTGTTCCACGGAATCTCTCTACTCTCCACCGGCACAGTGTGTGATTCTCCGCTGTTACGCTGTCAGGGACAGCATTGAGAGAAGCGGGGGGCTATCAAATATCCAGTACGGGTTTAGAGCAAGGAGAGGAACTTTGGAGCAATGCTCTAACTTACATTTGCTGATTGCGAAATATACTGTAGCCAAGGAGGGGTCGTTATTTTTGGCCTTTATGGACCTCTCCTCGGCCTTCGACCTGGTGAACAGGGCCAAATGATGGGCCATGTTATTGGAGATCGGGATTGACGTGGCATTGGTAAACTTCATGGCATCCCTTCACCAGGAGCTATTTGCTAAAGTTAGAGTTACCAAAGAGGGAAGGTGCACGTCCGCCTTAGATCTAAGCGAGGAGTGCGCCAGGGCTGCATTTTGGCCCCTCTCCTATTTACAATTTACATAAATGGCCTTGGAAGCCAGTGAATGGGGACATGCCGCGTGTAGGAGAAGCAAGGATACCGGCTCTCCTATACGCGGACGATGCAGTCCTAATAGCTCGCACTGGTGTGGCCCTCCAGCGATTGCTGGATGCATTTGGGATATTTATGGACAGGTTGGATTTGAAAATAAATGCAAAAAAATCTCACACGATGGTGTGGTTGGTTGGTCGCCATAAAAACAAGAATAAATCTAAAATCTTTTCGTGCAAGGGTGAGGTGGTCTCCAGGGTAGCTACCTTCCCTTACTTGGGGGTCCTGTTTGACGAGAATGGCTTGTGGGGCCTCCAAATTAAGGCAAAAAGCTTGTCTGTGGCTAGATCTTCTTCTGTCTTACTGGGGTTCGCAAAAAGGCTGGGGGCTAGGCCTATGGAGGCTCTCCTAAAAATGTATAACTCTAAGTGTATCTCAATTGCTTTGTATGGTTCTTCCTTGTGTGGTTACACACATCATGATTCGATCCAGAGGGCAGAAAATAGGTTTTTGCGTTCACTTTTGCCTGTCCCCCAATCCACTCCGACCTTTTCCATCCATGCAGAGGTGGGTTTGGACCATGTTACCGACAGACTTAGTCTGGCCCCTCTAATATTTTGGTTGAAGACATGGCTCAACAAGGAATTAACGTTGAATCATGCAATCCTGTCTGACGTCTTGTCATTAGACCATGCTAAAAAAGTCCCCTGGCTGGAATTTTTGAGAAAGACCTTTGGCCAGCTGGGACGGCCTGAGCTCTTTTCGTCACCATCCAGTATCAGGAGGGAGGATGTCAACTGGACCAAAACGCACTTTATGGATAGGGCCGGACTGGTACGGGAGGAACGGTAATTGCTGAAACCCACAGTCAAATCGCACTACATGTTATTGTATTGTATTCCCCTGCAATTGAGCCATACCTCAAGATTGTTTCCAGGCCATTCCACAGGTTTTTGCTGATCAAGTTCAGATTCAATCTGATCCACTTTTATTTGGGTAATTATCAATCATGGGCAAAACCAGAGGGGGGCCCACCTTGTAACTGTGATAATTACTCACCCCAAGATACCATGCACTTTATCATGTTTTGCGGCCACTTTGCAGAAATAACGAAAACATATCTGTTGCCTATTTTAAGGGAAGCTGGCTTCATCCACGTGAGGCCAGCATTAGTCTATCTTCAGTCCCTGAGCAGCCCCTACATTATATTTAGTGTGGCCAATTTTCTGGTGGCGGCATCCAGAATTAAACCACATAATGCGATTACGACTGTACCATAAAGCACTTTTTTTCTATGCGCATTATCGCACGGACTGTTTTCGATGAATTACATTTTTTATGTATTTTATGCATTTTATGATACTGGAAAATTGTAGTGAACTCAGATAATGAATTTTAAATCTTTTGTATGTAATTTTTTATCCCTTTTATGATTTTTAACAAATCGATTAAAGTGTATTTGACTGACTGACTAATGAACTATAGAAGTCCTTTTCATAGAACAAGAAGGGGGTGGGTCGGTGAAAGTGCTTTTGGCTTACCTAAAACGCTGGTAAGGAGTGAGGGACTGCAGGACGTTGATATGGAAATAGCCATCCTTCAAATAAAATGTCACAATCCTGTCTCCAGGGCCAGGTCAGACATAACTTTCGCAAATGTGGGCATTTTAAACTTGTCCTTTTGGAGGACAAAGTTCAAAGGCTGCAGATGTAGGATGGGACGGACATCCCCATCCTTTCGGCACCATAAAGTAACAGGAAAGATGGCCACTCCTGATCTCTGATGCCAGCATCCTTTCTAAGAGGCCAAGAGAAGAACTACTTCTCCTCAGAGTATGGACCTCCAAGAGGTGTTGTGGTTAGATAGGGTCTCTACCCGAAAAGGCATTACCCAAGGTAAGAAACTTGCTCTTCTGATAGAAATTTCTAACCGCCGATTCCTCACCTTGTAAATAGATACCAAAGCAGCATCTTTCCCGTTGGTAAGTATGAGAAATGGGTCAGACCAAAAAATACAGCAGGAAAGATCTGGTTAAATGCCCATCCCAATGGGAAAAGTGTTTTGTGTTAAGGGACACCCACTCAACAGCCTGGTAGAAGTCCGAGAATGGCGCACCTCATGCCAGCACAGTGAAAGCAGCCTTCACTCAGATGGATTGAGTGCACAAGCCTTCGGGGGACTGCTTTTTGGCTAGCCGGTTACAAATCTTAATATATAGCATAATCCATCAGAAGCTGGTTCTCTTTTTTGCAGTAGAGAAGCCCACACACAGTTGATTATCAAAACGATGGTCTCTGGTCCCTCAATGAAAAAAAAATAAAAGGGCCCGCTAGGGGTCAAGACAGTGGAAGCATTCCTTCCACTTAGATGGATGAGGTGGAGCTTAGAAACGTGGCAGGGTGATGGATTGGTCGATGTAGAAGAGCCTAGCAAACTTCGGCAGGAAATGGTGATTTTGTCTGGAGGACTAATTTGTCTAGCCAGAACGATGTGTATATCTGCTGAAAGGATAGAACCAGGGGTTTACTCACTCGCCTTGTCCAGGTTGAAGGTCAACCAACGTAGAGGACAGCTGTGCAGGACATGGCCTCGCCGGCATCCAAGATGCCCGCCTCGTGCGAAGCTTCAATGACCACACTGGACAAACTGGTAGGCAGGGTCCTGTTTCAGTATCCTGGAGCTGATGCTTGGGGCTGATGGCTGAGACTTGTCACTATAATGGAGCGGTAACTGTGCCACCGGAGGGAGTGCAGGTGCGGCTTGTAGGTCACAGATTGCTGTGGGACGCGCAGCCTCAGGCGGCTGGCCGGGACAGCTGCTGCCAGTGAGCCTGAGGCCTTCCCTCCTACCTTGCCTGTCGTGTCAGGCAGGGCCTCCCCCATCACCCTGATCCTCTCCCTAATGAGCAAATGGAGCCCTGGTTTGAGTGATTGCACGGGTGACCTGTGCAGGGCTTTCTTTCCTACTGCGGAGGCTGTGCTGCCGATGCTCACGCCTTGGAGAGGCAGAGGAACATGCTGGGCATATCCTGTGCCATTGTTGAGGGCAGACCCCTGAAGACTAACAGTTCACAAGTACTGTGTGATGTGCCAAAGTACTGTGGCTGGGGGCCCAGAACTGCTGCTGATGGGGCAGTTCCCTGCTGGTGAGAGCCATCTGTGCTTGTGCTGGGGGCCCCCCTACTTGATGTTTTATTGATAGGCCTGAGGCCGCCTAGCTCTCGTGTCCCCTACAGGTGGGAGGAGATGGGAGGTGCTGCAGCTGATGACTGCTCCCTGGGGTCTTTGTAGACAAGCTCTATTTGAGCCAAGTGAGGGACCAGTGAGCCCCTCACTTGCCCCGCTGGGCTTTAGATCTGGGATAGAGCTGGTGAAAATGATGGCCCATAGCACAGCTCTCTTTGAACGCTTCAACACAGAATCAACTTTTGCTCTGAAAAGCCTGGAACCACCAAACTGCATGTCCATAAGAGATGCTTGCCAGTCTCCAGAGAATCCTTGACACACAACCAAGCATTATGCCAGATCTTAACACTGGTGACCATGGTGCAGCCCATATCGTACCCAGGATAGCCATCAAAACATATTTTACTATGTTCTTTCTGTCTTGTAGTGACTCAGTAAACTAACTTACTTATGCCTCCTACCCCGTCTGGGGTATAGACCATCAACCAGGACTCTCCAGCCATCTCTGCCCTGGACTTTTCTTTCAGTCAGACTTCAGGTGTAATCCATCTCCGTTTAGCCAGCTTTGAGGCCTCAATGCCAGGTGTTTCTTGGCCTTCCTCTTTTCCTTTTCCCTTGAGGGTTCCAGGTGAGGGCTTGCCTGGTGCTGTTTGATGCGGGCTTGCGGGGGGTGTGGCCTATCCAGCCCCAGAGGCTTTTTATGATTTCTTCAAGAGCAGGGAGTTGGAATGTGTGTTGCTATAGGTTATTGTTGCTGATGGTGTTTGGTCTGGGGTGAATGTATGACATTGTTCTGCATTCTGTCCACCAATTGTTGTTTTTGCATTTGTCACCCCAAGTGGGATGGGTATGCTCAGAAGTGAGTCCCATGCTCTCCACACCACTGAAGTCAATCTATCCTGGCTGAAGACGGCTGATAGCCAGAAACCGGTCCTAGGATGCTTGATTCCGGTCCAGGAAAGACATGGCTTGGCAGTTCGGGCTGGACTGTTCCCATGAGGCACAGGGTCAAGGCTGATTTGCATATGGCCATGTCTGAACTGGGGTGGTGTGGAGTGCAAAAAAACGATGGATTTAGGCCCAGATCTCTGTACTGTGGTGAATGTATGACATTGTTCTGCATTCTGTCCATCAATTGATGTTTTTGCATGATGGTGTTTGGTCAGCAGATTTGGAGGATTTTCCACAGACAGGTGTTGATGAAGGTCTGGACTTTGGTGGTGGTGGTCACTGTTGTCCTCCAAGTTTCTGCTCCATACAGAAGAACCGATTGTAGGTTGTTGTTAAAAAGACTGACCTTGGCTTGCAGCATTAGGTCCTTGAACCTCCAGATCTTTTTTAGCTGAATGAAGGCAGCCATTTCTTTGCAGACTCTCGCCTTGATGTCGGATTCTGAGTCACCCTTCTTGTCTATGACACTGCCCAGGAAGGTGAAGGCGTCAACCTTTTTCAGTGCATCACCTGCAAGAAAGGCTGCAGTTGTGCTGGCCATGTTAGCCTTCAGGATCTTGTTTTTTCCCCCTGTGGATGTTGATCCAAAGTTGTGCTGATGGGGCTGCCACATTTTCAGTCTTCTCCAACATCTGCAGATGGGTGTGGGAGAGTAGGGCCAGATCGTCTGTAAAGTCCAGGTCATCGAGGTGCATCCAAGGTGTCCGCTGGAATCCATTTCTTCTCCATGCTGTGGCTATCTTCATGAGCCAGTCTATGGCCAGTAGGAAAAGCAAACAACCCTGGCGGACTCTAGTCCTTACTTTGCACGCTTCCATGAGTTGTCCCCCATGGATTACCATGCAGGGCTTCTCCTTGTAAGAGTTCCTGATGATTGTTACAAATTTATCTGGCACACCGTAGTGGTGGGGCAGTTTCCAAAGCATCTTGCTGTACATACTGTTGAATGTCTTCTCATAGTCAATGAAGTTGACCTAGAGAGGGGAGTTCCATTCCTCTCATTAACTCCCACATCCTGCAGGGACCTCCTGAACTTCTTGGCAATGCAGATGCGGTCGATCTGATTCTCTGTTGAATGGTCTGGTAACAACCATGTTGCCTTATGTATTATTTTGTGTGGAAATACACTACGGCCGATCACCAGACTGTTCAAGGCAGAGTGCTATGCGAGCCTTTTACCATTCTAGTTCATGTCACCAAGACACTGACTTCTTCATACCCAGTGCTGTTGCTTCCAATCATGACACTGAGGTCCCCCATCAGTGTGGTGATGCCTCTCTGAAGGAATTTCTCCAGGATGGACTGAAGTATGTTGTAAAACTGTTCTTTTTCTCTTTTGACAGGGGAAAACTATTTCTGAACTCACCAGGAATGGTCAGCACCAACAAAGCCCACTGTGTAAGCAGGAAGCCATGCAGAAGCCTAATAAGGACAGTCAGCGTCAGTTTTGAAATCCGTATGGCGGTCCCTGTGGCTTCAGGCTCAAAAAAGGTAGCTTTATAAAAGTTTATTTTCTTCATATTAATTAAAAATCCAACTGTGCCATTAAGTTGGCCTTTTAATAAATATTAAAGCGTGGCTTAATCATATTTTTTTTTCTGGTCCCAATCCAGAGATAGCAGTATTATGCTTCCCATTATTTTCTATGAACAAGCCAGAGCCTTTTTTCAGTGAAAATAGCTTTTGTGTGCTAGTCACAGTAAGGGCATGTTAACTTTAAATTTCCACATGTCCTGTTTTAAGAACCATGCACCCTGCCTTGTGGACTGCAAGGCCTACATAGGTATGACTTATTAATATTTAACCCCTTCCATGCTCATGACGAGCTCAGCTCGTCATGCAGTACAGTGCTCCTGTGCTCATGACGAGCCGAGCTCGTCATGACCACACCCGTTTTTATTGCTGTCCAGCACAGCAGGATAATCTCCCTAGCAGCGATGCGGTTAAAAAATAGATTTTCTTCTGTTAAAAGGAAAATGTTACTTACCTAGTGCACATCTTTTCGTGACATGCAGTGTTCTAGATTCACATGCTGTGCATTCTTCTGCTATCTAGTGTTGGGCTCAGATGTGTGCAAGTTCTTTTTCTTTGAAGAAGTCTCTCCAGTCCCAAGGATGTGTGACCCCTCCTTCTGCTAGTAATGCGCATGGGCAGAATTGTTTTCTGCCATAAGAGGGGTGAGGATGGAGTGATGTTATCTAGAGATTTATGTCCATGCAAAAATTAAGGAAAATAGAAAGAATACCGCAACAGCCACAGAGGTCCGGGGAGGAGGGTGGGTTCATGTGAATCTACAGCAGTACATGTCACAAACAGATGTCTACAGGGTAAGTAAAAATTTCCTTTCAAGGCATGAGTGTCTTTAGATACATATGCTGTGCAAAGACTGTAAAGCAGTCCTCCCTAAAGCAGTGGCTAACCTGCAGGTGTTGCAGTTCATTGAAAAGTTGTATAAAATACTGCTTGGCAGACTTTGGCCTGTTGTCTAGCTAACACATCTATACAGTAGTGTTTTGTGAAGGTGTGTGGTGTGGGCCAAGTAGCTGCTTTGCATTTTTCAGCTATTGGAATGTTACCTAGGAAGGCAATAGAAGCTCCCTCTTTGCGAGTGGAATGAGCTTTTGGACGGACCGATAAGATTCGCTTTGCTTTGGCATAGCAGATCTGTATAGACCTGGCAGTACCTGATTTGGAAATGGGTGTACCTTTGTGAGGTTTTGAAAAAGCAATAAATAATTACTGAGTATTTCTAAATGGTTTAGTTTTATCTGTATAGTACATGGGAGCTCATTTGACATCTAGAGTGTGGAGTGCTCATTCTGCAACAGAATCTGGTTGAGGGAAAAACACAGACAGTTCTATTGATTGGTTACGCTGGAATTGCAAGACCACCTTAAAAAGGAATTTTGGATTGATGATGAGGGCACCCCTCTTGTCATTATGCACCCGAAAGAAAATTTTCTACGGTTAATGCCAGGAGCTATCTAAAATGTCATAAGGAAGTAAAGCTACTTCCAAATAAAGTAATTGGAGTGGACATGAGTTAAGAAACTCAAATAGGGGGCCCATGAGCCTAGTAAGAACGATATTAAGGTTCCATGATGGTCGTGTTGGGTGGGGGTTGGAGGGGGGACTCTGGGAGGGATTATACTTTTGAGACCATCTATAAAGGCTTTAATAACTGGAATCTTAAAGAGTCATCTATTGTCTATTTTGTAGGTAAGTGGCCACAGCTGCAAGGTGGAGTCTGATAGAGGTAAATGCCTGTTCGCAGATGTAGCAGGTAACAGAAAATGTCCTGTACCGTTCATGTGTGTAGGTCAATTTGTTTTGATGGACAATAGTGGACAAAATGCTTCCCTTTGGCTGCATAGCATGCATGTGAAGTGGACTTTAAGAACCAGATCGCAGGGTGACGGAGTCTGGGTGGGGTATTTCTCCATGGTTCTGTATGAGAAGGTCCAGCCTGACTGGGAGCTTCTCGTGAGAAACTACTTATAGTTACAGAAGTATTGTGAACCATGGGTGGCTAGCCCAAATGGTTGCTACCAGAATGAGGCGCGGGGATCTTTGCCTTAACCTCAGGACTACAAATGGAAGTAGGGGAAGAGGAGGAAAAGCGCAATTAAAATATTCCGGACTAGTTAATCCACAACGCATTCCCTTTGGACTGAGGGTGTGGGTATCTGGAAGCAAAACTTTGGCCTTTTACATTTTCTGCATTTGCAAATAGGTACATTTGGGGAAATCCCCATCATTGAATGTATTGGCGGAGGAATTAGGGGTTGAATTCCCACTCGTGGGCTTGTTGCCATGTCCTGCTGAGGAGGTAGGCAAAGTCGTTGTCTGTTACTGGGAGGTGTTCCGCTAGTAAGTGTATTTTGTGATGGAGCCCACCTACTGAATTAGTTGAGCGAGCCGGGAGAGCAGTGGAGAGCGAATCCCCCCGTTTCTGTACATCAAAAATGGCTGTGGTGTTGTCCGTGCAAACAAACTAGGTGGGGAAGAGGATCTTTTAATGCTAGTTGAACTGGTAGGAGCTCTATGTAATTCATGTGAAAACCCTGGTATTGGGACTTCTAGTGGCCTTGGAATTTGAAAGTTAGTAAATGTACACTCCATCTGGTGAGGAATGTGTCTGTTCCGAATTTCTCCTGTGGAATCGTGTCAAGAAAAGATTGCTCTTGCAACAAGTTTTTGTTGTTCCACCACTGGAGAGAGGGATGTTTGGCAGCTTACCAACACTAGATCGTCCCAAGACCCTCAACTGGAGACCATTGTTGTGCTAGACATTCCTGCAACAGACGCATGTTTAGTCTTGCATGAGGCACTACTGCAATACAGGAGGACATAATGCCTAGAAAGCATACAACTGGTCTGGCTGTAACTTGGCAGTTTGATTGAAATTGCAGACGAGGTGTCTGAAAAGACTGTATTTTTGATGCACTGTGATAAGCCACCACTTTTACAGAATTGTGAATTGCTCCTAAGTATTGCTTAATTTGTTTTGGTTGAAGGGGGGGATTTGGGGATATTGCTTTTGAATCCCAATTTGTGTAGAAGATGTAAAGTGATCCGAGTGTGTTTGCTGCATTAGTGGCGGTGGAACTCTTGATTAGCCAGTCATCCAGATAAGGAAAGATGAGAATGTCTTGCCTTCTTAGGTGAGCGGCTACTACTGCAAGGCATTTTGTGAACACTAGAGGAGCTGTAGTGACTCCGAAGGGGAGTACTTTGAATACACATGGTTTGCCAGTGACTACAAACCAGAGGTAACGCAGATGCGCTGGGTGTACAGATATGTGAAAGTAAGCATCTTTTAGGTCGAGTGTGCTCATAAAGGTGTCCTGCTGTGAAAGAGGTATGACATCTTGGAGGATGACCATATGGAAATTTTTTGAGCGAATGTATTCATTTAGAGGCCTTAGGCCGAGAATAGGTCTGAGAGAGCCATCTTCTTCAGGGATTAGAAAATATAGGGAGTACATTCCTAACCACTGTTCTTGAGGTGGCTGCTCTGCTGAGAGTGTGTTTGCGAGGTAGTATTGTTGGAGGTGTGGTAGGTAACTCCAGGGAATAAAACTTTTCTGTATAATGTCCAACATCCACTGGTCGGAAGTGATGGTCCGCCAAATGGGTAGGAACTGTTCTAAGTTGCCCCCT
The DNA here is from genome assembly GCF_964261635.1 of Lissotriton helveticus. Lineage (NCBI taxonomy): Eukaryota > Metazoa > Chordata > Amphibia > Caudata > Salamandridae > Lissotriton > Lissotriton helveticus. The sequence continues at coordinate 978,446,663 of NC_136057.1, read as the reverse complement.
TACAGGTGTTTAGCGATCAGGGGTATGAGTGGTAAGTCAGGGTTTGGAAGATGTGGTATGGGTCGCTTTTGGGATGTTCTTTACCTTTCCCTCTTAAATTATGTCCTCTGTAGGAGTCTCTGGAATAAACTCTACCCGAGGTTGCCCGGTTTTGCGTGCAATTGTATGTTGTGGAGGTTTCAAGGGAAACCTGTGCGGAGCCTCCACGGAAGAGCATGCGCCAAAGGGAACCGCAAAAAGTGGGTGTTTGAAGTCTGCCCATAGCCTTTGCCGTCCCAGGGTCTTCTTTATTTTCTCCAATGTTTGATCTACCTGAGGCCCGAAAAGATGTTCTCCATCAAATGGGAGAGCTAATAAGTTCAGCTGAACTTCAGGCTTAAAACCTGATGTGCACAACCGCAACCATGCATGACTTCTAAGAAGAAGGCTTAAACTGACACCCCAAGCAGCTGTGTCAGAGGTGTCAAGTGCACGTCCTATAGTAGTGTTTGAAATCAATTTCCCCTCAGACACTAACTCATGCCCTTTCTTATTGTGCTCTTCAGGGAGGTTCTGAAGAAGTTCCTCCTTTTCATCCCATGGAGATCTGTCATACCTCTTAAGAAGCCTATAGAATTGGCAATTCGCCAGTGGTTGGCCCCGATACATAATTCGATGCCAGCCATTTTGGTGCCAACAATTTGCTTGAAGTTGAACCGGTCGGAGCTGAGCCAACGGACTTGATAGGTTTTTTCAGTGCCCCGCTGGGCCTGGACGTTACATCCAAAGTTGATGTTTCGTGGATACTAAGGCCTGAAAGCAGTGGTGGCCCCTGGGGTGCTTTTGTACCTACTTGCGCATACTTTGGCTTGCTCAGTTTGGGAGCTGTATCGAGGAGGTGGAGGTTGTGTACTCGCAACCTACTGTGCAGCTATGTCCTCAATTTCCAGGACGGAGCTGTTGCTGTCCTCCGTTGAAAATAGCTCTTCGTCAGCTGCAGACGCCTTGGCATGATGTTCTGGATACTCTTCCGCTCCAAAGGGGTTGACTGGATTTTTACCACCCCTTTGGGACATCCTAACATTGAGCCTGAGAGTCACTGAGGTTTTATTTTATAAATATATATTTTTTTTAGATAGGAAGGAACGACAGGCGTTGCACTAGGGCTTGTTGTGGTCAGGGATGAGTCAAAGATTACAGACCAGATGAAGGTCAGCCCGTGGGTATTTGGAATGGCATAGGGGACAAAATCGAAAGAGCATTAATTTCATCATCCTAGCGACACTGCACGGAACAAATGGAAGGCCTGAAAAATGGAGGCTCTGAAGGGCGAGGCACACGTGTGGCAAAATCGATTTGGGAATCACCAGGCAGGCATGGATACCTTGACCCTATATGGAAAATGAGAAAAGGATATGCATTTGAACAACAATACGCAGGTCAGGAATACAGTGGCAATGGAAAAAGAACACCGACAACGGTCTTGAAACGGAGTACGAAAGGAGAAGCTCAAAACCGAAGGCAGAAACAAAACAATCTAACAGTGCAGTCAATGGCCATGCGCTTTACCAGCAAGAGGAGGAGACACATCCTTGTGACTCAAAAAACATCTTCAGATAAAACCAACTTGCACACATCCAGACCCAACATTAGATGAAGGACGTATGCACAGAATATGTATCTACAGCCACACATGCCAAGCAAACAAGTTTATTTACGTAATTTCCTTATTACAGGAGAGTAGTGACTTCAAAAGTTGCCTATAATAAGGTAATTAAAGACGACTATTATACAGGTATTGTGGAAGGAAGAAAGGAAGAAATGTGTGCGAGTTATGACAGGAAGACTAGAAAGATTTTCAATGTAGACCGCTCCTAAAGTTTTCCTTCTTACTAACTTTTCTCTGAACAAAGGCATTTTTATAATTATGCCAGATTTCTTTTTTACATAATTGTTTTGTGTGGGAGTAATCTGTGTTTGAACCTGCTAGCATTCCCTTCCTGCCAGTCCCAGCTTAGCGCAAATGGAATTTAGGAATGCAGTCTCGTTTCACCAAGTACATCGTCTTTATTATGAAAATGAGCTCTGGTTCCTGATTTTCCGTGTTCTTTTATCAGCTAGCATCTTTTGGTCCAAAGACAAAAGATGTCATGGAAGCAAGCGCTGCAGGCAAACCCATGCATGCACTGCTGAGGAGATGCAGATAAAAGCTCTAAAGAATCCTTGGTTTTAGTTTAACTTTTTTCTCTCTTTGTGTGATCCTTCTACAGAGCTGTGAGGGAACTTGTCCTTTCTTCGTTTCACAAAAAACTTTGAAAAAACCTAGAGAGATAACCATATCAGTCCAAATAGGATATATTATAACTGGGAAAAGTCTATGGAGACTGGGTAGGGAATGCCCTCTTTTATAAATACAGTGCAATTCCAAAAAATGGTTCCTTTTTTCATACGATCTGAGAATGGCCAGATAATCAAACTTATTTTGTGGGCAGGGTGGCAAGTGGAAAGTCTTATATACCCTTATGTTGTCTAGGATTATAGGATCTCACCCATTCCCATGTTGGCCTTATTACACATAATGTACATCCTAGATGGAAATCGCTACACAAAGCTTCGATGCACCAGGGATTGGAGCACAGAGGGATACTGCTCTATGATGGAGAGTTAGCAATCCTCTACCCCTGAGTGCGTGGCTATGGGAGCATGAACAGATGTCTTCTTTTGGAGAGATTAATTTATGTGATGAGTGCATGTCCCCAGACATACTGTAAAATATGAGAATTGTGGCAAGATAATATTCTTCTGCAATAGCTGTGAGTTGGAGAGTGGGGTGAACCAAGTGACATCGGTGGTAGATTCCAATTCCACATCCTTATACTGCTATCCCTCAGTATGCATTAATGGTTTGTTGCGTTTCGTCTGTTGAATAATTACGGCAACATTCTTTCAACAAGTAACATGTCCAATTCCATTTGTTCTGAGCCCATCACTGTTTATTAAATGTAAATGAATATTCATATAAAAAATACAACAGTTACTGCATCTCCCTATGTATAGCCAGCGGTTGTATGAATATGGAAGCAAAGTTGGAAGCTTTTGGCTCGCCGGCTCAAACAAAGTTAAGCCACCATTTCTATGACACAAGACACTGAGAGAAATTGCAAGCCTCAGGCACAAGAAAAAGTGCCTTCTGTGTTACACCAATTCTATACAGAGAACGATCCCATAAGTAACAATTTCAAACCTCATTTCAAGATTTGCCAATGCCCAAGGTCAGCATGAATCACACTATGTAGCTTACATTCCCTATTTCAAGAAGTAAGGTCGATCATGAAATAAAGAATCTGCCAAACACCAGGACCAGCCTATTTCAGTGGCAAAATCTGATATACCACATATGTGGACAGATTTTACTTAAATTGTGGCCAATATCTAACACTTTCAATGAGAAAAGCGTATTTTTTTCCTGAAGCCGCATAAAGATCCGGCTAAGTGCGCCTCTTACTGACCCATCACACTCTAAAATACGGATCAAAAGATATTGGAAAATCATCTAGCATTTGAGATTGGGAATGTGGTGTAACTGAAAGGAATGTGGTGAGGCCGAACCAAACAGGCTTTATACTTGGGAGGCGACTGGCATCCAAAATTCACTATTGTACAGAAGCAAATCTTACATTATAGATGAAGGCAAGAAGGGGTTCGTAAACTGTGAGTTTTGTGGTGTGGCTTGTATCTAATGAGGATCCCAGTTCAAGTCAACCCTTAGGATGCATTCAGGTGTATGTGTCTGAAAAATAATTGATATTAGAGGAGGCAACATTTACGTTAGTTGTGGCACCAGATTGGAATGTCCGTTATCCCTTTGCTCTTGGTTCTTTCTTGAGCCCTTTTCTTTAAAGAAGTGTCTCTAGTCTTAATGTATTTCTAGGAGAAAAAATATTAAACTCTATAGCAGTGATATTGTACTGAATTTTGCCCAGGAAGAGACCAGCCTACAGAGAGCTATAAGCCTTATACACCAATGTTCCATCATTGTAGGTATAACATTAATCATCCTCGTTACTTCAAATGGTGATCCCATTTCTAATTTGAATGATATTGGGGCATACAAGCAAGAATAGACCTGGAAAAATTGTTTCCATTAAATGATGCTCTCTCACTAGTAAGAAACAATTGAGATCATAGATGAGATGCTGTTTACCTTATTGGAAAAGTAAATCTCGTTAAGATCATCTTCTCACCTCAATGCTTATTTCTCTTGCAGCAAATTCCATGCATCCTGTCCACAACTCTGGTATGGATGAAATAGTTGGATAATATGGAATGTTTGGATATTTTGAGAAAGTGAGACAAATGGTACTTGTTAATATGTTGAGAATATTCTAGGCAATCATTAAAATGTTTAATATACCCAAAGTCAACAAGATAACCCAGCAATTCCTGATGTGCTACGTTTTGAGGCAAAGTATTTCAAGAGGCAGGGGAGTTGCACACATTAGAGACCTAAGGGGAGACAATAATGATCTACCATTTAGTGAAGCCTATGTAAAATATCTGCATTTCAGAAACTGGTTGTTTATCCAGTGTGAAATATGGAATAATACTGGAGCAATTTAGAACTGTGGAAACTTTAAACATGGGAAAGTTCTCCTAAGCGGCACTACTTTCATGGTGTGGATCCTCTAGCTGAAATACAAGATAAAGGGTGTAGTGCAGGACCTGACCCTACTGCTACAAAAGGTAATCATATTAGTAAAATAATTCATATACTTATATGGGCTCCATTGCCCAACAATTGCTTGTTTTTCCTTTTTGTACGCCGATCGGAATTCATTCAAAGAATACAGAGCACATCATCTGAGCATGTCATTCCCTTCAGGATTTCTGGGCACATGTGCAGACTCAGCGGTAAGGTGTTGCCCTAATAAAAAAAGTTAATACTGCCCTTCCTTGACAGTCTTTATTATTGGAAGCAAATTGGCCAAATGAAATTCTATACAGTTTCTTGGTACCCTACCTGTCGGTAGAGAAATAGTTAGAAAATTGAGCAAAAATCCAACTAAGACAAGAGAGTGAATGCTGAAATGAGGTCAACAGCCAAAGATGATTGGTTAGGATGTGTCTAACTGATCAAATAGATGATATCTGGAACTCACTCTTTCTCTAAATATCTGGGTGATTATTAGATAGTGTAGGCTACTTTGAATTCAAACATAGGCACTTTGGGCCAGATGTGCGACCCTTGTTTGCTGCCACAAATGGGAGATCCTCCAGTTTGCGACCGCAAAAAGGGTTAATGGCATGTACAAATGCTATTTTGCAAGTCAATGACTCGCAAAAAAAAGCATTTGCGACTCCCGCTATTTGGAAGGGGCGCCCCTTCCTAATAGCGAGTCACCATGCCATGTACAGTTGTTTTGCAGTCGCAAAACACTCACAGTTTACCACCTACTCTAAGTAGGTGGTAAACAACTCGCAAACGGGAAGGGGTCACCAAGGGATTCCTTTCCCTTTGCGAGTATGTGAGAAAATATTTTTAAGAGCAGGCAGTGGTCACTGGCTCTTAAATAAATTAAACTGAAAAGTTTCATTTTTCTTTTTTAAATGCATCCCGTTTTCCTTTAAGGAAAACGGGCTGCATTAAAAAAAAAAAGACTGTTTTATTTAAAAGAAGTCCCAGACATGGTGGTCTGCTGACCCCAGCAGACCACCATCCCTGGGAGTGCTAGCCATTCCTAAAGGGGTGGCAAATTGCGACAGCCTCATTAATATTTATGAGGTATGCAATTTGCGACCCCATTAGGAATTGTACACAGTGTCTGAGACACTGTTAGTCTTCCCAATTTGCGAGTCGCAAATACGACACAATTCGCAAGTCGCAAATTGGTGGGTCGTACATCTGGCCATTTATCACTTTATCCATTTATAAAGCAAATAATGGGTAATATCATTACATTCTTGATAATTAAGTGCTTCATACTTACTACTGAGATACTGAATGCAAATGTGAAGATTACAAGTTAGTGTATGGCACTTAAATCTAAACAAACACTTTATGCAGATATTAATCAAGTGTGCAATTTTTATTTTATTTTATTTATTAAGAAGTGTGCAATTTCTAATGAGAAAATGAGCAGAAACATACTTCAAGAAAGTATTATTGCTTTCTAATATTCAGCATTTCATCACATTCATTTTTCATTCTTGGCAGGTCCACAGTTACATAGGTCTAGGTACACGTCTTGCAAATAAGTATTATCATATATATCATTTGTGTCTATGCATCTACTCACGTTTGTTCTCAGCGACTAAAAAAAATCTAAACAGTACACTCCTTTCAACACACTATCCTACGTCTCAGATTCAAACAGAACAAGTTAGATATAGCACGTAACCGCTCCCACATGTACAAAACACTGTAGCAAAGCAATGTTGTTGGCCAACGATGTCACAAAAGAGAATGGTGGATCAGAAAGGGCAATGGAAAACATTTTACCCCAAGTGGAACAAAATAAGTGTCAAATCATTTAGCAATCAAAGTACAGTGCAAAGATCCCTGACTGGCTTAGACAATTATGTATTTTTAAGTAGCAATACAAACCATTACTAAACAATATAATGGACAAACCCATATCTACAAAGCTAACAGAATTACACCAGACAACATCGACTGCAACAGATGAAAATACCAGAACTGTATGGAAAAGGGTGCTACTATGCTGTACTTTCCCCAATTAAACCACCCCACTCACCATATCAACAAGCATGCTTGTAATAGCTGAGAGAGGATCTCATCTTTGGCTTAATCAAGAATATAAACACCAAAGTGCGTGAAAAGATCGCATATTTTCAAAGGGTTTTGTGAAACAAATAAGAGACTAGTTCCTTCACAGCTCTGTAGAAGGAGCACACAAGGAGAGTAAAGAGTTAAACTAAAGCCAAGGATTCTTTAGAGCTTTTATCTGCATATCCGCAGCATTGCATGCACGGGGTTGCCTGCAGCGCTGGATTCCATGGCATCTTTTGTTTGGAGCAATAGAGGTTAGCTGGTAAAAGAACACAGAAAATCAGGAGCTAGAAGCCCATTTTCATAATAAAGACGATGTACTTGGTGAAACGAGACTGCATTCCTAAATTCCTTTTGCGCTTAGCTGTGTCTGGCAGGAAGGGAAAGCTAGCAGGTTCAAACACAGATTACTCCCACACAAAACAATTATGTACAAAAGAAATCTGGCATTATTATAAAAATGCCTTGGATCAGAGAAAAGTTAGTAAGAAGGAAAACTTTAGAAGCTGTCTACATTGGAAACGGCATACAAAGCCAGGAGGAGCCTCAGGCTGTGTTCGTCAAGCCATTAAATGAGTGCAATGTAATTGTATTTGTTAAAAAGTAACTCGGAAAGCATGTATAACACAAGACTAAGGTGGGAGTTAAAAGGAACAGTACCAATATTTTTTTCCTGAGATGTCTCCCTTGGTCCTTTATAGTGATCAAACATCAACGTATTCCCAGAAACCAAATCAGCTAAAAACACCTCCTAAAGCATGTTTGATATATGTGATTATGTGTTAGCTCAGCTATGTAGTGTGAACGATCCGGCATGGTATTTCTGATACAACCGACCATTACAGACATATTTTCATAATCTAATGTCAGCAGCATCGTGTTTCAAGTCGTATAATCAAAATTATCACATAATGTTTAAAGTCTGTGTTCAGTAACCCTGGGCGGAACACTACGCGGAGTGTGCGGAGAGTGTGCGTGAATTGCATGTAGCACAGTGCACAAACGCGTAGCGTAGCAGGCATTATTTGCTCGTTCGCGGTCCTTAACGTCAGGTTGGCGACCGCAAGGGAGCAAAATCAAAACCCCGGCGAGACTTTTTACTCGTTCGCGATAGGCAACATCAATTTGCCGATCGCAAGCGTGGAAAATAAACCTCCCGGCGAGATTCTCAACGTGGGGAGGTCAGGTTTGTCATTGCGAGTAGTTGCGTATTCTCGCGACAGCTCGCGATGAGAAACTACCAGTCCGCGCTGAGAAAGCTGCCGCTCGAGTACAAATCTACTCGAGCGGCAGAAAACAACCGCTCGCACTGTGCATGATGCCGTTTGCAATTTTGCACAGTGCGGATAAGCATGCGGCACTGTGCAATCATTGCGAACAGCATTTTCCCTACCGCACTACGCAGTTAGCGTAGCTACGCATAGAGTGCGTAGTGCGAAGTGCACTTTGCGTAGCTACGCGTAGAGCTACTACGCGAACTACGCCCAGGGTTAGTGTTCAGTCAGGGCGAAATCCTATACCACAGAAAATCTGGGGTACTAAGTGCCACCCTTGTTTCTTTAATTTTTCTTTAAAACAATTTACTTTGGTTCCTTGCAGTGTGAAACTTAATACATCAGAAACATACATAAGAACTGGAAAGTCTAGGATCTTGTTCCACCCTTCAGTTCTTAAATAAAGTGGTATCCGAATAATGTGAAAGTGCAATGTGGTCTTCAACAATAAACATCCTTACGCTTTCTGCTTAGCAAATTAATTTCACAATACATTAAATAAACTTTTAAGAATTTTATCTTATGAATTAATTCCAGCAAAAAGGTCATAACAGGACATTCTAAAATGCATATAGTATAAGTTATCTAAACTAAAGTGCATTATTTTAAAGAAAGAAAAAAAAACAGAAAGGAAAATCTAGTACCCTCAATCCATTCCAAATCTAGCCATCAAGCTGATATTATAAGTAACTAAATCAAAATGGTACGTACCACTCTTTAAAAAAAATGAAATAAAATCCTTCCCATCTCTACATATTTAGAATACAAAAAACACATTAAAATGCAGAATATAAATTTGGCAATAGATTTTTTTTAGCAAACAGTGGTACGCACTATGCGTTCTAAAATCAATTTGAAAAACATTACTTACACTAACAAGAAGTGCAAAACTTTAAATGAATTCCAAGAAAAAATCCCAAAACAATACATTTGAAGGTGCATATAGTGTAATTTATTCAAGTTAAAGTGTGTTATATCAGAGAAGCGTGACAGAGGTTTCCTTCCCTAATTGGATCACAATATTTCCACAGTTTAAAAAAACGTATTTCCTTCCCTACTCGTTCTGCATACAGGAACTAATTAGAGTGCACAATATTAATTTTCTCATCTCATGTCTGCCACGTAGGTGGTTCTGCGCTTCCAAAGTGCAGTAATTGCTGATCGTGCCAATAATATTGCAATATACCACCAACAGCGTGCCGGAGCTGGTTTAATACCCAAATGCTTAGCGAAGCCCAATAAGATCGCATTTAAATCTACCAAGCACGCCTTCCCTAGGGAGGCCGACATACATCTCCACCCAAAATACTTTCATCCTACTGCATTCCCAACTAATATGTATCCAACTGTTTAGGACCAATACGATTTTGTGCAGCTTCAATTGTCAACCTCGGAGGGAAATTCTGTCCATGAAATCATGGCTATAGTTGCGAAATTACGATGGAATATTCTTGGGACCCCGCCTAGCGTAAACCCCGTTAGTGTGTCCTAAATTGTATGTATGGCATTTAGAGCTGGTCGTGTTTTAACTCTCCTGCTTCTTCTCCTTCCTCGGACAGTTGTTGCCAATAAATTCTATGATTTATAAGTTGTTTCTCCATCAGAAAAGTCTGCAACTTACGGTTTGATATCTCTCTTTCCTTAAAAGACGGAGTGTTAGTTCCTTGGGAACATTTCAGCACTACCAGAGAGAGAGAGCCTCTGACAACTTTAGTTCCATATTTCCAGCTTATTAAAATTGGATTGGGAAGCAAACATCTCCCCCCCCCCCCATAGTTTAGTTTAAATGCTTCCCAAATATTATCCATGGAAAAATAGTGTTTGTTTTCTTCAGAATACAATCTAGCCTGTGCCCGCATTTGTTTAATAAAGTATACTTCAGTTAATAGAGCTCTGTTTAAAGACCAGCGTTTTATCCAAGAGGAGTACGTTTATGCTTATTGCAGCATGATACGATAGAAAGTTTGAAATAGTAGAGGAAGTACTGATCAGGATATCCTTAGAGGTAAGAAAGTGATCTATGCTGGAGGCAGAGCAATGACGAGAGGAAAAGAAAGAATACCTCCTATGCCTGGGGTTGACTGCCCGCCATAGATCCAACAGACTAAGCTTCTCCATAATCCTCTGCATTGCCCTTTCCGTTTTAGGTTTCCGCTGAGGAGTACCCCTCCTGTCTATAACAATGTCTGAATTTTTAACAAAGTTAAAATCTCCACCAGTTATTATATTCTTGGGATGATTCGCTAACTGGAGCAAGAGATCATCTAGCAGCAGGGAGTCGTGTATGGTTGAACCATAAGAATAAACTATGGAGTATCTCTCCTGGTGGATATAAATTTCTGCCACAGCCCATCTTCTAAACCGATCGGATACTACCTGCTCTAATAGACCCTCAAATGTCCAGCTAGCAATAACATCAACAACTCTATGAGAGGCAGATGCAGATGAATGACATTTTAGTTGAAAAGGTGACCAATTAACTGATGATATTTTGGATGCTTCAATATGTGTCTCCTGGAGCAAGGCTCTACCAACCAATCAATGCCTGCCCTGCGCTTCAATGGGTTATTCACCCCATTTACTTTTATTGAACCAACCCGGCAGTTCAGATCAAGATCCCAACTAGCCATAATAGCAATTTAAAAGCAAACCCTTCCGCAATCTCCCACCATTTGTTCTAGCTACCGGATTCATTTGCCTTAGTTCACAACTGCGAGAAACCATTTACCCCCAACAAATACATTCTCCTGCCCCACATAGGGACAAACAGAGCCACCCATCGCCTGAACCCCAGGCCCCTACCTTAAGAACCTCTGCCCCTTCACCACCACCCTACCCCCGTGTCCAGAACCCCACACATGACCCAATCCAGTACCCATACACTGCAGACTCCTGTCATGGTGACATCGCCCTGCCATGGCCTCCTCACAACATAAATTGCGATGCTTGCACCCCACGTGGGATCCAGGTTGACCAGACCACTCAACCAACTCCTCTGACCTACAAAGACCAAGCCCAACCCAAAATTAAATTCTTAAATAAAAATAATACATATAGATTTTAGAACATAAGCCAGATAGTCTCCTACTTTCAACAGAAAATGCTCAATACCGTCATTTCTTAGAGAGAATTTCATGAAGGTAGCTTTGTGCATTCAAGACATCACTAAACACTTTCAATTCTACATTAAACAAAGTTTTCAATCTAGCAGGTTGTAAACTTCTTGCTTGCTCACCGGCTGCTTTGGAATAAGGGTAGCATTTGCCGAAATTTCCTGTCGCTTGGATGTCTCATATGACCTAGCAGGAAACTTTTTTGCTAGAAACCCGTCTCTGATTTTAATGTCTCTTTGCTTTTTTTGCACACTTCACACCTAATCACACATCCTGTAATTTCAAAAGTTCACCACCATCGTACGAGGACAGGATCTATCCAAGGACTCTAGAAACAGTGTTCAATGTGTGCGAATGGATATCAAGTCTTCAGTATTACCAGTCAAAAGAGGAGTACGGATCACATCCCCCATGTATTCAATAGTCATCTCAGCTTTCCCCTTCTCCCTTTCAGGTATACCAACAAATCATAAGTAAGACTACCTTGAGTGATTTTATTGGTTCTCCAATTGCGGTTTCACAGAGGCAAGCTCCTTTTGAAGGATGTAGTTCTTTTTTGATATCTCACTCTGACTATCCTCAAGATCCGATATCCTAGTTGTCATTACTTCAAACATTGCCCCAAAAGATTACATTTTCTTTTTAATTTCCACCATCCTGCTAACCAATGTATGAGTTAAAGCCCTGTTGACAAGCTTTCACCACCTGAATGTCGGCCAAAATAGTCAAAAGTAAGCAGTCGATCTTTGTATTTGTAGAGGACCAAGGCACTTTAATCTTACACAAGTTTTACCCAGCAGGATGTTAGTGGCTCAGAGGACATCACAGAGGTCCAAGGGGTAAAGAGTCTTCTTCAGCTACTGAATATTGCATAATTGCAGCATATGCTCCAAACTGGACTGTGTAAGAATACAACACAAAATAAAGCAACAATAAATAGAACTAAAGAAGTTTAACAGTGATTAGGCATGTTTTTCACTGGAAACCTTTGTGAATACCCTTATGATAGAGCAACAGTGTGAAACTAATTGGTTTCCTTCTGTTGCTACGTCATAGCAGTGACTCCCTGGATTAAAATCTGTATAATGAAAGGATTAGAGAGACAGTGACAAGGATGAGGTTCAACTGAGACTGTATCTAATCACATTTTGAAGACCGGGCATGGTCAGATTAGGGATTATGGGTCATCATTTTAATTACATACAAAAAGTTTAAAGGGAAACAAAACAGCTGAGATTGATTCAGAGCGTTTATTAATAGACATGCCACTTCTATGAATTAAATTACTGCATTGCTCATATCACAAAAGCAATAGTGTAGCTATTCAACCTATAAGGAGCTATCTAACCTGTTTATGGTGCCTCTGATAGAAATTCTAAAACCATCCAGCATTAATTATCATATGTACGCAGATGACACCCAACTATACCTGAAGATCGCTACCCCCGAAGACATGCAGTCCCTCAACTCAGTCCTGCTGGAAACACAAAGCTGGTTGACTAGTAATCACTGAAGCTAAATGCTCTTAAAACGGAATTCTTACTGATCTCACCCCACAACCAACCCCCTGTCATGGAGCAATGGCTGAATCAGCTGACTGCTCTTACCTGTAGAGTGCACCTTGTGGACTCGGCATCTGCTCTGGGTATCATTCTGGACAAAAGCCTGAACATGCAGAAGCACATCAGTACCCTCACCAAAGGAGCGAACTTCCAACTCAGCCTACTCAGGCAACTCAATCCCTTTCTCCCTGCCCATGACCTAAAGACTGCAGTACAAGCATTAGTGATCTCAAAGCTGGACTATGGTAGCGCAACACTTTGCGACCTGCCTAGAGTGAGGACGGCTCCTCTTAGGCCTTCCCTTAATTCTGCTGCTAGGCTCTTAAATGGCACAAAAAAATACCACCAGATCTCTACAGACTTGAGAGACCTGAATTGGCTACCATATGAAGGTCAGATACAGTTAAAAACTGCATACATGGTTCACAAGGCCATCCATTTCAAGACCCCGCTGTACCTTGCCCGGAAACTCGAACTCTCCTGCGGTACTAGAGCCTCCAGAAGTGGCAGCACCCTTTTGCTAAAACAACAAAAATTCAAGACAAAAAAGACCTATAACCGGGTCTTTTCAGGGATGGCGCCGAGGATCTGGAACTCCCTTCCCCCGAAGTCAGGGTGAACCCCTCCACTGACTTCTTCAAAAAAAAGAAGTCAAAGGATTCTTGATGAAGACATTTCTTCCTTAGCCTGGCTCCTTCATCTGGTTCTGTGTCCATACTCGCTGACTCTGCTCAGCCACCTGGTTCACAAGTATCTTGTGTTTGTTTTTCCCTCAGGATAATGTTTGACCATTTTAGACTTTGATTTTGTAGTCTTGCTTATCCTGTTTTGTTTGCTTATAACCATAGTGATGCATAATCTGTAAAGCGCTCTGATACCCTCGGTGGTCATGTTCACACTATATAAAACTTTCAAAATAAATAAATAAATTCAATTGTGCACTTGAAAGCAACTTGCGTGTTATGCTAATTGGGGCTGTATAAGAAAGAGTTAATGAAAGAGGCAGCAGCATTTTAATATCTACAGTAATTAATTGTTTTGTTCTTTAGTTGCCATGAAAAAGAAATCACTTACCAGTCACTGCCTTTTCAATCAGCTCTTCACAGGCATCAAAGTCACCTTTCAGAACTAGCTTGTCATGAAGATCTGTGAGCATAGGGTGTTCCAATGCAATCTTTGTTTTCTTCTGAAGGGACTCAAAAGCCTCTGTGTAGTTGTGTTGACGAAAATGCTTTAGACACAGGCGAATAGCTTCCTGTTCACGGTACTACTGGAACACAAGAAAAGGTATGAGATAGGTTTGCTTTGTGGACAATGACGGAAACCATGTGCAATGAATAGTTGAGTATGCTAGGAAGTTGGATACAAATGCTAGTACGGATTAGACAGAAAAGTGAAATTAATGTAAGGCTAGCACTATGTGCTCTTGATTCCTCTAGCAATCAAGATCAGAATTAAAAGAATAAAAAAACAATGGCCCGTGACATACAAATAACATGGATACTATATTGAAGGAAATTCAACTACAAAATGTGGGTAACAAACCAGTATTTTTGTTAAGACAGCTTTTGCAAGCTAAAATACTGTCTACATTTATTCTAAACAATTATCATTTGTGGCCTCCATTAAACATTAAAATAGTGGTACCACTTGCATCCACAGTACAAAAGAAAAAGAAAAAGTACATTTTAACCTGAGTGACCACAATAATCAATTAATTAACATACATTACTGCTATTCGAAGGTGCCTATGATTTGACGAAATACAGAGTGCTTACAGGGATGTGTACTCCACTGGAAACAAAATATGTTAATCAGAATCAAAGTAGATCTGCTCAATTTGAGTGCCACTGTGTACTTCTAGTTAGGTCAGAGTTTCCACTGGAAGAGAGTTTATTACTCTGGTAATACCTTTGGCACCATTTGGCAGATCTCCAAAAACGTTCCCCAAACATTTCATCCGCCTCAGCTTTTGGGTTGGTGAGCAAGAAAAGGGGGGCCCACAACATTGATTGCCCATTTTAATCTCCTTAGGAAACTTTCCTAGGTGATGCAGAAACACCAGCTGTACAGAACTACACCAGCTTTAGCAGAAAATTAGAACTTTACTCAGTAAGCGTGATTTTTGCTATTTAGTGTGAATCTGTTCATCAGTTCTTCAGAAATCTGTGTTTAAATAGATGCCAATGGGGGCTTAAAGGGGTCTAAAAAGTTAGGTATATATCTGGACCCAAAATTAAATATATACCGCCCTCTGATTAGCCGAGGGAGCCTGTTATCACGCCAGCTGTTTGAGTACCAAGTCAAGGAACCGGTTCTGGGCCAACGAGTACTGACCACTGTTGCCTCTAAGGTGCGTGCATGCGCGGGCACTCACCAATATCTCCTGGAGCGCGCATTGTAAATTACAAAGCGTTCACAGGCAACTGAGGACCGTCGTTCCGCTGCTTTTAAAATGCCTGCAGCGCGAAAACAGTCAGATTGTGCACCTTTGTTAAAGTAATCATGTTAATCGCAGCGCCCATCTTGCACTGCGATTAACATGATTACTTTAACAAGGCACACAACTGCCCTGCAGCTTTGCCCTATTAACAAATTAAAGGCAGCACATCTACAAGCATGACGTGTGCTTTCAGTTGATTCTGAAAGCACACATCGCATGTCGTGCTTGTAGACTTGCTGCATTTCATTTGTTAATAGAGAAGTGCTGGTAATTGCTAGGGATATCATTGGTGCCTTCCTTACCTGCCAGTGTCTTTCTGTGTAGATAGGTCATCAATAAAAGCAGGAATTTGTGTTTTAACTGTCAGCTGGACACCATTTCGAGTCTCCAAGCAGGGTGAGAGTGATTTTTAGTCCACTGAAATCAATTACGCAGAACTTTTTTTTGTTTGTGCTGTTCAGGTTATAAATTCACCCTTTTCAATGTTTGTCTGCAGTGATTAGTGAAAGCGCTGCGAGGCCTCAGGGCAGTTATGCGCTATACAAATGCAATTTTTCATTTCATTTCATTTCATTTCATTACCTGCAACAACATTACATGTTGCCTTTGGGGGCTGGGCGGTACTCGGGAACCTTGACTCTTTGTTACTTTACATTCACAATTCGATCAGAAATCCTATGTAAACAGAGCATCAATAATTTGTAATTAATGCATTATTTACTAATCTGTTGCTTATTTCCACAGTCTTCATGCAACTTGACTAATTCCCTTTAACCAACTTGGTAGTTGCTTGTTTTATTTGATGACATAAAGGATCTGTTTATTTACAAGGTCACTTTCTTAGGATGAGTTGTTGCAGTAAAACATTCTATATATTTATATTTATTATTTATATGGCGCACAAATTATCCCCAGAGGGATCTCTCGGCGCCCGAGAGGCAGGCAGCATTATTCAGACGTCCATACACTAGTATAGCCATGTTTTTAGTTTTTCCTTAAAGGCCATAAAGGTGGGACAGATCCGCAGATCTTCTGGTAGGGCATTCCAATGCTTAGGTGCAACATAAGAGAAAGCACGCCCACCCATCCTGTTTTTTTTTATTCTCGGTATTTGGAGAAGCTTATGGCCGCTAGATCTTAACTGACAGGAAGGGGTGTACCATATACATTTTTTTCTTAAATATTTTGGTCCTGGCCCGACCACAGGTTTAAAGACCAGACACAGGAGCTTAAAAACTGCTCTTTTCCTCACTGGTAACCAGTGCAGCTCATTCAATAATGGAGCAGATGGGGTGCGTGCTGGTTTATTGAGAGCTAGGCGGGCCACCGTGTTTTGCAAGACTTGAGGTTTGGAGAATAAATATTCCCTCATCCCTACCAGCAGGGCATTTCCATAATCTAGCCTGCTCACCAACATCGTCTGTAGTAGCACCTTTCGGTCAGCTAGAGGCATCAAAGGAAAGATCTTTTTTAGCATACGTATCAATCCAAAACATTTACCCGATAATGTCTTGACGTGCTCCTCCATGGATAGCTTAGAATCCATTAGAACTCCCAGATTTTTTTACCCAATTTTTGGGAAGGGGAGCTTCTCCGAGTTCTTCCGGCCACCAGTCCTTGGTCCATATCTGCTCGGCTTTGCCGAACAGTAGGATCTCAGTTTTATTTGAGTTCAATTGCATGAAATTCTTTTTCATCCATACTGCAATCTTGGACATGCAAGCCTTGAATCTGTCTCTGGTTCCCCCTATGTCCTTCTCTATCGGGACAATAATCTGCGTGTCGTCGGCGTACAAGATTGTATGAAACCCGCATGATCTAATAACGGAAGCCAAAGACGACACGTAGATATTGATCAATGTAGGACTTAGCACAGAGCCCTGGAGGACTCCCTTGTCCATCATTGTGACCCTGTGTTATATAGCTCCTATATATCCTTATATCGTGTTAAGTTAGCATAGGTACATTTGAGGTTTAAACGCCATTTTTCCTTTCTTGCAACTTCTGCACACGACCCTAAATTGTTGACTTAGCTTTCAACCTAGTGGTTTGCCGTGGTGTATGTGAGAATAATATGTTATTGCTCTGATATCAGCTTTGTTTAATAAACCATGTCTGCACGAAGAGTGCTGAAGTTTCAGGGGCAACACGAGATGGAATTGTTATGAGGTCTGATCTCCACGCCTTCATAGTCATAACACAAGTGCAGCCTTTGCCAACTTGGGCTTGAGGCGGGATTGATATTGCTTTGCACGAGAATTGTTAACACACTTGATGCGGTGCACATGCAGAGAGAGCTGGTGTATGCTGATGTGATTCCTTCATGCTAGGACACTAAGGTATGGGCCCGCCCTAAAACAACCCAAAGAGACCTTCTTAGCTAATAATATAATATATGTGTTAGGGAGGGTGAGATATAAGTGTTGTTAACTCTTATTCATTACAGCATGTTAACATGCTGTCACCATTCGCTTTTTATGTCTTAGTAACTATGCTGATAATTTTGATACTGATAATAAGTATACTTGTATTATCTAAGATACTGCGCCTGAGAAGACGGCATTAGTAAATAAACATTTCAAATGCACATGTGTCTTCTTTACTCCATGTTCTGGTTTGTAATGATAATATAACAAAAGAGTGTTCATGAGTTCCACGTACCCTGAGGTACTGTAAGTTCATGTTCTGGTTTGTCTAAACATTGGGAGTTCAGATATGTCCAATGAGACACTGTAGCTAGCTCGGTAAGGGGTGAGTTGGTTGCTAAGGTAAGTTTTGGGACACCCTAATTTGCCGAGGTTCCACTCCTCTGTGCACAGTTCTGTGTGAGAACAGAAACCCTGCAACATGGCGCCCAACGGTTTCGGTGGTCTTATATCATGACACTCGAGTAGTATATCGTTCGAACCTTAACCCCTTCACATCCGTTTCCGGAAAACGGGGTGTCGGTGAAACCTACCTATTTTTTGAGATAGGTCTTTTCAAGCTTGATTCTTTCTAAAAACGGTTTCTTTGAATTACTACCCAGTTGTGCTACAAGGTATTCTTTGTGTTTTCTTGTTTCCAGTGTAGTCATGGCGGCGGTGGCCATTGCGCAACATAGTCGCGTGGCGGTGCGCAACCATCTTCAGACGTACCAGGTACCGGTGGATGGGATGGCTGTGGTTTTAGTGGTGTGTGCAGATCCGGCGTTCCCTTACGAGTTGTTTTACTCTTGGGTTACGTTTCCGGCTGTGGATGCAACTTCTGGGTTGTTCCACTCCTACACCGCCTCAGCTGTCCCGGCTGAATATACACTGTACAGGGCACTGGAAATACCTATTGATCATTGGCAGCATCGCGTTTGGTTTGATGGCGCCCTCCCCCACTCTTTGTCCGCTGCGAGGTTAGGTCCACTCTCGATTCCAGGTACTAACTGGCCTGCGTTGGGTGGTTTTACCCCGCACCCGAATCACGGTGCTTGTACCCTTCAGGAAATTCGAAGGTTACATGTTGTGTCTATTTCCGTGATTCGTGCACTAGTGCAATACATTGGTCGTCATCTCCCGGGTGGTCCCCCGGGGGGTCCGGCCGCTCAAACGGAATGTGGTGGTTTACGGCTTAATCCAGTTATGGTAAATTCTGTTTTTGGTGGATAGTCTCGTGCGTAAGCGTTTCAAGACAACGCTTGACATATCCAATGGTTTTTATGCCCACAGATTGGACAGCTTTAGCTCCCAATGGACCAGTTTTACGAGCGCTGGAGTCCAAAAGCAATTCCGGCGTCTTCCAATGGGCTATAAGAATAGTCCTGGTATATTTACCGCTCGCATTGTCTCTATTCTGGAGGCACTCGACCCTGATGCTTTTTCGTATGTGGATGACATATATCTCACAGACGACGATATTTGGGAGCATCTGTGTCGTGTAAATTCTGTTATTTGCAACTTCGCTGACATGGGTTACAAATTTAACTTTGCGAAATCGCACATTGCTGAACACACAGTGTTGTTTTTGGGCTATGAGCTCAACAATGAAGGTAGAGGTTTGGCTCCTCACTTCTTAGAGAAGTGCGCACAATTGCGCGCTCCTACAACACTGAAAAAATTACAATCTTTACTGGGCTTTTTGAATTTCGGCAGAACTTACATTCCGGAATATGCCCAGCGTATCAAGCCTTTGTATGCTTTGATACAACCAACTTTCTCAAAATCATGCTGGCTGCCTGAGCATTCAGCCATTTTGCAATCCTTGCAGGCTGATCTGCTCGCTTCTAAATATTTACTGACTCGTGATAACCACACCAACCTGGTAATACGAATAATTCCTGGGACGGTGGGTTTCACATACCTCACTTTTAATGAAGGTGACACAGTACCTATTGCTTACAAGTCACACTTGTACACTTCGGCTGAGTTGCGGTTTCCCACAGTGGAAAAGGTTTTAACTGCTGTACAGATGGCAATTCTTAAGGAACGAGCACTGTCTCAGGGGAAACGCATGCTAGTGGTAACACCCTGTCCTCATTTGGAGGCAGTCACGAAAGCCAGTGTACCAAATTCAAAAGCTTTGCACCCTCGGTGGATTCAGTGGGCTGCGTCATTGTCATCCACGGATGTCATGTTTATTTTTGATGCCTCCTTACGGTCGCAAGAGTACTTGCAGTATGAATTCGTTCATCCTGCTCCTCTGGCTATGCGACCTTTGGAGGACTTCCATTGCATCATTTACACTGATGGGTCGGCGCAGGTTGCGCCTGGCTCTAAACATGCCTACGTTTCCGCATGCGCCATTGTGGTCGGTGCTATGTTGAATGATGAGTTCATTTCCAGGGAGGTGCACACGATGCCCCTGGGCGATTGCACCGCACAATTGGCAGAGCTTCGTGCTCTATTACTAGCGTTAGAGTACGCGGATCCAAGTGTTACTACTCTGATTGTAAGTGATTCTTACTACTGTGTCCAGTCTTACAATGAAAACTTGTTCTTTTGGATTCAAAATGATGGTGTTAGCAATGTGAAGCACGAAAGTTTCACGGGCTGAGCTCAAGGCCACCTCTTTCTGGGACAAAAGAGCTCTTATTCTAGCCATGCCGCTGAATTCTGCTCCCAAGGTCGGCATCTGTGGCCAAATGGAAGACTCCCTATGTTCACGTGTGGGAGGATAAAGAACATTTCTGCAGCAAGTAACTCGCTCACTTACTGTTACTATGAAAACTATACCTCTAATTAACCCACAACAGTTTTCATTATTGTGCATCAAATAACTACCATTTTCTAACAATTTAAACGTGGGGATGACAGCAGGAACTGGCGTGCCCTGTAAAACGCAAGCCATATTCGGTCGGTCCTTGTTACATGAACCGTGTAACTGTATGTGTCTGCACATTAAAGAATGATCTGGCGTCTCAGTACACTCCTCCCCTGTTAGATAAACCTCCTGTTCATCCTTGAAACATCTGTATGTGTATGGGAGTGACCAGACCTCATGAAGAAAACCGCTACCTAAGGGTTCAAAACGACCTATTGGCACATATTTCATACAATTTGAAAACTTATATAAAGCAAAAGGCAGTGTTATTAAACCGTGGATAAGCCAAGTAGCAGCAGTGGCTTCTGCCACAGAAAAAGGTAAAGATTCCAACCTTTCAATATGTAACATAGAAAAGGAAGCATCACGCATTGAAAGCAAGCCTTGTTTGTCAGTCAAATTAAATGGTGCAAATAAAGAGGAAACGTTCATGTATCCCCAGGGAACTTTACCCATTTTCAGAGTCTGAAGTGTCCATGCAAACTGCATGATTGACCGTAATTGATTTTGACCATGGTATAATACTGACACTTCATCATGCACAATATCAACAACAGACGACACAATATTATCCAATGTGTAAATTCTAGAGGAAAGCACGTTAATGCTATTGTCAACAACTGCAAGCACTTTCTCAAGATTTGCCTGATCAATAGCCCTAAGGCGTGTAGCAGCCTCAATCTGTGACAGTTTCCAAATTTTATTGTAAACCCCATATAACCACCTTTTCGACCTGCCACTAGCTGGGCCTCTAATGAAATCATTCAAATCCACGTCTGCATTCAGTTTGGAAAGGTGATACTTAACCGCAGGTAAAGTTGAATGTTTCAGCCAAGCTTGACACAACTTGCCCACAGAGTAAGAGGTGACAGTATGACTCAAATCAAACCGGGGATCAGATCTAACAGTCTTAAAACCGTCAGTTATATTTAAAAATCTTTTTTGGCAAGAATCAGCACTACGGTGCCAAAGCAGCCAACCCTTAGGATTCATACTGGAAATATTAAAGGAGGAATTAAGAAGCAGAGCCTGTATATCTTTAATGGACAATTGAGTAAAATTACTCCAATCCTCATATTCCTCCAACTCCGGGAAAGACGGGGTGTTTAACCTTTTAGATGTAGCCAATCCAAAGCATGTGGTCTGGGAAATGGTTTCATTTAAAAACAACATATGATTCGGGATGAGACATGCACGGTGCAAAGCCTCAGTGCCTCGTACCTGCCAGGCCCTTGAACCCCAAACCGATTTAAGGTCTATTGTTTCCTTCCATAACTCATAGCCCCCAGTAACTAATTGATCTAGGAAGGCCTTCGAATACAACAATTTTGTATTGGTAAGTCTAACCTTGGACAGTGGCTGTTTGTGAAATTTAAAATAAAAGGACTCGGGATTGGACTGATTAAAGTCAGTGAAATAAGTATACTTTTTAAGAAATGTTTCTGAACTCCCTTGTGTAGGTGCTGGGCAATGTTCCCACTGAGTAAAATTAACAGCTTCCCTTCGTGAAGATGTCTTGTGTAAGAAGTGATTGCCATAATGTTGGTAACAGAACAATTCACCATAATTAGCAGATTCTAAATATAAATCCTCAGCACCAAAAGCAGCATAGTATTTCAAATCAGAAAACAAACTTTCCACAGCATTAACATCCCAATCATCAGAACGAATGTTTTGTTTCACCACATCCCCCATATTCACTCTAAGTACATTAGGAACATTAACGACTTCCGTTGGGCCATGAATTTGAAACCGAACTGCATCCCACGCGATTCCATCCAGAACAGGCCATGCTGTGATGTTAACCAAAGTCAAGTCTCTTTTTAATCTGTGTGTAGAATGTGAAGAGGAAAGTGGGGCCAAAGTCCCATTTAAATGAGTAATGCAAGTTCTCTCCTCGACATAGTGTCCATTCATGATTCGAAAAAAATTAAAACACAAAACCAACTGACATAAAAATGTAAATCGAAACAAGGACTAGCCAAATATAAGTCCAAGGTGGTATTAAAAAATGTTTTTTAAACAGGCTTGCATAAACTGCAACTCGAGAGGGTTCCTTTGAGGTAAGAGAAACAGAGTCAAAAGAAAATCTGGATTCTGTGGCTAAACGTGTTTGCAGGTCAGGTATGGACAAATCAGCGGGATAGGCATAGTCTGTCTCATCAATGTTAGTTCCCGGTAAATTATTTAATAAAGGACTGGAAACAGCAGGTAATTCGATGGCCACTTCAGGTTCAATATTAGAAGCAGTGGGCATAATTGAATTTCTCACAATGGAAGGACAGGAAACAGCTGGTGTCATGCTAAGAAGAATCGGCCACTCTGTGTATCTTGACATTGTCAATAGAAATAAACCTGTTTTCTTTACGACCTGGAAGTGGTGGTAAAATGACTGTTCTTGTGCCCTTCACTCCAAGGACGGGAACCGGAGCTCGATAGGAAGGACCAAATTCTTTCCTGTTATCGATCTTCTCTCGAACCAGTTCACCAACTTGGGGTAACCAGCCAGCTACCGGGATCTGCAACGCATCATCCGACGTGGAGGGCAAATGTTCCTTTGCAAGACTGTCTCTGGTCTTTTGTAGATTCTGTAAAACATTGCAATGTTCATCTGCGTCAAACCAAGTGGCGCGAACCACCAAGTCTAGACCGTCAAGGTCAGGGACGTACATCTTGATGCCAAAGAGCATCTCGTATGGGGTCCGCCCACACAGAGACCTTCTAGGGAGATTATTAAGAGCACGCTGCACGCCATAGAGGTGAGCCAGCCAGTTTCTGCCAGTGCCTATAACTCGGGCTGTCAAAGATTGCTTTAAATCACGGTTCATTCGCTCAACTACACTATTACCCTCAGGTCTGTAGGGAGACGAAAACTTGACTTGGACCCCCAACGAAGTCATGGCATCCTTATACGCCTTAGAGGCGAAAGCCGGACCCTGATCCGAATGGAAGGTACCACAGGCAAAAATCCCTATAAAGATACGCAAATCTCTAATGACAGTCCGTGAATCAGCGCTGCGATGTGGCCATACCCACACAAAGCGTGTGCATGAGTCAACTGCTACTAAGATGTACTTATACGCAGTATCAGATGAAAAAGGACCGTAGTGATCTAAATAAACACAGCCTAGCGGTTTATTAGAAATGTACAACTGAGTCTGTGGCGGACGCGTAGCAGTTGAAGGTTTAATCCGCTGGCATATGTCACAAAGAAGGACATAATCACGCGTCTGTTTGTACAGTCCCCGCCACCAGAAACGTTGTTGTAATTGCGTTACAGTGGCCGAGACGCCCGCATGCGCAGACGCCACACCTTCATGAGCCGCTGTAATCAAGTCTGCTCTGCGATCAGAGTTGGGAATCAGCCGTTCCCCAACATCAGGAATAGTCACAAAAGGAACCTCTTCGGGACTTAAGTGGTATTTATACCGTACGGAGGTTCAGGCTCTTTTAAATACTGATTTGCCTTTGCATTTCGGAGCCATGGTTCGTTCTATCTTTAACGCATCCTCCACAACGGGCCTGGCACATTTTTTTAAAGTTGTTAGCAGTGGTCTCGTGACTTCCTTTGAGAAGATTTTTGGAGTCATCCCTGCCTTCTTCCATTCTATTTTTTCATCCTTATTTGGAGGGTTCCCATTTTTTCTTGCATTAGCGGCTGGCGCTTTGGTGGTTTTCTGCCTTTTTAAATATGGGATGCCCTTCCTGTGCAAGACCACGCGCAACTGCTACTGACGCGGTTTCGCAACTGCATGCTTGATTATTATGGCACACTGCCGTTGGCGACTCTAAGCACGGCGTTTGGATTATCTTTTCGGTTCTCCTATTTCACCTGTGTCCAGCCTGTATTTCGTTGCCTGACCTGTGATTTCCTTTGGGCCATTGATTTGTGTCTCTGCGGACCGCTTTCTTCTGACGTCGATTTTGATCAGCTGATGAGTCCTATCATTGCTCACGAGTTGGTTTGTTCTGACGAGAGGATTATGGCCTTGGCGGTGGCACATGGACTAATGGGTCCCTGGGATGTATTGTCGGCAGCGCAAAATTTCTTGGAACAAAGTTTTCTTGAAAACCCACCGAGCTGTCCTCTGATGGTTATAGAGGATCCGGTGCTGGGAGATCACGTATGTTCCTTTCATCTTTTAAATTGGATGGCTGAACTGTTTTCGGATGAGGACAGTGACTTCCTCCTGGAGGCTGTTGCAGCTTACTTTTCATATACAGTCTTATCATAAACACTGCCTCGAATTGACATGCTGATTAATAGCATTTCCTTGATTTTATTGACTTTTGGTCAGGACGTTTTATTTTTGCTTGTCTATTGGCTTGAGCCACATTATACTTTTTGGGCTATTTTTTAGCATTAATTTTTATAATTGAATTTTTATTCATGCTCGTTTATTGTTGGATTCTGCTCTCATGTGATGGCACTTCTGTTATCTTATTTAGTCCGTTCTCGGATCATGGGGGGTGTTATATAGCTCCTATATATCCTTATATCGTGTTAAGTTAGCATAGGTACATTTGAGGTTTAAACGCCATTTTTCCTTTCTTGCAACTTCTGCACACGACCCTAAATTGTTGACTTAGCTTTCAACCTAGTGGTTTGCCGTGGTGTATGTGAGAATAATATGTTATTGCTCTGATATCAGCTTTGTTTAATAAACCATGTCTGCACGAAGAGTGCTGAAGTTTCAGGGGCAACACGAGATGGAATTGTTATGAGGTCTGATCTCCACGCCTTCATAGTCATAACACAAGTGCAGCCTTTGCCAACTTGGGCTTGAGGCGGGATTGATATTGCTTTGCACGAGAATTGTTAACACACTTGATGCGGTGCACATGCAGAGAGAGCTGGTGTATGCTGATGTGATTCCTTCATGCTAGGACACTAAGGTATGGGCCCGCCCTAAAACAACCCAAAGAGACCTTCTTAGCTAATAATATAATATATGTGTTAGGGAGGGTGAGATATAAGTGTTGTTAACTCTTATTCATTACAGCATGTTAACATGCTGTCACCATTCGCTTTTTATGTCTTAGTAACTATGCTGATAATTTTGATACTGATAATAAGTATACTTGTATTATCTAAGATACTGCGCCTGAGAAGACGGCATTAGTAAATAAACATTTCAAATGCACATGTGTCTTCTTTACTCCATGTTCTGGTTTGTAATGATAATATAACAAAAGAGTGTTCATGAGTTCCACGTACCCTGAGGTACTGTAAGTTCATGTTCTGGTTTGTCTAAACATTGGGAGTTCAGATATGTCCAATGAGACACTGTAGCTAGCTCGGTAAGGGGTGAGTTGGTTGCTAAGGTAAGTTTTGGGACACCCTAATTTGCCGAGGTTCCACTCCTCTGTGCACAGTTCTGTGTGAGAACAGAAACCCTGCAACACCTGGACACAAAGGTGTCCAGTTGGACACATTGGGATCTTTCCGACAGGAAGCTCCGTACCAGTCCAGCGCCCTCCCCTTGACACCAATCGCCCACAGTTTCTCTAAAATGAGCCTGTGAGAGATGGTGTCGAAAGCTGCTGATAGATCCAACAGAACCAGCATAGTAGGTGTCCCTTCATCCAACAGCAGCCTGATCGTATCTAACACTTCAGTTAAAACGGACTCCATGCTAAAACCTGCACGAAAGCCCGACTTGATGGATCCAAGAGGTTATGCTGTTCAAGATAGTTTGACAGTTGATGGTTAACTGTCGACTCCATGATTTTTTAGCATAAGGGCAAGAGAGAAATGGGCCTATAGTTTTGAAGATCCCCCTGATCAGCCGAGGGTTCTTTAGGTAAAGGTTTAATAAAAGCCTTTTTCCATTTCAGAGGAAAAGAGGCAGATGATAGAGAAAGATTAAAAATTTCTGTAATGGAATTTGCCAATTGCATGCCCAAGGGGGACATGATGTTGCGCTTCCACGACAAGCAATGTCGCAGCGATGGGAAATGCTGCAAAGTCAGGTGCAGAGAAATAAAGACGTGAAGATCTTCCAGATGTGGCACGCTTCTCGGGGATGCGAGAAGTTCTCGGTTCGATGCGTGGACTGCAGCGGCGACACCCTTACGATGCGACGGCAACAGCTCCAGCGGCGACGCTCTTCTCCCTGTGTGCTCGATGCAACAACTACAGCGGCGACATCCAAGATGCGACGGCAGCAGCTCCGACAGCGGCGCGCTTCTCGGGGATGCGAGGTGCTTTTGGTCGATGCGGTGCAATGCGACAGTTCCAGCGGCGATACCCTCCTTTGGAGATGCGACGACAGGCACAGCTACGGCGACACGCTCCGACCTTGTTGCGAGATTCTTCTCCTGATGAGGTGCAGTGCGGCAACTACAGCGGCGACACCCTCCTTCGGAGTTGCGAGGCATGCAGCAACGACGGCGACATCCTTCCTCTTCGTTGCGGCACGCTTCTCTCCGATGCGGTGCAGTGCTACAGTTCCAGCTGCGACACCCTCCTTCGGAGTTGCGACGGCAGGCACAGCGAAGGCGACACACTTCTTCTCGTTGAGTCGCGCTTCCAGCTCCTTGCAACACGCAGTTCCTCAGAAGGCCCAAAACAGCAACAGGCACTTCCAAAAGAACTCTGGGGAGCAGGGGGGTGAAGTTTGTTGTCCCTGAGACTTCAGCAGGAGGCAAGCTCTTTTCCAAGCCCTTGCAGATCCATCGCAAGTTGTAAGCAAAGTACACAAAGTTCCTTTCTCCTTTCTTTGGCAGTAAGGCAACCACTGCAGGCCAATCCCCCAAGCAGCACTTCAGCTTGGGAACAGTCTCTCCTCAGTTCCTTCAGGTTCCTCTCCTCAGTAAAGGTGTCTTCTTGTAGTCCCAAGTGATGTAATTTCATGGGATCAGGGTCCCAATATTTATACCCCAAAATAATTTTTTTCCCTGGGGGGAGAGGCGCCTTTGCCCAGTCCAAACCAGTTCTGAAGCACTCTGTTTACCAGACTTCTCCTTTCCTTTCACAGTGCAGGGCAGGCACATAAGAAGTCCCACAGGAGGTGGAGCCAGCATTGTGGAAGGCAAGTACAGTCCTGGAGTACTTTGTTTACAGGACTCCTTCTTTCAGTGTGCAGGGCAGAGACATCAGCCGCTCCCCAGGGGGTGGAGCCAGTATTGTGGAAGTCAGACACAGCCCTATTCAAGGTTCAGGTGCAACTCCTCCCTCCCATCTAGATGCAGATCCCTCTATTCACCACTGGGTGACTCAGCCTGTCTCCTGGAATTCCCCTGCCCTGTCACTCACAAAACCAGATGTAGGAATACACAAACTAGCAGAGGCAGGTTTGAATGGTTAGACAAGCAAATACCTACTTTCTAAAAGTGGAATTTGCAAACACAGATTATTAAAATAAACTTCACTAAAAGATGCATTTTATTATTCTGAGTTCAGGCATACTAAACTCGAATTTCTGCCATGTTCTCTGAGACAGTTAGGATTATAAAGTGTAACAATTATAACAGCCCATTCTGGCCTATGGAGAACAGGTAGCCTTGCAATATTGAAAAAAAATGGCTGTAATTCACTATTAGGACATGCCACACACATCAGGGCGTGTCCTACCTTATACTTACAATGCACCCTGCCCTTGGGCCTACCATAGGGGTGACTGATATGAAGAAAAGGGAAGGTTTAGGGACTGGCAAGTGGGTGCACTTGCCCAGTCAGCATGACAGTACCAGACTGCACGCAGGCTCTGCTATGGCAGACCTTAGACATATTTTACAAGGCTGCTTCTGTGGGTGGCACAACCAGTGCTGCAGGCCCACGAGCAGCATTTGGATTACACGCGCCCTGGGCACACTCAGTGCACTAGACTAGGGTCTGACAAGTAAACCAAATAGCCAAACATGGAACTACTGATTAGTACATCAATTTACAGTAGGGAGCACTTTCACTGTGGCACTGAATAGCAGTGGTACAATGCCCAAAGCATGCAACACCAGCAAAAATACGAGGCAACAGCAAAAATGGAAGGGAGACCCACGCCAATTGTGCCAGGTCTAACATGTGTCCCCTCCAGCTGAAAAGTGGGGAGAACTACCCTATCTCCTGGGAGTTCTCTTCACTAAGGCGGAAAAATCTTGACAGACCATCAGCGTTGGCGTGTTCTGTACGAGGGCGGTGTTCCACCGTAAAGTCCGTGCCCTGTAGGGAAATAGACCACCTCAACAGCTTTGGATTCTCACCCCTCATCTGCATCAACCATCTGAGCGGCCTGTGGTGTGTCTGAACACAGAAGTGAGTCCTAAACAGGTATGGTCTCAGCTTCTTCAGTGCCCAGACCACAGCAAATGCCTCACGCTCAATAGCACTCCACCTCTGTTCCCGTGGAAATAACCTTCTACTGATAATGGCTATAGGTTGATCTAGGCCCTCCTCATTCATCTGTGACAGAACAGCACCCACACCATGCTCTGAAACGTCTGTTTGGACGATAAACTCTCTTGAGAAGTTGAGTGCCAGGAGCACGGGCGCCGTGTACATGGCAGCTTTCAGGGCCTCAAAACCTTTCTGACAGGTGTCAGTCCAGATCACCTTCGTGGGCTGCTTCTTGGAAGTCAGCTCTGTCAAGGGAGCAACCATGCTGCCATACCCCTTGACAAACCTCCAGTAATACCCTGTGAGACCTAAAAAGGCTCTCACCTCTGTCTGGGTTTTGGGTGGCTCCCAAGCCAGGATGGTTTCAATCTTGGGTTGTAGGGGTGCCACCTGGCTGCTCCCAACTTGGTGTCCCAAGTACACCACAGAACCCTGCCCGATCTGGCACTTACTCGCCTTGATCGTGAGGCCTGCTTTCCGCAGCGCCATCAACACTTCCCAGAGGTGGCGCAGATGTTCCTCCCAACTGGCACTGAACACTGCAATGTCATCCAGGTAGGCGGCACTGAACTCATCCAGTCCAACCAACACCTGGATGACCAACCTCTGAAAGGTGGCAGGGGCATTCTTCATCCCAAAGGGCATAACACGGAACTGGAAAAGCCCATCTGGTGTGGAGAATGCTGACCTCTCCTTTGCCCCATCAGTCAAGGCGATCTGCCAGTACCCAGATGTTAAATCAAATGTGCTGAGGTACTGTGCCGCCCCTAGCCGATCTATGAGCTCATCATCTCTGGGGTTGGGGTGCGCATCATTCTTCGTGACTGAATTGAGCCCTCTGTAGTCCACACAGAACCGGAGATCGGGTGTGGCACCCGGCGCTGCAGCCTTCAGGACCAAGACCACTGGGCTGGCCCAAGGACTGCTAGATGACTCAATCACCCCAAGTGCAAGCATCTTTGAGACCTCCTCCTTAATGCAAGCCCTTACCCTGTCAGTTACCCTGTAAGACTTGTGCTTCACAGGTAAGTTGTCTCCTGTGTCCACATCATGGACGCACCAATCTGTGACACTAGGAACCAGGGAGAACAGATCAGAAAACTGTCCCAGCAACTGGCGGCAGTCATTCTGTTGCTCAGGGGTCAGGGTGGAAGAGAGGTTAACACCATCCACTGACCCATCTTGCTCTGAGGCTGACAGGAGTTCAGGAAGAGGCTCAGTCTCCTCCTCCGTCCCAGCATCTGTTGTCAAGAGCATGCCCACTTCAGACTTCTCTAAGTGGGGCTTAAGGCGGTTGACATGTAGGACCTTCAAGGGTTTCCTAGGAGACCGCAAGTCCACCAAGCAGGTAACTGGACTCTTGTGCTCCACAACCTCAAATGGTCCGGTCCACTTATCTTGGAGCGCGCAGGGCTCCACTGGGGCCATGACCCACACTTTCTGGCCAGGTTGAAGCTCTACCAGAGTGGCATTCTGGTCATACCAGCGCTTCATCTCCTCCTGGCTGGCTTCCAGATTCGCCTCAGCGAGTTGCCTGAAACGCCTAGTCTGGTTTCTGAAGGCCAGCATGCAGCTGTATACATCCTGGGGAGGTTTCCTGGGAGATTGGTCCCAGCCTTCCTTAACCAAACTCAGAGATCTTCTGACTGGGTGTCCATAGAGAAGCTTAAAGAGACTGAACCCTTGAGATTTCTGTGGCACCTCACGTATGCAAAGAGTAGGCATGGTAAGAGGACGCCCCACTTATACCTCATGGGTTCCTCAAGACCCATTATCATGCCCTTCAGGGTCCGGTTGAACCTTTCAACCAGCCCATTTCCTTGGGGGTGGTAAGGAGTGGTGAACTTGCAGGTTACACCACACTCCTGCCACAGGGACTTCATATACTTGGAAATTAAGTTGGTCCCCCGGTCAGACACTACCTCGCGAGAGAATCCCACTCGGGAGAAAATTCCCATTAGTGCTTGTCCCACCACGGGGCCGTCACTGTCCTCAGAGGTATGGCTTCCGGGTACCGGGTGGCATGTAATGTAATGTAATGTAATGTAATGTAAATTGATACTTGTATAGCGCACTACTCACCCGCAAGGGTCTCAAGGCGCTTGTGCGAATACCGCTGTGGAACCCACCCTGGCTTTCCCTGTGAGGTGTCCACTCCTGGGCACCCCCAAGGTGGAGACCAGGCATCCTTAGCGTTGTGGGAGCCGTTGTGGAGATTAAGCAAGCTATTGCCCAGAGTTGCAGAGTGGGACTCTATGATTGGAATAGGCACTGAGGCGAGAATTATCAGGTCCGTGGAATTTTTGAGCCCAAGACCCGCCGAGGCGGGGAATTGAACCCTGGTCCCGGGCTAGACCTCTGCATCAGGGTCTGCCGCTTTAACCATTGAGCCACACTTCTCCACCAAGACCAGGCTGAACCTGTTACCCATGGCTGTCTTGGTGTCCAGTGACCCCATAATGTCAATCCCCACCCGCTCAAAGGGGGTACTGACCACAGGGAATGGCTGGAGAGAAGCCTTGTGCTTCCTCCCACTCTTTCCACTTGCCTGGCAAGTCTGACAAGTCCTGCAATGAGTATCAGAACTCTTGCGCATTTGGGGCCAATAAAAGTGGGTGACAAGCCTTTCAAAGGTCTTGTCCTGCCCCAAATGTCCTGCTAACAGCACATTATGAGCCAGCCCCAGTAGGAAGGCTCTGAACTTCTGGGGTACCACCAGCACACGGGCTGACCCAGGTTCATTAACCTTAGGCTCACTATACAGGAGAACATTCTCCCAGTAAATCAAGTGTGACCCTGCTGATCACCTGCTGCCTGGCTTGCAGCCTGTTGCCGCAAGCCCACAAGAGAAGGGCACTCTCTCTGTTCCTGGCAAAATTCTTCCCTGGAGGGGTCTCCTTATTGCTGCCAATGGGTCAGCTCAGGCAGGTCCCCCAGTTCAGCTACTTGCTCCCCGGTAGGCTCCAGGACATCTCCCTCAGGGTCTACCTCCTCCTGGGCCGTGGGAACTTCGGGGCCGGTTTCCAGTGCCTCTCGCCACTTCTCTCTTTGGTAGGACCCTGGGCCTCCCGCTCAGGCTCCAGGTTCTCTTGAAAACCCCTACTGGCTGACATTGACCGGGTGGTCACGCACGCCCAGTCAGGCAGTCCAACCATCTTCAAGTGAGTTGTTTTCTCCACCTTTTCCCAAGGGGAGCTCTTCAAATCCTTTCCCAACAAACAGTCAACAGGCATGGCGGGCCTCTCAGCTACCTGAAGAGTACCAGAGACCCCTCCCCCACTCAAAGGGAACCTGAACCATTGGACAATGACTCTCTGTGTTGTCGGCGTTAACAACTCGGCAAAATGCATAAGGGAAAATCTGCTCTTGAGACACCAGGTGACACCTGACAGCTGTCACACTGGCTCCTGTGTCTCTAAGAGCCTCCACTTTTTGGCCATTGACGGTCACTCGCTGCCCATATTTCTTAGTGTTCCTGGGTAGCTGAGCTTCTGAGACCATCTCACAGTCTCCTAAGGAGACAAGGGTCACCTGTGCAGGACCCCCCCACCTTGGACTTCAATCTCCTCCCACAAGGCTACACTAGCCATCTGCCGGGGCAGAGCACCAGGGGGTGCTTGTTTACCAAACAGGTGGCACCTGGGATCATTCGCCTTATGACCCAGGTCACCACACTTGTAACATTTCGGGGGCTCCTGGAGAACAGGACTACCTGTCAGGCCCCTTGTTTTCTCTCAGGGGGAGGCTAGGAACCTTTCACAGGGTTCCCTTGGGGACTACTTTGGGGCCCTTTGCGGAACTCCTTCTGTTTACCCTAGTCCCCCCACTCTTCTGCTGGGGACCCTGCCCACCTTTGGCTGAGTCTCCCATGTGAATCTTGTGGACCCTGGTACTGACCCATCGGTCCGCCTCCTCAGCAAGCTTCCTAGGGTTAGTCAGCTTGCTATCTATCAGATGCGGGCGCAGCTCTGGAAAACAATTATCAGACAAGTGCTCCCATGCAATCAAATCAAAGAGATCTTGAAAATCATTAACCTTGCTGCCCTTTACCCAACCATCCAATGCTCTTCAAAAGAAAGTGACATATTCAACCCAAGTACTGTTTTCTAACTTTTTGCATTTCCTGAACCTCTGCCTATAGAGCTCAGGTGTCAAACCATATCTAGACATCAATGCATCTTTCATGTGGCTGTATGAATTGTGGACTTCAGAAGGCAAGTCTAACAATGTATCCCGCCCCTCACTAAGGAACCTTCCCAACACCCCCGCTCCCCAATCTCTCTCAGGGACCCGGTAGGAAGACATGGCTATCTCACAGGCTCTGAACCACTGACCAATATCATCATTTTTGTAAAACTCTTTCACAACATCCTTGGGAATATACACTCTACTTTCTGTATGTACTGATGGCATGCTGCTTCCAGAGGGAGTAAGTGTTAACTTTTGTTTTTAAACTCCAACTCCCTCAAAACCTTTTCGTGCTCAAACTGCATTTTCTTTTCCTCAAGATCTAACTTTCTAATTTCTAATTCCAGCTGCCTATCCACCTTGAACCTGGTAAATTCCATTGCATGCCTTCTGACCTTTCTCTGTCCTCCAACTCCTCTGGAGACAGCCTTTTGATAGAGCCAATGCTACCTGCAGGGGAAGGTACCTTCCTTCCTCTTGAGCCCAGTGGCTCTTCCTGTTGTGCTTCTGCATCATCATCCTCCTCAATCATATGAGTTTTCCTGGCTTCTACTCAGGCAATCAGTGCCTTGTAGAAGTCTTCCTTCACTTTAAATCCAGAAGTGGAAACATTGAATTTCTTGCAAAAGTACTTAATCTGCCTTACTGTGTAGCATTCCAGCCTCTCTTCTTCCCATTCGCAATTAAGGGAGGCTACAGAGTCAGCTCTCTCTACTGAATTAGGCATCTTTCAAAAATAGAAAAAATCCAAAAAGGACACTACCAAAAAGTATGCGGTATTGTTATGGTCTGCACTCACTAAGTAGTGTTCACCAGTCACTGTACATGAGTCACAATTGCAAATCCAGCATCCTTGCCGCTGATGCTTCCAATGTTAGATTTGGGGGTCCCTAGTTGGCACAGATAAGTACTTGTGACAAGTAAGGACCCTCTCCTCTAGTCAGGACAAGGGGATTACACTCCTAAAATAACCCCGGCTCACCCTCTAGGCTGCGTGGCGCGAGCAGTCAAGGCTTACTTCAGAGGCGTTGTGAGTTAAGCAGTAGTGACCACATACAGTAACCCAGTAACAACACTAAAAATGGACACCACACAGGTTTTATATAAAAAATAAGTAGACTTTATATAGAGTTACCAAAAGACCATAAACGACAAAAATACACACTATGATTACTTTAAGATGGTAGATTTAAGCTTAGTTCAGTTCAGTTCTTAGATGCGACACTCTGCGTCAATGTACCTTAAGTTGCGTTGCGCTTCCACGACAAGCAATGTCGCAGCGATGGGAAATGCGGCAAAGTCAGGTGCAAAGAAATAAAGACGTGAAGATCTTCCAGATGCAGCACGCTTCTCGGGGATGCGAGAAGTTCTCGGTTCGATGCGTGGACTGCAGTGGCGACACACATACGATGCGACGGCAACAGCTCCAGCGGCGACGCTCTTCTCCCACGATGCGTGAAGCTTCTGCTCGATGCGACAACTACAGCGGCGACATCCAAGATGCGACGGCAGCAGCTCCGACGGCGGTGCGCTTCTCGGGGATGCGAGGTGGTCTTGGTCGATGCGGTGCAATGCGACAGTTCCAGCAGCAACACCCTCCTTCGGAGTTGCGACGGCAGGAACAGCAACAGCGACACGCTCCGACCTCGTTGCGAGATTCTTCTCCTGATGCAGTGCAGTGCGAAAACTACAGCGGCGACACCCTCCTTCGGAGTTGCGACAGCGGCAGCAGCGACGGCGATACGCTTCCTCTTCGTTGCGGCACGCTTCTCTCCGATGCGGTGAAGTGTGACAGTCCAAGCGGCAACACCATCCTTCGGAGTTGCGACGGCAGGCACAGCGACGGCGACACGCAGCTTCTCGTTGAGTCGCTCTTCCAGCTCCTTGCGACATGCAGTTCCTCAGAAGGCCCAAAACAGCACCAGGCACTTCCAAAAGAACTCTGGGGAGCTGGGGGGTGAAGTCTGTTGTCCGTGAGACTTCAGCAGGAGGCAAGCTCTTTTCCAAGCCATTGGAGATCCTTCATATGTTGAAAGCAAAGTTCATAAAGTTCCTTTATCCTTTCTTTGGCAGTAAGGCAACCACTGCAGGCCAATCCCCAAGCAGCACTTCAGCTTGGGAATAGTCTCACCTCAGTTTCTTCAGGTTCCTCTTCTCAGTAAAAGTTTCTTCTTGTAGTCCAAAGTGATCTAATTTCATGGGATCAGGGTCCCAATATTTATTCCCCAAATTCCTTTGTTCTCTGAGGGGAGAGGGGCCTTTGCCCAGTCCAAACCAGTTCTGAAGCACTCTGTTTACCAGACTTCTCCTTTCCTTTCACAGTGCAGGGCAGGCACATCAGACGCCCCACAGGAGGTGGAGCCAGCATTGTGGAAGGCAGGCACAGCCATATTCAAGGTTCAGGTGCAACTCCTCCCTCCCATCTAGATGCAGAACTCTCTATTCACCACTGGGTGACTCAGCCTGTCTTCTGGAATTCCCCAGCCCTGTCACTCACAAAACCAGACATATGAATACACAAACTAGCAGAGGCAGGTTTAAATGGTTACACAAGCAAATACCTACTTTCTAAAAGTGGAATTTGCAAACACAGAATATTAGGATAAACTTCTCTAAAAGATGTATTTTATTATTCTGAGTTCAGGCATACTAAACTCGAATTTCTACCATGTTCTCTGAGACAGTTTGGATTATAAAGTGTAACAATTCTAATAGCCCATTCTGGCCTATGGAGAACAGGTAGCCTTGCAATAGTGAAAAACGAAAATGGCTGTAATTCACTATTAGGACACGCCACACACATCAGGGCGTGTCCCACCTTATACTTACAATTCACCCTGCCATTGGGCCTACCATAGGGGTGACTGATATGAAGAAAAGGGAAGGTTTAGGGACTGGCAGGTGGGTGCACTTGCCCAGTCAGCATGACAGTACTAGTCTGCACGCAGGCTCTGCCATGGCAGACCATAGGCATATTTTACAAGGCTGCTTCTGTGGGTGGCACAACCAGTGCTGCAGGCCCACCAGCAGCATTTAGATGACACGCCCTGGACACACTCAGTGCGCTAGACTAGGGTCTGACAAGTAAACCAAATAGTCAAACATCGAACCACTGATTAGTACATCAATTTACAGTAGGGAGCCCTTGCACTGTGGCACTGAATAGCAGTGGCACAGTGCCCAGAGCATACAACACCAGCAAAAATACGAGGCAACAGCAAAAATGGAAGGGAGACCCACGCCAATGGTGCCAGGTCTAACAATAACTGTTATAGATGGGGGTGATTGTGATTATGTGGTTCAGAACCCACTAAGGGTGAAATGTGATATGAGAATGTTACCAAAGTTATTTTCATCTACCGGATGTATATATTTGTAAGTTAATAGTTGCGTATGGTTGTGAAATAAGTGTACTTTTCCCTTTTAAAAGAAGAAACACTAACTGGACAATTTTTTGGAGTATTGTTGTTGCGTGCCAGAAAATTGGTACTACTAGACCACACCATCTCTTCTAAATATGCCTTGGACTAATCAACTTTGCTACCCTAGCCGAGTGCTTCAATGGGGTACTTGGCTCCGAGTCAAAAGACAATTGCAGACTTATTACTTCCACAATACTCTCCTCCTTCCCAACTAATAACCCAGTTTCTCATAGTCTCTCTTTGTAGTTTTGACATGTTTCAGCCAATACTGATTTGCAGACCTTCTCTGGACAATCCAGCAAGGACCTACACCAAAATTCTTTACTATACACTTGAATATTTCTTGTCTGTGCACAAGCGAGTATATTTTATGCGCGTGTGTGTGTGTGTGTATACATATATATATATATATGTATATATATATATATATATATAAAAATTCACTGAAAAAACCATAGGTTATAGACCATATATAGTTAGGAATTAGCATTTAGAAAACCTTATTTTACTCACACAAAACCATTGAAATTCCATATATAGTTAGTTGCAATAACTATATATCGCGCACCCGCAATCCACTGCTGATGATGTCACATATTACATCATTCATGACATGGTCAGTGACATCACTGATGACATCACTGATGACATCTCAAATGACATCACTGATGACATCATCTAGTGTCTGTGTGTTTTTGTAAAGTTTAAATACGTTTTACATATTGAAGAATGACTGGATGTATGGAAGACTGAGTGTGTGTGTGGCTGGCTGGGAGGTGTGTGACTGTGCATATCAATGTGTACTTGTATCAGTGATTGTATAAGAGAGTAAGTATGTGTTAGTATATGTGTGAAAAGTATGGTGTTCTGTGTTTAACTATAGATGAGGAAATCGAAGTGTGATTGATTCTTCACAGGACTGACTAGGTGTATGAGTGCATATGATAGTGTTCTAATAATAACTGACTGTATGTATGAGTAATTGTATGGGTGAATGAGTGAATGTGTGTGTAGACGTACGAATCAGTGAGTGCGTATGTAGTAACTGGTATTGGTGTGTCATGATGTCATCAGTGATGTCATTTGAGATGTCATCAGTGATGTCATTTCAGATGTCATTAGTGATGTCATCAGTGATGTCACTGAAGTATGATGTTCTGTGTTTAACTGTATAGATGAAGAAATGGAAGTGTGATTGATTCTTTACAGGACTGGCTTGGTGTGTGAGTAACTCCATGGATGAGTGGCAGTGTGTGACTGTCTGCATAGGTGTATGAGTGCATATGATAGTGTTGTAATAATAAGTGACTGTATGTATGAGTTATTGTATGGGTGAATGAGTGAATGTGTGTGTAGACGTAGGAATCAGTGAGTGCGTATGTAGTAACTGGTATTGGTGTGTCATGATGTCATCAGTGATGTCATTTGAGATGTCATCAGTGATGTCATCAGTGATGTCATTTGAGATGTCATCAGTGATGTCATCAGTGATGTCACTGACCATGTCATGAATGATGTAATATGTGACATCATCAGCAGTGGATTGCGGGTGCGCGATATATAGTTATTGCAACTAACTATATATGGAATTTCAATGGTTTTGTGTGAGTAAAATAAGGTTTTCTAAATGCTAATTCCTAACTATATATGGTCTATAACCTATGGTTTTTTCAGTGAATTTTCAAGGTTTTGTAAATGCTAATTCCCGGAACGCTTAAGGTACGCGAACCGGGGCGCTCAACGGTTCGCGTACCGGGTCGCTCCCTGGGAAGCGCACCATCAAAAAAGGTGGGAAAGTAGTTCACAGAAAAGCCACTTGAGACAATTTCACCAAATATAGATTAGCTCATACTACATACCAATCCCTACCATTTTCACAAATTTGATTGGAATTCCATTTAGCCATTTAGCCTGTAGACCTCTCTAAATACCGTGAGGTAAATTACTTCACAAAACACATCTGAAATGTTGGAATTGACAACCAATTAAAATGTTACTTTCATTTTCTACTTTTTTTACCTGACATTTGATTGGTTGTGTACCCGAATATATATAAAGGAAGAGAAGGAAACACAGCCATTTTGACTACTACTTCCTGGTGTACATTTCAATAGGATTTTCATTAATAACTTCAACTTCTTTTTAAAGGTAAGTTGTTATTTTTAAAACTGAAGTATATTGTGCACTTTAAGTTAATATGGCAAACTTTTTCTGTTAGTTATATACTATCCCTCTGTAGTACTTATAAATTTAGATACAATTTTTTATATTCCTACTTCCACTCTGATACTATACACTGCCCAAAGATAAATTCTCTGTTAAAAACTGCCTATCTAAAATTAATCCCAACAGTGCCCTACCTCTACTAATATATATTTTTTTTTATGCAAATTTCAGGGAAAATGGAAAGTGAACAAAACATTTCATTTGAAATTGTCCTTCCAGAGTCCAACACAGAAATCATTGATCCAAATGAGATTGAATTTATGGATGAAACTTGGGACCAAGAACTACTGCAATGTGTACAAGCAGTAGATAACCTCCTTGCAAATGAGGACATTTTACAACCTCAGAGACTACAATCTATATTCCATGATATTTATGAAATTTCTGACAATGAAATGTTAGAAAGTTTAATAAATTATGAAACACAATAAAAAAAGCTTAAAAAATAAAAAAAAATAAAAAATAATCAACAAAACCAACAATCAATTAACATACAGCATTTGAAAAGTCTATCATTCATTTTTCATTGTGGTACGCTCCCCAGAACGCTTCCCGGTTCGCGTACCGGGCGCTAACCACGAAAAAAAACAAAAAAAAAATTTATTTTTTTTTTGCTTCGCGGGGCCCCTTTAAAACCTCCACATTAAACCTAGGGGGTCAGCGAGGATCTACTATGCCCCCTTATAGTTATTTCCCCCTTTGTTTTGGCCTCCTCTTGTCTCTCGATCCTACCGAGAGACAAGATGGCGGCCGCTCCGGACTGTTTAGAATGTTGACAGACACCGGAGAGCCAATCAGCTTCGCTACGCGAAGTTCCGTTACGCGTCAAGTACGCGAACCGGGGCGCTGCCTGGTCCGCGCTTACAGATATATATCTTTTTTTGAACGTTAATTTCTCAAAATCCACTGCAGCACATATATTGAGACCTACAAAAGGCACATCGGGCTACCAGTCCCTACAATTTTGCCAA
The DNA here is from genome assembly GCF_964261635.1 of Lissotriton helveticus. Classification (NCBI taxonomy): domain Eukaryota; kingdom Metazoa; phylum Chordata; class Amphibia; order Caudata; family Salamandridae; genus Lissotriton; species Lissotriton helveticus. Next base: position 978,407,071 of record NC_136057.1, on the reverse strand, counting down.
GTTTCGTGCAAATCCATTCAGCCGTTCGGGCTAAAAGTGAGGCTAACCGCCCTATGGAAAACTCAATGTTAAAAACACGTTTTGGGACCCCCCTTTTTTCTCGGCCCCCACTGGACGAACCCCCCCCAAATTTTCAAGGGCTGCTCAGAAACAAAATGTGCCATTTTCCTGAAAATTTCAGCCAATTCCGTCCACAAACGCCAAAGTTATTAGACATAGAATTTTCAAAAATCCCATAGAGAAAAAATCCTAACTATATATACCTACTGGCGACCGCCAGTAGGTAATGTATATGTATATATATATATATATATATATATATATATATATATACACACACACAGAGAGAAAAAGAAGGTGGCTGGGCATGTAGGCACACACAACTCACTCAGTACAGGTAGTATATATGCATAAGGGTCAGTTTCATAAATGTCCATGTATCGATTGTTGCGCTGGAGGAGGGAGAGCCACCTAGTCTTCCTCTATTGGAAAGCAAATTCAAAAGGGTTCTCAGAGCATTCAAAGAATTGATTTGAGATCGTTGTGTCAACAGTTCATGCCCGGCAGGAACTAGGGGTGCCTGCACACAGAGGGGCATAACATGTGCCCCCCTGCATGTACCCCCAGTTATGCGATCTTGTATAGACTCCCAACAATTCCCCACTCTATGAACAGAGCTCTAGTTGAGAATATTTAGCGAAATCTTATCTTGGTACCACAGTTGGAGTCCTGTGCTTTACTCAAGCCGAAGTGTGCTTGCATGTGTAAGCAATTCATGTCATGGTGTGTGTATGTGAATTGCAAACCTGCCTTAAAACCCATCATGTGGTGCTTTATGTGTGGAAATGCACTGTATTTTCACTTTTTAAGCAAAGGTTTGGAGTGATTTTTGCACTGATATTTGTTGCTGCACTCACATGCACGGTCTGGTTCTTGGATCACATAGCATTGGATGCAGCGAACAGAGACCTTACACCGCCGCACACAGAGGAAACAGATTAGAGGGAACATTGGTTCTGACTGGCCAGTCACAAATTAGAAAAAATTGCTGTTGCAACCATTTCAGAACTTGGTCCCTGTCCCTCAATTTTTTTTTAAAATAGCATAAGGGGGCAGAGTAAAGATACCCTGAGACCCAGGCATTTGTGGGGGTCTGGGCGCAGCGGCAACTCCAAGAGAGCCTCCAATGAAACTGCAGTACTCCAGCGGGAGCCAACACAACAGGCTTCACCACCATGGTAGCGTAGTTCAATTCAAGCTTTACTGGGAGAGGTTTGCAAGCTACTGCAGTAGGGTATGAGGCTTGATCTCTGGTACAGCAGCAGTACTGCGGTATCCCAAAAACCATAATAAATGAAATGTGGCTTGGATGTTTGCAAGGGGACGGAAGTGTGCAGAGGGTTCGGTGCAGGGTTCAACCATAAGCCAGGCCCTGGAGCCAACCACTACTGTGCAGGGCTGTAGCCGCCTTCAGCAGGAAGGTGGCCGCACACCAATGGCCATGCCCGGCTTTGAACTCACCGCTGCACTGGGCCAAAGCCATGCTCAGCAGGGGTGTTGGCTGAATGTGATAAAAAAACACTTAAAAGATCAAAGACTGGATTTCATTGGTTATAGTTTATTAACCTAGCTATGACCTGCACCCATGATAACCGCTGCTCATTAGCTCACGTTAAATCACTCATGACGTGAAATTAAATCATTGAAGACATTACTAATGACATCTCAAATTACATTACTGATTACATTACGGATGACACCTCAAATTACATCACAGATGACATCCCCCAGTCCAGTCATTGCCATGGGGTTTTTGGACTTTAAGTAATTTAACAAGCTATAGCTGTGGTCAATTTTCTATTCAACTTAATGGGATTAACCTATTAAAGACTTCACAGGATTTTAGGTAAAGTGGTAGGCAGATATGCATTTGTCACTGAAAATACACAATTTGCCAGGCTCAATGTAGAACACTCCCTGGTTTAGTTATACATTACACATTCATGAGATGGGCACAGCGGTATACAACCTTACAGCCATGTTTACAATGCCAGTCTGAGATAAACCACCTTTAAGTGGGACACCGCAGTTCACATTGATCCTCTATCTGTAATATCTCAAAATCTTCAACGAAGTTAAGCAAATAAACAGCCACTCTTCAGAAACGTTCTTGCCACATAGAATTTTTCTATAGCACTGTATTACAAATATTTAAAATGAGCACGTGCCCTGATATCTACTGGTGGTTAATATATGGGTCACCAGATACCCTGGCCTTTCTCACACATTTTTAACAAGCTTGTGCTTTAAGCCACAACCTAACTTTGAATACAACTCTGCAACCCACATCAGCCTTTACCTTATTTAAAATGGAGTAATTCTTGCACCCTAAACTTTATTGGCTTGACAACTGTGCAACATATATCTTTCACCATCCACAACAATACTTACAGGACTTAAGCCTATTTCCATGCTATGCACCCACACATGTTCACACAGTAACTCTGTGCTCTATTTGAGTATGGTGTCATCAGTGAAGCCATCAATGACGTAAATTAACATATAATAAAGGATGTATTATGTGAGGTGATAAGCAATGTATGTTTTGTTAAATTATGTGTATTTGTACAGCGTGCTATCACCCGCGAGAGTATCCTGGAGCTCTGCAGGTATGTGTGCTTCACCCTGCCTATGGTAGGTAGGTTGATTAATTGAAAAACTAGGTCTCCCGCTTCTTGCAAAATTCAAGAAAAAAGGAGGCTCTAATGTGAAGTGGGAAGCCGTTCCACACTTGAGGAGCGATGTTAGAGAATGCTCGTCCTCCCGATCTGGTTCTTTGTATGCGTGGGATGTGTTCATGAAGAGGCAGAGGCGCAAGTTATATATTTGGCTCAGTAAAATTTAACTAGTGAATTTCAGTGGCTTTTTTTGTATTTTAAACATTCGTTTTTATGTTATTTCAACACCTGATTAGTACACTACTTTAAGTTTTGTTTTTCAGTGAATGTGCCAAATAAAAATATGGTTAAATGCAAGAAAAGACCTGGTAGGCTCCTTCAAGAATTGGTTGGGGCCCATATAAGCTTTCAAGCTCATAGGTTTGTCTCTGTGGCTACATACAGGAGAACAAAGGAGTGTTCAGCAAAACAGTTTTTTCTTATTTTGCAACACCATCCTTAATCTTTGTTGCAGCATGGCACAATTTATGAATCCTCACGTCATATTGTGTGAGCTTCTTATAAAAAGTGGGCCCACGTGTTTATATTGAAGATCCTTATTTTCATCTTCAAGCACCACTTCATTCATATTACTACAGGTTATGCTCAAGTCTTGTATTTATTAATGCTTAAAATTCAGGGGCTGTACTCCGCTACAGATCTATTATAAATTGATGGAAGTAAAACATGCATTTAGCATGCTATTTCTCGTGCACTTCGTTCAAAGATTTTAATGTCTGTAATAATGAACTATTTGCACAGATTGTTTATAAAAAATTAAAATAGATTGCAATAGACACAAACGCCAGCCCCTTTTGATGTATAACTAAATGCTCTGCACTATGGCTACAGATAAATGTTTCTGCAGTTTTTAGGGGCTTACAGAGCTCACATTTCTATGAGAAAAGTGTTTACGGAAAGAGTTTTTGAAAAGACCGGCCAATAGGGGGTTCTGGGACTGCTGTGGATCATCACTTTCCCTGCAGCTCCAGGTCGAATGAGGCTCGTTTTACTACTGGCAGGACCACCGAAAGTATCGCCTTTTATTGCAGTCCAAGGACACAGTGGAGTGGGCGGAACCAGAAATACCCCCTTCAAAACCACTGGATTGTGTCTGGGTGTTTAGAAATGTAGACATTCTTTTCATGAAAAGATTCCTAACCGAAGGCACCGAGTCACAAGACCTGCATCAGAGGTGGTGACATTCGGTTTTAATTGAGCAGTTTATGTTACACCAATAAACACGTTGCCCTTGTGACTCTGGCCTTTTATGTCTTTAAGTCTTTTAGTGAAGAGATTAGAGACACTTTGAAAAGCCTGTCCTTGATTGATTTATCTCCCCTTCTTAGGTTTTTTGAATACTTACACTTGAAAGTGAGAAAGCATGGCACTACCCCATGTGTCAACGTTACCTTCATTAACAGACATGGGGAATTCCACCCTCAGTCAATTGTTTACTTCATTGTCCTAAGATGTGCGAATTAGATTGTTCATATATTCAGACATTCAGGAGGTGAGGGACCAGTCTAAGAAAGACATGTGCAAAGGCTCTTTTGGGTCAAATAGGGTACTTTTCTCACCTGTAATAATGGCTCTGTGGAGGTGGGAGAAGGGAAAAGTACAGTATTCGACCCAGAAGATCTTTCCTGCTCTAATTTGACCTCCAGTCAGGATCACAGGACGAAATCTCATTCCACATCAAATCGGGCCTCACAAAACTTAAGAAGGTTTGCGCACAGTTACATCCAGCAATGCTTCTATGACTGTTCTGAAACTACCCAGGTTTACATCAAGATAATGAGGGGATTCATCTTCATCGTCCACCTGGGGGCAAGATAAGGACTACATCACTGAAGAAACATTCCACAAAAGCACATTATAAATTAAAATGCCTCAATGAAGAGTTCGAATCAGCGAGTACATGTGCTAAAAAGGAATTTCAGATCTTGAACAATCTAATTCATCCAATTAATTATTTGTAATCCTTAATTATAAAAGAATTTAATAGCATGTTAGATACAGCAAGCTTCGGAGTGGAGGAGGGTAACAATTGAAAAGAAATTAAAGGGAAACTGGAAAGCTATAAGATCATGAAAAATAAGAAATCAGAGAACTAGGGAACTACCTGTAATGGAAAAAGCAAATTGTATGACACTAAAAACTAAATATAAAAAAAGAGATCGCATCAGCGAGGAGACAAACGAACAATGTCTGAAATGGGCATGACAAAAGTATACAAAAAAGTGATGGATGGAATGCTTGAATTAATCTCAGTCACTGGTAATAACTCAGGGCTGCAACCCAATTAATCATTATTTTGCACAACATGTGACCTCAGTTTGCATCCAGTTATATGCAAATCAGTCTTGACCCTACTCCAACCAGAGCAGTCTAGCCCGTACTGCCAAGCCAGGTCTTCCCAAAGTGGAACACAAGCAACCCATGACCAGTTTCACCCTATTTATCGGATTATCAGCCAGGTACAGCTTGGTTCCAATGACAGTGTGTGCACGGGACCTGCAGCTGGGCATACCAATTCAAATTAGGGCGACATACTAAAGTATATAAAAAAGTGAAAGCTTGAATTAATCTCTGCCAATGTTAATAACTTGGGGCCGCATCCCAATCCAATGTTATTTTGCACACCATGTCATCTTTGGACCCAGCTATATGTAAATCAGTCTTGACTCTCCACCAATTAGAACCGCCCAGCCCAAACTGCCAAGCCAGATCCTCCCTGAACGGGAACACAAGCAACCCAGGTCCGGAAGAGGGCATGAGGCATTTTTGTGGTAAAATAGCAACAAATACATATATTTATGTACTAATAGCACCAACAAGCATATGAAATGTCAATGCCCTGTGCTTTATCAACACCATACTAAATAGTTCAACAAACCAGTAAGTAGAGAGATATTTACAAAGCTATAGCGGACACCGAGGTTGAATTTAAGATGTCTGATGTTAGCACAGCTTTCATAAATGGTAAATTGAAACTTCATTAAATGTAATCAATAACAAAATAAACCACAATTGAAGCCCCTTATCCACAGACAAGATAACAAGTGCTGCAAATGCCATGTCATCATGCATTACTTTGCGCCTAGCTCTTTAGCCAACAGTACTTTGCACTTTCCCACTTTAAATATGCTCCAAGAGCCCCAGCATGGAAAATGCTATCGGCTGAAATGGCTTGAATAAAAAGTCACCCATGGGATAGGGGTTACCTTGGTAGCTATACACTCCGCCTAGATGTAGCAACTTTCCAGCAAGGATTAAGCAACCCACACTCGTCCGGAAAACGAACCAGTGGCCCGTAGCACCAAAACAAACCCCCATATACATATATTGCAATTCAGCTATTTTTCCAGTGTAACACAAACATTTCTTCATTTGTTGGACAACAAACTCACCTTACTGTTTGTGTAACTAGACTGCACTTTCCACATAGCAGGTGGCAAGTAGTAACTTTAGACTGGAGGACTTCATCAACAAGACCGTGTACACAAAGTAAACCAGACATTTAACTTTCTTTAAGCACCATGAAAATTGTACTTTTTCACAAGAAAGATACTAACAAGAATAGGTATTCTGTTGTGTAATTACAACATTTTGCTGTACAATAAGATAACTTTTATTACACAGATTTAAATTGCAGGCCTACCTTGCTGTACCAGTTCAGGCACGGCTGTACAACATCCGGCTCATCGATGCCATTAATTTCAACATACCAGATGCTAAAGTTAAAGCTGGGTCCCCAGGATAACAAAGGAACTTTAAGATAAAAAAAAAGAGACAAAAAGAAGTTACATTTCAAATAGATATAAATAGCGTTGGCTGTTTGTTCAATCTCAACACAGAAAAGCAGGATTTATTTCTATTTTATAATTACAAAGAATCAAGTTCGATTTTCCATCCAAGTCTTAGATTCAAAACTTCATGTCAAATAGTTTCAAACTCCAGGAGGCAGGGGGAAAAACAAAAAAATGGTGGACACTATGTGTGGCACTGTGGGCTTACAGTCGATGTCAAGGTGAGTCATTAAAATTCCAGCCTGCAGTCAACATCCACAACAGAAAAACATTTTTATACACGTTTTATCCAGACCATATCACTGGATGGTGGAGAAATGCACAGCGCATGACTCCAAAATACGATGCACTCCAAACAAGCATTTACAATGCAACGGTTTCGCCTTTGGAAAAGTTAGAGCTATTGGCAATGTAAATGACAATGCCATTTATTTATCTGTTTTCAAAACCAACACATAAATACAAATTTTGTAATTTACAATGCCAATAGCTAAAACTTTTCCAAAGGCGAAACCGTTGCATTGTAAATGCTTGTTCCTGCTTGCATTTGAGCCAATGGTCCCCTTGCTACTCAACTGTCTGAGGTGCTGAATTTACACATGCTCAGAAATACCTAGTACAATTTAGTTTAAAAAAAGGATTCCAGCAGATCTGAAGAACAATAATTTGCAATGCAATAGGTCTCGCATTAACAATAGTTTTAGCTATTAGCATTGTAAATGACAATGCCTTTTATTTATGTGTTGTTTTTAAAACCGATAAAAGGCATTGTCATTTACAATGCTAGTAGCTTTAATTTGCAAATGTGAGACCTATTGCATTGCAAATGTGTACTATAACATTTTTAAAAAGCATTAGGAGACAGCGTGTCCTGCCTGCAAAAGCAGGCAGGACAAAGCTTTTTGAGAAAATAGTGCTCGGAGGCTGTAATTAGAGCCTACCAAGTAACAACACTTGTAACGGGAGTTGTCTCCATGGGAGGTTACAAAATGAGCAATGTCGGTACTAAGTAGGGCCTACTAAGCCTTTTGACTGATGAACACCCAGTGTCTACAGTGGATAATGACATAAGCAAATGAAAAATATGAGCGGGGAGTGGGTAGAGCTTCAAGTCCCTACCTCAATACAGCATGTCTCGCAGAGCAGCGCATACTCTGGCCATGCTCGATCTAAAATCTTGATTGCCTCCTTGCTTATTCAGCATACTGGGATTTCTGGTCTGCCTTTATTTTAGTGTTTCAAGAGTCCCTTCTTAGCCAAAGTTTCTTGTCACACATTCTTAGTCAAAAAGGAATTTCGGATTTATATATTTGCATTTTTAGCAATGCTTTTTTCCTTCCACTTTTACCAACAATATGTTGGATTTGGTGAGGTCATCTGATTGGTTTTATTCAAACTTTGCTTAATCTTGTTAAACAGTAAAGACGATTGTCAGACACTCTGTTTGAGACTTTTGAAAAAGGAATCTAGAATTTCTCTAGGGTCACTCTCTTTGGAACACATGGTACCACATTCAGCAGCCCTAGGAATACAGAGACCAGCCCAACCGCTGCTGGAGACTTCAGTAGTCTGAGAGTTTTCATGGGAAGGCCCTGCTTAGCTGCCATGACCCTGCTATAGACCACCAGTTTTGCCATTTTGCAAAGTTTTTGGGGGAGAAGAAAGGAGTGTAGTCTGCTTGAGAACTAGAGAGGCTGTGCGTCTGACCTCAGAATCTGTTGGAAACCTGAGTACCTCCATCACCTCTGAATATCAAGCACCTCAAGTTCAATTTAGGAATGACCAACAGCCTCTCAGAAAAGCAAAGTGCTACCGGAAGTCCTGTCACCCCCTTCATAATTCAGTCCGTGAGTACTTCCGTGTTAATGATGCACATTAGTAAACCCCCAACGGAGAATTTTTAAAAGGTGTGATTTTTCCACAGGTGTCAAAAAACACGGTGGCGCGAAAGCGCAAACAATGCTGCACACTTTCTTGCGCTGTTTATTTCAGAAATTCAGACGAGTCCAAACGGGACCTTTAGGCGCTTGTCTTCGACCAGCAACATCCCTGTGTGTAAAGCAGTGTGTCTCGAAGAGACACCGGGTTCTTTTGCATGCTCCCTCGGCTGCTCTAAGGGAGTAGCGTGTCTCCTCTGTTCGCCGGCGGCCGGGGCTCTCCCTCTTGAGAGTCTTGCTGGCCGATGCAGCCGGTTCCTTCCTTGTGTCCGCGGGCACTTCCGGGTCGCGCTGGGGGAAGCCCTCGAGGTTGGGCCAATCCCTGCGCGGCCTCAAGATGACGCGTCGGGAGTCCTTGCAGCCGGGGACCAATCACCAAGCGGCAATCACTTCTCCGGGGCCGCCAATGGCAGCGCGGCCCTGGGGGGATGGAGGCGGGACAGCGCCTCAGAGCAGATCCACGGGCCGGCGGCGGTGAACACTTGGGCATAACTGAGGGGTGGCACCCTCGAAGTGAAAAACTTCCGGGTCGCGCTTGGGGAAGCCCTCGAGGTTGGGCCAATCCCTGCGCGGCCTCAAGATGACGCGTCGGGAGTCCCTGCAGCCGGGGACCAATCACCAAGCGGCAATCACTTCTCCGGGCCGCCAATGGCAGCGCGGCCCTGGGGGGATGGAGGCGGGACAGCGCCTCAGAGCAGATCCACGGGCCGGCGGCGGTGAACACTTGGGCATAACTGAGGGGTGGCACCCTCGAAGTGAAAACTAAACGTAGAGGTGAGGTGGGCACTCGCTAGGGCAGCCATAAGCAGGGTGGCACCTGCAAAGCAAAATAAAGGAAAGAAAGGACTTTCAAGCGCTTGGGAGTGGGGGCGTGTTTACAGGGGCGGGAACGGCGCACAGACAACGGGAGGGGGCGGGAAAGGGTAATCAAAAGGCAGAGCACTCACCTGGGAACGCCCAGGGAAAAAATCTCGGGAACGCCCCCGAATCTGGTCCGGCCTTGACGGACAGATCTCTGTTCCAATGGCTAGCCTCCATTTATGGAGCTAGCCAATGGGACAGGGGGGCGTATTCCAGAGTCCTTACTGAAATCAAGAGATTTCTCTGGAGGCGGAGCTAAGAGCTCCGCCCTCCAGCGAAACCTAAAAACTGATTATTGCTTTGTCACAGAACAAACATGGCAGCAGAGGGTACGCAGGGAGTGGTATTAGACTCGTCCAATCCCCATAAGCACATTTCTGTAAACATTAATGGGAAACTGTGACAATACAAAATTTCGTGTACACAATGGAGGGGAAATACCAGATTACTCTCGATTTAGCTATCTATTTTGAGCATTAGCCTTGGCATTCCTCAGTGATGGCTCCCACACTAAACAAGCATTGGGAAAGCCAATGGGTGTGGTGCTACTGACAGCCTTTTGGCTTAGTCAGTGATTATTTTGTTTTGCCATCGTTTTTACAAACCTTTAATATTGAGGAAGCTGGTGACCCGCCTCAATCTAACAAACAAATGGCTAATAACAAAAATACTTTCTGGGTATCCGAAAGCAAACATTGCCATGGTAGCCCAGGCCACTGAAGAGAACTACTTTGTGTGCGGATAGGCTTCTTCTGAGAGGGCAGAATGCCGCAACTCTCAGCAAAGTTAGTCAAGGGGTGAAGCGCCCTGACCCTTTGCCACAAGTTGTGCTCTGTAGTGGGCAGAAGAAAAATGTGAGTGACACAATATCAAACCAATGGATGATGAGGAGAAGCTGAAAGCCCCTTGAGTAACTGCACTGTACATATAATTGTAGGAAAATCAAAAGAGCAAAGCTAACTCCAGACCTAAAAACGTATCTTGTGACTTTAAAACTATTCAGTCAAATTCAAACCAAGAATGAATCAAAGATAAGCTTGAACGAAAGATAAGCTTGAACGTCGATCCCTGATAACTAGTAAGTCCCTGCTTGCCATTCACTAGGCTCTGCCACGACCTGACCCACTGCCCACCACCCCACCAGCAGTCACGCCACCCACATTCAGACAGGAAGACCCATATGAGGCCCTCCCTTGGTGTCGCTACGCTGACATGCTGCTGCTCTGTTCATTTACAACTCACAGCCATCTGCAATGCTAAACACATCCTACTGCACTCTCAGACGTCACTCCCTTTTCCGGCCACCAAAGAACACACGACCTGCTAAATTCTCGAAAACACCAATGCCGGCCTCTGAAATTTGTGTTTGTCAACAGAAAGATGGACATTCTATAATCGGCCGAATACCGCTATGCGTGGCTGAATATTCAAATAGAAAAACTGCAGTATTATATGTTAATATGTAAATACAGAATGTTTCCTGTCGGATAAGAGACTGCATCTCAGTTTGCTGGACAAATGCGCCGTCACTCAAATCGGTCCTGATAATATTGATGTCTCTGCAACCAAAGGGGCACTTTGCAAGCGGTCAGGACGTGTACTAATGGCGTAATTAATTTGATTTTAGCACAGGGTCCATAGCTCTTGATTCTATGCTTCTTCCGTCACAGGAAGAGAGGATGTCACAACCACATTCAAATGAGCCTTAATTCGCCATATTTGATTCCCAAACTGCATGATGTGTTTGCGCATAGTATAGTATTTTATGATGTATAGAACTGCGTCACATGATGAATGTTAGGCGGTTTATGTTTTTTTAAGCGAGGCACAAATACACTGAGAGACACATATAGGTTTATGGCCGCTTGTCAGTACGTGGCATGTCGGTCCTATTACGTGAATGCAGAGCACGGACTTCTTATCCGTCTGCGCTAGTTATGTTACTTTATAGGGCCAAAGATGATTTGCGTCAGAAGTGAACTCAGCACAGAAGCAAAAACATTATTACTGCAAGTGCAGCGAGATTGGGAGTAGAAGGCACAGTGGCGCACAACTCTGACACCAACACTTTCCACGCGTTCCCTCCGAGTCGGCCCCTTCTGACCCACCCGTCGATCACCTCGCGTGCCCATAATGCAGCCCACGGCCTCTCATCAGCATACCTGTGCGCCACATGCAGACTCCCAGACAGCGACCGTCACGTGTTCCCAAATGGAAGGGAAAAAAAGCATAAGAGGAAAAGCGGGCAATAGGGTGTTGTGTCCCTTTGTATTTTCCTGCTCCAGCCAGTGTTAAAGAACATTTTGTTAGGCAAGTTCTAGTTTACGCGGGGCCAATAAAGGGTAGGGCGTAGCCTCACCTTTCGGATATTCATGAATGGGTCAAGACGCTCAGCACCCCTCTCGCCCCTAACTCTCGCCCGTCTTAACTCTCCAAGAAGGGTGGAGCAGTGGTTTTGGACGCAGGTGCCTTTAACACCAAATAAACCTTTTATGAAGGGCGATCGGGGTATTCCGAGCTGGTGAACCTACTGGGGTCTATAGTGGGCAATGCCCATGCCTGTAGGGACGAGTCAGACGAGGGTGGTGAGAGGGGTAGGTCTCAGGAAGCTTCAATGGGTGAGAGACGTCCAGCGCCTTAGTCCACAGGGGCAGTGCGGGAGCTGTCCACGCACAGGGCAGCTCCTGTCAGCACGCCCTCCATGCGTTTTATTCTCCGCGTGTGCTCGTGTGTCCTATGGGGCCCTGGACTTTGGATGGCCAGAGTGCCTTTCCCTGGACTTCTCGGTGTGTGTGAGCTCATGCGTGCAGGAGGAGATGCACCATCTGTTTCCTCCATCTTCAGGGGCGTGCGGCGCTGCTGTTGTTATTCCATGAAATAATAAACCATAGCTGGACATGATGGTTCACTGACTCACGGCCCCCCACCCCCTCCACACGCACACCCACAGCTGACCCGGACTAGCAGCCAAGGCAAGTATATGAACATTAACAAAGCAGCCCCCTGGGCCCCGGCAGAGGAGCGCCGAGCGCAGCAGCCACGCACCTACCGGCCACGGCTCCTCCCAGCTGTCGGCTGCCTCCGGTGCTCTCGTGTCCTCCCCCCACGGGTACACCCGGCATGTCTCGCACGGCCGGAGCTCCGTCCCCAGCCAGGGAGATCCAGGGGCGACAGTCGGGAAGAGATTGTCATGGCGTTGACTGCTGGCCTGGTGGCGCTGCCTGCAGGCGCCGCGGAAGCCCCTAGGAGCACTGGACGGCTGCGGCAGCCCCAGGAAGCGCTTCTATCAGCGGCAGACACCGCCGGCAGCACAACAACACCCGCGCCTGCAGCCTGAGCCAGCCCTGCCGCTCCCGCCCGCCCCTCCCTCCCCCTCCCTGCCTGCTGCACTCACAGCTCAGCCCTCCCGCCCGCCGCCCCCAGAGCCGGAGCTGCCAAGTTCTGGAGCTCCCAGCCTCCCAGAGCAGGCCTGGCCCCATCTCCCAGCCTCCCAGAGCAGGCCTGGCCGCATCTGCTGATGAAGAGGACGACTCTTCCCTCCACGGGCCGGCGGCGGTGAACACTTGGGCATAACTGAGGGGTGGCACCCTCGAAGTGAAAAACTTCCAGGTTGCGCTTGGGGAAGCCCTCGAGGTTGGGCCAATCCCTGCGCGGCCTCAAGATGACGCGTCGGGAGTCCCTGCAGCCGGGGACCAATCACCAAGCGGCAATCACTTCTCCGGGCCGCCAATGGCAGCGCGGCCCTGGGGGGATGGAGGCGGGACAGCGCCTCAGAGCAGATCCACGGGCCGGCGGCGGTGAACACTTGGGCATAACTGAGGGGTGGCACCCTCGAAGTGAAAACTAAACGTAGAGGTGAGGTGGGCACTCGCTAGGGCAGCCATAAGCAGGGTGGCACCTGCAAAGCAAAATAAAGGAAAGAAAGGACTTTCAAGCGCTTGGGAGTGGGGGCGTGTTTACAGGGGCGGGAACGGCGCACAGACAACGGGAGGGGGCGGGAAAGGGTAATCAAAAGGCAGAGCACTCACCTGGGAACGCCCAGGGAAAAAATCTCGGGAACGCCCCCGAATCTGGTCCGGCCTTGACGGACAGATCTCTGTTCCAATGGCTAGCCTCCATTTATTGAGCTAGCCAATGGGACAGGGGGGCGTATTCCAGAGTCCTTACTGAAATCAAGAGATTTCTCTGGAGGCGGAGCTAAGAGCTCCGCCCTCCAGCGAAACCTAAAAAGGGTAAAATAAGGGGAAGCGTTAATTGACATTAGGTAAGGCAGAACTTCCTTTTAGCTGTGTTTTTCACTTCTACTCAGTGGGGTCTCTCCAGTTTCAACCTGTGGGTACTGAAGCCACTTCATGGCAGAAAACTGAAACTCTCCCCTATTGCTCAATCATAAATAAGTAGAATTATATTACTGAATGATGGTTTGAGTGAGAAAGGAAAACTTTGTTCAGAATATCGCTATTTTCCTGCTAAGCAAAGGTTCAGCAGAGCAACTACTGGGCAAAAATTAATGTATTAATCAATTTGGAATAAATTATCAGATGTACATTTAACATACATTAATCAATTCTGATTTCCTGAAGTTTATGATCAGCAATATGAACAATAAATGAACAATGGTGCGGTCGCATACTCAGAATTCTCTATGGGAGCTTGTGCTGCGGCCGTAAACCGGCCGTAGCACAAGCTCCCATACAGAAATGGGAGTATCTGTTAATCCCTGCACCTATTAGCACACCTAGAGCAGGGATTAACAGGACGATTAACAGGGGGGCACCATAGGTGCCCCTTCGGCCCCTAACCGGAGGCCGCAGAGAGGGACCCTAAAGTCGCTTTCTGACAAGCTTTCCATGTTGGAAAGCCTGACATAGAAAGCCTGTTGGTAATCGACACCATAATCCCAAGGGGGAAACACCTTCCATAGGGATTATGTTGGGGCTTCTGACTGGCCATGGGGTCCTTGAGCCCGTTGGAATCCAGCAGGACCGCCTGCATTGTATGCGGTGGTCAGAAGTGAAACCTACAATGTTACTCAGAGAACCTCCGACCTATGATCGGAGTCTCTCCTGAGTGACATCGTAATGAGGCCCTTAATATTTGTTACCAAGTTGATAAAACAAACTCGACAAATTCAGAAAATTTTACTTGAGAAGTAGGCAAAATTAAATGTTTCATTTGATTTTCAAGAAGTAATGGTTGCTTGAGAAAGGGGAGCAATTGTAAGTACAATTGCAAGAAAATCAATATCACTGTTAACAGAAACATGAACACTATTGACAAATAATGGCATTGACCACACTTTGAAATATGCGAATGATCAAAAAGCGGGTACTATTCTCATCTGGATGGTGCCAGCAAATTCAAACTCTAACAATTTGCAACATGTGAAGTGTATTTTTAAACTATTCTATACGGTGTTTTTGTAGGTTGTAGAATGTGGACATGACAAAGCAGCAAGTTAGATTACAGTGGAATTAGCATCATTATGATATAATACTCAAGAACCACAGTTTCTTATTTTGGGACACTTTTAGAACCATGGCCATAATATTAACCAAATAAGATTGTAGATAGTGCTTCCTTAATCTCAGGGAGATCAGAGGCAGGACAGCATGGAATTATTTAAACAAAAAGACTGGAAAAACTAAGACCGAGTGAACTCAACGAAAAACAAAACTTCATGTGTTTGCTTTAACAAAACTTCATGTGTGTGCTATAAAAGCTACAGTAGGGTTGGAGTAGACTGGAGGGGACGTGGAACGGAAATCACATTGATAACACTGGATACATAAGCACTAGTAAAGAATCGCTACTGAGGGAAATCATGGTTTTGGCTCAGATTACTAGCAAGAAGGCATACCTGCGATAAAACTATCAGATCAGAAGGAAAAAAGTCAGTAGTCTAAAAGTCGTATAATTACAAGACACTGATGGGACTAATGTTCTGTATATTTTAATTACAAGAATTGTGTTTGATATTGTAAATACTGATCCCAGAGAAAGGAACAGGTTTAAGCTGAAATGCATTGGATGTTGGCAGTTGTATGGATGAAAGACCATCCGACTCCTGCAGCCAGGATTGTTCGCCATCTAAATATGGCGGGTGGGACTCCGACAGCTCGACAGAGTACTTGAAACTCCTCCAATGGCAGGGGTCCCACCAAGATCTAAATCCAGCCCATAGACTCGCCATCAAGGAATGAAGACTATGGCAAGATGAAGAAATGTTAATGTGGCAATCAGTGAAATGTAACACAAATGGGAGGCAAGTACTTCCATCAAAATACTATCCACAGAGATTCACACTCTTAAAATCTGAACAGTAAAACAAAACAAGCATTATCAATGCCAATAGGTCTGGCTTATAACTGAAAGTACCTTTTCAGTCACCGGTATGTTTAGGTACTCAATAGGTAATCATGCATACACTCAGTCACTCATACTTGCACTTATGCATCCATTCACTTACCCCTAGACCCATTCGTGAATTTAGCCATTTACCCATCCATAAAAAAACACACACACAAACTCAGCAAGCATATGCAAGAGAAATTCAAAGAATAAAAGTAGAAAAAAGAAAACAGGAAGCTTAAACATAAAAGACATGCGTTCCCAATAACAAAATAAAATTAAACAAGGCAGAGGGCAGATGTCTTGCATTGTAATTATTCACATTGTATTGTTGTTTTAAAGTTGCACATGGGCACCACATGTAGAAATAATGTGCTGGCAATCTTGGAGCAGTATAGAAATGGTACACTATGCACAATACCATTCCGATGCTCTATAATCCCAAGTATAGTTCTGTTCCTGTGCAGATTCCCTGCAACACTTCTTAAAGCCGCTTGTTTGCACCTCAAATGAGGTTTAGTGACAGCTGGACTGTCAGACCGGACCAGCAAATTGCAAAAAATGATTCTTCTGACAAAAAAGAAGCTAATCTGTCACATCTTAAAAAAATATAAAAAAAGCTCATTATACAAGGCAAATCTACCTTTTTCTCTGACAAAATTATAAATTTGACTAATAAATCCAAGGAAATATTTGAAACTGTAGCCGAGCAGTCCAACCCTAAAAGAATGACCGCAACACTTCCACCTAGTCAGAGGCTATGTGAGGCCGGCAACTTGTTCTTCATTGACAAGATTAAGACAATCAAAGGTAGCATTCCCTAAAGTTCTAACCGCCCCCCCTTCTGCAATGTCTATGGAAGACAGAAACCCAGTCACAATGTCTGAGCTGCCCCCATTAGCAAGGTGCACCTCATGAACCTGCAGACCAAAGTGAAATCGGGCTCCCCCAAGGACCCCTGCCCTCCAAAGATCCTAAAAAAAAAATGTTTTCTTCCCTCATATAGCCATATCTCCTCTTAGCCAGTCCCTGAGTCAAGGCATTGCACGTAGCTCCTTTTAGGAGGCAATACTAGGTCCACTGCTAAAGAAAGTTGGCGACGAATCATCTATCTTAAAAAATGATTGCCCTAGATCTCTGCTACCTTACCTGGCTGCAGAGCACTCGCTACCTGCTCATCATTTCGAGGAATTTGCATAGGTGGCAGAGATTACATGATTCTGTAGTGTACAGAAGCAGCTCTAGGGTTGCTAGGAAGATCCGGGAAGCAAAAATAGTCTACTGCAGGTATTAAAAAAATATACTTTCATGTGAAAGAATGTAGACATGAAAAAACTAATCATGGTGCAGTATCAGTCTACTGTATCAGTATACATGCGACCTAAGAAGCACACCCCTACATACATTCCTTGGGAAAGGCCCAGAAAATAAATCAAATGCAAAAAAGTGTTTGGTTGCCACTAAAGTAAGTTGTCTCAGCTGAATGGTCTGTCTACTGTACACCCCGACCTTATTTTTATTTTATTTTTTTTAATGAAAAAAACAACTGCTTCGGCATCCCTCCCACAGTTATATATATATATTTTTTTTAAACAGGTTGAAAATGCTATTATGTTAGGTTTCATAAGGGTATAGAGTTTCTAACTCCTGGCGTTAATGGGGACTTCCAGCCACACAAGCCAAAGGCAAAATGATACGTTGCTAAAGGAAAAGTTATAAAAAGGGAACAATGAAAAGGACAATAAACTTGGCTCAGTTAACAAAGGATCAACCTGATCAGATTCAAATCAAAGTGGAAAACATTACGTATTCTTGTGTCCCACACTATCCTGTAGGTTTCATTTGTGCTTAGAGGTGTGAGAATTGCACGAGAGGAACAAAGAACTAGACAAGAGAGGGGGAGATGACCGAGATTGATAAAGTCTGAGAGGTAAGAGAACAAGGCGTAAGAGAACAAGGCGGAAAAGAAAAGGTGGAAAACAGCTGTGAAGAGAAAGGAGGGGGGGGAGTGAGGGAACATTAATGCGCAAAAGAGGGGGTGGAAGTGGGAAAGAAAAGGTGGAGATGGAAAGGGAACAAAGGCAGCAGAAAAAGAGAAATTGTACAAGTGTGTGAGAGCTAGATAAAAGAGTGAAAATGTGTGCTTGTGGATATGAAAAAAGGATCGTATATTGCAAGAGTCTAGGAAGTAGTATCTGCAGCCCAGATATAGATACTCCATTTTGTAATATAATTTACTACTTGGGATTGACCATTTCTTGAACCACTAACCAGTAACAACCCTCACTAAATGGCTTTCCCATCTGAAGACGTTGAAAAAGCCAAATAAGTTATAAACCCCACTCTAAAAAAATAAGAGTATTATAGCTTCCAGAATCAAGATTAGTAGCTTTCAATTAGAGTGATGGCATATCACACACCATGGCCATCACAAAAGACCAAACAGGGAAGGTCAATTTGGCTGCCAATGCCTTTAATGTTTGCTGGTACTGTGCCACAAACTTCAATACGAGATTCACAAAATGTATGGCCCTTTTCTTCTAATTTGGTTTAGCAACCGAAATATTAGAAGTGCTAGGGACTTGGCTCAAGAGAGGCCCTAAGTGAACTAGCAGAGTGCTAGGAGCGGTTCAAATCAAGCTTATCTGGCCTGAATCTCAACTTCAGCTCTATTTGAAGAATGAATGGTGGCCATGCCTTGCTACAGAAGGTGTGAGCAATGTCTTCTTATGGGCCAGTACATCTACCCACTCACCAAGTCAGGGCTTGGATTTCAATGGCTAGACTAATATTAGCAAACACAAGGAGATGGTGGACGGAGAGCTGAAACTTTTCAGACACTTACCCAGGGTCACAGATCTGGGTTGAACCCATCATCGTTCTTTAGCTCACTTCCCCACCTCAGTTCAGACCCAGCTAAATGCAAATCAGTCTTGACTCTGTGCCTCATGGGAACAGTCCAGCCCAAACTGCCAAGCCAGGTCTTTCCTGAACCGGAAACAAGCATCCTGGGACAGGATTCGGGGTAACACGCCATATCAGCCAGGCTAGCTTGAATCCAGTGGCAAAGTGACCAAGGGACCCAGGTCTGGGCATACCTTGCCAACTTAGGGCGAACAAAGCAAACACAAGGAGGTGGTGGATGGAGCACTGAAACTTTTCAGACACTCACCCTCAGTCACAGTTCTGGGTTAAATCCACCATCGTTCTTTAGCTCACTTCGCCACCTCAGTTTAGACCCAGCTATATGCAAATCAGTCTGCATAATGGCATGCATCATAGCAGAGCAGCCTTTTTATTGTTATTTAAAGATGGCTATGCTGTGTGTTGGCCTGTGTTTATTTTGCTGAAAAGTAATGTGTCCGAGTTGGGAATAGCTTGACAACATCCTCGCTGCCTTCAAACTCTGTGGTGTGAAGATGGAGGCAATTCCATATAAATGCTTATACGCAATCCCATTATATCTGGATTATCCACAGTACTGCAGTGTTAAAAGGGCGATGAACGGCTATCTTTATCGTTTTTAAATAAATGTGTGCGTACTGTCTTTCATTTTGAAAGCCAGAAAGAGTGAAGTGAAGCATTATCGTGAAGTGCTTCAATGCGTATATTGTCATATCACCTTGTCTTGAAGTGACTGAGCAGTTGTGACTGGTTTGCAGCTATGGCTGTGGACCACCGGCGTATTTCTCGGGTAGCTGCTTGAGTAAAACAAGGTGCTGGACTGCCTTAGATGCTGCCGAAGATCGTTGCTCCTGCAGTCCTCAGACTTCAAAAGCAGGTGATGGCAGACCGCCAAAATACAGCAGGGAAGATCTCAGTATGGCCCATAGCCAGAGCACTCCTTGCTTCTGTTCTGCAGATGAACGATTAGAACAGTAGAAAAAAGGCATCATGGCATATTCTAATATTCTTTTCCGTGGCCTGCCAGATTCAAAAATGTATTTCAACCAGAATTTTTTTCTTCTGTTATTTCTTAATGTAACATTGTGAGCATGTAAGTGTTTGACTCACCGTCTAACTCTTTCATAACGTATAGGTCCGCGCTCTGCTTATAGCAATAGTTAATGAAAATTAAATACTTGAGTACTCATTAAAATACTACCATATAACGAAGGAGTGTTATTATTTTTGAATAGGGAGGACTGTTAATTATTTCTTCATCATTTATTGGCACTTGACACATTTCCAGTATTGCGAAGTACAAGTGTTCTTCCAATTAGTTCACTCCATCAGGAAGTTACTAATGGAAGGAAGAATGACTATCATTTAAATATCAGGTCTGTGAGCTGCAATTGCCTTCTCGCGTGTGTATGGAATCGTACTCAATGAATCCACTTACACCATCATCGTCTTCGGTCGGAGTGGGGATTGTTGCCATGTAAAATGCAAAGGCAAATGCAGTCTACTCATTTCTGCCCAGTGGCTTTTCAACCAATTGTCACACGTTTTCAGTTTTCGAAAATAAAGTTCAACTACTTCATGCGCTTTCTTTCCAGAGTTTTAGAGGCTTCATAGACCTATGATGGAAAGCTGTCCTTCTGGCAGTACTGAAAGAAAAGTTGGATATTCCTGCAAAAACAGTATGTACCAGTTACTGAGCTATTAGGACCCCACAGTCTGGTCTCCTCTCTGTCTCTGAAGACAAATAATGCTAAGTCCTGTGGCTCTCTTAGAGTTACTGCTCCAGCATGTGTCATACTCTGCAGTCAACACTTCACCTCATCGGAGAACATCTTTCAACAGAAAGGCTCGTAAAAGTAAACTGTTTCAGTGAGATTGACTATTGGCTTTAGTACTTTTGTTGCCAAATTGACAATCCAGAGCGCTAAACCCGAGATCTCAATTCGTAAGTGCTTGTATTACAGAACCCAAAAATGAGTTGTTTTGCTATCTGTTTTCTAGTTTGCAGGGCTAGTGCTGTGAAGGAACAAGTAGGATGCAAGTAGTGTGTTAATAGTAACCGGGAAATCAAGTCCCGAAACAGAGATACCAGACCTCCTTCATTCTAAGGTATGGAGCTGATTAGAACCTAGAGAAACCTTTGGTAGATTATTGGCAAAAAACTAAACCTATGCTAAAGACCATACTTACTTCTTCCCACGTACTAGACTTAGGTTAGGTACATTGGGGTAGGCGTATTTTAGAAGCACCAGTTGAGTATTTTAGACTGTGTTATCTATGTATGTATTTTTATATGGCTTAGAAACCATACAATGCTATTACAGTACTATTTTATAATAAGATTCTCGCTGTACGCATTATACTTTGCATTCTGCCTAACGATTGTAGCAGTTCACCTCTGTTGCATGAGAAAGAAGACTGTTCAATAAACCTTTTATTAATAACGCCTGTCTCACTATTTCTCTGCAAACTGTAGAAACGAAGCATGCACAATTGACTGAGTGAAATACTTATCTGTTGTTTCCACGACTCTGAAGACAGTTATTCCAGTCCTAGGGAAACAAAGTTGTCATGTTTATGCGGTTGTCAGAAACCAATCCCTCTTTGTGAATTTGAGAAAGTTTCTAGTGACCTCTGAGCTAGCTGGCACTCACAATTAAGTTTAGTATATTCGATAGAGACCTACTGACCTAAGTCCTACGTCATATCTATAGGATATCTTATTCCAATGCGCAGAGCCTATTGGGAATATAGGAACTAAACTACATGGCGCCCAACGTTTTGTAAGACACTAATTTAACGCTAGATACTAAAGTAACTCAGTTGTGCTTTTCTCAGAAACCCCTTTTTCCGTAATACTCCAATAGACGTCTGGAGTGGGTAACGGGATAATATCCGCCATAGCTGAGTAGGACGAAAAATCCTATGTATTAGCTTTTTGGTTTGTTCAACATTGAAGGATACAGTGTTCCAAAATATTGTGCATCTTATCTTTGTTTCCTTTAAACTTGCTTTGCAAACTTTCAGTCAACAAAATGACGGATAGCGACACCGAGAACGAAGGAGCTGCAGCTGATCCGGTAGCTTTTAACATAACAGGTTTCCAAGAAACCGACGAGGACGCTATAAGCATACCTCTAAATTTAAGGAAAGCCATCACTATAAAACTTATAAAAAATGGCCTATCAGCAAGAGGTGGTAGGGCAGTTTTTGTGATAGAGGCACATGAATATCATCAGACAGAGGTATTCTATTCATTGATAGTCTTCCCTGAAGCAGATTCAAGAACACCTGTGTTTCACTTCTACAAAGAAGATGAACCACCAGCGGAATACATTCCTTTAGAGGATATTGACATTCCACTAAATTACCAAGAGCATGCGCTCTGGTTTAAAGGCACCCTAAAACATATAAATCACATTACAAGGCTCGGTCCACTAGGTAGACCAGGAGTAACGTAGCTAGCCTTAGCCAGCTACAGACCTGACCCTGACATTACTTAGTAATATACAAAATTTAATAGAATCACATAATTAAAGGTCTTTATTAAAAACACCCCAACTCCTCCTAAAAAGAAGTGTGAAAACACTAAACAAACTTCTAAAGAGAAGCGATCTCATTCAGAGGTAGGTCTCCTCAAAAGGAGTCCTCTGAAAGGAGGTATAACTTCAGGAATAGGGATAATTTAAGAAAACCCGATAGATATCAAGATACTGATACACGTTCCTCTCATACCTTTCAGACTTCATCACAGAAATCCGAAAGAAGAGGACGGTCAGAACACAAAGAAGAACGCGTGAAGTCCAACGACGATCAACACGTTCAGAAAAACAAGACTACTCAATTCATCAAAAAGAAAGTAGCAGGTCTAAAAATCAGACATGCCGAGGATCTTGAGGACACAACTCAAGAACGGGGAATGGGCTCAGACAATGTTGGACAGCGCAGCAGAATTCACCATAGCTCGCAAGAACTTGAAGGATCATCTGGAGACAGTGGACTTGAATGAATTCATTCAAGTTGAACTGCAGATACCAGAGTTAGCTCTCCACATAAGTTATATAATATAACACTCCGGATGGGGGAGAGGGGGCATACCAAGAAGAGTGAGAGCACTCTTTTGGGAGCGACTTTCAAAGGGTTATGACATTCTTCTAGCTGAACAAGACTGGCCACCACAATTTGTCAGGGAGTGCCCACATGGCGAAGACATCATTATGCCAGCCTTCTCCAACCACATTCCAATTCATTTAAAATATACTTACGCGAGGAAATGGGCAGTTGTCCAGGCTCCTGCATTATATAAAAATCATGTAGGATGGGATGAGGATTCTCCTCACCATAAAATCTAGTTAACAAATTAACCAACTGCACAAAGGCAGTATCCAGTTAAGCAAAAAGCTAAAAAAACAGGTCAGGGAGATATTATATCAACTTGAATACCAAGGGGTGATAGAGACATGCACCTAGTCAATGAACAATCCTTTGTTTCCTGTCTCCAAACCAGACAATACATATCATCTAGTATTGGATTACAGACATTTAAACTCTTGGTACAAAATACACATAGTGCAGCATTAATGAACAACATTGTGCGTAAAAAATATTAAACCACATTAGATATTTCTAACGGTTTCTTCTGTCAAAACATTGCACCAGAAAGTAGGTATTTGACCGCTTTCTCAATTATGGGGACACAGCGTCATTTCTGTAGTCTCCCACAGGTATTCAAGAATAGTCCAGGGTTATTTTCAGCTAGAGTAACAGAGTTACTGAAGGGTATAAGTTAAGAAATGGAGAATTGCCCACCTCAATGTCCTTTTTCTAGGATATGAGTTGTCATGTGAAGGAAAAAGCCTGGCAGCCAACTTTTTTGAAAAGTGTGCGCTGCTCTAACCTCCAAAAACGCTGAAAAACTTAGTCGATTCTAGATTTCCTGAATTTGGGAAGAACTTGCATTCTAAACTACGAAGAAAGGGTTAAACCTCTCTACAAATTAATCAAACCTGATTTTAAAACGGTTA
Organism: Lissotriton helveticus; assembly: GCF_964261635.1. Classification (NCBI taxonomy): domain Eukaryota; kingdom Metazoa; phylum Chordata; class Amphibia; order Caudata; family Salamandridae; genus Lissotriton; species Lissotriton helveticus. The sequence continues at coordinate 978,383,465 of NC_136057.1, read as the reverse complement.
ATTGGACACAAAAACACACAGAAATTTTGTGTTTACTCCAAACAGACATGTTAGCAACTAAACATTTACAAACACGCGTAAACGTATGCAACTTAGTGATCCGAATCATTCCAGGACAATGCAGATTCACGTACTTAACTTTTAACGAAGGTGGAAAAGTACCAATAGCTTACAAATCACACTTGTACACACAAGCAGAAACGAAATTCACTTCTACAGAGAAAATTCTGACAGCGGTTCAAACTGCAGTGGCAAAAGAGAGAGCCCTCGCACAGGGTAAGCGCTTATGGTCGTTACACCTGTACCTGCCTTAGAGGCAGTGACAAAAGCGGGCATTCAAAATGCTAAAGTTTTACATCCAAGATGGATACAATGGGTTAATTCTCTTGCTGCAACAGACGGTGAATATGTTTTTGATCCTTAATTGAAAATACAAGCATTTCTACAATACGAACAAGAATGTCCTCTGCCTACTGAAATTCTGCCTCTAGAGCAGTATGAATGTATAATTTATACTGACGGATCAGCTCAACCCGCTACGGAGGGTAAACAAGCCTACAGTGCGGCGTGCACAATCGTTAAAGGTCGTTGGAGCGATGGCAAATTCCGACCAATGGTCACTAAAACACAATCTCTAGGAGATTGTACAGCTCAGCGAGCTGAACTACAAGCATTTAAGATGGCGCTTGAGAATATGGACCGCAAATTCCCCACACTCAGTGTGCGATTCGTATTATTGTGTCCAATCTCACAATGAATACTTGCAAAACTGGATTCAAAATGGTTATAAAGATGCAAAAGGTGGCACAATCAAGCATAAACTGCTTTGGGAACAAGTAGTTAAGTTACGACAAAAACCAGAAAACACTCACGTGATACATACGCTGAGTCATCAAAGTGATGGCGTTCACGTTGAAGGGAATTCATTGCTGATGAAGCCGTGAAGGCAGCTGTGCAAACGGCTTCCGTAGCTGCAATCACTCGTACAAAACAAAAATAGACGGCGAAATAATGCAAGCTGTCAATGCTTCAAGCAAATAATAATCCACATTTGTAAAGCGCACACTCACCCGTTAGGGTCTCTAGGCGCTGGGGGCCGTCGGGAAGATTAAGCAAGCTATTGCCCAGAGTCACATGGTGCTGGGCTAACCTGCCGCCGGAGCCGGGGATCGAACCGTGATCCCCAGATTCCAGCGTCAGTCGCCCTGGCCGCAGCGCCACACCTCTCCATGGTAAAACATTACCAAAAGGGTGTCCACTCAAATACTCATACGTAACTGATGGGAACAATGTTCCGTTTGTTCTAAGCCCTGGAGTGGGGGAATGAGTTATTCCAAACATGGAACATAGATTAGGACTAATCTTTGCAGAAAATGAAGGGCTTTCCTCTGCACACGCAGGTGTTTCCGCCACAGTGTCATTATTAAAACAGAGATACTGGTGGCTGCGCATGAGGAAACAAACCAGAAACTATGTTTTGGAATGTGAAATCTGCCAAAAGATGAAAGTCCTGCGCAGACGCCCCTGTTAATTTCAGATAAACTATTAGCTTGCGTTTACCTGGACCACTGCAGTTCCTTACAGAGGGATGGTAACTATAAATATATCATGGTCATAGTGGATTTGTGTTCAAGGTTCATTTGGAGGTGTCCTCAGAGCTCGGCTGATGCTCGAACTGTTATAAAAGATTTGCGAGCTTTTAATCGGCACATACGCAGTCGGCACACTACATTCTGACCAGGATCCTGCGTTTAGCTCTCGAGCTTACAAGGAGGCCATGGCCAAATTAGGCGTTGCATGGCGGTACTCTAGTCCATACCATCCTGAGGGAAATTCGGTAGTGGAGAGAATAAAATGGGACATAAAGCAATCTATAACAGCTTGGGTGACGGGTGGGTCAAACATCTAATAAGTGTCCAACATAGTCTAAACAATCTGCCAAGAAATTCTCTAGGGGGACCACTCCATATGAAGTCCTTTTGGGGACCAGAATGTTAGTCTTGAACCTCGATTGTCAGACTTCTGTGGTAGATCAAAAATCCTTTGATATCAAAGACCGTTTGGCTGCTTTACAGGACTTAAATGAAATAAGAACGAAACAAAGTAACGTGTTCCTGAAGCCAACCACCGCAGAAGAGAGACCGACCGTCCCAGAAAGACCTGTCTGGATTCCTAAGCTTGGGGATCTAGTCAGAGAAAATATGGCAGACAAGAAGGAGTTTGGGCCTTCTTACAGACAACCAGTACCTGTCCTAGCAATCCACGGATCAAGAACAGTATTACTACCGCCCCTTGCTGGTAAAAAGGAGAACAGGTTTGTGTCCATCGACCTGGTCAAACAACATCATGTGGCCGATCATAAGCAGTAGGCCAAGTGGACTCCGCCAATGTAGCAGACGCCCTAATCTGGCTTGTATCCAAGAGGTTCAAACTGAGAGACTCAGCACCTTTGTAGATTCTGCAGTGCGAAAAGAAGGACTATGCAACAAAGCAATGGAACTTGTACCTCTTGAGACCCAAATAACAGTTTGTCAAGAAGCACCTGTCTACAATGAAGTAGCTCCGACTACAGAAATGTAACACGTGATCAAGTGGTTCCAGCGATTTCAACGAATCCTAATGCTATCCCTACAATTGACAGAACTGCCTCTGGCTATTTCATTAACTTTGAAATGTTTTCCGAGGATCCCAGCGAACCTGAAACGACGCCAGTAAAAAGAACTTTGAAAGTACAAGCAACAGACCTTTTTCATCACCTGGAAAAAATGTATCTGGTTTCCCCATGGATTGAACTTTGGATTGTGTTGGGTATACTTTTTCTTCTACTTTGGTTGACTCTGGTAATAACTTTGGGAATGCTTATAAATGGAAGATTTGTTAAAAAGGACACAGCAAGTAAAAACATCAACTTACTACTCAAGCCACACAAATCATCTCATCGTGAACAAAGAGACTTGTCATCAGTGAACATCACAGCCGTTCCTATACCAGGGGGTATAGCTTGGGACAGAACTGGTTATGACATTTTTGGCCCATCGGAGCTGTTGAAGATTTAACACCAGTTCAAGAATTCCTTGAATTACTTTGTTTCATCTAGTACCCTTTCTGATGATTGGGACTTCGAGACTGTTAATAATATGATGTCAGACTTAGAAATGTCTGCTGTATTTACAAATCATGAACTTAGAAAGTTCATCAGATTATGAACAAATGTATTGTTATAATCACTATGGTCATCATTTCTTGCACAAATCTGCAAATCCTAGAAATGTATTAATGTATAACCAATGGGAACATTGTCCTATGCCACCAAAGGGTAGCTCGAAAACATTTTTGGGAAAATGTCCATACTTTTCAAGTTTTAATACTTCCAATCCAGAATCATTTTACTTTAAAAGTTAATAAGACAGGAATGAATAGTATGTTGACAAATACCAAGCAAATTTATCCTGCAGCCTTTTATGCTCTGCTGTCTTCACTAGGTTTCGACTTTTGGGAACACAGCATTGAGACAAAAACTGTCTGGGGCACAAAAGATTGGCAAGTGCAGGGGATAGAAGCTTTATTTAGAGCCTGCATCATCCCAGAGTAAATTATGTTTTTGAATGACACTGTCCAACAGATATCTTGTCTTGGGTTAGCCAAGATAAAAGACCTAAACAATCCGTCCACACCTGCACCTACACCTGATAGCAATAATACTTCACAGGGGGAGGTCGACGTTCATACTATTTTGCATCAGAACAGACCCAGATTGGAAAAAATGGTTAATCTGGCCCACAGACACAAATAACTGTCGAGATAGATTCCTGAATAAAACACGGGGGTTCACATTCACTAGGCCAGATCCAAGATATGTTCAGAGACAGCATCCAGGAATAGTAACAATATACAGTGTAGGGAAGCTGTGCTTCGAATGGCTACATAGATCTACACTGAAGGATGTAAAGCAACACTCAACTTTACTTAAAGATGGCCCTGATCTTAGGGAATTCTTGCTAAGACCAGGAAAACCGCGTCATAAACGTTTTATATATGCCTGTATCTATGCTGCTTATAATGAAGCATGGAAGATTACGCAAGCAGAGACTGCAGAAAGAATACGAGAAATTGATAGTATTCATTTAGAGAAAACTCTCTCTGTAGTTGACAATGGGTTAACGACTGTCGTCCAGGATATATTCTTTGGACAGCATAGTATCCTCTGCTATAGACATCATGGAACAGGACTTGGTCATGTTGCAACATGGTCAGTCGCAAATACGTTATATCATGCTATTAGGCTGGACATTACAAAACCTTCGTTCAGGCTATGTGCCTTGGCTTTTAATCAATTCTATGTCACTGTTTTCAGAATTCAATCTCAATGATAAACAGATCAAACTGGCACAGAGAGGAGCAGACTATACGGTGCTGAACATTGAAAACTGGAAAGACTGCCATTAACTGTTGCTGAAAAGACAGCCACGGAACGGATTATACACGGAACAATCACTCTGCCTGTTACAATTTTCCATTTTCAATATTGCCTAAAACACATACCAGTGGGCACATATGGAAAGTTGGGTAAAGAATACATCAAGACATCCTGGGAATTACCATACACACACAGATGTTGGTGTGGGGGAAGAGAGGTGTTTCTTAGTGGTAAAAATTGTGAACACGCACTAAGTGATTCTCTCCTTTGTCAGGGTATTAATTTACACGGGGCCTGCGATGGTTCCTATAACAACTTATCCAGCCACCTGCAAGGTTCACCAGCTGCAGTGATTGATCCAATTTTTGGACAGCTTTATAATGGAAGTTACCTCATGTTGAACGATCACAGCTGCTGTGGCATTTTGCCAGGTTTGCCCTATCTAGTAACTGTGTCAGCCAGGGTCACTTGCTGTATGCAAGTATTGTTTCCAAAGACAGACCGAGAGTCGCCGTTATGGCCTTCACTGAACATCTCTTCTATACGAATTGATACTTTAAGCAGAATTAAAGCCATTCTTTCACAAAACAACTGTGCCACTGACCTCAGCCAAAGAAACCTATGATCTGCAAGTCGCAAGGACTTCTGCAGAGATACATGCCCTCGTAACTACAAATTACCCTATACATTTCTCGGAAATGTTAAGTCGTGTCTTAAACATGTCTGATACGAGTGGTATTGTATTGTATTGTATTCTATTCTATTCTTATTCTTAAGGCTTGTATAGCGCTCAGCTACCCCCAACTGGGGTGTCCCGGCACTTGCGGAAACTGCGAAAGATGAGGGCGAGATGAAATAGCCAATCCCAAATATGCTAAGGGAGGCTGAAGAGCCAAGTCTTCAGAGCCTTTCGGAAGATGAGTTCCGATTTTGCTTTCCTGATGTGATCAGGCATGGGATTCCACAACTGCGCTATATGCAAGAGTAAGTTCCTTGAATGTGGTTCTTCTCTTAATAGGCAGCCAGTGAAGACTACACAGATGAGGAGATATGTGATGTCTTAATGGGATGTTCCTAATAAGCCTGGCCGCTGCGTTCTGCACTATTTGCAGTTTTCTAAGCAGGTGTGCTGATAGCCCCAGGTACAGACTATTTGCATAGTCAAGTTGTGATGTGATTACCGCATGGACTATTGTTTGCCTGCAGTCCATTGGTAGGTAGTGAAGAAATCTTCTGAGGGCCTTCATTTTCCAGAAGCAAGAGGAAGAAACTTGACCAATTTTAGTCTTACATGGCAGGGAGGTGTCGATTTTAAAACCTAGATTCCTGGCAGACGAGACAGGAATAGGAGGGGGATTTAATTCTGAAGGCCACCAAAGATCTGCTGGAGGAGGTGAGGGCTGATTGAAAAATAGCACCTCCGTTTTATCTGTGTTTAGCTTTAGGTAGTTAGCTGTCATCCATATTGAGATATCCATAAGACACTGCCTACAATTGTACATGTATTTAAGACAGTATTTTCGGGACTGTTAGCACCTTTTGAAGCAGTCCTAGGAATCTTTCCAAACTTCGTGCACTCTGTGTTTGGCGGATTGCCTCTCATTTTGGTACTCGCTGCAGGGATACTATTTTTGCTCCTACTGCTGCGATATGGCAAGTCAATCCACAAGCGACACCCAGTTCACTATGGAGACAACTCTACTGGCGAAGGAGTGTTGTGAGCACATCGTCCAAATTTTGAGACTACCTCGTTTAAGAGAATTAAATACCACAAGGTTTCTGTCATTCAGACCAATTTGGCAAGATTGCATCTTACCTGTTCTGCGCTGCCTACTATGCGGAGAAGAATGCGTGCAAGACACTTGTCTGACACTTCCATCAGTCATGCCAACAGATGTTGATACTTTGCTTGAACCAGTAACGGCCCATGCATTGCGTTGTCCCCAGCGGCTACCAATTCTGATGACAGCATTCATTGAGATCTCACAGATGCAAAACGCTGATGGTGAGGTACGAGAGGAAACAGGCACACAGGTATAATCCACTACGAACATTGCTAATGCGACCAATGCTGACGACGATGCTTCACATCTATGTGCGGTTGATCTTCTTAATGAGGTAATCCAACTCTCACCTACAATGGTAGATTACTTTTTTACAGACTTAGAAGATTTGATGTTTTCTCCAAACAATAACACTGACTTTTGATTTGGCACACAGTGTACTGAGAGACTCTGAATTCGAACTTCATTTTTCAAAACAAAGTTCTAATTTTGGAACTCTTTTTTTCTATGATTATTACTTTTTCCAAATGTGTGTTTTTTCATTTTTTGGCACACAGTAATCTGCTTAAAGTAGAACTATTCATAGAGAACTAGAATTCTTTGAAAAACTTCCAGAGACAATATTTGACCTTGTCCTCATACCAACAGTTATATGTATTATGACATGAAATGGTTTCGGCACCTTTTCTTTTCTGTATTTACGAGCCATTTCATAAATGTATTTTCGTGATTCATTCAGATAGCATTTTTAAAAATGTCAACTATATGCTTAGAATGAAACATTGCTTAAATGCGTACAGCACAAATGCTCTCTTCATGTACAACCAGTACCATTGCATTTTTCGTACATAAGAAAGTGGATGGGTGTTGTATTGCGTTTTAGATTCCGAATGGATTTTCCCTATTCATACCCTTATATAGGTACAATTCACGTTGCCCTTATATAGGCATACAAATCAAGCCCTTATATATGCATAGCCCATGCTACCCAAATACAGGCATGGCTACTTCCATCCGTTCACCAAACGTCACAACGATTTCTTGGAAAACCAGCTTAAGCCGTTAGGGACTTCCCCGTGCTTGAATATTGATTTCTCCAAGAACTCATTAATTTTACGATGAACATCTATTCCTTAGCAGGGCTCGAAAAATCAAAAAAAATTGTGCTAGTCCTGCGGAACAAGTACCTTAAAAAATGTACTCTACCTAACTGCAACCTACATGACCTCCGTCTGTGAAAGCGGAGCAAATGTGACAAGATAACAAGATGTAAATGCATCTTTATTGCTCATTAACTTTGTGAGCAATAAAAATGCCTTTAAATCTTGTTATCTTGTCACATTTGCTCCGTTTTCACAGACAGAGGACAAAAGTTGGTTTGTTTTCGTACTCGGCAGAAAGGAGAGTTGGACCTAAAAACAGCTTGACCTGGTTAAATTTAGCTCGACTATGCGAGCGGAATTTTCGAGCCCTGCTTAGGGTTTGATTCATGACGTTCATATGCTCGACTTTACGTCAAACATGGCATTCCTAAACACCTTCAATGTATAAATATACCTTCACTTGCTATGGCAAAGCACGGTGGTTCGGAGCAGTTTGATGACCTTCTTGCCCGAAGCAGCTCGCTACAGCAAGTGCCGAAGGAAGCTGACTCTCCAGCTGACGCACTGCTCAGGAAGCTGCCCTCCTCTGCTGGGAAATCCAGCTCCAGTATTTCTGACTCCCCTTGCGGGGTGTTGGAAAATCAAGTCCCGAAACAGAGATACCAGACCTCCTTCATTCTAAGGTATGGAGCTGATTAGAACCTAGAGAAACCTTTGGTAGATTATTGGCAAAAAACTAAACCTATGCTAAAGACCATACTTACTTCTTCCCACGTACTAGACTTAGGTTAGGTACATTGGGGTAGGCGTATTTTAGAAGCACCAATTGAGTATTTTAGCCTTTGTTATTTATGTATGTATTTTTATATGGCTTAGAAACCATACAATGCTATTACAGTATTATTTTATAATATGATTCTCGCTGTACGCATTATACTTTGTATTCTGCCTAACGATTGTAGCAGTTCACCTCTCTTGAATGAGAAAGAAGACTGTTCAATAAACCTTTTATTGAAAACGCCTGTCTCACTATTTCTCTGCAAACTCTGTAGAAACGAAGCATGCACGATTGACTGAGTGAAATACTTATCTATTGTTTCCACGACTCTGAAGATAGTTATTCCAGTCCTAGGGAAACAAGGTTGTTATGTTTATGCAGTTGTCAGAAACGAATCCCTTCTTGTGAATTCGAGTGACCTCTGAGCTAGCTGGCACTCACAATTAAGTTTAGTATATTCGATTGAGACCTTCTGACCTAAGTCCTACGTCATATCTATGGGATGTATTATTCCAATGTGCAGAGTCTATTGGGAATATAGGAACTACACTACAGTACTCACTGTTGCAGCTCCTCATCTGCAGCCTTGGGGTGGAAGTTGGGGAGGGCATTGCGCTGTGCAGCAGCATTCGGTCTTGGGTGGCCCTCAAGGCAGAGTACAAACAGGTGTAATGATGTGGCAGTTTCAGCCTCTCAGCCGAATCCTTCATGATGGTGTCTTTCTGGCAATTTTGGCCTCTGGGCGGATCAAGGCTTTCACTTTCATTAGCGACATGGAGCTCACTTACTAAATCATCAGTGGCAGCAACAGTCTCTTAAGCATGCAGCACACCGCTGGACAAAACAGGGTACTTATTCTTGTACAGTCTTATGCACCTCGCAAGGAAACTGCTCAGCACAACCGGGAGCAGATGGACGATCACGCAAGACACTCCTGCCTTCGCCTCTTCTCTTAGACAATCTCTCCTCCTGCATGGCCAGGTACACTCCCTTCTCTCAGGAGGTAGGTACGCTTCTAGGAGCTTCAGACAGAACCTCAAAACCTTCACCAGATAGTGCTAATATCCAGGTGAAGGGTCCTCATCAATGGGACACTGGCTGTCAAGGCACAGCAGCTCATCAATTACTCTGCAGAACTCCTTGGAGGAGAAGACCCTGGAGCTGGAACAACGTTGGGTGGTTTGGATCCCACATTTTACACACATTTTGCAGATAGGAGATATGGATCCACGGTCTCAGATTTCAGAACCAATTTGTGTTCCTCTCTTTCAAATTTTATTTACAAGCTGCTCTACAGACACATCCTTTGTGCAATCTGATGGCTCTCAAAGCTGAAAGTGATATTGCTTGCTCCAGTCAGGAGTAGCAAAACATGGGCACAAAGCAGTGTGAGATCTCTGCACCTGGCTGTCATCAGTCTTCCTCAAGCAGTAATCAGGGACAGACAAATGGGCAGAGCCCACCTAAAAACGTCCTAATCTTGACAGAAACAGGAGTTCTACGTTTCACCCTTAACATCTACCAAATAGCAGTGCTAAGGAAGAACTAATCTGTAAACCCATAGCAAGCAATGTCCTTACTGAATTTCTAAATTGAGTCCTATCTACATCCTCCCTCGATTCAGTGTCCGGACCTCCACCTACAGGAATGCAAAAAAATCAGTTCCACTGTCTGGAGGAAAATGTCCTCATCCTCCATCTTGTGCTGTGCGAAAAAACAGGTGCATTCAAATGGATCCCGCCGACCGCAGTATTCAGATTTGCACAACATACAGAGTCTTACTACCATACATGCTCTACACACTCACTGCACTTCACTTGACGAGCACACAGGATGCTAGGTTATTGGTTTCACATAACAGCAGACATTTACACAAGAGGAGCCAATAGGCTTTCCTTGCCTTAACACAGAGAAAACTGTAGTTTCACGCAACCGATTCAAAGAACACGGTATGCTGCCAGGACCTCTTTATGCAAGGTACCCAGGAATGGACGGAAGGCTTGGCGCCCCCTAGCAGGTCAAAGAATAGGGCCTCGTTCTCTTGTTAGCAAGGATGGGTCAAGGCTTAGACACACATGCTAGATTAGCATTATGCAAGGGCCAAATAAAACTAAGGATTGGTCACACACCCAATGGGACACTACAACCGGAGTACATGCAAGGCACATTCCCATCCCCTCCCCATTTCCATTCCAACAATAATTACTCACTGCTCCAATGTCAAATGATTTTCACAGCTGTATTTGAAAACCAGTTTAAAACATGTGAATTGAGAATCTTTGTGGAGTATTCTTTAACAGCAGGCAGTGCCCTGGAAGCTTGAGAATCACAACTTTCACGTGACATGAGGTAGATGAAAGGGAAACAATGCCAGAAAAAAAGTTTGAACTCGCACAAAAAAGGCAGGCACGTGATCAACAGAAAAACAAAAATCACAAAAAAGTAACAGCCGAAAAGTACTAAGGAAGTATTAAGGTTCAATGACATACATCTAAACTCTCAAGCTTTACATGGTCACTAAAACCCTTTAATACCCTAAGACTCTGACGTAACCAAATGGGACAACACTGCCTTTAGTCTCCGAAACCTGATTTACGCTGTTGTGTCAGTCTAGAGTGAAATGTAACCAGTAAACATATCAGCGTACAATTCTGTAAACCTGTCCTTATAAATGCAAGAAGGTCAGGAAAGTCTGGGTGGTAGAAGGATGAAGCAAAGGGTTGTTTTAATTGTTGTGGGAGCCATTTTAAAGTACATTCTCTAGCAGGTAAAACTGAGATGATGTCACTCCATCATGAAACTCTCCCGCAGCACTGCGGTACACAGTTTTTTCCTGCCGCTTAGGAAGCCCACACGGTGTGTTTGCGTGTGTGTTCCAATAAAACCTAATGATTACATTCATTTAACATCAACCTGTTGTTTCTCTTTTTATGGCCGATTAATCGTCTTAAAAATCCGCATACTGTTACAAAATGATATACTTTAATTACACTGTGAATTATTGCAGCAATATGGCTGGGTTCCCTCTGCACATACTTTCTAACAGTGGCTTTTGCACACCATTTATATTTAATAAACCTTCTGCAACTGATTAATAAGCATAGGCATAGGCAAAGACAAAGACAAAGAATGCTCACAGAACAAAGGCCGCTCTCTTCCAGTGAGTGCACTCCTCTCAGGCATTTCCATAATAGATGTTCCAGGCACGTAACATTTACGTCCTACAGTCTTTATTTAGACTACCTCGCTGGATTTCCTAAATGATTGCCGGGCTAAAGCAGTGACTCACTCATGAATCTCTTCTACGGTAACAAGTCCTATAGATGTAACCCTTTGTTCAGAGAAGCTGAATCATTGCCTCTTCGCTGTTAAATAACAAGCATTTACAATGCAATGGTTTCGCCTTTGGAAAAGTTAGAGCAGCGCAGCTATGCAGTTTAAATTCCCTTTATTGGTATGTCCGTGTGCTACATACAGCACCTGGTTACACTAGTGTGCTAGGTCCTTTAACGGTAAAATACACTCAATCTAATCACCCTACAAATGGGGTGCCAAATAGCACAGCTGAACGCCTTGCGCCAATATACTGTGTGATTCTTGACAAAAAAAATCACATAATCTCCCTGGGCCTAAAAAACATGCCTCCTCCCCTCTATTATATAATCCAAGGGCTCCAACTGCCGTGGCCAAGTTTGTGCTTCTTAAAACTGCACAAAAGTGCCTTTAGGGTTCAGAGAGGGGCAGTGCGCAGGGGCAGTGGGCAGATTGTAGGCCTCATGCGTGGGCAGTGTGCGGGGAGTGGGGAGTTTTAAGGGTCACTCATAGGAAGTGTTTAGGGGCAGTAAGGCGTTTTTAGGGTCGGCTCAGGGTGGCAGCTAGCTACAGTAAGGTGTTATTAGGGCCCAGGGATGGATAGGGTATGGCTTACCAATGTGTATTTTAGTGTAATTAAACCACAATCATTAAATAACATTTTATGAAGCAGCCGGGCTCGTAGTAGTAAACACCACATAGAATCACACCGTCCGTAGTGCAAACCTACAACGAAGCGCCAAGAGGCGCTGGGACACGCGCTGGGCGCATTGAGGACTCCTGGTCGCTGAATACCATTCCTAGATTAGCGTAATCTAGCGCCTAGACGCCCAATCCGTCTGGATTGTGTCATTGTAAGGATCTCATTACATAATCCAGAGCACCTCACCGAGTAACCACCTCGATGATATTCAATGTATCGACATTGGAAGGATGAACAGCTAAGCCACGGCTCGGCTGGGTGCTTTATCTGACATAACCTCAAGGCACTGGAATTATGCATCGGAGGGGGGCACATTATGCAGCAGGGTTGACTGAAATATGAGGCAAGAAAAGGCAAATGGTGCAGCGTCATGCAACGCATTTGCTGATAGCATGACATCATTTTGTCATTTTTACCCTCGTTAAAACTGTCTGGGAACAATAGTCTGCAGCTCGTCTTAACACACAAACACAGCAACAAGCCTCAGAAAGGAGAGAAGACAACCTTACGAGGGGTTTCCACTGCCCGCCATCAGTTGTCACTGCGACTTTAGTAACGTTTGAAGTGTGTGAAATAGAAACGGATTTGTTTTTTGTTCGAATCATGCCATGGTGGAGCAGAGGACGAATTATGCAGCAAATGCAGCGCTTCCATAATGTGCGGAAAACGTCGCAGCCGCACAATGGCACAGCTCCAGTGCGCTGCAGGACGTGTGTTTGTGTGACTGTTTGCCTATTGGTGCAGATGTGTAGGCATCCTGCAATCTTCGCCCGTGTGCACCTGTGTGGGGTGTCGGTGTGTCTGTGTGTTTCTGTCCTCTGTGACTCTGTGTGCACCTGTCTGTCTCTGAGTAGTCGGACGCGTCTGCCCCCCTGTGTCTGTCTGTCTGCGTGTGTGACTCTGTCGTTTGAGGAGTTGTGCATGGCTATCTGTTGTCTGTGTGCCTCTTTGTATGTTTGTGTTTGAGTGTGTCGTACTTCAGTAGTTGAACGTGGGTATTGTATGTGTGAGTTTGTGTGTGTGCCTATTTGTGCATTTATGTTTGTGTGTCTGTCTTTGTGCACAGTTGTGTGTCTCTTTGTGTGTCTGCCTTTGCATAGATGAATGTGTGTGCTCGTGTTTGTGTCTCCTTGCCGTCTGTGTGTGTGTACTCTGTGTCTATGTGTGTGCTTGTGTGTGACTGTTTGTCTGTCCGTCCGCGGCTCTCGCAGTGAAGTGTGGCAGGGTCGGGGCAGTGCCTACAGGGCAGAGTCCTGGTATCCCCCTCCCCCCGGGGTCTCCCGATCTAAATACTCTATCTGTACTACCCTGAGTGACCGCCACACTTTTCTGAACCCGCTGCCCGTTTCACGGAGGCGGATGGCAACCGATTTCCTAATCCAGGCCCTCAGCTCCGTACTCTTACCCCGGCGGCCAACTTGGTGAAGCGTAGAAAGGGAGGAGGGAAGGAGCCCCGGCCACGAACAGAGCTATACAGCAAGCCGTAAAGCGAGAGGAAGTGCTGTAAGGCCGTGAAATACGCTTGACATAGAAATAAAACTACAATTTGGCGGCGGCTACTGGACAAAGACAAGCATTTACACACGGGCTCAGGGAGGGGGGACGGGCTCACGTGGGTGGTGAGATCTGCACGGTTCTAACGTCTTCCGCTGATCCTTACCTGATCGCTGCTGCCCTCCTCCTTGCTGCCGGTACGGATTTGCGGTGGGGGCGGGCACCACAATGTGCCCCGCGCCCCCTCCGCTCCACCCTCGTCAGGCTCCTCTCCGGTCTCCCTCCAGGCATGGGAGACCGGCAACACCGGCAAAGGCTTCCCCCAGGCAGGGGGAAGCGGCAAACAGCAAGGCTTCCCTTTCCCTCCCCCGGGCTGCGGGTGCGGGACTTCCGGCCGGCCGCGAAGGGATTGGCCGGCCGGCCAGGTACTTCCGGGTCGCCGCGGGCAGCGCGGCGGCCCTCGCTAGGCAGGCAGGCGGGCAGAAATCGCGAGGTGGGCACTCGCTGGGGGCGTGAGAGGACACGGACGGCGGGAGGGGGCGGGAGAGGACACGAACGGCGGGAGGGGGGCGGGAGAGGACACGGACGGCGGGAGGGGGCGGGAGAGGACACGGACGGCGGGAAACGTGCACAGGACAGCAAGGGGGGCGGAAAGGCACACGGAGGGGGCGGGAATGGACAGCGCATCTGAATTCACTTTCAGTGAAAGGGGAGGGAACGGGAAAAAACGTAACTCCGCCCTGGGAAAAAATCTCCGGAACGCCCCCGAATCTGGTCCAGCCTTGATGGACAGATCCGGCACTCAATGGCTAGCCTCCATTTATGGAGCTAACCAATGAGAGCCGGGGGACGTTCCAGGAGTCCTTATTGACGACATAGGATTTCACCTGCGCTGAAGAGCTGCGCAGAGCGCAGCCTTCGGCAGGCGAAACCCAAAAAACCTCTTGCTGCAAAAAGCATTAAATCAATATGTTATGTTATGTCAGTTTATAAAGCAGCTGCACCCCAAAGGTGTCCTGGCGCTGTGCACTGTCTCCCTGGAAGAGTCCGTCCCTGAATCGGACCTATGGCTAAACTGGAAACAACCATGTTTTCAGGCCTTTTCTAAATGATAAAAATTCCATGGCTGACCTTAGATAGCGCGGGAGCTCATTCCAGGCCGAGGTGGCTCTAAAGACAAAGCTCTTCCCGCCCCAATTCGCCTTTTTTGTCTTAGGGACAGTCGCTATCTTTGCATCCATTGAGCAGAGTGCTCTTCCAGGAACATACCATTGGATGCGTAATAAGCCTAGCACTTCAGGTAATGTAGATATTTATTAGTTTTTGATGACAACAGGTATGAAATAAAACCTAAATGGACATCTGCAATTAGCCATCTTGCAAAATCGAAAATTGTGCTGCATCTGCAGCATGACCACTTTGGTCTGGTTCAGGGCACAAGTCCTAAAATAAAGAAAAAAAATAATAAGTGGGGGAACTAACTAAATTGGGCAGTATGCAAGTGACTAGCATAGAGGGGTTAATGTGTCTCCTGCAAAGCACAACATATAACATGCAGATAATGATTTTTATTTTATGTAGATATGTATGTAGGTTGCTGCTTTTAACACAAAGATCTTTTGTTACTTGCAGTTTAAAAACTGTAATCCTTCTAATATAGCACAGTAAGCTATGGAGGGCCTGTGACTACTATAGCTTTATAGCCAGCCATTAAAGGCCCGCTCCAGTGGGTGAGGGCCTTTAACAAGGGAGCAGGACTTTAATGGACAGTACAGCCCAGCTATGGAGAGGTACAAGGCTATTAGGACATTCTGCTACTAGAGGACAGAATGTTGTAACAAATAAAACAAAGGCCTCACAGAGATCGAAGGGATTGAAATCATTTCAGGCTTAGTGAGACCTTTGTTCACAGCTGTTGCATAACAAACATTGGAATGTTAGCGCTCTGGGTTTCTGCCGGCCATTAGAAGCCCGGAGCACTCCATTGTTTTCAAAGGAGCTCCTAACATTCCAATGTTCTAAAGCACATTTTGACCCTCACTGTCTTATCCTGTATATTGATTCACAAATGTACATCATTTATTGTCAATGTATAATGTGTACGTGTGATGTAAAGTACTGTGACACACTGCAAGGGGCTGAGTAGTACTATAAAATAAATATAACAAAATAGTGGTATTTAAATTATTATTATTTATGTAAATACTGGGACAGACGACTAACACATCTGACATTCTTCTATTGCATGTATATCTCCTATATACAGGGACAGAACAAAATCAAAACCATGGCATTCTTAAGTTCTTGTGAAGTTATAACAAGCTGTGTGCCTTTGTTTCCTCTCCATTGCATTTGCATCTATGTGGTATGCTCAAATTAGCTCCCAGCAAAGAGACCTGATGGCCCCTTAAATTCGGCCTTTGTTTTGGGCCCGGCTGGAAAGTAAAATAATATAGCCTCCAAGCCACCTGCACGTTGCTGTGTGGAAGAAAAGCAGACAACGTGCAGATGTTGCTAAATATGTCCAGTGTCTGAAAATCACACTGGGATGAGTGCAGCATATTTCAGTGGAGCCCAACTTCTTAGCAGAGTGGACGGAGTCCACCCTGTGAAACGAGTCGGTGAACACAGTCTCCTGCTTGTATCATGACTTGTGCCCTGGTATGGGTAGACCTGATACCTGGGAGAGGCATGCACGCTTCTTAGTTTTGCTAGCCCAACTTCATAAAACTATGCAGATTAGAACTCAAATATTGACCTGTTTCTAAGTCTGGCTTGACAGTCCAACTATTGTCACACCTTATTTAATCAACAGAAAAATACCTTTTAGAAGCAGCACTAAGAGAGGTATGGGCTCCATCCAAATATTGATTTCCTTGACCAAAGCATCTGGCTGGGTAGAAGTTATGTGTTTCCATTGAAAGAGTGTTGGTGTTGCATTTTTTGCCTCATGTTCAATACTGCAAAACTGAGGTGATTATGGTGACAAGCTACTTCTCAAGGTTACAGTCCTGATCTATGTATTATGAAAAGTTACAACAAAGGCAGTTGTCCTGAAATATTTTTTTGTGAAAGGCATATGTGAAAGCAAATAGATATTTAAGAATTAATTGTCATTACATTGTGTTGGAACCTGTAAAGAAGTATTTTTGTACTTGAAATCTACAGACAGAAAGAAAGAGTGCCAGTGCTGGTGCCCAAAGCTCTGCTCAGAAGCCGGTGGCTGGTGCACTTAAACATTGATGCAGCGAATACCAAGGCTGGTAGTCTTTAATGCACTATCAGACACTCCCTGAGCCTTTTTATTGCTCTTGCAGGTTCCTGCTTTCTCTTTTTGGGACGATTTACCATCTTTCTCTTCCTCAGACTTACCCATCTGTGTGTTTTCCCTCTATTGCACTAAATATATGATTCAGGAAATATGTGCTGGTTACCAAAACAAAGTGCCGTGCCTCTCACTAGCCCCCACCAGGATCAAATTAATCACTTTTTACAAACCCTGGAGTAGATTTTCACTGTGAAAATACCTAAATACCTATTAACCCCTTTTAGGAGAGGTTACAAATTGTATGCATGATGGTTGTTTTCTGGAAAAGATTATGCGCAATTCAGTATGGCTGAATTTATTAAGGTGACAAGTCAATGACAGAAGCTATAGGCGTGAATGGTTGACTGAAAAAAATAGTCTAATACCACAGATCTGAACTGTTTTTATGAAAAGTTACAACAAAGGCAGTACGACTAACCTATTTATTGTGAACACCCTTTCTTAAAGCAAATAGGTGTTTAAGAGCAGATTGTTATTACACTTGGATAAAGGCTGTAGACAGGTATTTGATTATGTAGAATCTCACAGACTGCCACAGTAGTCAGGGCTATTGGTGTGGATTACAATCTCTGAAAAACCATGAGAGAGTTGTATATTGTACTCATTGTACTCATAAAAGAGTTGTATACTGTTTTCCAAGTGTAATTTGAATACATAGTTATAATCTTATGAATATATGGCTTATGGTTGGATCTTGAGAAAGCTTATGTGCAGTACAGTATGCCTGATTCAGTTATGGTGATGAACAATTATAAAGGCTAGAGATCTAACTGTTTAATTGAGATAAGTTGTTTCAGCTGCCATAGGTCATGCATATGCTTAAGCTGATAGGCCATTAATGGTCTATTGGTATTGCACTTTTAAAAAATTGTAGACAGCTATTTTCTTACGTAAACTCTCACAGATTAATGCAGTAATCAAATGTTTTGATATTTGCTACTACCTCTGAAAAACCGTAGGGATAGAAAATGTGCACTGTGATAATCTTTGTTATGTTCTCTTGGAATGGTTAAATTGTTTTGCCAACTGTAATTTTCAAGGTATTTTTAATTTTATGACTATATGCCTAATGTTTTGGTTTTTTGCTTGTTTTTTTAAAGAAAGTTCATGCTCAATATAGGAGGCATCGGATGGTTGTGATAAATCAATAGTCAATGCTATTGTGCTGGTTCGGTCATTGAAAGTTTTGTCCGATGGCATAGATCTAAACTGGTAATTATGAAAAGTTATGGCAAAGGCAATAAGCTTACTTAATCAATATAAAACAATACCCTAAACCCAGTTGACCTTTAACTGTGGCTAAAGCCTGTAAAGTAGCATTTTGTTACAAGGGATCTCACAGATTCTATGTCAGGACCGGAGGCTTCAGATTATGCTTTTCCTTCTTCACTGTTTATTATATACCAAAAACACAGCAGCCCAGAAAAGTTTCCACAAAAAATGCTTATATACATCCCAACACAGGAAAAAGCATTTAATCCAGAAACAAAACGAATTTTAACATAATCCAACTACAAATCCCATCATTCCATTATAATCCAAGTAACATCAGTCCTTCCATAGTGTCCATGACGACTAGATAGGGTGTCCATCTTGTCTCTTCTCCCTCTTTCTTCGCTGCTTCGCAGCCAGTTAAGTGTTTTTCTTTGCTCTTGGTGAATGTACGATATCTGCCATTCTTGCTTCATGATTGTGCATGAGTTTCGGCTTATGGGGGGGGGGGACTCTGATGTTTATTGCATTTCTGTGCTGTTTTTCTTTTTCAGAGCCCCTTTCCGATCGCGGGGACGTCCTCCGTCCCTTTCGCGATCTCCCAGTGACAGCCGCGGTGTTCATTACAGCCGCCTGGGGGAGCCCTTACGTCTCGCTGGTCTCGGCACGGCTTCCTCGCAGTTCGGAAGCCGCGCTGATGAGAGAGACGCTTCGGTGCCTTGCCCTGCCGCCTCACCTTTACGCCCTCACTGTGGGGGACTGTATTTGCCCCGATTAATCTCACGCCCGGAAGGGTCTGTATTGCGGTTTTACCGCGTTGCCGCCTGCGGGAGTTTGGAAGCACTTGCTTGCGGTTTTACCGCGTGTGGGCCCCGTATCAGTTGTGACAGGCTTGGTGGGGGTTCCTGAGGGAGCGCACGAAGGGGGCGGCTGAGACCAAGTCCTTAGTGAGGGTCTGTGCGCTATGGGGTTAGTGCTGCCCTATTTCTGGTTTACAACCAGGCCCTGACATCTGCGAGCCTCCGGCCTGCCCATAAGTCGGTGCTTGGGTTTCTAGCACTGTTTTTTCCCCTCTTTTTCTCTCAGGGTCTTTGGGTTTCCCATAGACATGGAAGAGGAGTATTATGAGGAGGAGGAATCTCTCCACTATCTCAATGATGAGGAATTCTATAACGCAGTGGATAGCTCTATCTACCGCTACGTTACAGACATTGTAGGGCCCATGGAAGAGCGCCACTCCACTCGGATAGTAGAGGAGTGCGCCAGGTTGGCGCAAGCGCACTTAGGCGCCCCAGGTTCAGACCCGGGCCCTTCTGGGGGTGAACCTGCTCCTAAGAGACCTTGCAAGGAGGGGATCTCGGGGGGACGCAGGGTGTGGATAGGGATGCCTTTGAGCGTCTGCGTGACGCTTTTCTGGCGAACGCAACCAACCCCACCCCTGCGCCGCCGCCGGCGCCTACTCCTTCGGTATCCTTGGGTACGGCTCCCTCATCCCCGGGGGGTAAGTCTCCGGTTGACTCGGACGACGACAAGGGTTCTGTGCAGTCTTGGCGCCCGTCCGGCTCCGCTGCTGAGTTGCCCCAGGACAGCTCGGGCATGTTGGACCCGGATGAAATTATTCACCCGCGGTCGGCTGCCTGGGCGCCTGGGGAAAAGGTGGCGAAATTCGTGGCAGGGCGCCTCCGGAAACCCTTCGGAGAAGGAGGCGAGGAGCTGTCTGCGGGGTGAGTGCCCGCGCCCCACATTAGAGGGGAAGGTCGCTATGACACCAGAACTGGATGCCAAGATGGCTACTTTTATGGCCAAGTTTGTCAAAGATCCGCACAAGGGAATAGACAGGTCCTGGCGTAGCTGCCAGGACAAGTTGCTGGACGCAATAGGTCCGATTACTAAAATTCTGGACATGGCGGAGGAGGCAAAGGTGTCAGGGGCGGCCATATCTCCCGAAGTTTTGTCAAATTGGGCGCAGAGAGTGGTTATTTTTTTGGGAAATGCCAACTGCGCACTGTCAACGGAACGTAGGCGTTCCCTCTTGATCAAGTTAGACCCGAAACTAGGGGATTTGGCCGCCTCGGAGGCAGGGGCAGTCGCCCAAGGGGGCCTGTTCGGGGACCCATTCATAAAAGAATTGGGCAAGTTTGTTTCGATTTTCACGTCCCTTGATAAGGCCCAATCCAGCATCAAGCGCGTGTTTCAACAGCGTTTTTACCGCAGGGCCGGTCGCGGTAGGGGCCACGCGACCGGCCGTGGCGGTCAAAATCCTGCCAACAGGGGGCAAGGCTCCGGAAGAGGTCAATATAATACCTCAGCAAATTACACAAACTTCTACCCTACGAGAGGCCAACGCTTCAGAGGGAAAGGCGGTTACAAGAACAACGCTGGCAGCAACAACTCCAACGGTAAGTCTGGTATCGCCGGACCAGGTTCAAATGGGCAGCCGGCTAGCGGGTTTCCCAGAGGCCTGGGCGGCAAATACTGCAGACGCATGGGTCCTTCAGACCGTGCACGGTTTTCATATAGAGTTTTACGACCAGCCCCATCAGAGGAACCCCCCTCGCCCAATAGTTTTTACTCTGGCCGATGCGCAGCTGATCGACGAGGAGGTCTCAGAGCTACTCCGCATGGGAACCATCTGTCGATCAACTCGCCATCCCTCGGGGTTCCTCAGCAATATTTTCCTTGTGGAAAAGACGGATGGGGCAAGAGGCCGGTCATCAACCTCAGGGAATTCAACGGCTGGTTGACTTATCATCACTTCAAGATGGAGGGGATCCATCTTCTTCGGGATGTACTACTTCAGAACGATTGGATGGTTTGTTTGGACCTGAAGGACGCCTTCCTCGTGGTCCCTATCCATCCACCGCATCATCGGTTTCTTCAGTTCGTCTGGAACGGTCAGGTGTTCGAATTCACCGCCCTTCCGTTCGGACTTTTCTCCGCCCCGTGGTGCTTAACCAAGCTCCTGCATCCGGTGGTGGAGGTCCTGTGGAGCCAAGGTATCCGGGTGATTGTTTATTTAGACGACATCCTCTTGATGGCTCAGTGCCCCGAGAAGCTCAGACTGCAGCTTCAGACGACGGTATCCTTGTTGCAGGGGCTAGGTTTCGTCATCAACGAAGGCAAATCGATGCTTTCCCCGTCCCAGAGCGTGGTATTCCTCGGTTTCGTCGTGGACTCGCTCAAAGCCTCTTTGAGTCTTCCGTCCAGGAAGGTAGCCAAGATCCGGCATGTGTTGCGACAAACAATGGCAAAATCACAGACTTCCCTGCGGCAGATCGCCAGAGTGGTGGGACTCCTGTCCTCTTCAATTCAAGCGATCTTACCGAGACCCCATCATTACGGGGCCCTTCAACACCTCAAGGCGCATCATCTCAGGCGCGGCATGTCGTACGATCAGTTGGTTCCCCTTACGGAGGACGTAAAAGGGGAAATGGCCTGGTGGCTTGCTCATATGGAGGCCTGGAACGGCCGGGCGATTTTCGGTTCAGCACCAGATCCGGTCATAGAGTCCGACGCCAGCAGGTCGGGCTGGGGCGCCCGCTGCGGGAAATTCTTCACAGGCGCGCTTGGTCGTCCGAAGAGCAGGAGTAACACATAAATTGCTTGGAGCTCCTGGCGGGGTCCTTTGCGGTTCGTTGCTGGACCAGGGATTCGGCGAGCTCATGTGTCTCCTGCGGATGGACAATGTCTCAGCCGTCCGATATGTCAATCACTTGGGCGGTCCTTGGTCGCGAGCGTTAGCGAATCTAGCAAAAGATTTTTGGGACTATTGGCTCGCCCATCATGTCTCCGTGACAGCGGAGTACTTACCGGGTCGGGCCAATCAGGTGGCCGATTGGCACTCCAGACATCTACGGGACTCCAGTGTTTGGAAATTAGATGTGCCGATATTCCAAAGACTGAACGAGCTTTGGGGACCGTTCTCGGTGGACCTGTTTGCGTCCCGTCTGGATTATCAGCTCCCGCGGTTCTTCAGCTGGAGGCCGGACCCTCTCGCGGAAGCCACAGACGCTTTTCTCCAAGATTGGAGTCAGGAGAGGGCTTATGCGTTTCCGCCCTTTGCAATGATCGTCCGTATGGCGGCCCTAATTCGCCGCCAGGAAGCGGAGATGGTGGCGGTGACGCCCGTTTGGAGATATCAAGTTTGGTTTCCAGTTCTTCTGGAACTTTCTTGGGATTCTCCAATCCTACTCCCCCGGTTTCCTCATCTTCTCCTCAGTCCAGAGGGAGAACCGCACCACCTTCTAACGCAGGGAGCTCTCTGCCTCATGGCATGGCGGCTTTTAGGCGACGTTGGTCGCTCCCAGGCCCTTCGAGATCGGCTGAGGATCTTTGGGCAAAGGCAAAGGCTCCCAGCACCGCGAAGAGATATCGATCCGCTTGGACCAAGTGGGTGCGTTGGTGTCTTCAACGGGATTTGGATCCCTTGGTCGCAGGCGTTGTACCAATTCTGAATTTTTTGGCAGAGCTGGCTTCCGATGGCCTGGCATATCGTACCATTAACGCAATGCGTTCTGCGATTTCAGCGGCTCATGAGCCGGTGAACGGGACCCCAGTTGGGGAACACCCTTTCATATGCAGACTCCTGCGTGGGATTCGGCTTTCATTACCGGCGATATTCCGTTCTTTGGGAAGTCAATGTCGTTCTAAATCTCTTCCTTTCATGACAACCTAACAAGTATCTTTCTCTGAAAGAATTGTCAGCGAAATTGGCGATGCTTTTGTGTTTGGTGTCCTGTCGGAGGGTTTCGGATGTGCGGGCCCTCGACATTTAGGCGAGAGTTTTTGCTCCAGATGGTGTGACCTTTACGGTGGGCCGTCGTACTAAGTCCGCTTCTCGGACGATCTCGTATCCAGCCTTTGTGGATTCACCCAAACTGTGCGTAGTGCAATGCTTCATGCGTATGAGGAGATGACAACAGAACTCTGCCCTCCGGGCGAACGACAATTGCTCATTGCTTTGCGAAAGCCGCACAAGGCTGTCTCCTCTCCCACTATTGCTAGGTGGGTGCGTTGGGTTTTACAAGAGGCAGGTGTTGACGTGAAGCAATTCGGAGCTCACTCAGCTAGAGGAGCGATGGCTTCAAAGGCTTTTTCTTTGGGTGCTCGCCTGGAGGACCTGATGCGTGCAGCGGATTGGTCCTTGGATTCCACATTTAAGAGGTTGTATTTCAAGTCAGTGATGGACATTGCGTATTTGGTCGTAAGTAAGCTTTGAACTAGCATAATCTGAAGCCTCCGGTCCTGACATAGAATCGAAATTTGGCTAGCTTAGTAACGGTAAGTTTCAATTCTATTAAGGACACGGAGGCGAGGATTATCCCTCCCAGGACTTCCTGGGGTAAGATTTCCCACCCGTACTTCAGTAAGTAACCAGGTTTTGGGTTTCTATTCTGTCTGCACTTGTTACAGTGATTGTTGATTTTGCAGTAGTTTTGAACTGGTCAGGTGGAATTGAATTCTGTTGTTTAAGCGTGAAGTTTTGATTACAACACTTACGCTATTGTGTCTCTCCCACTAGGAAATGAAGGTTCCAAACAAGACTAATATGAAGTCGGCATGACTCGGGCGAAGAAAGAGGGAGAAGAGACAAGCTGGACACCCTATCTAGTCGTCATGGACACCATGGAAGGACTGATTTTACTTGGATTATAATGGAATGATGGGATTTGTAGTTGGATTATGTTAAAATTCGTTTTGTTTCTGGATTAAATGCTTTTTCCTGTGTTGGGATGTATATAAGCATTTTTCGTGGAAGCTTTTCTGGGCTGCTGTGTTTTTGGTATATAATAAACAGCGAAGAAGGAAAAGCATAATCCTCGCCTCCGTGTCCTTAATAGAATTGAAACTTACCGTTACTAAACTAGGCAAATTTCGATTCCCTTAAGAAGGCAATGCTTTAGGTGTTAGTTTCCTCATTTAAGAAACTCTAGATGTAGATGATTTGCAAAGTGATAATCCTTGCTTGACAATTTTAGAAGGGCCTGACCGGTTTAGTTGCCTGCCAGAAACTTGTAGGAAAACAAAAATAGAACACACACACACACACACTCCTTTCCTCTCGCCACCCTCCCTCCACCCCTGCATAGATGGACTTTGAGTCAGCTCTCTTCTGTCATTGGTCATTCGACTATTTTCCACAGCATGCTTTTATCAATGACAGCACAGAGTATGGTGCAATGGGTCAGCCCACTTCAGTCATTGGTTCTCTGTGAGTGATGGCTAGTTGCCTGATCACAAATGCACTTCTGCTTGAAAACAGGTGTGCGTCATGACTTTGATTTGACATGTTCTCCTCTTATTGGTCTTCTTTCATTTTTTCTTTCTCCTTTTTATTGTGTTTTTTAGATTATACTACAGTCCCCCATAGAGTCCTACAGGTCTGCTCACTGGTTACTTATTTCATTTGCAGAGCGTTCCATCCTGCAAAGCGACCAATCCTAAACTGGCAATCTTAGAATGATATTATCCATAGGTACATCGTTGTTTACCAACTCAAAATGTCTGACACATTGCTTCTAAGCACGGCAGCCATGTTAGAATGTCAAAACAGTAATACACTATGTACAACACCATTGCAAGAAGGCAGTCTAATGCTATGTTTATTATTATTGTATGCATTCATCTGCCTACGATTAGGAGGGGGAATTTTTGTTTCCTATTTTACTTCTTTTAGTTTATCTTGCATATGTTTTTTGAGTTTGGTGAAGCGTGAATGCATGCATGAGTCAGTGAGCAGATGAACGTATGCATGAATGTAAGGGACGAGTGACAGAGGACATGTATGATGACTTATTGTGTGCCTAAACTCACCAGTGAGCGAAGAGGCACTTACAGTTATAAGCCAGAGTGTTTGGCATTGCTAATGGTTTTTATGACAGTGTGTTGTAATAGGTAAAGCACACCTTCTGGCACTTGTCACATTTTCTTGCTTATAAGACTTGAATATTCGGTGGGATGAGCCCAGAAGGCAACCAGGATGAATGTGAGTGAAGAAGCTCTGTGCCTCTAACCTGCCCGACAACATCATAGAGGTTTCCCATCATCAGCTGAGGCGTCCGCGACCAGCACGGGCCACCGAGAACATGGCTCACTTCATTCTTAATGCATGGCAGCACTCTAACTGATGCTCCGGAGCAGCCACAAATCACGGCCTGCACCGTGCTGCAGGCAGCGGCCTTCCAGTAAGGCTTGGGCGGTAGTTACTTCTCGGTCCCTCATCACTCCTGGCAGACTACAAGAAACTCACCGAAACTGGCCTACTCCCCTCTGGAGCCCACACAGCGAAGGAGGAGCAGTGCTGCAGGCCGGGCAGAGGTAGACAGGGGCGACAGTACTCTCACAGTACAGGTGCGCAACTGACAGTGCTTGGGAGAGGTGGCCACTCATCACTCTGGACCATTACTTGACCTTCACTGCCACTGTTCTCACCAGGCCGGGGGATGATCGTGGCGCACAACCCACCCCCCACACCGAATGTGCCACCGCGTCAGAGGCTTACACCCTTACAGACATTAACACAACACAGGAATTATAGATGAGCGATCTCCCTAGTCTAGATTGACCTCCTGGACTCCAGCACTATGAACTTGACAGCTCTGAATGAGACTTGGGCTGGCATCATGGACCTAGAAAATCACGAACAAACCATGCTCCACAGCACTGGGCAATGTCCCCAAAGCCTTCAGGAACCCCCATCTAAAAATACACTCACTTTAACTCCCTACTTCACGTACCTTACACCTGTGCGCATACACCACATGTTCCACAGGACCGCCCCCAAATGTCCATGCCCCCCATGCCCTATGGTGGATTTCTATAACATGATGTGGACCTGCCTTGTCATAGCGCAATTTTGGTCAACGTTGCTTTCTCTGTTAGTGTTATCCGAGATCACAGGACGGGTCCTACTTCTCAACCCCATTCAGTGCATATATTACCAACCTAGCTTTTGTACTCACTAAAAGTCGCACAGCAATGGCCTGGAAATCAGCAAATGCCCCAACTGTACACTCCTGATTGAGGGACTTACTCAAATGGGTGACTACGGGGGTCACGGCCTGGCGCTGGGTGCCTAGTCACACAGGAGAGACACCGCACAGTGATACCGGAGACCCATACCTAGAAAATCTGGCAGAGAAGACAGATGACAGACCACCGTGAAAATCTGCACCCTAACTACTAATGCCATTGTAACCTGAAAGAGCAAGCCCAGCACGGGAACGTGCACTTCCTCCTCCCTGTAAGTGCCCCCCATCTACCCTCCCACAACAACAGACACCCCATCCTCCCTCTGAAACACTGGGACACCCCGAACCAACAACGTAAATCATAAACAAGACTAGGCAGCGGGATACTCCTGCTGTGACAGAATGACTCCACGAACGCACTGTTCTTATGATTTGATCTCCCGTTGGGCATCTTATTGGGCTTCTAGTAACAAATTCCTTATGCCCGGCGTGTACAGACTCGGTCTTCCAACAGGGTACATTACATCTCCCTCGCTGATCGATAAGAGTGTGAGGGTTCATAGGTTTATCACAGGATGCAACCCTTATTCTTCTTTTCCTAGAGACTTTACAGATATACTGTGATCTGTTATGTGTGAAAATGCTGTTGTACCATGAGTGATCAAAATTCTAATAAAGAACTAGTTTAAAAAAAAATGCTTCAATATTCTTCTGCTGCTGACAAATCTAGTGCCACTAGCATATCACCCCACCTCATGATACCTCCTCTCAAAAATAACTGGAAAAAACAAATTACTTTTAAAAATTGCCATAAGAGCAAATGCTTTTTGGGGGAAATGAGTCCTGAAATCCCAAGTATAACTGTGTTTAAATCTATTGGTATCTTTATCCTAAGTATTTACAATACCATCACAGACTATCCTACTATCTTCACAAGTCATCAGTGGCTAAGTGTCCATCATGCACTATCTTGTCCATCCATGTACCAGGTTGCTCTGGTGTGCCAGAACCACTCCTGCCAAACATGCGGAGTGCTTAATCAGCACTGGTAATCAAAAGGCCAAAGTAAGCATGGGCAGTAAAAGAGAACCAAATGTTGTGCCTACAAGAGGGGGCTTATGAGCACCCTCTCATGCAGGTATGGGGAAGAATAGGCAAATGCACCATCTTTGCTAACACTACATTAAAAATTAGGCACTCTGCGAAGTTCAAGTCTCTATTTTATAATGTGTGTAGTTTCCACTGTGAGCCATGGGGGTCTGTGGCTAAAGACTTAAACTGCTGGATTGTGCATCTGACGAGCTCATCTGAGCTTCTGACACCATAGACACTCAAGTTGGACATCAAAGGTAGGAAACCTATGCTCATCCAAAATGATGTGCATGCGGCTTACAATATTTCACAATCTCAACAATTTGAAAGACCTGTGGCTAACCACATGCAAACACCAAAGGGGCCAGACCTAAGGAGTCTAAATCCCCTTCTGCCCACCCCCACCCCTAAAAACCGTGCATTGCTTTTTTGATGAAGGGAACCAGAAACCTCAAGACACTGTGAAGAGTATATGCAAGGCATTTCATATAATGGTGTAATATACGTAAATCAAGGTACTCCGTTGACACAAGCCAAAGGAATGCTGCACACTCCAATTCAATTAATACCGCAACCAGCCTGACAAGAGATGCCTTTATATATAAGGAGCAATCCACTCCAATTACAGGGTCCTTCACTTCAGGCTCAAAGAAGGCCTTCCTCAGAATAACATTGAGGGTTGAAAAACTGTGGTTTGTTCCAAGGAGCCGTAGTACTCCTGATCTATAGCACCATAAAGTACCTCTCCCTTCTTGCACCAAGGAAGTTTCTAAGGAATCAGCAAAGTGGTATGATGTTTTTATAAAACCCTTTAACAAATGCACAATTGATTGTTTCTAAAATTGGCACAAACATGGCTTTGAAAGAACTCGAAAGAATACTGGAAATTAATTTATATGAATGTCTGCCACATGGGAACACAGAGTCTGAAAGGTAAGTCACATAAAATGCAAACAAGTGCTAGAAAAACGACTCCCGTTAACAAAAATAAAAACCTGCATAGATTTAGACACATTTGGGAAAACTTTGGTGGAAGAAGGCAGTGGTCTCCTGCCTGTTCCTGCACCCTTGTCACCGCCTCGACTCCATCCGAGGTCACACAACATAACATTCGCAAAGGGTTTGGAAATCACTTACCACCTCCTTCAAGGTGCCACTAACTAATCAATGGTTTGTGATGACCCCTGCAGTCATAAACCATTGATTCATATCATACTTAATCTCAAATAGGGAACCCCTTTCACACCCCATCCTAACTGCAATTTGGCATCTGTTGTTAAACCCATTTTGCGAGTTAAAAAGACTTTCTTGACTTGTAAGAAGGGTTCAGTACACACCTAAAAGCCATTTTGAAGTCGCAAACCCTGTAATTTTTCAAAGAGTAAACAGGATTTGTACACCAAAGTTTGGTATTTTTTGTGAAATTATCAGGGCGTTTTAGGGTTCAATACCTAAACCATCAGCCCCTTCTGCAAATGAATAAGAGAGACTTTTCATGACCAACAGTTCTCATATTACTAATCTAATAGCAGAGGTCTTTCATATGCAAAAGTGGATGGCACAGCAACATTTACGGCACACCCAAGATCAACATAGCTGCGCAAAAAAAAGCAACATTAATCACAAAACGCAGATTTTGAATCTTGGAATGTATGGACATTCAAATTTGTTTACAGAAATTATGAACACGGAAAATTCACAAATTATTTGGGCATTCGACCGCCATGAGTTCAGGGTCAATGGTGGAAACAAGGGTACACTCAGGGTTCAGTGTTGTGGTCATCGGTAAGTAATGGAGGACCACACACACACCTTACCTATTTGCATCCACAGACTTTTCACACTCATTTTTTTCAAAACACAGTTTGTGGCACAAACGGATTGAGTCAGTGTGCTACAAAGGGTTTAAAAAACAGCCAAACCCTTGCATATCTGATAGCAGTATATGGGAATGGAGATCTCCCCTGAATTTTTTTAATTCTAGGTGAAGAAAATAAAACGAAAGAAAAGTGCATTGCCACCAGATGAACTCCTGTTGAGTGGTACAATAGCCACAGAAATTAGGAAGGGAATAAGAGAGCTGGAGGATTTGTATGCTCATAGCAATATACACTAGAGCTATCGAACAATGAGAGTCACCTGCCCCTTACCTTCCTTAAGTAACCTCAACCGTGAAAAGGGTACATACGGAAGGTAATGTCGATCACTTTAGTCACTGATAGCATAACTGTATAAGGCATCGTTTTAGGCTGCATACACATAACATACATGTTAGTTATGTTCTAAAACTGTTTCCATATTTAATATAAATAAATAGATGTCAAATAATTGTTCTGAAAACAAGTGATTTGTGAAAACCTTACAGATTATCCAAACGAACTAAGAAGCAGTGTACGGTCTATCACTGATGGTCTCAGTACC
Organism: Lissotriton helveticus; assembly: GCF_964261635.1. NCBI lineage: Eukaryota > Metazoa > Chordata > Amphibia > Caudata > Salamandridae > Lissotriton > Lissotriton helveticus. The sequence continues at coordinate 978,353,851 of NC_136057.1, read as the reverse complement.
TCAGGTGAACTGGAGGGAAGAACAACAAACTAAAAGAAAAATACAATTGGCATGGATACAGTGTATCATAGCAACAGGGAAATCCAACGTAAGGTGCATTCAACCAGTGATTTATGCACCTACTTCGCCCAACGTCATGGAATTAGCAACGGTAAATGCATCGGCGCACACTGCTACTCACTTTCATGACCTCCACAAGGTGCCACCAGTTCATAATGCGACTAAACCTACCTGCTGACGACAAAGCGTGCCATTAACTCTGCACTCGGGTAGTCCTGAAAGGACTGTGGGTGTCTGCAAACCGGTAAACACCCACTCTGCTAAACTATGCAGTTTTCATGTTTTCAACACAGTTTCCTGCTTTCACCTTTCCCAAGTACACAGGTTTACTTTCCTTTGCTCGGGGGCGGAGGGGGGTGGGGGGATTTGGGGGGGGGGGGGGGGGGTAAAGCGAGTTTCGCGATACACTGAGAAAACATTTTCTGGGTGAATGGCATTATCTTACATACATATTAAAAAATTTGAAATACGTTCACTTTTCTATGCCCCTTCATTTGTTTACAGTGAATGGTATAAAATTTGTACAGGAGTTGATATGTGTTCTCAATCATGTTTTTTCCGAACTAAAATCCAAAGGCTAAGGAAACCTCAACCCCCGTCCAAATCCTGTCCTGTAAGTCCAATAATGCAACAACTCACTTCAGTTAAGCAAGTGCAAGGTCTAACCCAATAATCAGCCTTGAAGCTTAACAAACACCTCCAGCAGCACCCTCTCGCGATGTTTCACCCCAAGTTAGTATATAGAGTCAAACTCAAGCCACACCTACATGGCATGTTTCAAAAGCTCTGGTTTACAGTAGGGAGGAGGTGTAACTAATGTAATTCCTTGAGGTGTAATCATGGGGAATTACCCAAACATTCTGCAAGATAACGCAGAATTACACGAGAAGAGTAATTCTGCATTTAACTATATACTTAGTGCCAAAATGCCTCCTCATGTCCAAAATATATGCATGCCTGCATTTTGCACCAATAAATAGCCCTAAATAAAAACACACAAGAATAGTGAGCATGACCAGTCGCTCGCTAAATGCGCACTTAGGGAATAGGGACCTACTATGCTTTTTGAGTTTCATGACAATATGAAGGAGGATGCCTGTTCACTGGTAACTAGCTTAAAAACTATTTAAGATCCAGGCACGCTCTGCTGGACCATTTGGAAGCCCTTCTTCCCGACCAACAGCTTTTGTAAACTTCTGTTTTGGTAGTGACTACATTTCTGACTCTCTTGAACTGGATGTTTAGAATGAATAACATTTTCAGAGAACTGGCAGGTATGACCTAACATAGCCAACAGCCAACATGCTAACAGCTGGCTGTTGCTGCGGAATAACATACTGCACCCAAGATAACGAATAAAACAAGCATTAAAAATGCAATAGGTCTAATTAAGTTAAAGCTATTTGCTTTGCTATACAATACTATTAGCAAGGCAAATGGCTTTAACTTAATCAAAGGCAAGACTTAGTGCAGTTAAATATCAGACCCATTTGAGCAACAAGAAACTCTAAGGTCTTGAAACTGCTGCAAAGGAGCTCAAATGGAAGTGCACTAACGTAGTGCCCTGATAATCTCATTGTACTGCAAAACAATTGGGTAATTAGGATATTAAACAAACACGTCTTTCGGAGGCAGGACGTTATTAGCGTTTTGCGTTGATACAGACACACATACAATTACATTTTAAGAAATACTAACTGCAACAGATTGGCACTTACATTGTAAAATAAGCAGTGTACTATTAAAGGCCATAGGTCCATACAGTCAAGACTGAGTTCCACACCTTCCCAACTGGACACAACTATTAACGTCAAACAGCACAGTGACAGACATCACAGACTCACTCTTTCAGATCCAGCGTTAGCATAGGTGGTTCTCGCTGCAACATTTTTTTGGGCTCCCCCAGTACCTCCTTTTTAATGGATTCCCTCACTACCACCCTCATGAGTACCACTCATTTCTTCAAGGGACCTTTCTCACATGCATTTAAATTGTTTTATAGCACTGCTCATACCAATGCAGAAAGTTAGAGCACTTTACAAAACACCCACATTATACAGAGATAATGAATAGTTTGTGTATAATTAATTCTAGCAAATGTTATATAAAACAATAAGAATTACAAGGTGTAGGCATGAGCATCACATGTCATCTATACCAGTAGGCAGTATATTTAAAGAGTGTCTGGTCTGAAGAAAGACAAACTCAGGATTAAAAATGCACCACATTGGTTTGAGTTGGCTTTACTATTAAGATTGTATTTCTAGCCAAACTAACCCCTTTTAGCAAAATTAGGATAATGAAAGGCTGGGATAAAACATTCAGGTATAACCTGTAAAGCTGCTCAGTCTTGACCATTTCAAATTATTTCAGGAATGCTCCTGTGTGCTGATACAGCCACCAAAATAAAAGTGTGATGCCTGTCAAGCTTTACCAATCATTTACAATGCAACTGTCTCGCCTTTGCAAAAGTTAGAGCTATTGGCATTGTAAATGACAAACTTTGTATTTATGTGTTGGTTTTGAAAACAGATAAATAAAAGGCATTGTCATTTACAATGCCAATGTCTTAATCTTTTGCAAATGCGAGACCTATTTCATTTGCACACACACACACCCACACACACGGAGAGCCACACACACACACAGAGCTACACACACAAACAGAGCCACACACACACACACCAACACAGAGCCACACACACACAGAGCCAGACACACCCACACACACAGAGCCACACACACAGAGACATACACACACACAGCCACACACACCAACACAGAGCCACACACACACACACACACCAACACAGAGCCACACACACAGAGCCACACACACACAGAGCCACACACACACAAAGCCACACAGAGCATAATTCCAAGAGCCAATGTAGTTAAAAAATTACTTGTGAAGAAGCATCCGGGGCACCCTGGAGGCGCTGACAGCTCATTTGCTTACGTGCGCCCGGGGCTCCATCACTGGCCTCTCTGTGACCAATTAAGTAATCTAGAATAGATTTACTGTCATATGTCCTTGTTGCCAGTTTCTTTGTATCAGATTTTGTTTAAATATATGTACAAGTTGACTGTAATAATCTGATTTTCAAGTTCGGTACCGTGTGACCCCTCACTCCTTTCTCTGTCTCTTTACACCCCCCGCCCCCATGTAGGGTTCCCAGCGTACAATTTTCCAGATTCCAGTACTGGTAACGTATATTTTCTGCGCCACACACATTTTAGTGTTTGATTCATGGCACAGACGTGTTTTTCCAATATATTTCCTGTACAACAGTAGAACTTAGAAGAGCACGTTTTCCTGTGAAATGTTCTGAAGGACTGAGCAAGGTTAAAAGTACGCAGTGCATCGGAGGGGGAGAGAATAAAAAAAAAAGTCAATTCCTAAACTTTAACAGAATAAACCATATACAGCAGAACCGCAGTGTTTATAACCAGCAACAAGAGTCAGAGCTGTTATTCACAGAAAAGAAAACATAATGTGCATTAAGTGTACCCAATTCGGAAAGCACACTTTACCCCCTAATGTATCAACATGAGTATACATATCTGTATCTAGCAATGGGCCTCCGTGTGACGTGAACACCCACAGAAAGGCAGTGAGCATTCAGCAAAAGCGGTTTTCTTTATTATCCTAGCAAGTTAGAGACGCCGGCCCAGCTGTGCCCTGCTTTCTTGCCCTCTTTTAGGACCGGTTCTTGTTTATTCGTTCTTGCTGTGCACCGAGCACACAGCCTCCCATAAACCAGCAAAGGACTGCGTTTTGTGTTCCCTTCTCAGACACTGTACAGCCCGACCGAGGTAAAATGCACCGAATAATAGCCACTGTCTACTGTCCAAAATTATGTGATGTATGGGGTCAGTTGGGCTGCGGACAGGGGTATTAAAGGCCGAGGGGCTGTCTTTCTGTCATTCTCACTCAGCAGAACTTCGGCAGCAGACACAATGTCCCTTGGGTCTGGTGTCTCTTTAACAAAGCTTGTTCGCAGACAATGCATTCAAATAAAATTTGTTTGCGTAGGTTTGGAAATTGTCTTTTTTTCCAGTAAGGGGAACCCCAGGTTAAATACATTGGTGGAATATCTGAACCAGCATTCAACTGTATTTTGTATTTCAGGAAGATAAACACCTGCTCTCCCTAACGATATGTGACTATTTCATGTTTTGCGAAACGAAATTTGAATACGTGTTCTTAAATTTACTGTTTCTTGAAAGTCGCATAAACCGTAGATTTTCGAGATGCAGGCAGGGAGGGACGTTATACCGCTGTTCGTTAAATAACTCCACATTTGTGCCACCAATTCTTACTCCAAGCACAGCTACACAAAGCCCTTTCCACCAACGAGTTGCACTCATTCGCAAGGCCCAGGCATTAACCTACCGCAGTGCTTAATTAAGGGAGAGTTTTACTGTACACGGGGACATTCGGGGCCTAGGCAGAGCCTTTTCTGTTTTGTTTTAGATAGCCGCACGGGGACGGGGGACAGGCATGTTTTTTTAACCCGGAGCAGCTAAAAATAACAGTCATGATAAAAATGCATTAAGCCTTTAAAAATGCATTTTTGTAAAAGCCGAGACGTGCTGTGGCTTTGCGGCATTTCTGCATCATCTTTCAGCCGTCACAGACGTCACTCATTCATCTCTGTCGCAGACAACGCTATTCTTATTTACTCCATTGGTTTGTTGGAAAACTCAAACAGAATAATAAACATTAAATTATACGAGGTCCCAATTAACCATGGGTCGGATATACCCTGGTCTGGTTTTTAGAGTTAACAACATTTGTAAGTTCCAATCGGAAAAGAATTGCAAGGCCATAGAGGCGGGGCAGCTGTGGGCCTCGCTCTCAAGGAAAATCTATAAAATAATAGGCAAATCTGTGACACGGAATGTTAGGAGCAGATGAAAGGCGCTCAAATTTAAAGGAGTTTTTAATTATAACAAGGGAACCCAATGGATACCTTTGGACCATGGGCGGACAATCTATTATACAAAACAAGGGTCCTAAGGCTAATTTGGTTGTGGACACAATGAAGTTATAGACTTGAGTCAGTGCTATATCTATTGTCCCTGTACCCAGTCGGGTCAGGGAATGTTTATTCAATATGATCAAAAACAATTAAGTAACCACGTAGAGGGTCAATTCCAACATTTGATAGGGTACAAGCCTGTACCTATCCAAGAGTAAACTAACATACAGTTTAGAGAAAGTAGAAATAGAAAGAACACACAATATCAGGCAGGAAAACGTAGGAGCCACATGTCCCTTGCAAATGGTTAACTAATGCGCAAGTTTAGACAAACAGTCACTGCAATCACAATAAACTCAATGGATATGTTGCAGAACTGTTTAAAATGTCGACGACGTTTCAATCCCCTGGCTCCTAATGAACCGGGATCATCATCAGGACTTTGTAATTAATTGCCTGTTTTAATTTAGAGCGCCTGTGGGAATAAAGACAGGAGAAAAGACATAAAAATGAATCAGAGTTCTCAAATTACAGAAATTGTTAAAAAACGTCCTTCATATGTCAAGGCACATTCACAGGTGTACCACATGCTTGTCTCTTATTATGTGTATAACAACACTTCTACACTCGGCCATGCGCAAATTGGTGGATCAGAAGGGCACGAAACACGTCATTGTGCTGGCTGTTTGAAAATTAGGCTCCGGGGTGAACAAACAATTTCGAAGTGCGTTGTGCTAGGTGCCACACGGTGAGATATTACTGCTAGAACACGTCGCAGTGACTGTGCGTCATTTGTGACCATGTGCGCGAATGCATCTATGTGACCCACGGGGTCATTACGGTCAATACTATTCTCGGTCTGAGGTGCATTATTGATTCATTTTTATGTCTTTTCTCCTGTCTTTATTCCCACAGGCGCTCTAAATTAAAACAGGCAATTAATCACAAAGTCCTGATGATGATCCCAGTTCATTAGGAGCCAGGGGATCGAAACGTCGTCGACATTTTAAACAGTTCTGCAACATATCCATTGAGTTTATTGTGATTGCAGTGACTGTTTGTCTAAACTTCCGCATTAGTTAACCATTTGCAAGGGACATGTGGCTCCTACGTTTTCCTGCCTGATATTGTGTGTTCTTTCTATTTCTACTTTCTCTAAACTGTATGTTAGTTTACTCTTGGATAGGTACAGGCTTGTACCCTATCAAATGTTGGAACTGACCCTCTACGTCAGGGGTCTCCAAACCGGTCCTGGAAGGCCGGATCCATGCCAGATTTTTAAAATAACTACATGTATTTCAATGGGGATATTCAAAAAATCTGGCATGGATCCGGCCCTCCAGGACCGGTTTGGAGACCCCTGCTCTACGTGGTTACTTAATTGTTTTTGATCATATTGAATAAACATTCCCTGACCCGGCTGGGTACAGGGACAATAGATATAGCACTGACTCAAGTCTATAACTTCATTGTGTCCACAACCAAGTTTAAAGGAGGACATAAAAACCCCAGGTAAACGAAAGAACCGCAAGGGTGGATGTCTTCAGAAAGGGAGCCGCTCCGTGTTGAAAACCACCAATTCTTTCCCTTTTGAATTACCAAAACTTTATATCCTCCAGAGCGCACTTTTTTACTCTAGAAAAATCGCCCGCACCTAGGTTAATTAGCAAACCGAGTACCAAGAAGAAAAGCACACAGTTCCCCTAAGTAGAAGACTAGTAAGACAGTTGAAAACGTGAGTGAGTGAAGGCACACAGGAGAGGGATCCTCCTATTCGGAACTAGAGACCTCACACACCCAGCAAGCTAGGTGTCATGCTTCATCATATGGCCTTGCCCCTCGTCGGGTCGGCAGTGCAATACTCAACGGGTACCCATAAAGGGGCTCTTTGGCTGGGATCTTCTGTTCCTGCCGTATGGTGCTGTGGGTGTGAGGGCCCTAGGGAACAATGGTGAAGGGTGTAGATGTGTGTATGAGATTTAAAAGAGGTCGGGTAGTCCACAGGCAAATTTTAATAATGTGGTACAAAAATGACGCAAGGAGCTTGTAAATCTGCCCCCTGTGTCTGACTCGGGGAGGGACAGTCATCGGCGTGATGGAGAATGAGAAACCCCCCCCCATGCCCTAGGCCTAGACCCACCTTGAGGAAAGGCCTGGAGCGGCAGCGAATCCGATGACCTTTTCATCCTTCAGAATCCTTGTAAGGAACTGCAACCAATCCTGAGTCTATCTATAGGAAGTGGTTGAATATAAATTATTTTTTATTTGCTAACTACAATTACTGTTTTCAAATGCTTTGAATTGTGGAAGCTATAATATAACGTGTACTAGTAAAGTGCACATTCACCCGTGGACACCTGGGCACCAAATAACAGATGTTTATTTTTACGCATCCCAGTGACCTCATAAGGATAAACGTCTGCTTGTCCCCACTATGATTAATACGTGCGCCCTTGAGGCTAAACAGTGGGATCGCGAGTCAACTGGCTACCTGATCTTGGTGGTATAAAGCACTTTGCCCAAGATCAGACAGTGACAGCCTCCGGTAGCCATGACTTCACTACAGCTGTATGCGGGCGACGAGCCTGTCATGCGAGTCTCTCCAATCTCAACAGAATGGATGCGGCCTCCCACATGTCCCCCTAGTAATCGCTCACGATCACACTGTATAGTCAAGTGTGGGAGTCGGTTTAAGAAAACATATAATCTCCTGCCCCACAGCGGATAGAGGGTGGCCAGGTTATTCCTCGCGGGTCCCAGCCTCTAGCCTTTGGGCCCAGTGGCAGTCAGTCTCTCCCCACTGATCCCCGGGCTGAGCTGTCAGTAAGCGTCCCTCCACCCCGGGCACGGAGCAGAGCGCATTCTTCCTCCTTGGAGGGGTGAGGCCGGCGGGGTTCCTGCGGGTGCTCGACGCAGCTGGAATGAGTAAAAGGCGGAACCTGCCTGTGACCCTGTGTGCAGGCATTCCTTCCTGGGAGGACGCGGGCACCCGCTGGGCCTCGGAGCGAACGGGTTATACGAGCGAGTGTGCCATTTCCTTGGTTAGGGAGAGTGAAAAGTGAAGGAGAACCTCGGGAAATATTGATATTTTGAGTGGCCGTAAGTCTAGCAAAACCGGCCCTTGAGACTTGTACTTTGTGAACTACAGCTTCAGCCTCAGAGCGTAAGTGTAGGACTGCAAGTCATAGAATTCATTGGAGAGGCCCATTGCCGGGTGTTACTGGCCAGTATTCCCTATAGGACAACAAGTCCCACAATGCAATGAGCTGGATGAGTTGTGACACCCTGCAAGAGGCGCCATGAGGCCCGTCATTCTGTCCACCTGGCCTGTTTCTCATATCACTGCTGCTCTGAGTAACCTCGCTCGCCTCATCTACCTCGGATAAAGAAAGAATGACATCTAAAATTAGGTTTACATCCCCGTTTGTATTCAGATATTCTACATTTCCTTAATTTAGCGGCAAAAAAACGGATAAAAAAACCTCGAACAAGTGACGCCTTGGCGGTGGAAGGGCCTTGTAAATAAGCCCCCTCCCTTCCCCCGTGCCTTATGTGGCCTCAGGAATCAGTATCGGATCTTTTTGGCGCTGCACGCGTTCAAGTTAACCCGTGCAGGTGCGCTGTACTGGAGTCTACGGTTTATTTTGTTGATCTATTAAATCGCATTGGAGTGAGGATTCGTTTAAGAAAGAGAAAGTAAACCAGTAAAAAAAGAAATTGCCTTGGTATATATTCAGGAGCATCCGTCTTTAAAAGGATAGGTCTGCATATATAAGTGAGAACTCCGCAGCCTGCTCGCTGTGCCCCTCTAGTCTTAATGGTGCATTCCTCTGTGTGAGAATGACCTGACCCTTTAGTGAGCTCTGCATACCTCGCCACCACCGGAGGTCTGTTGTCAGACTAGATATACATAGGCACTTTTAAAGCATCCTGGCTGCTGCTCAGCACAAGCGAGCAGCGCTTGCATGTAGGGATTTGTATGTGACGTGTTTCTTTCTCTTTTTGAGCCGTCCCACTTGGATGGGCTTAGCTGGACTTCCTGCTGGCGTAAAAGGTTTATTATCTTCTTTATTGGGCCGTCTGTTTCGCCCCATAAAGAAGATAAGACACCTTTTACGCCAGCAGTAAGTCAGGCGAGCCAGTCCAAGTAGGACGGCTCAAAGAGAGAAAAGAATACGTCACTGGAAGCTCTTTTCCAATGGCTGGCCACCGTTTAGCCTAAACAGTGACGCCGGCCAATGGAAAAGAGGGGCGGGGCTTAAAGCCCGCTAGTGAAATTAACCCAAAAACATAAGATCTCGCAACGCTAGCCGAGACCTAAAAAACAAGAGTGTGGAGACTTATTCTCTTTCTTTACCTTGAAAATGGATTTCAATATGGCTTACTAGTCCCTATAAGACAATCCCCACTGAAATCCAGCCCTTTCATGTCCAGTACTGGGGACTATCTGAGGTGAAAATGATGAACGTTTTAAAACACACAATGAAAAGGGTTCAAAGAGATCATTCACAGCAGGGCAGCAGGTTCACATGCTCTGGGAGGCGGGCAGGAGGCAAAGCTGCAAGCGCACACCACGCAGCCACTTCGTCTTCACTCTGGTTACATAAGGGAGCAGGGAGTGGGTCACATTAGGGCAGAATAAGATGGTGGAAAGGGCAGGCAAGACCAGCAAAGCGGACACAAGCAGCGGGGAATAGTGTCTCAAGGAGAGGGCAGCACAAGGGTATGTTACGTGGATCGCAAAAAGGAAAGAGGGGACATTTTTTTTAACCAGAGGAGACTGAAACAGGCAAGAGACCTATAATGGGTGAGGGTAAGGAGTCGTGTGCCTCTGGGAAAGAGAGGGCACGCTTGTGATAGAGGGTGTGGGAGCATAGTGTCTGTTTCTATAAATGAGACGGTACGCCAGGACCACTAGGAAAAGGAGAGAAGTGCCAAACCTTCACAGGAGAGGAGGCAGCACATGGCATTGGGCGAGAGCAGACATTCAATTATTTGTACTCTGTGGAAGGTGAGAAGGACTAGATTGGGTCAGAAGCGAGAGAGGTGGGCCTTCTGCCAACATTTGGGAGAGCATGGAGGAGCAGTTCTGCCAGTTTCATCAACCGTGGGTAAGGGCAGTACAAGGGTCAGGAAAGGGCAAGAACAAAAGAGAGATCACAATGTCACGAAAAAAATAAACCAGGGCAAAGACAGTGGTTCCCTTCACCCTGCTCTAAGGTAGGCTGAAGAAAGCAGTAGTGTGAAAGGTTTATAGGGCTGGGTGCTCACAGCGGGAAATCTCGCTCTAGAGCCGGAGGATCTAGAACAGGACAGGGAGAGTGAACTCACTAGTAGCCATATGGGACAGGGCAAAAGGACTTGTGGCCTCACAGTATCATGGTAACCATTACTATGGTGACTGATGCTGTGATTCCTCTGTGTGTTCTAGAGTTAAGCTGGACAGTTAGAGAGAAGCCTTCCTACTGAACGGATGTACCTGCTTGCTCCTGAATAAAAACTATTAACCTTAATACCAGAGTGGAGTATCATTACAAGACTGAGCAATCGAGAGGTACCTTCTTTTCAGGCAATGAAAGATCTTTACCTGCAGTCGCTCTCTTTTGGTGCCTCCGGCTCGCTTACTGAAGTACTAGAAGCAACACGTCAAGACTCTTCACCACCAGGTCACCACAGATAACCAGGGACACCATGTTAGACCCATTGTAATAACGAGGCGGAGGCGAAGGCAAGGTTTCAAGAAGCTTTATTCCACAATAGCCCCCTACACGAAGGTGTGGTTCAGGGATCTCTCTCTGGTATTAAAACTCATTGGAACCTTTAGGAGCCAGGGTGTGGGGAGAATGGAATGTGGAACTTTGGGGACCAATGGAGCGGCAGGAAGGACAGTGGGTGCTCTCGCGCAGGAGAACAGTTAAACACATGTTGTCACGCGCCAGGCTTGGCGTGTGACCATAACTGTAAATAAACACATCTTCCTCTCTTGAGTGTTTAACAAGAAAGTGGTTATTCACACACAAAATCATCCAATCGTCTGGGTTTGTTGATAGTTCTACCAAACCTTCCCGAGATCAAGATTGTCGGACACAACCTCAGTATCAGAATGCGATCGCTAATGGTTCTACTAAACCTTTCCTTGAGACCGCGATTGTCGGACACCGCTTCAGTATCAGAATGTGAATCTCCTTCATCGCTCTGATAGAGCATGGGAGTGTGACGACTAACTTCATCATTCTGGTCCGGTGAGCAACAATTAGTGGATTCAGCCGTGGGTGGGGAACCACTATCTTGGACATCTACATTTCTAGAATACATTTTGATATTAAAGGGAATAGAACTGTGACCACTTTCAGGTTCATCATAATCAACCCACAAATCATTATTGGCACTACTGGACTGGCATTAACTAGACATATCTTTATTATCACTAAAGTGCTGGTGATGACCAGACTCTTTCCCTATTGAATGGCATTTGGCCAACCTGTTCATATGCCATACTTTGCCATCGCTGAGTCGGGCAGCATTGGTGTACAGTTTGCTGATGCAAAGAGGGGGCGGTGAATCTGCTTTCTCCTTTCTTGACTTTACTTTCAAGATGAACTTTAACCAGATCACCAATTCTGAAAGAATGTTCTTTTGACACTATGTCTGGTGTCGTACCAGTCTTTATAGCACATTTGTGCCTTCTCAATGTTTTCTCTGATGGTTTCTGGTGACCACTCAATCTGTTTGGATGCGGGCATCCAACCTAAGTCTCTGCTCAGGGGTTGTCTGCTTCTCATGAGGACAAAAGGTGATTCATTGGCACTGGCACATGGCGAGATCCTATAAGCCCAAATAAGTTTGATTATTTCCTCTTCCCAGTTGAGGTTGGCATTCCTGGACAATTGTATGTTACCTTTAATGACTCGATTGAAACGTTCAACAAGGTCATTACCTTCAGGATGGTAAAGAGAGGTGGTGAGGTGAGTGATACAGTTTCTCACCAAGAATGATTTGAATGCATCTGACAGAAATTGGGGGCCCTTATCGGCCAGTAAGTATTTGGGTAACCCTTCATTCAAGAACAGACTGTCTAAAAATGAAATGACAGTAGAACTGTCTGCACTGTGAACAATTTTTATTACAGGCCATTTGGAGAAATGATCCATCAATTACCACCAGTACGTACTTGATCACTCCATCGGGGCCTTCAATGGGTCCTGTTATATCTAAACCTAACCTCTCCCATAACATTCCTGGAGGGTTGAGGGGAGTAAGAGGAACTCTGGAGGTTTTAAGGCTTTTGAATGAGTCATTGCAATTCAAGCAGTCTCTAATCATAATTTCAACTTGCTTGTCGATTCCTGGCCACCAATAGCTGTTCCTGACTCTTTGCTTTGTTTTGGAAACACCTAAATGACCAATGTGGCATAGACCGATGATTCTGCTTCTTAGTGTGTTGGGTGGAATTGCCTTACCTATCCTGTACAGTACACCATTTTACAGAGTCAGTTCGTTCCTTATTTCCCAAAAAATGTTTACTTCATCATCAAGGCGTTTTTTCTCCGGCCAGGAGCTGTTGGTGTACTTGCATACCTTGTGCCGGGTTGAATCTTTGAGCCTGTGTTCTTTCCACTCAGTCACTGTGATCCCATCCAGGTCTGCATTGAACATTAATGCTACTTTCTCGGCTTCTTCCTGATCATTCAAGACTTCCTCATGGCGTAGGGGTAGTCTGCTTAAGAAATCAGCCACTTTGTTCCTGACTCCAGGCCAGTACTCGACTGTATAATAGTAGACCAGCAATTTGACTGACATTTTGCTGAGCCTGGGAGAAGCCTTCTGCAGGCCTAATGCTGAATGGATTTTGTTGAGTGGTTTGTGGTCAGTGCATAGATGTATGTTGTAACCCCAGACATACACCCTGAAGTAGTTTAGAGCCCACGAACAAGCAAGCATCTCGCATTCAATCACTGAGTATCTTTCCTCGGCAGGAGTCTGGGATCTTGACGCGAAAGCTACCACCCACTCATTGTTGTCGGAGTCTACCTGTGTAAGCACAGCACCGAGCCCTTTGTTGCTGGCATCAGTGGTGATGTAGCTCTGGGTTGAAAACCTTTAAGAAAAGGTGCATTGCCTATTTCTTTCTTGAGAATCATTTTTCTAGTCCCTCTCACTTGAATTCTGGCGAGTGCCTTCCTTGGATCTGATTTTGCTTGCATTGGAAGTGTTGATAGCCCTCACGGTGTTAGGCTCATCTAGAACTGCCTTGGCACACCTGCCTGTAAGTTCTTCTTTTTTAACCAATGCTACCACTTCTTTCAATGGTGTCTCACCATTTAACCACAGTTTGTCTTGGATGTTGGAGTTACTGGCATGCATTATGATTTGGTCACGTATGAACTCTTCTTGAAGTTGACCAAATCTGCATGTTAAAGCTAAAGTACTTAAAGCAGAAACATACTCATCGATGCTCTCATTTTTGCCCTGTTTTCTCCGTGAAAATTTGTAGCGGTCTACCGCAACACATACAATCGGTGAAAAATGAGCATCTAAATCATCCAAGGTATGTCACCCTACCTTACTTTCTTCTCAATTTGGTTGTGAGTTTTTAACCCGCCAAGGCAATACAAAAGAACTTTCTTTTTCTTTATAGGAGTGAAATCCCCATCTTCACATGTTTCTATGTAATTGCAGAAATATTCCTTCCACTCCTTCCATGGCATGCATGGTTCACCTTTAAGTGGAAGAAATGGTTGTAGTTGGGAGATGTTCAATGAACTTAGAGCACACATATTGTATGGAGTAAATATGAAAAACACAAATGTGGTAGCGAGGTGTTAAAATTATGCTGAATGCGCTTGCAGTGTGCACATCACTGTGAAATTGCCATCAGAACAAGGTGTAAATGTATGTGCACCAATGTAGGAGGGTGTGCACAACACCGTGAAAAGTGCTGGAAAATAACAACATAATGGAAGCGGTGGAAACAGCATACGTGTGCGTATCACTTGAAATTGGAACGCACTTATTGATAGCTGAGGCTTGGGTATAATTTACTTTACACCATGCAAGAAGGTAATGCTGAGAAGGCACGAAGAAAAGGTTGAGGCTGTGCCTCAGCGAAGGAAAGGCACTTTGCAGGGAAGGTTGCTGACGTCAAGTGTGAAATCTCCTTGGCAGGACAAAAATGCACTGCATGTTTATCACTTCAATAGGTGCGAAGAACTGATCAAACTGGCGCGGAGACACTTTATTTCTTCCTTGAAGAGAGTTCCCTCAGTTTTGCGCATGACAAGAGTTTCAACTATAAATACAGCTGATTAGGAGTACAGAATGCGCATAAGCAGGAATCCTCTGAGGAGGATCGAAGCGGTGGCGTAGAAAATGCTGCTGAGTTAAGGTGATTCACACAGTTAATTAGGGCGTACGGTGTGCGCATGAGCAGGAATCCGCTAAGGAGGATTGAAGTGGTGAGAAGGAAACGCTGGTGCGCAATGACGTGCTTTGTGAGGGGAATGAGAGAGGCGGGAACTTCTTAGGAGGGAGTTCAAGATGTGCTGCACAGGCATAGGCGGTGTGAGTGATATACGGTGGGGGCAGCGCGCTCTCAAGTTGTGCCAATCTCACCGTGCAACATCTGTATGGAGATTCAGCATCCAAACATGGTGTTCCTACGTCGCAGCTGAGGCAGTGCAGGATGAGAAGGAAGGATAACTCCGAAGTCACCGTCAGTGTTCATGCAGGTCAGAAGTTCAGGATGCCGGCAAAGACTGTTTAGTCATGAGGTTGACAGGTCCCGCAGAAGCACAATGATACTGCGTTGGGGGCCTGTTGGTGGAGTCCGTTCGTCGACACTTGTAATAACGAGGCGAAGGTAAGGGTTGAAGAAGCTTTATTCCACAACAGCCCCCTACACAAAGGTGTGGTTCAGGGCTCTCTCTCTGGTATGAAAACTCGTTGGAACCGTTAGGAGCCAGGGTGTGGGGAGAATGGAATGTGGAACGATGGAGATCAATGTGGTGGCAGGAAGGACAGTGGGTGCTCTCACGCAGGAGGACAGTTAAACACATGTTGGCACGCGCCAGGTGCGTGACCATAACTGTAAATACAACACCCATAAGGTTTAATTAGAAAAATAAAAAAAAATGTTAGGTCGAGTCCCAGGCATTGCTTTAGCAATGCTTGTTTGGCGAGATTATAGTAAGGCTTTCAAAAGTGTACCCAAACTGCGGATTAGGTACAGTTCATGTGAGCCAGCCGCACGCAAGTGACACGCCTACCAAGGCGGGAACCTGTACTCACCTGGTACTTATAGATCTGTGTTGCCGTTGCACAATATGAGCGTCCACAACCCCTGAGGAAATGCTTATGGCATGAAACGCGTCGGGTGGACAGAATTGTCGGCGGAGCAGCGAGCCGTTTGTGCTATCTTCATCCTGCATCTTTTATAAAGGCGTATCTTCAATCTTCGTGTGGCTCCCCTACAGCAGACAAACTTTTGGTTTGATAGTTGAGCGGCCCCGCCTAGCCGCAGGTGTGAGCCCGCTGCACGTTGTGCAGTCCTGTTGCAGCGGTGAAAACGAGGCAACATGTAGGGCGAGGAGGCCGATGCCGGAGTAAAATAAAGGGAGTAAGCTGCCTACGAGGCATCTCGCATCCCACTGTGGAAGAATCAACTTTGAATAATTGCGCAATGGCCCACGACCCACTTGGGATCATCATTAAGTACTTCAAGTTCCAGAAGGCCACGCAAGTGACACGCCTTCCAAGGCGGGAACCTGTACTCACCTGGTACTTATAGAACTGTGTTGCCGTTGCACAATATGAGCGTCCACAACCCCTGAGGAAATGCATATGGCATGAAACGCGTCGGGTGGACAGAATTGTCGGCGGAGCAGCAAGCAGTTTGAGCTTACTTCATCCTGCATCTTTAATAAAGGCGTATCTTCAATCTTCGTGTGGCTCCCCTACAGCAGGCAAACTTTTGGTTTGATATATATATATATATCCATCATTCCATTTACCCTTCTATGCTACCTTTTACATTTTCTTCCTCATTCTTTTCTTCTTTTCACCTTCCAGTTCTTTCATTTTTGCTCTTACCGATCTTTCTTTTGCCTCACCCTTACTTTTTTATCTCCCTGACTTACTTTTTTGTATTTGTAACCCCCCTCTGTGTTTTCCCTTTGTTCTCTTGTAATTTAAATAAAATGTAATGTATGTTTCCTTCCCTGTACATGCCAGCCCACCTCCCACGCCTCTCTGTCATGGCATCCCCTAACAGTGTTATTTATGAGTTACTTGTCTGCAAAGCTGCAGACAGAAAACGCCCATAAACAACTAGCTAATGCTTTAGTGGTACCCAAATCTCCTGCAACGGGGGCAAAGGGCCAGTCCTCGACACTTTAGCTGCTTAAGTGGGGGGTTCACTGCTCCTCAGGCACATACACATATTCGTTCTAATAAATCAAGTAAGTTCTGTGGTGCCTTTGCTGTAATTAGGAGTACTGTGCTGCTCTTTTAAGATAAACAAGCATTTGCAGTGAAATAGGTCTCGCATTTGCGAGAGTTTAACCTAATGGCATTGTAATTGACAATGCCTTTTATTTAAGTTTTAAAAACCAACATATAAATAAAAGGCAGTGCCATTTACAATGCCAATGGCTCAAACTCTAACAACTGCGAGACCTATTGCATTGCAAATGCTTGTTTTTATAACTTTATTTTTATTTTTCTGTAGCAATAAAAAACAAAACGTACAGATGGGAAAAGAAATCATCAACACAAAAGATACGATCAATAATGTGCATGGAGTTACAATAATGGAGATTGAACATTGCTGGAGATTACTAAAAAAAAACAAAAAAAAACCATACATTCGCATCGGCAGTGACAATCCAATAAGTATACAAGGCAAGACCTCCCAGATTTCCAATATCGGGGACTTGTAGTCTTATGTATCTTTACTAGAAAGATGAAACCCTATATAACATGATGTCAGGGACATTAAGTCACCCAGTAAGCCTACTCGAGGGCTGATGGTAATGGTAGTTACAATTCCCTCTTTGAGTATAGCCGAACAGCCATCAAACACGGAGAGGGGAGCAGAAAATCCTTCTCTATGCTGATACTTTCCCTGGAGATCAGGAAACAAATGCACAGTATACGTCCAAAAAGCGGCTGTGAGCAATATCTGCAGGACAACTAACTGGTAAACACGTTGTTTAGGAAGAACAGAGTGCAGGGCAGCTACGTTCTGCGTGCCATTTTTAGCTGTAAATGGAGAACTAATACGTCATCAACAAAAGATTTCAAACGGCATGTTATATGATAATACTCGACTTGTACAGCTTCAAAGCATGACTTAACCCCTTCTGCAGTTTCTTTTACAGTGAACGTCTTAAGAGAGAATGCATCTCTGAGTTATTTGGGGAGGGTGTGCCATCCATGATCAGACAAGAAGCGGAGTAGAATTACTTGTTAAGCAGAACTGGGTCTATTCTTTCTTTGAAGCGCTCATCCTTGGTTTGCCTCAGAAATCCAGTTGTTTTCTTTCAAAAATGTTTTTTACGAGGTGGTTGTGCTAGACTGGTAAGCCCAGGATGGTTCATCCACCCATGCTACTCCATGGTGCAGTTGATCCACCCATCCGCTCACTCCAGACTAGCTCTGAGGAGTTCATCCACCCATGCAAACCCGGAACAGTTCAACCACCCAGGATAACCCATCGAGCAGCTTATCTAGCCATCCGCTCCATGCCACCCCAAAGCAGTTAATCCACATTTGCTAGCCCATGGAACAGTTTATCCACCCATCCGTTCGCTCCAGGCTAGCCCCGAGTGATTCATCCACCCATGCTAGACCACAGAGCAGCACATCCGTCCATCCACTCCACACTAGCAGATCGGTTCCAGCTGTGCAGTTCAAAGAGGACAGCTTCTCTCCATCTGGCCTGACAGAATACCAGCACAAACACATTAACCTTGCAACAGAAATACAATATAATGTCAAGAGAAATAGGCCATGTTGGGGGTGAGGGGGCATGGGAGGAACGGAACAGGACAAGCCAGCAGACCAACAACATGGGAGCATGGGGGAAAGTGAGTGGGGAGAAACAGTACACGGGTAGGAGAAAGTAAACAAATGCACTCCCTGGGAGTGCTGGTGGGAAAACAAAGCTTAGGCAAAGCCAACAGGTCTTGCCTTTGGGACCTTGTGGTTTTGCCAATACTTATTGGCGATGGTAAAGAAAATCGGTAAAAGTATAATGATTTTTCCCATGCTATTTAGTATCAAGAAGAAAAAAAGGCACAATGAAATGGCTGCCACATTCTGAAGGCACTTCCATGAATCATCACTCATAGGCTATGACGCAGGCATCGTGTCCTTATATTTATTACTGACCGGTGTAAGATGGTGTATGCCATTTAGATAAGTGTAGGAGAGTAGGGTCTGCAATCCTATGATCACCCAGATTTTTGCTTTTTGCTGCACTGGTTTACGACTTTCCCTGGCTGTGGGCCTGCTAATCAGACCCACAGCCTAGCTGTTCTCTCTATCCAAATTGTACTCAGGTACTGAATTGGCACTGGGCCCTCTCCAAGTCCCTGTACCCAGGGCTGAGGTGTACCCAGAAGTCTCCCAGGGGCTGAAGCATGTATTATGCCACCCCTGGGCTGACTATCTAAACTGACACAACTGGCTGCACGACAGCTGGGGCAAGGTGGTGTACTCACCCTTTGCTTTAGATATAGTATACCTATATCTAACCCTAAAATGGACACACAGATCTCCTATCAGTCACTCCTATGGCAGGCCTTAACAATCCTGAAGGCAGAGTGCTTGGAATCGTGTGAGATGGTGCTCTGGCATGAGCTGAGCTTGTCTGCGGCTTTCGGGATCCATCCCTTAGCCGTTTCCATGATATCGCATACCATATACTCTTAAGTGCATTATAATCCTCGCGGTTATATGCCAACTCTGGTATCGCTTTATCAAAACATGTCGAGTAAGGTGTCATACGAATTGGAATACTAACCCCTCGCCAATTCTAGCGACGGGGTTAGCATTCCACCCTTCTAGAGGGACACGACATGTATGTAACCCCTAACCCCGGTTAAAGTCAGACAGAGCCTTAGCATCCACAAAATGGATGCTGCCACCGAGACACAAGTCTGCCCTCCTGCTGCTGGGAGTCCTCCCAGAGCAGGAGATAAGGACAAAGGGTTTCCTGCCAGGGGCGGTGCCAGCACCGTCCCAGACAGGATTTTGTGTATTGTAGGTAGGCAGGGCTTCAGAGGACGGTGACTGCACGTGGCACCCCGGTGCTCACTGTGCATAGGCTGGCTGGAACCAGTTCCAGGGTCACTCCAGACCCTGTGCTGGGGAAAAGCCCGCCAAGGAAGTGGGTGTAACCACCCCCCTCCTAGTCCCACCCCTAGGGCAGGACTTAGTCGCGTGCCAGCCCCTTTTTACAGGATAAAGGTAGGAACTGGCCCCCTTCCAAATCAGATCATCTTTGAATCCTGAAACTAGTTTCCACGAAAGGAACTCAAGACTTCTTCCTAAGATTTCTCCCTTGTGACTAAGGAGTAGTCACCCTGCATCCGCAGGCACCATCTTAAGAACACTGCGGTCTGCTGCAAGTCTCTCCTCCGGATCAAGACTGCCCAGCTCGACGAGAACCGGCTTCCCTGGCACCTCTGACCTCTACCTACATCATCAGTCACGCTGAGATTCGTGGGTGCGACGAGACCTCGAGGGACCGGCCATCGCCAAGACTGCACGACTTCTGCACAGCAAGCCCACCGAGTAATTTCCTGGTGAGTGCTTTGGGGTCCGAGAAGCCCCCACCCTGAGCAGCTCCAGCGCCGAAGAGCAGCCCCCCAGCATCTCCACGATCTGCGTGGGGCCCTTCTGCTTTTTGCTGCTCACCGCGTTGTTTGGCTACTAGCCTGCTGGCTTGTGGCCTTCTGAACGACGCCCGACGACATCACTGCTGCTAGTCTGGTTGCTCCAGACTGGCCCTTGCTTCCCTCCATCGGAGAAGTACCCTGGACCCTCCTGGTCCGGCTAAGACGCCATTTTAGGTCCACCGCGTGGGCCTTGCATTTGCCAAGACTTGTTGCCCAATCCTGGGTCCAGCGACGTCGACAGCAAGAACCTTCGTGGGACAGCTCGCAACTCCATCCTGGTCGCCGACAACGCCTCCTGGTCCGAGAGACTGCAGAGCCCAGCAGCGCCCACTCACCTGACTGAGGTGACTTCGCCCGGTGCCATCCTGGTGCCCACTTAATCACTGGCTAGTGATTCAAGAACTTGGTCCCCTCTGCTTTCAGGTTTCCTTCTTCCTTGATCCAGGCTTGGATCCATCGAACTTTCCTTCACTGGTCGCCTGCCAGCAACTTCCTTCTTCCAGGCTCCTGGTCCGGCAACGAGATTCCCGACGTCTTTTCAGACCTATGCAGCTGCAGCCCCTGGGCTAGGTAACTTCGGCACTTCGGTGTCCCAGCATAGCCTCACTATCCAAGGGTCAGGATCCACTGTCGTTTTCTTCCTACCAGGTCGGGTTCGCCCGTGAACACTAACTTTGCCTTTACTAGCTTCCATAGACTTTGTCCCGCATCCCGCGTGAGAGTGCACACTCTGCACCCGAGTCCCCTAGGTCTCCTAGAAGTAATCTAACGATTCTATAGTCAAGTCCTAGCGATTCCAAAGCCTATTAGTACTGTACTTACCTGCTAGTAATTTCGCATTCCAGTTTTAGAGTATATGGTTTTTCGTGCCCCTCGGGCATTTGTGTATAACGTGCTAACTTAAGTATTTTCATAAGAGTTTTGTTGTGTGCTTAGCACCCTGTCCTCATAAAGAGTACAGGGTTGTTGTGATTCTAATAAATACATTGTTTATTTTCATAACACTTGTGTGGTGTCCTTTCACTGGGTGTTCAAGGGGTAATGTGATGGTAAAACAGCTGGCTTAACACGCCCTCTAGAGTCTTAGCCTTAGACTGCTCGTATCCATGCTACTAGGATAGCTGGTCTATAAGGTTGACTTACAACCAATCATCAATAAGGGTTGTTTGGACTGATATATAGTGATCACTAGAATAGTGAACACTGCACATCAGGCCAACTTCTCACAATAAGTCAACACCAAAAAAGGGAACTTTTAAGTTTAAGAAAGCACATTTATGGAGGGACAATAGTAATTTAAAAAAGAATGGTGGGGTGTTAACAGGGTAGCTGATGGGGGAGGGAAGAAACAGGGATGGGGGACTTTTAAATGAAATTGAAGCTGGGGAGAAGTACAAACAGAGCAACAGCCGGAGGGTATGGGAGCAGTGGGGTTTGGTAGCAGGACAAAAGCACACGAGGAAGATGGCAACACTGGACGAAATTTAGCAAGGAGAAGAGGATATGAGGCAGAGATGTAAAAAAAACATATGCATTCAAATGGAGTGACCAATCAAAAGAAAAGAAAACACTCTGTCAATGGGGAAGAATACAAGTTAGGAAGCAAAATAATAGTAAGGAGGATATGTTCCAGGGGAAGGGCAAAAACAAGATGGTGTTTGAGACCTTCGCCAATCTGCTCCTAATACAAGGCATGCTTTGCGATCCTACTTCACTCACTCATGGATTATTATTGCTGGTGATGTTTATCTTTTCTTATATTCTTTTTGGGGGGTATCGGGAGCGAGGAAACAGTTGGGCACTGCAGTAGCTTCTTAGAATACCAATCCATTGACACTGCTGCATTTCAACATGATTATTGGATTAATGAAGTCACGAATGTATAGCAACTGTGTATACCACTAGCCTCCACATTAAATGTTTGAGGACTTCTTCCAACTGCACTATGCCTGTATGATACTGTGCCTTATAATAGTTCAATAAAGAAAGTTTGTCAAAAGTAGTTCCCAAAGTCAGCCGTGTAAGTAAACAAGTCATCCAACCAGAAAAGGGTGGAAAAGATGATTTGTTTCAGGGGAGGGATGAACCCAAAGAGAGGACAGAACCTTACGTAATAAGACTCAAGCAAATTAGTTTGAGAAGAAAGCAAACAAATAGGTTGACCCAAAGCCCACTTAATATTATTAATGTCTACAAAATGTCTTTGGACAACAGACACCTAAAAGCTGTCTGTAGCGGAGTTTTAGACTCCACTGAGAACCTCTACTGCATTTCCAACATTTGTTTCTTCTTAAAGATCACTGAAAAGGAACCCACTCTTCAACTGTAGTCCTTTGCTAAATCTCTTAACAACTTGGGAGACTGACAGTCTGGCTTTAATATTTTCATGGAACCTGACATTCAGACATTATTCAGACATAGGGGAACACTTTCACAATTGTGCCAACAACACTCAGATTATGTTCAGCTTTTATAGCTGCCTGGACTAGGACCTCCTCTGTATCAAACAGGCGTTTCTTGTGGTACAAACATGGATGAATAGTAAGTAATAAGGTGAATCTTGAGGAGGACAATTTCTTATAGTTGCTTTTCAAGATCCATACTCCTAAAACTACAGACCTTTGACACCCACCTTCACTTGGGCAATGTTCTAATCTCCTCTCCTACAAAGGTCAAGACTCGAGGGGTTATTTTTGATACTGATATGCCAAATACCTACATCCTGGTCCGCAAGGAATTGCACAGGAAAATGGTTTTGTGCTACTTCGAGGGTAGCAGAGGCAGGACAGATATGGACAACGGTCTGAATGGAGAGAATTTTTTTAGTTTTGTGCTTAACAGTGTTTTGAGGTTTCTGTTGTCATAAACTTTGCTTATCTACTGTACACTGTTGTGACATTTTTTGTTCAGTTGTTTCATTTACCCCTTGTTTTCTTATGTGAGTGGTTTCTGAATGCTGTTTTTCCGTCTGTGTATTTGTCTTGCTGTTGCTTAATTGCATTAGCAACTTGGCCTTTCAATACCTTTATCCGCTGTCTTTCAGTGAATTTGAGCAACTTTGTGGCTTCAGGTTAGGGTTGCCCTGATCTCTCTTTAATAATGGGCAAGGCAAGGGTTTGTCAAGAGTAAGACAATAGAAGAAAACTTTAATTACTCATCCTGAGGGGGGGCGTAGCTTGGTGCCGGTCAAGATGGTATATTAGAGGAGCTCTGTAGTCCTCTAGTCCCTGCCATCAAATAATCTGGTACTATCATCCGTGAACCACTTCAGATCTGTCATTAAGATCTGAGAGACACGGAAGGCTCGAAATCCGCGCATCCAAGATCGAAAGAGGCGGCCAGGACGGCGGAGACGCGAGGTGCAGCTTTGCAGGACTGAGAGAACTTGGCCTCGATTTGTGAGCCTGGCCACACAAAGCTTCAATCAACCTGCGACCACGGAACCCAACGTAGTGGATAACGAGACGGTGGCCAATCAACGATCTGGGGTGTGCGACCGGGAAGTCTCCTGAGCTACAGGGACGGTAAAGCTGCAACAAAAGTTAAATAACGGCAAGGCACAACCGCCGGGGAGAGAGGCAACTCCCCAGGCCGAACTGTCTGGAATCTGAGTCCCCCGTAGGTGCAGCAAAACCGTTGCTTGAGGTAAAACAGCGACGCACCGCAACTGTGGGAACAGTGTAACAACCAGGGATAGATGCGGGGGTGAACGGAGGTAAGCAGGGCTGAAGAAGACAAAGAATTGTGACACACGGAACTGGGAGGTGACGACCGGCAGCCAATTTGATTAGGCTAGCCGGGGATCATTCCAGAACGAAACCTTGTGGATTCAACATATTGAAACAGAGCAGACATATTCAACCGTGAAAGGCCCCCAGGGGACGCGGCGAACACACAGCCCGAACCACCCCAAGACGGGGGCAGAGCCTTGGCGCGGGGCTGGGGGAAGAAAAGTCTGGTAGCTAATTAAGGAGGTAACAGAAGAAGAGCAGCCATTTTGGTAGACAACCTGAGCAAGGGATCGGCGGCCTGGATTGTTGGCTCGGTGAGGGACTAGATCAAACCTCGAAGGGACATCGCAGGACAAAATCAGCTGGGAGTTCGGGCTGTCCGAGCCCTGAGAACTAAATACAAGAACAATTGAAGTAACTACGTAGCTTCAAAGAGATTCCAAGCCTTATAACTGTCGGGCCCCTGTGGAGAACCTCGACAGGCCTTAAGGGGAACGATTCCCCGGAGAAGGAGGTGAGCTGAATCCAGGTGGACCAGAGTGTATAACAAGACCTCCAGCCGCGATGTCCAGGGGACTAAAGGTCTCGCTCCAAACCAAGATGGATTAATACGCAACCCACAAACCGGCGGACACGAATACAGCAGGTAACAGAAGCACTGCAACGGGACTGGAACCAGAAAAAGACGATCCTAGTCTTAAATACATTATGAACGCCATTGTGGGGGTATGCACGTCACTGGAACATAGGATGGACTTTATAACGGTTGACGTGACTCTCACTAGAGCGGATGTACATAGCATGAGCGAGAAAGTTAAAAACATGGGACCCATCACCAGTGATCACACTCACGATACCAAGCAAATGCAACAAGAAATTAAGGAACTCCAGGCCGCGAGCAAATGGCGGAAAGCAAACTGGATGACTATAAAGGGAGGACTCATTCGAATAATGTTCGCATCATCGGGGTACCCAGAAGGTCGGAAGGACCTGCAACGTACTTCTTTGTTGAAGACCTAAAAATAAAGCATCTGAAGCCGAAAGGGCTGTACACTTTATTTAAGGTGGAAAGGGAAAACTGAAACCAGGGGATCCCCGAGACCGCTGCTGGTGAGTTTCCTTAATTTCAGAGATCGCGACAATGTATTACAACTTCACGGGTTGGATAGGACTCCTATATAGTGGCCCTCTCCGAAGAGGGACGAGGCAGGATTGTCCTCTGTCCCTGTTGCTTTTTGCATTAAGTTGGAGCCACTTGCATCCTGGATTCGAAGGGACCCCATAATAAGAGGCCTAAGATGGTCAGAACATTGGGAGGACTGCATCTACCTCTATGCTGACGATATATTTTTTTATCTGGCGGCACCCAAGATGTCAATAAATAGGGTCCTCAATATATTCAGGAATTTTGGCAAATACTCAGGGTATTCGAATAACTGGAGTAAATCGGTGATCTACATGTTAAATGGAAAGTTCCGCCCTTGCCCAAAGGATGCATAGTTAAGGAAGCCACAAATGGCTTTAAGTATCTCGGCATCTATATCACAAGGGATCCGAGGCTGTATTATACCAATAACCTCCTACCACCATTGCAACAACTTAAAAATTATGTTGTGCATTGGAAATCTCTCCCTTTGTCACTGTTGGGTAGAGCTGCACTATTTAACATGATGTCTCTCCCGTGCTTCTTATATGTCTTAGATACCTCACCCTCCCCAGTCCCAACCACATATTTCAAGGCCAGGGAGCAGGAACAGAGGGAGCTACTGTGGATGAGTAAACCGCCCGTATAGCTCTCCAAAAACTGGTGCGAGGTTGGTATGGCGGGGATATAGGACTCCCAGACATCAAGAAATATTACTGGGCAGCACAGTTAGCAGCTATCAAACCTAAGGCCAAATGTAAAAACATTGAACGAGGATGGAGAAAAAACTATGATCCAGAGGACAAATTAAAATATAAAAATGAATTAAAAACCTATCACAAACTTATTAGAGCAGCTAAAGGTGTGCATTTTAAAGAACGTATTGAAAATGCAAAAAATCCTACTAAGGAACTTTTTTCAATATACAAAGAGCTCACGGTTCCCACCAGACTTGAGGCTCGAGACACATACTCTAATGAGCTATGTGATGAGATTGCAGATTTTTTTGTGAAAAAAGTAGACTTAATACACGCTACTTTCACAGACAGCCCACATGACCATCACTCAATAGTGAGAAAGGTTCCCGACACCAAGCCCCAGTTGACAAGCTTCTCAGTCCCTAAGAGGTCTGACCTGCTTCCGATTATGAGAGGAATACATTCTGGATCCCCTCTGGATGTAATCTCCCCTAATCGATGCACGGGAGTCCTTGATGGCATGATCGAGCAGATTGAACAGCTTATCGCTCTCTCTTTCCAGGAGTGCCACGTGCTGGAGGCTTGGAAAACCGCACAGGTTATACCCCTGAAAAAGAAAGCGAACATTCATATCTCCCAACTGCAAAACCTCCGTCCGATATCCCTCCTCCCCTTTTGTGGGAAAGTTGTGGAGAAGGTTGTGAATAAGCAACTTATGCAATTCATCGAAGAGAACTCTTGCCTACACTCAACCCAGTCAGGTTTTAGAGCAGGATATTCAACTGAATCTGCGGTCCTCTTTTCCACAGAACGCCTGAGACAACTTGTTGATGGAGGGCAGACAGCAGCGTTGGTGTTATTAGACCTCAGTGCAGCATTTGACACCGTGCTGCACTCAACGCTGCTGTCACGCCTCTCAGACATGGGAATAGAGGGCCCAGCCCTGGAATGGATAAGATCCTTCTTGGAAAATAGGAGTTTTCAGGTACATTGCCCTCCCTATAAGTCATCCCCCCGCAAGTTGAGGCATGGGGTTCCACAAGGCTCAAGTCTGAGCCCCACGCTGTTTAATATTTATATGGAGCCTTTGGCACATATCCTATGGTGTGTTTATCGTCACATACGCTGACGATACCCAATTAATAATTCAACTTGCTAATAACCAGCCTGAGGAAGCCATTAATTTTTCCAATTGTATGCGGGCAGTGGCTGGGTGGATGAACAACAACTGCCTTCGCCTAAATGGCGAAAAAACCGAGTTGCTAGTGGTCGGTAAGTCTCTCTCTACCTGGTCGCAGGACTGGTGGCCGACGGAATTAGGGCCAATCCCCCGCTCAGCAGAGGTTGTAAGAAACTTGGGAATCATGATTGATGCGGAGCTTTCCTTCAAGCAACAAATTAGTAAAATCACTGGAAAATGCTTTGGAATATTAAAAACCCTCCGCAAAGTTCTCGACCTGCTCCCCTTTGGTGCCAGGAAGAAACTTATCCACGCCCTAGTCACGCCGCATCTGGACTATGGCAACGCCCTTTTCCTTGGCCTGAGCAAAAAAGGCATTCAACAACTTCAGTGTGTCCAAAATGCCGCTGCCCGCTTGGTACTGAACCTTCCACGTAGGGCATCCGGTACAACGGCATTGCGCAAACTTCATTGGCTCCCCATTGTGGAGCGTATCAAATTTAAGGCACTATGCATGGCTCATCGTATTGCCCAGGGAAAAGGCCCAAACTACCTGCAAAGACTCCTTATCACCCATCGCCCTACTCGAAATCTTAGATCCGCTGGAGTGATGTTATTCAAACTCCCCCGCGTTCACAAGTCCAGAATGGGAGGTAGCTCCTTCCGTTTCTTGGCTAGCAAACACTGGAATAGCCTCCCCTTGAATCTTCGGATGGAGCCCTCCGAAACAAGATTCAGACAAAATCTAAAAACTCATCTCTTTCCCAAGTAAATAGTATCCTGATACTTTCTAGGATTTTAGTGCAACTTGGTTTTAGCTTCATCTGGGAGCAGTAGTTTTTCAGCGCGGGGACACACCGTCTTAGGTGTAACCAGGCGCTTAAGAAATGGAAAAGGAAAAAAAAAAAAGAAATTGCACTCATCGGCCCAAGGACCACCCAGGGTACAGAATGGACAAATGGCTTCTTCTGGGAGGGAGTTATAATAGGGCACTGTACTCCAAACCTGCAAAACAAAAATTGACAGGGCCCACATGGCACTCTGTTCAGGTCTGGCATACGGCGCATGGGATGGACAAAAAAGATCACAAAGGCCACCCCACTGTTGGATTCGGATCAACTGGGTACACTGAGAAAGACAAAGGGCTTTGATAAGTGGGACCTAATAGGAATATCTCGGGAGGGGGTTCTGTCGAAAAGAGGAGCAATAACCCCCTTTTCGCAACTACAGCAAGAATTTCAATGATAAAACACAGAACGGTTCAGATATTTACAGGTATGACATGCTCTACAAGCACATATCCCAAAGGGAGAAACACCTCCGGAGTCTTCTCCGCTGGAAGACAGAATTGCTGATGAATATATGCCTAAAAAAAGCAATCTCCCTGACCTACCAGTAATTAATAAACCATACACCTGACCCCCTCATACAACTTCGTAGGAAGTGGGAAACTGAGATACTAGAACTAGAGAATGATGAATGGCAGGACGCGCTGACCTCCCCCAAGGAGGTGGCGATTACTTCCAGGTTTAAGCTCAAGATATTACACAGAATATACCTTTCTGGTCTGGCCTTGGTCAAGATGGGTTATAGAGAAGACCCGAATTGTGGGCAGCAGTGTGGTGCAGAGGCCACGTTCATACATATAATATGGGAGGGTAGCCACTTCAAAGAATACTGGATCGGGCCTCTCCAAAGTATCACAAAGGCATTGGTAATAAGTCTGGAACTAGAAGTCAAAATATGTTTACTGAATATTTGGGAACCTACAGACTTAAATGGTAAAGAAAAAACGTGGGCGACTCTGGGTCTTATAGTGGCCAAACAAAACATTGCGAGAATGTAGTGGGCAAAAGAGGCACCAGCAGTAAATGCATGGAAAAAGGACATGGATTGGTGCATTATAAGAGAACAAGCATTTGCAATGCAATAGGTCTCGCAGTTCCACGAGTTTAAGCTATTGGCAATGTAAATAATGCATTTTAGTTATTTTTTTTAACTAACACAAAAATAAAAGGCATTGTTATTTGCAATGTCAATAGCTCAAACTCACGTAAATGCGATACCTATTGCATTGCAAATGCTTGTTTTAACTATGCCGTACTGTGCCATACAAGCTTCCGCGCATTCTGAAATCTTACTACTTCTGAAACGAAGTTACACTGCAAGGTTTAAACTGATGGAAAAAATGACCATTGCCTGCTGTAGCAATCGAAACCTGGACACTTTTAAGCAAGGGAGGGGTGTGAGGTACTGACGAAAAGCTGGCCACACATTCGTATGCAAGAGGGGCCTGCTCAAACTGTCCTGATCAGGATTTTCAAAAGAAAGGCTACACTCACGAGAGCCTAAGGCTTTTGGGGGAGAGGGAGTGTCAAATGACTCCCGTCTCCTGCTGCTAGGAGGGAAGTTGAATAATAGGGTTCCCAGCACTACACTCTGGGTTTGCACAGAAAACACTCAAAGGCTGGGTCAAACAGACATGTAAGCCAGTGAACACGTAAGAAAAACAAGCACTCTCATGGAGCGCGACAACAATAACAATTTTAATTAGTTAATAAGAGTCTGCAGTGATGCAAGATGTCCATTTTTTCCATTGCAACATGTATTTTGTATGCGCACCAAACTCACATAAGATAGCGGGCACTACACAATTGTGCTGTTGGTTAAAGCAGAGTCGGGGGGAGGAGGGAGAAAATGGCGGCCGGGCTGAGGGTGGAGCGAAGTGACCAGGATTTTTTGCAGAAGGCTGAGGTTGTCACAGAGCCCTCTTCATGCAAATAATGTCGAGATCTTTCCTATTTCCTGAACCACAGCTGTGGAGGGTCAGAAGACCCTGCCGTTCACTGGCTTCTAATGGGAGGCTTGAAGTGTCCAGTCGGTCTGTATTGCTACACAGTACAAAAAAAATAATTGTGTGAGCTGCTCGCACACTGTGAGCAGCATTAAGCTTCATGGGAGCAGCTCTTGCCCTGCAGGGATGGCTTGGAGAAGAGCTGGCAACCAGAGCCTCGTTGTGCCTCTGCGACATTGTAGTCCTCGTGTCCTTGGTTACACAGGCAGCACTCTGTGTCACGAGTGCAGCGGGGCATTGTTTAAGCGGGCAAAAGTGAAAGCGCGGTGGGAGCACACAAGATGCCGTGAGCGTGCACATCTGCTGTCTGGGCGCAAGCTGAGATCGCCAGAGAAGACCCGCCATGAGTGTGCACATTGGCTGTCCGGGCAAGTGCACATCTCCTGTCCCCCTTCAGACGCAAAATCCACAACAATAGATCTCGCCAAGGCGAGCAACGCATGCGCTGTGTAGCTAGGCGAGACCTCCTAAAAAACTGTGAATACAGCCCGGGGATGCCCGAAGAAATGGACACAGATGTGGGGCAAGTGGAATGTGTATAGAGGTAACATTTGCACACCGCCCTCTCTTCCCCCTTCCCCCATGCATGAGGAATGAGACACTCCTCTGTTGGTTGTAAGGTGGACTACAAAGAACACTTTCATTTAAAGAACAATCAAACAATCAAAGGATGTACTGTATTGTCAAAAGTAATGGAATGAGCAAATGCCATGATGTTTATAATGCTGCTGTTTTGTCATCAATAAAAAGTTGTACGTCCTGAGCAGTTCTCCAGGTTTTCGCTGTGTGGTCCATCTGCCCAGGATATTGCTAGTGACGGTGTAAATGAGCACCAACACACCTGCATTACCAATCCTACATGCCAGCGTTCAACCATGACCTGGTCATGGTTAATGGTCCACGTGGACACAGCCCTGACAAAGCGCTTGAAGGGATATTGCATACTCAGTACAAGACTGACCTTCCAGACGAGAAAGCCCCTTGCCCACCGACTCAACTTGCTGCCTCCTTTTTCTAGATTTTCAGGCCATGACGTACATGAGAAGATGAAGTGTGCTGATGCATCCTTTCACCCGTTTAAAGGTGTGCCATTGAGCACCACTTTAAACAGAAGTGGCTGCCAGCTATACTGGCTTGGTTGGCTCTGCCCTTAGCTTTCTGATACCTGATAAACTAAGTTCCATTAAAAAAAACTAGCAACACCTGCTATTCACAACGCAACTAAATTGAAAACAATTTGCGCTCACATACACAAGTAGCCCACTAACACAATGCAAGAGATGAGGCAGTAAAGAAACAGCTTGCGTCTATATCGATACTACGGAGGCACCAGCGCTGTACTTTTGGCATCGATCATGTGCCGACCAAAAGAAATATTAGCAGTTTAAGAGTGGTTCCCACTGGGAGCCCATGCAAAGGGAAAAAATATATGTAAGTGGAGAAAAGGTAGAACGAAGTTGCTTTTGTAAACACCCTCTTGACTACGGTAAGTGGTCCATTTACATTACTCTGACAATACAAGCAAACAGAAAGTGTTACATTCTTTAAAGATGCATTGCGCTCCGGCAAGAAAATCCAATAAAAGTTAATTAAGTGGCACTTTTTGAATGACTTTATACAGAAGTATACCAGTGTTTAATCCAGCTCTCTGAGTGAACCTTGGTAAGCAAGATGACAGGGCAAAGGGACATAAGAGTGGGGAAAAAAAAGAGTACAAAAACACACAGTTAAAAACCGACTTATTGTTCCGGCTGAAAAGAACACAGGAATTCACTTGTTGTGGTCACCTCGCATAACCCCCTTGCACTATGTATGGCATCATTCATGACCTTATTAATGACATTACAAGTGACACCAGTGATGATATCGCTTATAAAATCACCACTTATATAACAGATGACATCACTGCTTGTCATAGCGTATATGCCTCCGATTTTTTTTTTTTACATAAAGTCTTGGTTAAAGTGTTTTGAGTCATGGCTCCGTTTCAAATTTCTTTTTCACTTTTTTTCTTTTACTTATTCATAAATAATTACCAATAGGTATAAACCAAGTAATTACTCCCAAAGTCTAACTTTTTTGTTCTTTTCATAGCTCTCGTTTTTTTCTGTACTATTTGCAAATTGGTGTTTTGAGCACTGCAGGTGACCGGCGTTATGGTGGGTTTTGAGAGTTTTATTTGTTTTTAGAGTTTTATATACCGCAAATTAGACCCGAAGATATCACATAGAGAACTTTACAAGAGCTCCAGTTTTGTTACAGATGGACACATTCAATGTGTTTAGGTCTCGCCTATGCAGCATGCATGCGTTGCATAGGAGGACCTTTAGCTGTCGCTCTGCTCTTTTTGGTAGCACATACTTGTGCTTGTGGCGGCATCCACCTTGCGGGAGCAAGCAGAGGCACTGCACAAGCACGAGTATGTGCTTCCATAAAAGAGGACTATGTGCGCGCACTCACCACTCCCGGACTTGTTTCTTCCAGTACGCGATGACTGTGAAGTTTACAGATTCTCCCCCCAGTTACCCCGTAGGCGGCTCCTCCATCCACAAAGTAAACTGCACTCAAATTTGCTCCCCTCACTTCCTCTCTCCCTCGTGTGCTTCCTTCCTATTAGATGACAGCACCAACCCCACCCGCTCCGTATTGCTCTCTTCTTTCCCGCCTCTGCTTCTCTGATTATTTTGAATACTCTCTACACCCCAAGGCCTAAAGGTGGCTTGAAGCTCCCAGTTCATTATTCCCTCACCTCTCGCAGTGCTTAAAATATATATTTTTTTTATTTTTACTTCTGGAGGACTGCAAAACTCCCCTCTTAAATTAAAAATAAATAAATGCACTTTTGAGAAACTTTTTATTTTATATTTACTTCTTAAAGTGCACCCCAAAAAATTAGCAATATGTCATTCAATATGAATCTGCATGAATCACTGAATGATGCGGCAACATGGCCCAACGTTGTGTCTTTTCTCATTTACCTCTTGTTTTTGGCACTGTTGTGGAACATGTGCAGGAAACATTATGCCTTTTGTCTATTCTGCACAGCCTGAGAAAAGAAATAGGCCCAAAGGCATGACCTATTGGCTTCACCTACACTTGTTTGTTTCTAATACTGGTGCAGCTTGGTAGTGTGATAAATTGTTTTGCAAGAATGGAGGATTTAGATACATGCGTTCATGGACGTCTCCAGCCGACTTTCACAAACATATTTTTACTGCTTAAGAAGTAGTCGGTTCTGGCTTGCCTTCTGAAGCTTAGCCTGCCTTTGAAGGCGTCACCCTTCCTCAAATTCTGCAGCTGGAGAGAGTGAGCCGGTCCGCTGCCAGCCAAGTGCTGTTGCATATCACGTGCCTCAAAGAGCCCTTTAGCTACTAGTAAGAAGTCTATTTTACCTGTTAATACAAGAGATCCAGATACTCTATGCAGTAAATGTGCAATATCTGCTGACTCTTAAAGTCATTAGATTTTTAAACACCAATGAATCTTTAGTAAACAAAACAAGCATTGGCATAGCCAATAGGTCTCACCTTTGGGACCTTATAAGTGTTTAGCCATGCAACACTTGATGTTGTTGCACCAAGGATATTGTGCTGGATAAATAAACACTTATAAGGTCCCAAAGGCAAGACCTATTGGCTATGCCAATGCTTGTTTTTTTTGGGGTTAGGCATGGGGAGATTAAGTGATTTGCCTAATCCCAGCATTCAGATCGACCGCTCTAGCCATAAGGCTACATCCTCTCCCCTTGTGCTGTGTGGGTTGGCAAATTCCAGTTGTTCTACGAGTTTGACCACGAACCATACTCAAATGGCACAAAATAAATAGGAAATCAACACATTTTTGACACCCAGTCATTTAAGCTTGAAGGATTTGCATAGAACTCAACGCACCAAGTGCAAGCTCAAAGTGCCGTTCGCCAAATTTCATGCTGATGCTTCAAACAGCAAAATACCAGCAAAAACTTGACTTTTTGACCTTCCTATGTAGCTTTGCCCACCTGATTCTCAATTGCATGAAATCTGATATTCTTGTACAAAACTTAGTTTGCTAACTGTGTGCCAAACGTCAGGAAAATTAATCAAATTCTGCCAATGTTAAGTAACTGTGATTGCCACTCATTTATCAGTTGCCCGCCTTTAGAACAGCCAGTAACAACCGGAACAGCCCGCAGAAAAGGCAGACACAATGACGGACATATTGGTAGAGGCATGCAGTTGATCAGGAGAATCAGCACCCAAAGAGGCATGGGTATGCCCAGACGTGGGTCTCATGCCCACTGTGTCACTGGAATCAAGCTGTATCCAGATGATGAGCCCATAACTAGGGCGAAACCGGTCCTAGATTGCCTATGTTTAGATTCAGAGAGGACATGGCCAGCCGTTTGGGCTGAACAGTTCCCATGAGGAGCATGGTCAAGACTGATATGACTTGGTCCAAACTGAAGTGGAATTGTGACCAAAATAACAATGGGTTGGGATGCTACTCTAGCGATTCCTAATGACAAATTGCAAGCATTCCTCCCATCACCTTTTGTGTGTTTCATATACCTGAACCATTATACACCTTCTCTGGATATAAAGTTAACTGAGACAAAAGAGAAATGCTCCCAATATCATCTCTCAGGTGAGCTCCTCTGACTACCATGGCTTGAAGTGCAGGCCTAAAGACTATGGTGCTTGACAAGATTCAATCCCTCAGCCTGAAAAACAACGAATATCATTTTGCATTGTGGTCATCACTACACCTATTTGTTATAGGGAAGAGTATAAATAATTAATATGGTAGTCACCCAACATTAGTAATGTATAGTTTAACTGTCGGTGAAGTTTTGTAGCTTAAAGAATTTTCTGGATTCACATGCTCAATTATTCCGTACTTTAGTGGTTAGGTCCGGAATTCTTCTAAAACCATTTTGTCATTTTGCTCTTTTTGTTGTTGTCCCCGAGTGATGTAGTCTAGCTTCCTTCAGAAGCTCCCACCTTTGCGCCCCATCTTCAGATTCTTTTTTTTTTTTCTCCCATCATCTTCTTTGGAGGAGGAGGGTGGGATCGCTTGTGAATCCAGAAAATTCTTCAAGTTGCAGAACTACACCGACCAGTGAATCTTTCCTGGATTCACATGCTGAGCATCGATTTTGTAGCAGTTTGTTACTGCAGTAGTGGTTGGTTTGCAGATGAGCGTTAATTTGAAAACAGATGTTGTAAGACAACTTGAGCTTCCTTGTTCATCTGAAAAACTACACGATAGTGGTTTGTGAATGTGTGCACTGATGACCATGTTGCTGACATACAAATGTCTTGTACTGGTGTATTGGCTAAAATGTCAATGTTTGCTCCCTTTTTTCTTGCTGAATGAACTTTTGGGGTCTTTTGTAATATCTCTCCTACATTCTTGTGGCACAACTGAACAGTTTGTGCTATCCATCTTGCAATTGTGTTCTTGGTAACTGGTCATTGTAGAAAACTATTAGCATATCATACAAATAGCTGTTTTGTTTTCCTGTCAGCCTTTGTACTTTCGATGTAATACATTACTGCAGTCTAATGTCCAGAGTATGTAATGTCCTTTCTGCATAAGTTCTTGGTTATTGAAAGAAACTTGGTTTCTGTATACTTTGGTTCATGTGGAACATGACATTACCTCTGGCATGAATTGCGGGTCGGTTCTCATGGTAATTCTGTCTTTATGGATTTGAAAGTAAGGTTCCTGCAAGGTGAGTGCCTGTAGTTCACTAACTCTGCAGAGTGATGTTACGGCTACTAAAAAGGCAGTCTTTAGTATGAGTATTTGCAATGTAGCCTTGTGTAGCAGTTCAAATGGAGTCTTCATCAATTGTGTGAGCACAACATTGAAATTCCATGAGAGGGCTGGTACCTTCTTTGGAGGTGCGATTCTTTTTGCTCCTTCTCAGAATCAATAATGGCTGGTGACGTGAACAAACGTCTTTCAAAGTGACCCCCTACTGTACGCCACTATTGCTGCTAAATGAATCTTCGCGGATGCTTGTCAATTTGCAGTCAAAAAGATAAGTTAAGTACCTCAGTACTGTTTTTTCTTTTGTGATCTTTTTCAATGATCCTTCTTTTAGACACCATAGAGAGTATCTTTTCCCTTTAGCTATATTACACTTTCTAGTAGTCTGTCTTCTTGCTTCTCTTAAGACTGACATTGTTTTTTCTGGTAACTTTAGGTGCTCAAATTCTAAGGCTTCAGGAGCCATGCTGCCAGGCTTGAAGAATCTGGTTCTGGATGAAGCACCCTTCCTTCTTGTATGGATAACAGACCTTGTCTGTTTGGTAATTTGTGAATTATTCCCTGAGATAGTTCTATTAGTTCTGAGAACCAGGTTTGTCTCGCCCACTGTGGTGCAATTAGTATCAGAGTGATGCTGCTTATTTTGCATTTATTTATCGGGGGAAAAGCGTACGCAAATATCTCCAACCAATCTATCAAAAGTACATTCTGCATGGACTCTTGGCAATACTGTCTAGATGCAAAGCGTTGGCATTTCGCATTCTGAGGTGTTGCAAACAGATGCATCTCTGGTGTTCCCCATTTCTGAAAGGCTTTTGTGAATACTGATTGGTTCAGTTCCTATTCGTGAGACCATGACGCTTGTCTGCTCAGTCTGCCTGCTTCGACATTGTCCTTCCCAGGAAAGTGGACCTCTAAGATCTCCATTTTCCTTTGAAGAGCCCAATTCCACATCTATTGTGCTAGTCTTGACAGTGGTAGAGACTGTGTTCCACCCTATTGGTTTATGTAAAACATAGTGGTTGTGCTGTCTGTTTGTGTCAGTATTGTCTATCCCCATAGCTCTTTCTGTCAGGCTCTTACGGCTAGGAATACTTTTTTTAATTACAGCATGCTGATGTGTTGTACTGCATCCCTATCTTTCCATACTCCTCTTACTTTGAGATTGTTCATGTGCGCTCCCCATCCCATCTGTGAGGTGTCTGCTGTTTTGGTTACAGTTGGAGTTGGTTGCGTAAATATTAATCCTTGTGTTATATTCCACCACACTATCTCCTTTTGTATCCTTTGCGTGACAACCACTCTTCCCAACTCCCTGTTGCCTGTGACCATTGAACTTGTAGCCATTCCTGAAATGGTCTCATGTGGAGTCTTATGTTTGGTATCAAATGCATGCAGGAAGCCATCATTCCCAGAAGCTTCCCCCACTAGCCTCACTGCCAGAGCTTGCCCCTTCCGGTACAGTTGTGTCTCCTTCAACAGTGCTACTGTTCTTTTCTTGCTGGGGAAATCTTTCCCCTGAGTTCGATTTATTCTGATCCCCAAGAACATTTTCTCTGGTTCTGGTCTGGGGAAGACGTCCCCATGTGTATTGAGAATCCTAGCTGGTATAGGGTTTTTATTATTTGCTGAATACTGTCTTATAAGTAATGAGTAATATCCATTGTTTATTGCTTTCTTTGGCACCAATTCTATTTTATCTTCTGCCAACTACACTTCAACTTCTTTGTGTACTTGTGTTGTTTCTTCTTGGAGTGTATATTTCTCCATGTCCCATTGCCTGGAGGTGTTTGGCTAATTCTATGCAACATTTGTATTGTATTGTTCAAAATCCATTTGTCCGAAGTGACCTTCCTCTACTTCTAAATGAAATATTTTATCCTGCCCCCTAATGGTGTTGGATGCAGGAATGCTTGGTGTTGTAAGCATCTGCTTATCTCTTTCTCCTCCCTTGCTACCATACTCCTTGATCTGATTGGTGTGCATAATGTGTTTATTGGTAAGTTTCTTGCTTGCAGAGGTTGCAGAGAGGATGCTGGTCCTTCTGGGCTAACTGGTGATGGCAATTCTTACGGAACTGGAATTGTGCTTTCTCCATCACCACGCACAGGGAGCCCCCGGTCCATGCATTCTCTGGATTCATCTAAGAGGGCCCTCACTTCTTCGTGAAACCTTCTCTGGTACCTCAACTGATGTTTTCTTCTCTCTGGTCGACTTCCAATAAAGGTTTTTTGAGAAATTTCTTTTCCAATTGTAGGAGCTCCTGTAGCACATGTCCAGATCAAACAGTGGAAAAAAAGAATCTGAAGATAGTGAAATAAGTTGGGAGCGTTCGGAGGAAGCACAACAACGTTACTAGGGGGCACCAAATGGAGGTACGTCGATGCCCACCAACAACAAAAAACAACAAGCATTAAAAATGCAATAGGTCTTTTATTAACTTAACTTTGCTTTACCATACAATACCATTAGCAAAGCAAATGGCTTTTACTTAATCAAAGGCGAGACCTATTGCATTTTCAATGCTTATTGTTTTAGGCTACTACATACTCAGAGGACACAAATCCTCTTCCTGATTAAAGTTGCAAATTCTTTAACATTGCCTGTCCATGTGTCTGCCTTCAAGGAGCTAAGCAACAAAAACATGTGTTTTTTATTTTCACCTGAATGGGACAAAGTGGAAGTCCTTGTGCTAGGTAAAACTATTGATTATAAAGTTAAGAGGCCAAAAAGTCTTGCCAGTCAGTAGAAAAGTGGGTGTACTAATCAATGACAATCCACTAATTAGAAGAAATTTACCAAACCAGTCACTATTATTTGAGGATTCTGACAACAGTTTTAACTTTGATGCCTACATTTTCAAACACACCTATCAATCGGGGACACAGGAAAGACAGTCATAATATGTACTGACATTACTACTTTTAGATAGGCACTACTGTCAATGAAGCTTACTGTTGTACAATAGAAGATGACTCCACAAGCAGGTTGGTGAAGTAGAAGCTTTATTGCAGCACAGGTATAGGTAGGTCAGCCCCCCGTCCAACCAGAGCTCCAACTGCCAACAGGGCGAAGGAGAACTCCAGAACCCAGAACCTAGGGAGAGATCTAGAGTGCTGGCCAAAGAAAGAAGCAAAGCACTGTACAACATATCTCCCCTCCTTGCAAGGAAAGAAAACACAGGAAAAGGAAAGAACACTAATGCACATAGTCATTTAAGTACGAGGGAGGGCGACGAGAGCGAGAGCTCCTTAAACCAACATTAACCAAGGAAGAGGAGGCAGGAACGGGAACAGAAGTGGGAACAAGCGAAGCAGGAGCAGAATTAACCACAGAACCACTATGATAAGTACATAAGGATGTAGAGGCATCGCCACCACCCCCCTCCCCCCGTTCGGTTGACAAGGGAATGGGTAGACGAGAACAACCAGAAGACAGTAAATAACCATTACAACCATCACTATGAGCAGGAAGCAGGTCATCAGAAGAAGAATCTTTACATTTCTGGTAGAGGGCCACCCTCCGGTAATTCCAATTTTCACCATTGGCCAAGACAATGAAGTGAGAAAAAAACCTTCTTGACTCTGTAGGGACCCCTAAACTTGCTAAGACCTTTAGCAAATCTTCCCGGCTTAACTTTAACCAGGTCACCCACAGAAATGGGCATGGGAGCACTGTCATGAATTAAAGGAACATCGCTACTCGAACCCTTCAACCAAGCAGGGGTCAATTTGCTTACAGGCGTGCGACCACGCATAAGTTCAAAGGGAGACTTTTCTCCACACTTATGGGGTGTGGAGCGGTAAGACCAGACCAGTTCCTGGACACGCTCTGTTGAAAAACAGCCAGTCTCAACGAACAACTGAATCACGCCCTTGACGAGGCGATTCACCCTTTCACAAAGGCCATTCCCTTGTGGATTGTAAAGACTAGTCTTCTGATGCCTGATACCACACTCATTTACAAATGAAGTCAATTTCAAAGACGTGAGTTGAGTCCCATTGTCTGAAATGAGAACAGAAGGGTACCCCTCGTTGATAAAAGTACTCTTCAAAAACTTAATGGTGGCTTCAGTGGTGATTTCTTTAACAAATTGTACACACAGCCATTTAGAAAAACAATCGATTAAAACAATTGCAAAACGGTGATCAATAGGTAGTTCATTCATAGGTCTTATGAAGTCAATACAGACACTATGCCAGGGAGTATTCTCATACACAATTTTTTGTGTAGACCGAGAGCCCAAGACTTTGAGGCGCTTCTCCTCTTCCCTACAGAAACTACACTTCGTAACACAATCAATTGCATCATTATCAATAGAGGGCCACCAAAAGTTCAGTCTGACACGGCGTTGAGCGAGACTTTGACCCAAGTGTCCCTCATGGGCCAAGTCTAAAATCCTTTTTCTTAATGAACAGGGAGGGACAAAACGGTCACCTCGCATCAAAACATCTTTACCCTCTAAAGAAAGTTCATCTAAGATTTTCAGAAAGGGCCTGACTGAAGGACTAACAGAACTTTCCCTCCTAGAACCATTGGAAACAAGACTGATGACAGCCTTCAAGGTCAAATCTTCAGCCATGCCCTTGGACCATTCAACATGGGAAAATGAACCACCGCCCACCGACACAACATCCTCCATTACAGCAACCGCAAGATCATCAGACGGGATCTCAGAACTAGAACAAGTGGAAGGAATAGGGAGCCTAGACAGGCAATCCGCTTGGATATTCTTCCACCCATGGACAAATTCGATCTCACACTGATAATCTTGCAAGCGAGAAGCCAGTCTCGCCAACCTTGGAGAACCTTTACTAGCCCCACCAGGAGCTAACACATTTAAAAGGGGTTTGTGGTCTGTACGTAAAACAAACTTGTAACCCCACAAGTAGGTTCGAAAGTAACTCGTTCCCCAGACCGCAGCAAGAGCCTCACGCTCTATTACTGAGTAGTTTGACTCAGAGGTGGACAGAGGCCTAGACGCGAATGCAATGGTTTTCTCCACACCACCTTGTCTTTGTAAGAGAATTGCACCAAGGCCAATGGCACTGGCGTCAACCATGAGGATGGAGGACCGAGTAGTGTCAAAAGGGTTGAGGACATTTGCAGCTTTAAGTTCTCTTTTGATTAATCTAAAACAGGATTCATGCTCAGAGGTCCAACTAAATTTGACACCTTTTTTGAGTAAGGATCTCAGAGGAGCAGTCTTGGATGAGAAATCTCTTACAAATTTCGAGTAGAACTCAACCAAGCCCATAAAGGACCGAAGTTGATCTTTATCGACCGGGGAGGGCGCCAACTCAATAGCTTCAAGTAAGTTTTTCTTAGGTTTGATGCCTTCTTCTGATAAACAAAATCCTAAATACTCTATTTCTCTCAACAGAAAAGCACACTTCTCCTTTCTTAGAGTCAAACCAGCCTCATCCACTCTAACTAACACATCTTGTAAGATTTTGTTGTGTTCTTGTAGAGAATTGCCATAAATCAAAATATCGTCTTGAAAGTACAGCACCTTATCAAGACCCTTAAAGACCTCAGAGACAAGTCTCTGGAACACGCTAGCCGCTGAGACTAGCCCAAAGGGTAGCCTGGTGAATTGAAATGTGCCCTCGCTGGTGATAAAGGCAGTTAAATGCTTTGAGCTTTCGTCTAAGCAAATTTGATGGTAGGCGTGTTTGAGGTCTAGCTTACTGAAGAACCTTGCTCCCTTAAGGGTTGATACTAATTCGCCAATGTTGGGTAGAGGGAATACATCTGCTACAACACATTTGTTAAGGGAACGAAGATCCACACAGAACCTGATCTTGTTGTCCGGTTTCTGCGATATCACAACAGGTGAAACCCAAGGAGACGCCTCGATGGGTTCAATAATACCCCCTTGGAGCATCTCCTCAAGGGTAGCCTTGACCTCATCTCGCAAAGCAAAGGGCACCCTCCTTACTTTGTGTTGTACAGGTGAACTGCCTTCCTTGAGGACTATACGATGTGAATAGCCAATGAGTTCGCCCAACTGATCTCTAAAAACATTTTTATATTTAGCTAATATAACTTCTAAGGATGGGTTTTCAACAATAGAAATAGGATTATCAGATCTAGGATCAACCACTATGTGCAGATCATATTGATGGTGACGGCCTAAGATTGCTGGACCATCAGCAGATATGTAGATTTTACCACGAGCCAATCTTCCCTTGAAACCAATTTCAGCTTCAAAGAAACCCAGTATGTCAATTTTCTCCCCCTGGTAGCCAGACGGGAAGATGTCACACATCTTCAACACTCTTTCACCCCACACACTTTTCATCAACGAATTGGGAATTATAGTCCACTTGGAACCAGTGTCAACCATGAGTGTAATGACTTTCCCATCAATGACAAAATCATCCTTAAAAGGGTTACCCCTCTGGTTATCACACGCACACACAGTGTCAGTCAGAACTAAGATTTTGTTGACATCACGTCTCAAATCATCACTCTCGTTAACAACTGTAATTCTCGAATTATTCTTATTCTTACACATTTTAGCGAAGTGTCCTGTCTTACCACACCTCAGACACTCTTTGTTGTTTGCAAAACAAAATTTACTATCTGAAGGATGGGAAAAGCTACCACATCTAAAACAAATCTTTTGATTATTCTTACTAAAGGAAGTTTGTTGTACATTCTTTTTTCTGAAGGACATAGCCTTTCTTCCTAACTATTGCAATGGCAGTAGCTTCATCCTCACTATTTTCGCTATAGGTATTCTTATGA
The DNA here is from genome assembly GCF_964261635.1 of Lissotriton helveticus. Classification (NCBI taxonomy): domain Eukaryota; kingdom Metazoa; phylum Chordata; class Amphibia; order Caudata; family Salamandridae; genus Lissotriton; species Lissotriton helveticus. Next base: position 978,311,792 of record NC_136057.1, on the reverse strand, counting down.
GAGATTTCTGCCACTTTAGTCTCCAAACTACTTTTCTGTAGTTCTCTCATACACTTTTCGCTTTCTTCCACAACTTTGGCAAGATCTATAGCATCTTTCAAACTTGGGTTCTTTGCCGCCCACAATCGTTCTTGTACTTTTCTATTGTTGGCTTGAACAACTAGCTGGTCTCTAATTAGCTCGTCCGCCATCTGCCCAAAGTTACATTTGATTGATAGTTCGCGCAGTCTCGCTACAAACTCATCAATGCTCTCTTCCGGTAATTGTCTATTCTTATAAAACTTATATCTTTGAAGGATAAGGTTCTCCTCTTTGCCAAAACGGGTTTCTAATCTTGTTATCGCTTCTTTAAATTCATCAAAGTCAGCTTGTGACCCTACAGGTAGTACTTGAGGTAAATATCTGAATAAACGCTGTCCCTCTTTACCCAATGTGGTCATTAGTAATGCCTTTTTCCGTTTAGGTGAATACTCCTCACCGTATAATATCTACCATCGGTTCATGTACGGAGCCCCTGTCCAAATATGTGGACACCTTTTTGTGTCCACTCACACAGAAATATTCGTCATATATCCGGGATACGGGCGACATCATTAAAAAAATCGAAGGCTTACCATTTGATCCTGAGATTGACATCCTCGTGACGCTCGACATTGAGGCACTCTATACCAACATACCTCAGTGTCGAGCGTTACAGGCGGTGTCATCTCTTCTGGATAGATACCCTAACAACCGCCCAGACATGTTCATTTTACAGTGTCTTGAAATTGTTCTTTTGAACAACTTTTTTGAATACAATGGCTCACTTTTTAAACAGATTAAAGGCACCTCGATGGGAGCATCCTGTGCCCCTAGTGTGGCCAACGCATTTATGGGTGAGTGGGAATTATGCAATATTTTCAACGAGTTGGCACCCTTCTTCGAAAATGTCTCCGGATGGAGGCGTTTTATAGACGATATTTTTTTTATTTGGAGAGGGCCGGTGGAGATGTTAGAATCTTTTGTTCTTTGGCTTAATGCCAGCGACGCAAATTTGAAATTCACTGTGAACTACAATAATCGTAGGGTAGATTTCTTAGATATCAGCATTGAAGGGACAACTGGTGAATTGAAGGTCTGTCTGTTCAGGAAACCAACCGCAAAGAACACCATTCTCAAATTTGATAGTTTTCATCCAAACTGTCAAAGAGAATCTATCCCCTTTGGCGAATTTTTGCGGATTCGCCGTAATTGTACTGATTTGGAAACATATCATAAGCATGGAGACGAATTGAAGGACAGACTGTTGAAACGAGGCTACCCACATCGTCTTGTACGACATGCTTTTAAGAGGGCAAAATACTACGAGAGAATGGCCCTACTTCAGGGATCGAAACGACCAGAACATAACCGCATCACCTGTGTGGTAAATCATTCCACTTTAAACTTCAAGATTAGGAACATCATAAATAAAAACTGGAAAATCTTGAATGTGGACGATCAAGAACCAGCTTTGCCCTTGCCCCTTCTGGCATACAGGAGAAATCAGAATTTGCGGGATATGTTGGTACATACCCGTCAAATCAAAAGACCACCAACAGTAGGCCTTTGTCCTATTCCGGGGCTTCCCATCATATTGGGTAACCACAGGTGTGGCTCCTGCCACGCATGCGATGCTGCTATCGTCTCAGAAACTGTAGAATATAACAACAAGAGTGTTAAACTGCGTCATTTGACCAACTGCCGCAGTAAAAATATCGTATACATTTTATTCTGCAGCTGCGGGTTGGCCTATGTGGGTGAAACCGGCCGTGAGTTTCGGACACGTTTCAGTGAGCACAAATCGGCGATCAGAACAAAGAGAACGTCAGCCCCCTTGGTGGAGCATTTCCTCAAAATGAACCATGATGAACAAGAGATCAAATGGTGAATTTTGGAAAAAGTGCAACCTAAATTAGGCCAAGTGGTAGACATTACACGCAAGAAAAGGGAAACCTTTTGGATATACCAATTAGACTGCGTGAGACACGGCCTCTATGAGGACATTTCTTGGTATATCACTCGGTAATATATCTGTGTCCACATACATAGCTCGAGTTACAGTGAATCCAACCTCTATATTTTGTCAGCCTCTGTGATTTCCCAACACTACTGGAGTCCATAGTTTATTTATATGGGCTCATAATTAGCGACAGTGACCTGTCTGGAGTGTGGTGTCTTCTGCATTCTATGACAAGAAGGATAATCATAAACAACATGGTGGTACCATACTAGGTACAGTTCTTCTGGGCTTTGTAGCGAGGAAATCTTTATTATGAGAGCAGGGGACCTTGATTGCAAACTTACTGGCCTCCGTAACTTCGTCTTACTCCTTGGGCAGCATGACACCATCCCAATATGGCGCACGGTTTGTGCTATTGCGGACCCCCATTTACAGTCTATGTAGGTAGATGTGCCCGTATAATGGTTAAGAAATTGACCCAGCCTTTCGTTTTGATGAATTATCTACTTTTTACTATTTTGGACGTCGAGTTGTAGCTAAGGAATTTAGACCCTGACACTAGACGATTATTTGCAATCTTACCGATTTTTGCAACTTTATTGCATCCCCTGGGCAGTATGACAACCTTCCAATATGGCGCAGGTTTTTGTGCTATTGCGTAGTCCCAGGTATATCGCGTGTAGGAGTCCGCCTTCCTTATTTGACCATTGCGCATTGTCTACACCACGTGTCCACATAATGGCGAGGAACTGAATTTACTTCAATTTCTGTCTCCATGAATTATTTAAAAAGGGTTTTTTTCTGTTGTGGACGCTAAGTTTGTTTATACATAGGAGTTCGCCTTTGTGGTTCACTACTACACTGTGTTTACATCACGTGTCGACACATCGGAGAGTGAATAGATCGAGTCCAGCTTTTGTTTTCATGATCTGCCCACTCCCTGGGATATCGCGATAATTCACCTTTCCTCTACAAATGCGTCCGGGTTGCATCAGGGCTCTGTCCGATGTCGCCGTTGACCGTGGTGTTCCTGTTTGACGGTGCACTTTGTGCACATTTGCGGTAAGGATTCTTTGGGTTACGTATCTTAGGGTAGGAGTAGGAACAGGCTCAGAACTCACGTTTGTGCCCGAACCTCCCGTTTGCTGGAAAGTTAGCCTTGACCCTTAATACTTGCACGCTTCTAGTTAATATGTTTATGGACTGTACTGGGGCTATGCCTCGTAGTTTTACGGCACTCCGGCGTGTTTTAGCTATGTCGGGTGCCCGGACCCTGAGAAATGATATTACACCTTCCGCGTGTTTCACTTATGTCGGGTACTTACACCCTGAGAAACGATATCCTGTTCTTATGACAGTCTTGAGACTCCTACTCTGTCCATAGGCTTTTTACAACACATAACGGATATTGAGTTAGCTGGCAAAACGGAGTCTTGCAATAGAAACCTGATTACTCACGTTAGGGAGGAAATATTGCATTTAAAAGTAATATAGTTGATAGGTGTGCTTAGAAAGAGACTGCACACTTACTAAAGGTCTCCATCTTACTCTTTGTTTAGAGAACCCTCCACTGTGGGCATTCAGGTCGGAAACGGAAAGACACGCTCTTGTCTTATAAATTAAGGAATTTCCTGGCACAACATGTAAGCAATCATGCTTATTAACTATAGGTGGGTACCTTTTTGCCTAGATACATGTAATCTATGGCTTCTCTGTTGTTTGATACCATATAGAGACCACCTACGGTCCACTTTGTGCTTTTTCTTTTTCTTTATGGTTCAGTTCATCTTAATAAATCCACGGATCAAGCGACATAATTGTGCGACATCGGGTACTTATCAATTGGGCATTCTTGGAGAGACACCCATGTTTGGATAATGAGGTAAGGTATGGCTCTGGGCTGGAGCACACATGAGTCACATGTATAGTGACCATTGGACTATGACTCTTAATAATAATTCTCTTACTGTTATAGGGAATGAATAGAAAGAAAGCCCTTATACCTGTGATACAGCCACTCATTTGAATATACATCAAGATTTGAACACACACCAAGATCTTACGGTGTGAGTGTTTATTGTCTTTTCTTTGCTATCTTTGACCAGTGTGGAATTCTTGATAAAGTCCTGATATATGGGCATTAGGATATAACGAGACCCTTATGACTTACTGTATCATCTCATTGTAAGATCGACATTAAATGTATTCCTATGTGGAGGTTGACAGTGGTGCGTCACTAAGTTGGGATTGGTGTCAACAATCTGTTTTTATCTTGCTAATAGTTTGTGGGTTTTTGCAATTGTGTTTGGTGGCAGCGCCTACAACCACTGTTATTATATTTTTTAGGTCCCCTTGGGTCTCACTGGGTTGCTGTTCATCTGGGGAAAGGTCCTGAGGAAGGTGGCCTAGAGCCGCCGAAACGCGCGTCGACTACCAGAGTGCGGGTCTCAAAAATTTGGTTGAGACTGCCCTAGTGACAGGGGGCTCCCTGTCTACTAGTACCCAGCTACCTTTTCACAATTGGAGCTTTTGTGAATGTGTATGCATGAGTGTGTTAGTTGTTTGTGTGGGTGAGAACCTTTTGGGACACATGAATTGTTTTTTCTTCCTTTTTTAACGAAAATAATTCTTTCTGTCTTTTGTATAATGTTGTTGTAAATAGTGATTCCTTTTTCTTGTTGTATATATTGTGTTAATAATTTACTTTTGCTATATGGATTTTGTGATTTAGCTTCAACTGGTGTTTCCAAATAATGAATTTTGTATTGTATCTGTGAAAGCAATGCTAATACTTTAAAGTATAAAGATAATAAATGATATATATTTTTGAAAAAAATGAGAAAAAAATGTGGTTGGTGCAATTTTGTCACTTTTATATGAAGAATTTGATAAATACAGATCTGGAATAACTGAGGCCTAGGAGGGAACTTTTTCTCTTACTATTTGTTTTTTCCCCTCTGTTCCCTGGCCTATACTTAACCTTTTTGAGGGGGTCCCATCATTTTCGCTTTCTCGAATACTCCTCACCGTCCAGAGCCTCAATATAGTTAAAGAACATGACTACCCAGTCTTCCCAGGCTATTGGAGGAATGCCTGGTTCCGATAAGAATTGAGGAGGAAGAGTGACATTGATCGCTTGAGCCATGTTCAAGGACCACTAATAGGGTAAAGAAATAAGTACACCAAATAATAAGATAAAATGAGTTTAAAATAAATGTTCACACTTATCACAGAGGAGAACTGGGGCGAAGAACCGATGCTTAGCGCTCAAACACGAGCGTTTCCATGGAGATCCGGAGTAAATATGCAAATATCTGTTAAATGGCCGAAAACGTCGTGCGTATGACGTTAAACGTTGTAACCACAGCGAGAGTCCATGCGCAAGTGAAATGCGCTTCAAGAATGAGATGGGAACGCTGCTTCTGTGTAGTTGTGCGTTCCAGTGACGCTTGTGCTTGTGTTCCAATGACGCTGATTCCTGTTTGTAAAATGTCACTTCCGCCGCTTGCGTTAGACTGACGTAGACGCGGTCTTAGCTTGCGCTTCAGTGATGCCGTCGCTGCTGCAGTTAGCGTTCTAATGACGCACTCGCCTGGCTCAAAGTTGTGAACGCGCAGCGTGAGTTAGCGTTGCTAAGCGACTCACCGCGATACTGACTCGACGGTAGAGATGACGTCAATCACTGTATCAGAAGTCCTCCGACGATGAAAACATCGGGAAAGTGCACTTTTGGCAAGCGGTCATCGTTGAGATGGAAATTGATGTCAGCGTCCTCGTTCCTCGCTGTCCACACGGGGTTCTTGGGGTTTCTTGAACTCTACTGCACTGTAGTAGTTTCCTTGGCTGCAGCAACACGCGGAGAAGAAATGGTTGGACACTCCACTAGTCCAAGTCGCCAAATGTTGTACAATAGAAGATGACTCCACAAGCAGGTTGGTGAAGTAGAAGCTTTATTGCAGTACAGGTATAGGTAGGTCAGCCCCCCGTCCAACCAGAGCTCCAACTGCCAACAGGGCGAAGGAGAACTCCAGAACCCAGAACCTAGGGAGAGATCTAGAGTGCTGGCCAAAGAAAGAAGCAAAGCACTGTACAACACTTACATTTCAGAGTATCATTTAAAAATCAACAGAATGCTCACTTTGTCCTCAAGTGTCATATGAAATGATCAGTTGCCTAGATGCTAAGACAACAGTAAAAAGTAATTAGTTGAATAAAACATAATATTGTGTATATCTTGACTCGAATGCTTAATCACTGCTCCGATTGAGCCAATATGAAGGAATTTATATCTTTTGATACTACTGTACGAACCTCAACCTAACTATTTAAATTGTGGTTTCCTTTAAGAGAACTAGCAGGCCACAATGTAGCTGAAGACGGCAACTAAACATCAACACATAATTATCTAATTATGTCTTGAGTAAAAGACTGTACGCACACTGTAATGCGGCACAGACCTAATAGTCTTAGTACTGTTGCTGTAAACAGGGTAACAGTGTACATTATCTTAAGCACCCTTGGTCTCTATGGAACCCTTTTAGTGCAGTATAATTGCAAACCACTTCAGAAACACTATTTGTGCATCTTAGTTTAAACCCTATGGCCCCTATTGAAGCTGTATAATTGCCAAGACCGTTCACCAACTCTAGAAGAGGATGCTCGATCCCTAGTAATCTACATTTAGCAGGCACATGGTGGATCAACATGAAAATTGACATCTTGCACCCGGGAAAGGAAAGCTTATAAGAAACAGAAATGTAGACACAATACGGGCGGGACGTACAGAGCTGCATCGCACATAAGTAAGATTTACTGGCACGAGTATTAAAATAAGCTGGGCCCTTGTTCCTGCTAGGTTTGGGGCAAAACAACACGGTAGGAGTGCTCTGCACACTACAGATCGCTCCTAACGACACCACCCTGCAACGTCATGCCAGAGTGGGGTGCCCATCACTCCAGCACATACTGAGAGGTGCTCAGAGACAATACAGCCACCGTGGGATTCGACCACCATAAACATAGGACGTAACCATGGTGGAAACACCCTCTATATACAGGGTGGAGTTTTACACCAAACAGCAAGCACGGCCACCCACAAACACAACAACACAGACATAACTGCTACACAAGATAGACTGTTGTAATTCGGTTAAGCAGTCTGCATCGGTCCTTCTTGGAATCTCAAGTGCACGCAGTCGGTGACACACTCACATCCCCATGGAGACGGCCACTGGAAGCCATGACTCACGGGCCACCCCACCTGTGCCGGTCTCTGATAAACCACCCACCACCTCTCTTCCATACCTAGCACTGGAGGCAGCTAGGGGGCAGCGGCCAGTCCCTGCCACAAACAACACGCACACATCGCTGGCGGCGCGAGGCCGTCCTCGAGCCCAGTGTTCTAGGCTGCAGTCTGAGGGAGCGGCGCGAGCCTCCCACACGGGCCCGTGGACACAAGAGTATATAGTGAGGACTCACCCGGGCTGGCTCCAGAATACAGGTCTGCTGAACTGTGCGATGGGGGGCGCGCAGCCCTAGGGTAGGGAACAAGGTGGAGGTAAAAGTCTTCTGCTGTTCCCTCCCTGGTATGAGGAGCCCTCCCTGGGCTTCAAAGACAGGCCGCCAGGAGATTTTTAAAATATATATATATATATATATATATATATATAAAAATAAAAATGGCGTCTGCGCGTCCCTTAATAATAAAGACATTAAACTGATAGCTCGAGCTCCTGGAGACCAGGGTACTCAGCGACAGAGGGGGTTGAGGGAAAGACCGGAAAGTGACGTATGGGGAGATGCGACTGGAGGGTACGTGCACTGGGGGAAACGCAGAGCGGTTCATGGGTGATTAGGCACAAGACCGCAAATGTATATAGAGGGAGCCATGATGGGTGTTGTAAATGCAAAAAGATTAAAAGAGAACATAGCCCCACTATTTCCGAAATTCGGGCGCGAGAAAGGGCGCTGCTATTGCTTAAAACAGGAGGTTAACAGTTACTGGAAAGCTGCAACAAGTAAATTACCCCACGCAGATGGAAACAATAAAAATATGTAGATGTCCATCTTCGCTGATTGCATTTGAACCAAAAATTATGCACTCAGTGGTACTGCGTGGTGGTTTAGGAGCAGGGGAGAGAAGCCTTCCGTTTACAACGCGTGACGAGCGCATCTAAATAAAACAAGGTCGACCCAGGCAGCCCGCGCTCACATTGACAAAAAAAGAGTACCTCCTAGCTAATGAAGGACACTATATCAGTCCGCAAGTGATCGATCCAATCCATGTTGGTGGGGCCAAAAGGAGACAAGGCGGCAGCAAGGAGGGACTAAGAGGCCTACTTTACAATCAACCGCAGCGTTTTGCATCTAAACTGACGCTAGCCTATTACAAAGATGGGCGGGGCATCAACTCCGCCTCCGAGAGCTTCGGAATCTGTATTGATTCCAAAAAGCTCTCGGATGCCGAGAGCAGCGCATTCGCGCTGCTTTCGCCAGCCGAGATTTAAAAACAGTAAAAGGACAAACAGTTTTTTAAAGCATTCTGGACCCAACCACTAGATGGCAGAATAGCACAGCATGTGAATCCAGAAAAGATTCACACTGCAAAACGTGTTGGGAATGTTAGTCATTCAGATCTCAGCTGCTCTCTTGCAAACAATTGTTCATGGTATAAGAGATTTTGCTCAAACACACAAAATTACAACCCACCACTATACCAGGAAACTATGGATCCCTGATATGTCCTCCTTTCATTTAAGCATTAGCTATCCCAACTAACCTGCATTAAACCCAGCTGTGAGGAAACTCCAATATGGGCCAACAGAAAGCACCTACGCAACTTCGAGGGCCTTTACAGCACAAGCAGACATAGGCACTCTCCCCATCATTAAAGCAATGTTGAAAACCTGGACATGCGTCATAAGAAATTAAAGATACGTCCACATATCCCTAAGGGAGCTCACACATGGCTCAACACAGCATGTCAATTCGAGACTAGTCCCTTAATTGGAGATTATCGGCTGCACATTAAACTCTCACACTAGATGACCTAATACAAGGAGAGAACTTTAAGTCCTTTGAGGACTTGAGACAAAAATTCCACTTACCTCACACTCAGTTTTGGAAGTACAGCCTTCGTAATCAATGCTCTGAAGGACTGACAGGACCTGGCCTTTTTACCTTACAAGAATCTGCAATAGTTTCATACGTAGTAAAGTGGAGCAGATAAAGAGACATGACATCAGGTCTGTACAATATACTTCCATTCTCCCTACATTCTGCAGTAGTACTAAAAGTGCCCAGCACCCCTGGCAAACCTTGCTAGAAGTGAACTGCACCTAAGTAAAGTGTGAGGCACTCTTTAACACATGGCAAAATGTTGTGTGAAACAAGCCTAAAATAACTAGATTTCAAAATATGACACTTATAATAGTGTTCTGCCACTAAACTATTCAAAGCAAAACTGACCACAAATGACCTTTGCTAGAGGTTGAAAACCCATGTATCAACTTACGCCTCATCTTGAGGGCATTTCTTAGCTTAACTAGCAGGGCATATAGAGAAAGTTACAAAGATCTAGTGACTGTCATTGTAAACCTTCAACAAAGGTAGCAAATGTACACAACACATTGGACACCGCTGACAATGTAACATAGATGGATGGCCAGAGCACTACCCACCGCTAAGATATGTTTAGACACACACTCGTTATCAGCAAAGACATCCACTCAAGAAGACAGGACCTTAGAATTTGCATGATTAGCAGCACATGAACAAATCGTAGATAATCAGACCACACTACTCGAAAACATCTGGGTATCATATCTTGGCTACTATGGTACATCATATTGACGACTTCCACATGACCTAAGATTAGCCCATTTAAATGACTATGGGAGTGTATAAAAATATTACAAGCATATGGGATACAACATAAAGCTAGATTCAAGAGACCAGACATGATCACACAACTACATGGTAACAGATGTGGGATCAAAGGGTAATGCACACAATCAGCAACCCACACATATACAGTATATATACTTATTCATTCCTCCCACAAGATACAAATGCACTATGTCAGGCCCCCATAAAACAATCTTAACCTCAAGACTACCACCCCATTATTTGGGCCTTATTATTCTTACCACTTTACAAGAAATGCTGTCATTATCTTTGTCAAAAGCATATCTCTTTTCTCGTACAATTACTTAGGACTATTGTTACTTTCTGATTCGTGATTTGCAACAATGATGTTTGACATAAGTGGCTGTGAGAAAAATGCAATTCATCTTGTCGAATTGCTGAAGGACTGATAAATAGGTTTTCAATTCATATAGATGCTCTATCCAACTAAATGGAACTCAAATCTTAAAACATGTAAGAATTATATTAAGACTTTGATAATGGAACGTGTGCCATTAATATCTTGAAATGACTAATAAAGAGGAATTAAAAATGAATTTCCATTTAAAAATCCGGCTGAACCTTAACTGCACCGAGAGGACCATCACTGCAATATATACTATATCTACCAATACGCTGAGGTGCATGATAATCAATTAAGTGAATCAGGACAGAAAGGTTCAACTGCTTGTCAAGACACAGATTTGCTTTCACTGGGTGGGTTTGAGTTCAATTGACAATGTTAGCCCTATCACTAAGGGACAGAGGACATAGTCTCAAATTCCTTGTTCCATATCACCAATGCCTGACACTTTTTTCCAGCAGGACTCTTATCAGTTTCACTCTTCTTCACTTCAATGCTTCCTTCTCTTATCAAGCCCTCTTCTGTTCAGTACATACCCTACTCATTACAGGTAGTGACAAGAGATGTTTAATGAGGGGACATCTGTAAGTCGATGAGGTGTCCTGGACTGTCGGGTCGTCATTTGACCCAACCCCACCCCGAGCTTCCCACACCCCTGTAATGACACCCCTCCCCCACAGTTGTTAAATCCCAGTTCAAAAGCAGGGAACGCCATTAAATTACTCAAACTAAGAGTCTCTCTCTGAGATTAAAAGCACAGTATCAGCACTGACAGAATTATTCATCACGCCCCATGCTTCGTCAGTTGGTACTGTCCAAATGGCAGACTGCCACTTGTCTTGTCCTTACTGACTTGTATTCTTGGATACCTGGGAGTACAATGACACCTTTCGATACTGACACAGTCACACTCTCCACGTTCCTATAGAACAATATTGGTCACGGTATTCCAAACCACATAACTGCCTTTGGATACTTATTACTTAATACAAACATCCATGTGGTCTGTATTAGCCAACAAAGTTACGTTGTCATTTCATATCACTTTTAACTGCATTACTAAGACACCCAGCTCAGCCACTTCATTGCTTTATCAATACACACCACTATTAAAGCACAATCATTCTGCTCGTTTTCACCTCGGTGACACTTTCTCCAAGTATATAGCTCTCCTCAGCAACTTTCAGCTCATCATATAAACTCAAACTGGCATCTGATGTTGGTATCTCATTTTGACAGCAATAAAGACACTACTACATAATCCAGCAGATACACATGTACACTCCAGCGTTCTGTATTTCCCCCAAGGTATGACGAAATACCAAAATATCAAGATGAAACAATAACTAGCACACTGAAAAACTTTACATGAACAGAACCTAAGTAATTACAAGTAAAGTCAAGCAAAGAATGGAGGTTACCTATGCAATGTGAGCAGAGCAATCTCTAGAGTGCAAACCTGATCACCTTTAGCTGTTTTGCCATTTAAATGAAAGTAAAAACATATTGGGTCCAGAATACCTGCAACAGCATGAGTGTTCAGTAAAGAGTTTAAGATAAGAAGCTGCACACAAAGAGAAATGGGAGGGATGCTGCCCAGAAAAGCAGTACGCTGAACATGCTTGTATAGATAGTTCTACATAACAGAACAGCATCAGAAAAGTGATGGTGGAGGTGTAAGGTGACGAGAAAGATTAGTTTCAAGCACAGATGGAAGAAGGATATGGTGGGGTCAGGAGCAAACTGTGCTAGAACTTATCAATGATGCTGAAATATGGGAAAATCAGATGGGACAGTTCCAAAAGAAAGGAGTGGAAGGAGTAGTTTCTGTCCTGTAACTCCAGTTCTGTAGTAGAGGTATCTCTGTTATAGTCATAATCTAGAGAATAGTCCCGCCCATGTGCGTGGACCCTGGAGCAATCAAAATAATCTCTTAAATTGTAAAAGAAATGCAGACCTGCACAGACACTTAAGAGAGAATTTAAAGACGGATAATGCAGCCTATATCCACAAGCTACACTGTCCAGTACTTCAACTAGAAATTCCACCACAAATCCACAAACAGCACAGCCTGTCCAGATTTCTCCACATAGAAAAACTTGCTGTTACCTGCAAAACCCTCTGGAATGATAGAGAGTAAGGAGTGGACAGACAAGCCCCATAGGCTGCCATTATGTGGCTCAGAACAGGATACTGTGTCTTTAAGAGAACTTTCCAGAACTCTCTCAGTATCCCAGAATGCACAGCAGGTCCCTTTTACTTTCAGTTCTTTTTGGAGGCGTAACACGCCAGACCTGTAGCATTCCTTACATGAATATCTCTCTCCACCGGGGAGGAGGGCAGGCGCTTATGACTATAACAGAGATACCCCTACTACAGAACTGGAGTTACAGGAGAGAAACTACTCCTTCTGTAGTAGGGGATCTCTGTGTATAGTCATAATCTAGTGAATAGAATGGCAAGCCCATACCCACACCAAAGCGGCGGTGGAGAATAAAGAAATAACACCACTATTGTGCGAACAGATTTCGCAGCGAAGCCTGCCCAACCGGAGCGTCTGTCCTGGCATCAGTGTCCAGACAGTAATGCTTAGCAAAGGTATGGACCGACTTCCAAGTGGCCGCCTTGCAGATTTCTGCAATTGGAACATTACGTAGCAAAGCAGTCGTGGCAGCTTTGCCCCTGGTGGAATGAGCCTTAGGTTTACCCCCTAAGGTCTTATTAGCCTTCTGGTAACACAATTGTATACAGGACACAATCCACCTCGAGATGGACTGTTTTGAGGTAGCAAGACCGTTCCCGACTGATCCATAATTGATAAACAATTGGTCTGACCTACGAATATCTTTGGTTTTATCCAGATAAAATGTCAACACCCTCCTGACATCCAGGGAATGCAGAGACCTTTTCGCTGGAGATGAAGGATTCTGAAAAAACGTAGGTAAAGTTATGGTCTGGTTAACATGGAAATCAGATATAACCTTTGGAAGAAATTTAGGGTGAGTACGCATAACAACCTTAGCAGCATGAAATACAGTATGAGGTTCTTGGCAACACAACGCCTGAATTTCACTCACCCTGCGGGCGATGTAATGGCCACGAGGAACGCCGCCTTCCAGGACAGGTGCTGCAGCGAAGCCTTATGAAAAGGATCAAAAGGCTCCTTCATCAATCTGGACAGCACCACGTTGAATTCCCATGAAGGCGAAGGAAGCCGGACAGGAGGGAACACTTCCCTTCCAAAAAATCTTTGATCACAGGGATCGGGAAGAAGGAAGTCTGTGAAGGGCATTTCCTGTAGGCAGTCAGCACAGCGAGATGAACCTTAATAGAATAGACATTAAGACATTAAGGCCAGACTGCGCCAAATGAAGAAGATACGGAAGGATGACATCTTCCTTACACGTCGTCGGGTCATAGTTCTAGGACTTGCACCAGATGCAAAATCTCTTCCACTTGTAAGCATAGGAAGGAGACACGCTTGCTGACAGCGTATTGATGGAGGCTCCCAAGAACTGTATGCACTGGACCGGAGTCGGGACAGACTTGGACATGTTGATGTGCAACCCCAGCTTGTTTAAGAGAACGCACGTCTTCCGGAAGTGCGTTTGAGCTTCCGAGAAGGAGGAGGCCTTGATCAACCAATTGTCCAGGTACGGGTAGACAAACACCTTGTTCTTCCTCAGGTGTGCAGCTACCATTGCCATGCACTACGAGAAAAATCGAAGACTGTATCCATTGCAAACAATATTCAACACCCACTTGTCCGGAGTAATTTTTCTCCACTCTGCCAGAAAAAATTGAACGCTTCCCCCCACCGGAGTGGGTAACGGATGTAGGGGAAGTAACCACTCAGGGCCTAGACCCAGCCGGGCCCTTGTTCGCCGCTGCGGACTGCTGGCCTCTGCCCTTCTGGCGCTTCTGTAAGGGCCTCCGGAACTGCAGCTGCTGTTGTTGCTGTTGCTGTCCCGAAGCCTGCCCTCGCCCTCCGCCTTGCGCCCCGAACCGTCTCTGGAACGGGCGGTAGGTCTTCCTCTCCTTGGGCTTCTCCAACCAGACAGCCGTCAGGGTCTCGGCCTCCGCCTTCATGTGGGCCATTTCGTCATCCGCATGCTTGCCAAACAGGGTTTCCCCCGGGAAAGACAGGTTGGCCACCCGTTGTTGGGCCTCTGGCTTGAGGGATGTAAGGCGAAGCCAAGCGTGGCGCCGTTGGTTGACACCATGGCAATATCCATGCGCCGCCAGAAGGGACACATCAGCAGCCGCGCTTTGACACCAATAGTCCCTCATTGAGAATCTCTTGAAAGTCCTCTTTCTTCTCTCTCGAGGAAGGAGCTCAGCGAATTGCTGGAGGGATTCCCACAGGGCTCGATCATATCGCCCCAGCAAAGCCGCGGCACTTGCAGCGTTCATTGCCGTAGACGCCGTCCCACAGACCTTCCTGCCAGCCGAGTCTAACCAGCGGCTCTCCTTATCAGGAGGTACCGTGGACGACGTGGTGGTGTCATGCTGCTTCCTAGCAGCTGTCACTATGACCGAGTCCGGTGGCGGATCCATCCTGAGAAAGGCCGGGTCAGAATCCGGAGCCCAGTACTTCTTGAGGAGCCTGGATGGAGCCGCCTTCGTCACCGCTGGAGTGAGAAACAACTCCTGAGCGGGCTCTACCAATCCTGGTACTAGGGGTAGCAACGGCCGAGACAGGTGCTTTTTATGTAGCGTCTCGAAAATCACGGACGGTGTGGGCACCGTCAACGTGATGCCCAACTTAGCCGCACCCCTCAGCAGAACATCTTGGAATGAGACGATGTCGTCCACTGGCGACACCCTCGTCCCTGGGGATTCCGACAAAGTTGGCGAGTAGTCCCTGGTCCCAGAAGAGCCCGTGTGGGATCTCGATCAGCGCCTCCTGTGGCGTCGCCTTGATCTCGTCGACTACCGGCGACGACTCCGCGATCTCGCCCTCCGTCCGGAACGAGAGCGCGATTTCCTCGGCTTCGGACGCTCCGCAGGTCTTACAGGAGCAGGAGACTGTGGCCTGACCGGGACCCTCGGCTGAGGAGTCCCCTTAGGAGGCGTCGGGTACCGTGGCAGCGAAACCGACCTCGGCGGAACCGGAGGCAGTCCTTGAGGAGGTAGCAGAGGATGACCATGAGGTGGAACCAGAGGTGGAAGCGGAGGCGGAGTGGGATTCCGTGGCGGAGGTTCCTTGGGCAAGGGAAGAGGAGGGGTAGCCGATCTTGGCTTGGAAGGTGTATATACCTCGGAGTACACCTGTGACTCCCTCTTCTATTGGAGAACGTCGCCGAGGCGCCCCAGCGGACCCAGAGGGACTCCTGGCGCCAAAACTCCTTCTGCGCTTCTTTGGCGTCGAAGAACGTCATCTCAACGTCGAGGAACGCCGTTTCGACGTCGACCGGCGCCCTCGTCTCGACGTTGAGTCACTTCTGGACGACGAACGTCTCTTCCTCGACGGCAACCGTCGACTTCTCGACGTCAAACGCCTTCTTGACGGCGAACGCCATCGCCATCTCGACGTCGAACGTCTCCTCGACGCTGAACGCCTGCGAGTCTTCGACGTCCTCCTCGACGTCGAAGATCCCCTCGACGCCGACCTCCTCCTCGCCGACGGCGAGCGGCAGTGTCGCCTCGACGGCGAGCGCCGACGCCGGGCCGAACTCCTTCGACGTCGATGACTCGACGACGACGTCGATGACACCGTCAACGGCGATCTCGACGGCGGCATCGTCAGTCCCCTCGACGTCGAACGTCGACGCCGCTTCAACCCAGAGCCCTGGGGAGACGGGGAACAGACTGCTATCATCCCTCTCGACGCCGTCGTCGATGCTATCGACGTCGGCGGAGAAATAGGACGTTTGCTGGCCTTCCTGCCTCTGGGGAGCCCCCCAGAGGCCTCAGTATGGGCAGATGAAGCATGCCCAGACCCACCTTTTGTCTGCAGTCTTCTATCTTCCAGGCCTTGGAGCCTGATCTTCATCCTCTCTCTCAGGGTCCTGGTGGATAATGTCTGGCAGATGCCACACTCCTCTGGGACATGAGATGAGGGAAGGCAGACGATGCACACCTCATGTGGGTCCGACTTGGCCTTCTTCTTCGGACACTCTGGGCATTTGTCAAACAAAGCAGGCATTTTGACAAATAAAAGAGTGCACCAAGACACACACAAGGAAGAAAACACCAAAGTACTTCAATGAAAGCACTCAAATACTTGAAAAAGTGAAAAATCACCAAATAAACCCTTGAAAAGGGAGAGCTCAATGCTCCAGGGTCCTACTTGCAGGAGCCGGAAAAAAGAACTGAAAGTAAATGGGACCTGCTGTGCATTCTGGGATACTGAGAGAGTTCTGAAAAGTTCTCTTAAAGGCACAGTATCCTGTTCTGAGCCACATAATGGCAGCCTATGGGGCTTGTCTGTCCACTCCTTCCTCTCTATCATTCCAGAGGGTTTTGCTAGTAAAAAGAAGTTTTTCTATGTGGAGAAATCTGGAATGGCTGTGCTGTTTGTGGATTTTTGGTGTACTGAAGTACTGGACAGTGTAGCCTGTGGATATAGGCTGCATTATCTGTCTTTAAATTCTCTCTTAAGTGTCTGTGCAGGTCTGCATTTTTTGACAACTTAAGAGATTATTTTTGATTGCTCCGGGGTCCACGCACATGGGTGGGACTATTCTCTAGATTATGACTATACACAGAGATCCCCTACTACAGAAGAAGGTGTTAGCAACACTAACCTCTTCAGTGTGGAGGACGTAATGTTCACTTCCTCCACACTACCTCCCCAGTCCTTCCACTAAAGGCAGGAAATCTCGCTAATGGACACACCAGATGGACTCTATTTTAGAAGTCACCATCATTGATGCTAAGGAACAGTTTCCCCAACAACGTGATGCTTTTTGTTTGTGGATGAGCAGCGTGCATAGAGCAATAGCATCACCACTATTGATAGTAAAAACAGAAAGACCGGTTTGTCTTTTCCTAATTTCACTCTGTACAGTTCTCGGAGACACAGCTCAGGTCCCCGAGCACCAATATAAATTAGAGAGCTACAGTTAAAAAGATGATAATTTCCTCTTTCCAACAGTACCAATCTCTAATGGATCTGCACCCTAAAGGATTACCAAGAGGGCGATACCCAAGCAGAAATCAACATGGGTCATCCAGCACACAGGTAATCCTACGATCCTTGAAGATTTCTGAAACCTAGAGATCCAGGGAACTCAAGGGTAGTGTGGCTTTCATGTATCCCAGTACACTGTATTACCAGAATGCACTGCAGATGTCCAAAATAACCTAAAACACCCGATTTATTTTCTTTACATAGGGGATGCCTGCAACATGTTGGCTCAAGGTTGGCTAGCACCCAGGGAACCCTACCAACTATGGGAATTTCGAAAGCTTAGCGACACAGGGGAATCTACGGTGGTGTGGCTTGCGTTGATCCAAGGGCATTTCCTTAACCAGAAAGCCCAAAGAACGTACACATATGAGTCAAAACACAGTGTTTTTCCCATATTTGTGTGACTTCTAGCAAATGTTCAAATGGTCAAAGTCTTACTGCCTTGTGTTCCCACATCTCTCCTGATAGAAATGATAGCCTTCATGTGTGGGCGGACCCAATGTACATCATAGGAACGGACCAAAACTGAAACCATATCAAGACCATATTCACACTAAAATGCCTTCACACATTCCAGGTTTTCACTGGTCCTTGTCCCGAGCGATCAGTCCAGCCACAAACACAAGACAGTATCGGTAAGGGCCTTGTTAAATGGTAATAGCACAGATGAAGTTGGAACTAGTTGATGAATTTCAGGCAATAAATTGGCCAAGTTTCCAGAGTAGGCAATTGAAAGTATAGCACTTATGCTGCTCTTCGCACTACTAAAGCAAAAGAGGCACTTTTTTCCATTGGTGAAGCAGTTGTTGAGTCTGGTGCTGTAAATACATTCACTAGCATGTTTGCAAGTCTCAGTACAGCCCTTCATCAGGGTAATGAGGGCAGAATAGATAACCCACCTCCTTGTCATCATCAGTGTTGCGAGGGACATAGGTTATGCACTGGACTGCATCGGAATCGGAGCTGCAGAGGGCCTTCAATCACTCATAGTACTGATGTCGAGGGAGAGGTCTAGCCTGGAGGTCTGGCTGTACAACAAATGTGGATTCATACATAGGCCTGGTGTGGAACAACATTGGTTCAGGTCAAAGACTGGCTTTTTGATTGGATCCAGTACCAGTGCATCAGCACTGAAGGAACTGGCGTGGACCCTGGGACCTAAATTGAAGTCTGAACTGCTGCAGTTATGGGTATGGGAACAGAGGGAACTGTTGGCATTGGGCCCGCCAGTGGAAGACGTAATGGAAGCCCCTAAAGCTCAATGGGCCAGAAGACACACCAGAGGGAGCTGATGACAGCATGGCCTTCTTAAAGGGAGCTCTCTGCTTCGGGGTCGATGACAACCAGGGACCAGATGCTGGACTTGGGAGTCAGAAGACGCTGAACCCTTTGAGTGACTTCTCGCCAGAGCTCCAGTGTCAAGAAGGAGGTGGGTTCTGCACAGCTTTTGAGTGCTTGGGGTTGAGCCTTGCGTGGCTATTTTGTGTGCATTTGATGCATCCTCGACAGAAAGGAAGACTTTGGGAGGATACGGGACGTCAAGTCGGACCGACCTTGTGACCGTGATCTACTGAGGGAGCAGCCCTCTTAATATGCTTGGCGACATAATGTTTCATCTTCAGTTGCACTTAGTGTACAAATTCCAGTCATGGCTGGAGCCCAAGTACAATAGGCACACTTTCTGTGGGTCCGTGACCCACATCTGCTTCCTGCAGTCATGGTACGGCTTAAATCTTGCAGTTTTTGGGGCTCTGATTTGTCATTTCTAGAGCACTATGAAGTTACTACAGAGCCAGATGAAAGTGGAGAATTGCTGAGAGAAATCTCTGATGCAGTCTGGCGTCTCGGAATATTCCAAAGGTGAGGAATCTGCCATTAGATGTATCCATCAGAACAAATGGTATTTTGGAATCTGCTATCCAAGGAAGAAAAAAAAAAAAGGTTTCCAAACATATTGTACGCACTGATGAGAAGATACCACTTTTTGGGTTTTCAAGAAAAAAAAGTCAATCGAAGGCTTAAGAATGTGTAACATTAAGCAGAATGGCAAACACCAATTCAAAGACAAAGCATTTCCCAATAGCTGCTGGATGTTTATGTGTAGCTTCCACAGCAAAGTCTACAGTAGGTCTACAGTGCTAATGAAATGTTTTGAGTAGTGGCATATAACGCACAAATACGGTTTCGCATAAATGATTCCAAATATGCTGCAAGCAATTAAAAAAAATATGACAATAACATCGCTGATACATTTTTGACCTATACAGTTTTTAAAATTCTACTCTGGCTTTGTGGAATCAAACACAGTTGCGGATACTCAGACAGGCAGATACACACACAAAGAAACACACACACATTTTTAAAGATATTTGAGACTGAGGTATATCATACCAAAATTGATTTGACTACCTATTTGATGTTTGTTTCATCTGTATCAAGATGTCGATAAAAATAACTAGCATGAGGTTTTACGAATTATACTTTCCACTCTAAATTAAACAAAAGATGTAGCAGATTTACCTATCTTTACGAATCGGCAGGGGAACATCTGTTCATCAATTTTATGTTTCAAGGTGAATGTTTCTTTGTTGTAATCATTCTTCAAGCCGCTGAGGAAAAATAAACAAAGTTTGTCTTGTTCTTAATTGGTTAGCAGATATTCTAGGCACACATTATAACTGACCATTCTGTTTGAGAAGCTCGTCATGTTTCTACTCTACAACAAAAAAAGTATTAGTCCTTCAAAAGATAGTAATGGCAATCTCATCTTTGAAGCAGACACTGGAGAACTTAAAGAAGGTTGTAAGGTCATCCTTTTAACCACTCACTGCACACCCTTGTGCTCTCCAAAGTAAGCTGACAATCAATCATACGATAATAATGTCGAGCTCTTTTCAAGCAGCAGGTAACAAAAATAAGACAAGATGGTTGACACAGTTGTTGAGACTATCTAACCAAGGAAATTGACTATTAAGAAAAGAAAACATACTTGCATCTAACACTAGTTTTACAGCAATAGGTCTAACAAAATCTCAAATCTGTAGTGTTTGGATTAGAAATAAAATTCCCACACTGAGCAAATCATGTTTCGGTCCTCAGACCATAACAGAGAGAATGTAACCAAACATAGCGGAGTTCAATTGGATCCCCAGAACAAAGTGCATTTCAACACGATATTCAAAACAATTTGCCTTCCATTGATTTGAATCAACGAATCATCAGGAAAGAAGATCCTCACAAATCTTTGCAAAGACCCAAGTAAATAATTTTATTTCTTGTCGTTAATATGGTGCTTAGATCAGTTTATGGAACTGCCCTTCTTATATGTGAAATATGTTTACGCAAATACTACCACTAGCATGAAAAGACACAAGCTCATTATCTTCTGCCCTTTTCCACAACTATCAGACCGATTTCAAGCAGATGTTATGTCAGTTTGGTGAACAGAATCCTTCTAGCAAAGCTGCACTGGCATTGCCGGGCTTTTGATGTCCTCACACAATTGATCAGAGGGTGATGGAGAGTCACTGAGTAAACTGGCTCTAATTAGATCATAGGCTGAAACAATGACACATCCGTGGCATTTCCAAGATTGTGCCAAGAAACAAGGATGCCTCACTGAGCTAATCTCTTTTGCATCTACATGAGAAATTAATTTGGGACTAATCGCTGATGCACTGTGTACATGAAAAGGTATTTTAATGTGGACCTCCACCAGGTCATTTGCACAGTCCAGCCTCACAGCTTCCATCACCCAAGACGTGCACATCACATTTTCGTAGCTTACTTGGTACCTTTCTCTTTGGTACCAGCTTGGTCTGTTTCTCTGATCCTTGCATATGCATCTTTTACACCTTTGTTGCTTACTTTTTCCATTATTTTACTAATTTACAGTGTTCTGCATTGCTTATTTTAAGCCTTGACAGCTGTGTACCTTTAGTTTATATTAATTGTTAATTTCATGCTGGCTATGTTATAACTTCATCGAAATTCTAAAATGTTTTCACCGAGAGGACACTATCTACAACTTCTGTTTCAGCTTGCCTGCCACTTTCACACTAGATTAATATCACTTAGCTATTAGATTTACTCACACACACACTTGTAGATATTTCTAACAGGGGTCCAGAAGATTACAGAGGTAGTCTAGTTGCCTGGACAATTTTGAGACTATCTTGTTGTTAACATTTTTGTATCAGAGAAACCTGTGTACTGTTGGAGAATGTGGGATTGCTTATCCTTATGAAGGATCCCTTCGGGAGAATTTGGCACCTTCAGCTAAGTGCACAGCTACTGAATATTGCCAGTTATAGTCCAGCAGCTTATAACATGACAATTCCTCACCAGGTTATTATCCAACGCCCCTGCCGAAATGGCATCCTACCAATTTAAAATTCAGGCTCGAGTCACCCATTTCCCAGAGAAAAGGCTTACCAGACTCTGCACCACCTATGTTAGTAATTCTATGATCCCTGCAAGCTTCAATCTGCCACAAAACCTTACAGTGCTTCTTGGGAAATTGAGTTGGGACACCTCATATCGTTCTTGTTCTCCATGAATTGTAATGATGAGAAAATAATGTTCAGTGGCTGACACAAATGCAAGTTGATTTGTTTTATTTTGTTGCAAAGCGTAGTTTGTCCGATGGCCTGACTTCTTCTTTAAATGAAAAAGTGCACTACTGAATTCAGCATTTCCTCCTTTTCATAGCAAGGCCATTTGAAAAAGGTTTTGCTACCCAGGTTCAACTCTCCAGGTGATGCCTAGTAGAAACGTCAAAGCTTGCCTCCTGGGAATTGCTACAGGACAGCTTTGAACACGAGATGTCATTAGTGGCAAAGGCGTAGCGCTGAAAGAAAATGACATTCAACACCCCTAGCCGGAAAGACAAGGATCTGAAACAAGAGAAATGAGGAGAAACATACAAAAGCTATACGCTGCAGCCAGTTTAAGAAGGGGAGTGGAGGAAATGCCTGGTTCACAACTTAGGTCTATAAACGACTGACTGAACGCTCCTGTAATTTACATTCTGCTTTGCTCTCAACTGCAATATAATAAAGCACCTCAGAAATGATTCTTGTGCTATATTTTAGACTCATTTTTAAATGCCTTGATTGTCCTAAAAACTATTAACTAACATTGTGCTGTCCAACCCAGTAATGCATAGATAGGTACACATTGCTAAATAAATCTGCCTCTAGGTTTATCAGTCAGCAATCAAATCTTAAAAAGAGAACATTTTGCAGCAGCGCAATTTACAGCCGCAATTTGTCGGATCAGCTACACAACATACACTTCTTTTTTTTATTTTTTATTCTGTTTATTAGTTTTTAAACATAGAAAACATTAAAGGGAGAAAAAGAAACAGAGGCCTACATGGAATGGAGCTTCGAGTCAGGAAAATCACAATGGCAGACAAATACAGTGGTGTATACTTCAATTCGCAAGCGTAAGCAACAATAACATTTCGTCATCAGGGTAGGTACATTGCATGGTAATAAGGCACATTATCAAAAGGTAAACATGCACATTGCGGGTTGAGCTAGAGATTCCCATAGGGGGTGAAAGCGTACCGTGAGTAATTGCAGATGTAGTGTGGGCTGACAGCCACCCTCAGTAGGGTGTGTTACCTGATGGGACATATATTAAGGCATGGGGCCGATGCACAATTGTAGACGAACCCTAGTGGGGCATTCATTGGTAGGCGATACCAGGCATTCTCTAGCATCAGTGGGAGTACAGGCGTCTCCCCACCCTGGGCTGTCCTCCTCATCTGTCTGGGCTAGCAAATAGATGACTAAAGGACCCCATATGTCCTTAGGTTGACTTGCATTCGGTAATAGTTCAGTGAAAGTTACGTGTTGTTCCTGACTATCTGTCATGTCAGCTAGCCACTCCTTGAATTTAGGGGCTCTGCCATGCCCCCAGCGACACGCTATGCTCCGCTTTGCCAAGAGCAATGCAATATCTAAAAATTTCCTGCAGGATTTAGGGATATGCGGCGTGTAGCCGAGAAGCATAAGCAGTGGGTCAAGAGACATGGACTCCCCTGTCATAGCCACCAGGGCATCATGCACCTGTTGCCAATAGAGGCGAATAAGAGGGCACTCCCAAGCAAGATGCAGGAAGCCTGCGTGTTCTGCGCGGCAACGCTCGCATCTGTCATTATCGGTCAGTCGGAACTTATGTTTCTTAACCGGGGTGCAGTATAGCCGTTGTAGGAACTTATAATGTATTATTTTAAGTCTACTGCTGCCCGATATTTGAGCCGTGAGGGCACAGCAATATTGCCATTGTTCATCGCTGAGTTCAATCGCTAAGTCTGCGTCCCAGTGTAGTCGGGCCCTGGTTCCAGACTCTGGGATATTCGCCCTGAGATGTCGATACAACCCAGATACTAGGTGCGAGCCGTCTTGTGAGCAGAGCATGTAGTGCAATGGAGGTGTGTTTTCAGGTTCACTAGGGAATTCAGGTAGGATGTCCTTCATCCCTTGGCGTAAGCGCAGATAGTAGAATACATCAAGTGGAGTGCGGGCATGGGAGGAAAAGAATAGCTCAGCAGTCTTGAACATCCCGTTTGAAAAGAGGTCGCTCCAACAGGTGACCTTTACTCGGTCGCAAAGTAGCTGAAAGCCTCGTTCCTGTAGGAGTGCAAGGTTAGGATGATATGTCAGTGGCAACTTTGAGGAGTACAGTAGGCGGCTAGAGAGTCGCTTAGCTATGCGACGCCAGGCATCCAGAGTGCATGAGACGGAGGTAAGCGGTGTCATAATAGATGATTCCGGGCAATGGAGCAGTCCATTGAGTGGGAGGGGATGAACAATCCAGTCCTCCACTGCCAATTGTGGCATGAAGGGGGTGGGAACCATCCAATGATAAGCATAATGTGCTTGCGCGCTGAGGTAGTAGGCCTCAAAGTCAGGGACATCGAAGCCTCCTTTGTCGTATGGCTGTGTCAGTATGGACCATTTAAGCCTCGAAGTCTTTCCCCCCCAGAACAAGCGACACAGCTCCGACTTTAATGTTTTTAAAAAAAAGGCACCTGGATAGTAAGGTATGTTGAGAAAGAGGTAAACGAATCGAGGTAGGACAATCATTTTGATGAGGGACGCTCTGCCAGCCATGGAGAGCGGGAGAGCAATCCAGCGGTCCACCGACGAGGTAAGTTTCGTGATTGCCACGCCATAGTTGGAGCGTAGCGTTTCATCTTTGTCGCGCGAGATCTGTATCCCGAGATATCGTAATTCCGACCTGAACCACTCAAGGGGGTAATCGAGGGGAAAGTCGGTAACTGCATCCGTGGATACAATTGTGACTTGGCCCAGTTTATGTGCACTCCAGACATCCTGCCGAACAAGACAAACTCTCTAAGTTGAGGTTCAAGGCTGGATGTTTGACAAAGAGTGTCATATCATCGGCGTATAGGGACACATCAATCTGGCGTTGGAAACATCGGATCGCACCATCGCGATGCAGCTGTCGGAGCCTGCAGGCAAGGGGCTCCACATCGATCGCGAATAGGAGTGGGGCTAGTGGGTACCCCTGGCGGGTACCCCTTGTGATGGTAATGGAGTGTGAAAGGCGACCATTGATGAGGACCTTCTCCGTAGGCTGCGTATAGAGCAGCTGGACCCATGAAATAAACAACTTGGGAAATCCCATGCTCGCTAGGACAGTGAAAAGATAAGGCCATTCGACCGAGTCGAAGGCCTTGGTGGCATCGAGGAAAACCGCTGCCACTGGGAGGTCAGGGTGCACCGTGCGGAGTAAGGAAAACAAAGTACGTAGATTGTGAGAAGTGGAGCGACCCGAGACAAATCCAGATTGATCAGGTAGGACAATTCTGGTCATTAAAAGGGATAATCTGGTTGCCAGTATCTTCGCAAGTATTTTGACATCGCAGTTTAAGAGGGAAAGCGGGCGGTAGGAGTCGCAGGAGCTGGGGGTTTTGCCGGGTTTCAGGAGCGAGGTGATAACGACCTCTCGCATGGAACAGGGAAGGACACCATCAGCCAGCGATTCCTCAAAGACCTCGCGTAGAACAGGGGCCATGATATCAATGTACGTTTTATAAAATTCAGCCGGGATCCCGTCCAGTCCGGGCGCCTTCCCATTTTTGAGGGACATAATGGCCTCACGGACCTCATTCAATTCAAAAGGGGCAGCTAGGAAGGCCCTATCGCCGTCACTAAGCCAGCAAAGGGCTACGTCACCTAAGAAGTCACTATAAGGTACATCGGCAGTCGTGGCTGTGGTATAAAGCATACTGTAATGAGTGACGAAGGCAGAGAGTATATCGTCCGTATCTCTAACAGTGTGTCCCTGGTCATCTGCGAGCTCTAAAATCGTGTTGTGATCATGCGGGGTGCGTGTCATCACAGCTAGTGCCCTACCAGGTCTGTCCCCCTCGCAGTATTTCCTAGCCTGCCAGTGCTTCCCCCTGAATTTTGCTTCCCTATCGGCTTCTTCTTCTGTCAGCTTATCTCTGAACTCTGCGTGGATAGTGGCACTGTCATCCTCCACTATTCGGGTTTCTAAGGCCCTTAGCTCGCCATCGAGCGTGCTGATAGTGTGTTGAATGTCCCGAAGGACCCCAAAGCTTTTGGACAGGCAATATCCCCTGATCGTGACTTTAAATGCCTCCCATATACACTCGACCGAATCTACAGACCCCTTGTTTCTAGGGAAGAAAGCAGCTATTTCCTCTCCGAGTTCTGTGCGAAACACAGCGTCCAGTAGGGCAGAAGGTTGTAACCGCCAGCGCGGCCTAGGGGTGTCCCAACCTGGCACTCGTATGCGCATCAGGACAGGGCTGTGATCGGAATATGTCCTCGGTAAGTGTTGTATTTTTTCCACTCCTGTAGATAATTCCCTGGTCGTAAGGAAGTAATCGAGTCGTGCCCACGTGCCTGTCTGTGAGGTGAAATGTGTGCCCTCCCTCCGAGAGTGATGTAAAGACCTCCATATGTCCACCAACCCTCCCTCCAGAATCACATCTCCCAGTGTTTCCCTGGATCTGGGCTTGTAATGCATCACTCCATCTGCTCTATCTAGGTGCGGTTGCAGAACTAAGTTAAAGTCGCCCCCCCCAAGTAACGTGTCGGGACCCTACATCTACAATTTTACCCCAAAGTGCAGTGAAAAAGGAGGGCATATCAATGTTAGGTGCATAGCAGTTAGCTAAAGTGACAGTATCGCGGCCCAGCCGCCCCCACAGCAGGGCGAAGCGCCCCTCCTTATCTATTAATTCGCCATACATTTGGAATGGTACAGTGCGTCTAATGAGGATTGCAGCCCCCCTCGCATAGGTAGAGTAGGAGGAAAATACACGGGTGCTAGCCCATTTACTGGCAAAGGCAACTCGCGTTTGCGGAGATAAATGGGTTTCCTGTAACATGACAATATGAACTTGATGGCGGTTTAAATAAGCAAGCACATTCCGACATTTTTTAGCATTATTGAGCCCTCTGATACTCCACGACATGCAGTTCAATTGTGTAGTGTATTGGTTCTCAGATCAGCCATAGTCTGTGACATAGCATACCCTTGATGCCCACCCCCACGAATGAAGCAACACCTTCCCAAAGCAAATGATACAGTTTGTCATAACTCTCCGTCACTCTTCTGTCCGTTCCATGCATCAAACTTCCCTTCCCAACAGAACTCAACCCCCCTCCCACCACTGCATCCCAATCATGACAGCAGCCGCCCATCCTTCCCTCAGCCCCCTCCTCCCCCCACAACGTCCACAACTTAGTGACATGAATGGGGTATACCCGTGGGGGAAACATCGAGGGCACACAGCCACTTCTCCCTCCGGTGACCTCCAAAACTGTACCGCCCTCGGTGGAGGCCAGGACAGGAGTTGTGGTCCCTGGAATACGTTACCACTGAAGTTTTCATGTAGTCCCATTCTGTATCATTGTGTCCGAGCCCTCTGAGATTGCGTAGTATGGGCAGAGCCCATCAGTACAGGAGCATGGCAGACCGGATCACACAGGCATCCACTGATCAGTGCTCATCGGCTGCCGCGCCTGGATTATCTTCGGGGTCCGCTTCAGCATCCCGGCCATTCCTCCGTGCCTTGCGGATCGTCTTTAAGAAGTCCTCTGCCTTTTGCGGATTCGTAAAAAAACGATGTTTTCCCTGGTGTGTCACCCGTAGCTTCGCCTGGTAGAGTAGGGCATATTCGAGCTGGGCTTCCCGTAGTTTCTTTTTTACCGCGATGAATTTGCGTCTCTCCTCCTGTACCATTGGAGTGAAGTCAGGATAAATGGAAAATGCAATTCCGTTATAGTGAAGATTCGGTTGTGTCCGAGCTGCCCTTAAGGCTACATCGCGGTCGCGATAATTCAACAATCGAGCGATGATCGGCCTGGGCGGCAGGTCGGGTTTGGGGACGGGGGCCAGGGATCTGTGCGCCCGCTCGACGATGAATTGTGGAGAGAATGCATCTTCTCCCACCGACCCCTTGAGGAGCTTTTCCACATATAGTTCCATCTTGCCCGTGTCTGTGGACTCCGGAATTCCCGTGACGCGGATGTTGTTGCGTCGACTACGGGCTTCCAAGTCCTCGTTCTTGGCTGCTATGATTCGTAGGAGGTTATCCATACGGGCAAGTTGTGAGGTATGGGAAGCGGTGAGGTCGTCATTGTCAGAGATCCGTTGTTATGTTATGTTATGTTATGTTATTTATGTTTTTAATATAGCGCAACGGATACTCAAAAAGAGTGTCCCGGCGCTTTGGGTAAGGGGAACAAATTCAGAATAACATAACGCAATTAAAAAGAACACAAAAAGACAACACATACACAGAGAAACAAGAACGAGAAGCTAGTGAGGCCTACTGGGTGAACAGCCAGGTTTTAAGACCTCTCCTGAAGTCCAAAAGACTAGTCGCTCCCCGAAGTGAGAGTGGAAGCGCGTTCCACATCTGTGGGGCTAGCAGACTGAAAGAACGGCCGCCCCGGCGAGCTCTCTTAATGCGAGGGACGGCCGCCATAAGCAGCGATTCAGACCGCAGAGAGCGGCCCGGATGGTAAAAGACCACTCTCTTCTGGAGATGTTTAGCTCCTACTGCGTGGAGTGCCTTATAGGCCAATATCATGGCCTTAAAAGCGATCCGTTTACGGATCGGGAGCCAATGCAAAGTCCTAATTAACCCAGAAGCACTGGCGCGTCTGTTTAGACCGAAAATGGCCCTGGCCGCCGCATTCTGCGCGACCTGAAGCCGCTGCAGCAGGTACTCAGGTAGGCCCAGGTAGAGAATGTTGGCATAATCCAACCTGGAGCCTATCAGGGCCTGCACTGTCAGCCTCCTATGCTCCTCCGACAAAAGAGGCAGGAACCTCCGCAGCATTTTTAATAGGCCGAAGCAGGTGCCGGTCACCCCAAAAATCTGGGCTTTCATTGACAGTCCCCCATCCATCTTAACCCCCAAGTTCTTAGCCACAGGGGAAGAGCCGGACGGAGGGAACATGTCAATGGGCCACCAGGCCTGCCAGCTAGGCTCCGCATCGCACCCGAAAAAGAGTACCTCGGACTTATCGGAGTTGCACTTGAGGCTGTGCAGTTGGAACCATGAAAACACAGCCCCAAGGCAACTCCGGATACTCTCCCCGTCTAAGTCAGCCCCTCTCTCGCAAGAGAAGAGGAGCTGGGTGTCGTCGGCATATGACACGATCCGGACACCGAAAGACTCCACGACCGCCGCCAAGGGGGACAGAAAGATATTAAAGAGGGTCGGGCTCAAAATAGAGCCCTGAGGGACCCCGACTCCCAATGGCGGCATCACAGCGGTGTCAGGCGGCGTCCAGATCGTTTGCCGGCGGTCGGCAAGAAAGGATGAAAACCATTTGAGCACCGTCCCCCGCAGGCCAATCTCATAGAGTCTTGCGAGAAGGCCATCATGGGGGACGGTGTCAAAAGCCGCCGACAAATCCAGCAACACCAACATGACTTTGCCCCCGGTATCCAACACTCCCTTGATGGTTTCAGAAACCTCAAGGAGCGCGGTTTCGGTACTACGATTAGTGCGGAAGCCAGACTGGGAGTCGTGCAAGATCTCATGAGACTCCAGGAAATTGGAGAGCACCGACTGGACGTGCTTCTCCAGGATTTTAACGAGGGCCGGCAACAGCGAAATCGGTCTATGATTGGCTGGGACCTTCGGGTCGAGCCCCGGTTTTTTTAGCAGCGGGATGACCATCGCCTGCTTCCATCCTGGCGGAACCACTCCCTGACTCAACGAAAGATTGAGAAGAGGGTTCGCCAGTGGGTTAACCACCTCCGCCAACTTACCCAAAAGCTTAGCTGGGCATGGGTCAAGTGGCGACCCCGATTTTAAATTGCCCATAAGTGCTAAGGAGGCAGAGGCCGGCAGAGATGGAAACTCGGCCAAAACGGCGCCCTGCCAAGCGGGAGAGGGAAGGCCAGCCGCGGAAATAGACGATGTTTCCTCAGGCGCTCCCGATGGAAAAGAATCCTGAATAAGCTTTATCTTGGCCGTAAAAAAACAGGCAAGGTCCGCCGCCCAGGACTCTAGGGGCACCTCTTCCGACGTGACGGTCCGGGGAGAAGTAAATTCTCTCACAATAGTAAAGATTTCCTTACTAGAGTTCGATGCTGCGTCGATTCTGTCCGCAAGATAAATTTTCTTTGCAAGGCGGATATCCCGATGGTAGTCATTCACCACGCGTTTGTAGGCAGACCTGTCCACAATGTCATAGTGTGCCCGCCAGGCCCTTTCAGCAACCTTGCACTGCTGCCACGTAGCCCGCAGTGCTGCAGTAAACCAAGGGGCCGAGACCCGCTTAGATGTTAAGCGGGGAGGCAACACCGGGGCCAGATCATCAAGCCTATCCGCAAGCCACTCCTGCAGGGACTCCAGGTCTCTCTCGAGGTCTCCGACAAGCGGGCAGGGGTGATCCACAGCGGCCTGAGCCAACATCTCAGGGGTCACTCGATTGAACGCTCTGGCAGCACCAGCCCGTTGCTGAGGGGCAGGTACGGACGATCTAACACTGCCAGTGATAGATGTTCCGTTGTCGTGATCCGCTCCTCGTGTTGATCGACCTGGTGTACTAGAGCGTCCATCCTGGAGGACATCTTGTCTACTTTCTCCACCACCGTGGCAAAGTACTGCCTCATTTCTTGATGCAGGTCCAGCTCCCTGGAGGGAGTAGCAGTAGGTGGAGGAGAAGCGGAACTAGGACCCGGCTCGGTGGGAGTTGTCCTCGTCCCTCTTTTTGCACTGTCGAAGTTGATTTTGGTCTGGCGGTTCTCAGGGCGCACCATCTTGTCACCGCGCCTTTCACCCCACGTCACTACTAGGTCCGCCGTATCTAGTAAAGGCGCCTCCCAGCCAGGTAGGGCACCGCGTCGCAATTTGATCTACTGCACGCCGGACTCCTTTTATGTGTCACGCCGGGTGTCCCCTAACGGCGGGGGAGATCTTCACTATTTCAGGCAAATACACAATGTAATACGTCCACCCCAGCAGTAAATAGCAGACTAACGGCAGCAAGCAGAGGTCACCTGCGAAGTATTGTCAAAAGTATGCAGCTTTCGTTGGCACCTGGAGTGGGCGATTCTCATACAGCTTACCGCCAGCTGCAACACGCATAGGCAATACCTTAGATGAGACGTAGGACTGTAGAGGCAGGCAGCAACATGCAGGTTAATCTGTGGTGGGCTCAGTCTCCACTTGGGGACAGGGATGCGGCCTATAGGATCGCAAGCCGCAAGCTCCAAGCTCAGGCAGCCAGGTAGAGGCAGGGCACCAGGGAGGTACAGCACCCCGCGGTGTCCTCTCAGCTCTCCCGTCCGTCCTCAGCTATGCAGGCCAAGGATAGTGCATGCGCCCCAGTGGAGGCGCAGCGAACCGAAGGGCGACGGGCGCAGGCTCGGCCTCCCCACCCACCACTCGGCAGGGCACCAAGTCGCGGCCGTAGGAAAGGACGAGCGCCCTCCGCCACTCCCCCGCCGCCAGCCGCGATAACACCAGGGGCACCGGCGGATGTCTGTTCCCACGCAGAGGCGTCAGGGGTCCGAGCAGTCGAGTCGGCCTCCCTCCAGGCGGCCGCAGCTCAACGCGCCCCGCGCGGGGCTCAACAGCAGTCTCCTCGTCAGGCCGTAGAAACTGCCCTAGTCAGTCGGTAGCAGCAAATATGCAGCGGGCAGGAGAGTGGTATCGACGTCAGGGAGCCAGGTTCATTGGGCCGATAATTGGGCCAGGGGACAGGGTCACTTCGGGCGCTGTAGTCGTGCGGCGCAGGAGAGGCCCGCCGCCTCGTGGTAAGCACCGGTCTCGCGTGCCGGCCCGCAGCCGGCCTTCTCACCTCGCGAGCTCCAAGGACACCACCGGCCAAATCCTCAGGTCCGATCTCTCCGCACCAGGCGCCGTTAGAGTTCCGAGGATCGGGTCGATTGTAGAGGGTCCTCCCATGCTCCGATTAGGCTACGTTAGTGGGACACTACTCCTCAGTAGTACAGGATAATAGCAGGATTATTGTTCCAGGGAACGGGAGCCACGTAACTAGGCAGCCATTCCGTGTGTGCGCCCTCTAGCGCCCCCCTACACAACATACACTTATGTGAAGTATGAGTCACCCGTTGTAAATCGTAAAGTTTTAATGAGCAGCCGCAGGTTACAGCAGTCAACCTGTTTCTTAACGCAGCTCAATTTACTCATATTTCAAGCTAAAACATTACGCAGTGGAATATAGAAAAGGAACGAATTATAGCGGAAGAAGGTTTAAAGAGAATGTTAAAAAGTAGAATGCATATTGACACTACAGTCAACCCCTCTCCCTCATTTAACCAAACAAACTAAAATGAACCAGAACCTGCAACATAACAAATATACAAAAGGCATTAAAATGATAGACAAATCCTTAGAGAAGTGCACTACATGTGCTCAGCGCATGTAAATTAAACGCTACTAGTGGGTCTGCAGCACTGATTGTGCCACCGTAACCATGTCTGAACCCTGCCACTGCAGAGCTTGTGAGTGTGCAGGTTACTGCCAATTCGACTTGCCAAGTAACGTTGGGACTGATATTTGCTAAGCAAAATATTGCGTAGAGGTGGGGTTCAGGGGAGTCACCTAAATTGCAAGAGTGGTGTAAAGACATGGATGAAGCTATGGTGGCGGAGAGTGCAGTATATGCACATAGACGATGTCCTCAAAAATGGGGTGGAGCTTGGAACAAATTCAGAGGATATATATGTGAACCACTAAGCATGGAGACTGATTAGGTGTTCGATTAAAGGGAGCGGGGGGGGGGACCGGAATTGATGTAATGTTTGTGGGATCGTACCTATTGTCATGGGTAGGACTGATGTAAGTGATGTCGCAGTTAAATGTGCCAAGGGATGATGAAAAATCTGTAACCTGCGTGAGTTTATATTGCCCTAAGTTTCCAATAAAAAAAAACTTTAAAAAAAAAATACTTGCCAGCCTTACACTCCCCTTTTATTACATAAAAGCCACTTCTAAGGAAGGCCCTAGGTAACCCAAAGGGCAGAGGGCTATGCAAGTGAAAGGCAGGTCAGGTACTTCTGTGTTTTAAATGTCCTGGTAGTGACAAACCGCTTAAGTTGTTATTCACTGCTGTGAGGCCTACTCCTCTCATAAGCTAGAATTGGGACTTCCTTAAAATATCTTTCAGCTGTAATTCCTAATAAAAAAGGAGCATCTTCTTCATGTTTCTAATCTTCGGAATGGTAATGATAAATCTTCTTTACTGGTAAAGTTGGATTTACCATTACTATTTTAGAAATGCCACTTTTAGAAAGTGGACATTTCTCTGCTAATGCTGCTGTGTGTGCCCCCCTTGGTAATAAAGAGGGCCATGAAGAGGGCAAAAAACAATCACAGAGAAGCCCTGTTGGAACCCAAGACTAAATAGGATGAGGACCCTATCACATGCGTCAATACAGTTATACCCAAGTCTAATCAGATTAAGAAAAGAATATGCGAACATTGGTGTATTCTTCAATCAGGATACTTGGATATTCCTACGCTATGTTTTGCTTTCAAATGTACTAGTTAGCTTCATGACCTTCTGGTACATAGTAGACCACGTACCAAGACCAAACAGGAACAGAGAACGTTATGGAACCTGCTACCAGTCTCTGGTCATTTTCTGTGTGGCTTATGTGACGTCTGCAATCTGACTGAATCCTCAAAAGAAATACACCTGGATGATGGCCGCACTTGGGACTCCAAAAACCCATACAAACCGCAATACAAAAAATTGCATTTATTTGATCCATTGCCCATACATTCCCACTGCAATGAAACGCACGGATGCAAGGCTATCAAGAAATAAAGAAAAAAAAGAGAAGAACAAGAATCTCAGCATTGTTGTGCGATTTTAAGACAATTAAGATTTATAATTAGAATTGTGTAATGCGTGAGCCTTGAATTGTGTTAATTGTTGTTTTAATCCCTTGGATTGATTATTCGGAGGAGTGGGGTGTACCTACCCTTCAAGAGCACCACACGAATTGAGAATAAAAGATATAAAGTGGTGTAATCCATGCACAGCGCCAGAAGACTCGTATACCCACAACAGTAGTAATTGCCCATGCCAACTTGGACACATTGGCATGACCTGTGAAGATACGAATTACCGAACACCGCAGCAATATCCACTGCCAACGAGGCTCTACAAAAATGATTTCCCATTTTGTGGAAATACACCACACACTGGATGACCTTAACTGGACCATCCTGGAGGCCAACAATCAGTGGAACAGAACAAAACAACACTTCTCCAGAAAGAACAGAATGTGATTTGATTAAATGATGAGATCCAGAGGAATGAGGAAGACAACCAGTAATTAATTCACTTCGACCTAGGGAAACCACATTGAAGGACTGCCAATCTGTGGTTGGAGGAAATCAGATTTTAGCAATGCACTTATTCTGGAGGCTGCATACATCCTCACCACACTCCTTCAATAGCACTGTCCCTTGTCCTGAGGAGGGCCTTCTTCTGGCAGTGTGTGTCCACTAACACATACACTCATAACCCTTAGGATCAAGACATTGAGTTAACAGAAGGAAATGGAATGCTCCTATGATAGCAGAAGGGGTGGTTTTGGACTGTCTGACTCCACATACACCACTTTACATGCACACATCTAGGACTGCTCAGTCATTCTGAAGTTTGTTCACTATGTTTATCTTTTTTCTACAATACGCCCTACTATCACCAGGGGGCCAATTGGCTGCACTGATTAATTATAGCTGGTTACGCATTAGACACAGCAGACCAGCAATATACATCAGCCTTTCCTACAAAACTAACCAACCACCCACCGCATTCCAAACCTACAGGCTGGCAGTGGAGGGTAGGTCTTGGGCACAGCTCCCGCAAGGACCACGTGAGTGTACCTGTATATTGTGTTTGCAATATGCTACATTGAAATGCCATTTTCTCACTTTGTTTCAACAAATGTTTTGCACTGTGCTGACTCACTGGTACTTGTTGGCTTGTACCAGTTTTTTTCTGCAGCTAAGTCGCAGACCTCTGCCTCACCTAAGGGGCATTTCTCCCTTGAATTTTGGGTAAGTCAATCCCCTCTTCTCTTCCCTTGTCTTGCCATATTCCCTTAAGAAGTGTGAGTTCACCATTTAGTTTATCAGTTGATTAACACATTTTTATCTACCACAACATTGAAAAGAAAATTTATAATTATTAATGTTCGGAGCACATAGCTTGTCACCAAAGAGTGATTGTGGATGTACCTGGTGCATACTTGTCCATGCCTAAGAAATCTTTCTTATGTAATCGCAGTATACCACACAGAGAGCGCTACACTTGATTTGCTGTGAACTAGACTGTGTCAGTTGTACCTTGGTCTGACGATAGTTCCCTCATGGCACCATGTTTTCCTTTTCTTTTATTCCTAGGTGGAATCAGCCCCACTGCATCAATGCAAGTGCAGTATTTGCTACTTGAGTGGGTATCCAGTACTTTGAAATGCCATTTGACCCATCTGGCAGTTAAGACACAAAACATTAAGGTACATTACTACCTCGGATATCTCCTTTTGTTTTTACCATGTCAAGGGACTCTTACCTCATTCAAAATTTCCAATGTTCCCTTTAGACTGTTTTACACCACTTCCTTCCCCATCAAATTTCAACCCCCCTCACTTGCAATCATCATAAAGCATTTCTGATCAAAAGATCTCTGCTAAAGAGCCCACAGGTCTATCAAGCATTGCAGCGCCAGCTTGACGAGGATCGCCCAAAGATGAAGTATGACACCCTACCAGGTGTGTGATTTGATCTGACCACGCAGATCCCTCATGATCCTGAAGGCTGGATTATTGCTTCCACTAGAAGTAGTGTCAATCTCATTCCTTCCTTGAGCAACTGCCCCCTCTGTGTGTATAATACATTGATTGTGGAGTGTGGAGTGTTAAATATTCATACCCATCCCTCTCTTGATTATTTATCACGTGATTATATACCACGAATCAAATAGTGGTCCTAGCGTTCATTAAGGGCTTGTGATCATATCTCATTACAAACTCTATTCCACAGTCCACACACAAACATTTGGAATGCTATAACCACCCCACACAAGCCAATGTTTCTCTTTCAGTTACGGAGTAGTATTTGGATACATACATATATGGAGACAGGGAACAAGGAAACTCTATCATTGCTTGTTTCCAAACTGATTCAACTTATGTGAGTACAGCACAAAGTCCACTAGCATATGTTGTCATTATACTGTTGGCACTTTGGTCATACCTTCACAACAGGAGTTCTGATTCAACTTGTAGGAAAAAGCTGTCAGGTCATACCTTTGCAAGGGTGGGGCATTGCAAAGGTCATCTTTTATTTTAACAATATATTTTGGCCTTCTTCTGACTAATCAATCTTGACCTTGTTTCTTATAAACTGTCTCAATGGAAGGGTTTTTCTGCAAAGTTGTCAACATTCTTTGAAATAAACTCTGCCAATCCCAGCAAAGATCTTTAGTCATTTTTATTTCCAGGAGCTGGGGCATCTTTAATGTTTTCGATTCGATCTTTCCCTTGTTTGATTACTTTACAGATTGCTTTGTACCTTAAGTATGTCACAGTATTTCATTTATTTTTATTTTGAAAGTTTTATAGAGCGCGAACAAGATCCTCACGGAGCTTTACAAAGCGCTTTACACACATATGGGATATGAAGACAAAAGAATAATTAACAAAGCATTTTGTGCAAAGAAGAGCAAATGGTTATCCATAGAGTCAAGGAAAGGTAGCAAAGGTGCATAGGTGGTCTGGTCAGTCATTGTCATAAAAGGAAAATTAATGAGCCTCGAGATTTCCTTAGCCTATATAGCCCATTTGGTATTTATTTTAACTAAGTCTAAAGGGTGCTATTAGTCAAAGAAAAGGGTGTCCTTGAGCTATACCTACAACATATATAGAAGCATACAAAAAGTGATGTTAGGAATGCTTGAATTAATCTCCATCCATCCATTCATCACCTTATTGTTGTTGAAGTGCTGTGCTACTGAAATCAAGCTATACTTGACTGATGAGCCCTTATCAGGGCGAACCGGTCCTAGACTGCTTGCATTTCGTTTCATGGAGGGCCTGGCTTAGCAGGGTCAAGACTGATTTGCCTATGGCTGAGTCTAAACTTCGGTGGCATTGTTGGTGATAAATGATGGATTGAGATGTGGCGAGAGCAATTGCTAGTGGCTGAGATTCATTTAAGCATTCAATCCATCACTTTTTAGGTCTCGCCTACGCATCGCGCATGCGCTGCATAGGAGGGCCTTTAGCAGTCGATCTGTTCATTTTCAAGCACACACTCGTGCTTGTGGCGGCATCCACCTTGCGGGAGCGAGCAGGGGCGCGCCACAAACATAAGTGAAGTGCTTGAAAATGAGCAGACTGCTCTCCCAAGCGCGTGCACCCCTCCGCCTCTCTCTCCCTCTCTGACGTCCCTAGTGCTGCAACCTGCATGCTCTGCGTACTCGTTGACCTCTATCTTGTCAGCTTCAGATTTACGTGTTAGCAGGTCATCTATGGCACTGCTATACGATAGTCATTAAATTTTATTATCAACATGGGTATTTGAACAGACTGACCGAGCAAGCCACGCATGATTACTGCTTTGCCCCCCCACCGAAAATTTACAGTGAGATGCTTTTAAGTACATGTTAAACTGTTCATATTATTGTACGCAACATTGTCTTGCCCACTACTACGTGGATCGATTACAATAATATATTGGATGTACGTTTCAGTGCGCTTTTTTCTTGTACATGAAGTCAATCTTGTGCACTGTCACACAGTAGCAGACTTATTTTGCCTATGCTTGCTAGTAATATCACTGTTTTGTCTGATGGAGTGAGTTTTCGCGCATCTGCGATGATTACTAGGTCTTTCCTTGATGATCACCCTTTGCCAGGCTTACTTAGTGAGTATTTATTAATGTTTGCAAATTGAATGCAAAGCTGCTGTCAGCCTACATGGCTAGTGGGTGCACTTGTCTGTCGTTTATAACTTTTGCTATCTTGCCTCGTTAGTAAGATTGCCAGATTGCTTTCCGAAACAAATAATCGATTGCTATAATCAGACCCTCCAGGATTTCGCGATTTCACGGTTTGCCGCATAATCGGCACTTTTGTAAAAATGCAGCGATTTTTATAAGAGTGCCCGCGAAATTGGCACTTTTTTTAAAAATGCCGCAATTTTTACAAAAGTGCTTGTCAGTCAGGTCACCTGCTGAAGGCATCTAGCATTACTGGGAGGAGGGGTATTAAACTAACCACAAAACCTTGTGAATATACACACGTTAACCTGCTACAACTGGTGAAGTTTAATCTGTTAAGTAATGTGAAGTCCTGAAATTAACAGATCCACATTTTTGTGAAGTCTAAACCTTCGGGTGCCGATTTGCGGATTTATTTCTCCCACAGCTTCTTTACAAGCTATGAACCCAGTCCCAATCTGGCCCCAGTGTGGCTAGTAACTTTAGTAAGGACCATAAAACAGGTAGCCTTCCTTTCACAATACAGGTTAGCCCAGACGTATGCACTTAATAACAACTTTTGGAGCAGTGCCTTTATTTCTTATTATTTAAGGTAAATGTATATAAGCACAAAGTTAAAGGAACACAATAAACTCAGATCTAAAAAAAAACGACGTTTAACACAAATAAAATATATTCTTCAAACATAAGACTTCCATTAAACATTTAGTAAACTGAGATTGAAAAAGAGTTAAGAAATGGCTTTCAAGAATGTTTGGACAATAAAGCAAGGGCACACGTAACGTTCACCAAATGCTGGCAAAGCCAAAAGGTCTTGCCTCGGCAAACTGGTGGGGCACTCGTTGCGTTTTTATGATTTATTGCAGTCACAGGCTACAAAGTAAAAAAGGAAATATGCTATCACTCAAACACCATGCACTCACAGAAACGAACAGTTTCCTAGTGATATTTTTTTTAACACATTTTAGCTGGGTCATGTGTCTTTAGTATCAATTTTTGAAGGAGACACGACAATATTACCACCTAACCAACTGCATAAACAGGTACAATGTTATAATCTCACTTTATGACAAACTTTGAAAAAGACAGCAGGCCAAAGAAACAGCTGGTAATTAAAGTTAGTACAAACAAGCAATGGCAAAGGCAAGAGGTTTCGCCTTTGGGACACACTGGCTTTGCCAATGGTTTTTAGCGGTACTGTACAGCATTGCTAAAGACTAAACAAAAAAATATGTGTTGATAAATTTGCCCACGTCATTTTGTAGGGATGCACAACTGGCAGGGGCTGGTCTACAAAATGGAGCAGGCATTTTTTCCCTTTTATTGACCGATATCTTAAAATGCAGCATAGTATTATATTTTTCTTTTTTTGAGGCGCAGGTTGGGGGATGTAAGTAACACTCAGGGTGCTGGTAGAGGCATTTCCGCTGCTCCTTTCCTTTCCTATGTACAAAACTGGCTGCAAGCAAGAGTAGTATACTGGTATTAACTACATTGATAATTAGATCGATGCAGATGTTGGGTCATTTACGAACACTCTGCCCTGAGGATGGTCTCATGTACAATATGCTAATTCCACAACAACTATGCCTGGATGAACTAAATGGAATATCATTACAAACCTTCTGAGTATTTATTACAAAAGACTGTTTTTTGGCATTGGTTGAGTGGATTCTTCTCATGCTGATTATAGTCACAACCTTATTGTAGGCTAGTTTTAAGTGCAAGTCGAAGTGCGTCTTTTGAATAACCCACTGTTCCTTTTTGATGTACAAAATGTATCTAAATCAGGAAGCTAGCTTTAGGATGTGGGAAGAAGAAACTAGAATAATTTTGAGCTTTAAAATAAATAGGCAGCGGTAGGATTTCAAAAGGTTTGCATACAAACAAAGTCAGTTATTTTTCTCACAGTGGGCCTTCTCGGACCTGTTCATGGGCCATGGCCTGTCCACGAAAGTGGTGTCCAGCCGCCCTCAGACTCTCAGGCAAGAAAAGGGTTAAGGATGTGCCAAACACCGGTCGCGCAATGTGTCAAAAGGTGTGATAACTGCTACCAACCTATACTAAAGCAAATGGAGAATTACATTTCCAAGGAAGAACAGCCTTCACCTGTGAGCTGCTTCCTCTGTTCCATATTCCAGGTTGCCTATTGAAAGTGGAATACTCTGCTAAAACAGTTTCCATTTACTTAAGGCTGAAAATGAATGCTTATGAGTAAAATAAAGTGCCGCAAAAATGCCGCTAAATTTCCATATTTGTGCCGCTAAATTTGCGAATCCATGCCGCTATATCCTGGGGGTCTGTATAATGCGGTCACTAGAGTTGGTTATTCATTTCAAAAGTACTTTTCTTTTCTTCATAATGACTTTGTGTTAATATTTGGTTCAAGCAAGTGCAATGCGTTTTAATTCTGCTTAGTTGCTGGTCTACAAGTATCACTTATTTCCCACCTCACCCCCAAACTGTTTTTTGAAGCGAAATTAGTGTAAGCCACTTACCCAGAATATCTCTTTTGCAGGAATATGAAAATGTTGCTACGCTTTCCCAAAAGGAACACTGGAGAGCAAACCATTTGACTGAATCTTGTTATTTATGCACAATTAACACTGACATTAATTATTAGTTCACATAAACCGTCCCAAATATGCTACCTGGTTAACAAAGTATCTAAATATTGGATTCTAGTCCTTGTTATTTAATGCTCTTTGTTAGTGGGAAAACGTGGTGGAGGGGCGGAGGCACTGATCTGCTGCCTCCTGTCATTCTTTAAAACAAGCATTGGCATAGCCAATAGGTCTCGCCTTTGAGACCTTATAAGTATTCAGCACAATATCCTTGGTGCAACAACATCAACTGTTGCATGGCTAAACACTTATAAGCTCCCAAAGGCAAGACCTATTGCCTATGCCAATGCTTGTTTGTTGTTGAATTTATTGAGACTAGAAGACAGCAATTGGAGCGAGTAAATTCAAATAGGTGGCTTTTCAAATATTTCCAGAAGCTCAGACAACCGGGTTGGCACATGAAGGGAGACAGAATGGGTTCCAGCCTTTTGCCATGAGCACTAATAGAGATCTGCCTTTGAGTCGAACTTGAAGATAGCTAAGGATAACCATAAGGTTAGCCTCCATGGACCGCAGAGACCGTGAAGGTAAGTATGTAACGTCCCAAACAGCATGTGGCAGATGCATAGTGTCTTGAAAAAGGAAAATGCTACTTACAAGTATGCATCTGTTCTTGGCATCTAGAGCTGCAGATTCACACACTATGCATAGATCGCCATCTGGTGTTGGGCCCAGATCTTTGTAGTTTGTTATTGTCTTGTAACAAGTCTTTGGAAGTCACAAGATAGGTGACTCCTCCTTTGGACAATAGAGCGCATGGGCATCGACTCCGTCTTCAGATTGTTTTTTCGCCAAGAAGGGAAATGATGGAGTTTTGTGAGAACAGAAAGAGATGTCCATGTATGTTATATCTAATTAAGATCATACTGGAACAGATAAAGGTAGCCGGGGCGGTGGGTGGGTGTGTGTGAATCTGCAGCTCTACATGCCTAAAACAGATACGTACTGGTAAGTAGCATTTTCCGTTCGAGGCATATGAGCTGCAGATCACACATTATGCATAGATTGCATAGCAGTACTGTCCCTTTAGCGGAGACAACCAGTATCTGTTGCAGTAGTCTGAAATTGTGTTTTGAGTGTACAGCCTGGCCCACAGCAGCTTGTTGTTTTGCTTGCACATCTACACAATAGTGTTTTTTGAATGTGTGCGGTATAGACCATGTAGCTGCTTTACAGATATCATCTAAGGGAATGTTTAGCAAAAAGTCCATGGAAGCCCCTATTTTGCGAGTGGAATGAGCCTTAGGGGGAACAGAAAGTGTACGTTTTGCTTTGTGATAGCAAATTTGTATACATTTGACGATCCACCTTGCAATTCTAGACTATGATATGGGATTGCCTTTATGTGGTGGTGAGAAGGAAACAAAAAGTTGTTTTGTTTTACGAAAAGGTTTTGTTCTATCAATGTAGGAGAGAAGTCCTCTTTTTACGTCTAGTGTATGAAGAGCCTTTTCTGCAACTGTTTGTGGTTGTGAAAAGAACACTGGCAACTCTACTGATTGGTTGACATGGAAGGGACTAATAACTTTTGAAAGAAATTTGGGATTTGTCCGAAGAACCACTTTGTTATGATGGAGTTGTAAAAATGGTTCTTGAATAGTTAGTGCCTGTAGCTCACTGACACTTCTGAGAGATGTGATAGCG
This sequence comes from Lissotriton helveticus, assembly GCF_964261635.1. NCBI lineage: Eukaryota > Metazoa > Chordata > Amphibia > Caudata > Salamandridae > Lissotriton > Lissotriton helveticus. The sequence continues at coordinate 978,269,618 of NC_136057.1, read as the reverse complement.
ACAAGGAAAGCGACTTTCCATGTAAGAAATTGTAGCTTACATTTATGCAGAGGTTCAAACGGAGGACCCATTAGCCTAGTGAGGACGATGTTTAGATTCTACACTGGAGAGGGTGGTACTCTTGGAGGAATTATTCTTTTGAGGCCTTCCATAAATGCTTTAGTGGCAGGTACCCTGAATAATGATAGATGTTGTCTATTTTGTAGCTAGGCTGCTATGGCAGCGAGATGTAATCTAATTGATGTGTATGCTAGGTTACATCTTTGAAGATGTAGTAAGTAACATATGATGTTTTGAATAGACACATCTAGAGGATTGATTGTGTTATTGGTACAGTATATTACACATCTTTTCCATTTGGCTGCATAGCAGGCTCTAGTGGTGGGAAGCCTAGCTTCTTTGATGACATTCATACAATCAGGTGGAAGATTGAGATACTCAAATTCTAGGACTTCAGGAGTCAGAGCGCTACGTTGAGCTGTGCTGGATCTGGGTGTCTGATCTCTCCATGGTTCTGTGTTAACAGTTGTGGTGAGAGATGTAGTTTTTGGTGCGAGACTACTGATAGTTCCAGCAAGGTTGTGTATCAGGGTTGTCTGGCCCATGTTGGAGCAACTAGGATCAGTGTTAGTGATTGTTGTTGCAGCTTGCGTACCACTAGTGGAATGAGTGGGAGAGGCGGAAAAGCGTAGGCAAATCTGCCTGACCAATTCATCCATATAGCATTGCCTTTGGACAATGGGTGGGGATATCTGGCAGCGAAGCTTGGGCATTTTGTGCTTAAATGTGTGGTGAAGAGATCTATGTCTGGATGTCCCCACAAAAAAGTGCTTGTCCATTAGAGCTATGTGTATCTTGAGGAACACTTGACCTACCGCAGGCCGGAAAAGTTTTTATCATGCAGAATTGATATTTATATGTCACAAACCCCTTTTCCCTGTCCTCCACCAACACATTATCACTTAACACCATTCCCTTCCCCTTTTCCCCATTTGCACCAAGAGCACTGTAACATATTGCACTGTAATCATAATGAGCAACGGTGTTGCCATTATTTGCTAATGCTTTGAATATAATTGCATTAGTTGCTTCTGTCCAAAAAGTAAATAAATTGGATTCATGCCATAACAAACTATTGTTGTTTGCTACTACTATATACTGTTTGAAATAGACCTTCTTTGCTACAGTGTCCATAGTGACCATATCTTTTTGTACTGTATTACTGACCCAGGTCAGGTAGTATTTATGGGCTACCCACTTAATACTCATTAAGGTTTAATGGGCAGCAGCACTCTGTAGACGCTGTCATTTATTGATAAAATGGACTGGTAAACTAACAGAGAGAATTTTGCAGTAGTCCAATTGGGAAAGATCGATTGTACCAATGATTTTCTTGGCTGACTTGGAGAAAATGAACGATTTTTCTGACAATGTAAAACATAAAAAGTAGGTGGTGGAAAGCTGGTCTATTTGAGAAGTGAATATAAACGGCTCATCAAAAATAATCCCAAGATTATGGGCCACAGAAGGAGATGTTTGGGGGCGCGGGGGTGTCACCAACTCTGTAACCAAATTAATAATTCCCCAAAATCACAAATTCTGTATTATTGTTGTATAGTTTCAAATAAATTGGACTTAAACCAATTGGTACTGCGCTGTGTGTAATCTGCACAGCCATTGAAATTCATCTAAAAGAGAGATCAGACCAACTAGGAATCAACATAAATCTTGAATAGAGTGGGACTGGTAGCTGAGCCCTGAAGCACTCCACAGGAAACTACTTGTGTGTGATTTTCCAAGAAAGAGGGCAAGAATTTGAGTATTGTATACGTGTATCACACCTGGCAGTAAATCTTTCTTATTGAGGATTTAACACCTCTTTCGAACGTGCGTGTGATCCTTTTTTATTCTTCACCATGATTGGAATTAAAAAATATTCCATGGACATCTTCAAGCAACTCATACATGAGCCTCTAAAAAGTGGCTGCAGCTAGTGCTAAGCCAAACCGAATACCTATAAAATGAAAACAACCTACTGGTATTATAAAGGAAGGTAACTGTTTACTTTTTGTGGTATGCAGATGAAAGATAGACAACGAAAAACAAATAGTTTCTTACCTGCTGGTGTAGTTTTGCAGCTTGAAGAATTTTCTGGATTCACATGCTGTGCATTATTCTGCTATCTAGTGGGTGGGTCTGGAATTTTCCACCTTTCTTATTTGATTTTTAGTCCTTTCTCTATTTCTTTTGTTTTTGTTGTTTTTGGGCACCAAAAGATCTGCCCATTTGGTGCTTCCTGTGATCTGCCCATTTGGTGCTTCCTGTGAGCTGTGCCTCCTCCTCCAGAAGCTCTTGCCTTCTGTCACCATCTTTAGATTCTTTTTTTCTCATATCTCCCATCTTCTTCGTGGCAGCAGGTGAGTCGACTGTAAATCAGAAAAAACTTCAAGCTGCAAAACTACACATACAGGTAAGACACTACTCATTTTGCAGCTTGAATCTTTTCTGGATTCACATGCTGTGCAAAGATTATGTAGCGGTAAGAGGCCAAGAGATGTGGCTGGGTTGAAGATGGGTTTATATTTGAAAATAAATGTCTTAATATCTTCTGTCCCACCTGGACTTCGTTATTCATTCGTACACTTGTACGGTAATGCTTTATGAAAGTATGAGTTGATGACCATGTGGCTGCTAAACAAATATCTTGTAATGGTGTGTTTGCTAGAAAGGCAAACATTGCTCCTTTTTTACTTGTGAGCCTTTGAAGATAATTTTTCTCCAGCTTTATTACGACAAAATTGAATAGTCTCAGAGATCAATGTAGCCAGTGTGCCTTTTAGTCATTCCTTAGCCCATATCTTTAACTGTGAAGGAGACAAAGAGCTGTTTTGTTTTCCTGTATGTCTTTGTTTTTTCCATATAGTACATTACTGCTCATCGAGCATCTAATGAGTGAAGAGATCTTTCTGCATGATCCCTTGGGTTTTGAAAGAAACTCGGAATTTGAATAGAATGGTTTATGTGAAATTGTGACTCAACCTTGGGTAGAAATTGTGGATTGGTTCTCATGACCATTCTATCCTTGTGGATTTGCATTCAGGCTTTTCAATTAGAGAGGTTATTGCCACCAGGAATGCGGTCTTTAAAGTGTGCATCTTTTTTGAGGATTTTTTTAAAGACTCAAAGGGTTCTTTCTTAAGTTGAGTTAATACAAAGATTAAGGTTCAATGTAGGTGCTGGAACTTTCTGTGTGGAAGCGATCCTTTTGGCTCCTTCCATGAATCTTTTGATAACCGGGGCTATGAAGAAGCTTTTTCTTATGCGTCCTCTTGCATAAGCTATTCTGGCTGCTAAATGTACCTTTAACAAAGCATATGTTCGTTTACAGTCAATTAAATGTGATCAATATTTTACTATTGTTGACTCCTGTGTATTCTTTCTTAATAAACCTCTTTTAAGGCACCATAAAGATTATATTTTTCATTTAGAAAAGTAGCACTTCCTTGATTTTTGTTTCCTTGCTTCTCTTAGTACTCCCATAATTCTTTCTGAATGATTTGAGTGGCCAAATTCTAAGTCTTCAGGAGCCAGGCTGTTAAGAGCAGTGTCTCTGGATCAAGTACCCTACATTGGTTTAACGATAACAGATCTTGTTGAATCAGGAGTTTTTGAAAGTTTGCCTGTGCCAACTCCAACTGAATTGATTCCGAGGTAGTCTGGATACGAAGCTTTGGAATTTTGCATTCCAAGGGGTTGCACAAAGATATAGTGTAGGAGTCCCTCATATAGGGAAGATTCCTTTGAGGACTTTCTGGTTCAGTTCCTATTCGTGGGAGCAGGATGCCTGTATGCTGAGCATGTCTGCAGCCATATTTTTGTTTTCCTGGAAGATGAATTGCTAATAAATGTATTCTCTTTTGAACTGCCAAGTCCAAATCTCCTACGCTAACCTTGATAGCTGAAGGGACTGTGTTCCCCCATTTGTTGATATAAAAACATTGTTGTTGGTTTTTCTGTTTGAATGAATACTGTTTTCCCTTACACCTGTCCATGAAAATCTTTTAAGGCTAGGAAAACTGTCTTTAGTTCTAGTATGTGGATATGAAGAATTGCGTCTTTCACTTGCCATACTCCTCTGATTTTGGGCGAGTTCATATGTGCTCCTGACCCTATGTGTGAGGCGTCTGCTGTAACTGTTATTGATGGAGTGTGTTGTTGAAATGCCATACCTCGAGTTATCGTTGACCTGCTCCATCATTTAATTTCCTCTTTAATTTTCTGCATGACAACCACTAGATCCTCCCAACTCCCTGTTGCTTGTGACCACTGCACTTGTAACCATTCTCGGCTTTGAGGCAGATCCTGTTACTTACTCGGCAGCAGCGACGCCACCGGCTGCTCCATCGGGAAGAGTCAGAGCGTCAGTGTGACTTCAGGACTGCCTGCACGCGAATCCAACCAATCCTGGAGCGGCAGAGCAGCTCCAGGATTGGTGGGAGCAGGCTACCTCAGCGCTCATTTTGAGGCCTGTGCATGCAATCCCACAGCTGCTTTACAGCGCTGGGATTGTAGTGTATAAAGTGCGCATATCGGATAGGCCAGCTGTAGGCAGCCGGCCAATCCGACGTGCGCACTGAGCACTTGCAGGGGCAGCAGTCATCCTGCAATCGCCAGGAAGCTCCCCCCCCACACACTCACGACACACAGAATAATAGAATTGTAATGACTGTTTTTATTATTCTGTGTGTACTGCTGCTCGCAGCAGGTAGGGGCTCCTCTGCCCCTGAAGAGAAACCGCCCCTGGTCTTTAGGACTCTGACCCGAGTCCTAAGATGGCTGCCACCACATCCTGGTTGATGTGGTGGCAGCCAATCAAATTTCAGTATGAGAACTGTTTGGTTTACAGATCCTCTGCAGCGTGATACATGCAAAGTTTTTTAACCTTAATTGCTCAAAAATTACTGAATGGATTTACAACAAATCACAAAAACCACTTTTTCTGAACCAATAACTAGCTTTCTGACAAATTTGGTGTAAATGTGTTCCGGGTTTGCGATGTAGCTGGCTAAAGTTTCAATGGAAAAATGCATGGGGAAAGCATGTTTTCAGGCCCGACCCCTTTTTTCCACCCCAGCTTGACCGATCACCCCAATACGTTTCATGCGTAAACCAGTCAAACTGTACTTTTTCGGAAAGGTTTGTGAAGATTCGTCAATTGACACCACAGTCATTAGCCAACACAAAAAAGACAATTCCTAAAGAAACATTATCCGAACTATAACTACCAAATGGCGAACAGATGGACGGATGGATGGACCACCCCTAAAGCATTCTGTGTTTGGGTCTTTAACTCTGTCCTCGATCATAGCTCTTCTCTGATGTATTTTTATAGTCCTTCGCACAATTCTTTGCATTCCATACAATTAGTTCTTACTTTAGGCTTATATTAAGATCTACGCTACTTTTAACTTCTTTATCATTGTACTGGTGTTACTCATAGCTTCTTTAGCTCATCTTTTCAATAATTATTACTTCTGTACATTAGATACTATGTATGTTGAGGATAAATCCCAAAGAATCCCCAATCTATCTTGATTATTAATATGCATGATGATTTGATCCTGCCATACATCATGCATGTGGTTCTTTTTAGTATCATGTCCCATCACTGAGTTCTCGCCCAGATGCAGGCAGGGATCTGGGCAGGCTTTACACTGAAAGTTCAAGGGAGCTTTTGTTGTTGATTAGAGGGGTCTATATCTAAAATTGCCATGGGGTAGGACGTATTCAATGATTTATTTATTGGTAGGCTCCCCAGGCAAGATTTAAAACAAGAATCAATTCTGTTGGAGAAATGTAAATTTACACCTGAGGTCTCCATGTTTAAGTCTATATACACCATAACTGGTTGGTAAGCCTTCTCCGCGACCGTATATCAAGATCCATAGTTGTAATCCTATTTGAGATTTCTTTAAATCTGTGCACCCTATTCAGTGCCACATCACTATTAACCATGCACTAATTCGAGCATGCCATACTTTTAACAACCACCCGGAGGCACTTTCTCTGTTTCTATTCTTGGTTGGTAATTTTTGGCAAGGCCTTAGGGAGGGGTTGGCATTCCAGTCACACATTCGTCAAAGATCGTTCCGACTGCACCGCCTAGAAGCTATCCCTATTCACTACAAAATTCAAGAATACAAACAGAGCAAGTGCCCACAAATAAATAAAAACATTGAATACGTCCTTCGGACCCCGCAATATATTTTTATATATAGATCTCTCTGGGCACACTTATATACCTTCCTGTACCTGGGCGAGGACTTGATGATGAAGCATGCCACTAAAAAGAACCACGTGGTTGAGAATCCTTTTTAAAAAACCATGACGTTTGCCTGGCTGAGTACCAGTCAGTAGACATTGCCTATGAGAGTGCGCGCACTCCCCTTTGATCCGTTGTTGCAAAAAATTTGGAAACTGAATTAACACACTTAAAAAGCTTCTGACTCTCTCCTCTTGGTATGGTGGAACTAAAGTAAACATTGTGCTGCACATATGGTGCATGATTAAGTCAAAGTTCTATTAGAGTTGCAAAACAACAAGCTCCTGAGGTTTTCCCTTAATTATTGACAACATTTCAGAAAATGTGCCTAATGGATAATTCTTTCTATCAATGCTACTGTATATGACAGTACCACTTTCTTATAAATTACTGAAAAATGTGTACAAACAAAACTCAAGAAGATTGAATCTGCTCTCGATGTAATTAGCTCTGCTGACTCGTGTAATCAAAAATTATTGTGGTAAAATGAATCCTTAGTAGGATAAAACAAATTCTTCATAAGGTATATGTGAGAAGTTGGCCTGATGTGCAGTGTTCACTATTCTAGTGATCACTATATATCAGTCCAAACAACCCTTATTGATGATTGGTTGTAAGTCAACCTTATAGACCAGCTATCCTAGTAGCATGGATACGAGCAGTCTAAGGCTAAGACTCTAGAGGGCGTGTTAAGCCAGCTGTTTTACCATCACATTACCCCTTGAACACCCAGTGAAAGGACACCACACAAGTGTTATGTAAATAAACAATGTATTTATTAGAATCACAACAACCCTGTACTCTTTATGAGGACAGGGTGCTAAGCACACAACAAAACTCTTATGAAAATACTTAAGTTAGCACGTTTTACACAAATGCCCGAGGGCACGAAAAACCATATACTCTAAAAGTGGAATGCGAAATTACTAGCAGGTAAGTATAGTACTAATAGACTTTGGAATCGCTAGGACTTGACTAGGGAATCGTTAGATTACTTCTAGGAGACCTAGGGGACTCGGGTGCAGAGTGTGCACTCTCACGCGGGATGCGGGACAAAGTCTATGGAGGCTAGTAAAGGCAAAGTTAGTGTTCACGGGCGAACCCGACCTGGTAGGGAGAAAACGACAGTGGATCCTGACCCTTGGATAGTGAGGCTATGCTGGGACACCGAAGTGCCGAAGTTACCTAGCCCAGGGGCTGCAGCTGCATAGGTCTGAAAAGACGTCGGGAATCTCGTTGCCGGACCAGGAGCCTGGAAGAAGGAAGTTGCTGGCAGGCGACCAGTGAAGAAAAGTTCGATGGATCCAAGCCTGGATCAAGGAAGAAGGAGACCTGAAAGCAGAGGGGACCAAGTTCTTGAATCACTAGCCAGTGATTAAGTGGGCACCAGGATGGCACCGGGCGAAGTCACCGCAGTCAGGTGAGTGGGCGCTGCTGGGCTCTGCAGTCTCTCGGACCAGGAGGCGTTGTCGGCGACCAGGATGGAGGTGCGAGCTGTCCCACGAAGGTTCTTGCTGTCGACGTCGCTGGACCCAGGATTGGGCAACAAGTCTTGGCAAATGCAAGGCCCACGCGGTGGACCTAAAATGGCGTCTTAGCCGGACCAGGAGGGTCCAGGGTACTTCTCCGATGGAGGGAAGCAAGGGCCAGTCTGGAGCAACCAGACCAGCAGCAGTGTTGTCGTCGGGCGTCGTTCGGAAGGCCACAAGCCAGCGGGCTAGTAGCCAAACAACGCGGTGAGCAGCAAAAAGCAGAAGGGCCCCACGCCGATCGTGGAGATGCTGGGGGGCTGCTCTTCGGTGCTGGAGCTGCTCAGGGTGGGGGCTTCTCGGACCCCAAAGCACTCACCAGGAAATTACTCGGTGGGCTTGCTGTGCAGAAGTCGTGCAGTCTTGGCGATGGCCGGTCCCTCGAGGTCTCGTCGCACCCACGGTTCTCAGCTGTGCTGTAGAGGTGGGTAGAGGTCAGAGGTGCCAGGGAAGCCGGGTCTCGTCGAGCTGGGCAGTCGGATTCCGGAGGAAGGACGTGCAGCAGACCGCAGTGTTCTTAGATGGTGCCTGCGGATGCAGGGTGACTACTCCTTAGCCACAAGGGAGAATCTTGAGGAAGAAATCGTGAAGTCCTTTCGTGGAAAGTGGTATCTTGATTCCAAAGATGATCTGATTTGGAAGGGGGCCAGTCTCTACCTTTATCTTGGAAAAGGGGGCTGGCACGCGACTAAGTCCTGCCCTAGGGGTGGGACCAGGAGGGGGGTGGTTACACCCACTTCCTTGGCGGGCTTTTCCCCAGCACAGGGTCTGGAGTGTCCCTGGAACTGGTTTAAGCCAGCCTATGCACAGTGAGCACCGGGGTGCCACGTGCAGTCACCTTCCTCTGAAGCCCTGCCTACCTACAATACACAAAACCCTGTCTGGGACGGTGCTGGCACCGCCCCTGGCAGGAAACCCTTTGTCCTTATCTCCTGCTCTGGGAGGACTCCCAGCAGCAGGAGGGCAGACTTGTGTCTCGGTGGCAGCATCCATTTTGTGGATGCTAAGGCTCTGTCTGACTTTTAACCGGGTTATAGGTTACATGCATGTCGTGTCCCTCTAGAAGGGTGGAATGCTAACCCCGTCGCCAGAATTGGCGAGGGGTTAGTATTCCAATTCGTATGACACCTTACTCGACATGTTTTGATAAAGCGATACCAGAGTTGGCATATAACCGCGATGATTATAATGCACTTAAGAGTATATGGTATGCGATATCATGGAAACGGCTAAGGGATGGATCCCGAAAGCCGCAGACAGGCTCAGCTCATGCCAGAGCACCATCTCACACGATTCCAAGCACTCTGCCTTCAGGATTGTTAAGGCCTGCCATAGGAGTGACTGATAGGAGATCTGTGTGTCCATTTTAGGGTTAGATATAGGTATACTATATCTAAAGCAAAGGGTGAGTACACCACCTTGCCCCAGCTGTCGTGCAGCCAGTTGTGCCAGTTTAGTTAGTCAGCCCAGGGGTGGCATAATACATGCTTCAGCCCCTGGGAGACTTCTGGGTACACCTCAGCCCTGGGTACAGGGACTTGGAGAGGGCCCAGTGCCAATTCAGTACCTGAGTACAATTTGGATAGAGAGAACAGCTAGGCTGTGGGTCTGATTAGCAGGCCCACAGCCAGGGAAAGTCGTAAACCAGTGCAGCAAAAAGCAAAAATCTGGGTGATCATAGGATTGCAGACCCTACTCTCCTACATGACCCCCCCCCAAACTTTGGGACAATAAACTAACCTTGACCAGGTGAGTCTTCTTGCTCTAAGTGGAAATACCTGGAGAGCCCATCAGCATTGCTGTGATCAGTACCAGGTCTATGCTCCACTGTAAAATCCATCCCCTGTAGGGAAATGGACCACCTAAGCAGTTTGGGGTTTTCACCCTTCATCTGATTTAGCCACAAGAGGGGCTTATGGTCTGTCTGAATGGTGAAGTGAGTGCCAAACAAGTAGGCCCTCAGCTTCTTCAGGGCCCAGACCACAGCAAAGGCCTCCCTCTCAATAGCTGACCAATTTTTCTCTCTGGGTGTCAACCTTCTACTAATGAAAGCAATAGGCTGATCATTACCATCAAAATTCAGTTGAGACAGAACAGCCCCCACACCCAACTCAGAAGCATCTGTTTGGACAATGAATGGCTTGGAGTAATCTGGACTCTTTAGGATAGGTGCTGTGCACATGGCCTGCTTTAGGTCATTGAATGCTTTCTGACAGCTTGCTGTCCACTGAACTTTCTTTGGCATCTTCTTGCTTGTCAGGTCATTAAGAGGGGTCACTATGGACCCATAATTTCTGACAAACTTCCTATAGTACCCAGTCAGGCCCAAGAAAGCTCGAACTTGAGTCTGGGTGGTTGGAGGAGTCCAGTCCTTGATGGCCTGTATCTTACTCTCCAGTGGCTGAACCTGGCCTCCACCTACAAGGTGGCCCAGGTATACAACCTGTGTCTGCCCTATCTGGCACTTTGTGGCCTTGATAGTGAGGCCTGCCTTTTGCAGAGCCTCTAACACTTTCCTCAGGTGGACCAGGTGATCCTCCCAGGTGGAGCTAAAGACAGCAATATCATCAAGATAAGCTGCACAGAAGTCATCCAGCCCAGTGAGGACTTGATTCACCAACCTTTGGAAGGTGGCAGGTGCATTTTTCAAACCAAAGGGCATTACCACAAACTGATAATGCCCACCAGGGGTAGAAAATGCTGTCTTGGGTTTGGCCTCCTCAGCTAACCTGATTTGCCAATACCCAGCTGTCAAATCAAACGTACTTAAGAATTTGGCAGAAGCCAATTTATGTATAAGTTCATCTGCTCTTGGAATTGGGTGGGCATCAGTCTTAGTGACTGCATTGAGGCCTCTGTAGTCTACGCAAAACCTCATCTCTCTCTTACCACCCTGGGTGTGAGGCTTTGGCACTAGAACTACTGGGCTAGCCCAAGGGCTATCTGAGGGCTCAATGACTCCCAGCTCCAACATTTTCTGCACTTCAGTTTTGATGCAGTCTCTAACATGATCAGGCTGTCTGTAGATTTTACTCTTGACAGGCAGACTGTCTCCAGTGTCAACATCATGGGTACACCAATCAGTTTGGCTGGGTGTCAGAGAGAACATATGTCTGTAGGATTGCAGAACTTGCCTGCAATCCTGTTGCTGATGTTCAGTGAGGCTGCCACAAAAGACAACACCATCAACTGATCCATCATCAGGATTCTGAGTGAGCAGGTCTGGGAGAGGGTCACTCTCTTCCTCCTGTCCCTCATCTGTGGCCATGAGCAAGCTCATGTCCTTCCTGTCAACATATGCCTTGAGCCTGTTAACATGGAGCACTCTGAGAGGGTTCCTGGGAGTTCCAAGGTCCACCAAGTAGGTAACCTTTCCCTTTTGCTCAATGATGGTGTGGGGCCCAGACCATTTGTCTTTCAGAGTTGCTGGGGCCACTGGCTCCAGCACCCACACCTTCTGTCCTGGCTGGTACACAGTCAGAACAGCCTTTTGGTCATGCCAAGCTTTTTGAAGTTCTTGGCTGGCCTCAAGGTTTTTAGATGCCTTTTCCATGTACTCAGCCATCCTGGAGCGGAGACCAAGTACATAGTCCACTATGTTGGTTGCAGGCTTTTTGAGAGGTCTCTCCCATCCTTCCTTCACCAAACACAGGGGTCCTCTTACAGGATGTCCATACAGAAGCTCAAAAGGGCTGTAGCCAACCCCCTTCTGTGGGACCTCTCTGTAAGCAAACAAGAGGCAGGGGATCAGGACATCCCATCTTCTCCTAAGAGTTTCAGGTAGTCCATGAATCATCCCTTTCAGGGTCCTGTTGAATCTCTCAACAAGCCCATTGCATTGTGGGTGGTAGGGTGTGGTGAACTTGTAGTTTACACCACACTCCTTCCACATTGCAGTCAGATATCCTGACATGAAGTTTGTACCTCTGTCAGAAACGACCTCCTTGGGGAAACCCACTCTGGAGAACACTCCAACTAGGGCTCTTGCCACTACAGGTGCTGTAGTGGTCCTAAGGGGAATAGCTTCAGGATACCTGGTGGCATGATCCACCACCACCAGTATAAACTTGTGCCCTGATGCTGTCTGGGGTTCCATTGGACCAACAATGTCAATCCCCACTCTTTCAAAGGGAACCCCCACCACAGGTAGTGGTATGAGGGGGGCCTTTGTTGTGCCACCTGACTTACCACTGGCTTGGCAAGTGACACAGGAGCGACAAAACTCCTTGGTATTCTCATTCATATGGGGCCAGTGAAAGTGTGAGACAAGCCTGTCCCAAGTCTTTGTCTGACCTAAGTGACCTGCAAGGGGAATTTCATGGGCCAAGGTGAGAAGGAAACCTCTCAGAGACAAGGGGATGACCAGCCTCCTGGTTGCACCAGGCTTGGGGTCTCTTGACTCAGAGTATAGGAGTCCATCTTCCCAGTATACCCTGTGGGCACCTGTGGCATTCCCTGCAGCCTCAGCAGCAGCCTGCTGTCTGAGGGGTTCAAGGGAAGGGCAGCTTAACTGTTCCTTCCCCAGGTCTGCTCTGGAGGGTCCCCCTGAGCCCAGAAACTCAACTTGATCAAGTTCAAGCTCTTTAGGCTCAGTTTCCCTCAGCTCTTCCAGATCAGCCTCCTCAGAGACTTGATCCTCAACCTGGGGCAAGGGGGAAGGCAAAGCCTTACCCTTACTGCTCTTCTTCTTGGAAGGTGTCTGGTCCATCATTTCAGGATCCAGCACCTGTTCAGTGGGGCATCTTCTGGCCTGTGACCTAGTCACAGCAAGCACATGTGCTGGCAAGCCTAACATCTCCATGTGAGTCCTCTGCTCCACTTCTGACCATTGTGATGACTCCAAATCATTGCCCAACAAACAATCAACTGGGAGGTCTGAACTGACTACAACTTTCTTTTGTCCCTTCACTCCACCCCAGGAGAAAGCCACAATTGCCACACTATGACTAGTAGTGACATTGCTGGCATTGGTCACCAGGAAATCAGTACCTGGCATGATCTGTCCAGGGTCCACAAAGTTAGGTGTCACCATGGTGACACTGGCACAAGTGTCCCTATAGGCCTGAGCCATTTTGCCATTTATCAAAGGTGTCTGCCTGTATTTGCCCAAAGTATTGGGACTTATTTCAGGGGACATATCCATATCCCCTGTACAGACAAGGACAGCCTGAGTGAGTGTGCCAACTAAGTTGTCAGACCCCTCAGTACCCAAGGTTAACCCAACTAATGCCTTGGGAGGTACACTACCACTACTGACTGTACTAGGGGGTGCAGTTGCCTTAGGGGCTGTAGTGGCAGGAGTTTGTCCTCCTCTTTTGGTGCACTCACTAAACCAGTGAGATTTACTTTTACAGTACTGGCACCACCTTTTTGACTGGCCTTCTTGAGTCTTCTTCTTCTGGGAAGCCTGACCCCCACCCTCTTTGGTTTGTTGGGGACCTGGTGATGACTTCTGGTCATTTTGCTCATTCTTAGCATTACCTTTCTGGTCTGCTTTCTTCTGACCACCCTGGTTCTGGTTCTGGTTCTGCTTGATCCTTGTCCTGACCCATTTGTCTGCCTTCTTTCCCAATTCTTGGGGAGAGGTCAGATCTGAATCAACAAGGTGCTGGTGCAACAACTGGTTCTGACAATTGTTTAAAATTTGTTCTCTCATCATTAGATTATACAATCCTGTGTAATCTGTAACCTTGCTACCCAGCAACCAGCCCTCCAAAGCCTTAGTGGCACTATCCACAAAGTCAGACCAGTCCTGAGACTGAGTTTTCTGGGTGTCTCTGAACAGCAACCTGTACTGCTCAGTGGTTAAACCAAACCCATCAACCAGTGTATTCTTCAGGACCTGGTAATTGTTAGCATCCTCTACTCTTGTAGTGAGGAGCTTATCTCTACCTTTACCATCAAAGGAGAGCCACAGTATAGCTGCCCACTGACTCTGGGGAATGCACTGCACAGTGCAGGCCCTCTCCAGAGCAGCCATCCATTTCTGGATATCATCCCCTTGCTTAAAGGGGGGCACTATCTTAGTCAGGTGTTTAGTGTCTAAACCCTTCTCTCTATCTCTTGGGAGATTGCTGCCACCAGTGGGAGCTAACCCACTCATCTGCTGCTCTCTTGCCAGGGCAAGCTTCTCTTTGGCCAGGGCAATTTCTTCCCTTTCAATCCTCAGTTCAGCTTGTCTCATCCTAGCTTCATGCTCCCTTCTCTGAGGGGAAGTAAATCTCCTCTGTGGAGGATTCCTTCTCCCCTGAGAAGAGGCATTAGGGTGCAGAGATCTATTGGAGTCCCTAGAAAGAGATCTATCTCTCCTAACTCCAAGGTTAGGCCCACTTCGGGTTAGTACTGGGGGTCCCCCAGATCCTAGCCCAAGTAAGTCTAAGTTGGCCCTGGTTAGCCTTCTGACTACCTCAAGACCTTTGTCTACCTCATCCCCAGAGAGTTCCTCCTGATCCTCCTCCTCCTCAACTGCAGTAGCAGTGTTGGGGAGGTCTGGATCCCCAGAGGTTCCCTCTAAGGCTGGCATGTTCTCATGTAACTGAGAAAGCTTTCTGGCATCATATGTCTCTAAGAGACCTATCAGAAAGGGAATGGTGGGGTTAGACCCCTGCTTCAGTTTTCTGGAGACACAGATCTGTCTCATCTCCTGGAAACTGAGAGCTGCATATCTTGAAGTGACCTGTGGAGGGTCAACACTGACCAGGGGAGTCTCAGTAGAATCTCCCTGGGTAGACATGCTTTTCTAGTGAGGTGTAAGTGGTGCACTTACCCACACTATATGTTTGCCTACTGATCCCTTGCTAGAGTTGTAGTTTAGGGTGTGCTAGGCCCTAGGAGCTACAACAGCTGGTTCAGTAGAACTCAGAGTATTCTAAGCTAAGTTATATGTACCTTTAGTACTTATGTGATCTTTCACAAGATATTCTTAGGGCATGTGTGGTAAAACAACAGCAAGCTCAAATCCCAACCGCCGCTCACCAATGTGAGAAGTTGGCCTGATGTGCAGTGTTCACTATTCTAGTGATCACTATATATCAGTCCAAACAACCCTTATTGATGATTGGTTGTAAGTCAACCTTATAGACCAGCTATCCTAGTAGCATGGATACGAGCAGTCTAAGGCTAAGACTCTAGAGGGCGTGTTAAGCCAGCTGTTTTACCATCACATTACCCCTTGAACACCCAGTGAAAGGACACCACACAAGTGTTATGAAAACAAACAATGTATTTATTAGAATCACAACAACCCTGTACTCTTTATGAGGACAGGGTGCTAAGCACACAACAAAACTCTTATGAAAATACTTAAGTTAGCACGTTTTACACAAATGCCCGAGGGCACGAAAAACCATATACTCTAAAAGTGGAATGCGAAATTACTAGCAGGTAAGTATAGTACTAATAGGCTTTGGAATCGCTAGGACTTGACTAGGGAATCTTTAGATTACTTCTAGGAGACCTAGGGGACTCGGGTGCAGAGTGTGCACTCTCACGCGGGATGCGGAACAAAGTCTATGGAGGCTAGTAAAGGCAAAGTTAGTGTTCACGGGCGAACCCGACCTGGTAGGGAGAAAACGAGAGTGGATCCTGACTCTTGGATAGTGAGGCTATGCTGGGACACCGAAGTGCCGAAGTTACCTAGCCCAGAGGCTGCAGCTGCATAGGTCTGAAAAGACGTCGGGAATCTCGTTGCCGGACCAGGAGCCTGGAAGAAGGAAGTTGCTGGCAGGCGACCAGTGAAGAAAAGTTCGATGGATCCAAGCCTGGATTAAGGAAGAAGGAGACCTGAAAGCAGAGGGGACCAAGTTCTTGAATCACTAGCCAGTGATTAAGTGGGCACCAGGATGGCACCGGGCGAAGTCACCGCAGTCAGGTGAGTGGGCGCTGCTGGGCTCTGCAGTCTCTCGGACCAGGAGGCGTTGTCGGCGACCAGGATGGAGGTGCGAGCTGTCCCACGAAGGTTCTTGCTGTCGACGTCGCTGGACCCAGGATTGGGCAACAAGTCTTGGCAAATGCAAGGCCCACGCGGTGGACCTAAAATGGCGTCTTAGCCGGACCAGGAGGGTCCAGGGTACTTCTCCGATGGAGGGAAGCAAGGGCCAGTCTGGAGCAACCAGACCAGCAGCAGTGTTGTCGTCGGGCATCGTTCGGAAGGCCACAAGCCAGCGGGCTAGTAGCCAAACAACGCGGTGAGCAGCAAAAAGCAGAAGGGCCCCACGCCGATCGTGGAGATGCTGGGGGGCTGCTCTTCGGTGCTGGAGCTGCTCAGGGTGGGGGCTTCTCGGACCCCAAAGCACTCACCAGGAAATTACTCGGTGGGCTTGCTGTGCAGAAGTCGTGCAGTCTTGGCGATGGCCGGTCCCTCGAGGTCTCGTCGCACCCACAGTTCTCAGCTGTGCTGTAGAGGTGGGTAGAGGTCAGAGGTGCCAGGGAAGCCGGGTCTCGTCGAGCTGGGCAGTCGGATTCCGGAGGAAGGACGTGCAGCAGACCGCAGTGTTCTTAGATGGTACCTGCGGATGCAGGGTGACTACTCCTTAGCCACAAGGGAGAATCTTGAGGAAGAAATCGTGAAGTCCTTTCGTGGAAAGTGGTATCTTGATTCCAAAGATGATCTGATTTGGAAGGGGGCCAGTCTCTACCTTTATCTTGGAAAAGGGGGCTGGCACGCGACTAAGTCCTGCCCTAGGGGTGGGACCAGGAGGGGGGTGGTTACACCCACTTCCTTGGCGGGCTTTTCCCCAGCACAGGGTCTGGAGTGTCCCTGGAACTGGTTTAAGCCAGCCTATGCACAGTGAGCACCGGGGTGCCACGTGCAGTCACCTTCCTCTGAAGCCCTGCCTACCTACAATACACAAAACCCTGTCTGGGACGGTGCTGGCACCGCCCCTGGCAGGAAACCCTTTGTCCTTATCTCCTGCTCTGGGAGGACTCCCAGCAGCAGGAGGGCAGACTTGTGTCTCGGTGGCAGCATCCATTTTGTGGATGCTAAGGCTCTGTCTGACTTTTAACCGGGTTATAGGTTACATGCATGTCGTGTCCCTCTAGAAGGGTGGAATGCTAACCCCGTCGCCAGAATTGGCGAGGGGTTAGTATTCCAATTCGTATGACACCTTACTCGACATGTTTTGATAAAGCGATACCAGAGTTGGCATATAACCGCGAGGATTATAATGCACTTAAGAGTATATGGTATGCGATATCATGGAAACGGCTAAGGGATGGATCCCGAAAGCCGCAGACAGGCTCAGCTCATGCCAGAGCACCATCTCACACGATTCCAAGCACTCTGCCTTCAGGATGGTTAAGGCGTGCCATAGGAGTGACTGATAGGAGATCTGTGTGTCCATTTTAGGGTTAGATATAGGTATACTATATCTAAAGCAAAGGGTGAGTACACCACCTTGCCCCAGCTGTCGTGCAGCCAGTTGTGCCAGTTTAGTTAGTCAGCCCAGGGGTGGCATAATACATGCTTCAGCCCCTGGGAGACTTCTGGGTACACCTCAGCCCTGGGTACAGGGACTTGGAGAGGGCCCAGTGCCAATTCAGTACCTGAGTACAATTTGGATAGAGAGAACAGCTAGGCTGTGGGTCTGATTAGCAGGCCCACAGCCAGGGAAAGTCGTAAACCAGTGCAGCAAAAAGCAAAAATCTGGGTGATCATAGGATTGCAGACCCTACTCTCCTACAGTATAAATTAACAGATTCACTGTCCACTGGGACTGAACTCGTGCCAATGCACCGTTAAAGGATGATTGTATCTTAGAACATGGCTAACATGCAAGGTCATGCAAACCTCGTTTGACGCTTTTGCCAAATTGCTGTGAATAGTGTATAACCATTCATAGAGAGGATAAGTGGTTCTATCAGGCGTACCTCTCATGGATGTAGTGCTTCGTCTGCACTGTTCACATTTAGCCCCGGTGTGAGGAAGGCAAAGTCCGCTGTCCAGTAAGTTCCTATGTGAATGACAACTTACTGTTTAGGCATTCTCTTTATTGTTGATCCACACGTGACTCTGTAATCAGAGGCTTAGTAAGGTGTCAGAGAGCCTACAGGGTTCAGTGTAGAACACAAATATTCCTGTACATCCATTTGGGAGTCAGGAAGCTGCACTCTATATCCAAAGTTAGGGTACACACTGTGTTCACAGATCATTCAATTGTCGCCAAATTGTACAGTAAGAGTCAAGACTTGTAAAGTGATCAGTTCAGGTAACGTTTCTTTAAGTAGAAGAATGTCCTTACCAAAAAGTGCAGTCATCTTCTCATCCACTGTGTGCTGTCCAAAATGCCCTTTTCAAACCCCCCAACATTTTAAACCCACACATGCACACCAAAACTCACATTCTGTTGACGCATTACCATTCCAGAGACCTGCTCAAACATTCATACAATTACTCAGACACTCACTATACCACAAGGATTAACTTCTTCAGTCGCTTCAGGCAGCATTTGACAAAATTAAGAAAACAAATACCTGGATAAGAGCTCCGTAAGATTTTCTTCGTTCATTCCTCCAAAAACTTTAAATTTCTTCAAATTGCACACATGTGTTTTCTCGTATTTTCCGAAGGTGATTGTTTGGACGATGGCTGGCCTTTCTAATTTGAGAATCAGATACTGAAACAATAAGAAGATAAAACTAAAAATGTAATTTTTGTAACAGAAAAAGAAGATCTAGATAAACCCAACCCTGGCAAGCTCTTTCTAACAAACTTTCAGACATTTTTTGGGGTTGATAATACTAAATATCGTATTATTTGGAGAGACTTACTGGCCATGATGCAAAAGGGTCATGATGGATTAGCCTTTAATTTTTCCACAAATGCACACATGCAAACTTGTGGAAGGACAATGTAAATTTCCACTATCGTGGCTAGGAAATCATAGCAGTAAGAAAGACAAGTAGGGTAAAATTCTCCAACTCAGTCAGCAGCAACATTTGAATAAACCATGGACGTCAGAGATGATAAACATATTAGTTGTATGAAAAGTTATGCCAGGCATGCTCCGCCTTCTTTCTTGTCACTCTGATAAAAGATAAGTACTCTACTAGCTTCTTAGTGATGTTTTTGTTTTTCATTAATCCTCTTAACCTTTCATTTTTTTCTTCCACAGTGTAATTCATGTTTATTTTAAGTAATCCTTTACTGAATCAAGCTTATCAACGTGTGCATTTCCACACTTATTATATACAAGGCTGTGTGGGTGTTTTGTTTTTATTCCTTTGCCTCTTCCCTTTCATGGCATCTACAGGCTTACGCCCTGTGCACCCGCCCAGCCTCTCTCTTTCAGCCAGGCCAGGCTATCAGGCACAATGTGATCTCCTTCTCACCTGGCTGTTTGCCTTTGAAAGCCTTTCGCTTGTTAGTCACCTAGCAACCACACTGAGACACCGCTCTCACTTATAGTTGCTATGCGAGCCACATAACAAGATCCTTTCAGGCATCAGAGACACATCTATGCTTTTGCAAGACTTTATTTGCAAGACACTGCGACTCAGAAACCCTCAGAGCCTCCGCTAAATACCATGACATCTTTCCACCCACTCAGCAATGTCACTATCCATAGCCGGCCAGCAAAATTCCTTACTAACACGTATCTTGGTGACAGTTTGCCCCAAATGCCCCTCAAGGGCTAAATCGAACAAATTTTTAAGCATACTAGAAGGAGGAACCATCCTGTCTCCTCTCATCACCATGGCATCCACAACAGCAGAAAGTTCGTCAAGAAGCTTGCTGTAGAGTCATAAAGCCAAAGGAAGAGTACTTTCCCTCCTACCACCTTTCCTTATCATGCGCATCATGATCATCATCACTTTTTATTGCCTCAGTCAATTAGAGTTCACTCACCACACCACCACAACGGCCAACATCCTCCATAATTGCGACAGCTCCTTCTCTCTCTAGACATGACCATTTCTCTATCCACTATCTTCCAATCAATTAACAAACTTGAAAAACAATCTGCCAGGAATATGCTCAATGACGTAGTCATATTCTTGAAGGCACGAAGCTAGCCTCCCAGCCTAGCTGACCCTTTGCCTGTGCCAAATGGAAGTAAGCACAGAACGCAGGGTAATACAACTGCCCCCGACATAGGTATGGAAATATTCCACACCCCATGCCGCAGCCAGCGCCTCCCTTTCAATGAATGCATAATGGTGTCAGTTAAGAGATGGATGAAGAGGCGTGGCTTGGGCGCCAATGTAGACGGAAGCGGGACTCCGGAGCTCCTCCGCAACCGCCCCTTGCAACCATACATCCTGACCCCCGAAATTGGACCCCTGGCCGCAACCTAGTATCGGAAGGTCTGGGGAGCATAGGGGCAAAGACTGGGGGAGCTGGGTGCCCCCGAGACTGCCAGGAACAACTTTTTCCCCCCCCCCGGAGCGGTTGGCGCGCTTGGAGCGCAAAATGGCGGCTGGAGTCGCAGATCGGGCTGCCTGACGGAGGCGGACTGCCGACGGAAGAAGGCGCACAGAGGGGGCAGGCCCTGCAGAAACTGAAGCGGAGCGTCCCGCAAATTAACAGAGGTGGGGAGGGCGGACTGGCGTGGAGGCCTCGGAGCGACCTGGGAGCGGCGATTTCGGGGGCCGTCTGGCCAGAAACGCTAGGAGGCCTGCAGATTTCCCCCCCTGTGAGGAGTTTCCCAGCTACTGAAGCGGGGGCACCGGCGGCCCCTGTACCGGGGGGGAGCACGACGACAGGTGGCGGAGGGCTGCTGACGGCTGGGGGACCCGTCGCGAGAGGACAACAGGAGGACCATGGGCGCCTTCGCGGGAGGCCCACAAATCTCTGGCGCGGCCCGGTGAGCTAACCATAGGATCTCTGGTGACCCGAGGCCGGCGGTGCCTGTTTTGGCTGCTTCTCTGGGTGCCCCCACGGGGGAGTCGACCCGGGGGCCCCATCTTTCTCCTCATTCTTGGCGGGGCCCATGGTAGACCTGCAGTGAGAGGACCTAGGACTCCAGGAGTCTGCCCCTTGAGCCGGAGCGCACACCCTGCTGTCCACGAGCCGGCCTCTCCACTTTACTGCTGTCTGCTGCTGCGGGCGACCGCGTCGGGCAGGCCTTGGAGCCCACCCTGAGGACCCTGGTTGGGACGTCCTTCCTGCGCTGACTTTGCCCCTGCACCCACTATCAGTGGAGTGGGAAATGCTCTTTGCCACGGGAGACGGAGGGGCGCGGACCGGGTGCTGAGGGCTCCCCTGTGTAGGGGACTGAGGGCTGACGGGCCCGGTGCACTGATCCTGAGTGGGTGGCTTGGAGTGGACTCCGGAAAACTACCGCAGGATGGTCCGGGGGGCCAAAAAGAAGGGATTTGAGGTTCTGAGGCTGGATGACCCGGGTCACAAGATGACGGGTGGCGAGGAGGCATCTGGCTCTGGGAGCTCAGCCCCGCCACGGGACCCCTCCCTAAGTGACATTATGCAGGCCAAGTGGCATCGCGGGAGGCCCTGGAGAAGCGAATGGACACCATTGGATCCGACCTGTCCCTCCTGAAGGATGACCACAAGAAGCTGAAGGAGCGGGTGACGACCACGGAGGCGAACATGAAGGACATCCCAGGTGATGTGGCAACCCTGAAGGCCTCATTGGCAGAAGTGGCGCAGAAAGTTCGGGTGCTGGAACTTAGGGCCGAGGACAGCGAGGGACGCTCCAGACGTAACAACCTCCGCCTCGTGGGAGTCCCGGAGAGGGAGGAGGGCCAGGATGCGGTGACCTTCTTGGAAAACTAGCTGAGGACGGAGGTGGCGCCGGAGGGGCTCTCCCCATTTTTCGCTTGAGCGCGCCCACAGAGTCCCGACGCGCCCGCCTAGAGCCGGAGGGCCGCCTCGCCCGATGGTGGTGCGCCTTCTACACTACCGGGATCGTGATCACATTCTCCAAGCGGCTAGGGGCCTGCCGAACCTGCGCATTGGTAACAGCAAGGTCATGATTTTCCCGGACTTCACCAGGGACGTCCAGCGTCAACGATCGTCCTTCCTGGCGGTCAAGTGGAAGCTAAGAGCTTTGCAGATGCCCTATGCTATGTTGTTCCCGGCCTGCCTGAAGGTCATTGCTGGCGGGAGCACTCACTTCTTTCTTATACCGCAGGCGGCTTGGGACTGGTTAGAAGCCAGGGGGGCAGCTGGTGGAGACACCCCCACTGCGACCACGCCTAGACATGGCTCCACTGAATTGACACCGACGCGGCGACCTGGCTCCCCCACTGGATGGCAACAGGAGAGAAACAAGGCAGTGTTGGCGATGGCGGCCATCAGCCAGGTGGAGGTCAGCCCCTCCAGTAACGGCTCGGAACACTCGAAGAATGCTGAACTGAGTCCAGGCTCCAGCAGCGCTCATGTTCTCTCCGAGACGGAGCTCCCGGTGGTCACCCCACAAACGGCGGATGGCATCTTTGGCTGAAGCGGCTGTGAGGACATGGGACACTCTGTTATACGGTACTGGGACACGGGGGAGGGTCCTACCTGCAGTCGCGAGGGTGGCGGGGGTCAGCTGCCTTCTGTGGTTCATAACTGTACTGTGGAGGGGGGAAGAATGGACGATCTTTTGAATAATTGGGGGGAGGGGAGAGGGGGGAAGCTCCGGATCTAAATGGCATTGACGTTCCGTATAGCCTAGCCTACTCTTGTTGATTTACGCTTGTTTTACAGGGTTTGGATGGGGTTACCACGTTGGTTATCTGTCCTGGGGAGAGGGAGTTGGGTAGAACTGTTCAATAATGGGTATGTGGGGTGGGGGGTGGGTTCTGGACGTGTCAGAGGCTCCCAGGGGGGACTAAGTGAACTGCAATGTGGACTGCCATGGGACCCGACTTAGGATACAAATGTCTCACGTGGAATGTGAGGGGGATGCATACCATGCATAGACGTCACAAGATTCACTCATACTTAATTCGACGGG
Organism: Lissotriton helveticus; assembly: GCF_964261635.1. Taxonomy (NCBI): domain Eukaryota; kingdom Metazoa; phylum Chordata; class Amphibia; order Caudata; family Salamandridae; genus Lissotriton; species Lissotriton helveticus. The sequence continues at coordinate 978,246,864 of NC_136057.1, read as the reverse complement.
GCATACATATCGCCTTCCTCCAGGAAACACATCTCTTAGCACAGGAGGGGAAAGCATTGCAGCGGAGATGGAGGGGACAGGTATACCACACTGATTACTCGGCCAATGCCAGGGGGGTGGTCATCTGGATAAGGGCTGGGGTACCCTTTTAATGCACACAACAGCTTATTGACCCGGAGGGTAGGTATGTAGTGGTGAGGGGCAAACTGGATGGGAGGGACCTAGCGTTGGGGTGCATATGTGCACCGAATGTAGACCAACCTGCCTTCTTCTCCTTGCTGTCCCCCACATTGGCACAGTTTTTGATGGGTCCTCTTCTCCTTGGGGGGGGATTTTAATTGTGTGACTGACACTGCCTTGGACTGCTCACATCACCCTTTACCAAATGCACCGGCAAGCAGACTGGCACTTGTGCGTTCTGACTGGCAACGGTGTTGGAGGCTAACCGACGCTTGGAGGGCTCACCACCCATTAGACAGGGACTACTCCTTCTTTTCCTCCCTTCACGAACTTCACGTCCGCATAGACGCCTTTGTGTGCTCCCCAGATGTGCATGGCGAGGTGTGCCATAGCGAATACCTTACGCGCACGATTTCCGACCATAACCCGTTGCTGGTGCACCTACGTTGGTCGCAATGCCGCCCACGCATTCCCACCTGGAAACTACACCCGGAGGCGCTAGACGATCAGGTCTTCTGGACCGCGATAGCCTCGGATATAGAGTCGTATTTTCAGGTTAACGCGGGGGACTGCGGGGTCGGCAACAGTCGAGTGGGACGCCTTCAAATCAGTGGTGCGGGGACGATGCATTGCGACGGTGTCGGGAGTGCGGAAGACCTTGATCAGTGCAGTTGACCAGGAGGACGCGAAACTACGCTCGCTGGAGAAGGACCGACCTGAGCGGCCAGACATTCAGGAGGCTCTACTTGAGGCGAGGGAGTCAGTAGCGGCGATGGTGGAACGCCTCAGATGCTTCGATCACAAAACCTACCTCAGGCGTGCGCACTCGGAACGGGATAAAACGGGGGCGCTCTTGGCCTGGCTAGCCAATCCAGCCCGCCGATGTTCGGTCATTCTCGAACTCAGAGATCACGCGGGAATGGCGCGGTTCGACCAACAGGGGATAAATGAATTATTCCATGACTATTACACGGAGCTCTACCGTAGTCGGTTCCTTCCGTCGGAGACTGAATTCCAGAGATTCCTGGAGGGGCTGGATCTGCCGGAGCTGGAGGAAGAGACTGCAGAACCTCTAGGGGGTAAAATTGATGAAAGGGAGGTGAGAGTCGGCATCAAGAGTATGGCGCGGAATAAAACACCAGGTTCTGATGGTCTACCGACGGAGTTCTACCACACTTACGTCGACGTCCTGGCACCCCGTCTGGCGTGGCTCTACAATGAGGCTAAGCGTCTGGGCAGCTTACCGAAGACTACTGGCGAGGCGTTAATTGTCCCACTATTGAAACCTGGCAAACCGCCTTGGGACAGATCGGCGTACCGCCCGCTGTTCATGCTTAACCTGCACTACAAAATTTTGAGCAAAATCTTGGCGATGCGCCAGCTTCCCCACATGTCCACTCTGATCCACGTGGACCAATCTGGCTTTATCCCGACCCGCAACACCGCGCTCAATATACGACGGCTTCTCCACGTTCTGGAGGCTGACACCTAGGAGGTGGACGAGGCGGCGGTGTTTGCCGTTGACATGGAAAAGGCCTTTGACAGCCTGGAATGTCCGTATCTTTTCCATGTTATGCGCGCCATGGGATTGGGTAAGGGTTTTGTGGACTGGACGGCACTCTTATACAGGAACGCTACGGCGAGAGTCAGAACGGGAGGTGTAATATCGGAGGCTTACGTAGTAGGGAGGGGCACACGTCAGGGTTGCCCCCTCTCACCCCTGTTGTTTGCCATAGCGATCGAACCTTTAGCGGCGCGAGCCCGATTGGGACGGGCATATCAGGGGTTGGACGTCTATGGGCAGGTGCATCATATCGCATTATATGCTGATGACCTCCTGCTGTTTTTGGCGGAAACTGCTGCCTCCCTGCGGGGAGTTAAAGCTCTACTGGTGTCTGGCCTCAGGGTGAACTGGGCGAAGTCTTACCTGTTCCCGACTCGGGAGCGCGGACCATGCCCGCACTCTTCGGAAGGGGTGTCCTGGGAGGAGAGGAGCCTTCGATACTTGGGCACTTCGATCTACCATACTAACATAGACATTCTGGAGGGTAACATCGTCGGCGATCCGACTCACTAAAACGAACTTTGACTTCTGGGGTACGCTTCCCCTATCCCTGGCGGGAAGGGTGGCACTCCTTAAGATGGTGACCGTGCCGGGACTGCTCTTTTTTTCCGGACACTCCCGGTCTGGATCCCGACGAGCTACTTTCGTCGTCTGCGGTCCATGGTGACCGGGTTTCTGTGGGGCTCGGGTAGGCGCAGAGTGGCACTTACCATGCTTCTACGGCCTCAGGCTGAGGGGCGTCTAGCGGTGCTGTACTACCTGGCGGCCCAGCTACAGTGGTTGACGCAGTGGGCAGCGAGAGCCACGAGGGAAGAGAACGGATCGGGTGAACCAGCGGGGCCGTGCAGGTGATCTCCCGGATTATACTGTGCCTCCCGATGGGGGACCTCCATCTTACTCAGGAATTCGCGACGGTTCGGAAGTGTTGGAATCGATATCTGCGGAGAGGTCACATTGAGGTGCCATACGCACCAGAGATCCCGCTCAAGCTCTGCAGGGCGCTCCCGCACGGGGGCACATGGCACCGACTAGAGAACTGGGAGCACCAGGGACTGGCGACCATTGGAGATCTATATGACGACAGAGCTCTAATGCCCTTCGACCTCTTGCAGGATCACTTTGGACTGCCGAGGGGAGACTTCCTCCTTCATGCGGCGCTGACTGCGGCGATCCGCAAACACTGGAAGGCGGGAATGGTGGAGCCTCCGCTGTCTGTGGGCTGTCAATACGTGGTAGTGGCCGCGGGGACGGTTAAGGCTGTAACATGCCTCTATAAACGCATGACTGCGGAGGCTCAGACCCCGCTCGCAGCTCTGAAGGCGAAATGGGAGGCGGACCTAACAACGGAGTACCCTGAGACGGCGTGGTCTGGTATAGTCGAACGGGCCTGGAAAGGGACGCGCAATGCGAGGTTTCAGCTGGTGCATTTTTACATCCTACACAGAGCGTACCTGACCCCTGACAAGCTCCATAGGTATTTCCCGGCGCACTCGGCGGCCTGCCTGTGCTGTCCAGCGGAAGTGGCCGATTTCCAACACATGTTCTGGTCCTGCCCGGCTCTGGGCTCCTTTTGGCAAGGGGTGGTGGAGAATCTGCGGGAGGTCACTGAGAGGGATTTGCAACCCACAATGGCACACTGTGTCCTACACTGGTTCCCACACACATCAAAAAATAAAGTCACTAGTAAATTCCTGGACCTGGGTCTGCTGCTGGCGAAGCGAGCCATAACGTCCCAATGGAAGGCAAATAGGGGGCCCACGGTGGATAGATGGCGGGCGGAGCTCACTAAATGGGCCAGCTGTGAGGGGGAGGTACGCCTGCAGCTGGCACTTAGGGCAGGCACTGATACTGCTCTGGAGCGGGCCCGGGCCTGGGAGCGGTTGGTACTCGAACTCACGCTTCCGCCTTCTGACAGCGAGGGCTCCCCGCAGATAGTCCTGGTTTGGGTTGGTGCTAGGCCCATTTCTTTCCTGGGATCGCCCCGCGCCCCACGTGCTGACTGCACTTTCCTACTGGTTATTCCTGATTGTCGGTCTCTGGCTTGCACTGCCCGCGAGGGAATCTGGCTTGCTCTTGTGGACCTCTGACACGACTGGGGGGAGGGGTGGGAGTAGGGGGGTGGGATGGGATGGGGGAAAGGGGGGTAAGGGATGGAGGGGTTAAGGGGGGTTAAGGGGGGAGAGTTGTTTGATATTGTTTGGAGCTCATTGGTCAGGTGCGGGGGGAACCGGATGATTAGAAACGCAGCACTGTGTACTGCCTAAGAAACAGCTATGTGTGAGTACTTATGCAGCTCTTAGCGAATAATGCTCTCCTGTCTACTCCCGCTCGACCTCCGGGGTGTGAGCTAAATGGCCGTGTTAGTCTAGGGCTTCCATTTCAGAGCTTTTCTACCACGACTGCAAGATGCTGCCCTCGATGACGACTTGATTGTGCACTTATTATTGCTGCAATAAAAATTCTTTAAAAAAAAAAAAGAGATGGATGAATCGAATGACGTCAAAAAGCTCTCAATGCATTGGAGGTAACACAGCTATAGCCTCTAGAAACTGACATCATGGTTGCAGATGTAACAACACTTGTGCATGCGTAATACGGCAGCAGGGTCAAGCAACTACAGCGGTGGTGTAAGAAACTGGCTCTATATATACTACACCAAAATGAGGTACGGTGTGTGTAGAGTCCAAGTGTCCCCAGAGGTAGGCAGAGGTTAAAGTTAGATAGAACCTTACTTTCTAATAGTGGTAGCTTGGTCGAGCAAGAAGGCAGTATCAGAGGGCAATGTTAAGCATTTGGTGTATACAGTCAGCAAATGAATTCACACACAGGAACTAAACTCTAGGCCAGTTTTTGTACAAAAAAATATACTGTTGTTTATTTTTAGAACCAAGCAAGCCTGGCACAGGATAGCATTAATACTTTTCTGTAATAGGTTACTGGATATAGAACAGTTTGAAAATTCAATAGAAATTGGACTTTGTTCAATTGACAGGTGAGCCGTAGTATGCAACACTTAGCAAATACAGTACTTTGTAATGAATAGGCTTTTCGAGAAAATTACAGGTAAGCTATTTTTACGTTACTTTTTCTAACTCAGTGCTGGATGCCTAGATTCAGCACTGGGACATGCCCTGCAAACATGTGAGAAAACATGTTTTGGTTATCTGTACAATTTTTAAAGAATATCTTTAGTTTTCAAAACTCCACACTTAGTCGTTTTTTGGAGGGAAAATTGTCACTGTTCTCCTATGGAGGAACACCAGGTTATCTGTTTGCAGGTAAATAAATAACTATGGGAGTTAGGGTTCTGGGGTTCGACTCAGAGGTCTCCCAGGGTCAGTGATGCACTGAAATTGCACCCTCAGCGGTACTAGGGTGGCAGGGTGCAGAGTGGTGAGGCCCAATGTTACCCTATGGAGAATAGGGGGTCTCCGGTTGGTGGCTGCTGGCAAGCAGGCCACGAGGTTGTGAGAGAAAAGCTCCTCGGGTTTAGCTCAGGGCAAGTTGGGGACCAAAGTAGCCCCAAAGGTGCACCCTCAGCGGCACTAGGGCGGTCGGGTGCAGGGTGCTGTTTTGAGGTTGGGGGCCCTATTGTTTCTAAAGGAGAACCTCCGGGACAAAGATACACTGCAGGCTCAGCGACGAAGATCTTCTGGGTGCGATCACCACTTCAAGGGGTAAGTTGGGATGTCGTGGGTTGGTTAGGCATCGCTGGTTTGGGCACACAAGGCCGTGGGGCATCGGGTGCAAGGGTGCCTCGGGACATCGGGACATCGGATTTTCTTACCCGCTCTGGTCGCGGTAGGGGGAGTCCTCTGGATTGAGGCTTCAGGCATAGTCTGGAGGCTTGAGGCAGGTCAGGGGTCGCTGGATCTCTGGTCAGGTTCGCCGGGGGCCTTCATCATGGTGTTTTCCCATTCGAGCCCCGGCCGGGTTCGGCGGGTGCAGACTGGGCTGGATTCGCGGTCTCTGACTGGCACTAGAAGCTGCAGTTTGAACAAGTCCGGTGTTCACGGATGATTCAGTCTTTGAAATGAAGGCAGGTAGGTCCTCCGAGGGTTTTTGAAGTTGCTGGCTGCAGGACACACCGGGCTTTCGCAGTAGCAGGATCGAGGGGAGACAGGCCTGTAGGGCAGGGGCCAAGTCACTGGGGGTCGTCCTCTTGTTAGCTCTGCATGGCTCTTCGTCCTTCTTATCTTCTTTTCTTTTTGTTTCTGGATCTGAAGTAGGAAGGTTCAGGGTGCCCCCTAAATACTAAATTTAGGGGAGTTACAGGTAGGTAAAGGGCAGGGACCAATGGGTCCCTTCCCTGGGGAGGGTACACCCCACATTCTGTCATTCTCCAGTGGGAGGGGGGCAGGAGCCTGTCCCTGGTTGACTGGGTCCCCCCATCCTCAAGATGGCAGGGACTCGAGGTTGAGCTTAACCTCACCTCCCCGATCTTAGGGGTGGAGTTGGCAGAGGTGGGCACACCTCTCTTCCTCTCTTGTTTTTCCCGCTGGTTCTCCCGCCCAAAGTGGGGGATAGAACCAGTGGGGACCAGTTGCTGATAGCAGCAAATGGTCTGGAGAGGCTCACAAAGGCAGCATGCCTTTGAAGCTCCTCCTTCATGAACCCTGCCCATCCTGGGGAGGAGGCTTGGCATCTCGTCCCAGGATGGGCTTCGTGTCAGGCACCCGAGAGCAGCAGCTCTCGACCCAGGGGTTCAGAAACATGTCTGGTGGTGGCAGCCTAAGCAGCCACTCAGTCAGGTCACCAGAAATTGGTTGAGTTTCAGGGGGCATACCTAAGATGCCCTCTATGGTGCATTTTACATTTAATCCCACACTGGTAACAGTGTGGGTTTAATGTGCTGAGAAGTTTGATACCAAACTTCCCAGTCTTCAGTGTAGCCATTATGGTGCTGTGGAGTTCGTAATGACAAACTCCCAGCACCATATCCTCTTTAATGGCAGCACGGCACTTACAGCTAGTGGGGTGACTGATGTATGCCAGGGCAGTGGTTTGTAGGCATGGCACACAGGGATGTGTGCCATGTTGACTCTTCGCTTTGTTCTGCACTAAGAGACGCAGCCTGCAAAGGCTGTGTGCGAGTGTCAGGGTACAGGGCCTCTAAGGGTGGCACAATAAGCGCTGCAGCCCTTAGGGTCCTTCCCTGGTCACAGTGCCCTGGGTACCTGTGGTACCATTTATCAGGGGCTGACATGCCATTTGGTCTTAGGCTTCAATACAGTTTTAGGGAAGGAATATAGGCCCTGGGTACCTGATTAGCAGGAGCCCAGAGCACACTCAGTCAAAGAACATCAGCAATTCAGAAAAAAGTGGGGGCATACCATGCAAGAAAGAGGGCACTTTCTCACTGGTGGGAGAGCCTTCCTCAAAATGTCAGAAAAAAATGGCGCCCTGAAAACTGCACCGGGCCGCCTAAATTTCAGCGCTGCGCTTACACGCGCAATCTGACCTGAAGCAATACAAATTCTGATTCTGTGTTCAAGCACCGTTTGGCCTGAACGAGTCCCAGCTTCTTGACCACCAGGTCACGTATGAGTTGAGCTTCAAATGCTGCTTAAGACAGTCATCGCCAAAATTGTAGTAATCCACTCCACACGAAGGGTATATTTCAAGTAGAAGGTTTTATTAAATGAGAGAACAACTCTTGGCGTGATGCACCCTCTGCCAATCAGCAAGCAACAGCCGGCCGGCCACAAAAGCACATAGAACTCTCGGGACACCCATGAGGCGAAGGCCCCTCGTGGCCCTCAAATACATTACAACAATTGGCCATTCCCCACTCTAGTTCCCAAATGCCATGTAATTGTAAAAAACTGAGAATACTTTAACTGCAATGGAAAACAGGCTATTGTTTAGAGATCTTATCGTATAGTCATATAGGTGCACACAAGGTCAGTATCAGGCGTGATCTTCAAAGGCCCATTATAATACACCCTCATAAACCTAACTTCACTATAGTGCATTCCAATCCATCAGATTTCTTATAATGCGAATTTCAGACATGTTTTCATGTTTGTTAATCTTAAATAACAAAGGACCCCATCCTTACTGCGGCGTATCTACTCAAGTCTCACTTGATAACCAATTTGAGGTGATAGTTGAGGAAGCCTATGATATAGCACAGCGCACACACCAACCTAGGGTTAAGCAGATCTTCCTTCCTCCAAACATAGACATTTGGGCGAACAGTAACTCCTTAACATTGTAAGGTATTATCCAAAAGGCATCAGTAGATTGCTAGCCCAATCCAGGGCATCAAAGCCACTCTTCTAGATTTTTCTATGGTCCCCATGACTGACCTCCTTTTGGAAAAGTGCTTTCAGCCGAGACTCCAATGTTATGTGACAACTATACTGGGATTGGAGAAATGTAATTTTCTGTTAACCTTCGTTCTGTGGGAGTGTACTCTCTAGAGCCCCAAAAGTAACTTGTTAGAGGGAAGTGAAAAATACATTGTTCTCACCCACATACACTACTCTGCTGGAGGACCCTTCAACACTCCTTTTCTTATGCGTGGTTTTGTTTCCCCAACTTGATGTCCAGACCCTCCAGGATTTCGCGATTTGCAAAGAAATCACAAAATCGGCAGTTTTGTAAAAAGGCTGCGCTTTTTACAAAGCTGCCCGCGAAATTTGGAGCATGCGAGCTGAACGTTTTAAAGGACATGCTTTTCATGCCGCAGCTTCTTCCGAGAGAGGGAGGCCTCAGGATGGACTGAGACAAGGTGGGGCCTCAGGGAGTTCGGATAGAGGGATGCCTTAGGGACAGGCGGCAAGGAGCGGGTGTGCCTGTATTCTTTTTAAAACCAGGAGCAGAGCTACCAGAACTCAGGATAAAAAGACATTGCATGAGGCATCCATACATCTGCATCACTGCCCCCAGTCGTCTCTTTCTCCTTTATAATCTGCCCTCATTTCCTCCAGCTTTAATTTGTCATCTGCCAGCTCTTGCACCGCAACAAGCTGTGTGTCACATCTCTGCCCACTTCCAGGGTCTCACCCTCTTCAAGGAGGCACACCTTATATCTGGTGCACTTTTTGCCTGGCGCAGTTTATGTCTGGCGGGTGCACTTTAAGACTGCCATACTACAATGTGCACGGCACACATTATCTCTCTAAGTGTGGCACACTTTCTGCCTGGCACACGTTATGTCTGGCACACTATAGGATAGAACACTTTCTGCCTGGAATGCACCAATTCTGACACTCTTCAAACCAGGCTCACACTCTGCTTGGCACGTTATGTCTGCCACATTAAGCCTGCCACACTTTCTGAACAAATGATGGACGGAATACTGAACAATGTCAAACACTTACCCCCAGTACGAAGTTGTCAGGAAGGGGGCCGAGCTCAGACATCACTCAATATTCTGTACTCCACCGGAAGAGATGATAGGTTGTATGAAATTAAATTCAAAGTTTGCCTCTCAACCAAGCACTAAGCAGTATGTAGTGAGTTAACAGAGTCTACTGCTAAGTTGATATTACAGCTTGTTCGGTATACCATTGTGTTCTCCTCTGCACATAGTTCACTACATCTCAGTTCCGCTGTTAAAAGTTTCTCGAAGACTTGACCTACCAACTCTTGCAGACACCATACCTAAGAGTTGAGTTTGATGCAAATAAACGTAACCTCTTTGGAGTATTGTGAATTTATCCTACCTTCAGCAGTCTTTGTCAGAGCTAGAAAGGTTGGTGGATGAGACTAGTATTGCTCTTCATCAGCCGGGGACATAGTTGAAACCCGTGCCACTTTGCCACAGACTGCTCTATAGTCTGCATATTTCACCCAAGGCCACCACTTAAGGAGAAGTAGGTGGAATCTGCTTAGCATCCCCCTTCCGGTTTTATGATGGAAACTGAATGCTCTGTGTTTCATTCTTGAGCTTTGGAACACTGCCACTGAAACCCCACAGTGTCAGTAGTTGGGCGTGCCAGTAACACACAGATTGCTATGTGCTTCATGAGAAGTACAACTGGCAGCGAGTGTAGAATGACATAGTTTTCTCTCGGGCAGACAAGGGTGCAATGTATCAATCAATTAAAGACTCCACTGCTGGGTGTGCTTGTTGTGTGCAGTAATATGGGTTTTGCTGCATCATATTCTTTTAATTAGCTGCAGACATCACGGTAACATGACTATTGTGCTTGCTAATTATAGCTGAATCTTTATCACACGTACTGCCCTGAAACATAAAAAGGCTTTACTAGTATTCTGGGTATACAGATTCCAGAGTGGACAGCCAAGGCTAAAATGTTATGGGTGGAAAGTAGTGGAAAACAACAATTAAAAAAATTGCAGGCAGGTGACTGGGCATTGTTCAAATTTTGATATTACTAAAAAATTACAAACTACTAAATAGTCCAGTGGACCCGGAAAACTACCCAGTAGACTACCATGAGGGGCGACAAGACTCCCATTAAGCAGTCATTTCTCAGCTACTTTACTGAAAATATATATATATATTTGGATACGTGAGAGTTTCCTTTCATTATGCATTCCTTTGTGATGACTGGGGCAGAGTTGGAATTTCTGGTCAGGCCATCACTAAGTAATATTTGTATAACAATTACCCAATGCCTATGTGACTGTGGAAAACATACTCCACTACCACATATTTCTCCACCCACCGCGATTCTGCACCCTAGGGTGCTTGAGGAAGAGAGGTGTCATGCCACACGGATCCAGGAGGCCGCTGTGCCCTGGTAGGGGCACATACATGGGCGCTAGAACATCCCAGGTAGAAATACGGGCCCCTTCCAAGAGGATAGGATTGGAGCTGTGCTTCCATAAAGCTGCAGAAACTTTAAACATGCGTATTTCAAAGTGGAATACTCTGCTAAAACTAATCTATGCCGCAATATCCGGGGAGGGGGCTGTATAACTTTCCTTGACAAATTTGCTAGCGATCCCATAACAAGATTTGGATAAGCCTTAAAACCTGTCGAGATAGATTACAGGATTTTTGCTGGTCCAATTACCAAATTCCTGGAACCAGTGCAATAAGCTTGTTCTGAACTAGCTGCCTGGGACAGCTCTACATGGCTGGTTCCAGGGCCCCACCTGCCTCCAAGGAAATGCTGATACAGCTATCTCAAAAATAAGGAAGAACATTCTCATGAATGTAACCCTAAATTAGCAAACTTGGCTTACACAATGCAACATGTTTTCCCAGAACCGGGGCGCATAATTCCACTTTCCCAACCTTTAAAGTTCCCTCCTGTAAGACATGGGGTTACCCAAATCTCAAAAGGGGGGGGTAGCATGGAACCAAGCGGGCAGGCCAAACTTCGAGGACATGTGAAGCACTCACGCAGTATCCACAGACGACACACCAGGCACACTACAAAAGAGTCACAACACCACCTTTGGTTGGAAAAAGAATACGTTTAGTGATATCTCCAACCTGCAAGGTAAAAAGGAAAAATACACTGGTAATCACAACAAGGCGCCAACTGGCGCCAGAGCCAAGTACATCGGGGGGGATTATTTACATGGGACGAAAGGGTTGAGTCTATAAGTCCATAGCTGAAATAAAGAATGTGATTAAGTTAACAGTAGACCTGGGACCAATCTGGCGGGGCCAACTCAGGCTCTCTTCCTTAGGGGATGGCTGTAATTTCAAAATCCCACATTAGCGCACATACATCTCATGCGTTATAACGCCAATCCCCACCCCTGTAAGGGAAAAACAACAGAGCATCACAGCACATACTAGACAGGAGCACCTGTAAGAAATCAGTACTGCAGCTCACAAACATGGGGCGTAACCAGGGGCCTGGAATAACTCATCAGGCCAACCTATTGACCAACATTACGTAGAACCCCCAGTACTATCATCAGGTAGGGGCCCTACTTCTGAACCAGGAACACCTGTAAGAAAACAGCAAGGCTTCCTCCACCATAAACTAGGGGAATCAGCCATCAGGCGGAGCAGGCCTAAATCAAGGGAACCTCAGGCAACAGATAAAAATGTACATTACATTGGGCATATCACCTGGCTCTGCGTATCAAACCTTGGCATGAGCAGGTAACTTCCAGCAGGCACCCATTGGCACCCCTATACCTCTAGGCTCCCTTAATAACTGGGGACCTCAGGGCCGCCCATACAGTAGGAACTCATATTTGCAATGAGGGGGAATTAGGCTCTCTACCCCAAAATACTCAATAAAGGCAACCGGCTCGCTCCCTTGTTGCCTGGTAGGACAGTTAGGTGTAGGCGATGTAGGGCAGTTCAATACTTCTCGTGCCCAAGTTGCAGGTGCCCTCTGCCAGACGGGCTGCCTGATAAAGTAACACCGTCCCCAGGGCGGGCACCGGCAATGTACCCCGTTGCCCTCTGTATCCCCCACACAGTTAAACGTAGGCCCTACTCACCGGGCTCCCCTCGATGGCTCCTGAGGGGCTCGGTAGGTTCTGCAGGCTGTCCTCTGAGGTCTCTTCTGCCGAGGGGACCAGGCACCGACAATGTGCCTCGAGGCCCCCTCCTTCCCCTCCGGGCTCTGGCTGCAACACTCTGGGTTCTCCCTAACTGCGGCGTCACCCGGGCCCCTCCTCCTCGCACGGGGCCCGGGGGGGATCACTGCACCTCTGGGCGGTCCAAGTGGGGCTCCCTCGTCTTCACGGGAGCCCCGCCGGCACTCTGCTCTGGCCGCCTCAGGTCGGGAGGCGGGGCTGGCACCGACAGTGTGCCCCGGCCCCGCCTACCTCACTGGCCCCTCGTGTGGGGCCACAGACCGGCGGGGTAGCCTCCCGCTCCGGTCGCTCCTCTCGGGGCTCCCTCCTTGGCACGGGGGCCCCGCAACGGTGCTTCACCTGGGTCCCCCCCTCCCTCACGGGGTCCCAGGGCTTTGCGTCTCCTCGCGGCCTCCTCGATCCGGCCACAGACCGGCGGGGTGGACTCCCGCTCTGGTCGTTCTTCACGGGGCTCCCTCACGACCACGGGAGCCCCGCACCGAAGCTTCACCCGGGTCCCCCTCCTACCTCACGGGGACCCGGGGCTTCGACTCGGCTTCTTCCTGCCTTCCCGGCCGCCCGGGCCGGTAGCCAATCCCTGCGCGGCGTTGGCGGGGGCGGGCCGATGACGCGGCCGGGCGCCCCCGTCACATGACGAGAGTGCCGCGGCCTCAGGGCCTAGCGCGGCCCCTTCTTCACTTCGGCGGCCCTCTCCTGGTACCGGGGGCCGCCGCAACGATGCCGAACACGGCGGGGGTTTCCTTGGCGGCGCCGGGCCGCGGCGGTGATGATGGCAACAATAAGGGGTAGGCTCCCTTCTATTTAATTACTTATATCGGCAGAAACGCGCCTCCACAAACAGCGCTTTTCACAGGCTGCCACAGTCTTCTCAGAAAACGGCGCTATTCACAGCGCTCCGCACCTCCCTCGGCCCACACAACTTCCATGGCCATCAGCACTCCGGGGGCCACACCAGCCCCAGCGCTTCTCTCCCCACAGCGCTTGATAGGCAGTCTAGGGGCAGATTTAGAAACACAGTTCCTCGGGGGCACAATCCTCCCAGTCCAGCGCTTCCACAGGGGCCACAACTTCCCAAGGGGGGCGGACAGTCCCAGTACAGATCCTCAGGGGCCCCTTCCTCACCTCCTGGGTGCTCCTTTCGCGCTGTGCTGGCGTAATTCACGGTCCCTTAATAGTGACAGGGACCTGGGTGAGCCCTCATAATTCAGGGGCCCAGGGGACAGCAGAGTAGGGGGGGTTTTAGGGGTGCAGGGCCCAGCTCACAGGCCCATGTGGCGGTAGCTCCTCGCAGCAGGTCCCCTCTCTTTCTTGTCCCAGCGCTGACTGACTCTCTGGTGGCACATCCCTCTTATTTATACCCTCCTCCCAGGCAGTGCCAGAACCTTCTAGAATGTTGGCAAAACTAGCCTAAACTGGCTCAAGGGGAGGGGGTGAGCACCCTGGGTGCCAGGCTTTCCCTCCAAAAGCTAGGGGTACTGGGTAATAATAACTAGTCCGCTGACCTATGGCAGTACAGTGGCAAAACCCATGGCCATGGCATCCATTTTAAACACAGTACATTTTAGTCAGGTGCATTTTTAAAATGGGGAAATTTACAAGTGCTCACACCATTACATGACATTACATTTTTAACAAGGTGTCTCACACCACTCATGGCCTATACAGGTTTAATCCCATGGGGGAGACATTTCAAGTTGGGGGGGGGGCAAAAGCGAAAAATTTGGGGGGGAAAAGGCCAAGTCCAACACAGCTCCCCCCCAGTCAAAAGCCAGGGTAGACCGATCAATACCTTGATGGGCTTCCCTGCTTGGGGCGGAAAAAGGTGGACGTAGGCCGGCAACTACAGGAGCACCTGCAGTCTCTTTTCCACTCTGGAACCCAATGGTTCTCTCTCGCAACCCTCCCTTCACCAATAAAACCACACCACTGGTGTTCCCTAGTGGGATGTGGCCAGGTCTGGCCTCTAGGCCATCCAGAAGTCTCTGGCCCTTGTTCCTTCCTAGAGTGGGAGGCTCTAGCCTCAGGCTTGTGATACTCTTGGACCACTCTCCTCTTTCCAAATTGCCACTGGTCCACCCACCTGGGGTCTACACCCTCAAGCTGACCAGCTCTCAGGGGTGAGGCTTTCCTCCCCCTACCTCTCCTAGGGTTCCGCCATCTCCTTCTCCTGGGGACACCCTCACACAACCACTCTCTCCCCAACCTGGAGTCGAAACCCTCAGGTTGCACCGGTGACAGGGGCGAGTCCTCCCTCTCCCTGCACCCCCTCCCAGAGTTCCGCACCCTCCTAACTGGAGTAGTAACCCTGAGAGTCAACTTTGGGGGGACTCTGACCACAGATGTCCCACCCGCCAGGTCCGGAAAACCCTCAACCTGGCCACCCAACCCGGGATCTGCGCCTTTTGGCTGAGCCGGTGACAGAGGAGAGACCTTACTCCCTCTGCACCCCCTCCCAGAGTTCCGCACCCTCCCACCGGGAGAAGTACCCCTGGGAGTCAAACTGATAGGGACCTTGGTTACAGGTACCCCACCCTCCAGGTCAGGCAACCCCTGAACCTGGAACCCCAGTCCAGGATCTAAACCCTGTGACTGGTCAGACCCCTGAACCACTGGAGCTCTGTTTACTGATACTCCGGGTTCTCCTGATACTAGGGGATCCCCTTCATGAGAAGGCACATCGGGACAGCCTAGGCTCCCAACCTGGGGTTCCTTGAAAAGAACTCTCCAGGCCCTGTGACTGCAGTTGGGGCACCTCGGGACACCTCCCCGTCTCACTCCCTCCTATAGATGGGATGTGAGGCCCTACAACCCGCCCACTATCCTGGGACCTAGCTGGGCTTCTCACCTCTCCCGCCACGCTGGGTCGGAAGATCCCTGCACCACTCCCTTCAGGATCACTCCCCTCAGCCTTCCCAGACGCTCTGGCACTTACCCAGAGGTCTGCCTCCCGTGCAAGTTCCCTGGGGTCTGAGAACCCACACTGCAACAGATGGTGACACAGACTGGGGAAACAACTTCTCAGCATGTGCTCCCGGATAACGGCATGGCACAGCCCTTCCCAATCCTCCACTGCTCTCTCCACCAACCAATCCTCCAGTGCGGTCCAACACCCCTCCTCAAACTCTCCCCAGGACTGGTGGGACAGCTTTCCCCTGCCCCTAAACACTAACCCGTCCCCCTCTTCCTGGGAATCAGGCACCGTCTCCTGGGCTTCGGGAGTGGGACTCTTTGCACTGGACCTACACTCGCTGCCACCACTGGATCCCACCCTCCTCGGTGAATCCAGACTCCTAAAACCACTCTCAGGGGACAACCTACCCACCTGAGCTGATCTCTCTCTGGCGAAGGCCCTCTCCGCCTCTGTCATCCTCTCCTGGGCTAGGACCATGTCTGTCTCTAGCCTCTGCTGTTGAATCGTCAGATGCGCTAACTCCATGGCCTGCTCAAATCTGAGCTTCTCCAGCACTAGCTGATGCTCCCTTTCTTCCCTCCTATCTACCCACTCTTCTGGGGACAGGGAAAGGGATGGGGCAGTGCCCCCGGGAAAGGACGCAGTGCGAGACTCCCTATCTACGGTGTCCTCATCAGATACTGGCGTCTCTGCCCTGTTAAACTCTTCCTCCGCTTCATCCAGGTAATTACCCTCCAGGGTTGGCGATTGGGAGCCCTCCCACTGGGTTCTACCGAATCCACCCTTCAAATACTCGGGGGGGTAATCAGACAGGTCCCCACTGATCTTTAAGGGCTCCCCCCTTTTGAGGGCCTCATAAAGAAACAGCTTTCTCCTAATGTTCCCTACTGGGGGTATCCCTCTCTCTAGGAGGAAGTCTATCACCTCCTGTTCAGTGTACTCCCTCAGTTCCACCTCCTCATAAACCAACCCCATTGTGGTGAGGTTTTTCGGGACACAACCACAGTGGAACCAGGGGACACAATTCCACAAAAACACTTTCGGGAGGAAGTAATAATCTGACAATCAATATTCAGCCAACAATAATCCCCACAACAAGGCTCTGAATTCTCTCAAAGCTCCACTTGTGGTGTAACCTGTGGCCGCCGTGGTACTGCGCAAACACAAGTCCTATCCCACCGCTTGCCACCAATGTAAGACATGGGGTTACCCAAATCTCAAAAGGGGGGGTAGCATGGAACCAAACGGGCAGGCCAAACTTCGAGGACATGTGAAGCACTCACGCAGTATCCACAGACGACACACCAGGCACACTACAAAAGAGTCACAACACCACCTTTGGTTGGAAAAAGAATACGTTTAGTGATATCTCCAACCTGCAAGGTAAAAAGGAAAAATACACTGGTAATCACAACAAGGCGCCAACTGGCGCCAGAGCCAAGTACATCAGGGGGGGATTATTTACATGGGACGAAAGGGTTGAGTCTATAAGTCCATAGCTGAAATAAAGAATGTGATTAAGTTAACAGTAGACCTGGGACCAATCTGGCGGGGCCAACTCAGGCTCTCTTACTTAGGGGATGGCTGTAATTTCAAAATCCCACATTAGCGCACATACATCTCATGCGTTATAACGCCAATCCCCACCCCTGTAAGGGAAAAACAACAGAGCATCACAGCACATACTAGACAGGAGCACCTGTAAGAAATCAGTACTGCAGCTCACAAACATGGGGCGTAACCAGGGGCCTGGAATAACTCATCAGGCCAACCTATTGACCAACATTAGGTAGAACCCCCAGTACTATCATCAGGTAGGGGCCCTACTTCTGAACCAGGAACACCTGTAAGAAAACAGCAAGGCTTCCTCCACCATAAACTAGGGGAATCAGCCATCAGGCGGAGCAGGCCTAAATCAAGGGAACCTCAGGCAACAGATAAAAATGTACGTTACATTGGGCATATCAACTGGCTCTGCGTATCAAACCTTGGCATGAGCAGGTAACTTCCAGCAGGCACCCATTGGCACCCCTATACCTCTAGGCTCCCTTAATAACTGGGGACCTCAGGGCCGCCCATACAGTAGGAACTCATATTTGCAATGAGGGGAAATTAGGCTCTCTACCCCAAAATACTCAATAAAGGCAACCGGCTCGCTCCCTTGTTGCCTGGTAGGACAGTTAGGTGTAGGCGATGTAGGGCAGTTCAATACTTCTCGTGCTCAAGTTACAGGTGCCCTCTGCCAGACGGGCTGCCTGATAAAGTAACACCGTCCCCAGGGCGGGCACCGGCAATGTACCCCGTTGCCCTCTTTATCCCCCACACAGTTAAACGTAGGCCCTACTCACCGGGCTCCCCTCGATGGCTCCTGAGGGGCTCGGTAGGTTCTGCAGGCTGTCCTCTGGGGTCTCCTCTGCCGAGGGGACCAGGCACCGACAATGTGCCTCGAGGTCCCCTCCTTCCCCTCCGGGCTCTGACTGCAACACTCTGGGTTCTCCCTAACAGACCGGCGGGGTGGACTCCCGCTCCGGTCGTTCTTCACGGGGCTCCCTCACGACCACGGGAGCCCCGCACCGAAGCTTCACCCGGGTCCCCCTCCTACCTCACGGGGACCCGGGGCTTCGACTCGGCTTCTTCCTGCCTTCCCGGCCGCCCGGGCCGGTAGCCAATCCCTGCGCGGCGTTGGCGGGGGCGGGCCGATGACGCGGCCGGGCGCCCCCGTCACGTGACGAGAGTGCCGCGGCCTCAGGGCCTAGCGCGGCCCCTTCTTCACTTCGGCGGCCCTCTCCTGGTACCGGGGGCCGCCGCAACGATGCCGAACACGGCGGGGGTTTCCTTGGCGGCGCCGGGCCGCGGCGGTGATGATGGCAACAATAAGGGGTAGGCTCCCTTCTATTTAATTACTTATATCGGCAGAAACGCGCCTCCACAAACGGCGCTTTTCACAGGCTGCCACAGTCTTCTCAGAAAACGGCGCTATTCACAGCGCTCCGCACCTCCCTCGGCCCACACAACTTCCATGGCCATCAGCACTCCGGGGGCCACACCAGCCCCAGCGCTTCTCTCCCCACAGCGCTTGATAGGCAGTCCAGGGGCAGATTTAGAAACACAGTTCCTCGGGGGCACAATCCTCCCCGGGCAGCTCCTCCCAGTCCAGCGCTTCCACAGGGGCCACAACTTCCCAAGGGGGGCGGACAGTCCCAGTACAGATCCTCAGGGGCCCCTTCCTCACCTCCTGGGTGCTCCTTTCGCGCTGTGCTGGCGTAATTCACGGTCCCTTAATAGTGACAGGGACCTGGGTGAGCCCTCATAATTCAGGGGCCCAGGGGACAGCAGAGTAGGGGGGGTTTTAGGGGTGCAGGGCCCAGCTCACAGGCCCATGTGGCGGTAGCTCCTCGCAGCAGGTCCCCTCTCTTTCTTGTCCCAGCGCTGACTGACTCTCTGGTGGCACATCCCTCTTATTTATACCCTCCTCCCAGGCAGTGCCAGAACCTTCTAGAATGTTGGCAAAACTAGCCTAAACTGGCTCAAGGGGAGGGGGTGAGCACCCTGGGTGCCAGGCTTTCCCTCCAAAAGCTAGGGGTACTAGGTAATAATAACTAGTCCGCTGACCTATGGCAGTACAGTGGCAAAACCCATGGCCATGGCATCCATTTTAAACACAGTACATTTTAGTCAGGTGCATTTTTAAAATGGGGAAATTTATAAGTGCTCACACCATTACATGACATTACATTTTTAACAAGGTGTCTCACACCACTCATGGCCTATACAGGTTTAATCCCATGGGGGAGACATTTCAAGTTGGGGGGGGGGCAAAAGCGAAAAATTTGGGGGGGGGGAAAGGCCAAGTCCAACACTGCTCCCCCCCAGTCAAAAGCCAGGGTAGACCGATCAATACCTTGATGGGCTTCCCTGCTTGGGGCGGAAAAAGGTGGACGTAGGCCGACAACTACAGGAGCACCTGCAGTCTCTTTTCCACTCTGGAACCCAATGGTTCTCTCTCGCAACCCTCCCTTCACCAACAAAACCACCCCACTGGTGTTCCCTAGTGGGATGTGGCCAGGTCTGGCCTCTAGGCCATCCAGAAGTCTCTGGCCCTTGTTCCTTCCTAGAGTGGGAGGCTCTAGCCTCAGGCTTGTGATACTCTTGGACCACTCTCCTCTTTCCAAATTGCCACTGGTCCACCCACCTGGGGTCTACACCCTCAAGCTGACCAGCTCTCAGGGGTGAGGCTTTCCTCCCCCTACCTCTCCTAGGGTTCCGCCATCTCTTTCTCCTGGGGACACCCTCACACAACCACTCTCTCCCCAACCTGGAGTCGAAACCCTCAGGTTGCACCGGTGACAGGGGCGAGTCCTCCCTCTCCCTGCACCCCCTCCCAGAGTTCCGCACCCTCCTAACTGGAGTAGTACCCCTGAGAGTCAACTTTGGGGGGACTCTGACCACAGATGTCCCACCCGCCAGGTCCGGAAAACCCTCAACCTGGCCACCCAACCCGGGATCTGCGCCTTTTGGCTGAGCCGGTGACAGAGGAGAGACCTTACTCCCTCTGCACCCCCTCCCAGAGTTCCGCACCTTCCCACCGGGAGAAGTACCCCTGGGAGTCAAACTGATAGGGACCTTGGTTACAGGTACCCCACCCTCCAGGTCAGGCAACCCCTGAACCTGGAACCCCAGTCCAGGATCTAAACCCTGTGACTGGTCAGACCCCTGAACCACTGGAGCTCTGGTTACTGATACTCCGGGTTCTCCTGATACTAGGGGATCCCCTTCATGAGAAGGCACATCGGGACAGCCTAGGCTCCCAACCTGGGGTTCCTTGAAAAGAACTCTCCAGGCCCTGTGACTGCAGTTGGGGCACCTCGGGACACCTCCCCGTCTCACTCCCTCCTATAGATGGGATGTGAGGCCCTACAACCCCTACAACAATAATCCCCACAACAAGGCTCTGAATTCTCTCAAAGCTCCACTTGTGGTGTAACCTGTGGCCGCCGTGGTACTGCGCAAACACAAGTCCTATCCCACCGCTTGCCACCAATGTAAGACATGGGGTTACCCAAATCTCAAAAGGGGGGGTAGCATGGAACCAAACGGGCAGGCCAAACTTCGAGGACATGTGAAGCACTCACGCAGTATCCACAGACGACACACCAGGCACACTACAAAAGAGTCACAACACCACCTTTGGTTGGAAAAAGAATACGTTTAGTGATATCTCCAACCTGCAAGGTAAAAAGGAAAAATACACTGGTAATCACAACAAGGCGCCAACTGGCGCCAGAGCCAAGTACATCAGGGGGGGATTATTTACATGGGACGAAAGGGTTGAGTCTATAAGTCCATAGCTGAAATAAAGAATGTGATTAAGTTAACAGTAGACCTGGGACCAATCTGGCGGGGCCAACTCAGGCTCTCTTACTTAGGGGATGGCTGTAATTTCAAAATCCCACATTAGCGCACATACATCTCATGCGTTATAACGCCAATCCCCACCCCTGTAAGGGAAAAACAACAGAGCATCACAGCACATACTAGACAGGAGCACCTGTAAGAAATCAGTACTGCAGCTCACAAACATGGGGCGTAACCAGGGGCCTGGAATAACTCATCAGGCCAACCTATTGACCAACATTAGGTAGAACCCCCAGTACTATCATCAGGTAGGGGCCCTACTTCTGAACCAGGAACACCTGTAAGAAAACAGCAAGGCTTCCTCCACCATAAACTAGGGGAATCAGCCATCAGGCGGAGCAGGCCTAAATCAAGGGAACCTCAGGCAACAGATAAAAATGTACATTACATTGGGCATATCAACTGGCTCTGCGTATCAAACCTTGGCATGAGCAGGTAACTTCCAGCAGGCACCCATTGGCACCCCTATACCTCTAGGCTCCCTTAATAACTGGGGACCTCAGGGCCGCCCATACAGTAGGAACTCATATTTGCAATGAGGGGAAATTAGGCTCTCTACCCCAAAATACTCAATAAAGGCAACCGGCTCGCTCCCTTGTTGCCTGGTAGGACAGTTAGGTGTAGGCGATGTAGGGCAGTTCAATACTTCTCGTGCTCAAGTTACAGGTGCCCTCTGCCAGACGGGCTGCCTGATAAAGTAACACCGTCCCCAGGGCGGGCACCGGCAATGTACCCCGTTGCCCTCTTTATCCCCCACACAGTTAAACGTAGGCCCTACTCACCGGGCTCCCCTCGATGGCTCCTGAGGGGCTCGGTAGGTTCTGCAGGCTGTCCTCTGGGGTCTCCTCTGCCGAGGGGACCAGGCACCGACAATGTGCCTCGAGGACCCCTCCTTCCCCTCCGGGCTCTGGCTGCAACACTCTGGGTTCTCCCTAACTGCGGCGTCACCCGGGCCCCTCCTCCTCGCACGGGGCCCGGGGGGGATCACTGCACCTCTGGGCGGTCCAAGTGGGGCTCCCTCGTCTTCACGGGAGCCCCGCCGGCACTCTGCTCTGGCCGCCTCAGGTCGGGAGGCGGGGCTGGCACCGACAGTGTGCCCCGGCCCCGCCTACCTCACTGGCCCCTCGCGTGGGGCCACAGACCGGCGGGGTAGCCTCCCGCTCTGGTCGCTCCTGTCGGGGCTCCCTCCTTGGCACGGGGGCCCCGCAACGGTGCTTCACCTGGGTCCCCCCTCCCTCACGGGGTCCCAGGGCTTTGCGTCTCCTCGCGGCCTCCTCGATCCGGCCACAGACCGGCGGGGTGGACTCCCGCTCCGGTCGTTCTTCACGGGGCTCCCTCACGACCACGGGAGCCCCGCACCGAAGCTTCACCCGGGTCCCCCTCCTACCTCACGGGGACCCGGGGCTTCGACTCGGCTTCTTCCTGCCTTCCCGGCCGCCCGGGCCGGTAGCCAATCCCTGCGCGGCGTTGGCGGGGGCGGGCCGATGACGCGGCCGGGCGCCCCCGTCACGTGACGAGAGTGCCGCGGCCTCAGGGCCTAGCGCGGCCCCTTCTTCACTTCGGCGGCCCTCTCCTGGTACCGGGGGCCGCCGCAACGATGCCGAACACGGCGGGGGTTTCCTTGGCGGCGCCGGGCCGCGGCGGTGATGATGGCAACAATAAGGGGTAGGCTCCCTTCTATTTAATTACTTATATCGGCAGAAACGCGCCTCCACAAACGGCGCTTTTCACAGGCTGCCACAGTCTTCTCAGAAAACGGCGCTATTCACAGCGCTCCGCACCTCCCTCGGCCCACACAACTTCCATGGCCATCAGCACTCCGGGGGCCACACCAGCCCCAGCGCTTCTCTCCCCACAGCGCTTGATAGGCAGTCCAGGGGCAGATTTAGAAACACAGTTCCTCGGGGGCACAATCCTCCCCGGGCAGCTCCTCCCAGTCCAGCGCTTCCACAGGGGCCACAACTTCCCAAGGGGGGCGGACAGTCCCAGTACAGATCCTCAGGGGCCCCTTCCTCACCTCCTGGGTGCTCCTTTCGCGCTGTGCTGGCGTAATTCACGGTCCCTTAATAGTGACAGGGACCTGGGTGAGCCCTCATAATTCAGGGGCCCAGGGGACAGCAGAGTAGGGGGGGTTTTAGGGGTGCAGGGCCCAGCTCACAGGCCCATGTGGCGGTAGCTCCTCGCAGCAGGTCCCCTCTCTTTCTTGTCCCAGCGCTGACTGACTCTCTGGTGGCACATCCCTCTTATTTATACCCTCCTCCCAGGCAGTGCCAGAACCTTCTAGAATGTTGGCAAAACTAGCCTAAACTGGCTCAAGGGGAGGGGGTGAGCACCCTGGGTGCCAGGCTTTCCCTCCAAAAGCTAGGGGTACTAGGTAATAATAACTAGTCCGCTGACCTATGGCAGTACAGTGGCAAAACCCATGGCCATGGCATCCATTTTAAACACAGTACATTTTAGTCAGGTGCATTTTTAAAATGGGGAAATTTATAAGTGCTCACACCATTACATGACATTACATTTTTAACAAGGTGTCTCACACCACTCATGGCCTATACAGGTTTAATCCCATGGGGGAGACATTTCAAGTTGGGGGGGGGGCAAAAGCGAAAAATTTGGGGGGGGGGAAAGGCCAAGTCCAACACTGCTCCCCCCCAGTCAAAAGCCAGGGTAGACCGATCAATACCTTGATGGGCTTCCCTGCTTGGGGCGGAAAAAGGTGGACGTAGGCCGACAACTACAGGAGCACCTGCAGTCTCTTTTCCACTCTGGAACCCAATGGTTCTCTCTCGCAACCCTCCCTTCACCAACAAAACCACCCCACTGGTGTTCCCTAGTGGGATGTGGCCAGGTCTGGCCTCTAGGCCATCCAGAAGTCTCTGGCCCTTGTTCCTTCCTAGAGTGGGAGGCTCTAGCCTCAGGCTTGTGATACTCTTGGACCACTCTCCTCTTTCCAAATTGCCACTGGTCCACCCACCTGGGGTCTACACCCTCAAGCTGACCAGCTCTCAGGGGTGAGGCTTTCCTCCCCCTACCTCTCCTAGGGTTCCGCCATCTCTTTCTCCTGGGGACACCCTCACACAACCACTCTCTCCCCAACCTGGAGTCGAAACCCTCAGGTTGCACCGGTGACAGGGGCGAGTCCTCCCTCTCCCTGCACCCCCTCCCAGAGTTCCGCACCCTCCTAACTGGAGTAGTACCCCTGAGAGTCAACTTTGGGGGGACTCTGACCACAGATGTCCCACCCGCCAGGTCCGGAAAACCCTCAACCTGGCCACCCAACCCGGGATCTGCGCCTTTTGGCTGAGCCGGTGACAGA
Organism: Lissotriton helveticus; assembly: GCF_964261635.1. Taxonomy (NCBI): domain Eukaryota; kingdom Metazoa; phylum Chordata; class Amphibia; order Caudata; family Salamandridae; genus Lissotriton; species Lissotriton helveticus. The sequence continues at coordinate 978,222,987 of NC_136057.1, read as the reverse complement.
GGAGAGACCTTACTCCCTCTGCACCCCCTCCCAGAGTTCCGCACCTTCCCACCGGGAGAAGTACCCCTGGGAGTCAAACTGATAGGGACCTTGGTTACAGGTACCCCACCCTCCAGGTCAGGCAACCCCTGAACCTGGAACCCCAGTCCAGGATCTAAACCCTGTGACTGGTCAGACCCCTGAACCACTGGAGCTCTGGTTACTGATACTCCGGGTTCTCCTGATACTAGGGGATCCCCTTCATGAGAAGGCACATCGGGACAGCCTAGGCTCCCAACCTGGGGTTCCTTGAAAAGAACTCTCCAGGCCCTGTGACTGCAGTTGGGGCACCTCGGGACACCTCCCCGTCTCACTCCCTCCTATAGATGGGATGTGAGGCCCTACAACCCGCCCACTATCCTGGGACCTAGCTGGGCTTCTCACCTCTCCCGCCACGCTGGGTCGGAAGATCCCTGCACCACTCCCTTCAGGATCACTCCCCTCAGCCTTCCCAGACGCTCTGGCACTTACCCAGAGGTCTGCCTCCCGTGCAAGTTCCCTGGGGTCTGAGAACCCACACTGCAACAGATGGCGACGCAGACAAGCCTCGAACACAACTTCTCAGCATGTGCTCCCGGATAACGGCATGGCACAGCCCTTCCCAATCCTCCACTGCTCTCTCCACCAACCAATCCTCCAGTGCGGTCCAACACCCCTCCTCAAACTCTCCCCAGGACTGGTGGGACAGCTTTCCCCTGCCCCTAAACACTAACCCGTCCCCCTCTTCCTGGGAATCAGGCACCGTCTCCTGGGCTTCGGGAGTGGGACTCCTTGCACTGGACCTACACTCGCTGCCACCACTGGATCCCACCCTCCTCGGTGAATCCAGACTCCTAAAACCACTCTCAGGGGACAACCTACCCACCTGAGCTGATCTCTCTCTGGCGAAGGCCCTCTCCGCCTCTGTCATCCTCTCCTGGGCTAGGACCATGTCTGTCTCTAGCCTCTGCTGTTGAATCGTCAGCTGCGCTAACTCCATGGCCTGCTCAAATCTGAGCTTCTCCAGCACTAGCTGATGCTCCCTTTCTTCCCTCCTATCTACCCACTCTTCTGGGGACAGGGAAAGGGATGGGGCAGTGCCCCCGGGAAAGGACGCAGTGCGAGACTCCCTATCTACGGTGTCCTCATCAGCTACTGGCGTCTCTGCCCTGTTAAACTCTTCCTCCTCTTCATCCAGGTAATTACCCTCCAGGGTTGGCGATTGGGAGCCCTCCCACTGGGTTCTACCGAATCCACCCTTCAAATACTCGGGGGGGGGGGGGTAATCAGACAGGTCCCCACTGATCTTTAAGGGCTCCCCCCTTTTGAGGGCCTCATAAAGAAACAGCTTTCTCCTAATGTTCCCCACTGGGGGTATCCTCTCTCTAGGAGGAAGTCTATCACCTCCTTTTCAGTGTACTCCCTCAGTTCCACCTCCTCATAAACCAACCCCATTGTGGTGAGGTTTTTCGGGACACAACCACAGTGGAACCAGGGGACACAATTCCACAAAAACACTTTCGGGAGGAAGTAATAATCTGACAATCAATATTCAGCCAACAATAATCCCCACAATAAGGCTCTGAATTCTCTCAACGCTCCACTTGTGGTGTAACCTGTAGCCGCCGTGGTACTGCGCAAACACAAGTCCTATCCCACCGCTTGCCACCAATGTAAGACATGGGGTTACCCAAATCTCAAAAGGGGGGGTAGCATGGAACCAAGCGGGCAGGCCAAACTTCGAGGACATGTGAAGCACTCACGCAGTATCCACAGACGACACACCAGGCACACTACAAAAGAGTCACAACACCACCTTTGGTTGGAAAAAGAATAAGTTTAGTGATATCTCCAACCTGCAAGGTAAAAAGGAAAAATACACTGGTAATCACAACAAGCCAAGTACATCAGGGGGGGATTATTTACATGGGACGAAAGGGTTGAGTCTATAAGTCCATAGCTGAAATAAAGAATGTGATTAAGTTAACAGTAGACCTGGGACCAATCTGGCGGGGCCAACTCAGGCTCTCTTCCTTAGGGGATGGCTGTAATTTCAAAATCCCACATTAGCGCACATACATCTCATGCGTTATAACGCCAATCCCCACCCCTGTAAGGGAAAAACAACAGAGCATCACAGCACATACTAGACAGGAGCACCTGTAAGAAATCAGTACTGCAGCTCACAAACATGGGGCGTAACCAGGGGCCTGGAATAACTCATCAGGCCAACCTATTGACCAACATTAGGTAGAACCCCCAGTACTATCATCAGGTAGGGGCCCTACTTCTGAACCAGGAACACCTGTAAGAAAACAGCAAGGCTTCCTCCACCATAAACTAGGGGAATCAGCCATCAGGCGGAGCAGGCCTAAATCAAGGGAACCTCAGGCAACAGATAAAAATGTACATTACATTGGGCATATCACCTGGCTCTGCGTATCAAACCTTGGCATGAGCAGGTAACTTCCAGCAGGCACCCATTGGCACCCCTATACCTTTAGGCTCCCTTAATAACTGGGGACCTCAGGGCCGCCCATACAGTAGGAACTCATATTTGCAATGAGGGGGAATTAGGCTCTCTACCCCAAAATACTCAATAAAGGCAACCGGCTCGCTCCCTTGTTGCCTGGTAGGACAGTTAGGTGTAGGCGATGTAGGGCAGTTCAATACTTCTCGTGCCCAAGTTGCAGGTGCCCTCTGCCAGACGGGCTGCCTGATAAAGTAACACCGTCCCCAGGGCGGGCACCGGCAATGTACCCCGTTGCCCTCTTTATCCCCCACACAGTTAAACGTAGGCCCTACTCACCGGGCTCCCCTCGATGGCTCCTGAGGGGCTCGGTAGGTTCTGCAGGCTGTCCTCTGGGGTCTCCTCTGCCGAGGGGACCAGGCACCGACAATGTGCCTCGAGGCCCCCTCCTTCCCCTCTGGGCTCTGGCTGCAACACTCTGGGTTCTCCCTAACTGCGGCGTCACCCGGGCCCCTCCTCCTCGCACGGGGCCCGGGGGGGATCACTGCACCTCTGGGCGGTCCAAGTGGGGCTCCCTAGTCTTCACGGGAGCCCTGCCGGCACTCTGCTCTGGCCGCCTCAGGTCGGGAGGCGGGGCTGGCACCTACAGTGGGCCCCGGCCCCGCCTACCTCACTGGCCCCTCGCGTGGGGCCACAGACCGGCGGGGTAGCCTCCCGCTCCGGTCGCTCCTCTCGGGGCTCCCTCCTTGGCACGGGGGCCCCGCAACGGTGCTTCACCTGGGTCCCCCCTCCCTCACGGGGTCCCAGGGCTTTGCGTCTCCTCGCGGCCTCCTCGATCCGGCCACAGACCGGCGGGGTGGACTCCCGCTCCGGTCGTTCTTCACAGGGCTCCCTCACGACCACGGGAGCCCCGCACCGAAGCTTCACCCGGGTCCCCCTCCTACCTCACGGGGACCCGGGGCTTCGACTCGGCTTCTTCCTGCCTTCCCGGCCGCCTGGGCCGGTAGCCAATCCCTGCGCGGCGTTGGCGGGGGCGGGCCGATGACGCGGCCGGGCGCCCCCGTCACGCGACGAGAGTGCCGCGGCCTCAGGGCCTAGCGCGGCCCCTTCTTCACTTCGGCGGCCCTCTCCTGGTACCGGGGGCCGCCGCAACGATGCCGAACACGGCGGGGGTTTCCTTGGCGGCGCCGGGCCGCGGCGGTGATGATGGCAACAATAAGGGGTAGGCTCCCTTCTATTTAATTACTTATATCGGCAGAAACTCGCCTCCACAAACGGCGCTTTTCACAGGCTGCCACAGTCTTCTCAGAAAACGGCGCTATTCACAGCGCTCCGCACCTCCCTCGGCCCACACAACTTCCATGGCCATCAGCACTCCGGGGGCCACACCAGCCCCAGCGCTTCTCTCCCCACAGCGCTTGATAGGCAGTCCAGGGGCAGATTTAGAAACACAGTTCCTAAGGGGGCCCAATCCTCCCCGGGCAGCTCCTCCCAGTCCAGCGCTTCCACAGGGGCCACAACTTCCCAAGGGGGGCGGACAGTCCCAGTACAGATCCTCAGGGGCCCCTTCCTCACCTCCTGGGTGCTCCTTTCGCCCTGTGCTGGCGTAATTCACGGTCCCTTAATAGTGACAGGGACCTGGGTGAGCCCTCATAATTCAGGGGCCATGGGGACAGCAGAGTAGGGGGGGTTTTAGGGGTGCAGGGCCCAGCTCACAGGCCCATGTGGCGGTAGCTCCTCGCAGCAGGTCCCCTCTCTTTCTTGTCCCAGCGCTGACTGACTCTCTGGTGGCACATCCCTCTTATTTATACCCTCCTCCCAGGCAGTGCCAGAACCTTCTAGAATGTTGGCAAAACTAGCCTAAACTGGCTCAAGGGGAGGGAGTGAGCACCCTGGGTGCCAGGCTTTCCCTCCAAAAGCTAGGGGTACTGGGTAATAATAACTAGTCCGCTGACCTATGGCAGTACAGTGGCAAAACCCATGGCCATGGCATCCATTTTAAACACAGTACATTTTAGTCAGGTGCATTTTTAAAATGGGGAAATTTACAAGTGCACACACCATTACATGACATTACATTTTTAACAAGGTGTCTCACACCACTAATGGCCTATACAGGTTTAATCCCATGGGGGAGACATTTCAAGTTGGGGGGGGCAAAAGCGAAAAATTTGGGGGGAAAAGGCCAAGTCCAACACCTCCTATGTGCACTCTCTACAGGACATTAGAGACGTGGAAGATCTGAATAGGTGCCAGAGGAACGCAAGTCACCTTTCCTGATTGAACAGACCTTCTTCAGGTAGGTCTATACAGGCCTGAAATGCAATGTGGGCTCTTCCTTTTGGCATCAAAGTGGGCCCATACCACTTTAGACCACAGGGTTTTCCATTCGGTCAAATGTTAAATTGTTGAGTCTTCTAGATTGCCACTTCAATTCCTCCTTTTAATAATTCTGGAGCAGGAACACCTGGTGGATCAGTAGGTCTAGCACCTGCTTTCCAAAGTTGCAATAAATTAGACATCCTTAGTTCCCCAGTCTTCATTAGGATCGTCTCACTGATGAAAGAAAATGGAGGTTATCCAGGTCTTCCTCCAAAGTACTTTTTACTTAAGGAAAGCTGGTTTGCCAGGGTGGATCTCATGGATGCCTTTCTAATTATCCCTTTCTACAGCCTCCACAACCTCGGCCGGCAGCCTCTCTGGCATGGAGGAAAGTTTCTTTGCCATTCATTGAAGGATTTAGTTCCTTGGTAGTTATCACAACGACGTGCTACCCTGCGGTCTGGATTCCTGCTCACAGGCTGCATTAGCTTGTGTCCTCCGACATAATGACTCAATGCCACCAACAGTTTCTTTTTTACTCAGAAGGCATTTATGCTACTGATCAGGTTTGGTACCATGCCTTCAATAGTGTGAGGCAAAGAGGCTCAAATCCCTTTCAATGCCTCTGCTGAAAGTGAATTATTTCTTGACCAGCCTTTTGGCTGAGTATAAGTTTTACTATACCATCAACCTTTATAGGTCTGTAATCTACACCAGTCAAGTTTGGTTGGTGGCGGTCCAGTGGGAAAAGTATCTTTCATGTTGGTTGTAGATACGCATTCATAAGCAGTTATGACTATACCTTCTTTGTCCTTTTTGGGATATCAAGCTGTTCTTTCGCTGTTGGGCAGCTTTCCTAACAAAATATTGGAACTTAACAGACTGTCCTACACAGTTTTTCTCATACTCCATGGATTCTAGGGTATGTACATTAGAAGTTACGGCTATATGCTTTGCTCCAGGACATCTATTTTTGTCTTAGTCATTCGCACTAAAACACTCCTGCTATGGTGTACACTGTGCTGATGTGGCTTCTAGAGCCCATTTATTAGCCAGCTACTTTGAACTTATTAAGAGGTTCATAATGGTTCACTTTCAAAATATTCTATTTTAGACCTATGAGAGTGCTGCTGTGAATGTTGTCATAAGGCGTTGAACTTGATTAAATGTGCCTTTAAGTGAAATGTAGGCTTCCTCGGTCTTAAAATTATCATTTTTAAATAGACAGGGGGTAATATTATCCATCCTATTAATACCAATCCTTAACCATGTGTTCCCTTCTCAATAAATTGTGTTAACTTTCTTGGCTTGGACTTATGGTTGTCTGATTTCTTTCCTGGGCACCTGCATAGCCCGTTTGTCTTGCTTTCTACATCCTTCTCAGCAAGAAAGAAGGTGGAACACGGACCCGAAGAGCCTCCCATGCACAGGACATGCTTATGAAGTCATCACATTTATGGTATGCTTCTTTTACTGGAATGCTGCTTGTGTCTGCAGTTTCATAAATCTCTTAACTAGATCACACCCCAAAACTTAGAAAGCAGCCAAGTCACCAGAAACCAAATATGTAACCCGATAGGAAACAGTGGTTCAGTTATTTGGTTAGTAAATGGCATGGTATCTACAACCTTAGCTACGATTTTAGCCACGTAGGAAGGAAAATGTCTTGACATCAACTTGTACTTGTTAAAATCATTTTATCCCATTTCCGAGCTACTTTTTTAACCAGTCAGACACTTCATGGTAACATCACTGTCCAAAGTATGACATTTAGCATAAATAACACTAATCATACTGTTGCTGGTTGTTAAAAATTGGGTTTCTGGTTGACAGAGGTATGCACCCTGATCAAGTAGGAACCACAATTATAGTCAGGGTAAGTCACAAACACACCCTAAAGCACAAGTTACTACTTGTGTAACGATATATCTGTAAGAGACATTAGTTAGTGAAAAATCCCTACCTTAGACTATCCCCAGGCGTCAGACTGGATCCGGAAATTTTTGCGTAGCAGTACCCTTGCGCGTCGGTAGGCGTCGTCTGCGGCTCCGCGTCTGTCGTCGGCGTCGTGGGCGCCGTGATGATGTAGTCGGAGTACTTAGACGCCGCCTCCGTGTGCTGACGTCAGTTCTTAGACACAGCTTTTCCGCGCCAGAAGCGCTGACCCATGTTAAAAACCAACACTGGTACCATTGAAACTAGGGCCCTGAAAGGGGATAACCCTAACCCTAGATATCGGTTCGCAGAACGGGGAGGATGGGTGGGTCGGTAAGGAATCTATCACTAACTAATGCCTCTTACAGATATATCGTTACACAAGTAGTAACTTGTGCATCTGAAAGAGACACGTTAGTGATAGATTCCTTACCTTAGAATAGATACCCCAGCAATACCAACCCCGGTGGTGGGTCTGCGAACCAATAATCACACCAGAAAGTCCTGGAGGACGGAACGGCCAAAGAAGCCATCCCTCCGGACTGGACTGTCCAGGCAGTAGTGTCTTGCAAACGTGTGCAGCGAGGCCCACGTAGCTGCCTGGCAAATGTCCTGCAAGGGCACTCCCCGGCCCAGGGCAGTTGTAGCAGCCGTGGCCCGGGTGGAATGAGCCCGCAATCCAACAGGGGGCTCCTTTTTAGTCAAGGAGTAACATGCCTGGATACACAAGATGATCCACCGGGAGATGGTCCTCTTGTGCACTGCTTTCCCCTTCTTAGCGCCCACGTAACCAACAAAGAGTTGGTCATCCACCCGGAACTGGCGTGTGTGATCCAAATAGAATGAGAGCGTACGTTTTGGGTCCAGACGGTGGAGCCGCTCTTCTTCTTTAGAGGGATGCGGTGGCGGAAAGAAGGTGGGCAAGGTGATAGACTGCCCGATGTGGAAGGCCGTGACAACCTTGGGCAGGAAAGATGGCTTAGTACGCAACACAACCTTGTCCGGATGGACAGGAGGAGTACAAGAAAGAGCCTGGAGCTCACTCACTCTCCTGGCAGAGGTGATGGAAACCAGGAAGGCAGTCTTCAATGTAAGAAGACGGAGAGGAAAGTTGTGAAGTGACTCAAAGGGAGCGCACATCACAAACGGAACAGGAGGGAATGTGTGTGTGATGCCCTTCAGAAATCGATTTACAATAAGGGACTTAAAGGACTTGAACAAAGAAGGTTGATCAGGCAGCCTTAGAAAGGCTGAAAGGGCAGAAAGGTAGCCCTTGATAGTGCCCAGAGCAGAGCCCTGCTGGGCAAGAGAAAGAAGGAAGAGAAGAACCTCAGAAAGAGGGGCAGCAAGAGGATCCACAGCCTTTGCTGTGCACCATGCCACAAATCTGTTCCACCTGCAGGCGTATACCGACTTAGTGGAGGGACGCCTGGCTGCCAGAATGGCATTACAGACTTCAGGAGGCAAGTCAAATGGCCTCAACTGTCGCCGCTCAATCTCCAAGCATGGAGGTGGAGACTGGACAGGTTCGGGTGGAGGACCGTCCCCTGCTGCTGCGACAGAAGGTCCTCCTGAAGAGGCACACGAACCGGGGGATCGACTGACATACTGAGTAGCTCTGGATACCAGTACCTTCGTGCCCAGTCCGGAGCCACAAGGATGACTTGTGCCCGGTCGCGCTTGATCTTCTTCAGCACTCTGGGCAGAAGTGGTATAGGCGGAAAGGCGTATAACAGACCGCAACTACACACACGACAAAAAGTGTCGCCGAGCGAGTGCCGCCTTGGAAATTCCAACGCGCAGAACTGATGACATTGCGCGTTCTCTTCAGTGGCGAATAGATCTAACCAAGGCTCTCCCCATTGCTGAAAGAGGCCTTGCGCCACGTCCGAGTTCAGACGCCATTCGTGATCCATCATGCACCGACGGCTGAGTTCGTCCGCCCTGGCGTTCAGAGAACCTGCCAGGTGTTGAACCACCAGGGTCACGCCGTGCTGTTCCAGCCACTGCCAGAGGCGCAGAGCCTCCTGGCAAAGGGTCCACGACCCCACCCCGCCCTGTTTGTTGCAGTACCACATGGCGGTGGTGTTGTCCGTGAACACCTGCACTACACTCCCCCAGACAGAGGGGAGGAATGCTTTCAGTGCTAGACGAATCGCCCGCAGCTCCAAAAGGTTGATATGGAGCTGGGCCTCCGCCAGAGACCAGTGGCCTCTGATCTCCGCCTCTCCCATGTGGCCTCCCCAGCCCTGGAGGGACGCGTCCGTCACAACTACGTGCTCCGGCTGGGGAAGGGAGAGGGATCTGCCACTGACCCAATCGCGGTCCGTGAGCCACCACTGCAGCTGTCTCGCAGTGCCCTCGGAGATCAGCACGTGGTCGGACAGGTTGCCCTGATGCTGGGCCCACTGAAACTTCAGGTCCCACTGCAGAGCCCGCATCCGCCACCTGGCGTGATGCACCAGTAGGATGCAGGAGGCCATCAGCCCCAGAAGCCGCAGCGTCAACCTGACCGAGACCCGGGATAAAGGCTGAAATATCGGAATCAGAGCCTGAATATCCCGGACCCGCTGTTCGGGTGGATAAACCCGAAACCGCGCCGAGTCGAGAACCGCTCCGATGAAGAGGAGCCTCTGAGAGGGGCACAGGTGTGACTTTGGCACATTGATGGAGAACCCCAGCTGGTGCAGGAGATTCGCCGTAGTCTGGAGGTGGCTGACGACTGTCCGGGGCAAGCCCGCCTTCAACAGCCAGTCGTCGAGGGAGGGGAAGACTGAAACCCCTAACCTGCGCAGATGAGCTGCGACCACCGCCATCAACTTTGTGAACACCCGTGGGGCGCTTGTAAGGCCGAAGGGGAGCACGGTATACTGAAAGTGCTCGTGGCCAACCATGAACCGCAGGTAGCGCCGGTGGGCCGGCAGGACGGGGATGTGGAAATAAGCATCCTGCAAGTCCAACGCTACCATCCAGTCTCCTGGGCAGCTAAGACCTGAGCCAGAGTCAGCATTTTGAACTTCTCCTTCCGGAGGAAGCCGTTGACGTTCCGTAGGTCCAAGTTAGGGCGTAGGCCCCCTTTGCCCTTCTTGGGTACCAGAAAGTAGTGGGAGTAGCAACCACACCCTACTTCTGGCCCAGGAACGCGCTCGATGGCCCCCTTGGCCAAGAGGGCCGTAACTTCCTCCTGCAGAAGTCGCAAATGATCCCCCGATACACGGCGGTTCTGCGGCGGCATGGCTGGAGGAGTCGCCTCGAAGGGGAGGGATTAGCCCCTTCGGACGATTTGCAGCACCCACCTGTCCGACGTGACAGTGCACCAGTGGAGGTGGTGATGGCGAACCCTGCCCCCCACTGGCGTCACGTGGGCCTGAAAGCACGGACTAGGAGGGTTTTGAGGCGGATGCTGTGGGGGAAGGTGTGGACTGACCTTGCCGTTGACCCCGACCGCCGCCACGGCGGTTTCCACGGCCGCCACCGCGTTGGGTATTACCCTGCGGAGCGTGGCTGGCAGCACGTGTGGGTACACCCCTTCCGTGGCCACGAAAGGAGTGAAAGGCAGCCGATTGCTGGCGCGGGGCCGAGAGGCCCAAGGACTTGGCCGTAGCCCTGGAGTCCTTAAAGCGCTCAAGCGCATGGTCTGCCTTGCGCCAAAAAGGCGACTGCCATCAAACGGCATGTCCATCAGTGTGTTTTGGACATCGGCCGAAAAGTTGGCGGACCTCAACCAGGCGTGGCGTCTGACCGCCACTGTCGTTGCCATCGCTCTACCTAGTGAGTCGGTGGTATCCAGCCCACACCGGATAGAATATCTCGCTGCATCCCGGCCCTCCACAAGGGCTTGGCCGAGTTTGGCACGTACCTTAAACGGACACTCTGGCAGCACTTCCGCAACCGTATCCCACAGAGAGTGGGTGTAGCGGCCCAAGAGGCATGCGGTGTTGGAATACCGCAGTCCCAGACTAAGGGAGGAGAAGATCTTTTTACCGTACTGCTCGTACCTCTTGGATTCCCTGTCCGGCGGAGCCGACGGGAATGCGGTCTGGGAATTGGAGGCCTGGATGACCAGGCTCTCTGGGGTGGGGTGGGTGGACAGGAAACATGGGTCGCCCGGAGCCGGGCGGTGGCGTCTGGCCACGTTCCTATCTACGGGCGAACCCGTAGCGGGCTTGGACCAAGTGCCCAAAAGAACGTCGGTTAAGGCCTCGTTAAACGGCAGCAGAGGCTCGGCTGAGCATGACTGCGGCTTAAGGACCTCAGTGAGGAGGTTAGTCCTCACGGCCGCGACGGGGAGTTCAAGGCTCAAGGCCTTGGGCGCCTTCATCAACACCACACTATAGGTTGCCCCCTCCTCCGTAGCCACGGTAGGAGGTGAGACAAAGCCAGTGTCTGGCGAAGTGTCAATACCACTGGCCTCCCCAAGGTCACCTGCCCAGTTCTCATGAGACTGGCATTCACGTGCCAGAGGGTCCTCAGACCCCTCCCAATCCTCCTCATCACCCATCTCCTGGTACTCAGGGTTAGAATATGATGGGGCCGGTTCATGGAAAGTAAACTCTCCGAACGGCATCTGAAGCGGCGCCGCTCCGGCGCCGGAACCGGGTCGAGGGAGGCATCGGGGACGGCGCCGCCCGAGGACGGCACCGGAGGTGACACCTGCAGGGCCGGCGCCGGGGAGGTCGTTAAGTCCACCGGCGACGACCCGGATCCAGCGGGGCCCTGCGGCGCCGGGCCCGAAGGTGCCGGCGGCTTCGGAGCCGAAGCACCAGACGGCATCGGGACCGAAGCCCCCGACCCGCTAGGACCCTCAGACGGGTCCGCTGGGCCCGAAGGCGCCGCGGAGCCCGTCGGAGATGAGAGGGACCTCATGGCCATGAGGAACCGCTCGATCTCCTCCGGCACCGCGTTAGGCCCAGGGACCGGAGGGTATGAGGCCGGACGCGGCGCCTGCGACGGAGCCGCGTGGGCGGTGCTACCTGAACCCCCGGCCGCGTCGCGCGAGCGTCAGGGGGGGGGGGGGGGGGGAGTCGGAAGAGCGATGATGTCTCTTCGACTTCTTGTGCTTACCTGACGACTTCGACCCTGAGGAGTGATGTCGACTCCCGGAGCTATGATGACTCCGCTCCCGCGACCGGTCCCTCGACCTCCGTCCGACCGGGACCTCTCTTGGAGCGGGGCCGACTGCCGGAGTTCGAGCCGCTTACGGGACCGCTCCCGTCTAGCCTTCGAAGTCAGGGCCCGGCAGTCGGAACAGGTCTTGTCGTCGTGATCGACGCCGAGGCAGTGGAGACACCGACGGTGAGGGTCGGTGACCGACATCAGCCGGTCGCAATCCTCACAGGGCTTAAAACCTGGCATCCCTACCAGCACCGTTCGGAGTCGAAAACTTCGAAAAGGAATGATCAAAAGATCGAAAAAGATTTAGTCAAAAAGTGACTAAAGTACCACTTTTTCCAGATCTGCGCTGCTGGCGCGGAAAAAAGAAGAACTGACGTCAGCACGCGGAGGCGGCGTCTAAGTACTCCGACGATATCATCACGGCGCCAACAACGGACGCGGAGCCGCAGACGACGCCTACCGACGCGCAAGGGTACTGCTACGCAAAAGTTTCCGGATCCAGTCTGACGCCTGGGGATATTCTAAGGTAAGGAATCTATCACTAACGTGTCTCTTTCAGATTTATCCTGTGCTAACCGTGTGGTAGCTTAGCGTAGAGCAGTACGGCTTAACTTTGGAGGCAACGTGTAAAGTGTTTGAGCAACACTTGAAAGAGTAACAGTGAAAACACCACAGAAAGACTCCACATCATGTTAGAAGAATAGAGCTTAATGTTATAAATAAAACAACACCAAAATGGCAAAAATCCAATAAGTAGAAGTAGAAATATGAATTTTTAAAGGATAAGTTGTAAAATAGTTCTTAAAAGCAATAAGCACATCCCTCAGACTTCAGATGAGGAAGCAAGCCCTTGGAAGCACTCTGAGTTCAAGTGATGCAGGTCTCACCCAGGAAGGGGAACAGCAGGCAGCAGGGCTGCACATCAAAACAGAAGCTCTTCTTCGCAAACTACGCGAGCGTAGTGCTTTGCCCAGGGTTAGTTTTCAGTCCACAACCTTTATAGGCACAAAAGTGCCTTTAAGAATACATAGATTACTTAATAATAATTATATTCTAGTTTGTAACAAATTTGGGTGAAACTAAAGCCCTGTGAAGGGTACATTGTAGTATTTTACGTAACCCATCAAATATGAAACAAGCAGGATCGAAGCGTGCCTTAAACATATGTCGAATCTATTAAACCCATGCATTGACTGGTCCTGGATCTCGAGAACAATAAATATCAGACATGAGGCTCACTGACAGATGGATAAAAATACAATAGACTCATCGATGTTAACATTTTGCTCCTGGAATATAAACGGCTTAGGTGCAAAGACCTCTGATAATGGTCTATTACTGTATCTTCAGCAATTTGACGTAATCCTATTACAGGAAACATGGCTGGATGAGCCTTTTCACCTACAAGGCTTCAAATCATACCATCTCCCAGGGACTAGAAACTCAAAATGTGGTCATTTGAAAGGCGGGCTCACAACCTACGCTTCAATTAAATCGATAAATTCAGTGAAAGAGCCTCCAAGCACAAATACCGTAACAAATGGAATAAAAACAATACAGTTTCAAATTTTTAACCGCAGAAATAAAGAAGTTTTAACAATTGTTAATTCCTACATTCATCCTCATAATATAAGAACCGGTGTAAACACTTTAGTAACTGAACTGACATACCTTATCACTGTGGAACCTTCTTCAAATTTTATCGTCTCGGGCGACTTTAACATGTCCCTCACAGGAGGGATTGACCCGGACAGCCCTGCAGCAGAACGACAAGCAGCATGAGGCATCCCAACCCAGGACGCCTGCAGATGGGGCAAGTCATCCAAAATCTCGAGGGGACTCCTAACCGAGCAGACAAATTTGTCTTTGGTTGCATTAAACGGGCAGGAGACCGTCCACCGGCTGCCACTTTTCACACAGCCCAATGTAATACCGCAATCGACTACACTTTCACGTCCTTATCAACGTTCGGCTTAATAAAACAGTTTACGATCGTAAATCAAGAGCACAGTGACCACCAGCCCCAAGAGTTCACCCTTGATGCTTATGGAACACCGACCACTTACCCGATGGAGGTCACAAACTTAACGACAACAGCAAACCACCGGAGAATTAAATGTAACACCCGCGATCCAGAACAACTCCAGGCCCTCGCGACAAAAAGATGGGAGATGAGTAAGCAGTTAAGTACCAGCCACCTAAAAGCATGGGAGAACTTTATGGACAGCTTCAACCCAACCAAGTCTGAAAATAAGTCAAGAGAAGGACTTGTAAGTCCAAAAAATCCCGGGGTCGCATCACGCAATCAGGCACGAAGCAATTTACTCCACCTTTCCCAACATCAGGTTGCCGATTTAAGAGAGTTAAAAACCAACATCAACAGGGCAATGCGCAGTCTACGTACTCACTACCGAGCTGAGAACATCCAGTCCGAATTAACGAGCCTTATAGCACGTAAGAAGAAATTAATCTGGCTCGCTAAAAAAGAAAGGGACGAATCAACATGGGCTAAACTGACATACGACGCAATAAATAACAACAGTGCCAGGTTTTGGCAGACCATCAGAACCCTAGTGAATCCAGCCGCACCAGGAATTAGCTCATATATAACAGAGGATATATGGGCAAAGTTCCTACGGAATCATTTCAACCCAGAAGCTCCCGAACTCCCGGTAACCTTTCCGGAGCTCAAAAGTGACCAACAACAATCAAGGACTGAAGGACTGGCCCTTCCCGTTGAATTCACAATCAAGCAGCTCGCGGGTAGAATCAAGAAAGGACGCAAAGACGGAGCTCCTGGCCCCAATGGTCTTCCAACTATTTTATTTAGGCAGGATTCGACCTACTGGGGTAAAGTACTCCTCCCCCTTTATAATAACATCCTAGAAAGTGAGCGAATTCCTGACTCCTGGAAAGGATCAATTATCTCCCCTATCCACAAAAAGGGTGTCATGTCAGACCCAAAAAATTATAGGCTCATCGCCTTAATAGACATCGAAGCCAAATTCTATGCAGGGCTCTTACTAAATGAACTCATAGTTTGGGCTCTGGAAAAAAACTTAATTCCCATAAATCAAACTGGTTTTCAGGAAGGTCTGGGGACTTCAACAAACATTCTCGCCCTTTCCCTCCTGTCTGACGCCTCCCAAAAAATGAACAAACCGCTATTCGTCTGCTTTATTGATTACAAGGCAGCTTTCGATAACATCGACAGGGGGCTACTTTGGGCCAAACTGGCGAGGTGGGGAATCCCTACAAATCTTCTAAACCAGCTAATCCTGCTTCACTCTGAAACTTGGGTCCAGATTAAAATTGGAGCAGGAGATACCCTGTCTAGAAAAATTCCTACTACCAAAGGGCTGAAGCAGGGTTGTGTACTGGCCCCAACTTTGTTCAACCTCTTTGTCTCTGAACTTTCCACCGACTTGGACAACTGTAACAATCATGCACCGAACCTAGGGGGCTTAACACTATCGAACCTCTTGTACGCCGATGACCTCCTACTAATAAGCCGTACTCCAATCGGTCTCCAGCATCTGATAAACATCACAAGTACATTCGCAGATAAAAATGGGCTGACCATAAATCTGGAAAAATCCAAAGTAATGGTACTAAACCAAGGTCCAAATAAACCCTACCTACGATGGTCAATGAACAATCGGCTGCTGGTCCCGGTAGAGGAGTACAAGTATTTGGGAATCAAATTCGAAAGAAACAGCTCATTTTCTAAACAGAAAGCCTCCATTAAAGGCAGAGGAACTGTATTGGCTGTTGCTTTAAAAAACATCAAGCAAAAAATAACTGGCTTTAGCCTTCTCCCTTTGCTAGAAGTGCTTCGAGCGCGCCTCCTTCCCTCCATCACCTACGGAAGCGAAGCAATGAGAGGTAGAGATGAAGTCACCCTGGACATTGTGGTTGCTAAGGCCCTAAGAATAATATTCAATCTTCCGCAATTTACCTCACCAGCGCAAATAAGATTAGAATTTGGACTGCTAAAGCAGGAAATCTCGCGGAAAGGGGCCTACGCCAATTGCTGGTTCAAAATAAAGAGGGCCGCGCCGGGCACATTGAACTCACACCTGTGGTTGGAAATCTCAGACAAAAATAAAAGCCCAGCGAAGACCTACCTCCAATCAGCAATCAAGCTGTTAGCTTTGCAGGACCTGTGGGACTCATGCCCATCCCAGAAATGTTTTAAGGTCCTGATAAATAAATCAGTAAAGATCGCATCTCTCGCAGAAGACAAAGCTGCCCCTAGTAGGAGATCCCATGGCTGGTTCGTAATTCAGAGCTATGTGTCAACAAAGCCCCAACCATACCTAGGAACAGGTTTCGCAAGAACAACAAAAGAACGGTTCCTTCATCTGAGGTTGGGAATCCTACCAGCAAAGCCCCACCTTCCTCCATGGAAACGCACAACCTCCACCAACAGCTGCAGACTGTGTGGAAATGTAAGCGAAGACATAATACATCTACTATGCATCTGCAACGGTTTGGGAGCGGACAGGAGACAGTTTCTCAAACAGCTCCTGATTGCAAGTCAGGTTCGATCTTGTAGGGAAGCGGTAAAGGCCTGTTTTGAGGGCAGCAACATCCGTCTTTCCTGCAGCCTTGTTCGGTTTATGAGGGAAGCGAACGCTAAGCTAAGTCGGGAAGACCCCCAAGTCATCGGTCTTTATCCTATGCTATCGTACTTATGAGTCAAGGTCAACAACCGTCTCTACTAGCGCTTTGATTAAGTCCTATGAATACCTCCCTGGTTGCTAAGCTCCCAGCAGTCAGTATGGCCTTCTGTGAGCTCATTGACTCGTTCTCTCCACAAATATCATTTCTTGGTGTGGATCTGCCAATGAGAACAAGCCCTATGCTGACTTATCTTTTTTACTAAGAAGAACTATTTTACCTATAAATTTTTACTCCTTTGCAATTTTAATGACCTACAACATATTTGCAATCTTTTAACATCTTTTAAAGGAGAAGCTGTATCTTGTGAACTAATGTTTTATTTGTTTGCAAAGGTTGTAATAATCATGCAATAAAGTTATACCTACCTACCTACTATGCATTGACATTTTGATCCGGCACATCAGTGCACATGTTCATTCTATATCACACCAAGCGCTCCAAAAGTGAAAGAGGATTGAGCCTGAGCTTGTCTTTATGGGGCCATGTGTTTGAAACACTTGGCCCCATGAAGATAAGAAACCTTTTGCGACGCACGGAAATCAGGCGAGCCCGTCCAAGTCGGCTGTCTGAAAAAGCCAAAAGTACACGTCACAAAAAGCTCTTTTCCAATGACTGGCCACCGTTTAGCATAAACGGTGACGCCGGCTAATGGAAAAGAGGGGCGGGGCTTAAAGCTCTTTACCAAAACTCCTCAAAATCGTTAAATCTCGCCGAGCGAGCTGTGCATGTGCACAGCAACGCTACCCGAGACCTAAAAACGGGACATCACGACTAAGAAACCGTCCACTTCCACTCTAAGTACTCCGCTAGGCCTCTCTATACACTCCTTGACAGTACCTTTGCCTGCAAAGCACTTTGCTGCTTTTTAGCGAGGTTTGGGCTACACAAATAAAGCATACATGCTTGCATACATAGAATAAATAACATACCTGAGGGGGGTAATTGCTTTCTGAAGACCACCTTGAAGACTGGTCACTGGGTTTGTCCACTAGAATGTTCCTAAACACAAATAGGAGAAGAAGAACAATGATAAATTAGCATATCCCATACAATCAAGAGCAGAAAGGTTTGGCTGAAATTGTTTTAGCCATATTTTTTATCTTTATTATTGGAAATGTAGCACGATTCACATAACAATATAATAGCTAATAGGCAAATGGCTAAAGATATAGCTTACTCTATAATCAGGCATGTCCCCAATAATTATTTCTTGAGTGACCATCGAGTCTTGGAACGGGTTATTAGACATTTCACTTATGTTGTTGTTTTGAAAGGTTGGCAGTGTTTAGTAGATTGAAACAATCTATAATTAAAGGTAATACGATTATTCTTTTGTGACAAACACATATGGGTGTGCAACAGAAAGAGCCATAAACATAGAGCTGACTGCATGAAATGGTGCAACTGGCGACTGGTTACCTACTAAAGTTGAGGGGGAAAAACTTGATCAAGTTTAACTTCTTTTGCAGCCAGTCATCCATGTGACAGTGTCTTTGTTAAATGCTTCAAAACCCAATGAATGTCTAGATATTTACAATTCAAAGAACGCCAATATTTAAAAGTAATTTAATAAGAATATTACAACTTGCCTGTTGCCTAGGTTTCTCTCGCTCGTCTTTTAAACAAAGGAGCGAAACTAACCTAGACCACAGTCCTGTTAATCTTTTATTATAATAAGCATGAGCAAATCCAATAGGTCTTGTGTTGGCTGCCAGCCTTTTGGGTTTGTCAATGCTGGTTTTGTTTTCGCATGGCTTTTGTAAAATATTACTTTTGGGGGGAGCTGCTGGGCCCTCAACAATGTAACACAAGCATTTACAAACCAAACCGGTCTCGCTTATACAAGAGCTATTGGCTTTGTTAATGTCTTTTAGCCATGTTAAACAGCAGAATAGCTGCTGAGCAGTGGAGCATGGTTGAAAATTAGAAAAAAAGTGCTTTGGCGTGGCAAACGCTGGCCACCTCACATCGATTTTTTCATAGCGCTGTTGGCACTTGCTTTCTAACTTTTAGCATGCTGCTCTGCAGCCGCACTGCTGTATAATATGGCTGAAAGCCACTGACAAAGCAAATCGCTCTTGCACAGGCAATATCTATTGGCTTTGCCAATGCTTTTAGCACAGTGGCACGTCATTGCGCTTCTGTGGTTTTATCTTACAATCTTCACAAAGTCCGAAGAGGAATTAATAAATAGGTCTTAAATAACAGGCATACAAATCCTTTTCTCTACCTATATCGAACAGTAGTGATGGACGAGCTCTGCTGTGGACATTGACTTTTGTTGCACACTGCTGGGATCACCATTGACATGCACATCATCTCCATATTCTCTGTCTTGCTCTAGCACCAAGAGGAGGGAAAGGAGAAGGGTTCCCAGTACCACACACTTGAAAATTACAATGTGTCTCTTTAATTACAACCGAAGTGTCCTCAAGGTTAAATTACCACAGAAGAAGAAATATCAGAAATTGTATCTCCCGGCCCATTCCTTGAGCTGAATGATAACTTGTCTATCCATGTGTGTTGCGAAAGTAAAGCCATGGCATATCTGTCCTTTGAACTAATGAATCCAAACGCATCAGTTCAGTAACGTGTTTTTTTCCTGCTTGTGTCTTTACCACGACTACTATTTATGCAACATAACAGGGGAGGGGTATGGAGCAAGCAACACAATACGGAAGGTGGACGGGCAGGAAACAACGCAGGAGGGGACTGCAGGGAATGGAGCAAGCAACACAACGAAGGGGGATGGGGCACGCAACACAACGCAGGGGGATGGGGCAGGACCAACACGGACTGTAAGATGAGCTAATCAACATGAGAAACAGCAGGAAGAGAGCAAGAGGGAGCAAACAGAATAGATAGCGGGAGGGGGCAAGAAACACAACAAACAGCAGGAGGAGGGTGGTGGGAGGACAAGCAACATGCACTCTTATGGGTTGCTTCCATAATAAGAAAAACTTTGTTTCAAAAGTAGAAGCAATAGAAGGACACTCAGCAAGAAAGCAGTACTTGGGCCATGCGCCATGGGACGGCCAAACAGGAGAAGAGGAAGTCAAGTCTGCATGTGCTGTCCAAAGAGGAACAAGCAAATGAGGGTGATGATGAAGCCCCTCAATAGTAAAAAAAAAATTGTGGACTCTAAGCCCCCTGCATTCAAAATGTCTCAAAAACAACAGCACATGCACAGTCTCAGGCGAGACCTAAAAAGAAAACTTTGGCTAAATACTAAAATATTTTTTGGTCTCAAAAGTACTCATTCCTATAGTAATCTCTGGCAGCACCTAGATGGAACTATTTTGTGTGCAAATGTGTGCCTTGTGAAAGAGCAGAACTCAAAGTGAAGTTAGCCAATGTCTTATGTTAGATGACCTGCTTCCCAATGGTGTAGTGGGTGGAAGGAAAATGTGAATGACACAGCAACAGACCATTGGATGAAGAGCAATGGATAAAATTATTTTTTAATTAAAATCAGCAGGTCTTCACTAAATCGACTTAAGAATGTTTACGCTTTGTAGACTGACAACAAAACAGTCAATTTTTCTTTGCCAGACAACCAGCTGGCAATGGTGAAGTACGCAAAACAGGTGAGTGAATATCCATGCAAAATACAAGAAGCAGAATCGAGTTGGCGGAAACAGTACAACCACAATCTTTATGTCATAGCTTTTTTCTCGAGCAAACACTCTCATTGTTTTCACACTTCTAGAGTAGTCAATCTTAGTCTATGTGCTATTTCACCCCCTCACATCAGAATTCCTACAATTATAGCACCCTCACAAATAAATCCCACTCTACTCAAAGGTTAAACATAAACCCTTGACGACTCCCTGCAAGAGCTGAGCAGACAGAACAACACACACCAATGTGAACATGTCTACCATCACTCTTATCCTTTTTGTTTTTATCACACTGCACAGTTTTATGTCTTGGTCCCAACACTATCTATAGATTTGTGACATCACCTAGTTATTCATTGCTCTATTTCTCAAGAACTTCAAATGACAAAACAACCATCAGAACAAGGGATGTATGGTGTCCACATACGAATAATGACGAGTCCTTGATAAAGTCTGCTATACAGGCGTACAAAACCTTTGCAAACCAATGGCGTACACGTATTCCTGAAAAGGCATACACACAAACTGCCTATATTCTTCATGAAACACACCAGGATAGCGTTGTCGAACCATCATTTCTGGTATCAAAATTTAAAATGAAATATGTGTGCTGCACTGAACCCATTGGATTTCATCTAGACTTTGAAGATGTCCTCTCAAATCTCAAATAAATTAAACCAGAAAAATCTTAAATTCATGTTGTTTCGCAAAAATGATGAAACATGGCTTGATTTCCACAACTCAAAAAACACAGGCTCCACTATATACCTACTCATGCTCTTATACATTCAACAGGTGATACAGCGCAGTGCTCAAGTGAGTGGAGGAAGACTGTGAAAAAATAATTACATTATATACATCCAAACGCTCATTCTTGGTGCATTACATAAGAATGATAATAACTTTCCGCCAATACTTCACATTTTGATTTTTGCTTATTGTTATGACAGACATCCAAGCAAGCAGATTTATAAAAATTGAAACGTTTTGGTCTGATTAAAATGATTGGGTGTTGGACTACACCAAAATCGTGGATCCAACCTATCAACTACCTAATGATGTATCATCACATCATATGCTGTAAATTAAATATCTTCAAAAAATATGGGCAGCCTCCCACTGTATGGGAATAGAAAATATATATATTTTTTTAATGGACCACAGTGGTACCCAAAGCAAAGCTAGTCAATATAGGGATCAATTCTTCCCCAGCTTGAATCACTCGAGACCAGGTGTCTCCAACCAGTCGATCAAGAGCTACACCAGTAGCTTACAAATACCTTCAGAGTAGCTAATAGCCTTGAGTTAATTTTTAGGTCGAGCCTGGGCAGCGCACCTGCGAGGCATGCTGTATTGAGGTAGGGAATTGAAGCTCCGCCACTCTCTGGCCACATTTTTAATTGGCTTGTGTCATTGCCCACTGTAAACTGTGGCTGTTCATTGGCCAAAAGGCTTAGTAGTCCCTCCTTAGTACCGCCTCGTCTCATTTTGTAATCTCCCACGGCGACACCCCGTTATGTGTTGTTGTTGCTCAGTAGGCTTTAATTACAGCCTCCGAGCAATATTTCCTCAAATAGCTTTGTCCAGGACACCTCTCCCTATTGCTTTTTTTTTTTATTTTCATAGCACGCATTTGCAATGCAATAGGTCTCCCATTTGCGAGAGTTTCAGCTGCTGGCATTGAAAATGACAATGCCTTTTTATTTATCTGAACACATAAATAAAAGGTATTGTCATTTACAGTGCCAATAGCACAAACTCTCATAAATGTGAGACCTATTTCATTGCAAATGCTTGTTACATACGCTCAGGGTCAAATTTTGCTTTTAAAGTTCTGGGATGGCTGTTTGTATTTTAATTTATTATCTTCAGGCTCAGATAGCAGGGTCTAATAATAAGCAATGCTGGAGTCAGATTTATGACCCAGGACACAGAGATGAAGTACTGAAGCACTGAGGTAATAAAAGCGTACATATAAGTCAACTCAATATTGGAGCATGAAAACAAAATGATGCTTCTGAATGTTTTTAAATTCAAGAAAATTAAAATAAAGAGTTAACTTAATGATGAAGACAACTCTTCATTTTAATTTTATCTCATTTCAAAGTATTTACAGCAGGCCTCTTTCTGACAGTGTCTATTTATAACTAAAAGATACTTTTATGTTCTTCAAACAGGAGAAATTTAAAGTGGATAAACATATTTCTATAAAACACTGAGTCAATTTTTTCTCCACTTTCAATTAAGCCAATTATGTCTTAATATTTTATGTAATATATTTCTTCATTTTAAATTCCTCCAAAGTAAACAAATGGCTGTATTTTTCTGTTGTAAATATGGAACTGTGTCTACAGGCCACTGAGTGCAAAATGCCTGCTGTTTGTAAATTTGAAACTTTGAAATGGGAGAATATTTAAATTATGAATTTTATGGAATCCATATAAACATAAAGTTAACTCTTCACATTATTTTTCTCCCATTTCAAAGTGTAGCATCTACACACAGCAAGCTTCTTTCTTCAAGTGGCTGGTAGAAACTGTCATATTTATAATTGAAAATTACTGCCATTTTTTTAAGTGGAAGAAATTTAAGGTGCAGAAATTTTTTCCATATTATGAACTTTTTATGCATTACATTTTTCTGCACATTATATTTCTCCCATTAAAAATAATGGTTGTATGTTTGTCTTATATATTAACACTGCCACATATGTCCAAAGGTATGTCTGGTGCCACAAGTACACAAGACATAGACTCTCATTCACCAATACAAATATATCCCATTCATACGCACACATGCTCATACATCCCCAAAGATGACACTCTCAATGACACACATGACAGCCCTGTCAAAGTGCCGGTTGTCAAAGTATTTTGTTCAAACCATTATCTTGGGCTCTATGGACACGTGGCTTGTATTCAATGAAACGGGATGTGGGAGTGTCTGGTAACATTGCGTGAGAGGCTTGGCCTTCAGTATCTCACAATGATTTTCACTGATCAGAAGTAGCTCTCACTACAGAAAAAGTTGAAGACCACTGCTCCAGACTGTTCAATGAAGGTTTATTGTGGGGAAGAATTTACCTCTATACGGTCTAACCCTGCCTTGGATACCCCCATGAGGCCATAATTACATTTTTTTATTTTTTGTATTCCCATACATTGGGAGGCTGTGCATATTTTTGAAAGATAATTAATTCAAGATGGTGATACGTAATTACACCATTGACACGTTGCATCCACAAATGTATAAATAATTATTTTGAAGGTGGCCATGCAAGATGCCTCCCCACGACCTCCGCGATATCGTAAAACACCCTGCCACCCCTGCCACTGTTGTCCCTGGCACTCACTCGGCGCCTTAGGTGAGCTGGCAGCAACCGGATTGTAGCAGTGAGGGATCACGTACGCTGCGTGGGAGGTCAAGGCCTGTGTCAAAGTCTGGAGCCTCGAGTAGCCCAGGCCGGGGGGGGCGCCAAGTGACGCTGCCATTCAGACCAGACTACCGGTGGTGGGAGGCATCATCGAGGGTGGGGGTGCGTGAGCCCCCTGCCGTAGACCAGGACTGCATGCCAGAAGTGGCTGGGGCCACGCTGGGCCCTAGCTGTGGACCGCAAACTGGATCCGGCAAGCGACCATGTGGGTGAGCCAAGGCCCGAGGCAGCATCCCTCATTGAGGAACGCAGAGGGGGTGTACACCAGTGGGAGACGGCGGGTCCTGAAGCTGCTTCCCTGTCATCCTGCGGAAAGCACTAGCTAGTAGTCGAGTGGCCATTCACAGTGCTGAAGCGGCCAGCTTGTGGAGGCTGACTGGGCCCTGAACTGCTGGAATGTGGGGGCTCACGCTGTGCCGCGGTGAAGAGGGGATCCTGCTTTTGGAGCTGTGTTGGTCATAGTGACCCCAGGGGAGGCATAAAAACTGAAATCCCATGGGCATTCTGGCTTAGGGTCTGGTCTTAATGCTCGGCCCGGGTCCCCCACTGGTATCTACTTGCCAAAGGGGCCTTTTTCCTGAAGTGGACGCCAGTGCCACAGACCCAAGTGCTCAAATCTGGGTTCCCTGTTTATGTGACTGTCCTTGGAACTGAGACTGTAGGGGCTGCCATATGTGCTTGTGTTCATTGGTCCCCTCATATATTGTAGCTCCAACGGCTGCTGCGTCTCTTGGAGGGTGGTGACTCTGTCGCCCTTTATCCTGGAGTAGAAAAAAAGCGGGTCCCCCTCCTATGGGGAGAAATAAGCAGCCGGACCCTCCGCAGGACAAAACAATGGACCAGTATACCACGCCCCCCCCCCCCTCCACTTTGCAACGGATGACACAACAGGCTGGTCGTGGGGAGGAATCGCGGGCTCGTCTGCTGGGAAGCCCTCCAGTGTGGAGCTTCTTGCTGCAATTAATGGATTCAGGGTGGCCCTCGAGGGGAAGATTCAGACAATAGCGCTCAAGGTCAACCTCCTCCAGGCAGACCTCAGGAAGGTGTCAGATAAGGTACAGTTCGCAGAGGGCTCTATCTCTATACTCCAATCCGAGGTAGGCACTTTGCGGAAACAGATGGCAGAGGTCACTTCTAGTGTTGGGACACTTGAGGCAAGGGTGGAGTCCGCGGAGAGCAGATCTAGCCGCAATACTGTCCGCTTTCTTGGGTTCCAGGACAGAGCTGAAGGAAGTGTGTCAGAGGAGTTTGTGGAGGGCTGGGCTGGATGGGATAAGTGTTGAAGCCGGATGGATTGTCCCCTTTATTTGTGATTGAAAGGGCGCACTGAGCGCTGGTGGTCCCCCCTAGGCCTGGGGCGCCACCACGAGCCATCATTGCCTAGCTTCTGAACTATAAAGACAGGGACTGCATCCTTCATACTACCTGTGAGACGGACTCTGCCCACTAAGACATCACAGGATTTCTATTGATATGGATTACACGAACAGAGTTCAGGGTTCTCGGAAGAGGTTACTGAAGTCAAGGCCAAACTGTGCTTCATGGGCCTCTGTTATAAGTCATTGTACCCGGCTTGTTTGAGGGTCCTGTCTGGGGGCAAGTCCCACTTCTTTGATACTCCAGAAGATGTGCGGAGATGGCTGGAGGTATGGGACAAGGTACCCCAAGAGAGAATGGGATCCTGGCGGGCAGGCTCTGAGAGTGCCCATGGAGCCCACAGCCTGAAGTGGAGATCCCAGGAGGATGCTGTGCTCGGGAGTATCATCGCCACACAGAAATGCTAACCTGGCGAGATCCAGGAGGATGGCACTGTGGCGCTGGTGCCCCAGCACGCTGAGCCTGTGTCGATGAGAACTGTGCCTACCCTGGGTTGGGCTTGGACGACTCTGCCACTTGATTACATATCCTTCCAATGTGCTGAATTCTTGCACTTTTTTCATATGTTCTCCCTCTTCTTTCTCTCTACCTCCTGAGCTGTGGAGCGATGGCCCTGTGAGGCTACACGGTTTATCAAATTATTGTAGGGTAATAAATATGTTGTGCCATTGACTATATTTGGTAACAGGTATGGGCTTTTCATTGTTAACGGGGCCAGGAGTGCCTCTTTCCACGTTAAGTGGTAGGCCATGTTTGTGGGTCATTGGGTTAGGCTGTGGGTCCTGACAGCACGGTATTTGATGGATGTGCTATTTGAGTTGTTATTATTGTTATACTGTCTGTCTGGGATGGGGGGTGCTGCGAGAATTGAGTTTTTCCAATACTCCTCCTTGTTTTGGAGTGAGAATTGTTGTTTGCAGTACATGCTGGATTTTGAGCTACATCTTTCTAATGGATGAGAGGGTCTTTGTAGGCAGCTGATTGGGGAGGGGAAGCGGGGCGCTGTCTGGTCGAAAAAGCATTGTAACTTGATATGGCTGAATATATGAATATCTTCACATGGAATGTTCGGGTCTTGAAGGGTTACTCTAAAAAGGTATAGGGTTCATTTTTTCCTACGACGTCATAAGGAAGCCTATCTCCTGGGGGATGAGTCCCAGAAGCCCGGAAAGAAATGGAAGGGGCAATGGTTACAGCTACTTATTCCTCCTTTGCATGGGGGGGTTGCAATTTGAATTGCACCCTTCCGACATACTTATAGCGAGGTGGATATAGAGGTACACTATCTTCTGGTCAAGGGTACACTGGATGGTAAGCCTGTTACACTCCTCAGTACCTATGCGCCCAATGTTGATGATAAACCGTTTTTTGAGGCACTCCTGGAAGATAAAATTTGGACTCTTGTAATTTGGGTGGGGGATTGCAGCTGTTTCCTAGATGGGGATGTGGATCGTCACCCACCAAAGCGAGGTACTAAGCCACTGATGTTGTCCTCCCTTTCAGCAGTTATGCGCAACATGGTGTTCTAGGACAGCTGACAGGATTTGCATCCTGATGGCCGCGTGTATATCCGCCACTCCTTGACCCAAAACACCTGGATCGCATACTGGTGGGCAGTATAGACATGCAGAACTTGGGGGGGGTGATGCATCTGGGGACGTTTCTCTCCGACCAAGTGCCAGTGTTGCTCAAATTACAATGGGCCACAGACGTGCGGAGCTGGCACATACCCTCTGGCCTCCTGGCAGTAGCTGTGTGCCGTTAAGCACTGGCGACTTCCTTTACTAATTATATGGATGTTAACTGGGGTCTACTGCTTCTAGAGCTATGGAATGTGAGGCTCTCATGCGCAGGGCCTGCACAGGAACCACCTGTGGCGAGTGACGAAAACTGGAGACTGAGTTGCAGGTGCAGGAGCATAGCTTGTATGATCTTCAGGGCTCTGAGGTGTTTTCGCCAGGGGTGTGGGAGCCGGTGCTCTGGGCTAGGCGGGAGGGGCGGTCGACCTGGAGCTCCTTGGATAAGTGCATAATCAGGGCATACCGTCAGCATCTTCACAGGGAGGGGGGACAAATCGTTCGACTTTTCGCATGAGTATTACAGTAGGATCAGGAGGTGCCTCTTATGCTTCATGTTCGCGCTCCCACTGGAGAATTGGTGACTAGTCGCCGGGATATCTTGGGGTCTTCGTAGAACAACTCCAGGGGGTGTATTGTGTGGGAGATGTGGAGTTGCCGACCTTTGCTCCAGATCTTGTGCAGGAGCTGGAAAGCGAGATTTCCTTTGAGGAATTGGGTGCGGCTATTCTGGCCCTCAACAGATCCAGGGCTTCAGGTGGAGATGAATCACTGTGGAGTTTTATCAGCCTTACTCTGCTACACTTGAGGAAACATTGGTAGATATTCTCCAAGTGCTTCTCCATGTGGTCGGGCGAACGGGATACTTCTGCACACCATGAGGGAGGGTATTATCTGCCTTCTTCTGAAGCGTGGGGGTGACGCGGCTAACCCCTCATCACTTAGACCACTCAGGATCCTCAACACGGATGTCTAAATTCTATGTAAACTGTTGGCATCATACTTGGGTCAGTGGTTCGTGAATTGGTGCACAAAGACCAATGCCGCTTTATGCAGGCCCGTAGTACCACCTTAAATCTCAGGAGACTCATGCCCATCCTGCACAAAACAGTCAATGAAAATTGTGAATTAGCCTTGGTTTCCCTCGACCTGGAAAAAATATTTGATACAGTGGAATGGCCATTTCGGATGGTGGTACTGCAGGGTTTCGTCTCGTCTTTTTGGTACTGGGTGCGGCACCTATACACTAGCCCTACGGTCCGCGTCAAGATTAGAGGCGACCTCTCTGAGGGATGGGAGGTTGGGAGGGCCACCAGGCAAGGTTGTATCCTCTCGCCGCTCTAATTTGCTCTCACCATTGAGTCTTTAGCACTTCTCCTGCGTAAAGAATTGGAGCCAGGAGAATTCGAGTGGGGGGTTCCAAGCATGTTATCTGTCTTTACGAGGATGACACACTGGTGTATGTCCGCTTCCCCTGCCAGGTGGTACCAATCTTAATGGGGCTCCTCAGTGCCTTTGGTAAGGTCTCAGGCCTTCGGGTTAGTTTTGTTGACACTTGGCGGTCTGATTGAGATGCCGGTTGCCTGGGCTCGATCTCCGCTGGGAAACTGCCAGAATGATCTGCTGGTGTCAGGAAAGACGCAGTAGTGTGGAATCATGAAAGGAGGGAAACCTCCCTTTCAAAAGGGGAACCAGTGCCCTGTGATTATCCTTATAAATTAAGGATAATCACTTAGGAATTTACAACAGTCACAGTATACCGTTCCTGAATTATAATCGCCAGTCCTTAAAGCAAGCCACAGGGCGCTGGTTTCCCTTTGGTGTTTCCTTGTATTTTTTTTATTCACTTAATTCGGTATGGTTGCAGGTTCTCCCGGCAGTGTAATTTTTTAGCATGCTGTGTGGCATCCTTTTGAGATCTAGAAACAAGCGATCTATCTGTTTTAAAGTCTTGTTATACAAGCTTAACAAGACATTTAATATGCAGAAAGAATCATTCAAAAACAGACCTCAGAGAGGAAATACCAAACAAAATTACAATTTTAAATAAAAAATAAATAAAAATATCACACAGCCAACATTAATTAGATTACCAAAGAAGGCATTGATACCTTTAACACACAGTCTAACACTAAAATGATAAAATGACCAACCAGTCTCAATGTCAAACCACCAAATATTTCAATTATCTTCTTTAAGTGATTTGCGTATTTGCTTTTCATACACTTTTTGGCAAAATGGGGCAAGCAAATGTTATCATGTCGCAGATTATTTTTAAATCTTGTCCTCCAAGGGCTCACGAAAGGTACATACAAATATACATAAGATGCATCGTCATTGACTGAGTAAGTTAAGAAGAGTCTCCCTATGGCCCAACAAACACTGCTGTGAAACAGCGCAAAAACATAGTAACACATTTTCATTCATGTTTTTCATGCCTGTTACCTGCTGAGACGTCTTTTGCAAAGCATTTTCTACTTTTGTAACGGCAAGCACAATCTTCATATAGCCTGGGTGAGATTAGGCTGGCTCGGGGCCTTGTTATATAGCCAGCTATTTTAAGACTGAAGAGGTCACGCATGTATATTAATCGCCATTTGTTTGTGTCAGTAGCTGTCAAAAGCAACAGACAACTAACCTCTCTTCAGGCAGATTAGCAATAGGCACACCTAGAAAGCGGACATTTACATTTCCAGGCCTACGTATAAAATCTGTATAAACTTCAGTATACCAAGGAATTCACAGGACTAAGTCTGGGAACCTGCAACTGTCTATGCTATAGCGGGTAACTAATTACACTGCCCTTGAACTCCCACATCCCACCTCTGAGTTGATTTACTCACATGAACAATTCTGGAATAGTAGCAGAATTCCAAGTACAAGAAAATCTAAGTTTATGAGCGATTCACGTTTTGAGAGTCACTGATGTTAATTTGTACACGCAAGTGCTGATATTTGCACACCCACATGTCTATCTAGTGTGCAAGTAAATTCGTCAAACAGGGCCACTGTAAGGTCAAATAAAAATGCTAAGCAGACTATCCATTAAAAAAACACAAGCATTGCACAACCTTCAATTAAACTGCCTTACACATCCAACAGGCTCTCTCTTTACATGTCGAAATTCCATCAAACTAACACATCTGTTACAAATTGTAGTGGGCAGTTGTAACAACGACTACTACTGGTAAGCTTTTGAACACTTTATTCTAAATACAAACCATTTTATTCAAGTGCTAATTTAATGTACATACAGAACTGGCGGAATAGGAATCTCTGATTCCTTTTGATTTATATTTTTCATATTGCAAAATTATACAATATTTTATCTGCAAGTAAATACGTGGTGCATGGTGGTGACAGGTAATTGAGAAGGAAGTCTAGCAGACAGTGTGTAAAAGAGCACATCCCCAAGTACTCATAGAAAAGTTGAGGGCGACAAAAAAAAGACCATAAATCATCATTATAGGAGTCCTTGAATATGTATCTTTAAAATCATCATGGTAAAATAAAACTCAATCCCTGTTCCTTCACTTACCACACAAAACTCAGCAGTACATCAATTAACCAACCGTGTCAACACAGCTCCTTATCCTTCTTACCCATTCTATCCTATCATAATGTCTGCAAATTTCAGATACAGATGTTTACAGCATAATCGGCTCCTACTTTACTTACTGCATTTATGTGCTCAACATTTTGACGAATACGGGAACAGCAGCACACACAGATTGGCCTAGGATCACACAGTTTGGTCATATGGGTTTAATAGGCACTGAAGCCAGGTCTCCTGGTTCCAAAGTCTGCAGGCTAGACACCATCTATTACAAAACAAGCATTAGAAATGCAATCGGGCTCGGTTTTGTTTGAGCTAATGGCGTTGTAAATGCCAATGTATTGTTGCTATGTGTTATGGAGTGTGTTCATGTGGTGTGTACTGCCAGTGATCTCCTTGTGAGTGTGAGAATATTGCACCGTTACTGCCTGTGATGTCCTTCTTGTGAGTGTGAGAAGCTTGCACCTCTGCTGCCTGTGGTCTCCTTGTGAGTGTAAGAAGCTTGCACTGCTGCTGCCTGTGATGTCGTTCTTGTGAGTGGGAGAAGATTGCACCTCAGCTGCCTGTGGTCTCCTTGTGAGTGTATGCACTGTCATCGCTAGCCTGTAGATATGCACTGTCATCGTAGCCTGTAGATATGCATAGGCTTCACTAGCCTGTAGATATGCACCGTCATCGCTAGCCTGTAGATATGCACTGTCATCGCTAGCTTGTAGATATGCGCTGTCATTGCTATCCTGTAGATATGCGCTGTCGTCGCTAGCCTGTAGATAGGAATTATCATCGCTAGCCTGTAGATATGCACTGTCATCGCTAGCCTGTAGATATGCTCTGTCATCGCTAGCCTGTAGATATGCTCTGTCATCGCTAGCCTGTAGATATGCACTGTTATCGCTAGCCTGTAGATATGCACTGTCATCGGTAGCCTGTAGATATGAAGTGTCATCACTGGCCTGTAATTATGCACTGTCATTGCTAGCCTATATGCACTGTCATCGCCAGCCTGTAGATATGCATTGTCATCGCTGGCCCATAAATATGCATTGTCATCACTAGCCTGTAGATGTGTACTGTCATCGCTAGCCTGATGATATGCACTGTCATCGCTAGCCTGTAGATATGCACTGTCATCGCTAGCCTGTAGATATGCACTGTCATCGCTAGCCTGTAGATATGCACTGTCATCGCTAGCCTGTAGATATGCACCGTCATCGCTAGTCTGTAGATATGCACTGTCATCGCTAGCCTGTAGATATGCATTGGCTTCACTAGCCTGTAGTTATGCACTGTCATCGCTAGCCTGTAGATATGCTCTGTCATCGCTAGCCTGTAGATATGCACTGTCATCGCTAGCCTGTAGATATGCATTGGCTTCAAAAGCCTGATATGCACTGTCATCGCTAGCCTGTAGATATGCACTGTCATCGCTAGCCTGTAGATATGCACTGTCATCGCTAGCCTGTAGATATGCATTGGCTTCAAAAGCCTGTAGATATGCACTGTCATCGCTAGCCTGTAGATATGCACTGTCATCGCTAGCCTGTAGATATGCATTGGCTTCACTAGCCTGTAGATATACACTGTCATCGCTAGCCTGTAGATATACACTGTCATCGCTAGCCTGTAGATATGCTCTGTCATCGCTAGCCTGTAGATATGCACTGTCATCGCTAGCCTGTAGATATGCATTGGCTTCACTAGCCTGTAGATATGCACTGTCATCGCTGTCATCGCTAGCCTGTAGATATGCACTGTCATTGCTATCCTGTAGATATGCGCTGTCATCGCTAGCCTGTAGATATGCATTATCATCGCTAGCCTGTAGATATGCACTGTCATCGCTAGCCTGTAGATATGCTCTGTCATCGTTAGCCTGTAGATATGCATTGGCTTCACTAGCCTGTAGATATGCACTATCATCGCTAGCCTGTAGATATGCTCTGTCATCGCTAGCCTGTAGATATGCACTGTCATCGCTAGCCTGTAGATATGCATTGGCTTCACAAGCCTGTAGATATGCACTGTCATCGCTAGCCTGTAGATATGCTCTGTCATCGCTAGCCTGTAGATATGCTCTGTCATCGCTAGCCTGTAGATATGCACTGTCATCGCTAGCCTGTAGATATGCACTGTCATCGCTAGCCTGTAGATATGCTCTGTCATCGCTAGACTGTAGATATGCATTGCCATCGCTAGCCTGTAGATATGCACTGTCATCGCTAGCCTGTAGATATGCACTGTCATCGCTAGCCTGTAGATATGCTCTGTCATCGCTAGCCTGTAGATATGCACTGTCATCGCTAGCCTGTAGATATGCATTGGCTTCACTAGCCTGTAGATATGCACTGTCATCGCTAGCCTGTAGATATGCACTGTCATCGCTAGCCTGTAGATATGCTCTGTCATCGCTAGCCTGTAGATATGCACTGTCATCGCTAGCCTGTAGATATGCATTGGCTTCACTAGCCTGTAGATATGCACTGTCATCGCTAGCCTGTAGATATGCATTGGCTTCACTAGCCTGTAGATATGCACCGTCATCGCTAGCCTGTAGATATGCACTGTCATCGCTAGCCTGTAGATATGCACTGTCATTGCTATCCTGTAGATATGCGCTGTCATCGCTAGCCTGTAGATATGCATTATCATCGCTAGCCTGTAGATATGCACTGTCATCGCTAGCCTGTAGATATGCGCTGTCATCGCTAGCCTGTAGATATGCACTCATCGCTAGCCTGTAGATATGCATTGGCTTCACTAGCCTGTAGATATGCACTGTCATCGCTAGCCTGTAGATATGCACTGTCATCGCTAGCCTGTAGATATGCACTGTCATCGCTAGCCTGTAGATATGCTCTGTCATCGCTAGCCTGTAGATATGCACTGTCATCGCTAGCCTGTAGATATGCATTGGCTTCACTAGCCTGTAGATATGCACTGTCATCGCTGTCATCGCTAGCCTGTAGATATGCATTGGCTTCACTAGCCTGTAGATATGCACCGTCATCGCTAGCCTGTAGATATGCACTGTCATCGCTAGCCTGTAGATATGCACTGTCATTGCTATCCTGTAGATATGCGCTGTCATCGCTAGCCTGTAGATATGCATTATCATCGCTAGCCTGTGGATATGCACTGTCATCGCTAGCCTGTAGATATGCGCTGTCATCGCTAGCCTGTAGATATGCATTGGCTTCACTAGCCTGTAGATATGCACTGTCATCGCTAGCCTGTAGATATGCATTGGCTTCACTAGCCTGTAGATATGCGCTGTCATTGCTATCCTGTAGATATGCGCGGTCATCGCTAGCCTGTAGATATGCATTATCATCGCTAGCCTGTAGATATGCACCGTCATCGCTAGCCTGTAGATATGCACTGTCATTGCTATCCTGTAGATATGCGCTGTCATTGCTATTCTGTAGATATGATCTGTCATCGGTAGCCTGTAGATATGAAGTGTCATCACTGGCCTGTAATTATGCACTGTCATTGCTAGCCTATATGCACTGTCATCGCCAGCCTGTAGATATGCATTGTCATCGCTGGCCCATAAATATGCATTGTCATCACTAGCCTGTAGATGTGTACTGTCATCGCTAGCCTGATGATATGCACTGTCATCGCTAGCCTGTAGATATGCACTGTCATCGCTAGCCTGTAGATATGCACTGTCATCGCTAGCCTGTAGATATGCACTGTCATCGCTAGCCTGTAGATATGCACCGTCATCGCTAGTCTGTAGATATGCACTGTCATCGCTAGCCTGTAGATATGCATTGGCTTCACTAGCCTGTAGTTATGCACTGTCATCGCTAGCCTGTAGATATGCTCTGTCATCGCTAGCCTGTAGATATGCACTGTCATCGCTAGCCTGTAGATATGCATTGGCTTCAAAAGCCTGATATGCACTGTCATCGCTAGCCTGTAGATATGCACTGTCATCGCTAGCCTGTAGATATGCACTGTCATCGCTAGCCTGTAGATATGCATTGGCTTCAAAAGCCTGTAGATATGCACTGTCATCGCTAGCCTGTAGATATGCACTGTCATCGCTAGCCTGTAGATATGCATTGGCTTCACTAGCCTGTAGATATACACTGTCATCGCTAGCCTGTAGATATACACTGTCATCGCTAGCCTGTAGATATGCTCTGTCCTCGCTAGCCTGTAGATATGCACTGTCATCGCTAGCCTGTAGATATGCATTGGCTTCGCTAGCCTGTAGATATGCACTGTCATCGCTAGCCTGTAGATATGCACTGTCATCGCTAGCCTGTAGATATGCACTGTCATCGCTAGCCTGTAGATATGCATTGGCTTCACTAGCCTGTAGATATGCACTGTCATCGCTGTCATCGCTAGCCTGTAGATATGCACTGTCATTGCTATCCTGTAGATATGCGCTGTCATCGCTAGCCTGTAGATATGCATTATCATCGCTAGCCTGTAGATATGCACTGTCATCGCTAGCCTGTAGATATGCTCTGTCATCGCTAGCCTGTAGATATGCATTGGCTTCACTAGCCTGTAGATATGCACTATCATCGCTAGCCTGTAGATATGCTCTGTCATCGCTAGCCTGTAGATATGCACTGTCATCGCTAGCCTGTAGATATGCATTGGCTTCACAAGCCTGTAGATATGCACTGTCATCGCTAGCCTGTAGATATGCTCTGTCATCGCTAGCCTGTAGATATGCTCTGTCATCGCTAGCCTGTAGATATGCACTGTCATCGTTAGCCTGTAGATATGCACTGTCATCGCTAGCCTGTAGATATGCATTGGCTTCACAAGCCTGTAGATATGCACTGTCATCGCTAGCCTGTAGATATGCTCTGTCATCGCTAGACTGTAGATATGCATTGTCATCGCTAGCCTGTAGATATGCACTGTCATCGCTAGCCTGTAGATATGCACTGTCATCGCTAGCCTGTAGATATGCTCTGTCATCGCTAGCCTGTAGATATGCACTGTCATCGCTAGCCTGTAGATATGCATTGGCTTCACTAGCCTGTAGATATGCACTGTCATCGCTAGCCTGTAGATATGCACTGTCATCGCTAGCCTGTAGATATGCTCTGTCATCGCTAGCCTGTAGATATGCACTGTCATCGCTAGACTGTAGATATGCATTGGCTTCACTAGCCTGTAGATATGCACTGTCATCGCTAGCCTGTAGATATGCATTGGCTTCACTAGCCTGTAGATATGCACCGTCATCGCTAGCCTGTAGATATGCACTGTCATCGCTAGCCTGTAGATATGCACTGTCATTGCTATCCTGTAGATATGCGCTGTCATCGCTAGCCTGTAGATATGCATTATCATCGCTAGCCTGTAGATATGCACTGTCATCGCTAGCCTGTAGATATGCGCTGTCATCGCTAGCCTGTAGATATGCACTCATCGCTAGCCTGTAGATATGCATTGGCTTCACTAGCCTGTAGATATGCACTGTCATCGCTAGCCTGTAGATATGCACTGTCATCGCTAGCCTGTAGATATGCACTGTCATCGCTAGCCTGTAGATATGCTCTGTCATCGCTAGCCTGTAGATATGCACTGTCATCGCTAGCCTGTAGATATGCATTGGCTTCACTAGCCTGTAGATATGCACTGTCATCGCTGTCATCGCTAGCCTGTAGATATGCATTGGCTTCACTAGCCTGTAGATATGCACCGTCATCGCTAGCCTGTAGATATGCACTGTCATCGCTAGCCTGTAGATATGCGCTGTCATTGCTATCCTGTAGATATGCGCTGTCATCGCTAGCCTGTAGATATGCATTATCATCGCTAGCCTGTGGATATGCACTGTCATCGCTAGCCTGTAGATATGCGCTGTCATCGCTAGCCTGTAGATATGCATTGGCTTCACTAGCCTGTAGATATGCACTGTCATCGCTAGCCTGTAGATATGCATTGGCTTCACTAGCCTGTAGATATGCGCTGTCATTGCTATCCTGTAGATATGCGCTGTCATCGCTAGCCTGTAGATATGCATTATCATCGCTAGCCTGTAGATATGCACCGTCATCGCTAGCCTGTAGATATGCACTGTCATTGCTATCCTGTAGATATGCGCTGTCATTGCTATCCTGTAGATATGCTCTGTCATCGCTAGCCTGTAGATATGCACTGTCATCGCTAGCCTGTAGATATGCATTGGCTTCACAAGCCTGTAGATATGCACTGTCATCGCTAGCCTGTAGATATGCACTGTCATCGCTAGCCTGTAGATATGCACTGTCATCGCTAGCCTGTAGATATGCTCTGTCATCGCTAGCCTGTAGATATGCACTGTCATCGCTAGCCTGTAGATATGCATTGGCTTCACAAGCCTGTAGATATGCTCTGTCAACGCTAGCCTGTAGATATGCACTGTCATCGCTAGCCTGTAGATATGCATTGGCTTCACTAGCCTGTAGATATGCACTGTCATCGCTAGCCTGTAGATATGAGCTGTCATCGCTAGCCTGTAGATATGCACTGTCATCGCTAGCCTGTAGATATGCATTGGCTTCACAAGCCTGTAGATGGCTTCACTAGCCTGTAGATATGCACTGTCATCGCTAGCCTGTAGATATGCTCTGTCATCGCTAGCCTGTAGATATGCACTGTCATCGCTAGCCTGTAGATATGCATTGGCTTCACAAGCCTGTAGATATGCACTGTCATCGCTAGCCTGTAGATATGCATTGGCTTCACTAGCCTGTAGATATGCGCTGTCATTGCTATCCTGCAGATATGCGCTGTCTGTGTATTTATGTTTTTCTTGGATAGGTGTTATTCCGAGCTGCAGCGCAAGCGTTATGTTGTCAACCACCACCTACCCTGGCCTCAACCCTCAGAGGTAGCAGCATCTAAAAATGCTGCACTGTCAGGCTCCATTATCATCCCAGCTGACAAATGATTTACTAGGATGCATTGAACACGATTTGAAAGATCACTTCGGGGAGCTCAGAATTGCATTACGGATTCCTTTAACGCAATGTTGTAATAACAAGCAAGAAATATGTTTTAAAGTTTTCAATAACCGGCTGTTTCAGTGCTAAAAAAATGTTGGAAAGAAGGCAGCTTCATAGGCATACACTTTTCATATTGGAATAAATGTTTGCTGTCATGTAGTTTAGTCACGAGACGTGTAGCGCTTTATTGTTCTACTGATGTTATTTGGTGTGATTTTTACTGGGGGGACAGATTAAATAAAAGGAGGCATGCATAATCCTTGTCTCCGTGTCCTTCATAGAACGAAAAGTGAACGAGCTCGCACCATCTGGATTGCATTACACGGGCACTCTGACAGATCCTAATTAAGATTAATCACTCTGCCGTGCTCTAAATGACGGACGAACAGTAAATATACCCTATCACGTCAAGGCTACTAAATAGACAGCACAGCCAAGACGAATCACTAGGCAGATGCCAGAAAAAACGACACGCACTAAAGAATCTAAAGGATGTGCCAGCCGGACCCCTTTCAGACTTTTTTTCTTCTAAATGCATAAGAGCTTGAAAGCTCCACCCCCCACTTCGTGGAGGCCTAGGCCCGAGCCCTAAAAAGGTGCTCTTTAAGTGGCAGAATCTCTGACTTTGAATTTGATGGTTGTTGGTTATGTTCTCACATTCTTCAGAGAAGCTCAGACGCTGATCACAATTGCCTTCTCTGGTAGTGTATGTACCATGGTTCTCCCTCGGTATTACCCATACTAAATTCCAAACACTTACAAAGTAATCACCGGAAATTCGCTGAAAAAAGCTAAACGTTATTTTATTATTATGAAGATGTCAAATCTTCTGTGGTATATATCACGATCAGCAAGCAAGTGAGAGATACTGCACAAGATTTGAAGAGGGCCTTTACACTTTTATGTAAGCCAACTTCTAAGAACAAACATCTACTTTTGGTGATAAACACAACACATTTCTAAAGCCGAGCTTACAATTGAAGGGTTTTTCTTTTAACAGAAGGGCATTAAAAACTACATAAGCTCTTGAGCCAAGTCACTGACAAACGTACTTACAATATGCCACTCGAACATTCCCCTTCTCCGCATTTAAATGAATGATCTGGAATATCTATAATGTGTACTGTCTTTTTAAGTAGAGGGTCTCCGATAAATTATTTCTCTTTTTAACGTGTATCATAGGGAAAATGGGGGCAGGTTTTGAAAGAATTACTGCTGTCATATTAAAATGCGTTCAGATCACTTTCTTCATCATTCTTATGCACGTTTGCTAATTAGGGCGTTGGTACAATGTTCAATCAAGTCTGCTGGCGTTCCCTACCGCAAAGTTCAAACATGTCTTTAAATAATTCATACAGAATGGGAAAATTAAGAGAGGAGGAAAGTAAATGTAAGTGGAGAATGGGATCAAACAAGATACATGCTGAATAGGCTAGCAGCTTCCATATCATTTTTCAATCACAAAGATATCATTAATTCCCTATAGCATTATACCTCATATCCTCCTTAACAGTTATGTGGTTTGTATATATGAAAGAAGCTCTAAGATCTATTCAATACCAGAGATTGTTGAAATATTTGGAGAGTGGCCCACTGGATGAAATTTTTAACAATCTGACGGTAATAAGTGCTTAAATAATTATTTAGGTGATGCACATCACACATGGCTCATGAGCATCATTTGGTCAATACTACTACAAAGTACTGAATCAATGAGAAGTTTATGAAGTGTGCAGCTACCCTACAGTCTTATGGGACATTAAGCCAACCAGAGAGAGAACAGAGAAGTCAACATAGAGACAAAAACAATCAGATGTTGAGCGAGGACTGGAAACAATCTGGTTTATTACCTAAAGGAAAAGACTGAGGAAAAATGCTCCAGACCATGGCAAACACAAAAGAGAAAAACAAGCATTTACAATGCAATGGTTTCGCCTTTGTTAAAGTTAGAGCTATTGGCATTGCTCTTGACTTTTTATTTATGTTTTTTTAACATAAATAAATGGCATTGTAATGGCATTGTCATTTACAATGCCACTAGCTTTATCTCTCGAAAATGACACACACAGAGCCCCCCACACACACACCCACACAGAGCCCCCCACACACACAGCCACACAAAGCCCTCCACACACACAGCCACACAAAGCTCCCCACACACAGCCACACAAAGCTCCCCACACACACAGCCACACAAAGCTCCCCACACACAGCCACACAAAGCTCCCCACACACACAGCCACACAGGGCCCTCCACACACACCCACATGGCACAAGCAGGCAACAGGGGCACATGGAGGCACAAGCAGGCAACAGGGGCACACGGACGCACAAGCAGGCAACAGGGGCACACGGAGCCACAAGCAGGCAACAGGGGCACACGGAGGCACAAGCAGGCAACAGGGGCACACGGAGGCACAAGCAGGCAACAGGGGCACAAGCAGGCAACAGGGGTACACGGAGGCACAAGCAGGCAACAGGGGCACACGGAGGCACAAGCAGGCAACAGGGGCACACGGAGGCACAAGCAGGCAACAGGGGCACGAAAACTGAGGCACAAGCAGGCGACAGGGGCACACGGAGGCACAAGCAGGCAACAGGGGCACACGGAGGCACAAGCAGGCAACAGGGGCACATGGAGGCACAAGCAGGCAACAGGGGCACACGGAGGCACAAGCAGGCAACAGGGTCAGGAAAACAAGCACAAGCAGGCAAAAGGGTCACAAGCAGGAATTGTAATTTAGACGGGGCTGAAGTGGAGAACGGTCAGTAGGGAAGTAGTGCGGCTGGTGCAGTGGTACCAAGCCGAAAGGTGAGAGGGGCTGTCTGCACCCCAGTTTGGACAGTTTCCACTACCTAACAGGGATTG
Source organism: Lissotriton helveticus (assembly GCF_964261635.1). Lineage (NCBI taxonomy): Eukaryota > Metazoa > Chordata > Amphibia > Caudata > Salamandridae > Lissotriton > Lissotriton helveticus. Next base: position 978,183,038 of record NC_136057.1, on the reverse strand, counting down.
GTGGGAGGGGGGCGTACTTCTTGCTTGCTTTAGGGCTGTTACTTCGGGGACGCAGTGCACGCTCCTGCCTGCTGCCGCCGGGACACGACAACAGGCAGGGAGAGGACAGGCTGGAAATTCTGGTGGAAATGCAAGAAGCTGTCACGTCGAGTTGCTCTCACCTTGTCCAATATCAAACAAGTCTCTGCCACAGCAAAGCCAGGTGGAATAAACACGGAGAAGGCGGTCTCAAAGTCGTAGACCCCCACTTCCGGAACCAACCAGAGCTATCCTCGCGAGATCATCTTAACCACCTGGGGGGTGCAGTGAGCTCCTGCAGGGAGGGCTGTGAGGTGCAGTGAACTCCTGCAGGGAGGGCTGTGGGGTGCAGTGAGTTCCTGCAGGAAGGATTGTGAGGTGCAGTGAGCTCCTGCAGGAAGGATTGTGAGGTGCAGTGAGCTCCTGCAGGGAGGGCTGTGAGGTGGAAGGAGGGCTGTGAGGTGGAAGGAGGGCTGTGAGGTGGAAGGAGGGCTGTGAGGTGGAAGGAGGGCTGTGAGGTGGAAGGAGGGCTGTGAGGTGGAAGGAGGGCTGTGAGGTGGAAGGAGGGCTGTGAGTTGCAGGGAGGGCGGTGAGGTGCATTGAGCTCCTGCAGGGAGGGCGGTGAGGTGCATTGAGCTCCTGCAGGGAGGGCTGTGAGGAAGCCTGACGACAGTGGCGGATCCCGCGCTCCTGCCTGTGCGCATATCACCCCCTCAGAAAACGGCGGTATGGAGTGGGTCAGGCGAGCCGTGGGGTGAAGTAACGGGCCTCGAAGAGGTCCCGGTGCCTCGCAGCGCTGAGCTCCTTCAGCAAGACAAAGGATTCCAGCCTCCATCGGGGCCTACGTGTTCATTCCTCAGCAGAGCCGCTCTATGGGCCCCTAGAGGACGGACTACAGCCACCCCTGGCTATCTTTAGCCACAAATGGGTCTCATAATCCCGACGCTTATAGAGGGAAAGAGGAGCGTGACCCACTCACCGCTCTGAGAGTGCAGTCTGACTGCGCGGCCACAGCGCCACCTGCTACTCCCGCGGGGTCACCTGCGCACAGCTCCGTCCCGGCCAGCAACACCCCAGGCTCTTCTTGAGGCAGCGCGGGGCTCTCCACGACACCGGAGCCCCGCCTGCGCCTGAAGCTGCCCTCCTCCTCGCACCGCCAGGCTTCTCCTTGCTGCCGGTACGGATTTGCGGTGGGGGCGGGCACCGACAATGTGCCCCGCGCCCCCTCCGCTCCTCTCTCATCAGGCTCCTCTCCGGTCTCCCTCCAGGCATGGGAGACCGGCAACACCGGCAAAGGCTTCCCCCAGGCGGGGGGAAGCGGCAAACACCAAGGCTTCCCTTTCCCTCACCCGGGCTGCGGGGGCGGGACTTCCGGCCGGCCGCGAAGGGATTGGCCGGCCGGCCAGGTACTTCCGGGTCGCCGCGGGCAGCGCGGCGGCCCTCGCTAGGCAGGCAGGCGGGCAGAAATCGCGAGGTGGGCACTCGCTAATTAAATAAATAACTGGGCAAATCCAAGTCGGCAAAATAAGCGGAGTGGGCTCCCGCGCCGATCCGCCGCCGGCCTCCAGCAGCAACGCATTCCAAGCGCTATCTAGGCACATAAAGCGCTCCAGCACTAGAAGTGTACGTAAACTTACAAAGTGAAAACACATATATAAACAAAATGCTCACGGACAGCGGGAGGGGTGGGGGGAGGATCACAGCGCACGCACATTTATAAACAAATTGCTCCTTACCTGATCGCCTCGTGGGAACTCGAATCTTGCAGCCAACTCCAACAACAGACACTTTGAAAAGGAACAAAACAGGCCCACTCGGAAAAAAAAAAATAACACACACCCACCACCGTGATGACGAACAGAAGTGGGTGGAGAGGGAAAAAATCTCGGGAACGCCCCCGAATCTGGTCCAAAAATATTTACAACAAGGGGTGGTGAGGGACAGAGTCTCTGAATTAAGCAGAATACTCTCACCCAGTCAATAGATCAGGGCTAGATCCAACACCGTTTTTTAGCTCATTGCACCATCCCAGTTTCAGAACCTCTATGTATGCAAATTAGTCTGTTCCTGTCCCAGTGCATGATGGGAACAGGGCAAACCAAACTACAAAAGCCAATTCTTACACTGGGAAGGAAACAAGCTTCCGGGGATCGGTTTCTGGCATTACAGCCGTCTTCGGCCCGGCTTGCTTGAATCCTGATGGTGCAATGAGCAAGGGACTCATGTCTGAGTATACCCTTCCACGCTTAGGGTGGACAAAAATATTTACAACAAGGGGTGGTGAGGGACAGAGTCTCTGAATTAAGCAGAATACTCTCACCCAGTCAAAAGATCAGGGCTAGATCCAACACCGTTTTTTAGCTCATTGCACCATCCCAGTTTCAGAACCTGGCTGTATGCAAATTAGTCTGTTCCTGTCCCAGTGCATGATGGGAACAGGGCAAACCAAACTACAAAAGCCAATTCTTACACTGGGAAGGAAACAAGCTTCCGGGGACCGGTTTCTGGCATTACAGCCGTCTTCGGCCCGGCTTGCTTGAATCCTGATGGTGCAATGAGCAAGGGACTCATGTCTGAGTATACCCTTCCACGCTTAGGGTGGACAAAAATATTTACAACAAGGGGTGGTGAGGGACAGAGTCTCTGAATTAAGCAGAATACTCTCACCCAGTCAAAAGATCAGGGCTAGATCCAACACCGTTTTTTAGCTCATTGCACCATCCCAGTTTCAGAACCTGGCTGTATGCAAATTAGTCTGTTCCTGTCCCAGTGCATGATGGGAACAGGGCAAACCAAACTACAAAAGCCAATTCTTACACTGGGAAGGAAACAAGCTTCCGGGGACCGGTTTCTGGCATTACAGCCGTCTTCTGCCCGGCTTGCTTGAATCCTGATGGTGCAATGAGCAAGGGACTCATGTCTGGTCCAGCCTTGACGGACAGATCTCTGTTCCAATGGCTAGCCTCCATTTATGGAGCTAGCCAATGGAACAGAGGGCGGGACTAAGAGTACACTGTAGAGACATAAGATTTCTCTGGGTCGGAGCTAACGCTCCGTGCCCCAGGCGAAACCTAAAAAGGTTTTAAATCTGCTAACTTCATTGAATGTACGTTCAACTTATTACAAAGGAAAATACATTTAGAACAGCTATTCATGTATGTAAAACAGCAATGTCCAATATAGACAGATAAACTGTTAATTGGAACTGATGGGTGAAATATTGCAGTTAATTATTTATTTTCAATGTTTCTTATAGGCACAATGTTGTCTTTCAGACGTTTCTGAGGAGCTTTGATTCAGCAGAGGGTGGAAGGGGGATGGACCTGGAAGTGGAAAACTCAATAAGAACCCCAAACTTAAGGAACGTAAAAATTCACAATAAGCAAAATGCACTGAACGAAAAAAGTTTTTCACAATGCTACAGCATTCTTAAGCACTAGTAAAAGTTACTCTGTAACACATGTCGCACAGTGCCAAATTGTGCAACAGAGCCCAAGTAAACAATGGAAAACTAGGCTTTGCCAGAGTTCACTGTGAATGAAAGAAGAAAGAAGCCACAATCTTCAAATGGAGAAAAAGTTGCTCCATTTGGTTTGCAGAGTAGCTAAATGGCCGCCTCTAATATACAAGGTCCTCCGGTAGAACTTCATATTCTCGCGTGAATAATTTTCTAATACATTCAACAGGCACAAACTCACTGTAATACTACTTACACCTACAACTAGTGCTGGGCAAGATTCTTTTTTTAGATCTCTAGCCTAAGCAGCACTAGTGCTGTCTCTTCAAGACATTCTGTATTCAGGATATGGGCATTAAATGGCTGATTTTCATTGGTTAATATGGTTGTTAGTTCATCCTTTTTAGGTCTTGCCCTTTTTTCCTCTGATCAGGGATGTTAGTGAAATATGGAAGTGCAGGAACTCACTTTACAGAGCCCCTGCTTGCTCCTGAGAAATGCCACAGCTCGCAGCACTGCGGAGAAGTGCTTCTAGTAAAAGAATTTCAGGGAATCAGAAGCAAAGAGGACCTGCTTGGGATTGCTTGTAACATGCTACGTAGAAGTCCTCAATGCACGTACACACGTTCATATTTTGTATTGGCTAATGCAATGTAAGGGATAATGTGGTGCATGGCTAAACATGTACAAGGTCCCAAAGGCGAGACCTATTGGCTATGCCAATGCTTCTTTTCTTTTGTAACCTCCCGTAAAGACTGACCCTCTAACATGTGATGTTACTCCTCAAATTATTTATTACTGTCTGAGCACTCTTTTTTTGTTGAGGCTCAGGAATGCATGTCCCTGTGACACCCCCCCACCATATTAGTATGGCGAGGGGCAACACGGCGGACGGGAACACCATCTGCCGGTTGGGAGGAAAATGCAGATAATATGGTGGCCGTGCCCATATTGTGATGCATGCAGAAAAAGGCCTTTCAATGGTGGCGATGCCGCCATGGAAAGGCAGGTGGTCTTTGGCATTGGGGGCCCATTCGGGCCCCCAGGGTGTTGGGGGTGGGGGATGCACTTCATTGGCATACAAAGGGTGGCAGGCACCGCACAGTGTCTGTCACGTTGTGCATGCCAATGCAAAATATGCACATTTGACATTGCGACGGGTGCTGCTTACAGCATCGCCCGCCGCAATGTGAAATATGCAGGATGCGACTGCCAGGGTGGCGGTCGCATCATAATGAGCCTGGCAGGACCGCAGCGCCTCTGGCGGTCGGTCCCGAATACCGTTATGGTAGCGGGCGGACAAAGTCCACTCGCCATGGTAATGGGCCCTTAGTCTCTGTGCGCCGTCTCTCCCCAGCCCCAATACTGCTTGACCGCCCTTCCGAGATTGGGGTTTTATTGTTGTTTGTTTAATTTGCATTAGTAGATCCTGGGCAGGAGATTAAGTGATATGTTAACAATCCCAGAATGTTGAGCCGATGCAGAGGCTCGCAGAGTGGCCCCCAGCTCCTAAGTCGGCAGCTCTGACACTGAGACACATCCTCTTTCTCTGAAGATAGAATGTTACAGAATAACAGTGGTCTGCAAATGTGCACGCCTCGGGGCTAGGGGTGGTTCAAAGGGGACGTTCCTACTACTTTCGTGAGAACGGGATGCTCTGCATCCCTCTTCTTTGGCAGCACTTTACATTTCATGTACATACCTTCTTTGGAGACCTGCATTTGGCGACCATCATTACGTTTTATTTTTTAACTTCTCAGCGGTCGGATGTCATTTAGTGCTGTAAAGAGCTCAGATAAAAGTTTCCCCACAGTGCGTTAATCAGCGGTACAAGCGCAATGCTCAATAGTGGTTGATAATTGCACTTTATCCATGGCAATGAATTCCAAATATCAATCCTTTTGAAATACCCTGGAAGTGACGGGTGATCGAAGTGCACAGGCAGCATTCTGTTAGTTTCACTCCAAGCACAATTTTTTTTTTAATTTAAAAATAATAAACTATCTATTTTAACTTCTCTTGCAACTAGCGAGGTGTTTGCAATATGTAGAGTGTTTATGTGTTGCAGCTGCAACAATCACCCTACCCTCCATTACTTTTGTTCCAGAGGTGCCATCTGGGACTACAAAGGAGAAGCGCTGTGATTTCCCCCTTTTTGTATGGTTTCAATGTGCTGTCGTACAATAAAAAGACCTCAGGAGGAACTCAAGCCTCTCACTCTCTCAGCTCACCGAGTCTAAGACGACCTGAGCCCATCACATTGTTACTATAGTTACTGGAGATGAACTTTGTACCCATTAGCTGCTGTATTCTTCAGTCATTTACAAAATAAGCAGCTCCCATAATATCTTCATATGTGCCTCCTTTGTTTATACAGGCAGACTCAGTCATCAGCACTGCTGTTGCTCATTTTTGGAGTCGGCAAGCAATAAACGAACCTAATGTTAAGGGTATATAGATGTGGGGTGCCGCTCAATCAGCTTCAATAATTTGCAATCCACCCCACTATACTTTATGAGTAAAATATTCAAATATTCTATTTCTTTTATGGCAGAACTGAATTGGTGCATTCCATTTACAAACATTCTCTTAGTGGATTGTGTTTTCAGCACCTTGTGCCAATATCTACTCAGCTTGTTAGTGCTGGCACCAGTAGTTACTGCTACGAATAACGCGTCTGATTAGGAGCCGTGAGATTAGTAGGGATGCAGCACTGCTAATTTGTAGGCTTTCGAGATATTTAAAATAAAACCACTCTTGCTCTCAGGGACACATGTGAAATCTCTCACTGCATTGAAGTATACATTAGTTACCTGCTTAATAAACAAGAGGAGGAAATATTTTCAGATGAGTTTCACTAAAAGAAACTTATATCCATCCATAAGCATTAGCGAAGCCCCAAGGCCCTGACTATGGTTGGTCTAGAAAAGTGCAAGTTATTTATCGTTCCAGAGATACCAGAGGCTGGCAGAGTGGAGCTTTAAATATCTCAGAATTACAATTTTAAAAAACTAAGGAAAAACATAGAGCCTCTGATTAGGGAGGTGAAAGAAGAAATAAAGAACCAGAAGCAAATGAATTATATATTTCCAGAACAAACTAGACCTCAAAATCCCAAAGAAATACTACTTGACATTTTACAAAATAATTTCACAGTTCTTAAGGGATGGAAATAAAATGTTAATCTCATTATCTCATGAGCTAACCCCTTACATGATAAGGCAGCTTTGGTCTACCAAACATCACACACTATTAAGAAACTTTTCATTCTTAGCAGAATTGCCGGAAATCAAATATAATCCTCAGAAATGACAACTTGGGTGACAACAGAAAAACATCTGATCAAATTATTTCCTTTCAAATCCTTTTTCAGTGTAAATTACCTACCCTGAAAAATTGTGGCTTGCCAGATTTAATGATGATGAGGCACGTAATTACAATTATAAGTGTGGTGTCTCTAAAGAGACTAGAATCTACACCAGTTTTGAACAACCCAAAAATAAAATTAGGTCATAAATTTGCCTGCTTGAAATTAAAGACATAAATAAAAGTGTGCATTTTTTAAAATGAAATCAACCACTGGCCTCCCCTAAAATGTGCAGTAAGTTTAGCTTAAGAAATCCTCAGAGTCAGAATTACCAGAAATAACAATAAAGTTTTGAGAACTTCATGAAAATCAAACAAATATGTACAGCTTATTTCTCAAAAGAATATTCAAATATCTATATATTGTCTACTTCAACTTTATATAATGAAATAGGTCAAATGAGCATGAAGATGTTCTCAAAAATGCATAAATGACGGGTACGAAGAATTTAGGGTTAGATTACGGCTATGAAACGAGCATGAAGATGTTCTCAAAAGTGCATAAATGACTAGTACGAAGAACTTAGGGTTAGATTACGGCTATGGTGGTTAAACTGCCAGGCTGCAGCGGTGGCTCTAAAAAAAGCAGCTGAGCTGGAAAAATTTCTTCCACCCGTCATATTAGGAGTTTCTGGCAGGGTTGGCAGTTGCAAGGTGGCAGAATCAAGCAGGATTACACTGCTGACTACTGGACACAACCAAAACATCATCCCAGCCAGTCGGAGGTATGTGTGTATTTTATAAATGTTTATACATTTTGTGATAGCGCTAACCCGACCCAGAGGTATTGGAGAGCTTTGTATATGCACCAGTGACATATTTTAAGTGTACAACCACCCTGGGGTCATATTTTTAGCAATTTATATGGCTTTCCACTCACTGGTGCATGGTGGTGTCCCCACCAGTAAAAGGTCGGCGGAAAGGAAAGTTGTAATTTGGATGGCAGTCCAAATGCCTGCACCGCCTCCATTGACCGCAGCTGACTCTCCCACTACGGCAGTGGCAAATGTCGGTGGTGGCCACGGCAGTCTTCCATCTGTGTTCGTAATCCACAAGTCGGACCACCAGGGAAGCGGGCGGTCAGACCGCCGAAAAGTGACAGCGGTTCCTTAACCGTCAAAGTCGTAATCAGGCCCTTAATTCTTAATTTATAATTTCAGAATGGGACATATGAATATTATCTATACCAACTTCTCAGACAGACAAGCCTAGTAAACTGAGGTAACAAAAAAAATCTCATAGAAACTTTATTCGACATCCTAAAAAATTCGAAAAAAATATGTATAACCGACATATGTCAGAAGTGTGATAAAAGCAAAGACAATACTAAAAAGGTTACTAAAATGTGAACAACTGAACTCTTTTGGGGAAAAAAAAGGTGCTGACCTTCACTGATACTAATGAACCAATAACAACAGATGAAAAGTGTACTACTACCTCAAGGAAGAATTACAACTTTTGTCAGGTTGAACCCTCAAAGTCACTAAATTAACCTGGGCTCAACTCCCTGGTAGTTATGACACAAAGCAGACAGGCAGCTATGGGCAAGGTGTAAAGCACTTATGCAGTACAAAAACAGTAATAAAATGAAAACAATTAAAATCCCAAACTTAATTTTAGAAAACAGTCAAATGTATCCAAAATGACATGGAGCACGTGGTGTCACTGTACGCTGATGATGCGTTGATTTACTTGAATCAGCCGACGCAGTCATTGCCAACCCTGAAGGCAGCACTGTCGCAGTTTGCGGCTGCTTCCGGGCTTGCAATGAATAAAACAAAATCACAGCTTTACGCTAATGGAGAGCAGATTGACTGGGGGGGGGTCCAACGCCCAGAGATGGGACTCCCATGGGTAGACGACACGCTTCGCTATCTGGCGATATGGATTGGACAGAACGCAGAAATCTTCTTCCAGCACAACATGGGGAGGATAATCCGGGGTCTGCAGGGGAGTATCGCCTTCTGGAACACTCATTGATGGGGAAGATCGCCTTAATAAAAATGGTGGTCCTCCCGCACTGTCTGTACACAATGCAAGGGTCTTTTTATGAACTGCCGCTCCGGGTCTTTAGGGAATTGGATTCCCTGCTGGTCCGCATACTGTGGAATGGGAAGCGGTGTAGGGTGAGTCTAGAGGTTCTGAAGCGTAGGTGGGGCACAGGGGGTTTAGAAGTCCCGGATCTGGAACTTTATTATTTTGCGTCACAACTGCAACATGCTATCGCATGGCTAGATACTGACCCCTCTTGGAAGAGGTCCTTACTGGCAGGTAGATATGGGAGCGCTGCTATGGCAGGTAGGGGAGCGACGAGACCACGGCCCACCACTGGTGCGGCTGGTGGCCACGATATGGAATCGAGTGGTACGGCGCCTAATTCGAGACAGGCCGTTCGCCCCTGAAATGGATCTCTGGCTGATGCCACCCTTTGCCCAGAGAGAACAGGTCATGACAACATACAAGTGGAAGGAGGGGGGCAGCCTGATGCTGGACGACCTTTATCCGGACGATAAATGTATCTCTTTTCAGGAGGCGGTGACCTCCTTCGAGCTGAGTCCGGGGCAATTTCTCCAATACGCCAAAACAGCGGCGACAGCACGCCAACTATGGCCCTTGTTTCCGGAGGCTCCGGTGCACACCCGCACCCTGGTTACCATGATAGTGATGGCAGGGGGACGTAAGTTTGTGACTCACCTCTACAGGGCTTTGAGGGAAGATAAAAAGTTAGGTCCCCTGACGATAGAACATAAATGGCAGCAGGTGTGTCCGCAGGAGATTACCCCACGAGAGTGGGAAAAAAATACACAAGAGTGCGCGGAAGGTGTCAGTGAGTAACCGCTTCAAGCAAATTCAATATAATATTATACATATGACTTATCGCTCACCCAAGCGGCTCCAGGCCATTGAGAACACCAGAGACTCACACTGCCCGAGATGTCGCAGTGCACAGGCGGATTTTATACATATGGTGTGGGCGTGCCCTGTACTCCAGTCGTACTGGGTGTCGGTCCTGGAGGATCTGACAAGGGTGACGGGTGGATAATAGACCTGGACCCGCATGCTTGTCTCCTGGGCTTGATCCCTCGGGATCCCAAGCGGAAAGTAAGCAGGCGATTTCTGATGTTGGGCCTAGTTATAGCCCGGCGACGCATTGCAATCCATTGGTTGTCCCAACAGGGCCCGGCACTGATGAAATGGAGGGCGGATCTGCGGGAGTGGGCACTAGCGGAGGAGGGTCACAATCGGAACATCAGGAGAGATGGCAAACTACCTAAGGACCTACTGGCTTGGGGGGCAATGCTTCAGGAGATGGCGGGACAGGACTCCCAGTCAACATAGGACTGTTCCGAGTCAACGCCCTCTGGGCAGGGGGAGGCTCCAGAACAGGAAGGAGAGACACACGACCACCCAACATAGGGATTAGGTGACTTAGGCCTCATTTTTATGGACCCGGCAGCAGGGGAGGGGGTGGGGGAGGTGTGGGGGGGGATGGGTGGGTGAGGGGGGGTGAGTTTTCTTACAGTTGTGTTATGTTTAAGCGACAATGAAATTGCAAAGATGATAGACAAAGGAATCTCCACCATCATAATCATCGCTATACGGCTTATCTTGCATTGTTGCTGATTTACGGACAACCTCAGCAGGGGCTGTTAAGCTGTATGTTTGTACCTTGCTTGTTTTAATGTGCTGGAGATATAAACCATAAAGAAATATTTTTTTTTTAAATGTTTAAAGTAATAAAAAAAAATTAAAGAAGTCATTAAAAAAAGTTATTAAAAAAATGTATCTAAAACGACAAAAATCCAACAAGGAGAAGGGAAATTATGAATTTTTAAAGTTTTACGAAAGAATAGCGACAGGAAGCAGAAAGTGCAAATGATAGTCAATGGTAGACCTGGACTGAGGTGCAATTGAAGCTGACCCCGACTGAGCGCGTGTTGGCTACACCAACCAGGTTTGCCCTGGTCAAATATTTTACCTCTTCTGACTTAGTCCTTAAAGTCCAAAGCCTTAACAGGCGTATACTTCTAAAGCTGTCCCCCCACCTCCCAGGACCTCAGGGGAGGCACTTAGAGACTCACAGGATGTCGGAAAGAGGTCAACAGCAGGATCCAGTCCAGGTTCAGATGCCATTGGTTAACTGGGTAGTTCCATGAAAGATTTCTTGTAGCTTGCTGTGTCCCTGTAGGTTAAACTGGACGTCTACCGTATGACCCTTATAGACCAGGTCTTTGTTCTGGGTAAAAGAGGGAAGTAAGCCTAGTCCTTCGGGGTTCCTTTAAGGTCAAAGACAACAGGTCCAGTCCTCTTCTGTTCTTCCCCAGGTCCAAAAAGTGTTTTCAAGTGGGAGAATGGAGATACCACATTTATGCCTGGCATAAGGTATCGGTAGGAATGACTCCCGGCAATGCCCCAACCAGTAAAAGTTCATGTGGCCAACCTTACACATTTTGGGCATTTTCTAGTTGGTGAAAGTCTTTGGCCACACTAAACATGGGCAATGACGGTTGGGGGGTGGGGCAATGCACTCTATTAATCCTTGTGTGACATCTAACACTAAAATCCAGTTTGAAGCAGCCACTCAACCAACAATAAACCCAGAGACAGAAGTCAACATTTGTCTGGGCATCCTGTGGTTACTTTCAAGTGCACTCCCAGTGTTGTATGTAAACCCAGCAGATCTGTCATGCAGAATTTGACAATGTAATGTCAAAAAAGATGCTCACATCCCCCATCCTTCTGCTGGGGCTCAAACAAGCCTTACCTGCAATTCAGGTCAACCTGTCGATCACAGTGACTTTATAGTGCCAATGCCAATCTGGTTTCCGCCCGGGCCATAGTACAGAGTCTGTGTTAACTCACACTGTCGATGATGCGCTAAGAATGTTGGATCAAATGAATCTTGCCTACTGATCCTTTTCGACCTTTCGTCAGCTTTCGATACTGTCACACAAGATAACCTAATTGACCTCCTGGAACACAGGGTGAGGCTGTCTGGGCCTGTACTAAACTAGTTCTCCTCATTCCTTCATAACAGATCCCAGAGCTTCAAGGTGAGCCAATCCCCGTCTCATCCTGCATAGGTCAGGTCACTCTGGGTGTTCCTCAGGGTTCAGCGCTTTCACCCACGCTCTTCAACCTGTTCATGGAGCCTCTGACAGAAATTCTGAAATCATCCAACATTCACTATCACATGTATGTGGATGATACCCAACTATACATGAAGCGCCTCCACCGAGTACATCCACTACCTCAACTCAGTCTTACTAGAAACAAAGCTAGCGAACACATAACCACTTGAAGCTTAATGCTTTCAAAAAGGAATTCCTCTTAATCGCACCACACAAGCAATCTTCGGTCATGGAACAATGGTTGAATCACCTTACTGCTCTTAACTGTAGACCTCTCCTTGTTGATTTGGCAACCTCTCTGGGTATTATATTAGACCAAAGTTTGAATATGCAGAAGCACATCAGTTCCCTCAGCAAAGGAGCAAGCTTCCAACTCAACATCCTAAGGAAACTCAAACCGTATCTACCTGCTCATGACCTAAAGGCTGCAGTGCAAGCATTAGTTATCTCAAAGCTGGACTATGGCAGCTCAATCCTCTGTGGCCTACCCAGATTGAAGACGGCTCTTCTTAGGGTTGCCCTCAACTCTTCCTCTAGGCTCATAACCCTGCTCTAAAAAATACAACCACATCTCTCCGGACCTGCTGTCCCTGAACTGGCTTCCAGATGAAGCGCGGATACAGTTAAAAATTGCATGCATGGCACACAAAGCCATCCACTTCAATACCCCGCTGTACCTCGCTCAGAAACTGGAGCTCTCATGTGGTCTGAGAGCCTCCAAAATTGCAAGCATCCTATTGCTTCAAACCACAAAAATTCAAGAAAAGAAAAACCTACAATCGCGCCTTCTCTAGTTTGGCTCAGAGGATTTGGAGCTCCCTTTCCCCGAAGTCAGGGTGAACCCTTCCACTGTCCTCTTCAAAAACGAGGTGAAAGGGCTCCTGATGAAGAAATTTCTGCCTCAGACTGGTTATTCCTTTCGATAATGAGTTCACAGTCGCGGATTTGTGGCCCAGCTACCAGGGTCACAAGAATGCAGGGCTTTATAAGACTGAATTTTTCGCTTTGTTGGTTCTGTTTTTATTGCTTGTACCCTTCTCGATGTATAAACTGTAAAGCGCTCTGATACCCTCGGTGGTCATGTTCGCGCTATAGAAAACTTTATAAATAAATATAGTGTACTTGCAGGGAGGAATTTAACATCTTATGCACACCTATTCAAATGTTAGTCACTGGCATGAGAGACATAGGAGAGCAAATGCAAACAGTCTCCAGGAAATTCAGGCACAGATAACGTAACTTTTTAAAAGTTACTTTTCCCTAATATTTAAAACAAATACGACTTTACTTCTCAGTTGCAGTTTTAATAACTATTAAAAATAGTGGGGGGGGGTTTCTAGATAGTCCCAATACCAAAATACAGAGATATTATTTTCATTTGTACTCTGGTTTTCTACATAGAACAGGTAGGACTGCCACAGTTAAAAATAGCTTTTCGGAAATAGTCACTGTAAGGACAAGCTAACATTCAATTTCTACATATCCTACTTTTAAATATCAGGCACCCTGCTTTTGGGCTACAAGGCCTACATAGGAGTGACTTAACGATATTTAAATGGGAGGTGTTGAACCATTAAGAGGGTTTATTTAGACAGGATGATGTGCAGTGTTTATACTGCCACATCCAGGCTACAATGGTAGGCCTGAAGTCATATCTGCACTACCACTGCAGGAGATGGAGCGAGAGGTGTTGCAGCCCGGGAGTAGCATTTAACTTTCAGGCCCTGTGTACACGTTGCATGATATATCAGGGACTTATAGGCCAGTTAAATACACCAATTAGGCGTATGCCAATTCGACCACGTGTAAATGGGAAGCACAGGTACTTTGCTACTGGTTAGCAGGGGTAAATTACACAAAGTTCTAAAACGAGCATAAAAATAGGATCCAACAAAAGATGAGAAATTCGAGGTGGCTACACAAATAAGCATTGAAAATGCAATAGGTCTCGCCCTCGTTTAAGTTAAAGCAATTCTGTTTGTAATTAGGTGGCTTTTTAGCTTTGCTTTTATTAGTGTTTTTTAAACTTTCATGTACATAACATGCATATGTATGCATATATGTATAAATATATGTATGCATGCATTTATATTTGCCCTTATATAGATATGCAGATATATATATATATATATATATATATATATATACATATATATATATATATATATATATATATACATACATATTACCTACTGGCGGTCGCCAGTAGGTATATATAGTTAGGATTTTTTCTCTATGGGATTTTTGAAAATTCTATGTCTAATAACTTTGCCGTTTGTGGACGGAATTGGCTGAAATTTTCAGGAAAATGGCACATTTTGTTTCTGAGCAGCCTTTGAAAATTTGGGGGGGGTTCGTCAAGGGGGGGCCGAGAAAAAAGGGGGGTCCCAAAACGCGTTTTTCCCATGTTAATTTCCATAGGGCGGTTGGCCTCACTTTTAGCCCGAACGGCTGAATGGATTTGCACGAAACTTGGCAAAATTGTAGGGACTGGTAGCCCGATGTGCCTTTTGTAGGTCTCAATATATGTGCTCCAGTGGATTTTGAGAAATTAACGTTTAAAAAAAGATATATATCTGTAAGCGCGGACCGGGCAGCGGCCTAGGACGCGTACTTTTCGCGCAACGGAGCTTTGTGAAGCGAAGCTGATTGGTTCTCCGGCGTTTGTCAACATTCCAAACAGTCCGTAGTGGCCGCAAACAGTCCGTAGTGGCCGCCATCTTGTCTCTCGGTAGGATCGAGAGACAAGAGGAGGCCAAAGCGAAGGGGCAAATGACCATAAGGGGGAATAGTAGATCCTCGCTGACCCCCTAGGTTTGATGTGGAGGTTTTAAAAGGGCCCCGCGGGGCAAAAAAAAAAAATTATAATAATAATCTTACGGCTGAATGGATTTGCACGAAACTTGGCAAAATTGTAGGGACTGGTAGCCCGATGTGCCTTTGCTAGGTCTCAATATATGTGCTTCAGTGGATTTTGAGAAATTAACGTTCAAAAAAAGATATATATCTGTAACAGCGCACCGCTTCGCGTACTTTTCGCGTTACGGAGCTTTGCGAAGCGAAGCTGATTGGCTCTCCGGTGTCTGTAAACATTCCAAACAGTCCGTAGCGGCCGCCATCTTGTCTCTCGGTAGGATCGAGAGACAAGAGGAGGCCAAAGCGAAGGGGCAAATGACCATAAGGGGGCATAGTAGATCCTCGCTGATCCCCTAGGTTTGATGTGGAGGTTTTAAAAGGGCCCCGCGGGGCAAAAAAAATAAATAATAATAATAATCGAACGGCTGAATGGATTTGCACGAAACTTGGTAAAATATTAGGGACTGGTAGCCCGATGTGCCTTTGCTAGGTCTCAATATATGTGCTTCAGTGCATTTTGAGAAATTAACGTTCAAAAACAAGATATATATCTGTAACAGCGCTCCGCTTCGCGGAGATAAAATTATATCTGTATTACCTAGCTGTTGCTAACACCAGTTAGCGACGGCTAGTAGGAGATAGCGACCATCTTGGGCCCCACTTTGCATGTGAGTGATATTTATCACTAATGACATGCAAAGTGGGCATGCCAAGATGTTAGCGACTGGAAACAGTCGCTAACATCGCTATCTCCTATTATCAACTTTTGGAAATATTCGAGATAAGCGCGAATATCTCCAAAAAGTAACAGCTGCCCTGAGCAGTTCTTAGCCATGTTATCCTATGGGAGGTGGATAACATGGCTAAGAGGATTAGCTCGGTAATGCATGAATATCGCTGAGTTTTCAGCGATATTAATGCATTGCGGTCGGTTTTTATCGTATTTGCGATAAACTTTGATAATAGCAAGGTTTATCTGCGATAATTTCTGACGGTAAAAAAATCTTTGCAATGCATCGTTAGGGATAAATATCGCTTAACTTTGGTAATATGCCCCAACGTCTGTTAACGTTCGATTCGAAGGAAATCAGGAAGTGTTGAAAAACATTGTCTGCGCCATCTTGTCTTTTTTCAAATGCCACACTTTTGTCGTGCACGGCAGCCATTTTAGATGCCTTGACCAGACCCACTCTGTGCACGCTGTCGATCCTTAGCATGGCTCCCCACCCTCGCAAGCATCTCCCCCAGGCAGTGGTCACCCCCGCTCTCTGTCTTATGCATGGGTAATAAACCTCCCCCCATCTGCGCTGCTCTTTCCTGAGAATCACACCCTGTGCCCGCCCGACACCTCCCTTTCGCCCTATTCACTACTGCACCCTCTGACACTCCTTTTCCTCTGTGTCCGATTGTCCAGGCTGGTCCTAGGGTATCAGCTAGCCCTGCAGATGTAGTTTATGGCCACAGCTGTAAAGATTCACCCCTTTTCAAAGGAGTTATAGTAGATCAAGGCCCACACTCGATGAGATCCGTCACAGCAGAAGCGTTGCTATTATCTGAAAACCATCCTGTATTGTGATTGGGGAGGGGACCGAGCGTGAAGCGGAAGATTCCAGGGATGACTCTTTGTACATCAAAGTTTTTACAATTATGTGTCACATTAAAAATATATAGCACTCCGACAAAGTAGTAAGATTATAAAACTTTAATAATTTATAAATATATACAAGAAAACAAAAATAGTAATAACATATAAACATTTTTAGGGAAAAACAACGAAGTAGCGGTCGGCTGTGCGAATAGTCCCAACGCAGCACAACGTCCAGATTTCCGGCGTGGGGCGGGTCATCAGTAGCAAACTGTTGTGCGAATAGTTCCAAGGCAGCAGAACGCGCTGAAATCTAGATGACACGAAAGTGATGTCTAGTAAGTTGCCACCCAGCAAATAACGGCGTGGGGTGTCGCGGGGGGTGGGTCTTCAGTAGCAAACTGTTGTGCGAATAGTTCCAAGGCAGCAGAACGATGGCACCAAGGTGATGTCCAGTAAGTTGCCGCACTGGTTTTGGTATCCTACAATGCTGCTCCGAATAACGGCGTGGGGCGCCCCGGGGGAGGCGGCGTGAACGGGCCTCTCCAGGTGGAGTGTCATCTGTTGTAGTGGGGCGCCCCTTTACCGTTTCAGTTGCCATTCCGTCCGTTTTTGGTCCACTGTGTCAAAAGCCGCAATTCAGCTGAGTTGCGCCCACTCTTGCGGTGCAGCGATAGGCGGCTGTCACAGGACTCTCAAAATGGCGGCAGGCTCTTTCCTTTTTGGGCCTGGTCCACTGAAATGGCCCTGGGACACCTTGGAAATCGGACGCTTGTCTGCTAGGTCTTGGACCCCATTCTCGAAAGCGTCCCCTCCGCCTTGAGAATTCATCAAAAGTTTTGGGGGCCCCGACTCCAGCAGGCTTCTGGTGGGGAGCGGCTGCCATGATTGCTCGCGGAATGACTACGACGGAGCTACGAGATGGTGGTGCTCTCATGCTGACGCCAGCTTCAGTCTGAAACATCCAGAAACAAGGTGGGGCTTTCATCGTTTGGAAAAAAAAAAAGTTTTCATCCAATGAAAAGTGTTGTTTTTAGGTCATATGATCAAGCCTTCCATCATTAGGAAACCAAAAGTAAAATGAACCAATGAAAAGTTTTATAAACAAGTCACATGACCTGTTATGCGGCATAGGGTATAAAATGCGGAGAAAATACGTTGGCACGTGAGGCGGCGTCAGTAGCGGACCGATGTGCGAATAGGCCGAAGGCAACACAGCGCGCCAAGATCCGGATGGCACCGAGGTGATGTCCAGCAAGTTGCAGCACTGGTGTGGCCATCCTACAATGTTGAAAGTCGGCGTGGGGCGCCCCGTTGGCCTGTGAGTTTGCGTCAGTAGCGGACCGATGTGCGAATAGGCCGAAGGCAGCACAACGCGCCAAGATCCGGATGGCACCGAGGTGGTGTCTAGTAAGTTGCCGCACTGGTGTGGCCATCCTACAATGCTGAAAGTCGGCGTGGGGCGCCCTGTTGGCCTGTGAGATGGTGTCAGTAGCGGACTGATGTGCGAATGGGGCCAAAGGCAGCGCAACAATATTTTCTGACTGACACCACAAGGCGCTGAGATGCCAAGATCCGGATGGCACCGAGGTGATGTCTAAGTTGCGGACTGATGTGCGAATGGGGCCAAAGGTAGCGTAACAATATTTTCTGTATGGAAGATACCACTAGGCGTTGAGATGCCAAGATTCGGATGGCACCGAGGTGATGTCTAGCAAGTTGCTGCACTGGTGTGGTCATCCTACAATGCTGAAACTCGGCGTGGGTCGCCCCATTAGCCTGTGAGATGGCGTCAGTAGCGGACCGATGTGCGAATAGGCCGAAGGCAGCACAACGCGCCAAGATCCGGATGTCACAGTGGTGGTTTCATAGTTGAGAGGCACTTCATCTGCAGTGGGGCGCCGAGATCCGGATGGCACCGAGGTGATGTCTAGCAAGTTGCTGTACTGGTGTGGTCATCCTACAATGCTGAAAGTCGGCGTGGGGCGCCCCATTAGCCTGTGAGATGGCGTCAGTAGCGGACTGATGTGCGAATGGGGCCAAAGGCAGCACAACGCGCCAAGATCCGGATGGCACCGAGGTGGTGTCCAGCAACTTGCCGCACTGGTGTGGCCATCCTACAATGCTGCGCCGAAAGTCGGCGTGGGGCGCCCCGTTGGCCTGTGAGTTCGCGTCAGTCAGTGGGGGCTGTTTGAGGATCTGACTGCATTGGAAAGCAATGTGATGCTGTGCGTCGCCCCCAAGATGGAGGTTCCTCGGCTGCAGTGGGGCGCCCCTTGGTGTTTCACTCGCTATGCAGCTGAGTTGCGTGCGCACTTGTGGCGAATAGGCCGAAGGCAGCACAACGCGCCGAGATCTGGATGGCACCGAGGTGGTGTCCAGCAATTTGCCGCACTGGTGTGGCCATCCTACAATGCTGCGCCGAAAGTCGGCGTGGGGTGCCCCGTTGGCCTGTGAGGTGGCGTCAGTAGCGGACCGATGTGTGAATAGGCCGGAACCAGCACAAGGCGCCAAGATCCGGATGGCACCGAGGTGGTGTCATAGTTGAGAGTTCTGAGCAGTTCTGAGCAGTTCTGAGCAGCGCTTGTAACACTGTCTGAAGCTTATTTGCACCTGCTGCAGCTTCACTATTGCCCTGGTGTGGCCTAAGATCGCCCATGACATAGGCGGCCACCTCCCGGGGTCCGGCGGAACTTTTTTCCTTTTCCTTTGTGCATCTTGTCCCACAATCCGTTTGACCTGAAGACACGACCAGGTCCCTGAATGTGTGCAGGGGGACGCTATTGATTGAATCAAAATGGCGGCTTCACACAAAGCTGACTCAAGCGTTGCTGCTGAAGCTATACAGAGAAAAACTGGTTTTCAGTTTGTACATTCTTCAGGATTTTTCCATCCAAGGCTGGTTGAGAGTTTGTATAACAATGGCTTCAGATTTTCAACATACTACTCTTCAACATTCTTCCTAAATGTAACAATGTGAGACTCACTAGGAGAACGGTGTAGTGAGGGCCACAAACGGCTGTTTGTCTTTCCTTTCAAAATGCTGCCAACAATATTTTCGGAATGGAAGACAACACAAGGCGCTGAGATTCGGTTGGCACCGAGGTGGTGTCCAGCAAGTTGCCGCACTGGTGTGGCCATCCTACAATGCTGCGCCGAAAGTCGGCGTGGGGTGCCCGAAGGGGGGGGGGAGGCGGCGCAAACGAGCCTCTCCCGCTTCTCCATGTGGAGGCAGTTCATCTGCAGTGGGGCGCCGAGATCCGGATGGCACCGAGGTGGTGTCTAGCAAGTTGCCGCACTGGTGTGGCCATCCTACAATGCTGCGCCGAAAGACGGCGTGGGGTGCCCGAAGGAAGTGTCCTTATCCAGGGCATTATCGCTGTATCATGTCCTCCACTAAAATGGCCCTGGAACACCTTAGAACTCGGACGCTCGATTTTTTTTTCCTTTCCTGTACATGCAAAAAAAGGTAAATGCCCGGTACGTTACACGCTTCATCTGCCACGATGAACTCTCCAGAGGAACCGAAAAAAAATATAGTTGTGGTAACTATACCATGCATCGTCATATGGAGAGGTGGCACCAATTAATTATAGTGCTGCATAAAAGAGAGATTTGGAGGAGAACCCCTGACCTGCTAGTACATTCATCAAAGAAGTGGCACTGAGAGCTTCAGAGGCAAGGGAAACGGTCCCAAATATTTAGAAGAACTTTGGAAAGATTAAAATGACATGTTTAGATTGTGGCAAATTAATTTCATGTGGACAGATGAGTGTTACTCTAATAAATACAGCATATGAACATCATCATAGTCGATGGTTGGTAGAGACATTTTGACTATATCCTGGACCTGCCCGTCCTCGCCCAAAATGGCGCCGGAATAAATGGGACTCATAACTCCTTGTTGTGTACTGGTTGCAGAACCTTGAAATCACGAGATACGTATGCAGTTTTGAAGCACATGGCGGGCGGGGACGAGAATTGATTGAATATTTCGACATCCCTATTGATATTAAGTTCTGATGTGTTATTGATTACTGTACTGTTGAAAGTTCGAATTAACGTCACCCATGGTACTTGCCCGCAAATGTATATCTAGATAATTTTATTGTAACTGGCCCTGTCGTATTTTAATTATAAAATGTACGTCCACCGATTCCGTAACTGTTAGACACCTTAGTTCTTGCAACCTAATGGCCCGCCCGTTACGTTCCTCTACAGTGTAAATGTCTACTCATCACATACGATTACAGTTTGCTCCGTGGCCGGCCCACGTGGTTATAGGCTCGTATTTGTATAATGAAATTTTCACAATAAAGGTTTTTAAAAGAAAACATGGTAGTAGTATATACATTGGTAAAGTTTGTAATAATAGTCACTGTTTTAGAATCATTAAAAGGCAAGTGAAATAAAGCAGACCAATTACATGAAGGGTAAAAGGTATAATACGAAGGAACGCAGTAAAGATAAATGGTCAAGGGCTGTTGTGTTTTCTATTCCTGCAACATAAAGTGATCGATAAGAATCTCATATTCAGGCGTATCGGCGACTAAGACAGCAGGTCGACCCTCTTTTGCTCAACGGCTCCATCATGGGACGAAGAAACGCTCTTTTTCTCGAAAAAAGAATATATTTTACTTGCAGGACAGTTGTAAAATTTCCGGGAAAGTACATTAGCCTGGAACATTATAACATATATTTAAGAAAAAATAATGTTCGGAAGTAATGAAAAGCGTAATTTTTAGGTCATATGACCAAGCCTTTCATCATTACAAAAAGAAAAGTAAAATGAACCAATGAAAAGTTTTATTAACAAGTCACATGACTTGTTATGCTTACGTTACGCGCTGCGCGCCCCGGATGACTTCCGGATGCGCTAACGCGGCGCGTCATATGACGCATTACGCGACAACGCAGGTCCAGAATATAGTCAAAATGTCTCCACCAACCAGCGGTCGGAACACAACCCCTTTCAGCAGGCTAAATAGTTCTGTTAAATGAGAACAGAAGGGACAGGCAACAAGAACCATCAGTGAAAGAGGGGAGGGCTAGTTCTTCTCTACCGGGTTACATTGGGGCGCTACCGGAACTGATCGAATTGGTAGTCTACAGTGTTTCTGGATGTTTCAGACTGAAGCTGGGGTTAGCATGAGAGCAGCATCATTTCGTAGCTCCGTCGTGGCCATTCCGCAACCAATCATGGCAGCCGCTCTTTATCGTTATTTTGGGCGGGGTGGGTGGCGGAGCCGAGCTGTTTTGCAGCCATCATTGTGTGGAGTTCAGTTCATCTCACTAGTTTTGTATTTGTCATGAGGGGTTGTTCCTAATGTTTCTATTTTAGCGAGGTCAAAAAGAGATCCCATTAGTGGCCTACTGATTTTGCTCGATTCCTTTTCTTTTTTTTTTACACGATTTTTCGTTATCTGCAAAGACTAAACAGAGTATTGCGACTCTGTGTTTGTTTGTAAATAGAGAATGAACCAAAGAGAACTAATTCTAAAACAGTAAATACTTGGATAACAATCAATCAAATGGAGAGAGAAGCAGGCACGACGGATTACAACGGGGGCAAAGGCCTGCGTTAACTACCTTTCACTATCTGCAAAGAGAGAGTACTCCTAATAGAAATGAGGGGGGGGGGCACCATTCAAAGCAGATCAGTGTGCATAAACACGAAAATGTTTTCACTTACCACGTACTTGACATTCGACAGCTTATGATATTTGCTATTAAAAAACCATTGAAATTCACTGAAAAAACCATAGGTTATAGACCATATATAGTTAGGAATTAGCATTTAAAAAACCTTATTTTACTCACACAAAACCATTGAAATTCCATATATAGTTAGTTGCACTAACTATATATTGCGCACCCGCAATCCACTGCTGATCATGTCACATATTACATCATTCATGACATGGTCAGTGACATCACTGATGACATCACTGATGACATCTCAAATGACATCACTGATGACATCTCACTTGACATCAATGATCACATCACTGATGATATCATTCATGTGATAATACAATGCATCTCCTCACACTCTAATATAACCTCCGTTACACCCAGTGTTAAATACAGAGTATAATTTTTGAAACCATTGACACACCAATACTAGTTACTACATACGCACTCACTGATTCCTATGTCTACACACACATTCACTCATACAATCATTCATACATACAATCACTCATCTTGACAACACTATCATATGCACTCATACACCTATACAGACACTCACACTCTGCCACTCATCCATGGAGTTACTCACACACCTAGTCAGTCCTGAAAAGAATCAATCACACTTCCATTTTCTCATCTATACAGTTAAACACAGAACACCTTACATTTTTTAAACATATACTAACACATACTTACTCTCTTATAGAATCACTGATACAAGTACACATTGATCTGCACAGAGTCACACACCTCCCAGCCAGCCATACACACACTCAGTCTCCCATACAAATACTTGTGCAACCAATCAATAACCCATATAGCTACTTATATAGCTACTGATCAACACATGAAGCAGCTTGCACAACAACAGACATACTGATGCACACTTTCAGACAGTTTAGTCACTAACCCGTGCATTCAGTAAGACGCATTTAATCACTCACTCATACAGTCAATCACGCACCTACTAAAACCTTCATTCAGACACTTATACATCCACTCATTCTTCAATATGTAAAACATATTTAAACTTTACAGAAACACATAATCACTGGATGTTGTCATCAGTGATGTCATCAGTGATGTCACTGACCATGTCATGAATGATGTAATATGTGACATGATCAGCAGTGGATTGCGGGTGCGCAATATATAGTTAGTGCAACTAACTATATATGGAATTTCAATGGTTTTGTGTGAGTAAAATAAGGTTTTTTAAATGCTAATTCCTAACTATATATGGTCTATAACCTATGGTTTTTTCAGTGAATATATATATACACACATGTGTGTGTGTGTGTATATATACACATACATATATATAAATGCTTATGCATATATATATATATATGTGTGTGTGTGTGTGTGTGTGTGTGTGTGTGTGTGCGCGCCTAGAGAGAGGTAGAGAGGTAGAGTAGGGGAGAGAGGTAGAGAGGTAGAGTAGGGTGTAGAGTGTAGGGTGTATACTAGGGAGTAGAGTGTGGGGTGTAGAGTGTGTAGTAGGGAGTAGAGTGGAAAGTGGAGAGTGTGTAGGAGGGAGTAGAGTGTAGAGTGTGTAGGAGGGAGTAGAGTGTAGGGTGTAGCGTGTGAAGTAGGGAGTAGAGTGTTGAGTATGTAGTAGAGAGTAGAGTGTATAGTAGGGAGTAGAGTGTAGTAGGGAGTAGTAGAGTGTAGAGTGTCTAGTAGGGAGTAGAGTATGTAGTAGGGAGTAGAGTGTAGAGTGTGTAGTAGGGAGTAGAGTTTGTAGTAGGGAGTAGAGTGTGTAGTAGGGTGTAGAGTGTGTAGTAGGGAGTAGAGTGTGTAGTAGGGAGTAGAGTGTGTAGTAGGGAGAAGAGTGTGTAGTAGGGAGAAGAGTGTGTAGTAGGGAGTAGAGTGTGTAGTAGGGAGTAGAGTGTGTAGTAGGGAGTAGAGTGTAGTGTGTGTAGTAGGGAGTAGAATGTGTAGTAGGGAATAGAATGTAGTCGGGAGTAGAGTGTGTGGAATTTTATTTATTTTATTTAATGCGATTTTCTATAGCACAAACATTACCCAAAGGTGTCAGAGCGTTTTACAAAAGAACCAGTTGTGATACATAAAGACTTAGGATTACATGACTTACATAAAAGATACAAACAGGAAAAAAAATTGCAAATGTACACGTTGTAAAGTCACTCACGGAAGAGATACAAATGGATAAACTCTAAGAATCACATAGGAATGGTAGTGAGTACAAAGGTCTACTACATATACTAGTGGTTAGAGTTATCTCTCTATATATACATATATATACAAATAGTAGATTTTCTCAGGATTCCATTTTACGCGATTCGGCTTGGACAAGTATATATCACAGATTTACAGAGTGAAAGAGAAATAACAAATAAAATAAATAAATAAATAAATAAAAATAAAAAGGGGTAGAGAGCGGTATGTGGGGGAGAAGAGTTGGAGGCTGAGAATGGTGAGAGGAGAGAGGGG
This sequence comes from Lissotriton helveticus, assembly GCF_964261635.1. Classification (NCBI taxonomy): domain Eukaryota; kingdom Metazoa; phylum Chordata; class Amphibia; order Caudata; family Salamandridae; genus Lissotriton; species Lissotriton helveticus. The sequence continues at coordinate 978,158,473 of NC_136057.1, read as the reverse complement.
GAAAATAGGGGGAGATAGAGATAAGGTAGTCCAGCGTAAGTGAAATGTCCGAAGGTCAGCAGGATGGAATCCAAGGGACCAAAGGAAATGACAAGATTCAACAAAATGGCGGACCCGGGTCATGGGCATCGATGGAAACCATCTCAACATGGCAAGATGCACCCAAGGCAAGAGCAACAACAGGAGAGGGTCCCAAAATGGCGGGGCGCACACGAGTTCCAGTCCAAAAGTCACGAGGGCCAAGTCTAAAGAAAACCAGGGAGCCAACCCAACAGAGGAAGAACAAGAGGGGAAAAGGAGCCAGACAGTCAAAAGGGGTGGATATTGCCGATATCACGGCTGATCAGACCGTTGGAAGTATCGGCGGCCCCAGCGGCAGACGCTCCAGATCGTCCGATTTTGGCATTTGGCCCTTACAGATCATTTAGTAGGGCTTGGACGGCCGCGTTACGATGTTGTGCGTGGGGTTTCCGCGGAGCTGAAGCTCCGCACAGCCATGTTGGAATTGGAGTGTGTAGTAGGGGGTAGTGTGTGTAGTATGGGGTAGAGTGTGTAGTATGGGGTAGAGTGTGTAGTAGGGGGTAGAGTGTGTAGTAGGGGGTAGAGTGTGTAGTAGGGAGTAGAGTGTGTAGTAGGGAGTAGAGTGTAGTGTGTGTAGTAGGGAGTAGAATGTGTAGTAGGGAATAGAATGTAGTCGGGAGTAGAGTGTGTGGAATTTTATTTATTTATTTTATTTAATGCGATTTTCTATAGCACAAACATTACCCAAAGGTGTCAGAGCGCTTTACAAAAGAACCAGTTGTGATACATAAAGACTTAGGATTACATGACTTACATAAAAGATACAAACAGGAAAAAAAATTGCAAATGTACACGTTGTAAAGTCACTCACGGAAGAGATACAAATGGATAAACTCTAAGAATCACATAGGAATGGTAGTGAGTACAAAGGTCTACTACATATACTAGTGGTTAGAGTTATCTCTCTATATATACATATATATACAAATAGTAGATTTTCTCAGGATTCCATTTTACGCGATTCGGCTTGGACAAGTATATATCACAGATTTACAGAGTGAAAGAGAAATAACAAATAAAAAATAAATAAATAAAAAATAAAAAGGGGTAGAGAGCGGTATGTGGGGGAGAAGAGTTGGAGGCTGAGAATGGTGAGAGGAGAGAGGGGGAAAATAGGGGGAGATAGAGATAAGGTAGTCCAGCGTAAGTGAAATGTCCGAAGGTCAGCAGGATGGAATCCAAGGGACCAAAGGAAATGACAAGATTCAACAAAATGGCGGACCCGGGTCATGGGCATCGATGGAAACCATCTCAACATGGCAAGATGCACCCAAGGCAAGAGCAACAACAGGAGAGGGTCCCAAAATGGCGGGGCGCACACGAGTTCCAGTCCAAAAGTCACGAGGGCCAAGTCTAAAGAAAACCAGGGAGCCAACCCAACAGAGGAAGAACAAGAGGGGAAAAGGAGCCAGACAGTCAAAAGGGGTGGATATTGCCGATATCACGGCTGATCAGACCGTTGGAAGTATCGGCGGCCCCAGCGGCAGACGCTCCAGATCGTCCGATTTTGGCATTTGGCCCTTACAGATCATTTAGTAGGGCTTGGACGGCCGCGTTACGATGTTGTGCGTGGGGTTTCCGCGGAGCTGAAGCTCCGCACAGCCATGTTGGAATTGGAGTGTGTAGTAGGGGGTAGTGTGTGTAGTATGGGGTAGAGTGTGTAGTAGGGGGTAGAGTGTGTAGTAGGGGGTAGAGTGTGTAGTAGGGGGTAGAGTGTGTAGTAGGGAGTAGAGTGTGTAGTAGGGAGTAGAGTGTAGTGTGTGTAGTAGGGAGTAGAATGTGTAGTAGGGAATAGAATGTAGTCGGGAGTAGAGTGTGTGGAATTTTATTTATTTATTTTATTTAATGCGATTTTCTATAGCACAAACATTACCCAAAGGTGTCAGAGCGCTTTACAAAAGAACCAGTTGTGATACATAAAGACTTAGGATTACATGACTTACATAAAAGATACAAACAGGAAAAAAAATTGCAAATGTACACGTTGTAAAGTCACTCACGGAAGAGATACAAATGGATAAACTCTAAGAATCACATAGGAATGGTAGTGAGTACAAAGGTCTACTACATATACTAGTGGTTAGAGTTATCTCTCTATATATACATATATATACAAATAGTAGATTTTCTCAGGATTCCATTTTACGCGATTCGGCTTGGACAAGTATATATCACAGATTTACAGAGTGAAAGAGAAATAACAAATAAAAAATAAATAAATAAATAAAAAAAAGGGGTAGAGAGCGGTATGTGGGGGAGAAGAGTTGGAGGCTGAGAATGGTGAGAGGAGAGAGGGGGAAAAGAGGGGGAGAAAGAGATAAGGTAGTCCAGCGTAAGTGAAATGTCCAAAGGTCAGCAGGATGGAATCCAAGGGACCAAAGGAAATGACAAGATTCAACAAAATGGCGGACCCGGGTCATGGGCATCGATGGAAACCATCTCAACATGGCAAGATGCACCCAGGGCAAGAGCAACAACAGGAGAGGGTCCCAAAATGGCAGGGCGCACACGAGCTCCAGTCCAAAAGTTACGAGGGCCAAGTCTAAAGAAAACCAGGGAGCCAACCCAACAGAGGAAGAACAAGAGGGGAAAAGGAGCCAGACAGTCAAAAGGGGTGGATATTGCCGATATCACGGCTGAGCAGCCGCTGGAAGTATCGGCGGCCCCAGCGGCAGACGCTCCAGATCGTCCGATTTTGGCATTTGGCCCTTACAGATAATTTAGTAGGGCTTGGACGGCCGCGTTACGATGTTGTGCGTGGGGTTTCCGCGGAGCTGAAGCTCCGCACAGCCATGTTGGAATTGGAGTGTGTAGTAGGGGGTAGTGTGTGTAGTATGGGGTAGAGTGTGTAGTAGGGGGTAGAGTGTGTAGTAGGGGGTAGAGTGTGTAGTAGGGGGTAGAGTGTGTAGTGGGGGTAGGGGGTAGAGTGTGTAGTGGGGTAGAGTTTAGAGTGTGTAGTAGGGAGTAGAGTTCAGAGTGTGTAGTAGGGAGTAGAGTGTAGGGAGTAGAGTGTGTAGTAGGGAGCAGGGAGTAGAGTGTGGAGCAGGGAGTAGAGTAGGGAGTAGAGTGTAGAGTGTGTAGTAGGGACTAGAGTGTGTAGTAGGGAGTAGAGTGTGTAGTAGGGAGTAGAGTGTGTAGTAGGGAGTAGAGTGTGTAGTGTGGAGTGTAGAGTGCGTAGTAGAGTGTAGAGTGCGTAGTAGAGTGTTGAGTGTGTAGTAGGGAGTAGAGTGTGTAGTAGGGAGTGGGGTGTGGAGTAGGGTGTGTAGTAGGGAGTAGAGAGAGTAGAGTGTGTAGTAGGGAGTAGAATGTGTAGTAGGAATAGAGTGTAGTAGGGAGTAGAGTGTGTAGTAGAGTGTAGAGTGTGTAGTAGGGAATAGAGTGTAGAGTGTGTAGTAGGGAGTAGAGTGTGTAGTAGGGAGACGAGTGTAGAGTGTGTAGTAGGGAGTAGAGTGTAGAGTGTGTAGTAGGGAGTAGAGTGTAGAGTGTGTAGCAAGGAGTAGAGTGTGTAGTAGGGAGAAGAATTTGGAGTGTGTAGTAGGGAGTAGAATGTGTAGTAGGGAGTAGAGTGCAGAGTGTGTAGTAGAGTGTAGAGTGTGTAGTAGGGATAAAGATAGTGTAGTAGGGAGTAGAGAGTGTAGAATGTGTAGTAGGGTGTAGAGTGTGTAGTAGAGTGTGTAGTAGGGGGTAGAGTGTGTAGTGGGGGTAGGGGGTAGAGTGTGTAGTGGGGTAGAGTTTAGAGTGTGTAGTAGGGAGTAGAGTTCAGAGTGTGTAGTAGGGAGTAGAGTGTAGGGAGTAGAGTGTGTAGTAGGGAGCAGGGAGTAGAGTGTGGAGCAGGGAGTAGAGTGTGGAGCAGGGAGTAGAGCAGGGAGTAGAGTGTAGAGTGTGTAGTAGGGACTAGAGTGTGTAGTAGGGAGTAGAGTGTGTAGTAGGGAGTAGAGTGTGTAGTAGAGAGTAGAGTGTGTAGTAGGGAGTAGAGTGTGTAGTGTGGAGTGTAGAGTGTGTAGTAGAGTGTAGAGTGTGTAGTAGGGAGTAGAGTGTGTAGTAGGGAGTGGGGTGTGGAGTAGGGTGTGTAGTAGGGAGTAGAGAGAGTAGAGTGTGTAGTAGGGAGTAGAATGTGTAGTAGGAATAGTGTAGTAGGGAGTAGAGTGTGTAGTAGAGTGTAGAGTGTGTAGTAGGGAATAGAGTGTAGAGTAGGGAGTAGAGTGTGTAATAGGGAGACGAGTGTAGAGTGTGTAGTAGGGAGTAGAGTGTAGAGTGTGTAGCAGGGAGTAGAGTGTAGGGAGTAAAGTGTGTAGTAGGGAGTAGAGTGTGTAGTAGGGAGAAGAATTTGGAGTGTGTAGTAGGGAGCAGAATGTGTAGTAGGGAGTAGAGTGCAGAGTGTGTAGTAGAGTGTAGAGTGTGTAGTAGGGATAAAGATAGTGTAGTAGGGAGTAGAGAGTGTAGAATGTGTAGTAGGGTGTAGAGTGTGTAGTAGAGTGTGTAGTAGGGAGTAGTGTGTGTAGTAGGGAGTAGAGTGTAGTAGGAAGTAGTAGGGAGTAGAGTGTGCAGTAGGGAGTACAGTGTGTAGTAGGAAATAGAGTAGTAGAAAGTAGTAGGGAGTAGAGTGTCGTGTAGAGTGTGTAGTAGGGAGAAGAGTGTGTAGTAGGGAGAAGAGTGTGTAGTAGGGGTAGAGTGTAGAGTGTGTAGTAGGGGTAGAGTGTACAGTTTGTAGTAGGGAGTAGAATGTGTAGTAGGGTGTAGAGTGTGTAGTAGGGAGTAGGGTGTAGAGTGTGTAGTAGGGAGTAGAGTGTGTAGTAGGGAATAGAGTGTCGTAGAGTGTAGAGTGTGTAGTAGGGAGTAGAGGGTGTAGTAGGGAGTAGAGGGTGTAGTAGGGAGTAAAGTGTGTAGTAGGGAGTAAAGTGTGTAGTAGGGAGTAAAGCGTGTGTAGTGGGGAGTAGAGTGTGTAGTCGGCAATAGAGTGTAGTAGAGTGTAGAGTGTGTAGTAGGGAATAGAGTGTAGTGGGGAGTAGTAGGGAGTAGAGTGTAGTGTGTATTAGGGAGTAGAGTATAGTGTGTGTAGTAGGGAATTGAGTGTGGTAGGGAGTAGAGTGTAGTGTGTATTAGTGAGTATAGTGTGTGTAGTAGGGAATTGAGTGTAGTAGGGAGTAGTAGGGAGTAGAGTGTAGAGTGTGTAGTAGAGTGTGTTGTAGGGAGTTGTGTGTAGTAGGGAGTAGAGAGTGTAGAGTTTGCAGTAGGGAGTAGAGTGTGTAGTAGGGAGCAGAGTGTGTAGTAGGGAATAGAGTGTAGTAGGGAGAGGAGTGTGTAGTAGGGAGTACAGTGTAGAGTGTGTACAGGACCCATAATGTCTATGCAAGCTTCACACCTACTCACTGAGCAAGTGCAATGTGCACAGGAGCATTGCATGTCACCCATCTCACATTGCATTGGGAGGAGCCACTCACACCCATGCATATATCCCTGGCTGAGGAGGTGTCTGATGCCAGCTGAAAGGGAATCATATACAGGATCTCAACCGATGCGGAGCGAACACTAGTGGGAGAGGAGACAGTGGCCTGACCCCGTGGGGACAAGGCGTGTGTAACTCATGCCACAGTAGAAGAGAAGGCGGGCCTAATGGAAGACACATGCTCCTATCATTTCTGCCAACTATGGTGCCAACCCCCAGCTCTAGAGGACGGCTCATAGCTTTGCAAAAGTGGTGAGCCGAGCACCGAGCTAGCGGGTGGTCTGTACTTGGGGGCGTGTGGTTAACAGAGAGGCAGGAGCAGAGATGGAGTTATAAAGGAATGGAATACAGAGCTCTCCGCATCTATTATGAATGACGCTTGGAGCTCCTGACCTTGAGCGCACGAGAGCGAAAGAAAAGGCTGTGGATGAAAGGAGCGCACGCGCAGCCAGGGGGCAGCACCTGGAGGTGTAACGGAGGGCCGGACTCGTGTGGCCAATTAGGGGCTGAAACACCAGGGACGCCACTTATGCACAAAGCGCATGTTTGGATTAGTGGCTTTTGCTTGAAGTATCCTCGATGAAGAGCGTGGAAGGAACTTGGTGAAGGCACTGACTCCACCCTTCAGGGATCGCAGGGGAAGGGCAGGCAGGAAGGGACGGGGCAATTAATATGGTAATTTGTGCACAGGGCCTTCTTCGTGTGTATTAGGACTCCAAAGTTACTGATTCTGCACTGTGTTTGGGAATGTATGCATGTACAGTCTGTTTTTTGTGGCATTACAGATGGACACATTCATTAAAAAAAATAAAAAATAGGCTCGAGGAAATCAAGTGGTTTGTCCAGAATCACAAGATGCACAAGCCTCTTCCCAAGGTCTGCAGGCTGCGAGGGCACAGGAGGACCCCTCTATGGTTTCTGCGATTTTTGCCTTACCTTATGCAATAGTTTTCTTTTTGGCAGATGTTTTTGTAAATTAGAAGTGCGGATAGGGAAATGCCTCTGAGTCCGGGCAAATAACAGAAAACATGCCTGACACGAAGAGTGCTGTAAAGATAACCCCGGGAGCAGGGCCATCGGAATCCAAGATGAAACAAGCTTTCCCCATGACGCCGAGTTTTCTCTTTGTCTGCCATCCCTCTTGGACGGCCTGCTTTCCTTCTGGCGTAAAAAGTTGTTATTATCTTTATGGGGCCATGTGTTCAGTCCCATTAAGATAACAAATCCTTTACGCCAGGAGGAAGTCATGTCAGTCCGTCCAAGTGGGACGGCAGAAATAGAGAAAACTGTACGTCACCAAGTGCTCTTTCCCAATGGCTGGCCACCGTTTAGCATAAACGGTGACGCCAGCCAATGGGAAAGAGGGGCGGGGCTTAAAGCCCGCTAGTGAAACCTCCTAATAACACTAAATCTCGCCAGCGAGACTGCGCATGTGCACAGCTCTAGGCTTTGACCTAAAAAGATCGATTTCCTACAAAAAGCAACTTATTTTCAATTATATTTCTAAATTCAATGCACAGAGTTCTCCAATAATTTGTGAGTTCAAAATGCTGTCACAATTGGAAAGAAACTAATCCTGCGTAAATGAAAGGAGGCAACTATGAAAACACCAATAGTCATATAAAGGAATCAACTAAACTAGCCAGCAGGGAAAGGATAATCTGTACAGCAAAAAAAAAACTTTACATTATTGATTGAGTATGTGAAAAATGGTTATCCTCCTTTGACAAATATCCACAGAAGGTCATTAATAGAGAGAACAAAATGGAAACTGAAAATAAGCAATATAAACAAACTTTTTTTATCAGAAGTTTGGCGACAGCGTTTACACTATATTCCACAGTTTATCTTTAACTTGTTGTATATCCTGTTAATTTGGGTTACTAAAACACTTAATCAAATCATATCTATATCTACAGAGCTATATACATATATATTCATCCATATCGTCAGATGCACCAATGGTAAACTGGCAAGCAAATTCAATACGTCTGATGTTAAGATAAACTATAGAGACAAAGAACATGTTTCGGATTTACAATGGTGCAATACTTGAGAACTGCTCGCAACTACTCTCAGGTTATTAAGGAGGAAACAATGGAATAATAGCACGTTGAGAACTCAATTTTAAATGTAAGCAATGTGAGATATTTGGTAGAGTATTCTTGTACAAGGTAACCAAGAGAGTGGTGTTAAACAGTTGATTTAAGCAAGTGGAGCGGTTGATAAGGGAGAAGAATTGCAGCCCAATTTTTTGCACTTTGGCCTCACTCTAAGAGCATGCACTAATGGTCCCTGTGAGCCCTTAAAAAAGCAGAAAACGATCCACTTTAGATTAAGTTGGAGTAATTTGTAACACCTAATTTAACCAGCATTTTTGCAGGTTCCTGCACCCCCACATTTTGCATCATTGCCCTTCAAGCTTTGGTGGATGCGCTCCCAGGGTACCCTTATGCATTCCGGCTCCCACACCCATAGATCTAAACCTGCTGAGTCTCCAAGGTGTTGAAGGTCTCTGTATGGTGACAATCAAAGCAAATGAGCATTAACTATTGCTGGGAAAGTAATGAGGGTTTGGCTGCAAAATGGTTCCATTTTATCCAAATTAATCATGTGGAGTGTAAGAAGATTGAAGCTTGAGTTCTAGGACCATCCAAATGAAGGTGACTTGACAGGTATGATAGGAACATTACTTGCAACCAAGAATCTACACAGATATCCTCCAGACGTCTTCAGGCCAATGATCTTGAGGCTTCACTGCCACATTCTTGCAAGACTTGTCAAGAGATTCTTCTAGTGTGGCTAACCATCCTGTATTTTGCAGATCTGTTCTACAATCATGGCTTCTGACCTGCCTCCAGCAAAGAGCCACTGCGGAATACCCACTGACCCTGATTTTGGTACCACACCATTTTAACCCCATCACAGAACAAGCAACTCTCACTCTTTCAGCTCTTTACTGGCTATGAAATAAGTACCTAGTGTGGATAGCAGGGAGGCGCTACGGCACACAAGGAGTTGAGCACAAAGTAGCTTCAGGAACACGTTAAGCTACTGATGTGCAAATCCACACACTTGCCAGACCGTAAATGTGTTAATTTACACCCCATTGGTGACCTTTCCTGGAAGCATGCCCTTTGTGTTTATTTCTTCCATCAAGGCTATTTCAGAGTGCGGACATTTTGTCAGATCAGTGGTCAACTGCACAGAAAGAGTACGATTTGCCCATAACCAGTTGGGTACAGTAGCAGATCCAAGCCTACAGCATGCTACTATTTGATGCAAAGGCTACATATTTACCATCATTGTGCATTTTAGTGAATATGCCATGAGACCCAGCACTTTTTCCCTCCCCAGATACTATCTGCACAATTGTTTTGCAAACCACATATTCACTAGTAGCTTTTACATTTAAACGTTCATCTTTAACCCAGATACTCCCAATCTTGACAAAAAGAGCACAGAGGAATACGTTCCAAAAGTGATTAGCCAAGAGCACACAATTTGACCAATTAGGAAGTCAAACTCCAACTAGCCCAATAGACCCCCAACTAGGATGTCAATAATTCTGATGGTAAGGCCAGGAGACTGCCCTTCCTACTGAAATGTCACTGTATTGCGCATCAACAATAATTACGGTGTTTATTCAGTGCATTTTTAGGAGCTACAGTTCAACTAAGATTAGATGAGAAGTATCCTAATATCATGGCTTAAAACACACCCTCTGAACCAGGTCTTGCAACATAAGTGGTTAGTGGACAGTATGCATAGTTGATGCTGATATTAACCAATGCGGTTTCAAAGCTTAATACTATTTCATTTGGATGCTCAAATTGCTCATTTTCTAAACTTGTCTCACACAACTTTAAATAGTGAGCAGTCAAGGCTTACTCCAGGAGTTGATGAGGGGATAATAATTCAAATACACCATGACTATTACTCACAGTCCATACACTGAGTCTATGGTCGACTTGTATCTTTTTAGGACTGTCTGATTTAAAGGAAATCCCCCCAAAAAGATGCTGCATGACTTATACTTCCTCCTCTCCCCAACAGACGTCTTTTGATGTTTCTGCACGCACATAGTCCTGCAAAATGTGAATGGAAAGTTGGCCACCCTGGCTTCTACATAGTTCTCCAGCAAACACTCGCAAAAAAAGGATATGCACATTTCTCCCCCAGCATTATGCATTCACGCTATCTACACTGCTGTTTTGCAGTACACGGCGTTTCAACATGGTAACGCTCTTCATTCGTCTGTGGGAAACAACAAACACAGGATGTAAACAATGTCCATGCATGTTCGAACAAACCCATTGGAGGCTCCTGTGTCCGATCAAACATGGTTTTGCAAAGTTCCTTTCCAGGAAATTGGATGCGGGAGATCTCCACATCACCCCTCCAGACATTAGTATTTAAGAGATATGCCAATCTCCCTTTCATGTTCTCAAGCCCCTCCAACCCTGTGGTCTCCACAACTCCTCTGCATGGACCTCCGTACTCTGGATCTACAAAGTTCTGGTCCGGTCGTCCAGCACAACTCTGACCTACACAATTGAACCCCAGGCTGCAATGCTTCAACACCCCCAGCACTAACTAGTTCCTGCACAGTTTCCAACCAGGCCTCTGCATAATCCAATGTCTGCTCACAAATTCCCCATTCAACCCCAGATGTTTATACTTATGCATTCAACCTTTCATGACGCGCCAGAGCCTATACTTATGTCACTTACTCGGGAAGATACGTGGAGGAGAATGAGCTCCAGCGGTGTACGGTGTACCCCAGTACTCTGCTCTCTGACACCGCCGCCATCTTACCAGCAGCAGCACCCCTGCCAGACTATCGAGACCGAGAAAGGACTAAGGTCCAACGCGCAAACGCAGCGCTACGGGTGAAAAATGTTTCGTAGGCGGCCATCTTGAAAATAGGACTTTAATCAGCTAGTGACCAACATCTGTAATACAACAGCAACCGATTCAGAATCTATGTTTCTCTCGATTGAGTAATGTATTGAGTGTTTACTTATTAATAAAAAAGTATTGTTTTATCCATAATTTAACTATGGAGTAAATGTTTCCCCTTAGTAACAAGTTCACTTCTAGTGTGAATGAAGTGTATATAAAATGTATCGAACTTCAAAAAACTTCAAATGTTCTCTTATACAGTGGAAAACAAATCAATGCGTTTCGTGTGCTTTACTAAAAGATGGCTGTTTGCAATACAGTGAGCTCCAAAAAGTCTCAAGAACGACTTGTTGTTGTTGTCTGTCTTTCGTTTCTTTGGTCGGGTTGGATTGGAGAGTTTTTTTAAAGACATAGTCACATAATTTGTTTTACTAAACTGAAACACATTTGGCGCAGGTACTAAAGCAAGAAGCAAGGTGGTTTCCGTCAAGGCCGGCTTTAGCGCTGCTGGCGCCTGGTGCCACAATCTGCCCCCCCCCCCCCTCCTTCCCCTTCCCTATTCCCTCACCACAACCCGGCAACAGTGCCCCTCATCTCTCCATAGCCCCTCTCTTTCACATAAATTTCATTTGTTTTAAAAAGCTGGTATATGCTGGCTTTATTAATCCACATAAAATTATACTTCGATTCGTTGCAACTGGCATTTTAACCTTCTGTACTACTTTATGGCGAGTCAAAACTGCCGCTAAACAACACTTCCATCCCTGTCTCTCTAGCAGGAACATTCATCACAAGAGTTATCTTGACATTTGTATTGCTGCCTAAAAGCTGGACACAGAAGGAACTCTACAGCAGGTGCTTTTAAATTGTACATTGTTGCTCAACACAGCGCCACCTCTGAGGTCAGTCCCCCCCTCCCCTAAGTCAGCACCCAGTGCAGACACCTGTCGCACGCCCTAAAGCCGGTCTTAACTCTACACATATGTACCTACCTGGTAGATATACCTTTAAGGTATGTATATGTGGATTTAAGATTAGTAAATCTATGCTTCCCTATTTGCACTTATTTTTCAAAATTTTGGCCCTCAATATTCTTTTACGAAGAAATTCTAGTGGTCGAAATTCAGTAGGACAATCAGATAGATAGATTTCAGCACCCAGGAAACAGCCCACTGTGCAAATGCCATTCTTCTTTTCTTTTTTCTCAGTATGGAAAACCATTTTTAGGTCGAGCCTTTAGCCAGCGTGCATGTGCTGTTCTGCAAGACTTATTGTAGAGGAGTAGGGAATAGAAGCCCCGCCCACTCTACGCCCATATTTGCCATTGGCTTGTGTCATTATCCGTCCTAAATGCTGGATCTGATTTGTCAATATGCTTGTTAGTCCCTCCTTACTACCACCTACCTGCTCTTCATTTGTCACCTCCTATGGCAATTGGCCCCTTTACTTCGGTTGTTAAATGGTACCTGTTATTTAAACTGTGAGCACTATTTTCTTTAATGAGGTTCTCCTACTGCAGGCATGGCATTCTTTGGTGCCTTCTTCCCTCCTGTTGTCGTGCCTTCTTTTCCCCTCCCCGCCCTGCCTCCCATTGTCTGTGCCTTCTCCTCTCCCCCCGCCCGTCCACTCGTCTATGCCTTCTCGCTCCCACCCCCCCCAGCCGGCCTCCCGTTGTCCATGCCTTCTCCCCCCGGCCGCCCTCCTGTTGTCCATGAAGCCTACCTTTTGCAATGCAATAGTTCTTGCGTAAATGCGAGACCTATTGCATTGCAATTGCTTATTCTCCATGGAGAAAGCTCTTTCTCTACAACTCCACCACTTTTAGCATTGATGCATTTCCCTCACCATTCTTAAGGGGAGTTACTTTATTCCCCTGGATGAATTAGGTTCTAATTTTTCCCCAGAGTTTGCAAATGCCTGGAAATGCACATTTGTAGGCGTTCAAACATTTAGAATGCAAACCACACAATGTATAGCTTACTTCCAAACCTTTGTGTGGATTGTACTCCTACAAATTTTAATAGAACCTTTGTGGAGAAATCTGTAGAGTAAATCCATTTAAAGCTGTCAAGTATCCTTTAGTGAATTCTTGGTAGACATAAATGTGGTATTTTTGGCCTTTAATGTAAGTTTAAGGCCAGGATTGCCTTTGTGAATAAGACTATTTTTTTTTCTTTTGTTAAAATAGAAAGCACTATTGCAGTTCTGGAACATTGCCTTCTGACGTTAGGGCTATTGCTGGCTGAGGTCTGAGACCATTAAACCTTTTCCAATTCCTTATGTAAATTCTGTTGCAGAAGGAAACTGTTTTGATTTTCTTACTAAAGCGCACGTGATTCGGCATGCTCATGATATTAACTGAAACAGCATTCCAAAGCCTTGACGGAAAAGTGCAGAATGAGGCGTCCAGGCAGCAGGGTAAGTGTTTGCTGCTCCGGTGATGCATTGTGGGAGAGGAAAGAGTGTTTCCTCTCCCCTGATATCTCAATGCAGGGCATTCCGGCTCCACGATGGCGCACAGCGTCGCGATCGTGCAGTAGGAATGCGCCCACTAGACACCAGGGATGTTTTTTTATGTAAAGGAAGCAACCCCTTGGGCAATGGTCGCTTGCTTAGGGAGCCAATTAATTTTAAGACTTTTCTGCATCCCCCTGGGGACAGATCGCCTGTTTTTTTTTTTGGGGGGGGGCGTTTCTGGCCCCAGTGGGGACAGAAAAGCCCACTAGAGCCAGGGATATTTAAAATATAAAATGGAAGTGACCCCTTGGGCAAGGGTCGCTTCCAGGGGCTATATATATTTTTTTATGTGTGATAGAGCAAGGATTCGCACGTAAAGCGACTTGCTTGTATTCAAGAACCTCGAGTAACGTTATTAAATTAAATCAATCTGTTTGTCTCACTAATTTCCCACTTATTCAGACATTTGGGGTGTCCCAGAGAAGCTTGCATATGTGTTTATTAACCATAATACGCTTGCCACTAAAATGGCCGCTGCTTAGCGGGAATTTCGTCTGCGCATGCGTTGGTCACACTCACGTGACGTGACGTACTCGCAGTTCTGGTGGGAATCTTTGGGCTCGCGCACTAGCTTCAAAATGGCCGCTTTGTGTTCTCACATGCCGAAGCTTGCCCTGCAGCTTTTTGCACTGCTGTTTGTTTTGCACTAACATTAATGCTATAGTTAAAATAAAGTAAGGGGTGTCATATAAGGATTCCTGGTATACAGTGAATTCATTTATTTCTATGTTCTAAATTGTTTTCCTTTACTTTTCAATGTGGCGAGTCTTTTGGGCCGGGGAAGTACATGAAACTCCATCTATCTTAGAAGTCCCTACTGCGCATGTCACCCTGGCAGAGGGAAGAAAACCTTGTACCAGTGGAACTCAGCCAGCTGGCAGCCACAGTCAAGATGCTCATGAGAACCGACCTGTGACCCAGCAGGACGAAGCTGAACTGTACTGCATTTGTAACAATTGTATACTAAATTGTACTTGCCATTGTTAGGAGAAGAGCACATGTCCTGGGAACCCCAAATTCAATAGGCGGTCCCAAAAGATGCAAATTGGGGCTTGTAGAAGTCTAATCCTGGTTGGTGTGTTGACCTGTCCTACTTGTGGACCAATCGAAATTGGGGATTCTTACACTTGCAATATTTGGGGGGTGGTACACTGACCCGAAAACAGTATAACTAGCCTAGGTTTAGCTAGAGAAATTGTCCGACATTGTCCGAATAGCTGACCTGTCACTGACCCAACACACTCAATAACTGACAGAGGTGCTGCGGAGCACTCTGTCCGACTGTCTCACAGACCCATTGGGGGTTTTGAGAACCTTAAGTGCTGGCGGAGCACTTTGCTGGGGAATTCGATAACCCAATCGGGGTTTTGACTGATAGCTGCAGAGAGGGTGTAGCGCAGGCGTTGCTACCGAACTGCGGGTGCTGGTCTTTCCTTGATGGTCCTGTCCTGATCCTAATCTGGTTTTCCTGCCCTGTCCTGGGGTGTCCATTCTGCACCTGCTGGCCTACTGGCGACTGTCCTTCCTTGGGGTTTCTCCTGTCCTTAACTGACCCGTGGCCAGGGTTGGTCTTCACACCGTTCTAGGTAAGTATAGTGCTGGGGAACCTATTATGCATCCTTCATTCTTTTTCTCTGCTTTAAATAAAGACGTGATCCTGCATATTGATTTTCCATGCTTTCCTTTGCACTGACAAATGAAAAAGTCATACATTATAGTTATTATACTAGCATGTTCCATTTTTTACCCATCCTTTAAGTACCTTCCTGCATACGGTTCATGAAATATAGATGTTCCTTTTCTTTACCTTCCTTTAGCTAAATTAAATGATTGCTCTGGAATATTAGTGTATTCCACTTTTTACCTTCCCCATAGTTACATGTTACTTTTCGAGTTTCCATACACTGACTAAATTCTCGTACTTTGCCCACTTTTGAAGGGTATACCAACTGTGACATTCTAGCATGTTCCTTATTTTTTCTCCGTCCTTTAGTTATTCCACGTCTAGTCTAAATTCCTGAAATTCTTACTAGCATGTTCCCTGTTCTTACCTTCCTTTAGAGTCCTAAATGGTTGGTCTTATTTACTTCCTATATGGATATGTGCTGTTTATAATCTTAGTTATTGACAGTTTACTTGCTGTAAACCTCATGCTTTCTGATATTGATGAAAATTAGATAAAGGTTTTAAAACTTCCTGAGTTTGTGGTTATTATATGAGTGCAAACATAAAAAAGGTATTTTGGTGTCTGCCTTTCCTTTACAGCTAGCTCCCTGATCCTTTGTGGTCATTAGGTACCCGTGAGAGTGGAATGGTAAGTCGGGAAATAAATAGGAAGGTACAGGGTTACTGATAGTAGAGTGTAAGGTTACCCGATTGATAAATATGGTGAATTGAAATTTATGGGCCCAATGTGCATGTGGTAAAATTATAGTCGGGTGACCTGCGCGCTCTATCAGTAATTTTCTGGTAGCAGAGCTATGGTTAGGGACTAGTTAAAGTTAGGTAGGACTAGGTAGATAGGTTATTTGCTGCTAAACTGTGAAAATGTTGCTGCTAATTGATCGATCGAATGTACAATTGTTGTTTTATTGCTTTGGGAAATTATGAGATGTTTTAAATTGTTTTTCTTGTTGATATATTGATATATGTTTGAACAAAACTTGTTAGTAATTGTTATATGTTTGTCTGGATTTCCCGGGGGCAGAATAGCGGGTGGTGAGGAGAATCCACGTCGCAGTGAGGTCACTTGCTAGAGGAAAATTGGTGCAGGTTAGGCAGAACTGGAAGCACTAATTAGGGTTTTCTGTATAAATGTATGAATAAATGGTAGCAAAGAGTTCGCTGGCAAAACTTCTATTGTGATATAACCTAGTAAGGGTCACATGGAAGGACTAGCAGGTTCATCTGAGCTTGATTGGTAGCAAAGGGGTTCACTGGTGAAACTTTTGGCTTAGTATATATCCCAAAGTGGATGAGTCGAAGGAGTAACAGGTTCACTAATGCTTGTGTGAAGAGTAGGCAGAAGGGATCTACTCGCAGTATTTGAAAAGTAAATAGAAGAAGTTTACTTGCAGTAAAACAAATCTTTTCTTTCTAGACACTCGAGTACAGTGGCGAATGTGTTTCCGTTGTAAATTTAACTGAGCACTTGCACTTTAAAAGGTAGAATTCGAAGTGTTTCTTACCTTGTGAAGGAGGGAGTCAGTTGCGGAGCTGCGCTGACGTCACTCAGTGCCGCGCTGGTATTGGTCAAGACAGTGGGTGTGTAGCTGAGGCGGAATTGTAAAGGAGGGGTGAGCACAGGAGCGTGAGAACTCGTATGCAAGAAACGCCGCGCATCCAGTGGTTGAATTATTTTGAAATCGCGCATTTGATTGGTTGCAGAAAAATAAGAGTCGCATTTGGATTGGGAGTGAGTTTGTAAACAAAATCGCTTGCGGAAAAGTATATGTGGCATACATATAATCCAGAAACTAGACCTGATCCAAGATACCTAGGGTTTGGAAAAGATAAGTGGAAAGGTCGTAAAAGCGTTATGTACCGAGAAAAGAGGAAAATGACCTTAGTAAGCAAAGTGAAGAATTATTTCAAAAGAGACAAGTCTATCAAAACTAGAGAAGGAGTTGTCATTCCACCACCTAATACTCCCGCATCATTCATGATGTTCGACAGAGGCTACCATTCTTGTGTATGGTTGGAAAATTGGGTGGAATATACAAAGAATGACGGAATTTTGGCATCTCCATTAGATGGTACATTTAATAGTAGGATTCTGTTCAATTTGATGACCCGAATGAATGATTTACATCCCAGACCAACGCAATACGAGGCCTTAGAAGAATGGGAGATAGAGGCTTTTGAACGAGACAGGCCCAGAATGGACAAGGGATTGACAAAATGGTATCCTAAAGTAAATAAAGAAACCCGAGAAAGCAAAATGAAAAAATGGAGACAGAATATGATAGTAGAAGGACTGTACCCTGTAATTGCACTAGAAGCGCCAATGGGAGAGAAAAGGACCGAGAAAACAAAACATTTGATGACCAGTGGGGATTCAGATGATGATTATTTGGAGGAATTGTTAATGAAGAATCCACCTCCTTATAATGAAGGACCCAGATCCTCAAGTGTAGGAGATGCTTGCCTAGGACCACCTTACCTGGAGGGATCAAGATCCTTAGATGCAAGAGATACCTGCCTACGGCCTCCATATCAGGAGGAGCCAAGGCGTTTAGGTACAGGGAATCCATTCCTAAAACCTAATTATGGTGAGGGACCAAGTATGACGCATCCAACTGCCCCGAATTATATTCCTACCCTAACTCCGCAAATAGTGCATGAAACAAGCCTGGAAAAAGTACTGCAAGAGAGAGAGCGGGAGGCCATAGCTAAACAGAGAACAGAATTAATTCAGAAAATCTCCCAACTAAATACAAGTCCTGAAGCCTTGACAATCCCAGTAACTATTGGACCAGTTGTTCCTTTGTACGGTGATAAGCAGACTAACCCGAAGACTCATATGATTACCCCATCTGTAGTACAGCCGAGAAAAGAGCCCTTAATTGTAGATGACCAGGCAAGTGAATGTGAAGCTGTGATTTCCTTGATGGATTTACCGATAAGGGAACCAGAAAGGGTTTCACGGAGGAAGAACACTCCTTTCAATTCAGGAGAAGTGCAGATTGAGTCAGCTTCTGGTACTAGAAGTGCCACCGTAGTGACTCTGGAAGAAATTGAGAGATGGAGTCGAGAATTAGAGAAACAAAATCCTCAGTCGAAACCATTAGATATTTACAAACTAAGAATAGAATTGGAAGAACTGATGGGTGGAAATGTGAGATTAGACAGATTGAATACTTTGACTGAGGAAGAATTGCTGTTTATCTGCAAGAGTATCACCCGTAATACCAGAGTGTTCCATGAGAAATTAATGGACACCGCGGCTAGTATGGGGATAGATATTGGTAAATCAAAAGTGTTGCAAAAACCTTACAGAGCAGAGTTCTCAGACAAAGATTTGGAAAACATGAATGTGTCAGGGGAAAAGGTACAGATCAGAGAATTATTGAACCTGTTGCAAAAATGGGGAGAATTAGAAAAATGGAAAGCCAGGTGGGCAAAGAAAAAGGAGGAGATTAGATCAAAACAAATGACCTCCGAATATGTCTTAAATGAAGCAGACAAGGCAAAGAAATTATATCCTATGCGAGAAGTGCCAGGTGGAAAGTATGTGCATGTTCCATGGTCCCGACAGGATATTGTGTCCTTTACCAATGACTTCCCAAAATTACGAGAAAAACCTGTAGATTGGTATCGACAGGTCGAGAGATTTGTGAAAGTGCAGAAATGCCTCCTGAAAGATTTAGATGGGTTCTTCGACATTGTAGTACCTGTAGATTTGTGGACAGAATGTAAAATTGCTATTGATTGGCCTAGTGAGGAATACCCGAGAGACCCAAACACAGGAGCACCTTCAGCAGATGTAATGAAAAAATACAATCAGGTAATGTTGTATCTGAAAGGAAAAGTGCCTGCAAAAGAAACTGATTAGACCTGAATAGACAGGACTACCCAGAATAGAGATGAAACTGTGCATTCCTATTATGAATGACTGTTACAGGTGTTCAAAACGTACAGTGGTCTGGACAACATTGAGATGAAGGACATGACCCATTTAATTTATCGGTTTGTGCTAGGGTTAAGGCCAGAGATTTCACAGTGGATCAAAGACAATAAAATCTGCTGGCAGTCAAAACCAATTGATGAAATACTGAAATATGCCAAATACTGTGAGGATGAGATGGCAGATAAACGGAAAGCATTAAAAGAAAAGGTCATGTGGGCACAAGTAAAGTTAGCGGAACAACAAGAACAGCAGCTAAACAAATTGACTAGTAATCAGAACCAAGGTCCCGGGGTGGGGGAAAGCCCAAAGTAAAGATGAGCCGGGAGGAGGCCAAAAAGAAGTTCCCCTGTCACGGGGGCGGACAGATAGGTCACTGGAGAGACGAGTGTCCACATATACAGAATGGTAATGTTCAAATAACTGATTTAAATCCACAGCCGCAGAATGAGAAACCACGAAAGACCCAGCAACAGGTAAAACAGAATCAGTTGGCTCGTGCACCTAGACAAAATTATAGGAGCAAAGCACAGCAGGGTGAAGATACCGAAGTGTGGGAAGTAAGGGAGAATAAGAATGCAGCAACTTCACAATTTCTGTTAAATGACACATTTCTCTGTGATGACACCTACTGAAGGTGCCTGAGGGGGGAGGACGAGGAGTGCGTGTTTGGCGCCTCCTTGCCGGTGGACCAGACAGGGCCATACATTGAAGGAAAGGTTGAAGGAAATGACATCACCTTTCTGTTGGACACTGGTGCTACCCGTTCTACTGTGAGAACAGCAGACGTTCCAAACCTACCCCTCGGGAGAAGCGATCCAAGTAGTGGGCGTTTCTAATCAGCTAATTAGTACCCCAGTTACTGAACCTATGGAAATTAAAATTGGGAATTTTAAAGAAATGCATAGATTTGTGGTATGTGATTCCAGTCCTGTAAACCTGCTAGGACGAGATTTGTTGTGTAAAATGAACTGTACTATCTTTTGCACACCAAATGGCGTCAAAATTCAGACCCCAGACGAAGATGGAATTTACAAATTAATGTTAGCTAGACCAGACTCTGAAATTCAAAGACTGACAATGCATGACTTACCTGAAGAGCTTCAAGAAACAGTGAAACCAGAAGTATGGAATTTTACTGGAAAAGATGTAGGATTAATGGAAAATGTTGACCCAATTAAAATAGCCATAAAAGAAAATGCAGTATACCCAAATATTAAACAGTACAAAATGAGTGCAGAAGTAAAAGCAGGAGTTGTCATTGAAATAAAAAGATTGTTAGAAGTAAAAATTATACAAGAAGTGATGAGCAGTCCATGTAATTCGCCCATAATTGCAATCAAGAAACCTAGTGGTAAGTACAGGGTAGTACAGGACCTGCGCAAGGTTAACAAAATTGTGGTTCCTTGTTGTCCTGTCGTGCCAAACCCTGCAGTGATTCTATACCAAATTCCATGGAATGCAGGATGGTTTACCGTCATTGACTTATGTCATGCATTCTTTTCAATTCCATTGCATCCAGACAGCAAATTTCTTTTCTCATTTGAGTTCGACAGTCACGTGTACGTCTGGAATCGCGTCCCTCAGGGGTACACAGAAATCCCACAATCAACAAACAATTATTTAAGGGTTCAAGGGAAATATTTAAAGACCCGGGCACAGTTATAACCCCCCAAAACAAGTACTAAGAAACAACAAATAACTGTGGGTCTAATGATACGTTCAGAACATGCTATGTATAGCTGGCTATGTGTCTGCTGCTACTGTTTAAGTAGAGGACAGACTGGACAATCAACCACTGTGAAAAATGTCCATCAGTTACTCATTTTCGGGCTCCCAGTACATCATTTGGTCTACTCCACAGTAGTATGACCACCACTCTATCCCCATAGATATATATCGGAGAAATATAGTGGTGGATGAATGTCTGGTAGGTTTTTTTTCTAAATATTTGTGAGTAACGGAAAGCAGTGCATAAAAAATAAGTGCGAAGGGGAAAATATAAGTATAAGATTAGATAGTGCATACAAACATTACTTTATTCTAAGGTCATGCACCTCCAATGTTAAAAACAACAATAGTGCAAAAAAGTCAGATGATTCAAACAAATAACTTCTGACTGGGCTATCTGGTCGACATGTTTCTGCGGGTAAAGGTCATAAATTATACCAACCGCTTCCTCAGGACCCATAAACTTAATTGCTACTGCATAACGTGATAATGTGTGAAAACAACAGGACATTTGTGAACAGAAAAAAGTGTCACCTGTACACTTCCATTTTCCTCCTATGAAAGTCCGGTTGAAATAAAGCCAGCATGTCAACATGTAATGAAATATAAACAATAATAACACCTTCATTAGTAAGGGCTATACAAGCGATATTGCTATCATCATATCAATACTGTATCTGGGTCAAATGACCCTAGTATGAATCACATTGTATCTAAAATCAATGCCTCACCTTAATTTGTAAGGGGAATTGCCTCACCTCACCTGGCAAACAGCTCAGGAAAATGAAGCCCCGCTCTAAAAATGCAGAAAAATGTATACAAAGATCAATATTAAAAAACCTGTGTCGGGTCAAGGCAGAGACAAACCTGTGGGATGCTCAGTAGGCAAGCCACTGGGGGTCAATTGTCTTATCATTCCAAAGTCTAGTTCCAAACTGATGGGCCACATGGTTAATTACAATAGTGTCAGGCATCAGATGTTAAGAATAGCCAGTAATTAAATCTTGTTATTATTCCTTGATGTCTGCCCAATGCCTGTTGAGCCAGTTTGACAGATAGATAAAGCGCATCCAAGCATAGCTTGTGGGCATTAAGGTCTGCCGTCTGCGGCCAGAAGATAGAAAAATATGCTTTTCTGGACGCGCGCTGTGAATCACAGGACGCGTTCAGGCGCTGAATCTCAACGCGCTTGGTATAAAACCGCTCGTCACAGTCCGAGCCCAAGTGTAACATGCAGAAGCGCTTACGCTCGGATTCAATAAAGAGCGTCTAGTCCATACCACTAATGAGTTAAACATAGCCCCTCCTGCGCCCTCACCTCTCCGTCGGTACTTCAAACAGTCAGCCGAGCTGTTTGGGGAGGTGCCGACGGGGGGGAGCGAACATTACCTTATTGGTTCTGGGCCAGTGACGGGTGTCACGTGGACGGCACCAGAAACTACCCGGGTAGATGGGAGATGTAGTCATTACGCCTCACGCATGCGTGCTCTGGCGCGCAGCAGAAGAAACTACACACGCACATGGGGAATGTAGTTTATATACGACAACCACTCACGTTGTGATTATAGAACTACAAAAGGATGGTAAATGTAGTTCAGGACCACCGCGAATACGCGAGTCAGTGTATTTACTAACGTTTTAGCGCGTGTGGAATATATAAGTGCTCAAGGGGATACTGAAAATGCCCAAAACCATGCCAGAACTATAAAAGTTGCTGGAAAATGTAGTCTAAAAGCCTCTGGCGCGCAGCAGTTGACAACTACACAAACAGAGGAGGAAAGTAGTTTATTGCAAGACTACCAAGTGCAATGTGATTATAGAACTACAAACAGTCGGGAAATGTAGTTCGGGACCACCGCAAATACGCGGGTCAGTGTATATAATATAATTTCAATTGGTTTAGCAGCGCGTATCAGATATCTAAGCGCTCAAGATGATGCTAATCATAAACGGAAGGAATGTCATCAGTAATTCCTTAGCGGAAGGCTATAGTGTCCCAAGTCTCACAACGAGCACCCTCAGGAGTCAGGTAACTGAATGACACTGTCCCAGTGGGAAGGAGTCGGTGCGCAGATAATATAGATTCATGGCTTTTTAGTTAAACCTCAGGATTCCAGCAGGAGGCCAGTCAGTCAAATGCCTTCACAGTCAAACCAGTATTCATGTGGTAATAATAGGGGAGCATTGCTACAGTGTCATCCATGGGATGTCTTCATTAAGCCCGCCTTTGTCGCAGTTGAGCTTATACACCCATTTCTGCTCGATCTTAAACAAGTATCTTGATATATCTGTGATATGCATGGGAATATTAGGTTGTTCCAGAACGGTCCATTCGAAGTCCGTAGGCTTGTGTCCCACTTGGATGAAATGATTCGTCAGTCTGGTCGATTGTTTTTTACATCTTATCGTACTCTTATGTTCAGAGATCCTTGTTCTGATCTTCCGAGTTGTCATGCCGACATATCTCAGTGAGCATGGACAAGTGATAAGGTAGATGAGATTGCTGCTATTGCAGTTTGTGAACCGCTTTTGTTCCCACTCACGGTTCGTTCCTATGTCGATCGTGGAAGAGTGTCTTGTCTGTGGGCACGCAGCACAGTTGCCACACGGGTGATGTCCTGTCACAGGCGGCAGATCCCAAATTGTCCCAACTTGGTGGATTTCTTTAGGTGGAGGTCTGGTGTGTACCAGCTTGTCCCTTAAACTAGCTGCTCTTTTAAAAGCAAATAGTGGTTGAGGTAACGAGTCTTTACCAGTGTTCAAGATCCTCCAATGCTTTTGTACTATCCGTTGGATTGCATTAGATCTTGTACTGAAAGTATTTACAAAAGTCATCCTTTCGTTCTTGACCTTGGGAACCGGTGGTTCCAGTAGAGCTTCCCTGTTATTATTAGCCGCTCTCTTCATCGAGCGTTTGATCAGTCTCTTAGGGTAACTGCGTGCAGTCAGCTTCAGCGCCAGGTCAGCTGAATGTTTTATGGAATCCTCTTTGGTTGTACAGTTCCGCTGTACTCGCAGAAACTGTCCGTAAGGTAGATTATCGCGTAGCGATTTAGGATGGCAACTGGTATATTGCAGTAAGGAATTGCGAGCCATCGGCTTTCTATATAATTCCGATTTCAAACCCTGTGGTGTTGCAGTGATCAAAAGGTCTAAAAACGCCAATGATTGTTGGCTGCTTTCCAATGTGAAGCGTAGATATCTGTTCTGGTCATTCAACCACCTGTGGAACGCGTGGAGTGAGGACTCATCTCCTCGCCAAATCACCAAGATGTCGTCAATATATCTCTTCCACGAACATATTGATGTTGAAAAAGGGTTCTCATTGTTCAAGACACAGTCTTGTTCGAACTTGTGCATATAGAGATTCGCCAGGGACGGAGCAAAAACGCTGCCCATACTTGTCCCGGACGTCTGTAAGTAGCACTGGCCCTCAAATTCAAAAAAGTTCTCCTTCATGGCTATTGTAGCCAAATCCATAATCAGGGAGATGGGTGTCATTGAGTCCCACGTTTGTTCACCCAGTAGCATCTCTATCGCCTCTAGTGTTTCATTCTGAGGGATAGAGGTATAGAGTGACTCGACGTCAAAGGATACCAGGTGGTCTGTCAAATAGTTGAATTCGAGGTCTGGTAGCAGTCTGAGTAGGTCCTTAGTATCTTGAAGGTAGGTGGGCA
Source organism: Lissotriton helveticus (assembly GCF_964261635.1). Lineage (NCBI taxonomy): Eukaryota > Metazoa > Chordata > Amphibia > Caudata > Salamandridae > Lissotriton > Lissotriton helveticus. The sequence continues at coordinate 978,134,490 of NC_136057.1, read as the reverse complement.
TCAACTTCACCATGGGCCTCAGAAATACGTCCACAAAGGTAGACAGGGGTTCTAATATGGACCCAATCCCTGAAATGGATTGGGTCCATATTAGAACCCCTGTCTACCTTTGTGGACGTATTTCTGAGGCCCATGGTGAAGTTGATGCCCACCTACCTTCAAGATACTAAGGACCTACTCAGACTGCTACCAGACCTCGAATTCAACTATTTGACAGACCACCTGGTATCCTTTGACGTCGAGTCACTCTATACCTCTATCCCTCAGAATGAAACACTAGAGGCGATAGAGATGCTACTGGGTGAACAAACGTGGGACTCAATGACACCCATCTCCCTGATTATGGATTTGGCTACAATAGCCATGAAGGAGAACTTTTTTGAATTTGAGGGCCAGTGCTACTTACAGACGTCCGGGACAAGTATGGGCAGCGTTTTTGCTCCGTCCCTGGCGAATCTCTATATGCACAAGTTCGAACAAGACTGTGTCTTGAACAATGAGAACCCTTTTTCAACATCAATATGTTCGTGGAAGAGATATATTGACGACATCTTGGTGATTTGGCGAGGAGATGAGTCCTCACTCCACGCGTTCCACAGGTGGTTGAATGACCAGAACAGATATCTACGCTTCACATTGGAAAGCAGCCAACAATCATTGGCGTTTTTAGACCTTTTGATCACTGCAACACCACAGGGTTTGAAATCGGAATTATATAGAAAGCCGATGGCTCGCAATTCCTTACTGCAATATACCAGTTGCCATCCGAAATCGCTACGCGATAATCTACCTTACGGACAGTTTCTGCGAGTACAGCGGAACTGTACAACCAAAGAGGATTCCATAAAACATTCAGCTGACCTGGCGCTGAAGCTGACTGCACGCAGTTACCCTAAGAGACTGATCAAACGCTCGATGAAGAGAGCGGCTAATAATAACAGGGAAGCTCTACTGGAACCACCGGTTCCCAAGGTCAAGAACGAAAGGATGACTTTTGTAAATACTTTCAGTACAAGATCTAATGCAATCCAACGGATAGTACAAAAGCATTGGAGGATCTTGAACACTGGTAAAGACTCGTTACCTCAACCACTATTTGCTTTTAAAAGAGCAGCTAGTTTAAGGGACAAGCTGGTACACACCAGACCTCCACCTAAAGAAATCCACCAAGTTGGGACAATTTGGGATCTGCCGCCTGTGACAGGACATCACCCGTGTGGCAACTGTGCTGCGTGCCCACAGACAAGACACTCTTCCACGATCGACATAGGAACGAACCGTTAGTGGGAACAAAAGCGGTTCACAAACTGCAATAGCAGCAATCTCATCTACCTTATCACTTGTCCATGCTCACTGAGATATGTCGGCATGACAACTCGGAAGATCAGAACAAGGATCTCTGAACATAAGAGTACGATAAGATGTAAAAAACAATCGACCAGACTGACGAATCATTTCATCCAAGTGGGACACAAGCCTACGGACTTCGAATGGACCGTTCTGGAACAACCTAATATTCCCATGCATATCACAGATATATCAAGATACTTGTTTAAGATCGAGCAGAAATGGGTGTATAAGCTCAACTGCGACAAAGGCGGGCTTAATGAAGACATCCCATGGATGACACTGTAGCAATGCTCCCCTATTATTACCACATGAATACTGGTTTGACTGTGAAGGCATTTGACTGACTGGCCTCCTGCTGGAATCCTGAGGTTTAACTAAAAAGCCATGAATCTATATTATCTGCGCACCGACTCCTTCCCACTGGGACAGTGTCATTCAGTTACCTGACTCCTGAGGGTGCTCGTTGTGAGACTTGGGACACTATAGCCTTCCGCTAAGGAATTACTGATGACATTCCTTCCGTTTATGATTAGCATCATCTTGAGCGCTTAGATATCTGATACGCGCTGCTAAACCAATTGAAATTATATTATATACACTGACCCGCGTATTTGCGGTGGTCCCGAACTACATTTCCCGACTGTTTGTAGTTCTATAATCACATTGCACTTGGTAGTCTTGCAATAAACTACTTTCCTCCTCTGTTTGTGTAGTTGTCAACTGCTGCGCGCCTGAGGCTTTTAGACTACATTTTCCAGCAACTTTTATAGTTCTGGCATGGTTTTGGGCATTTTCAGTATCCCCTTGAGCACTTATATATTCCACACGCGCTAAAACGTTAGTAAATACACTGACTCGCGTATTCGCGGTGGTCCTGAACTACATTTACCATCCTTTTGTAGTTCTATAATCACAACGTGAGTGGTTGTCGTATATAAACTACATTCCCCATGTGCGTGTGTAGTTTCTTCTGCTGCGCGCCAGAGCACGCATGCGTGAGGCGTAATGACTACATCTCCCATCTACCCGGGTAGTTTCTGGTGCCGTCCACGTGACACCCGTCACTGGCCCAGAACCAATAAGGTAATGTTCGCTCCCCCCCGTCGGCACCTCCCCAAACAGCTCGGCTGACTGTTTGAAGTACCGACGGAGAGGTGAGGGCGCAGGAGGGGCTATGTTTAACTCATTAGTGGTATGGACTAGACGCTCTTTATTGAATCCGAGCGTAAGCGCTTCTGCATGTTACACTTGGGCTCGGACTGTGACGAGCGGTTTTATACCAAGCGCGTTGAGATTCAGCGCCTGAACGCGTCCTGTGATTCACAGCGCGCGTCCAGAAAAGCATATTTTTCTATCTTCTGGCCGCAGACGGCAGACCTTAATGCCCACAAGCTATGCTTGGATGCGCTTTATCTATCTGTCAAACTGGCTCAACAGGCATTGGGCAGACATCAAGGAATAATAACAAGATTTAATTACTGGCTATTCTTAACATCTGATGCCTGACACTATTGTAATTAACCATGTGGCCCATCAGTTTGGAACTAGACTTTGGAATGATAAGACAATTGACCCCCAGTGGCTTGCCTACTGAGCATCCCACAGGTTTGTCTCTGCCTTGACCCGACACAGGTTTTTTAATATTGATCTTTGTATACATTTTTCTGCATTTTTAGAGCGGGGCTTCATTTTCCTGAGCTGTTTGCCAGGTGAGGTGAGGCAATTCCCCTTACAAATTAAGGTGAGGCATTGATTTTAGATACAATGTGATTCATACTAGGGTCATTTGACCCAGATACAGTATTGATATGATGATAGCAATATCGCTTGTATAGCCCTTACTAATGAAGGTGTTATTATTGTTTATATTTCATTACATGTTGACATGCTGGCTTTATTTCAACCGGACTTTCATAGGAGGAAAATGGAAGTGTACAGGTGACACTTTTTTCTGTTCACAAATGTCCTGTTGTTTTCACACATTATCACGTTATGCAGTAGCAATTAAGTTTATGGGTCCTGAGGAAGCGGTTGGTATAATTTATGACCTTTACCCGCAGAAACATGTCGACCAGATAGCCCAGTCAGAAGTTATTTGTTTGAATCATCTGACTTTTTTGCACTATTGTTGTTTTTAACATTGGAGGTGCATGACCTTAGAATAAAGTAATGTTTGTATGCACTATCTAATCTTATACTTATATTTTCCCCTTCGCACTTATTTTTTATGCACTGCTTTCCGTTACTCACAAATATTTAGAAAAAAAACCTACCAGACATTCATCCACCACTATATTTCTCCGATATATATCTATGGGGATAGAGTGGTGGTCATACTACTGTGGAGTAGACCAAATGATGTACTGGGAGCCCGAAAATGAGTAACTGATGGACATTTTTCACAGTGGTTGATTGTCCAGTCTGTCCTCTACTTAAACAGTAGCAGCAGACACATAGCCAGCTATACATAGCATGTTCTGAACGTATCATTAGACCCACAGTTATTTGTTACACAGAAATCCCCTCAATCTTTAATCAGATACTGAAAAAGTGCCTTGAGACCCTAATTTTGCCCGGAAAGTCAGTTTTGGTGCAGTACATAGACGACCTCTTGGTGGCGTCTAAAAGTCGAAGAGACTGTGTAACTGACACAATTGCCTTACTGAACCATTTAGGTGAAGGGGGGCATAAAGTATCACCAGAAAAACTGCAATTCTGTACCACATCAGTAAAATATCTGGGGCACCAGATAGAGAGAGGTATCAGGAAAGTCACCTCAGAAAGAATCAGGATAATTCGAAAAATGGAGTTACCAAATACCTAGAAGGAAATCAGAATGTTTCTTGGAGTTGTCGGTTACTGTAGGCAGTGGATTGTGGGATTTGCTGTCTTAGCAAAACCATTAATAAAAATGACAAAGAAAGGAGCAAGTGACCCAGTAGAGTGGGATGATGAGAGCATGACAGTGTTTATCAAATTACGAGACTGTCTCTGTACTGCTCCTGCACTAGGAATGCCCGATTACTCAAAAGATTTTGCACTGTTGTGTGACACACAAGATAATTGTGCACTTTCAGTTCTGACCCAAATTCATGGGTTGACTCGACGTCCAGTGGCATACTTTTCTTCCACATTGGACCCAGTAGCAGCTGGATTACCTGGATGTTTGAAAGCTGTAGCTGCAACATGCATGAGTCTTGAACAAAGTGAGTCCATTGTTTTGGGACATCCAGTGACTGTGTATGTTCCACATTCTGTTGTAATTTTACTGACAAGAACAAAAACCCAGTATCTCACACCTAGTCGGCTGACTAAGTATGAGAGGATCATTGTAGGTGCAGGGAATGTAACCATCGAACGATGTAACATTTTGAATCCAGCTACCTTACTACCCAGCTCATTTGCAGAGGAGGTGAGGGAGGAATTTGCACATGATTGCATTGACTTGACTGAGTTCAGCACCAAGCCACGCCCAGACATCAAAGAGAACCCTCTGTACAGTGAAGATTATGAGCTGTTTGTAGACGGCTCATGCATGAGACATGAGGACGGTGGCCTGAGCGCTGCCTACTCAGTGTGCACTCTAGAGCGTCCAGTGGAAGCATCCTACTTGTATGGAGTCAAGTCTGCACAAATAGCCGAATCATTTGCATTGACAAAAGCTTGTAAATTTGGGAGAAATTTGAGAATAACCATATATACTGATAGCCAGTATGGTTATGGGGTTGTGCATGACTTTGGCCTATTGTGGCTACAGAGGGAGTTCCTGACTTCTTCAGGCACCCCATCAGAAATGAAAAATACGTACAGGATTTACTGGAATCAATCCAGTTACCAAAAGAATTGGCTGTGGTCAAGTGTGCTGCTCACAAATCTGGCGATGACAATGTGACAGCAGGTAATCGATATGCTGACCAGTTAGCCCAACATTGTGCAAAATACCGAATTTCAATCAATATAAAAGTCGGGGGAAACGGAAACAGCTGCCAACTTTTGATGCTAGAGGGAGTGAATACATGGGAGGAAGTGAGAGACTTACAGGAAGCAGCAGAACCACAGGAGAAACAAAGATGGAGAAACTTTGGTTGTCGTAGGAGAAATGCAGATGGTGTCATTGTTTACCTTGATGATGTGCCTGTGTTGCCAGACTGTATGCTTGCTCCTATGGCTAGGCTGATACATGGAAATACACATGTAGGCAGAGATGCGATGATTCGCATGTTCAGCCAGACATGGTTCAATTCGAAATTCAGAAGCGTAGCAGATGCACTCTGCCAGAGGTGTTTGCCCTGCCAACAATTTAACCCTGGAAAGAAAACCATAGTGCTACCAGGGAAAATTGGAAAGGCAGAAGGCCCTTTTATTAGATTACAACTCGACTTCCTTCAGTTGCCCCCTTGTCGAGGAATGAAATACCTGCTTGTCATTGTCTGCTTGTTTTCAAAATGGGTGGACGCTTTCCCTGCCCGTAGAAATGACAGCATCACAGTAGCTAAATTATTACTTAGGGAACTCATACCTCGTTACGGTTTCCCAGTCTTAATTGAATCTGACAGAGGAAGTCATTTCCAGAATGAAATAATAAGTAAAATCTGTGAAGCATTCAAAATCACTCAAAAACTGCACTGTGCATATCGCCCAGAGGCTTCTGGAGTGGTAGAACAGATAAATGGCACAATCAAATCAAGATTGGGAAAAATGTGTGAATACACTCAACTGGAATGGCCAGATGCTCTGCCCCTTGTGTTAATGGGACTCAGAAGTATTCCAGATCGGAACACAGGCTTGAGTCCACATGAAATCCTGATGGGAAGAGCAATGCGGCAAGCATGGGTACCAGGATACAAAATATTAAGCATATCTGATGATTTGGTACTGGAATACTGTAAAGAGCTGGCTGACCAAGTACGTTCTATCTCACGCCAGGGTGGGGGAGAAGACGTCGCCAGGCCAACGACTCCAGCGCATGCCCTGAATCCAGGTGACTGGGTCGTAATAAAGAAGCACACTCGGAAAGGTTGCCTTGAACCCAGGTGGGGAAAGCCACGACAAGTGATCCTGGTTACCACCACAGCTTTAAAGTGTGCAGGAGTGCCTCGCTGGATCCATGCCAGCCACACGAAGGTGACGGAACCTGCCGAAACTGAGGCTGAAGGTTGCGCAGCTGAAGGATCCCAAAACCACGGTCCTGAAGTAGCTGAAGAAGTTCAACCAAGCTCCAGTCAAGAAGATTGGGTCCCAATAATCGATCTGACAATCGACCCTATACGAACTAGAAGTCAAGCCCAGTTAGATAGACAGTGGGATAGTGAGGACGAGACAGGTGAAGAAGAAGCTACTCAGATCATCGAAATCCACGTTAAATCTGATTCTGAGGAGGAACAGATAGGGAAAGAACAGGTAATTGACACTTCACCCAGAATACCTGCACCAGAAGAGGGACAGATAGACATTAGGGCGGAAGTTCAAGAGGAAGAAAATCAAGAGCTCGAAGAGCTTGAACAGGAACAGGTAGGATTAGACAATACTGTTCAGGAAGAGGAGTTCGAAATAGATCAAAGCCAAAATCAGCACACACCTGAACAAGGACAGTTTAGGGACCAGGCAGAAGAAACAGATGAAAGACCTGGACCTAGTCAGTTAGGGAGCAATACTGAAGACAAATTTGATCCAAATGTGCCACAACTGAACGAAAACAAAAGGGTGTTTGAAGAAGGCCAAGACACAGTGCCAGTTAAAAGACTAAAGAAAGGTGACTCAGTACCTAGATGTGTGAAAAGGCTGAGATTGCGTCTGAAGACGATAACCGAGGAGCCTGAACAAATAAATGAGGTCTCGAGTCAAACTGACCCAGTGGTGATAAAGCAAAAGAGAAGAAGTGCTCGCATCAAAAAGCTGAATAACAAGAATTCGAGCCCTGAATGGACTTACTTTGTATTGGAAGAATTTGAGAATTTGGAAATAAGTGACGAAAGCACTGAAAGTGACGAAGTATTGATTGCTGAACAGACCAGTGAAGAAGCAAACCCAACCTGAAAGGTTACTCGAGTAAGCAAGCTGTGCAGAGTTACTAAGAGGGGTTTAAGCTTCTTTTTGAGCTAAAATGTCTGATTCTTCTGAGAATGGGAGACCGAGACGAAGTTGTTGTAAAACATGCTGTCAAGTTTGTTTATGTAGTATAGCCATAATACTGATCCTTTGGATAGGACTAACCATAAGTATTCCTTCTATGATGAGTAAAAATCCCAGTCTGTACCCAAATAATAATCTACCTGACGACACTGTAGAATCACACACTAGAAGTACACCACGGAAAATAGAGACATTGGACAAACCACTTAGCCTGAAACTGAGACAAATAGATTTAGAAGCACCAGATGAGGAAGGATTACACTTTAACAAAATAAAGAACAAGACTCACCTAAATGTTTTCGAAAACCTGTTAGTACATTATGTAGAAACAATGGAAATAGACGACTGTTATGTCTGGATGAAGCTACCTACTTCTGTGGCTGAAGGCGTGACTTATCATCACCTGCCCTTAACTTATAGAATCTCCTGTAGTATACTAACTAGTTTGTTTTACAAAAGAGGACCTTTACAGTATTACTATTCAAACTCTGACGTGACGTTTTCTGAACTTCCTGTTCGAAGAAACCTTAATCCTGTACATACAACTAGAGCTAAATACATGAGTGATTATTTTCTAACTGTAGGAAAGATAAATATAGATGATGCACACAAGAATAACCTGACCTGTTCCTTACATGAAAAGGAAAAGAATTTCTGGACATGGTAGAAAAGAGAAGAGAGAGTTTCCAAAAGAAAGCGAAAGACAAGAACCATAAAGTTCCTAAATGGGCAGAGAGTATAGGAAGCACCCCAAATGGTGGAGTTAATGCTGCGATGCTTCTGGATTTCGAAAAGAAGGGGAAACTCTGTCTTAAAAGAGAAATGACTAGTTATTATAACAATATTTTCATTGGTTCCAGTGAATGCGAACATAATTACAAGGTAATTGGAGGTTGGGGTTTCAAAGATGGGACAGAGCCTGTACTTCCTGGAATTTATTTTATTTGTGGGAACAAGGCTTACTTCAAATTGCCCGACCATTGGTACGGGAGTTGTTACTTTGGTATTGTCTTTCCAAAGATATACCATATGGGGAAAATCACTGGAAGCACTGAAAAGACTAATGAATTAGTACGTAATAAACGAGAAAGTGCTGGTGAAATTGTAGGAGATATTTTTAGTGCACTGATACCTACAGTGGGAGTGGTTCTGAATACACACAGAATTTGCAAATTGTCAACAGTAGTAGATCGGTTATCCACTGACACTGCTGGAGGTTTCCTGATGGTCAATACCGAAATGGTTGCGGTCAGATCAATGGTTTTACAGAACAGGCTTGCTCTTGACACCCTATTGGCAAAAGAGGGCGGAGTCTGTAGAATGCTGAAAGCGCAACATTGTTGCACCTACATACCAGATAAAAGTGTAGAAATTAAAAGGGATGTGAGGAACATTACAAATTTGGGAAAGGAGCTTAAACCACTTGAGGTTGATAGTGCCTGGAAGAGACTTACTGATGGCCTCTCTGCCGTAGGCCATTGGTTTGCTAACTTAGGTAGAAGTTTTCTGATTAAAGTACTGATGCAAATTCAGGGAATAGGTTTAGTAGTATTCATCATATTCATCTGTTGTAAATGTCGAAAGCACCAGAAGAAGTACATTGTGAACCAGAGAGGAGTGAAAAGAAATGTGGATGAACTTGAATTAGAGGAAATTAATAATCAGATTTATAAAAGGGTGAAAAATTCTCACCCTAATAAAGAGACAAAAGAGAAGCTGAATCGAATGTTTGAAGAAATTGAATTGGGCAAATTGTGAAAAGTTGGCATCTGGTTCTAATTTTTGATGATATAAAATATCATCAAAGAGGGGATTGATAGAGCAAGGATTCGCACGTAAAGCGACTAGCTTGTATTCAAGAACCTCGAGTAACTTTAATAAATTAACTCAATCTGTTTGTCTCACTAATTTCCCACTTATTCAGACATTTGGGGTGTCCCAGAGAAGCTTGCATATGTGTTTATTAACCATAATACGCTTGCCACTAAAATGGCCGCTGCTTAGCGGGAATTTCGTCTGCGCATGCGTTGGTCACACTCACGTGACGTGACATACTCGCAGTTCTGGTGGGAATCTTTGCGCTTGCGCACTAGCTTCAAAATGGCTGCTTTGTGTTCTCACATGCCGAAGCTTGCCCTGCAGCTTTTTGCACTGCTGTTCGTTTTTCACTAACATTAATGCTATCGTTAAAATAAAGTAAGGGGAGTCATATAGGGATACATGGTATACAGTGTATTCATTTATTTCTATGTTCTTAATTGTTTCCTTTACTTTTCATGTGGCGAGTCTTTTGGGCCGGGGAAGTACATGAAACTCCATCTTAGAAGTCCCTACTGCGCATGTCACCCTGGCAGAGGGAAGAAAACCTTGTACCAGTGGAACTCAGCCAGCTGGCAGCCACAGTCAAGATGCCCCTGAGAACCGACCTGTGACCCAGCAGGACGAAGCTGAACTGTACTGCATTTGTAACAATTGTATACTAAATTATACTTGCCATTGTTAGGAGAAGAGCACATGTCCTGGGAACCCCAAATTCAATAGGCGGTCCCAAAAGATGCAAATTGGGGCTTGTAGAAGTCTAATCCTGGTTGGTGTGTTGACCTGTCCTACTTGTGGACCAATCAAAATTGGGGATTCTTACACTTGCAACATTTGGGGGGTGATACACTGACCCGAAAACAGTATAACTAGCCTAGGTTTAGCTAGAGAAATTGTCCGACATTGTCCGAATAGCTGACCTGTCACTGACCCAACGCACTCAATAGCTGATCCTATAACAGAGGTGCTGCGGAGCACTCTGTCCGACTGTCTCACAGACCCATTGGGGGTTTTGCGAACCTTAAGTGCTGGCGGAGCACTTTGCTGGGGAATTCGATAAGCCAATCGGGGTTTTGACTGATAGCTGCAGAGAGGGTGTAGCGCAGGTGTTGCTACCGAACTGCGGGTGCTGGTCTTTCCTTGATGGTCCTGTCCTGATCCTAATCTGGTTTTCCTGTCCTGTCCTCGGGTGTCCATTCTGCACCTGCTGGCCTACTGGTGCCTGTCCTTCCTTGGGGTTTCTCCGGTCCTTAACTGACCCGTGGCCAGGGTTGATCTTCACACCGTTCTAGGTAAATATAGTGCTGGGGAACCTATTCTGCATCCTTCATTCTTTTTCTTTGCTTTAAATATAGACGTGATCCTGCATGTTGATTTTCCATGCTTTCCTTTGCACTGACAAATGAAAAAGTCATACATTATAGTTATTATACTAGCATGTTCCATTTTTTACCCATCCTTTAAGTACGTTCCTGCATACGGTTCATGAAATATAGATGTTCCTTTTCTTTACCTTCCTTTAGCTAAATGAAATGATTGCTCTGGAATATTAGCGTGTTCCACTTTTTACCTTCCCCATAGTTACATGTTACTTTTCGAGTTTCCATAGACTGACTAAATTCTCGTACTTTGCCCACTTTTGAAGGGTATACCAACTGTGACATTCTAGCATGTTCCTTATTTTTTCCCCGTCCTTTAGTTATTCCACGTCTAGTCTAAATTCCTGAAATTCTTACTAGCATGTTCCGTGTTGTTACCTTCCTTTAGAGTCCTAAATGGTTGGTCTTATTTACTTCCTATATGGAAATGTGCTCTTTATAATCTTAGTTATTGACAGTTTACTTGCTGTAAACCTCATGCTTTCTGATATTGATGAAAATTAGATAAAGGTTTTAAAACTTCCTGAGTTTGTGGTTATTATATGAGTGCATACATAGAAAAGGTATTTTGGTGTCTGCCTTTCCTTTACAGCTAGCTCCCTGATCCATTGTGGTCATTAGGTACCCGTAACAGTGGAATGGTAAGTCGGGTACACTGGAAATAAATAGGAAGGTACAGGGTTACTGATAGTAGAGTGTAAGGTTACCCGATTAATAAATATGGTGAATTGAAATTTATGGGCCCAATGTGCATATGGTAAAATTATAGTCGGGTGAACTGTGCGCTCTATCATATGTGGCAGGTTTATTTAGCCTCTTTGCCTCCAGGGGGGCAGAATACCCCACTTGACACCAGGGAGTTCTTTATTTATTTAAAGGAGGCAACCCCTTGGGCAAGGGTCGCTTCCTTAGGGGGTACTTTATTTTTAAGACTTTTCTGCTTCCACTGGGGACAGATCGCCTTCATTTTTTTGGCGTTTCTGGCCCCGGCTTGGGGGGGGGGGGAGGTGTCAGAAAAGCCCACTAGAGCCAGGGATGTTAAAAATAAAATGGAAGCGACCCCTTGGGCAAGGGTCACTTTCGGCTCGTTTTCTGGCCTTTCTGCCCCCATGAGGGGCAAAAAAGCCCACTAGACACCTGGGAGTAATTTTAAATTAAAATGGAAGTGACCCCTTGGGTAAGGGTCGCTTCCAGGGGGCATATTTTTTTATATGTGTATTCTGCTTCCCCCCCACCCGGGGGGGGGGGGCAGACCGGCCCTTTTAAGAACGGCCCTTTTTTTGGCCTTTCTACCGCCGGGAGGGGGGAGCAAAAACCCCCCACTAGGCATCAGGGATTTTGTTTTGTGTGTAATAGAAGTGACATGGTTGCTTCCAAGGGGGTACAATTTGCGTAAGGTTTTTTCTGCCCCTCCTGGGGACAGATCTGCCCCTTTTTTTGGGTCTTTCTGCCCTAAGCGGGAGGCAGAAACCCTACTAGGCACCAGGGATTTATTTATTTTGCAAGGGGGGCACATTTCTGTCTGCTGTTTTCTGCCCCCCCGGGGAACAGATCGGCCTGGCAGACAACCTCACCCGATCCCTTGCACATCAAATGCTGTAATAATAGCAGTATGTTTTGCTTCGGTTTTCTGAGTGTCAAAAACTTTTTGCATTTGTGCTCGATGTGTATTTTGCTATCTTTTGAGTAATTGGTTTTGTTTTTTCTTTCTAGTGGGATATCGTTGGTTTTTGCTGTCACTCTGCAGAGTAGGTGCTGGTAAGTGTAGCTGTCTCTTCCAAGTGAATTGTAGAGTTTTTGAGTATATAGATCTTTGTGATAAAGGTACACATATTTGTTACTTACTTATTTTGCACAGTGTTGGTTGTTGTTGACTTGTTTGTGCAGTCTCCTTTCATAGTAAGGATAATGTCTAGCTGCAGGATTACTGCTCAGCAGGTTGTTGGTATGCTATTTAAGTCGAGCCTTTGGCAGCGCACATGCACTGCATAGGAAATCGACCTATTGGAATCACTTCAGCTTTAGGAGAAGCTTGTGCATGTGTTGCTCAGACGCCATTGACCTTTGCATCTGGCGTCAGCACGCTATTGGCAAAAGGCGAGTGGATGTCCCAGCTTTTAGGAAAATGTTCACTCCCAGAGCATTTTGCTCTTGAGAGCCAGCAGTGGCGCGCAGGCTGACATCTGTTTTGTGTCACGCAACGGCGCGCAGACTGACTTCTGTTTTGTGTCACCTTTCACTTTCGTGGCCGCGGCTTTCATTGTGGTCTCATTTATTACTTCCTGTTTTTGCTTTCTCCGGGCTGAGCTCTCGCACTTCCTCATTTCTGTGAGGCTTAGATGCCTCCTGCCCGCCTCGATTTTATTGATACCCAAGCAGTGGGATGCAGTTCTTTTTACTGCCACCACCCTACTTTGAGCCACATTAGGCCTGTCCTTATTCTCCCCAATCCCCTCCCGTGCAACTTTTCATCTCTTCCTGCGGCCTGGTTTTCGGTGCCCACGTGAGCACGCGTCTGCGCCACATTGCTCCCACTCTATGGTTTATACATGATCTCGCTTGCCTTTGCTGCTGGCGTATTTCAGAGCGCAGGTACAAAAGGGGGTGGTGATCGACGGAGCATCTGAACCAATCAAACACTCACACCCAGTCAAAAGATCTGGGTTTGATCCATCACTGTTCTTTAGCTCACTCTGCCACCCCAGTTCAGACATGGCTGTATTTCAGAGCGCAGCCATAGTCTGGGCGAGTGCCTGCTACCAATTTAGCAGACTGAGGGCCCCCAAGCTCAGACGTCTTCCTTCTAAAAGGGGGGTCGCGAGGGGGCACGGACGAGTTTCAGCGAGTGCTGTTTAAATGCCAAGCTAGGTTTCTGCGTGGAGTTTAAAGTATAATGAGCCATTACTTAATTCTGAGAAGCTCTGGCCCGGCTGCTGGATGCAAAGAATATCATAGGGTGCCCGGGAAAGGGGCAAGGAGCCGGGATTTCCTCGAACTGTCATCAGAATAATAGACCCACTCTCCTTTCATCCCCCCTACAACAATGATGCGTTTAATTTTCTGTGTATGCTCCTAAACTAGTCCGCCTTCCCAAGGTTTGCCGGAGCGACACAGCCACCCTTGGCCAACATTCACCCGACCTGCCACAACCTGACCTTGCACTTTCTTTGGGGGGGGGGGGCATCATTATTTTCTGCGCCGCAGAGATTTGCTTCATACCGGGCCCTTGGGGGGTGGCAGGTCACTGTGGGATTTGTGTAACACGATTAGGTTCATCCATTCCTTCCTGTCGGAGAGATTCTTCTCAGTTTTTGAAGAGGAAGTGTCATCAAGCCAACTTCAACTGTATCACGGCGTTCCCCAGGGATCCTCACTCAGCCCCACCATGTTTAACATCTACATGAGACCATTGGCTGAAGTGGTGCTTCCCTGGGGTATTCAGCTTGTCACCTATGCCGATGATACTCAGTTGGTCGTCTCTCTGACTAGGGATGAAGTCATATAACAAGGGACTAGCAATCTAACCCCCTGTCTTGCCAAGGTGATGGAGTGGATGCCCTCCTCGTTTCTAAAACTTAATAGGTCAAAAACAGACATCATGTTGTTGGGCCATAAAGCCCCCCTCAACCTGGATCCCTGGTGGCCCAACTGTCTTGGTCCTCCACCACCCCCTAAGACCCAAATAAAGAGTCTGGGTGTATGGCTTGATTCTGCCCTTTGCTTTCAAGTTCAGGCAAAGAAGGTGGCCGCGACCTGCTACGGACTGATTAGGATCCTTAGGAAGGTTCTGCCCCTCCTTCCCTTTGAGGCAAGACGCATACTGGTTCAGTCGTTGATCCTCTCACGGCTGGACTACGCAAACGTGGTTTACTTTGGGGCCCCTGCAAGCACGATTCAAACCCTGCAATCAGTGCAGAACTGTGCAGCTCGGTTGCTGATGAATGTACCGAGACGTAGCTCTGCTAAGGCTGCTCTGCGATTACTCCACTGGCTACAGATTCAAGATCATGTGTATGGCACACAAGTCCATCTGGAATGACGGTCCCACTATCCTGCACCCTCTGTTTCATCGTCATCACTCCTGCAGATTGTTAAGATCCAATCAGCGCAATCTACTTGTAGTCCCTAGGGTGAAGCGAGCCCGTATGGGAGGACGTCAGCTCTCCTTCCTGGCTGCCAAATGCTGGAACAAATTGCCAGATAACATCAGGCATGTAGGTGACCACCTCGCTTTCAGGAAGCAATTGAAGACACTTTTATTCAACTGAGTGTCTTGAACAGTCCTCTGGTCCTATAGCGCTGGGATGCCTAAGGGTAGCCATGCACTCTACAAAAGAGTATTCATTCATTCATTCATCCACTCTTTGCCCAAACAGTCACATGACTGACAGCCGCAGTCACGGTCATGGCAGGGAACATCCGGGGAAACAAAATGGAACGAGGTGAATTGATTTCATGATTAGTTCTAGCTATAGAGGATTCGTGTTTAACTTGTTTTTCTTATTCGAATTAGCTCAAATTATTTATTTAAAACATTAATGACTGAAAATAAGTTAGAAGCAAATGATTTCAATTTTGGCTTGTAAAGGGCAAACTCATAAGAGTTTTTTTTATATCTAAAACGGCGATTACTGAGCAACAGAGGTAATTATTAAAAAAAAATATTCGATCATTATTCATTTTTCCTTTTCTTATTCCTTTAGCTGAACATGTGAGACTGCCGTTTTGGAAAACATGTTTAAAGCAGAATGTTGATAAACCTCCATTGCCTCCCTATTACCTACACTTCATCACCAGACTGCATGGCAGCAATGAGAGACTTTGGTACCCTGGTCAAGAAACATAAGGCAGCCATAAGGGCACTTTCTCTCGGGTATTACTATCTAACACTCCACTGCAGCCAGGGTTGGATTGGGATTAAAAATATGCCCGGGCACGCTACAGAAAAGTGTCACACATTTGCATATTGCCTTTGCAAAACACTGCTTCGGCGATGTTTTATAAAAAAAGGGGGGGATGCACGGATTAGCTTACACTGGTGAAACACAAGTGAGGCCACTTTTGCTCCGGCCCCTTGCCCACGCTCAATATGCACATGTTAATGTGCTAGCCCCAGCGAGAGAAAGGGAGTGACACCTCTGCCTTTTGATAAAAGGGAGGTAATTGAGGCCCATCTGCCTCCAGAAAGGCCACTCAGGCACCCATTGGTGGCATCCGAACAACGCAGAAACCGCCAAATTGCCCCTCAGACTGCTAAAACAAGCTCTGGCATAACCAATAGGTCTCGCCTTTGGGACCTTATAAGTTTTTAGCAATGCAACAGTTGATGTTGTTGCACCAAGGATATTGTACTGCATAACTAAAAACTTAAAAGGTTCCAATTGCGAGGCCTATTGGCTATGGCAATGCTTGTTGAGTCTTCCTCTGACCAGGGTTCTGAGTCTGACTCTGCATCTGAGGCAGAGGAAGGAGGGGAAGATTCAGACAGTGAGTTTTCTCTCCACATGGAATCATCGGATGATGAAGCTACTCTCAGTGCGGATGAAGCTACTCTTAGTGTGGATGAAGTGCAGTTGGAAGGGATGACCTCTGGGTTGCCTCAGGTATGGTGCAGCTGGCATTGCCAGACTTTACTTGTGTTCCAGAGTGTAGAGTGAATACAGAATTGATTTTGCCTATAAACTTCTTTTAGTTGTTTATGGACGATGTATTTTTGACGAAGATTGTTGAGCAGACTAATTTGTATACCGATCAGTTTTTGAGGGACCACAGTGCCAGCCTTAGGCCCCACTCTAGAGCTACCCGGTAGCCTCCCACAAATCTGGAAGAGATGAAGAAGTTCTTGAGTTTAACTTTTTTGATGGGCTTGCTAAGGAAGCCATCACTGTCTTCGTATTGGTCTACTAGTCCCTTGATGGCAACAACTATATTTCCGGCAGTCATGAGTCATGATGGGTATTTGCTTCTGCTACGGATGCTGCATTTTGTCGATATGGTATAGCGTTGTCACGAGATCACCCTGAGTGTGACCCTCTTTTTAAGATTCGGACTGTCCGTGATCACTTTGTAGATCGATTTTCTGAGATCAATGCTCCGGGGACAGAAATAGCAGTGGATGAGTCTTTGGTGTTGTTCAAGGGCAGCTTGGATTTAAGGCAATACATTCCTAGTAAGAGTGCACGCTATGGAATTAAGCTGTATATGCTGTGTGACAGTGGGACTGGATATGCCTCTAATTTCAGGGTGTACACCAGTAAGGAATCCAGGATTAACCCACTTGGTTGTCTGTCTACTTTCGGAGTGACTGAGAAAATTGTGTGGAAACTTGGTAGAGGACCTTTTAACAAAGGTCACCATTCATATGTAGATAACTTCTACACTGGTGTGCGGTTGTTCAGGCAATTGGCCAAAGTGGACACTGTTGCTTGTGGCACAATCAGCTCTAACGTAAAGGTTTCCCAAAAGAACTAGTACGTCAAAAGCTTGTGCATGGACAGTGCAGTGCGTTGCGTTGCGATGAACTTCTAGCTGTGAAGTTTTCAGACAGGAGAGATGTCTACATGCTGACTACCATCCATGATGAAAGCACTTCACCTGTGACTGTTTGGGGGTCAGGTTGCTGAAGCGCGCAAACCTGTGTGCATTTTAGACTAGAATAGGCACATGGGTGGTGTTGATAGAGTAGATCAGAGGTTGGAACTGTGATGTATTCCTATAGGTTCTGTATCGATCCCCCTATTCCTGACCCTGTTCTGGTTAACAAGTTAACTAGCAGCCATCCCATGATGCAGAAACCGTTATCTGATTAAGCCACACCACGGCACAGGAACGTGTTATCTGATTAGGTCATTACGCTTGCCATCTAATTAGACAAGCAATATTCCTCCAGCCCCTGATAAGGCATACGGAGTTCTCAAAACAAATCAAACCTATGACAACCTGGGAAAAACCCTGCGGCCATTGTTTTGATTTCACCGAGAACTTCAGCAAAAGAATGTGCTAACGACCAGCTCGTATGACATCCTTATTGACGTATCTATGTCCATCCTTACGTCAATCTCGGCACCTTACAGGTATAAATATTACCGGTATTGCCTTAAGCAAACACACGCGGTGGTGACGAGATCGGAGCAGCCAGACTTGCCGAAGCCCAGAGCAGAGCAGACACCGCTCGCGCAGCCCCGCCTTCCTGACGCGCTGAGAACGAGACGCTGCTTTCTCCTGCCGAGAAATCCAGCTCCGGCGCTTCCGAGCAGCCCTCGCAGGCAGCTTGGAATATCGAGACCAGAGACGAGAGATAACATCCCTCATTCATCCTAAATTCCAGGTACAGAACTGAATAACCCCTTGCAGAGAATTCTTGAGTCAGTCACTTGGCAAAACAAACTTAACTTAAACTGCTACTTTCTATTCCCGCCCACGTATTAGGCTTAGGTCAGGTACACTGGGGTAGGCGTAGCTAGAAACACCAGTTGAGTACGATTAGTCAAATGTATATGTGTATGTATCTATTTTATCCATTTTAAACCACCTTATGGCTTAGAAACCATATAAATGTTTTTACAGTATTATTTTATACTTCTGCTTTTATTGTATGCACTTTACTTAACCATAAGTATTGCGATAATATCGATTCATTTCTCTTGTATGAGAAAAGAGACTGATCAATAAATACCATCTTTTTATTGAACACGCCCGTCTCTTCCTTTTCTCTACAATCTGGTGAGACTAAGAATGCACGTACTGACTGAGTAAAATAAGTTGTCTTTTGTTTTCACACGACTCTAGAGATACACTCTTGATTAGGGGAGAGCAAAGTTGTCATGTTCTATGGTTGTCAGAAACTAAATCCCTTCTTGTCTATCCAGGGAGGTTCAACTCCTCCTTGCCTATTCGAGAAAGTTTCTAGTGAACTGTGAGCTAGCTGGCAAACCCAAAACTTTAAGTCTAATATCGACAATAGAAGACCTAGTTAACGTCTGGTCTAGGCCTATACTATTGAAGGTATTATTCCAATGCGCAGAGCCTATTGGGATAATAGGAACTACACTACATGGCGCCCAAACGTTTGGAAAGGCGATAAAACTAACGCAAGACATTAGAGTAACTCAGTCGTGCTTTTTCACTCAGACCCCTTTTTTCCCATAATACTCCAAAGACGTCTGGAGTGGGTGAAAGGTCATATCCGCCAAACCTCGCAGGAGGAAACTCCTATGTATGGTTCTTGGTTTAGTCAACGTTGAAGGATACACTGTTCCAAAATATTGTGCATCTAATCTTTGTTTCCATAAGAAACCTGATCTGCAAACAAACGGAATAACCTTCCTGACGGAAAATGGTAGACAGTGATGAAGAAAGAGAAACAGTTAGAATAGCAGCTGAACTCGCAGCAGCTGAAACTACTATGCAAGAAGCAGACCCGGATATAATACTCATCCCGGTCAACATAAGAAAATCTATAACTTTAAAACTTATAGAAAATGGACTGACACCTAGAGGTGGCACAGTCATATTCGTAATAGAGGCACACGAATATCGGCAGACAGAGGTATTCTATTCATGGATACACTTTCCAGCAGCAAACGCTGTAACAAAGCACTTCCACTATTACAAAACAGAGGAACCTCCTGAAGAGTACACTCCTTTCGAGGAGGTGGAAGTACCACTTAAATTTCAAGAGCACCTGCTCTTGTTTAATGGCGCCCTAAAACATAATAATCACATCACCAGGCTTGGTCCACTAGGTAGACCAGGAGCAACGTGGCCGGTCCTAGCCGGATACACACCACATCCAGACATCGAAAGAATGTCTGCAGCAGATCTTTTAATACAAATAAAACAATTAATAAAAGTACATAGACAATTAGTCCAATATGTAATGCGGACTTCAACAATTCAACCAGCAATTAAAATTCCACAGCTGACCCCTCATCAGGGGAACACAAATAAAATTACACCACAGAACATACAGTCCTGCCCAGGTAAAGTACCAGCTAAACGGGAACAAATACCATTCTGGTTAGCACAAAAAATCACCCAAATAGAGGCGGTGTTTCCAGACACCACCCCGTTGGAAAAACACAGGATTCTGACTATCTGTCTTCCAATGGGAATCGCACCACACGTGGAGGACTGTGACACTTGGGGTACATTCTTTGCTTCCATTTACACAAAAACGCATGGTGTTCCATCCATCTCGGTAATACCAGATGTGCTAAAACAAATTCAAGATGAATACGGTCCAGAACCCGCTTTAACTCTTGGTCTGAAATTACTAAAAGACTTCAAGCAGGTCTCGGCAATACTATTAGCCAACATAAAGGGAGAAGCAGCAAACGTGGCGATCCGCCAAAGGTTAAAAGAAACAGATATAGCAGACCAACCAGCTGAAATTGCCAGAATTATAGAAAAATCCTATGAGGAACTAGGTAGAGATAGTTTAGGTGGAATACCGGTAAAACCCCGACTGATTGAAAGTCCTGAAAAAGTATTTTTTAATAATTTAACATCACAAAAAAAGAGCTGGGATGGAAACAAACAATCCAATCCTAAAGAAAAGAAATTCCAGTCCAGAGGAAGGTCTCCTCGGCGGAGAGAAAGATCTCCAAACCAAGGACACAGGTCTCCCCAAAGTGAGCCCTCTGGGAAAAGATACAATCTTAGAAATAGGGATAATATTAAGAAGCCTGATAGATATCAAGAAATTGATACACGCCCCTCTCAATCTTTTCAGACTTCCTCGCAGAAATCGGAAAGAAGAGGACGATCAGAACAAAGAGAAGAGCACGCCAAGTCCAAAGACAAGGAACCTGCTCATCTAAAAAAGAAATTACAATTTCCAAAAAAGAAGGTAGCCAGTATTAAAGTAGTTAACAATGCCGAGAGTACTGAGGACACAACTGAAAAACGGAGAATGGGCTCAGACAATGCTAGACAGCGCAGCAGAAGTGAGCATAGCTCGCAAAGTACTTATCAATCATCTGGAGACAGTGGACACGAATGAATATCTTCAAGTGGAAACTGCAGACACCAGAGTTAGCAAACCTCACAAAATATATGAAATAACTTTACATATAGTAGGGGATAAGACTAGAAAAATAAGGGGACTATTTTGGGATAATCTCTCCAAGGGCTATGACATCCTTCTAGCTGAAAAAGACTGGCCACCAGAGTTTGTCAGGGACTGCCCTCATGGCGAAGAAATAATTATGCCTGCCTTCTCAAATCATATCCCAATTCATAAAAAATACACACTTGCCAGAAAGTGGGCAGTAGCTCAAGCTCCTGCTTTATATATAATATATACCCAATTAAGCAAGAAGCTAAAAAACAGGTAAAAGAAATCCTAGATCAACTAGAATACCAGGGGGTGATTGAAACTTGCACCTCACAAATGAACAACCCTTTGTTTCCGGTTTCCAAACCAGACAATACATATCGTCTAGTTTTGGATTACAGACACCTTAACTCATGTTGCAAAACTTTTGCAGTGCAAAACTCGCATAGTGCTGCACTAATGAATAACATAGTGCGCAAAAAATACAAAACAACATTAGACATCTCTAATGGATTCTTTTGTCAAAACATAGCACCAGAGAGCAGATATTTGTCCGCGTTCTCAATAAATGGCGCTCAAAAACAATTCTGTCGGTTACCCCAGGGGTTTAAGAACAGCCCAGGATTATTCTCAGCGAGAGTAACAGAGTTACTACAAACATATGATGACGAAGCATTATCTTATGTCGACGACATATACCTGACAGATGATGACTTGGATACTCACTTGAAGAGAGTGAACACCATAATACTTGGGTTCGCAGCAGAGGGTTACAAATTCAACTTTGAAAAATCTAGAATTGCCCATCTAACAGTCCTGTTCTTAGGATATGAATTATCAAGTGAAGGCAAAAGCCTGGCTGACAATTTCCTCGAGAAATGTGCCGTACTCCAAGCACCTAGAACACTAAAAAACCTACAGTCAATTCTAGGCTTCCTAAATTTCGGAAGAACATACATTGCAAATTACGCAGATAGGGTCAAGCCCCTTTATGATCTAATAAAACCAGACTTTAAAAGAACCAATTGGACTCAAATACACACAGAAATTCTGAGATCCTTACAAACAGACATGTTAATAAAAACAAAATTAGAAACACGTGATAACACACGCAATCTTGTGATTCGAGTCATCCCAGGAAGATGCGGATTCACATACCTGACCTCTAATGAGGGAGAAAAGGTACCAATTGCATTCAACTCACACTTGTACACAGAAGCTGAAAACAAGTTCAGCATTAAAGAAAACATTGTTCATGCAGTTCAAACCGCAATAGCTAGAGAAAAAGATAGAACTGACGGTAGACGTATTACAGTCAGAACAGCAGAATCAGCCTTTGAGGCATTAACAACACCGTGTAATTTACCAACAACAGCATTGAATCCGGAATGGATACAATGGGTGAATTCAGTTACAACGGACAAAGTAAAATACTACTTTGATCCAGAATTAAAAGAATTGAAAAATCTAGAATATGAAAGAACATTCCCTCTGCCAATCGACATTCTGCCCTTACGACAATACGCCTGTGTAATCTATACAGACGGACATGCTCAACCCTCCGTTTGGGGAGAACAAGCATACAACCCCACATGTGAGATTACAAAAGAAGTGTGGCGCGGAGGTAAACTAAGACCTCTATTAACAAAAACACACTCAGTAGAAACTAATTCAGAACAACAGACTTAAATAATAGCATTGAAAATGGCGCTAGATAATGCAGATCGCGAATTCCCGACACTCATAGTGTCCGATTCATATTACTGCGTCAAATCATATAACAACGATTTGCAGACATGGATTCAAAATGGTTACAAAGATGACACAGGTGCAACAATAAAGCAAAAACTGCTCTGGGAACAAGTAGTTCTTTTACGAAAAGAACTACCAAAGACTCACGTGATACACTCACTGAGTCATCAACGTGA
Source organism: Lissotriton helveticus (assembly GCF_964261635.1). Lineage (NCBI taxonomy): Eukaryota > Metazoa > Chordata > Amphibia > Caudata > Salamandridae > Lissotriton > Lissotriton helveticus. The sequence continues at coordinate 978,111,826 of NC_136057.1, read as the reverse complement.
TGGCGTTCACGTTGCAGGGAATTCATTGGCTGAGACAGCCACAGCGGTAGCAACTAAATCGGCTTCCGTAGCTAGAAAAAAGCGTACAGTGAAATACATTGACGGTGAAACAATACTGGCGGTGAAAACGTCATCAAAAGGCGACTGCTCAGCGCTACCGATCAACTATCCACTCAATTATACATACATAATCGATGCAAACTCCGTCCCTTTTGCTCGAATCCCTGGAGTGGGGGATAGGGTAATTCCAAACAAGGACAGGAGAACGTTGTTAATAGCAGACGCACATATGGGCGAGGGTCTCAGACACCTCAAACTAAAAGATTCTCTGGAAGAATTACAATCAGTGTACTGGTGGCCAGGCATGAGCCTGCAGTATCACATTTTTGTAAAAAATTGCCCGAACTGCAACAGAAATCGCAGTGGCTAGAGAAACGGTATACTACTGTGGCGTTACTCTCCAGAAAGGATCAACAGTAATAAGCCAAGCGTCCGATTAACATATACAGGCTAGTTTCCACTTATAATGTAGATCCCCAGCACTCGGCTGACGTCTGGACTGTTATAAGAAGATTTGCAAGTCTAAATGGCATATACGCTAGGAGCATGCTACGTTTGACCAATGTTTTCACTTTAGCCCTCAAGCCTGTGGGGAAACATGGCTAAATGAGCATAGCACAGCGGGATTCTTCTCACTTCCTTCCTGAGGGATACGGGATGGTGTAAAGAAAAAACCAAGGCATAAAGCTATCTATAACGGAAAGGATATTAGGTTCGGGAGCTGGGTGGGTCAAACATCTAATAAGTGTCCAACGTAGTCTAAACAACCTGCCAAGAAATTCTCTGAAGGGATTCAGTCCGTACGAATTATTGTTTGGAACTAGGATGTTAGTCTTAGATCTTGACAGTCAGACTTCAGTGGTGAAGGAAAAATGCTTTGATATCAAAGATCGTTTGGCTATTTTGCAGGACTTAAACAAAACAAGAAAAGACCTGAGCAACATAAAGTTGAAACAGCAGCCAACAACCACTGAAGAACCACCACCTGTCCCAGCAAGACCTGTCTGGATTCCAAAAGTCGGGGATCTAGTCAGAGAAAAGATCGCGGTAAAGAAGGAATTTGGGCCTTCTTACAGAAAAGCAGTTCCTGTCTTGTCTATCAACGGGACAAGATCAGTTGTACTACCGCCGCTTGCTGGTAAAAAGGAGAACCGAGTTGTATCCATCGACCTGGTAAAACCACAATCATGTGGCCGATAACAAACAGTAGGCCAAGTGGACTCCCGATAAGTAGTAGAACACCAAGGTTTGCTACCAATACAGAGGTCCTAACTAAGAGGCTAATCACATTCGAAACGCCTACAGAAGAACAACAAGGACTGTGCAACAATGCAATGGAACTTAAACCTCTGAAAACCCAAATAAAAACATTTAGTAAAGACACACCAACCTACAATGAAGTAACAAACGAATATGCAAGAAACAGTAATCCTGAAGCAATTGGAACAATTGACAGAACTGCATCCGGCTACTTCATAAACTTCGATGATTCCTCTGAAGACCTCAGTGAATCAAAAACACAGCCATCAACAAAAACCTTTAAAGATAAAGCTAAAGAACTTTTGAAACAACTGAAAGAAACCTATCTGATTTCTCCATGGATTGAATTTTGGGTGGGCTTTGGTGCATTTATCCTCATACTTTGGCTCATCATGGTACTAACTTTGGGACGCTTCATTGAGGGAAAATATGCTAAAATGGACACAGCAAGTCAGAAAATCAACTTGATCCTCAAACCACACACATCTTCACACGTCGAGAAAAGAGAACTTTCTTCAGTCAACTTCACAGCCAATCCTATACCGGGTGGGGTAGCATGGGACAATACTGACTCCGAAATTTATGGTCCGGTCGAAATCCTGAAATATCCACACCAAATCAAGATCTCATTGAGTGACTTTGTAAAACCAAGCTCATTTGCTGATGATTGGGACTTTGAAAGTATAAATAATATGATGTCTGACCTAGTGATGTCTGCTAAATTTACCAAACATGATTATTTGCAGGGTTCGACTAATTATGATAGTATGTACTGTTACAACCACTATGGTAACCATTTTTTACATAAATCGGCACAACCTAGAAATGTTTTAAATTATAATCAATGGGAACATTGTGCAACCCCTCCAAAAGGAAGCTCAAGAACCTTTTATGACAAATATTCATACTTTTCAGGGTTCAACACAAGTAATGCTGAAACATTTTATTTCAAATTGTCAAATAAGACAGGGACAAAGACCATGCTTACAAACACGAAATTGATATATTCAGACTCATTTTTTGAACAAATGAATACTTTTGGTTTTGATTATTGGGACAACAATGTTGAAGTAAAAAGTGTTTGGGGTACAAAAGAATGGCAAGTACAAGGTATAGAATCATTGTTTAGAGCCTGCATGATCCCAGAACAAATTATATTTTTAAATGACACTGTTCAACAAACCACCTGTCTTGGCTTAGCCAAAATCAAAGACTTAAATAAACCGTCTATTCCAAAGCCAACAATGAACAGCAATAGCTCTACAGATGAAGAGATAGACGTAAACTATGTATTAAACCAAAGCATAACAAATCCTGATTGGAAAAAATGGTTGATCTGGCCCACAGATACTAATAACTGTCAAGATAGATTCCTGAACAAAACACAGGGGTTCACATTGACCAGGTCAGACCCTAGATATTCCCAAAGACAACACCCAGGGATAATAACCACCTACAGTGTGGGCAAATTATGCCTTCAATGGCTACAAACTTCCACACTGACAGAAATTAAGCAACACCTAACTTTACTTACTGATGGTGCTGACTTGCGTGATTTCATTATGGGACCGCGCAAACAGCGTCAAAAACGCTTCATAGCAGCCTCTGTATATGTAAATGTAAATGTAAATGTGCTGGACTTGTAAAGCGCACAGCTGCCCGTGAGCGTCCCGGCGCTTGCTTAGGGAACCCGTCCTGGTATTCCCCTGTGAGAAACCCCGGCAGGGTGTCCACAAGGTGAAAGCCAGGCATCCCGCCGCGAGGGGCCGTAGTGGAGATTAAGCAAGCTATTGCCCAGAGTCGCAGAGTGTGACCCTGTGAGTTGAGTAGGCACCAGAGCGAGAATTGTCGAGTCCGTGGAATTTTGAGCCCGAGACCCGCCGAGGCGGGGAATCGAACCCTGGTCCACGGTCGATCTCAGCTTCCGGGTCTGCCGCCTCTAACCACTGAGCCACGCTTCTCGCTATGCAGCTTACAACGAGGCCTGGAAGGTAACTCAAATTGAGACAGCGGAAAGTATACGGGAAATTGACCGTATTAATTTGGAAAAATCACTTTCTGTAGTGGACAATGGGTTAATGACTCTGTCCTCCAGAATTTTTTCTTTGGACAGCATTGTGTCTTCAGCAATCGACATAATATCGCAAGACTTACTGTTGTTACAACACGGTCAGTCTCAATTGCGTTCTATTGTACAGCTTGGCTGGACGTTACAAAATCTGCGTTCAGGCTATGTGCCTTGGCGTTTAATCAACACAACGTCACTATTCAATATCTTTAACCTTACTGATAAACAAATCAGTATGGCACAGAAGGGTGCTGATTATACAATCCTGAGCATTGAGAAACTCGATAGATTACCAGTGACAATGTCAGAACGACCTGTCAGTGAATGGATAATACATGGGATAATTAATATTCCAATATCAACCTTCAGGTTTCAATACTGCCAAAAATATATACAGGCTGGCATGTACGAAAAATTGGGAAAAGGGTACATTAAGACAACATGGAATTTGCCCTATTCACATGCATGTGTCAGTAATAAAGGACAGAAAGTGTTTCTTAGTGGCAATAATTGTGCGATGTCACTAAGCGGTACACTTCTGTGTAATGGAATTAGTTTGCATGGATCCTGTGAAGGGAACTCAAATAACCTTTCATGTCACCAGCTAGGCACACCTGCAACAGAGATAGAACCATTTTTTCAAAGACTCTATAATGGGAGTTACATTCTAATTGTGGACCGCAGATGTTGTAGTCTTATGCCCGGGACTCCTTATCTCGTAACTACGACTGCGAAGGTCAAGTGCTGTGGACGCTTATTGTTCCCCAGCTCCTTTCCAGACAGGGAGGCAAGGGCATGGCCTAACTTGAAAATTACTTCTATTCGAATAGATACTTTAAGCAGAATGAAAACAGTGCTTCTTCAGACGCCGACCAGGCTCACGTCATCAAAAGAAACGTATGATCTCCTAGTCGCAAGGACGACTGCAGAGATTCACTCATTGTTATCAACTAATTCCCCCATACATTTCGCGGAAATCCTGAATGAAATCTTAAATATTTCTGATACCAGTGGAGTCTCAAAAGTATTTAAGACAGTATTTTCAATGGCATTAACACCATTCAAAGCCATACTGGGTATTTTTCCAGATTTCGCCATTCGATTTTTGGCGGACTTCCCCTCATTTTGGGACTAATTGCAGGAATCCTATTCTTAGTCCTTATATTTCGTTATGGCAAACCATGTCACAGACAAAACACCTGCGACAAGGGAAGAAACAATCCGAGCCATTGGATACCGGGACCGGATATCAAAAATCCTGGGACTTTCCCGGCTTAAAGACCTGAACATGACTTGGTTTCTTTCATTTCGACCAATATGGCATCAATGTGTTTTACCTGTATTAAGGTGCTTGCTGTGCGGAGAAGAATGCGTGTTGGACACCTGTCTGACGCTACAATCAGATGCGCCAATGGATGCAGAAACATTGTTGAGTCCAATAACGGCTCATGCTTTGTGCTGCCCTCAACGGCTACCAATCCTGATGACGGCATTCGTGGAAACTTCACCACTACGATTTAGGGGTAGTGAAGTTCAAGATGAAAGCAGCATCGATCAGGTACGACCTTCTGTCAGCAATACTAATCAAAACGTCAATGGAGACAATCATGCGCACGAATGCATGGTTACACCTTTTTCCGAGTTAGTGGTACTCTCCCAGGAAGCTGTTGACAGCTTTTTCGACAGTCTAAATGATATGATGTTCTCACCAGAGCAGAAATAGAGACTTTTGAGCAAGCTAGCACACGGCGTTCCAAACACCCTGAATTTGGCCTTCAACTTTAATGATAAAATTACATGAACAATTTTCCCTCCAGTTCACGGACAGCAAATTTTTCGGCAGCCCCAAAATATTTTTACGATTTTTTCGGGACACTAATCATCTGCTTACAGTAAGAACTATTCTTAGAGAACTAAAATTTCTATTTTTAGAAACTTTATAGACATTAGCTGCCCGCTGGTATGTTCATAATTATGTTTATTCTGTGATGAAATGGTCTCGAACTTTTTTTCTGTATTAAGAGCCATTTCATGTGTAAATTCTCATATACAACTTAGCAATAGTGTATACATATGCGTGATTACTTTAGCATTATTCTACAGCGTGAGTGCATATAATACATATGACTGCTTTTTCCGTATATTAGATAATTTCGAAATGCATTATGTGTATTTTGGGGTGATAAGGTATACACGATACTCTAAAGTATGTTTTCCTATGCCTAGATTCGTAAATATGGCCATAGTTAGCGTGGAGTGGGTGTGATGTATTCCTATAGGTTCTGTATCGATCCCCCTATTCCTGACCCTGTTCTGGTTAACAAGTTAACTAGCAGCCATCCCATGATGCAGAAACCGTTATCTGATTAAGCCACACCACGGCACAGGAACGTGTTATCTGATTAGGTCATAACGCTTGCCATCTAATTAGACAAGCAATATTCCTCCAGCCCCTGATAAGGCATACGGAGTTCTCAAAACAAATCAAACCTATGACAACCTGGGAAAAACCCTGCGGCCATTGTTTTGATTTCACCGAGAACTTCAGCAAAAGAATGTGCTAACGACCAGCTCGTATGACATCCTTATTGACGTATCTATGTCCATCCTTACGTCAATCTCGGCACCTTACAGGTATAAATATTACCGGTATTGCCTTAAGCAAACACACGCGGTGGTGACGAGATCGGAGCAGCCAGACTTGCCAAAGCCCAGAGCAGAGCAGACCCCGCTGGCGCAGCCCCGCCTTCCTGACGCGCTGAGAACGAGACTCTGCTTTCTCCTGCCGAGAAATCCAGCTCCGGCGCTTCCGAGCAGCCCTCGCAGGCAGCTTGGAATATCGAGACCAGAGACGAGAGATACCATCCCTCATTCATCCTAAATTCCAGGTACAGAACTGAATAACCCCTTGCAGAGAATTCTTGAGTCAGTCACTTGGCAAAACAAACTTAACTTAAACTGCTACTTTCTATTCCCGCCCACGTATTAGGCTTAGGTCAGGTACACTGGGGTAGGCGTAGTTAGAAACACCAGTTGAGTACGATTAGTCAAATGTATATGTGTATGTATCTATTTTATCCATTTTAAACCACCTTATGGCTTAGAAACCATATAAATGTTTTTACAGTATTATTTTATACTTCTGCTTTTATTGTATGCACTTTACTTAACCATAAGTATTGCGATAATATCGATTCATTTCTCTTGTATGAGAAAAGAGACTGATCAATAAATACCATCTTTTTATTGAACACGCCCGTCTCTTCCTTTTCTCTACAATCTGGTGAGACTAAGAATGCACGTACTGACTGAGTAAAATAAGTTGTCTTTTGTTTTCACACGACTCTAGAGATACACTCTTGATTAGGGGAGAGCAAAGTTGTCATGTTCTATGGTTGTCAGAAACTAAATCCCTTCTTGTCTATCCAGGGAGGTTCAACTCCTCCTTGCCTATTCGAGAAAGTTTCTAGTGAACTCTGAGCTAGCTGGCAAACCCAAAACTTTAAGTCTAATATCGACAATAGAAGACCTAGTTAACGTCTGGTCTAGGCCTATACTATTGAAGGTATTATTCCAATGCGCAGAGCCTATTGGGATAATAGGAACTACACTACAGAACCTTATGCTGCTCTTTGTAAGGCTTACATTTGGTATAAGAAGTTGGCTATCCATCTTTTCCACTTGATAACCTTTAATGGTTTTGTTGTATTCAAGGATTCATGTCCTGAGTCAAAGATGACTTTTGCTAAGTTTCAGGAGTCTGTAATAGGCAGCCTTGTTGTAGTGGAACAGGCAAGTGTTCCTAGAGTTGAAGTGGTGGAGGATGTGGCTAGATTGAAAGATCGCCACTTTCCTGATCACATTCTTCCCACACCCTCAAAAGACTTTCCCAGTAGGAGATGTAGAGTCTGTTGGCGAAGAGGTACGCGGAAGGAGACTTGTATGTCATGCCCCGAGTGTCCTAACCCTGGGCTGTGTGTGCCTGCTTGTTTTAGAATGTACTACACGCAAAATAATTTTTGGGAGTATCCATGAGTGGTAAAGTGAACTGCCTGGTCTCAGTTGTTTTATATTTTTTGTTCAGTTTCAAGGTTGGCATTTGTACAATGTATTTAGTTTCAGATTTTGTGTTAGTAGATTTGTATCTATTTGCAATGTGTTTGTATTTTCTTTTTTGTATAAAAAAAACCCTAAATGTGATGGCCGTGTGAGCAGGCTGGCACTTGGCTGTTGGTGTGTGTGGACTGGCGCTTGGCTGGCGGTGTGTTTGGACTGGCGCTTGGCTGGCGGTATGCGAGGACTGGCGCTTGGCTGGCAGTGTGCGTGGAAAGGCGCTTGGATGGTGGTGTGTGTGGACTGGCGCTTGGCTGGCGGTGTGTGTGGACTGGCGCTTGGCTGGCGGTGTGCCTGGACTAGTGCTTGGCTGGGGGTGTACATGGACTGGCGCTTGGCTGGCGGTGTGCCTGGACTGGCGCTTGGCTGGCGGTGTGCATTGACTGGCGCTTGGCTGGTTGTGTGCGTGGGCTGCCCTCGGCTGGCGATGTACGTGGACTAGCGCTTGGCTTTCAGTGTATGAGTAGCGACTTGCTGCTGGTCACTACACACTGCTAGCCAAACGCCACTCCACATAATCCGTGAGCTGGTGTGTTTGCTGTGTCAGGAATGTGAGCATGTGAAAGTGATGGGCCCTTGAGTGGCGCTGTCTGCTGGTGTGAGTGTTGTAATGTGCTGGGCCCGCGGCTGGCGGTGTGAATGGTTTTGTATGTGTCACACATATGAAAGGTGTATGAATGGCCTGTAAAGAGGTTGGTGCCTTGTCGTGGCTTTACAGCTCACGAGCTGTGAGTCAATGGTTCCGTTTCTCGTCTTTTCAATTATTAAGTACATTTCATTTTTGTGAAATCTCTTGTTAATAAAATTTTATAAACTGAACCATCAGTCGCCCTCGTTCCTAATTCAACCAGTATGTGTGTGTGCTTGAGGAATAGATGGCTGTGCAGTAATCATGGTCTTTTTTGTCTCTCTGCCAAGGTGTACATTCCATCTAAGAATAACCTAACAACTATAGATATTGTCGTAAACTGAACACCCATGGGAATACATGGTGATGTCTCTTTTGTGGAACCCAACAAGTTATCTTAACCACAATGTCCTGCAAACCTCAAAATGTACCTGTCACATTTTCCTTATATTATTGTGCCAACATTTTCACACTGCAGAAAGAAACAACAAATTTCCTACCCCCGCCTTTCTCCAAGTATCCCAATAGAAATGGTACCTCACTCGCGTGGGTGGGTCAAGGACCCGCGACAGGCAGGGGCCCAAAACCTACTGAGGCGACATCAAAATTACCCATCACAAACCAACCTGGTTTTCAAGGGGACTCCCATGAGTTTTTGGCCCCGGGCTCTGCGGCCTTCTAGGGAAACCTACCAAACCTAAACATTTCTGAAAATTAGATACCCAGGGGATTCCAGGGGGGTATGGCTTGCGTGGATCCCCCAAGGTTTTTTACCCAGAATCCCCTGCTAACCTTTAACTTAGCTGAAAAAATCACTTTTTCCATACACCAGGCTGACACAAATTTCCTGCCACCCTGCGTTCCCCCAGGTCTCCCGATAAAAATGGTGCCTCACTCGTGTGGGAGGCCCAAGTACCCGCTACAGGCAAGGGCCCAAAAAGTATTGAGGCGACATCAAAATTGCCTATCACAAAACAACCTGGTTTTGCCAGGGGGCTCATCCGGCTTTTTGGCCCGTGCTCGGCGGCCAGCTAGGGAAACTTACCAAACCCAAACATTTCTGAAAACTAGACACCTGGGGATTCCAGGGAAGTATGGCTTGCATGAATCCCCCAACGTTTTCTGACCCAAAATCCCCTGCAAACCTCAAATTTAGCTGAAAAAATCACTTTTTCCACAGATTTTTGTGTGGGAAAGTTGTGGCATCACCATGCTGACACAAATTTCCTGCCACCCTGCGTTCCCCCAGGTCTCCTGATAAAAATGGTACCTCACTCGTGTGGGAGGCCCAAGTACCCGCGACAGGCAAGGGCCCAAAACATATTGAGGCGACATCAAAATTGCCTATCACAAAACAACCTGGTTTTGCCAGGGGGGTTCACCTGGGTTTTTGGCCCCGTGCTCATCAGCCAGCTAGGGAAGCTTACCAAACCCACACATTTCTGAAAACTAGACACCCGGGTGATTCCGGGGAGTTATGGCTTGCGTGGATCCCCCAACGTTTTCTTACCCAGAATCCCCTGAAAACCTCAAATTTCGCTGAAAAAAATCACCTTTTCCACACATTTTTGTGTAGGAAAGTTATGCCATCACCGGGCAGACACAAATTTCCTACCAGCCAGTGTTCCCCCAGGTCTCCTGATAAAAATGGTGCCCCAATTTTGATGTCACATCAATACGTTTTGGGCCCTTGCCTGTCATGGGTACTTGGGCCTCCCCACACGAGTGAGGCACCATTTTTATCAGTTGACCCAGGGGAACACTAGCTGATAGGAAATTTGTGTCAGCCCGGTGACGCCACAACTTTCCCACACAAAAATGTGTGGGAAAAGTTATTTTTGCAGCTTAATTTGAGGTTTGCAGTGGATTCTGGGTAAGAAAAAGTTGGGCGATCCACGCAAGTTATACCTCCCTAGCATTCCCCGGGTGTCTATTTTTCAAAAATGTATAGGTTTGCTAGGTTTCCCTAGGTGCCGGCAGAGCTAGGGTTCCAAAACTACAGCTAGGCACTTTGCAAAAAAAAGGTCATTTTCACTGTGAAAATGTGGTGTGTCCACCTTGCGTTTTGGGCCGTTTCCTGTCGCGGGCAGTAGGTTTACCCACAAAAGTGAGGTACCATTTTTCTCGGAAGACGTTGGGGAACGCGGGTGGGTGGAATTTTGTAGATCCATGCAGATTCCAGAACTTTACACCACAGAAATGTGAGGAAAATGTATTTTTTGGACACGTTGTTTAGGTTTGCAAGGGAGTCTGGGTAACAGAACCTGGTGAGAGCCAGTCAAGTCATCCCATCAAGTCACTCCATACTGGATTCCCCTGGGTGTCTAGTTTTAAAAAATGTATATGTTTGCTAGGTTTCCCCAAGTGCAAGCAGAGCTAGGGTTCAAAAACTACAGCTAGGCACTTTGCAAAAAACTGTCATTTTTCATTGTGAAAATGTAGTGTGTCCTCGTTGCGTTTTGAGCCATTTCCTGTCGTTGGTACAAGGTCAACCCACACAAGTGAGGTATCATTTTTATCGGGAGACTTAGGGTAACATAGAATTGTAGACAAACCGTTATTACCTATTGACTTTCGATGCATTTCTGCCTTCCAAATGAAAGACAATGTGTAAAAAAGAAGTCATTTTGAAAAATGAACTATAATTTTCATGCTAGTATGGGTACTCTCAATTTCAGAAATTTGCAAATATCTACTGTTTCTAAACCCTACATTTTTTCCCATTGCAGAAATACATAGTTGTCTTTCATAACAATTTTTCCATGTATACATTTTCCCAAAATATTTGCTATATACCCTGTACATAATAAAAAAACATTGCAAGACGCCGCTCACTTATTGGCTCTGGGTTCGTCGGGTTCTTGGTGAACCTATAAGTCCTATATATCCCCACAACCAAAAAGGTCCAGTGAATGTAACAGTATATTGCTTTCAAACAGTCATAATTAGAAGTTACAGGTGAAAACATTGACACAAGTGGCTGTTTTTTTCAACAAATTTTCAATTTTTTCCTATATTTAACTGTTAGTTTCTATGAAGAAACCTTGAAGGTTCTACACAAATGACCCCTTGCTGAATTCAGAACTTTGTCTACGTTTCCAAAATGTACAGCTGTCCATGATCCATTATTGCGTTCATACCCATTTCGGCCATTAACTGAAAGGAGGATGAAAGCACAAAAAATAGCAGAAATAGGCTATGTCCCAGAAAAATGCCAAACCTGTGTGAAAAGGTTTGGTTTTCTGACAAATGTATGCTTCTCCCTGAAATCTGGGAAGATAGTGATTTCAGCACCACAACCCCTTTTTGATACAATTTGTAGGGAAAAAAACAGACACTTTCATCTGGAGCCATTTTTTCCCATATTCCAAAAAACAAAACAAAATGTAGCTGTATTTTGGCTAATTTCTGGGTCCCCTCTAAGGAATCCACAAACCGTGGGTAACTTTAGAATCCCCATGATGTTGGAAAAAAAGGACGCAAATTTGGCGTGGATACCTTAAGTGGTCAAAAAGTTACGGGGCCTAAGCACGAACTACCCCGAATAGCCAAAAAAAGGCTGGGGGGGGGGGGGGGGGGGAGCATAGCAGCGAAGGGATTACGTTAACTCGCCAGCACAGATGAGTAAATGCTAAAAATAGCTCTCCTTGAAAAAATCTCACTCGAAAGTGGATTTTTTGAGGCCTGGTATGGTGTGCTACGCACAGGGTTTGAATGTAATATGTTTCCTAATAGGTAGCCAAATGCAAAGCAATAAGATAAGTGGAAATATGAGATCATCTGCTCAAGCCTCCAGAATGTTAAATCACTTCAAGTCTCTGGATCAGGAAATAAGGTATGCCAAGTAGCAATGAGTTACAAAATCGAAACTAGACATTATGCCTTCCTAAACAATGATTTTCTTTTAAGTCAAATAAATTAAGGAAAAGGCCTTATAATAACCTCTGATAGAAAATAACAAGAACATACCAGTTTATTGGTACGTTCGTAGAAGCTTATGTTGGTGTCATAAATCACTCCCAGATTGTGTGTGTAAGAGTCTGGTATAAGGTACAAAGAAGTTTATTATGCATGGTTAATAAAAACCGTTTGCATTCTCATATTACTTTAAATATAAATTATTCATACCAGACATATAAGAGAACTGGTATGGAAGCGTTGCCCCAGTTAGAGAGTCACCAATAATCAGTCAAAGTTGAGGTTCCAAAAATATTTTGCCAATGTTTTTGTAAACTATATTTGGATATAAGATTTTTGTTAAATGATATTTAGGCCTCAATATTCTGGTAACATCCTCAGATAGAGTAATGACTGTCAAATATAGGAAAATCCGTGTTATTGATTTTCATATGTAGCGATTTGGAATCCAAACAAATGACAGTAGCACCCAAAGGGTTTCCAATCAAAACTGTTGCATTGACACACTTTCCCGATAGTCAGACAACCAACAGTTTCCAGCATGTGTAGAAACTCAGTCTCACTGGTGGACACACAACGATTGAATAGTGTGAGCTTGAAAGAAAACCTCTAGGAAAGGCCACAGGTAAGATCTTTGTTGTCCAATAAGAATGGAAAAAGATGTATTTTCTAAATGCAACCAGAAACAAGGCAACTGATACAGTCCAGGGCACTGTCTCTCACTCCCAGCCCCTGTGACATTGCAGGAGGATGAAGTGATAGACAACGTCAAATGCAGGCAACAGATCAAGAAGGGCAAGGGTGGCTCTTCCACCCTCATCCAAATGTGGATAAAATGACCCCTGTACCATGACCTGGTTGGAAGCCAGCTTTTCAGTATAATCTGAGAGTTGAGTATTGACAATACTGTCACTCAAATTTCAGCCATGAGTAAAAGTAAGATTAGCTTAAAACAGCTAATGTGCAGTCCCCGCTGAAGGCTTTTAAAGAGAGCAATACTTACAGCATGTGCTCAGCATGGTGGAACTTGAACACTAATGAAAGAGGGAATACACAACATAGTTAATTGTGGAATAGAAAATAGTGATACTGTAATAATGGCTCATAGCTTGGCCTCAGCATAGCCTTTAGAGGCCTCCAGAATCTTACGGTATAGAGACACGAGAACTCCAGTACCTGAACGTACTTCACAATAACCTTGATCTACCACCGATCTCTAAAGCCTGTGACTTACCATCTTAATCGTATTAAGATAAATGTTATTCCTTACGAGCCACTAAAGTCACTGTGTCTGTTACAATTGTTGATTCTATAAACCCGCTCGACTATGGAGCACATCGTAAGTCTTAATTTGCCCCCAGCTTAGTTCACCACATTATCAATATGACCCGATAGCCTCTTGTTATTACAGGGCTGTAGTTACCATTGGTGCAGCAGGTGCAGTGGCACCTGGGCCCAGAGCCTTGTAGATCCCTTTGAACTGTGATAAAACTGTATTAAGTAGTGTATTTGTAGTCAAAGGGGACATGTTCCTTGCTTCTTCCAGAACCCACGGCATCCATGCTACGTTACTGTTAATAATTTTAATAAATGTCAACAAAGCACAAATATCATATCTCATTGTTATTCTTTTGTAGTTTACTAAACTGCAACTAATTCGATGTGAGCTTTACTCAGTGATGTTCAGGGTTTGTAACACAGTTAGCTGGCTTTTTTTCCATTTATGTTGCAGTCAGTACACACGTAAAGCTGGACACTGATACACTGTCACAAGCACATGGCCTGTTATTTCTGAAGACTGATCATGCACATACTTTAAACTGCTGGTAAACAAGTGGGTCAGCTGGTGCATCTGTCACCATTTCCTTTTTTTTGTAATGGTCAGAATCAACACAGTTATTCTATTTGGCAGAGGTTTTCTTTTGACTCATGCTACGACAGCACAGCATGGTTTGCATCCCACAGAGCGATAGAGTAGGCATTAAGACTTATTTTAGAAGTGGGCTTGATAAGCATTGATAAATCTGCCATCAAATAAATAGCACACAGCTTGTGAGGGAACATTTAGTCCTGAAAAGAATTAACATTAGGTGAAATGCACGGCAAACACGCGTAAAGCTGTGAATGCGGGGTACGGAAGCCCAGAGGAGCAGTGAATGACGGCAGGGAAGCCAACAAGCAGCAGTGTTAGAGGTTATTTTAAGGGAGGTGGTGACCTTTTCTGATGACCTGACACACTACAAAAAAGCAGCAGGAAAAGCCAGTGGGCTACTGGAGTGCATGTGGTTGCTGACAGAGCAAGCATGGACAAAGTTAATAGGCCTTGCTTTAGTAGACAAATGGTGCTGAATGGTGACAAAGATAGAAATAACTATTTTGTGCATTTTTTTCATGAACTCACAAACACATTTGAAGTAGGGAATTCAAAAGTACAAATGGTGAAAGAGTCTTAATCCGTTTAGTCATTTTATTTTTTGTTTGAAACATTTTATTGAAAGTCACACATGAGTGTCTCAAGAACATAATTGAAGCCTAACTACTGATATGGTTTTCACTTTCTTGTTATCAAGATCTCAGAACATACACGTGGGATAATTTAGATCTACTTTACCTCTAAAAGATGGGGTGCCCAATGTCTCTATATTATCCCGACATGCACTCAATCTATACATGGAACCTTGAGCACTCCGGTCAAAGAAGAAGGTACTAACAGTCATAAGTATGCAAACAACTTTACTTGAAAATCTCCAGATGAAGAACCATCAAATCTCTAAACTCCTTTCTGGTGAGATTTGCAGACTCAGTGAACATTTTCTCGCTTAAATCAAACCCAACTAAAACCGAGTTCCTACTCATATTCAAAGTACAATCTTTTCTTGATGTGCTATCCCCTCTAGGCATTTTCCCCTCCATGGTCTCTTCAGTTAATTCACTCTTGGCTGGTCAAACCTGCCTCTGTCCAAATCTACCTACTCAGATAGCTCGAACCCACTATCCCAGCAAAGGTTTCCATAAAACTGGTAGAACATCTGGTTCTTTGTCACCTTGATGGTGGCAAAGCTATGCGAGCTGGTCTCCTCAAAACATCTGTGGGACGTTCATGAGCCATCTTTAATTCCGGTGGTGCGCCTGGAGCAAAGAAAGAGAGTAAAATAAATCAGCATTACACACATTTTCAGAAACAACCTCCTTTAGCTGTGTCTCAAGGCCAGAATTGACTTCAATGTAACTGCCTCACACATAAGCTGAGTCTGCCCTCATACCTAAGAAGCAAGTACCACTCCACAGGAGGATAGAGAAACACCAGAGGCAAATTGACACTAAGGGCCTAATTTGGATGTCAGTCAGAAGGCCTCCGGCCCTAAGTCTGAACCTTTCCGACCGACATCTAAGGATTCAATTCCGACCGCCATATTACAATGATGATGGTCAGATTTGAAACCGACCGGTCAATCCGACTGGCTTCTGACGGACTCAACGAGCCCGTCGGCCAGTGGGAACCGCCACATAATCCCAGACGGATGGCGTTTCCGCTGTTGCTATTATGATGTTGGTTTCCGACAGGGTTTACATGTCGGGCTTTCCGACATGGAAAGGGTGTTGGAAAGCAACTTTGGGAGCCCTTTGCAGGGCTCCCCTTCTGCGGGCTCCGGTTGGGAACCTAAGGTGCCCCCCTGAAAATCCCTGCACAGTGTGGCAGGCACCATCTTTACACAAATTTCCATTTCTCTATGGGAGTTTGTGCTATTGGCGGTTTCCACAGCAACTCCGACCGACATCATAATCGCGGGGGGATAATTGTTAAAATCCGGAGACAAAAAGTTAAGAAACGTTTAACCAGAACTTGGAACAGCTTTTGTGAAGAGCTCATATGCAAATCAAACTACCTGGTCTTCTGCACAGCACTAAACCCATGCTTATTCAAACTCTGCTTGAAATTGCATAATTACAGGTCCCATACTTTGATACTGTTACAGTTCTGACTTCCAATAGTTTTATATTTATATTTGTTTGCAGATTTACACTGATTCGCTCTGTGTTGCTAACTACTACCAACTTCTATGTAAATTGCTGTTTTATATGAAGTGCTCCGCTACCCTTGCTGTGAAGTCTGCACTTTATAGATACCACAATACTAATACGTATAAGATACCTTTTTTATTTCTTTTGTGTTTTGTCCTGGTATGGTAAAGTGCTGTGTCCTTTGTTGGTATGCATAGTCATTTAAATGTTTGGATTGTGAAGGCTGTATATGTCGCAACCACACAAGCAGAAACCTCTACCTATGTTACAAGCTTTCGATATCTTAGAAAAGTGGGCACGCTTCTTATTTATAGTAGGGACCAGATGGTCTTCCCGGGGATCTACTCTTACATGACCCCAAGCCTTGGGCCCACTTTATTTTGATGGTAATTAACCTTGTTGCAGGGCGTCTACCGGTGCCTGACTCCTGGAAAGGAGCCAAGGTTGTTCCAATTTTCAAGAAGGGGATAGAGAGGACCCTGCCAACTACCGTCCGATCAGTTTGATCGATGTCATGCAAAAGGTGGTTGGCAGGGTCCTTCTTACAAGAATTGGAGCATGGATTGAGGATGGCAATGTCCTGTCCCATTATCAAGCGGGGTTCAGGCAGAGGGTGGGAACTATGGACCAGGTATTCAGATTTCTTATGGTCTACTGGAAAGTAGTGGTCCTAGGGAAAGGTAGTCTGTACCTGGCCTTCATAGACTTAAAAACGGCATTTGATCTAGTACCCCGAGAAAAATTGTGGCTGACCCTCCACCAACAGGGCTTTTGCCCACTGATCCTTGACATGGTTAAACATCTTCATGACGGTAACTGTGCTAAAATCAGATGAGGGACACAAGGCCAAACGACAGAGAGAATCGCGGTGGACAGGGGGGTCCGCCAGGGTTGTGTGCTGGCCCCCACCCTGTTTTCGTTATTCATTAACGGGGTGGTGGATTTTCTTGGGCAGGAATCAGCAGATGCCCCAACCCTGGCGGGCGAGAAGACACCAACCCTCCTGTTCGCCGATGATACTCTTCTGTTGTCTAAGTCACCGGGCGGTCTTCAGAGGCTTTTGAATAGATTTGACCTTTTCTGTACAAGTCGTGGACTGACAATCAATACTGATAAAACCAAACTGATGTCAATAAACCCCTGCAAATGTTTTAGAAATGGCATCACTTTGAAAGGCTCCCCTCTGGACTGCGTGGACTCTTTTGACTATCTGGGAATATCCGCATCTCTAAGACCATGAGGTGGGGTCCCCATTTAGCCAAAATGCTCCTGAACCATAAGAGGGTTGCGGGGGCAATTGCCAGGGAACAACGCAAGTCTGTGAGTAGGTTAGTTGCCCCGGCCCTAAAGGTTTATGATGGGAAGGCGCTCCCTTCTGCCCTATATGGGGCCGAACTTTGGGGCTTTCAGAATGTAGGTGAGCTCGCCAAATCCGAAAACAAGTTTCTGCGAGATCTCACTTCCCTCTCTCCGTCTACCCCTCTGAAACCCCTATTCTATGATATGGGGAAACGTTCCATACATGACATTGGCCGACTCCGCCCCCTGCTATTCTGGGCTCGCTTAAGAAGGACTCCGGAGCTCTTTAATTATGTGGCTGCCCTTGACGAATTAATACTTGCGGATTCTGGGGGTCGAATCAAATGGCTGGTTGACCTCCGTCATCTTTTATCTGTCCTGGGGTTCAAGGAGGCTTAGGCCACCCAGGTCCCTCCAACAAAGCAAGATCTGAAGAGAGCCTACTGGGACTGGGTTCAGACACAGGAGCTCACAAACCCCAAGTTGGGGAAACTGACTGAAGGGTTCTTTGACCATAAAATCACCTGTGTCTTGGAACCATATCTTGATTTTATCCAGGTCCCGCGAGATAGGACCCTGTACATCAAACTGAGACTTGGGACCCTCCCTGTTAATAGTGTGATGGCACTCTGGAAGGGGCCAAACCTGCCATCGGCACCCTGTCCAGGTTGCAGTTACCATAACGAGTCTACTGCCCATCTCCTTTTTGCCTGCCCGGCATATAGAAGGGCCAGAGCCAAATGGCTTAAACCAGTGTGCAAAATGTTGGGTCCTATGACCCACCGCGCAGCCCTCCGCATTTTAAGAACCGACACCTCATCATTACTGATGATTTGCGGAGTGGCCAAGTTCCTGGGCATAGCTTGGTTGATACAGAGAAAGATGGTAGAAAAGATGTGCTAGCCCAGATAACCCAAAGGCTTTTCGAATGGGATCTCTCTGACATGTAAGACCCCCTGATCAAACATCTAGTGCACACTAACCTTATGGTTCTTAAGTGAAAATGCGAGTATGAACTATGGGCTACTTCCCCCTCGCTTTCCCTTCATCCTTCTTATCCAGCATACCCTTGAATGAAGTGTTTTTATCTTACAGATGTCTGGATATTTTCCCTTTTTTAAATACTTATTTTTAACGATGTCAGCTTAGCTGTTACATTTTTTTATGATCAATATGTGTTTATTTATGTGTAATTCTATGCTGTACATATTCTCTCTTTTATCATGGTACTGTTTTTTATTCTGTAAATGCTTTGATGATATCTTATTTATCGAATAAAGCTAATAATAACAATGCTGATGTATATGTTTTTTTGTTGTATTTTTCTGTTTTAATTTTATGATTGATGATTATTTAGTTCCATATATATATATATATATATATATATATATATATATATATATTACCTACTGGCGGTCGCCAGTAGGTATATATAGTTAGGATTTTTTCTCTATGGGATTTTTGAAAATTCTATGTCTAATAACTTTGGCGTTTGTGGACGGAATTGGCTGAAGTTTTCAGGAAAATGGCACATTTTGTTTCTGAGCAGCCCATGAAACTTTGGGGGGGTTTCGTCAAGGGGGGGCCGAGTAAAAAACGGGGGTCCCAAAACGCGTTTTTCCCATTCATTTTTCCATAGGGCGGTTGGACTCACTTTTAGCTCGAACGGCTGAATGGATTTACATGAAACTTGGCAAAATTGTAGATATTGTTTGCCCGATGTGCCTTTGCTAGGTCTCAATATATGTTCTTCAGTGGATTTTGATAAATGAACGTTAAAAAAAATATATATATCTGTAACAGCGCTCCGGTTAGCGCCCCGGTTTGCGTACCTGACGCGTATATTATTTGTTCTATAATTAGAATGGATTGTTGAATTTTGCCCCTTGCTAACGATGATTTATCCAATTCATGGATTAATTTTGTATGGTTTCGAGTCTAGGAAACCATTCTAAGATGGCGCTCATTGTAATGCTAGAAGGGCGAGTCCCTTGTTGTTGTTCATGAATTATCACATGACTTTATTTAAATGTGTGCGCAGGAGAATGGGTTGTGACACCGACGAAGGCTTTTTGCCGAAACGTTTGTTGTGCTTAATAAACTGCACGTTGTTTAAGTAACTCCCCGGAGTGCTGCTCTTCTTTTTTCTGGAAGCGGAGAAGTGTTTGAGCGTTATATATTGCGGGAGCTACGACCCGCTGAGCAGCACCCGCTCCAGAGTGCCTGGGGGTCTTCGTGGAAAACTCGAGCGTGGAAGTCAGGTATCCCTCGAGCACCGCCGAAACAATTGCGGACACCGGAGAGGCTTCGGCTTTGAAAACAGCGCCGTGAGAAAATTCCTCTGTCTGTCTCCGACTGTGGTGAAAAGACTGCGCGTCTGACCGGTGAGCCCTGCTTCCTTTCCATACTGCTAGGAAGTGTATTGCAATTAACGGCAGAGCGTCTAGGGGAGCGAAATACAGCGTGCCTCTAACCAAGATGGTTATGAGCAACAGCACTTAATTTAGTGAGTACAACCTGATTTTGTGCAATATGGAAATTTTCGGCGAGCAAGAACGACGCGCGATGGCGCAGGATATGTTTAAAAAGCGAGATAGACCGCTCGCAGCGACAGCAACAGCCTCGTCCTCTGGGGAGGGAGACGGGAGCAACAAGCTTAACAAACTATTTTTTAAACTTGAAAAACTCCATGAGCGAGAGGTCCGCAAATGGTGGGAGGCCACCAGCCTCAGTAGCTATATTGACGAAAAAATGGTGCCTAGGGGGTTGAGAGTGTATACTGTGCCTGCTTATGAGCACCCCGACCCTCAGCTATTAACGGACTGGCAGGAACACACCCAAGCATATTGTGATGGTATCCTGAAACTCCTGGTGAAGTACGCATGGAGCGATAGGGAAAAAGCTCTAGCTGAAATACAAGCGCTAGAAACCCTCATTGATGCGGAAGGTGATTTATCAAAGGTGAACGAACTTAAGGAAGCCCTGAAAAAACGTCTGGTCAGATACCAGCAGAAAATAATGACACGTAAACAGGAAAAGTTTGAACGTGATGAGAATGACTACCGACAGGGGCGCATCCTTACGTTCGCGAAAAAATACGATGCACCTAGGAATGCCATGAACCAAGGCACCATCTTAACACCGGGCTCAAGTGCACCAACCTCAGAGTCTGAGGTAACGGCAGATGAATCGGGAGATGACCAACGGGAACAGAAAAGTGAACGAAGAAGAATTCCTGCCCCTTTTCACACAGAGTTCCAATTGATTCGACAAAATTGGCTAAGAGGAGGCAAAAACAAGCCTCCGGAACGACAAGAAGAAGGAGAACTAGGAGAGCAGGGGGAGGCGGCAAAAGGAAGAGGAAGGGGGAAACCAAAACCCCAAACCCGGTCATACCGCAAAGCGAGGAAGTAAGAAATGTTGAACAAACAAATGGGAATAGTCTCACAGTGGTCAATCTTACAAATAAATCTTTGACCAATGAACAACAAGAACTCCTCAGTCTAGGACTCACCTTTTGCCCCAATGCGGACCTCGAATTCACACAGACTAAGATTGATCTTTTCAAGTTTACTAGAAAACTTAAGCTGCATAAACATTTTAAAATAAGACCTCACACCAAGGGTATGTCCAAACCTGGGCTTAGGTTAACAGCCACTGACACTTTGATCGGTCAAGACATGTCCTGTATTGAAGCAATGGAAGCTTTAAGGAGTGAAAGTGAAGATATGGACATTTCGGCAATGAATATGGCAGAGAGGGCAGTGGCTCAAGGCATTGAACAAGAAAGAGACGGAAGTCAATTCAAACCTCTCTCTACGTTCATCCCTCAATCTCCTTGGGATGCAATTGATGCTTTCTCGGAAGCCATGATGATGGAGTTGGTTAAAGAAAGAAAGGTTTCCCATTCTATTACAAGTAACATCACTCAATCCCAAAAAAGAGCCTTGCAGGAACTATTAAGCGACACACAAACAATCATAAAACCCTCGGACAAGGGAGGTAATGTCGTCTTAATGACAAGAGAATATTACCACCAAGAAGCAGTAAGGCAACTCTCTGATACAAAATATTATGCCATCACGACTAAAGATCTGTATGATACGAGTATCAGGGAATATGACAACTTGATTCTAAAGTGGTTTAACCTTTCTATGCTTGATAAAGATGAACACATCTTTTTAAGAAGTAGCAATCCGATGACACCTACTTTTTATCATTTGCCCAAATTACATAAGAACAATGTCACTCCTCCTGGCCGACCGATTGTGGCATCTATCGGCGGGCTAACAGAGAACATGTCTAAATTCGTGGACAATTACATCTTCCCTTTGGTTCTGAAACTAGACTCTTATGTCCAAGACACCAAGGATTTTTTGAGGAAAGTGGACAGTATGGATTGGCAAGCTGATTATCTATTCCTAGTGATGGATATTACCAGTCTATACACCATCATTGAGCATCCACATGGACTATCTGCTGTTGAACACTACCTTAACAAACGTCCAATTCGGTTTGCACAACACAACATAATGCTAATGGAATTTATGCAATTCTGTTTAACGAACAATATATTTTTGTTCGAGGATAGTTTGTATCGACAGACCTCTGGGACAGCTATGGGCACC
The DNA here is from genome assembly GCF_964261635.1 of Lissotriton helveticus. NCBI lineage: Eukaryota > Metazoa > Chordata > Amphibia > Caudata > Salamandridae > Lissotriton > Lissotriton helveticus. Next base: position 978,089,829 of record NC_136057.1, on the reverse strand, counting down.
TGCTTCGCCCCCAGCTATGCGAACTTGTTCGTTGGATGGTGGGAGGAGCGGGTGCCCAGAAGCTGTCAAGAAGGGGGTGAAAGCGGGAAGGTGGTACACTGGTACCGCTACATAGATGACTTGTTCATCGTGTGGCAGGGGACTGAGGATATGGCCAGGAAATATATTGATATCCTCAATGACAACATCTACAATGTGCACCTGTCTGGTACCATTAGCGGGGTGGCAGCCAACTATTTGGACCTACGGGTTTACATTGAGGATGGTCATGTCCAAACGTCTCTATATCGCAAAGAGACGGCAGGAAATTCTATTCTATTTGCCAAGAGTGCCCATCCACCTAAACTCATCAAGAGTATCCCGTATGGGGAACTGTTAAGAATAAAAAGAAACAGTACCCAAGACAAGGATTTCAAGGCGGCCGCCTCGGAATGCCTATCCCGCTTCCGACTCAGAGGTTATGATGAGCCACTTTTATCTAAAACTCTGAAAAAAGTGAGAATGATCCCGAGAAAGGACTTACTAGTTGAGAACACGAGGGGGCAAGATATGAATACTAGGAATGCTTTCAGAATGTTTACTCCCTACTCTGCTGGTGCCGAGAGATTTAGGAGCTTGATGCGTAAGAACTGGCACATCTTGCTCACAGATAACGTACTTAGAGAAGATTTGCCACCGCACCCATTAGTGACCTTTAGCAAAGCTAGGTCTCTGGGGGATGCGCTAGTACATAGTCATCTTGAACCCTTACCCACTCAGACTAATACTAACACTCTGAAAACAATGAGTGTTTTTTTCCCATGTGGGAAATGTAAGGCGTGTAGCAACAGCCGTACGGTTCTGCAATATGACATTCCTGATGCTGGTAGGACCAAGAAAATCCAAAAATTCATTACCTGTAGTACCACCTATGCTGTGTACTGTCTGATATGCCCATGCGGTCTCAGATATATTGGGAGTACCATCAACCAACTTAAACTGAGAGTGCTAGAACATCAGAGGGCTATCGACAAAGTGGACCCCGCGTACCCAGTAGCAAGGCATTTTGCCGAACATCATAAAAGGGATAGAACTAAATTACGCTACTTTGGGCTGGATTATGTCCCATTCAACCCACGGGGTGGAGACAGATTGAGAAGGCTTAGACGCCTGGAATCTAGATACATAATCGACCTGTCCACTAAGTTCCCCAAGGGTATGAATAGCGGAGAAGAAATGATGGTCCATTTGGGTAAATGAAGGGTATGAATGCGATAGTAATGTCATTGGCATCTGACATCCTATCTAATCTGGGCATTTATCTACTATACTATCTTTAGAACATCTGAAAGTAATGTCAACATATATGTGTATATAGTGTATATAATGTATAGAGTTAATGGTCATATCTTGCACCCATGGTGATTACTCAACTCTTTAAGCATAGTATAATCCTTTCAACATCATTATTGTACATATGCTTCATATCCCGTATCTGACATTCACATTTTTGTAACGTATCAGAACCTGTGTGTATATATTTTTGACTCTGATTATCCTCTATACTAATCAATTTTATGATTGGATGGATCTCATGGATATGACCATTCATCTTTTGTATAGCTGTGATCAGTTGTATATAGTATGTAGTGAATGTTTCCCGCTGGACGGATGTTTAGCTGTTTGCTGTACTGTAGGATTTATTTCCTTTTACTACTTAATTATGATTGATTAATAGTGTATGATACTGCCATCGCAATTGTCGATATATGAAGAACGCTGCACCCATATATGTACATATATATATACGTCTCCTAGCACAGTATTGTATGTTGTCATGACCTTTGCTTTTTTTCTTCATTCAAGGGACCCTTGCCGATCCACGGCTATATTATTTGTTCTATAATTAGAATGGATTGTTGAATTTTGCCCCTTGCTAACGATGATTTATCCAATTCATGGATTAATTTTGTATGGTTTCGAGTCTAGGAAACCATTCTAAGATGGCGCTCATTGTAATGCTAGAAGGGCGAGTCCCTTGTTGTTGTTCATGAATTATCACATGACTTTATTTAAATGTGTGCGCAGGAGAATGGGTTGTGACACCGACGAAGGCTTTTTGCCGAAACGTTTGTTGTGCTTAATAAACTGCACGTTGTTTAAGTAACTCCCCGGAGTGCTGCTCTTCTTTTTTCCGGAAGCGGAGAAGTGTTTGAGCGTTATATATATATATATATATATATATATATATATATATATATATTACCTACTGGCGGTCGCCAGTAGGTATATATAGTTAGGATTTTTTCTCTATGGGATTTTTGAAAATTCTATGTCTAATAACTTTGGCGTTTGTGGACGGAATGGGCTGAAATTTTCAGGAAAATGGCACATTTTGTTTCTGAGCAGCCCCTGAAACTTTGGGGGGGTTTCGTCAAGGGGGGTCGAGAAAAAAGGGGGTCCCAAAACGCGTTTTTCCCATACATTTTTCCATAGGGCGGTTGGACTCACTTTTAGCTCGAACGGCTGAATGGATTTACATGAAACTTGGCAAAATTGTAGATATTGTTTGCCCGATGTGCCTTTGCTAGGTCTCAATATATGTGCTCCAGTGGATTTTGATAAATTAACGTTAAAAAAAATATATATATCTGTAACAGCGCTCCGGTTAGCGCCCCGGTTTGCGTACCTGACGCGTAACGGAACTTCGCGAAGCGAAGCTGATTGGCTCTCCGGTGTCTGTCAACATTCTAAACAGTCCGGAGCGGCTGCCATCTTGTCTGTCGGTAGGATCGCGAGACAAGATGTGGTGAAAAACGAAGGGGGAAATGAAGGAAAGGGGGCAAGGTAGACCCCTCCTGACCCCCTAGGATTGATGAGGGGGATATTAAAGTGCCCCACGGGGCAAAAAATAAAAAAAAAGAGGCGCGTCCCGGTACGCGAACCGGGCAGCTTACCGGGCAGCTAACCGGGCAGCTAACTGGCAGCATAACGGGAGTCTGAGGAGAAGCTGATTGGCTGTCAACATTGTAAACAGTCCGGAGCGGCCGCCATCTTGTCTCTCGGTAGGTTCGAGAGACAAGATGTGGTGAAAAACGAAGGGGGAAATGAAGGAAAGGGGGCAAGGTAAACCCCTCCTGACCCCCTAGGATTGATGAGGGGGATATTAAAGTCCCCCGCGATTTTTCGCGGTAGAGGCGCTTCCCGGTACGCGAACCGGGCAGCTAACCGGCAGCGTAACGGGAGTCCGCCATCTTGTGTTTTTGGAGCGTCCGGTTCGCGTACCGGGTAGCGTCCCGGTAAGCGTAACAAGGGGAAAACCAAGAGAAACAGTAAAAAAAAAATTAAGGGAATAGATTTCCAGCAAACTTGGAAAAATTGTAGGGACTGTTTGTTTGATGTGCCTTTGCAAGGCCTCAAGATATGTGCACGTGTGGATTTTGTCTAATTAAGGTAAAAAAAATATATATATCTGTAAGCGTGCTCCGGCGCGCTTACGTTACGGGTTTTGTTTGCGCTGCAGAGCCGATACGTCACGGTTATGCGACGCGTCATGAGGCGTCTCAGGTGGCTACGTGATACGTCACGTAATAAAGAATATATTTTACAGCTATAGATATTAGCTTTTAAAAAACCAATGAAATTCACTGAAAAAACCATAGGTTATAGACCATATATAGGTAGGAATTTGCATTTACAAAACCTTGAAAATTCACTGAAAAAACCATAGGTTAGAGACCATATATAGTTAGCTGGACATTTTATTGACATAAAACCAATGAAATTCCATATATAGTTAGTTGCACTAACTATATATCGCGCACCCGCAATCCACTGCTGATGATGTCACATATTACATCATTCATGACATGGTCAGTGACATCACTGATGACATCACTGATGACATCTCAAATGACATCACTGATGACATCACTGATGACATCTCAAATGACATCACTGATGACATCATGACACACCAATACCAGTTACTACATACGCACTCACTGATTCCTACATCTACACACACATTCACTCATTCACCCATACAATCACTCATACATACAGTCACTCATTATTACAACACTATCATATGCACTCATACACCTATGCAGACACTCACACACTGCCACTCATCCATGGAGTTGCTCACACACCTAGTCAGTCCTGTAAAGAATCAATCACACTTCGATTTCCTCATCTATACAGTTAAACACAGAACACCATACTTTTTCACACATATACTAACACATACTTACTCTCTTATACAATCACTGATACAAGTACACATTGATATGCACAGAGTAAAACATATTTAAACTTTACAAAAACACACAGACACTAGATGATGTCATCAGTGATGTCATCAGTGATGTCATTTGAGATGTCATCAGTGATGTCATCAGTGATGTCACTGACCATGTCATGAATGATGTAATATGTGACATCATCAGCAGTGGATTGCGGGTGCGCGATATATAGTTAGTGCAACTAACTATATATGGAATTTCATTGGTTTTATGTCAATGAAATGTCCAGCTAACTATATATGGTCTCTAACCTATGGTTTTTTCAGTGAATATATATATATATATATATATATATATATATATATATATATATATATATATATATATATATATATATATAGAACATATATAAGAAATTCATTGAAAGAAACATAGGTTTTTGGGGTGTTATAGTTACCTAAACATTTCACTCGTACAAAACCATTGAAATGCCTCCGTTATAATTAGTTGTACTAACTATAACTCGCGCGCCCGCAATCCACTGCTGATGATGTCACATATTACATCATTCATGACATGGTCAGTGACATCACTGATGACATCATCCAGTGAATGTGGTTTGCTTCTATATTTAAAAAAGTATTATATATATAGGAATCTCTATTGAAGACTGAGTGGATGTATAAGTGTCTGGATGAGGGATTTAGCAGCACTGTGATTGACTGTCTAAGTGACTAATTTAAAGTGTCTCACTAAATATATGGGATAGTGATTAAACTGTGAATATCTGTATCACTTTATCTCTTGTTGTGTAAACTACTACATAAGTTGGTTACTAGCTATGTAAAAGTATATATTAGTTATTGATTAGTTAAGTGAGTATTTGTATGGGATAGTGAATGTGTGTGTGGTTGGGTGCGAGGTGTGTGACTGTCCAAAGATGTGTAAATAGTTGATTTAGTAGGTATATGAGGTTAAGACTGTATGTGGAAACAGTTGTTTGTGTGCGTGAATCTCTTTATGGGTGTGGTGAGGAGTAAATATATTTTTCAATGATACATGTCCAACAAAGTAGAAATAGAAAAAGCGATGTATGTGACAGTTGTTGTATATAAATAAGTATACATAAAACTCAGTGATTGTATGAGTGACTGCATCGAAAACTGTATACTGTAATAGTCATTTTATAACACACTAAGTATGAGTTACTATCTATATGAATAAATAAAGTAGTGTTTGTATAAGTGTGTAGCTTAGTAAATGTAAGTATGATTAATTGATTAATTGTTTGCATAACTGAGTAGGATGACTGCATAAGTGAATAGGATGTGTGCTGGTGTGTAATGTTGATGTAGGTGTATACGTTTATTTAATAGTATTCTATTGATCTTTGTTAGCATGTATGAGTGAATCTATAGGTAACTTTAGATGTGTGTGTAGATGTAGGAATCACTGAGTGGGTTTTTAGAAATTTGAAATGTGTTAATTTTGCTTTGGGTCAGATACTCTTTTTATTCAGCCATCTCTTTGTTCTGATCGTCAAGTTTTTTTTGCATGATGTCGGAGAGACGTTTTGCTGTTTTAATGATGAGCACTAACCAGTCCCTGGTGCAGTGCCAGCTATCTGGGCCAGTCTTTCCTAAAGGTGACGTCATCCAGGAATATTCTGGGGGCGTTGGTAACAAGGAGTCCCCTTGGTGCTGTATTAGTGCGTAGATATTGGGTCAATATGACGCAATGTAAGATGGTTCTTATTTGATTCCGCTTTTTCTCCGTTAGTGTGTCCCAGTCTGTTGTTTGAGCTATGGTATTAGAGATGTTAAAGTCTGCCAGAAAAGATGGGTCAGCAAGGATCTCACTGATGTCGTCCTGAAAGTGAGGCTGTGGTTTTCGGCCATTGTAGATGCTCGTTATCTCTCGCAGCTGTGCGCTGCCTATATTTATCACTATCAAAGGAGAGAGAGAGGACTAGGTAGCTAGTCCGTATCCCTGGGGTTTTATATGTGAGATCAAAAAGGACTAGCCTATTTGTAAATTTACATAGACTCAAGACTGTAAGACCGGGTACAAACCCTTTTGTTTGTTCATGAAGCCCTCACCCACCAACCTGGTTGGTGGCATGCTTCATCATCGGGCCCACCCAGTGACACCGAGTGTGTCCCGCGTGTGCTTCGACGCCTGAATACAGCGGAGCAGGTATGTTTCTGATTGTGCAGTGTAGTGACGTGAAGGTGAAAATTTAAAAGCTATACAGGGGTCCCAGTACCCGAGGGTAAATTATATTTTAATAACTGGGTCACTGTTAGCATTAAAAAAAGCTGTTGGATGTTATAGGAGTGTTTATTAAAGTATCCTACATCCAGGTGTGGTCTACATGTTTCAGCCAGGCCTTTATGATTAAAACTGGCTTTCCTCAGGACCGAAGTGTGTAGGTGCAAATTACTTAATTTTAAGTGATTGTGTAATTTTGAAAAATGTGTAGCACTCGCTAAGGTGCTTTACATGTGTGAGGAAGATTCCCTCTTAGAGCATTGCTGCACATACAACAAACTCACATACAGGGGAGAGTCTTAGTATGGTAACATATTCACAAAACAGTTTGATTGCCGATATCTATTGTGCTGTGTAGACGATAAATAAGCGGCAAATGGTGTAGCAATATTGGTGGTATGGCTAGGGTAAAAGTTATCATATATACATGAAGTTTTGTCGTGGGCTAAGCATCGTAAGCGCATCAACACAAAAAAACGGTGGTAGGTGCATGAAAGGAAGATTATCCTCACGCTGGCTTGTTGACAAATTTGCCCCATGGAGTAGTCCGGCAGAGGAGTGGACCCTGGGAAGATAAAGGGGCCTCAGGGGGTTAGGGACCTGTGGAAAGAGAGCTTAACCGGCTCGTAGCTGAAGCGCTCGGTTTACTCACAAAACCTTCGGTCAGTGTCTGCGTTGAACCTCTTGTTGTCTCTGCGGCCTCCGTAAGACTGTCCTGGGCCGTGTTTGTGCCTTAAATGCAGTCTGCATCATTCAGATCACCTGTGCGGGGAAGGACAGAGAAAACAGACTGTGTGAGGACACGCTGAGTCATGGCTATGCTGCGAATGTGTTGGAGAGTAGTGTATCTTGCTGTGAGCATGCCCATGTGCGGGAGAGTAGTGTATCCTGCTGTGAGCATGCCCATGTGCGGGAGAGTTGTGTATTCTGCTGAGCATGCGCGGTACCGATTGTCAGCGCCTGCGCATTGGGTGTGGCTGTGTAAGCTGTACCCAGTGTACACAGATTAGTGTACAGGTGTAGTAACATGAACGGTTGAGAAATAAAGAGCGCTAACTGGGAAAAAAGGACTTAAAAAGCGCTGTGGGGTTAAGTTGTGAGGACAGGTGTATTATAACTGGCTAATACAACAGAGGGACATTTAACACGGAGAGGAATCAAGAGTAGTGTTCCATGTGAGGAGAAAGAAATTCATGTTTTCAGTGAGCTCCAGGGTATGGAGTCATTCAAGCCCAAACCCAGTTGCTGGGTGGAGAGGCGATAGATCCATCTCTGTTCTTTTGTATGAAGGATCCGGTCATTGTCTGTTTGCTTAATGTCAAATTGTTCAAATACAGTCCAGGACATGTCATTGGGGGTGTGGTGTGCCGTGAGGTAGTGCCTTAATCAGCCCCGAGGACCCCATCCCCCGGGGCATGCCCCTTTTTTTTATATATTATATTTTAGGAAGGGGCTACCCTGCCCCCTTTTCGCATTTTGCAAGGTTTTTTGGGGGGCTTCTAACCGAGGCACAAGATGGCTGCCAACACTTCCTGATTTGGAGTGTTGACTGTCAATTAGAATATAGCTCGTGCACGGCAGGGTGCTTTTAGGCTGCGCTTAGGGGATGAGGACCCTCCGAGGCCATAGATATATAAAATTAACTGTCATTTTCTCAGGAACTACTGAACGGATTTACACCATTTAAGCAAAAGGCACGAGTCTGAAAAAAGGGGGGGTCCCAAAACGCGTTTCCCCCATGCAATTTCTCATAGAACCTTTAGCCACGGCTACAGCTCGAACTGCTCCTCCTGCTTCATGAGGAGGCCCAAGTACCAGTGGAGCAACACCGTCAACCTCTACTGCACAGCCTAATGTTCGTCCCCAATTTGGAACCCTTTAAGAAAAAAAGTAAGTGGGTTGGGAGCTCTGAATGCCATCCTAATACCTAATCATCATTAAGTTATACTGAGATCTACCCTGTATTAGACCTATCCGTACAAGTGTGAATTGGAGATTATCTGCCACCGAAAACCCCTCAAGTACTTATATCCGTTACTTTTTAACTTCGTTGAGTAGTCGTATTGTGAGTATTTACCTTACAGTTGTCTGTTAAAAATTTGTGAATCTCTCTGGCTTCATACAACTAGTTCATGCATATTTGAGATATCGGTGAAATGAACTTGAATATGAGGGTATACTTTCTTCAATGTTGGTAACTTGCTGCTGATGTCAGGATCACACTCCACAGGATCCGCACGCAGCAACAATGCTCCACCTCCGGACCCTCCGAACACCCTGAAGTAATAACACAGGGTGTTCAGATGATACGGTGAGGGAAAAAACCCCAAAATGGGAAAAACCCAAAAAGAATAAAGAGGAGAAGGAAAGGGCAGCAGGGACAAAGAAACTGGAAGACAAAAAACACAAAGGTTAATACATTCCTTAAGTACTACACTCATTAATGTCTCACTAAAGCGTAATCGTGAATTCACCTGAAAAGAAATGCGCCCATACACCTAACTGCTGATCCTCTCCTTCCTTTCACCCTAGAGAACACAAATAAACACATAAGGCATGAACATGAAGCGTGGCCCACCATCTGCCTACAATATATTCGCCCTATCTGGTAACATACCCTATGGCCTAGACAGCATCCTCTAAAGAAAACAGGTTCATGGCAGATGAATGTAGCACCAACAGAAGAAAAGAACAGCGATGACAAAAAGGTGAAGGGGCTCCCCTTTGTTAAGTAGATCCTATACTCCTATGCATCCACGAAGATGAATAAAGGTCCTTTAAACAAACAATATGCCTTGGAACATAAACCAAATACGGTATGATGTAGTTCCTTCACTACCATCATCCGCTTTGGTATTTGAAAAATCCAATGTAAACCAATGTTACTCCAAATGTCACTTTTCGTGACGGTAGTGTGGAGGTCCTTCAATCCCCCCCTACACTCCGCCACCGCCAAACAGATAGGGGATACAAATGGCAGAACGTCAGCTGATAGCGGTATCAGCGCGATACCAAACGAATCTCTAGCCCCAACACAGAAAGCAATCCTCGCAGCCGCGAGGCAAACACAAACACGGAGAACTCCGGATGTAATTCAATAAACGCGCTAGCCAGCGCTTAAAACACAAATACCAGCTCGAAAAGCCTTTCTCCTCCCAACTTGACTCTCAGCTGTGGGATCACTGGAAAAAGGACCGGAACGAACAGAGGAGCAGCAGCGCCTCCGCACACAGAATCACGAGCACTGGGTTCCTGGCTCACGCCCGTGATATCCTGCTCGCCGGGGATTCTGGGTACAGTAGTTCAGGGCCCAGTAAAGCTGGGAGATGTAGTCTATTGCAGGCGCGGTGACCTGCTACCTGACAGCTGACTTATGTAACATTGTGGTAACTGAAAAAAGAGTTAAACATTTATATGTTGTACATATGTCCAAGCTTAATTTTAATGTTCATAAAAACAATTGTTCTCAATAGGATTGGGGATGAAAAGTAATCATCAGAGGTTATATTTGGACAGCAAAATAGGAAATAGTATTGCATTATACAAATGTTAGGCCGAGATTGGTCACTCACTTCATTCACAAACTCCTGGTCTTGATCTGATAGAACCCTTTTTGAACTTCCATGATCTAGAAAATCAGAAATAAATAGCAAGGAAAATTAAACGACAAGTTTAAAAAAAAAAAAAAACCAGCATTTTTACTTTGTATCTGAAGTGCAGGCTGAAAACGAGTAACGACATTTAAATGAGAAATGGGTTTCAGAAAGAAACATCTATAAGTCTATCACAATGCAGATTTATATTTTATAAAAATATTTATAGAAGCTAGAAAAATTATAACTCATACATTGTTCGATTTTAAATCACATATTTGGGCAATAAAATCGGGAGGACATGCTTTTTTTTACGTTTGGTTGATTTCAGAATGCCTGCGAATTCTAGTAAAACATGACAATAACACAGTTATCCGTCTGCAAACACATGAAATACACAAATGCTTATCTCAGAATGGCTTTCGATCATGAAATGCTGAACACAAACCTGATAACTCCATTAGGTCCATTGCAATTTTCGGCTGATAACATATGGAGAGCAGTCAGTGGATCTGGTATGTTGAGTTGTTCACCACCACGTGGTATAGTGTATGGGCAGGACAGCTTGTGGCGACCAGTACGTCTCATGGTTGAGATATCTGTGTAATGAGAAAGAACAGGGGGCAAATGAAGTTTAAGGTTATTAAAAAACATGGAGAGCGTGCTTAAATACAACATTGACCAATCAATTACATGTGCGGTGCATGGGGAGGAAGCAGCACTTGACGCACTACTTAAAAATTATATGCGGCAGGATTAAGTGATTTGCCCAGAAACATCACCTACCAAGGCAAAATATTTAAGTTATAAGAGCTGGAAACCATGCTAAAATACACTTTTGCCGAAAACATTACTTTTGCAATGCATGGGGCACGTGACGCACTACTTACATGAGAAAAACTACATCGCATTCACTTGAACAGCACGTAGCACACTGCTGTAGGAGCGGCCACGTGGCGCTTGGCAAATTAAACAAACGCACCAGGATTAAGTGATTTGCACAGAAACAAAAGTTACAAAGTCAACTTTAACGATATAAAAAAGCAGGAAAGCGTGCTTTAAAACAGCATTGCCAAATCGAACATAAATTTGCATTTACGCAGTATTTAAAGATTGTTCAGATTAATTAATTTAATCACTCTTAAAAAAGTGCTCACCTACGAAGAAGTGGATACGAACACTCTCAATGGCTATGACTGCGGAATAGGAAAGTTCAAGAAGGTTGGCAGCTTATAAATGCTTTGCAAAACGATGATTGGTTGAGCATGATGTCACTGGGTGTGAGAGCTGTGATTGGGCATGTTGTAATTGAGCATGCACAAAAAAATGAAATACGTTAGGGGTACATAGCCAGATGGTGGGACGTATTGTGAGCATGCGTAACATTAACACGCATGTGCTACCACAAACATGCATGTGCAAAGTGAAGGCAACTCATACTGGGTACATACATAGATGGAGTTTGGATGTCCCCGTGGTCTTGAAGTGGCTTCAGGAGGGGGGCTTTGCAGGCCTCCTCAAAAAAATAATAATATATAATTAGCCATGCCCCGGGGGCTGGGGACCCCGGTGCCCGGAATTGGGTACAGGAGGGGGCAGACTTCCCATAAAAAAATTGAATACGTATACTCCCCTTATTGTCATCGTACTATAAGTGCACCATTCCAATCACGCGCTGAAGGCTAATTGGCTGTCAAGTGGTTCTCAACATTCGAAACTAGAAACTGTTGGCAGCCATTTTATGTCTTGGTACAAGGAAAGCTGAAGAAGCGTGTGAAATGTGTGTTTAAAACATGAAAAGGAGGAGGCGAGACACCCTGATCCTCTAGGTCTCCTCAGGGGGTCCCACAAGGTCTCCCAGGAACCCAAGTTTTTTTCTTTTTTAGGGAAAAATCGCGGGGTTCGCGTATGATCCGCGCACTCTAGAGATACACTATTTACCTACTAAGTGAATTTATACCCATAGGATAACAGTGATGTAGTTTTTAAGAAAGTTAAAGAAAATTATTAAAATAATAACCTCAGATAATCTCTTGTCTTAATATTTATATTAAATATATACAAATAAGTTTTTCAACATTGAAAAAAATTGCGGAAATCGCGCGTACACCGCGATTGATATGTATATGAAGTCACGTGCTACCGCACGTCCGTCACGTCGCGTTATATGTACATCACGCGTTTGTGCAAGGCGTCGCGCACAAGTCGCATAGCAACCGCGTGGGAAAAGTTGTACCCATCGCACACCCTTCACGGATCCTAGACTGCAACCCTAAAATGGCAGACACGTTTTGTGTAGTAAATGAGTAGGGTGTTCGTAGGGTGCGCAACTGCAAAAAAAAAGAATAAAAATAATTTACGTATATTATAAACAATATAAAATAATGGGAAAAAAATATTTTATTTAAAAAAATATATAAAAAATGTGTAATATAATTTAAAAAATAACATCTAAAAATAAAAAGATTTAAAAAATGTAGTTAGAAAATATAAAAAAAACAATAAAAATATTTACAAATTAGCATTTAAAAAATCTTTGAAATTCACTGAAAAAAACCATAGGTTTCAGATAATTTATAGTTAGGAATTAGCATATAAAAAACCTTTGAAATTCACTGAAAAAAACATAGGTTTCAGCCATGTTATAGGTAGGAATTAGCATTTAAAAAACCTTTGAAATTCACTGAAAAAAATCATAGGTTTCAGATAATTTATAGTTAGGAATTAGCATTTAAAAAACCTTAAAAATTCACTGAAAAAACCATAGGTTTTAAGGGTGTTATAGTTAGCTACACATTTCACTTGTATAAAACCATTGAAATTCCCCCGTTATAGTCAGTTGTACTAACTATAACTCGCGCGCCCGCAATCCACTGCTGATGATGTCACATATTACATCATTCATGACATGGTCATTGACATCACTGATGACCTCTCAAATGACATCACTGATGACATCATCCAGTGAAACTGGTTTGGTTCGTTATTTAAATATGTATTATATATATTTACAGAACAATCTGCCTTGAAGACTGAGTGGATGTATGGAATTTGGAATAACTTTGGCGCCGGCTGACGAATCTTTGCGAAATTTACAAAACTTTTGGCCACCTCCGGTCTGCTCCTATCCTGAAAGTCTCGGGGTGATTCGTGAAGCGGGGGCCGAGAAAATAGGGGGGTCCCAAAACATGTTTGCCCATTCAATTTTCCATAGGAACCGTTCATCGCGGCTACAGTCCGAACTGCTGAACGGCATTACATCAAATTTGGCAAAGAGATAGTCCTTAGTTCAGACTCATGGCTTTTGCTTAAATGGTGTAAATCTGTTCAGTAGTTCCTTAGAAATTGACATTTAAAAGTGCATATATATCTATGGCCGCGCAGAATCCACGCATTCTTAGCGCACCCTAAGCTCACCGTCCCGATCGCGCGCTGGATGCTAATTGGCTGTCAAGTGGTTGTCAACATTCGAAACCAGGAATTGTTGGCAGCCATTTTGTACCACGGTAGATGCGAGGCTGAAGAAGTTATTGGAATAAGTGTGCAAAATGTATAAAGGGGCAGGGTAAAAAAACCTGACCCTCTAGACCTGCTTAGGGGGTTCTACAAGGACTCCCAGGGTCCCCCCAAATTTTTTAATTTTTTTTAAAACGGCAAAGTACGCGCAGGGTGTGCAGATCCTGCTGTAAAAAAATAAATAAATATAATGGAGTTTCTATCATATTTAGCCCCCAGAGGGCCAAATTAATAAAATGTATGGGGGGCCCAGAGGGGCCCCCCAGCCCTGGGGACCGCTTAATTAATTAATTAATAATTAATTGATTAATTGTGGGTTTTATATAGCGCTAGGAATCGACTCCCGGAGGAGTATCTCCACGCTTCGACCGCTGGGGAACCCGTCCTGGCTCACCCTGAGAGATGGTCCCTGATGGGTATCTCTAAGGTGCGACCAAGCATCCCCGGCGGTCTGGGGGGGCCGTTGTGAAGATGAGGCAAGCTGATGCCCAGAGTTGCCGAGTGTGGTTTCTGACTAGAGTAGGCACCGAGGCGAGAATTATCGAGTCCGCTGACCCTGGTCCACGACCCTGCCGCGTCGGGAATCGAACCCTGGTCCCGGGCCGTTCTCTGCTTACGGGTCTGCCGCCTCTAACCAGTGAGCCACACTTCTCTCACCTCTACCCCCGGGGCCACAAAATAAATGGTTGGGGGGCTCCAAGGGTCCCACCAAGCAAAATTTGTGGTTGGGGGGGAGGCTCAAGGGCCCCCCAAACCCCGGGGACCACCACCCCGGGGCTTTGTGTATTGTTGGAGGGGGCTGTGCGGCCTCCTGGAGTGTCTCGGGGTGCCCACCCACGGGACACTGCTGTTTCCTATGGGAGGGCGGGAGCCGAGGGTTCCGCCCTCCCATTGTAAACTTGGTTTGGGTTTTGAAAGAGAGAGCAGGGAAACCTGCTCTCTCTTTCAAAATCCAAACCATATTGCTTTTCCACACGGGGAGCTGCATGTTAGCAGCTCCCCATGTGGAAAGCAATGCCGGCTCCCGAAGGACGCGGGGAGTCGGCTGGGACCGTGGGGCATTGGGGCTCCTCCCCACGGTCCCCAACGTTTTATATAAGCCCCGGGGGATGGGGTCCCCGGGGATAATAGAAATTAGTGATAGGGGCTATTTAGTTTTTACGGTAAAATTAGGAGCCTGGCACCCAGCGCGGTGCTCAGTGCGGCCCCCTGGTGTGTAAGCGTTGGATGCACGACTCCTAACGTGTAGGGTGCGCGACTTCTACGCGTTGGGTGCATGACTCTGACGCGTTGGGTGCGCAACTCCAAGCAAAAAAAAAATTAATATTTTTCAGTTATACATCAAGCTTTTGTATTTAGTTCTTGGGCCGCTCTAAAAAGAGCCCTTGTGTTTATTGAGAAATGTTGGTACCTACAAGTAAGTACCTATGCAGAGTCTAAAGTTCAAGAGGAAGACTCCGTTACCCTCATCTGTAAAATGTGCACCATCTCTCCTATAGATGCCATCCATATTGAAACGCAGATTGTTGTGGTAAATGGACCCTATCTTATAATCTCGGAGAAAAGCAGAAATAGATTTATTGACATGTTTCCTAGCTTTCTCAATCTGTGGACAAATTGAATAGACCAGTTCCATTTCTGCCTTTGGCATATGTTAGAATAGACAAAGGTAGTTTAGGGGAAAAGTGACATCAATTCTATAAAGGTGTCCTTTATAAGCATTTCCAGACCTACCCCCAGTCAAAGTGCCTAGGTCATTGCCACCACAGTGCACAATTATGAGGTCAGGGTGTTGGAGATGCAAAAGGGATTTAACTAATGGCATCAATTGGTGCGACTTTAACCCTCTCTGTCCAATCCATTTAATGTCTACATTTGGCAAAGCTAGGTCTTTGCCCATGCTTCTGTTTTCTGCATACCTTTGGCTCCAGAAAAAGCTGTGTTCCACAATCCACACTCTAAGCATCTTGAAGGGAGGTCTGGATGCACTCAGATGGTCTCTGTATGTGAAATGGCAATTTGAGAAGTGAGATTTTTCTAAAATGGTGGATAAGATGCAGTTTTGAAAAAAAAAAGAAATGATTGGCTGTTTGAGATTATTCTAGTCTGATAAGTAGGTTGCATGTTTTTGTTTTTTAAAAGCATGTTTCTTATTGGTTAAGAAAAAGTGTTTGAAAGGAACATTACATAGGATAAGCTGATACTTTGAAAAGTCAAGCACACTTGCTGTTTGGATTAGCAACATTGTGTACTGAACTTGTGACTTATGATTTTAGTTGAGTGTTCCATGAACTGTTTCTATGGTAACAGGCAGTGAACAAATTGGGGGGTAGGGCTCAAATGTATGTCATCTGGAAAGGGCTGAAATCTGTAACCAATAGAAATGGGTGTTAGCTTTTGAATTAATGTGGGAAGCAATGTGATTTGATATTTACATGTATATGTGTGTAGAATGAGAGGAAAAGCTTGCCATTTTTTAGTTTTGCTAAGAGCTGCACAGTACAGAGATTCTGTCTAAGAAAATCTGGTGTGTGACTGACATACTTCTTAATCTACAAATTAATTTGAAAGGTAACTAATTCTTTTGTGAGGGGTTGTATGTGGTGTGTTTGTTTTTAATAAGATTAATGTGGTTCTCTTGGTAAAGTGCAGGGAGTAGTCTTGCTTGTGTAGATTCACTTTGTGAGACGGTGTTCTAAAATATGCGGAATGTGTGCAGTCATGACACCTGTTCCAGACTAGTAAATGTTTTTTGCTGAAGTGAAAGGGATACTGTTATTTGTCTAGAATCACACTGTGAGTCAGTGTGCATTTGATAAAATTGTGAGAGAAGCATGGTTGCTTGATGTGTTTGCAGACACATAAGTGCTGAAAAACCTTTCGTGTTGTTAAGTTTTGGTAGAATTAGAAAATAGACATTGCTTATGTATTTGGAAAATGAGTTAGGCTTTAAAACTAAAATGCTGTAATTAAATATGTGGAATGTGTGTTGTCACCTTAGCTTTTGTACATCAATCAATGTGTTTTGATCAAGTCCAAGGGATAGTCTTGGTTGTCTAGAATCACACTGTGAGTCTGTTTACATTTGGGAACTGTTGTGAGAGAAGCCTGTGGGTATTCCATGGGCTTGCAGATATATTACTGGTTAAAAACATATGCTGTTGCAAAATGAGTAAGGCTTCCACATTATAGTGCATTTCTAAAATATGTGGAATGTGTGCAGTCATGTCATCTGTTCCAGACTAGTAAATGTGTTTTGCTAAAGTGCAAGGGATACTGTTATTTGTCTAGAATCAAACTGTGAGTCAATGTGCATTTGAGAAAATTGTGAGAGAAGCATTTGGTTGTTTGATGTGTTTTCAGTCACATAAGTGCTGAACAACCTTTCTTGTTGTTAAGTTTTGGTAGAATTAGAAAATAGACATTGCTCATGTATTTGGAAAATAAGTTAGGCTTTAACGCTAAAATGTAGTAATGAAATATGTGGAATGTGTGCTGTCACCTTTGTTTTTGTAGATCAGTCAATGTGTTTTGATAAAGTCCAAGGGATAGTCTTGCTTGTCTAGAATCACAATGTGAGTCTGTGTGCATTTGGGAACTGTTGTGAGAGAAACCTGTGGGTACTTCATGTGCTTGAAGATATATAACTGGTTAAAAACGTATCATTTTGCCAAGTTTTGGTAGAATTTGAAAGCAGTGATTGCTTATGTATTTACAAAATGAGTACGGCTTCCACAGTACAGTGCATTTCTAAAATATGTGGAATGTGTGCAGTCATCCTACCTCTTACAGACTCACAGATTCTTAGAGTACTGTAATCATTCAGTCAGTATGCATGTACTCATGCAGTGAGGCAGGATTTAGGGCACGGAGTGCTTCAAACTCCTATGCACTATGCATGTAGTAGTCTAACCACCTTCACACTTGTGTTACAGGCCTACAATTCCCCAGTTAGTATCCATACACTCCAGCAAACACCCTGTGGGTGCTCTTTCACTCCCATAGTGACTTTTCAGTACCATGTACTAACCCTTTCACTAAAGTAAAACTCATTCAATTATAAATTCACCCACTGTCTCTCATTATATTACTGTAATCATTCAGTCAGTATGCATGTACTCATGCAGTGAGCAAGGATTTAGGGCATGGAGTGCTTCAAACTCCTACGCACTATGCATGTAGTAGTTTAACCACCTTCACACTTGTGTTTCAGGCCTACAATTCCCCAGTTAGTATCCATGCACTTCAGCAAACACCCTGTGAGTGCTCTTGCAATTCCATAGTGACTCTTTCAGTACCATGTACTAATCCTTTCACTAAAGTAAAACTCAATCAATTATGAATTCACCCACTTTCTCTCCTTATAGTACTGTAATTATTCAGTCAATATGCAGGTAGTCATGCAGTGAGCCAGGATTTAGGGCACGGAGTGCTTCAAACTCTTATGCACTATGCATGTAATGGTGTACCACCTTCACACTTGTGTTTCAGGCCTACAATTCCCATAGTTAGTATCCATACACTCCAGCAGTGCTCTGCCAATCCCATAGTGATTCTTTCAGTATCATGTATTAATCCTTTCACTAAAGTGAAACTCAGTCAATTATGCATTCATCCACTATCTCGCCTTATAGTACTGTAATTATTCAGTCAGTATACATTTACTAATGCAGTGAGCCAGACTTTAGGACACAGAGTGATTCAAACTCGTATGCACTATGCATGTAGTGGTGTAACCACCATCACACTTGTGTTTCAGGCCTACAATTCCCCAGTCAGTATCTATGTATAATGTGTTTGTATAGTAATAGAAAAGTATAATTTATAGTTATTAATATACATTTTTTTTTTTTTTTTACAGATATTGTTTATCATTATTAAAATAAAGTTATCATGCCTGAGAAATTCAGAAAGAGAAAAAGAGAGGTGAAGAACACGTATTTGAAGAAAATTCAACCACAAGTATTGGCTGACCAAGATAATGTGACTAAAAAGAGAAAATATTCTGGTAAGACCACTAACAAATTTATTAAAAATCTTACTAGACTCAGAAAGGATAATCAGAATGTTGAAACCACTGAAAATGTTCCAACCACAAAAAATAGTTAAAAAAAAAGGAAAGGAAAAAAAAGGCAATGTACTCTCAAAGGATAGAACATATGGTAAAAGAAGAGAACATCAGTATAAAAATACCCCAAAAAATATTTTATAATAGAGTACTACATAATTTGCTGAAATATTTTAAGAAATATAAAAAGAGAGCACTGTTTTATAAAAAGAAGCATAATGAATCTATTTTTGAAAAGGCTTTTGAAGTAAAGAGGAAATTATTTACTTTAGTTTTCGATCACCAGATATACCAGTCCATTTAATGAAGGCCAAAAGTAAGAGGAAAAGAGTAATTAATAGAACTAATTTTTGTGATGTTTTTTAGGGGGAATGGAAACACAGTTCAAGTTCAGAGCCTTTCTTTAATGAAGAGAGTTATTTTCAGACCAATGATTTGTTGCATGCAGTTGACACCAGTGGTCGAGCTTATGAGGTTAGAAATGGTTGTCCAATTGAGAAAGAGGAAATGGTTCCCAGAAATGCAGAAGAAGTGATAGCTGATGAAGTTCTAGGCAGACGTCCTAAAGCCCCAGTGTACACTTGGGATTGCAGTAGTATTTGTAGTGTACAACAAGAAACTATTGATCTTTTACTCAATTTCATACGAGCATATACTAAAAAAAGTGTTAAACAAAAGATTAAGATGTTGCAAGGACTAGTCCCTTGCAGAGTAAGAAAAAATACTGGTTTGCAAGGTCATTCTCTGGCTTGTCTTTCTAGAAAAGTATGTCAAAGGGTTTTTCACCATTTCAGGATGTCAGTGCATCATACTCAAATGCGGAAGTTAGTCAGAAGATTGTATTATGCAAAAAGTCCAGCACTAAAGTTAAATGAGTTGAACAGTGCTCTTTTGCGTGGGTCAGCATCAGATAGGAAGAAGGTTTGTGATGAAATTGAGTTTTGTTACTTTGGTCCTGAAGAAGGGAGTGCAGAAACTGAGACATTAATAGAAGAAAATGTTGAAGACAATGTGGAACATACTATTACAAAAAATATTGATGATCAAATTACAAACTTTAAGGTGATTTCAGGTGAAAGGCCAAATGTTTCTTGTATTTGTTGTCGGCGAACTCACTATAAAAATCAGTCTAGGAGTGTTGATCTGTATTTAAAAAGTGAAATAGAAAATAATAATATGTGGAAGGAATTTGCAACTTACTTGTTGGTAGAAAAATGTTTTGATTTGGGTTCTGATCAGCGTACTTGTAAATATTGTTGTAATAAAGTAGATGAGAATAAAATGCCCGCTAGAGCTGTCCATAATAATTTAGAGTTGGTTGCTATTCCTCCAGAACTGATAGATTTAAATACCTATGAGTCTATACTTATTCAATGTGTGCACCTTTTTCAGGCTATTGTTCATATGAAGCCTAAAACAGGTAAAATGCCTCCTTCAGATTTACAAAGAGGATTAAAAGGTAGGGCTGTGTATTTACCGTTCGATTTAAAGAAAAATATTGAAACTATTGGTGTAGAGAGTGTAGAAAGTGAACCACTAGTTATTCTCGTTAATGGTGTGCCTACTAAGAGTAAGAAAATCAGGCAGGAGTTAGTGGATGTTAGGAAAGTACAGAAGGCAACTTTGTATTTTATAAAAAAACAATAAGTACTATAAAAATGTTTATATGGGAGAAGATGAAATACTTTTAGCAGAAGATACTGAAACATCAAGTGGACAAATGAAAAAAGTGGACATGTCATGATGTGAAGAAGTCTATGAACATTACAGTATACATCCACTTCATTCAAAAGACGTGATGGAGAACACTATTGAGTTGTTTCAAATGAAAAAAGCAAAGGGAAGTCCCATGAGTGTATGGGAAGAGAGCTTTGAAGCTCGTTGATTTCCGCAGTTGTTTCCAACAGGAAAAGGTGGACGATATGATGAACGTCCTGTGCAGATTCCCGCATCTGAATATCGGACAACAAGATTATATGCAGAAGATCCAAGATTTCAACAATGTATCCCTTATATATTTCATCTTTTGTTTGAAAGTGACTTGTCTAGACTTTCATATTCAGTTAATCACATTTTGAAAATAGGATTACATCTGCAAAATGCATCTGCAAAGGATTTTAAGGATAAAGTGCATCAGAGAGATGATCATTTAGAATCTCAGCTGATTAATCTGATGGCATGTCAGCGTGGGACTAATGAATATTGGTACCGTGGTCATGGAGAACTGAAATGTATGCTACGGAACTTAGGAACTCCTACATGGTTCCTTACCCTAAGCTGTGCTGAGTACGCTTGGGATGATTTGCTTGAATTCCTTCGAGAGGCAAATTCCAATATAAAAAATATTAAATACAACACACCTGGAGAATTGTGCTCTTTGGATCCTGTTAGTGTATGCCGGTATTTCAATCATAGATTTGAAGCTATGATGTCTTTTATCTGCAATAAAAAAAATCCTCCTCTTGGAGAAGTTGTGGATTTCTTTTGGAGAAAGGTGTATCAAGCAAGAGGTGCTCCTCATATACATATGCTGTTATGGATCAAGGACGCACCCAAATTTGGAATAGATTCGGATGATACTGTTTTGTCTTTTATTGAAGAATATGCCACATGTGCTGTACCCAAAAGCACAGAAGAAAACAACTTAAGACAACAAGTCTTACGATTCCAAAGCCATCAATGTGGAAAATACTGTTGACGAAAGTACAAGTCTAAGGACAAGTTCTATACCAAATGTCGTTTTGCATTTCCACGACCTGTAGTATCCAAAGGAAGAGTCAACAGTTTTATGTCAGTTATGCGACATACCATCACAAGAAAGTCTCCAAAAAATACCTACAATTTAAGAAGAAGCGAAGAGTCAAAATACATAAATGACTACAATCCACTTATTATATACATGTGGAATGCTAACATAGATATTCAATACGTTGCGGATAATTCCATTGCTGTTGCTCGATATGTAACGTCCTACATTACAAAACCAGAAAAGACGGAATTGAAAGTAATGTGGGAAGAGATTTCTCACGAGAAGACTCCAAGTAAGAAATTATACAGTTTCAGTTTGAAGATGTAGTCCTATCGAGAAATCGGAGCATATGAATGCTCAGATCGGTTATCATCTGCAAGTCTATACTCCAAATCTAGAAGAATAATTTGGGTGAGTAGGTCTTGCAGCAATGCGAAATCGGGTACTGAAATCTGTACAAAAATTGAATATTTAGCAGAAAAAGATCCAGAAAGTACAGATATTTTGAAAACGAATATGTTGGATACATATTACCCAAATAGAAGTCATCATCTTGAGAACTTGTGTCTCTATGAAGTGCTGCAAAACTACACTTTTAAACGGAATACTACAGAGAACATCAATGATGGAAAATATGGAGTGACTGGTTCCGAAGGATGTTTGGTGAAACAAATAAAAGGAAATTTGATTAATCACAGAAAGCTGAGTTGCAACACTGCTGATAAAAGGGAATTTTACTATTTAGCTCTTTTGCAACTGTTCAAACCGTGGCATTCAGAATTAGAATTACTTGGAGAATTCCAGAGCTATGAAGATTCATTCAATGCTTGTAAAGATACCATAGAATGCACTGCTTTTGCAAATTATGTGAAAATGTTGAACGATGAGAGTGATCAAGAAGCTACACTTGCAGCTGAGATTGCTAGAGACAGTTCTCAAGACAGTCAAAATTCTGCTGCGCTGAGTCAAGATCCACTAGGAGAACCAATTGTTGAAAATGAAGCAGCAATCGCCATGAATGAGGTGGAAACAACAATGCATCAAGCTCAAGAAGATGTAACGGACTTAGCAAACTTGGAAGAACAACTAAATGTTGAACAGAAACAAATATATCAGCAAGTGAGACAACAGATTGACCATGGATTTCTTCATGAAAAGAAAGAATGCACATGCACATCATTTCAACCTATCCGAATGTATGTGAGTGGACAAGCTGGAACAGGAACAAGTTTCTTAATTAAAGTAATCACCAGTTCTCTACAGAAAACAACTGAGTCACATTTGTCTTGTGTGGTAACTGCTCCAACTGGGTTGGCAGCACACAACATTAAAGGAATTACATTACATCGTTTACTGATGCTACCTGTGGAGCATGAAAACAAATTGGAATATCACAAGCTATCTGGAGAAACTTGTTGTGAAGTTTCAAGAGTGCTGAAGAAAATGAAACTTCTGATTATTGATGAGGTAAGCATGGTCTCAAACTTCATGCTTGCTTTTGTGCATTTAAGAATGCAGCACATTCTTAAAACAGAGTATGACGTGTTATTTGGAGGAAAACATGTCATCGTTTTCAGGGATCTATTGCAACTTACTCCCTTAAAAGGACAACCAGTATTTAAAACAATTGCGCATGAAGACACCAGAAAGTCTCTAGGTAGTGTTGGAAACGTTAACATTTGGTCATATTTTGAATACAAAGAACTCATTACAAATATACTACAGGTAAATGATGTTTATTATGGAAGTATTCTTCAAGATATAAGAATTGGAATACTGACAGAACATGGCAAACAAGTTTTGCAGAGTCGGTTACTTTCCAATTTGTTTCCAAATGAAAATATAGTTCCTGAGAAAATATACATGAAAATTGCAGAAAACAAATCTGTAATCTGCTTAATGCCAACACTGCGTGAGTGTTCTATATTCAAAGAACAACTTTTTATGCTGGAAAATGAAGAAATCATAAAAATGGAAGCCATCGATAAAATAGAGCATTAAGGAATCACTATTATTTTGACAGAAAAATTGAAGACTAAATTAGATTCTTTAGAAAAATCGATATCTAAAACTGCTGGTTTAGAAAAGAATCTATATGCATGTATAAACTGTCGGGTAATTTTACGACGTAATTTGAATGTGGAAAAAGGTTTAGTTAATGGAGCAATGGGCAAAGTTGTGGATTTTGTTAATTATTTGAATAAAGATGGTATTGAATTTTTAAAAATTAAATTTGATCAGATTGAAGAAGGGAAACAAATTGGTCGTTGTTCAGTTACTTTTTTGCTCATTAAAGATTTATATGTCCATAGAAAACAATTTCCAGTTTCTCTGGCATATGCAGTGACTATTCATAAATCTCAAGGTTTAAGTGTAGACAGTGCTTTGGTGAACATTGGAAGTACTGTGTTTAAAGAGGGTATGGCATATGTTGCTTTGTCGCGAGTAAGAACTATATCTGGTTTGTTTTTGATTGATTTTGATGACACAAAGGTTACTGCAGATGCAAACTGGGTAAAAGAGTATAATAGGTTAAGAAGAACGTATGCTCCCAATTTAGGTCAATATCCTGTATTTGAAAAGTGTGTAGTAGGTCAAAAAAGAAGGTATGAAAATATCTGTAGTGAAGGTATAGAGAAGGAAAAAAAACAAGATAATGTCATTCCAATCAAACAGAAAAAGGACATTGTTGAAGAGATTGTTGGTTATCAGTTTGAAAATAGTTCAGGTGTCAACTGCTATGCTAATGTTTTGGTCAATGTTGTTTTTTTTCTTGAAAGTTGGCAACAGCAAATTATGGAGAATCGGGAAAAAAGATTTAGTGCCTTGTTGCATTCCATTTATGAAAAATTGAGAACTGATGCAAGTAAAATACAAAGCGTTTGTGATGTTCGTAATCTTTTGGATGTATGTTCTGGTTCTACACAAATTATGCAGAATATCCAACAAGATGCTCAGGAATTTCTAATGTATATGCTTACCGTATTGGAAAATGAAGGCGTAGAAATCGAAATTATTTTTGGCCTTTGTTATAAATGGGAACATCGTTGTGAAAATTGTATGTATACATGTAGCACTAACATAGACACTGAAAGATTTCTATATTTGACATTACCGGACTGTAAATCAGTGTCTTTCAATAAATTAGTTAAAGCAGCAAATCAAAACATGAAGTGTAGCCAATGCAAATCAGAAATGTTATCAACATTATTTATACAAAGATATGGGCAATATATAATTTTAATAATGCAACGTTGTACAACTGATGGGAGAAAATTGGACACTTTAATAAAACATTTTGTAGCAACTCAACTATCAATATCAGGAAGGACTTTTGTAGCAGTAGCAATAATTTTCCATGATGGTCCTTCCACAACATCTGGACATTATACTGCCTATCTAAAATGTGAAAAAGGCTGGACACTTTGTAATGATGCTCAGTTAGTTTTCAAACAACGTTTGCCTAGCGAATTACCAAATTTCGACCTAATATTTTTAAATCCAAAGTTTTAGGAAGATAATTCAGCCTCTGAGGAATTTATTATTATGATTTAATAGGATTACAATTGGACAATTTAAATAAAAAGGATTGCAATAAAACCATTTGGCCTCAATGAAAGGTATATGTTTGAATTATGGACTTTTTCTTGCATATTGTCTCGCCGTATAGTTTTAAGCGACTACATTTACAGTGTTTATAAATTTAAGTTATACAATTTTCTTAGCAGTAAGCAATTTATATATGTGTGATTTGTATTATATGGATGGATTCTTGGTTTTGTTTAAACAATCTTATTGCCCGGGTTTTTTTTGCCCGCTGTTATGTGATGAGTACGAGTGAAATCACTGTTTCTAGTGAAATTCAATATATTCTGAGAACAGCAAAAAAGGCAAAGAAAATAGTTTATAAAATGTTAAAATTATACTGTGCTGTTAAAAATATATTATTATATGTTATAACTATTGTTTCTTTTCTTTCACAGATCCTAATTCTAAAATATGCAATTTACCACAATTTAGATTATAAAAAACAACTGAATAAAATGGGTAGCGTTTTTTAGGTGTATTACTGATGAGGTAAGTTTAAGTAAGTATTAAAATGCACAATGTCGTGTGTTTGCACACAGTTGAAAAAAGGGGAGATGGATGGAGTAGATTTGTGCCAGAGAATTCCATTGCAGACAAGTATCAAATAGGACACAGCTTCACAGCACCTGTCTGCAACACACATGGTATGGTATTCAATAGAGAGATATGGTAGACTAGTAGGGCCCAGGGAATTTCAAGATTAAAAGAGACAAAATTCCTTAACTTAAAACACATCACTGAGTGTCTTTGCACATATCACATCAGGCCACATCCCTTCCCTTCAGTAATCTATAAACATGTCCTATAAGTTTGCCAAAACGTAAGTACTTATAAATTTATCTTGTTCTCTGTTTGCAGTACTGACATTTTTCTACTTATTACTCTTATAATAAGATTTGGCCTAGCCATTAACCCTAATACAAATTATTTTCTTTATATACTATGCATGTACATCATACTTATAGCGCAAGGCACTGTTTCATATTTACAAAGAGGAAAAGGCAGTCTGTGTACCTTTTCTTCGCCATGTAAATACAACCTTATTATACAAACCACTTTGCGTTGAAAGGGCATTCTATGGGTGTTGCTGTGCATGTTTCCACAGAACACCTATAGAACAAGACACATCTTCAGATTTATCATAAATCATAAATCTGGAGATGTGTGTGAATGCTGTACCATCCTCCAGTTGGTGTAGCAAGGCAGAATTGTTTTTATTTATCCTCATTTTTTCTCTTTCAATATATGCTACATTGCACACCATACATTGAAGGAGAAAAATGCCTTCACTGATTGTTTTTGTACAGGAAGATGTGTCTTCCTGCACAAAAACAAACTCCACACAACACAGATATCCCTGCACCATGGTGCAAGGGTGCCTGTGTCGCCACATGGCTGCAATGTAAGCAGCAGTGCAGAGGGAAGCACAGACTTGCAACATATTTATGTACATATGTTACATCGCCTTTTCTTCAGAAGTACCACAGCATGCTGTAGCTAAAGACTTTACAGTGTCATGCTGCATCACTTCCTTATAGTTCTGCACTTATACATTCACCATACACCACAAATGCATTCTTTGAGTCAATTATCCACTTGACATACATTCATGGAAACTTTCACACACTAGCAGCCAAATGTAGCTCTTTTTTTAACCAGAGTGGTTAGTTCTGAAAATAACTTTTATTTTTTATTTTTGTAGTTTTATGTTTTTTTTAAATTTTAAACGATTTTTAGTTTTTAAAAACTTTTTTAACAGGAAGAAAAAGTCAACAGGATGAACAAAACCAAAAACTTTGAGGGGAAAAAAAAACTAGCATCGATGGTTATCAATGGCGCGACAAACAAGGTCCACTGACTGCTCCCCGTAACAAATTAAACGATTGCATTGCACGCAATGCTTTTTCACTTTCCCAAATTGGGGATGTTTCTCTGGTGCCGATGTTGATGGTGATGCCCCAGAGGTGCTCGTTATTGTCGGTGGTGCAGGAGCATTTCCACGCAGTCTTCTGCATTCCTCGTATGCATAGTTACAGGATGCAGCGCTTGCAGATGTTTCCTCATGCTAGCAGTGCCACATGAGTGTTTCTTGTTTGGGTCTCCTCTGGAGAGCACTGCTTTGCAAATCTTGCACGTCACCTTTGTGGCATTTACTTTTTTTGCCCCTCCAGGAAAGTAAAAAATGTCCAAACAATGGAGGTATATCTTTCAGGAAGGGGAGGTTCTGGAAGAAATTCTTCTGCCCCAGAATGATCAGACTTAGAAGATTCTACAACTGGTGTATCCATTTCTGTCTCCAAGAACCAAATTGAGGTCTCCAATGAAAAAAATGTAATGTTCTTCCCAAGACAGGTCTTCTCTCAAGGAAGGACTAAGAAGATTGATTGAAATGGGTGGGGTTCTTCAATAGTTAGAATAGGAAGTGTTATGAATCAATCAAATCTCTTTTTTTCTGGTCTCATGGGGTCCGGGTAAGGTGTGCGCACGCAGCTCGCAGCCAGCGCAACTTCGCAAAATTGCATTTAAAAGTAATGTAACTTTATTAAAATAATATTATTTTTATGATTAGCTTAGATAATGTCTTGCCTTAATATTTATATTAAATATATATATATATGTTTTGGGACCCAAATTTTTTGCAGGAGTCGCGCACACACCGCGTCCAACACGCATATGACATCACGCCCAACTGCGCAACCATCGCGTACCGTAATACTTACATGTCGAGTATGCGCCACAAGTCGCGTACCAGTTGAATAGGAATCGCGTAGGAAGATTCGTACCCGTTGCACACCCTACGCGGATCCTACACAACAATCCTAAAATGGCGGCTAGGTTCCACGCAGTGTTTGAGGAAGGTGCGCTTTGGGTGCGCGACTGCACAAACAAAAATTGAAAAACAAAAAAGAAAATAATATAAATATACTTAAAAGAATATAAAATAATTAAAAAATATATATTTTTATTTTAAAAAATATATATTTTTATTACATGTGTAACGTAATAAAAAAGATATCTAAAAAATAGATTAAAAAAATGTAGTAAAAGAATATAATAAAAGATATAACAATAAATACATTTAAAAATTATCATTGAAAAAACCTTAGAAATTCACTGAAAAAACCATAGGTTTGAGGCCTGTTATAGTTAGGAATTATCATTTAAAAAACCTTCGAAATTCACTGAAACAATCATAGGTTTCAGGCATGTTATAGTTAGGGATTAGCATTTAAAACACCTTAGAAATTCACTGAAAAAAACATAGATTTTAGGGGTGTTATAGTTAGCTGGACATTTCACTCGTACAAAACCATTGAAATTCCTCTGTTATAGTTAGTTGTACTAACTATAACTCGCCACTCACAATCCACTGTTGATGATGTCACATATTAGATCATTCATGACATGGTCATTGACATCACTGATGACATCACTGATGACATCTCAAATGATATCACTGATGACATCATCCATGTGACAATGAGATACACCTCATCATACACTAGTATAGCCTTTCATCACTCACTATAAAATATAAAGTACCATTTTTTAAACCATTGACACGCCAACACACGTTTCTAAAAACACACTCACTGATTTGTACATCTACACACACATGTAAACACTTACCTATACATTCACTCATACGCTGACAAAGATCAATAGAACAATATTAAATATACTTATACATCTATATCAACATTACACAGCAGTACATATCCTACTCACTTATGCAGTCATCCAACTCACTTATGCAAACAATTGATCATACATACATTTACTTAGCTATACACGTATACAAACATAACTTTTATTATTGCTATAGAAAGCAACTCATACTTTGTGTGCTGTAAAATCACTATTATAAGTATACAGTTGTCCATACAGTTATTCAGACAACCACTGATTCTTATATATACTTATTTATATACACCATCTGTCACATACAGTGCCTTTTATATTTCAACATTGTTGGATATGTATCATTGAGAAATATATTTACTCATCAACACACCCATAAAGAGATTCACTCACTCTAACAACTGTTTCCACATGCAGTCTTAACATCATATACCTACTAAAACAACTATTTACACATCTTTGGACAGTCACACACCTCCCTCAACCACACACACATTTACTCTCGCATACAAATACTCACCTAACTAATTAAAAACTAATATAGAGTTTCACATAGTTAGTAACCAACGTATACAGTAGTTTACACAACAAGAGACAGAGTGATACAGATGTTCTCACAATTTAATCACTATCCCATATATTTAGTGAGACACTTTAAATTAGGCACTTACACAGTCAATCACAGTACTACTAAATACTCCATCTACACACTTATATATCCACTCAGTCTTCAATACAGATTCCTATATATATAATACTTATTTAAATATCGAACCAACCCACATTCACTGGATGATGTCATCAGTGATGTCATTTGAGATGTCATCAGTGATGTCACTGACTATGTCATGAATGATGTAATATGTAACATCATCAGCAGTGGATTGCGGGTGCGCGAGTTATAGTTAGTGCAACTTACCATAACGGAGGAATTTCAATGTCCAGTTAACTATAACACCCCAAAAACCTATGGTTTTTTCCTATGGTTTATATAGATATTTCACAGTTGTGGTCTCGTCTTGACCACGAAAACGGTGCATGTCAGAAGTATATACTTGTTAAAAGCTTTAAATATTTATTGCCAAGACTCTTAAAAACACCCCGAACAGACACATTTCGGCACGTACCCCTTCCTCAATGTCAGTGTGGCTACATTACCGTTTGCTATTTAAACAAAAAGAGAGAAGGGGAAATTCATTCCTGTATACAACTGAAATAGACAAAGGGTAAAATCTATGAAATTCTTGTGTGTTCATAGTGGCCATTTTGTAGTGGTTATTTTCAATTAATACTTACATAATTACAACATTCTAGATATTGTTTATATTTCAAATCTCACCTAACTTGCATTGAAAATATATCCACTGTGTCCGGAGTGTTCTTAACGTGTTGGCAATAAATATTTAAAACTTAAAAAATATATACCTCTGGCGTGCACCTTTTTCGTGGTCGTGAGAATACCACAACTGTGGTATTGAAACGTGCTTTCACCAACATGCAAGGTTGCACCCGTGCCGAGTGGTTCAGCAACATTGGTGAAAACGTGCATGGCTATATATATATATATATATATGTTTTCTTAAATTTTTTATTCGTTTTTTTGTGAAGGATTTTTTAACATTTTCAATTAAGTGTTAACTGTTTATATTAAAAGATAATTATTTAGTTAAAATAACTTTGTTATATTGTATTAGATACTATTTTATTTTGTTAAAAGGTTGTAGGGTGTATAGGAAAAAGGGTGAGAAGTGTTTAAAAATAAATACATGCATTTAATCTATATATTTTTAACCGTTATTTAATTAGTATACTAATTAGAATAATTAACTACTTAAATAATGTATTATGTCAATGTGTTGTTGGTATTTTAGGGGAACAGGGTGGTAATTGTTTTAAGTAATATATTTAATTATAGATGTTATGTATTTTAAATAATGTATTAATTAAAATAGAAAATGTAATTAACTAATAATTTCAAATACAGTTAAATGGCTTGTTTGGTTTATTAAGGTATTTGAGGGGAATAGTTTTGAGATAATAATAACAAAATGTTTATTTTTGAGCAACTTACTTTTAATTCATATTAATTATATCAATAGCATAATGTATTTTTCTTCTAATTAAGTTGAAAATAAATGAGTTTAAGGGGGAAAGTATTTTGAAGTTATTCATGATAAAAATCTATTTTGTATTATTTCATTTTATTTAATTACATTCAAATGTATTTTATTTAATTAAGCAAATTATATTATGTAAAGAAAATATTGATTGATTATTCTTTGAAAAAGAATGATTAGGTTTTAAAAATGATATAGAACATTTTAAAAACATTTATTTTACATCTATATGTTGCATATTAAATATATTCCTCCAATCACAAGCATGGGCATACCATATGCAACATTTCCACCTCTTGTTCCCCACACCTAGGTCATGCTACATAAGTCTGATGTATCCGGGATATATGCCGAAGGTAAATTAAACGTAGAAATTTAAATATCGCATTTCTAGACACAATTCCAGTCTTTGCAAGAACCTTAGCTCATTGATGCTCTGATATTGTTGTGTCAATTCCTCCTCCCATTTTTGTCTTAGTCCCACAAGGGGCGTTACCATGTCACTTCTTAAACCTGATCACCACACAACATCACCCTCATGCAACACTTAATGGTGCACAGCATTTGACAAGCATGGTGCAATGGCGGCTCTTCAGAACCCAAACCCCTGTGGCGTTGCACCCTTGCAATCAAAACTCGATGTATTAAAAATTGTCCTCTTGGAATCTCATAAGCGCTGCTAATTCCTCAAATGGAAGAAGCACCCTATCTCTATATCGATCACCTACCTTATTTACTCCATAATTTGCCCAGTTTATCAAGCCCCTCAGTTTTCCCCCGGGCTGATCTGCTCCAAACTTTTCAATAGAATGTCAGGGGAGGACGGTTTCTGAATATGAGTTTGCTGAAGCGCTCGGTGCCAACAGTGTCAGACAATTTTCACCTCAGCGTGCATACACTGCACTGGACCTTTAACAGGGGGTCAAGAATATTCTATGCAACACATTTAAAATTGGTGTCCTCTCCATGTATAATTCCTCTGTTTGATCCATTGTAACTGCACTGCGAGGTAATAAGTTTCCGCACATAACGCCACTAATCTCCCCTTGTGAAGTGGGCCGTTGTAGCTTGGAAATAGCCACACTTCGCCTACCTGCTCCCCATATCAGAGATACCAACAGCAAGTTAATTTCTCCCAAAACTTTAGAAGGGATCACCAAAGGCAGTGTTGTAAAAAGATAATGCAAACTGGGAAACACCACACATTTTGCTTACAGATGTCTCTCCAATTTTATTGAATCTTCAGATTATTTGGAGCCAAACCAAGCCGGCTTTCGCCCGGCGCATTCAACCGAGTCTGTGATTCTCGCGGTCCTGGACACTATGAGATCCAATGCTGATAGGGGTATCCATCAGGCTCTAGTGCTCCTGGACTTGTCGGCGGCGTTCGACGCGGTTGATCACACCATCTTACTGCACCGTGCCGAACAGGCCGGCCTGCGGGGCTCCGCTCTCAGTTGGGTGAACTCCTTCCTGACTGACCGCACCCAGGCGGTCAGGCTTGGGAACTTCACTGCACCCAAGCTGGTTACTACCTGTGGTGTCCCGCAAGGCTCTTCATTGTCTCCGCTTCTGTTTAACTTATATCTTAAACCCCTTTTACATTCTCTAAAAAACAGAAAGTTCACAACCTTTAACTATGCCGACGACCTGCAACTAATATTCACATTGGACTCCCCGGACTCTGCCACTGAATTCCAGGCCATCATGCTGCACATTCAGTTGTGGATGGACCAAAACCATCTCAAACTTAACCTAGGGAAGACAGAGCTGGTGCTCCCTGGCAAAAGTGAGGCCAGTTGGGGCCTGCACTTTTGGCCGTCAAAAATGGGGTCACCTCCTTTACCCTCTCCCTCGGTGAAGAGCCTTGGGATCACTATCAACTCAGATCTCTCCCTTAAAGGACAGGTGGGAGCTGTGATCTCTTCCAGCTTCCATCAATTGCGCAAAATTAAAAAAATTGCCCATTTGCTGACCCACTCCACGCTTATACAGGTGGTGCTTGCTTTGGTCCTGTCCCGACTGGACTTTTCTAATTCCATCTATTTAGGTCTACCTGCATTTTTATCAAAGCGCCTGCAAATTGTCCAGAATCAAGCGGGCAGACTTATCTTCAAACACCCTAATTGGCGATCGGCAAGACCGCTGCTGGACGACCTTCATTGGCTACCTATTGCTCAACGGGTGGCATTCAAGGTCGGATGTCTGGCCTTTAAGGCCCTTCATGGAAAGAGTCCCAGGTTTATCAACAGCATGATTGTGAAGCACGAGCCTTCCCGCAATCTCCTCTCAGCTCATCTTTCTCTGCTTACTTTACCCTCCTTCAAGCTGAAGCGACAGGGAGGGTGTCAATTTGCTTTCCTTGCCCCGAAGGTTTGGAAGGCACTCCCTCTGACAATCAGGAGCTGTGAAAATCTTATGGTGTTCCGAAGAGCCTTGAAGACCTGGCTCTTTAAGCAAGCATCCGTATAGGTTATTTGCCGTCAATTTTCCTCACTGTTAGCGCCATGAAACCCTTGGGTGCCCGTGCGCTCTATAAATTATGATTAACATAACATAACATAACATACAGCTATTCATCCAACAACAGAAAGTGGCAGCGTTCTCCAGAAATCCACACTAGCCCATAGGCCTCTGCCTGCCACACCAATATTACTTCCAGCAAATCCAAAGGAGTATGCTATAATCAAACCCCCAGATATTTTAGACAGGCTCCCATCCACTTTAGTCATTTCAAGTCGGCAGGATGTTGCACATCTCTCTTTAGTGGGGACAAGTATGATTTTTTCCAGTTAATGAAAAATCTGGATGCCTGCCCAAACCATTGTAGGAGGTTTATTACATGATGCAAATATACATTTACGACTTTAAGAAATAACATGTCATCTGCATATAATGGTGAGTGATGTTTACACCTTGCAACCCCAATCCCCTTAAAACCCCATCTGTTCTAACCCAGCTCACAAGGGGCTCAAGAGCAATAGCACACAACAATGACGAAAGCGGGTACCCTTGTCGGGCACCTTTACCCACCACATATTTTTTTTAATATACCTTTCCGTTTTAACTAGAGTAGTAGGTGCGCTTAGAAAAGCTTACCCCGTGTAATAAATTGGTTACCCAATACCACGTTTTCCAGTAATTCATACAGGAAATCCCAGCAAGGACTATCACAGGCCTTCTCAACTTCTATTGCCCCAATCACCCATTATTAGTTTTCTTCAAATTCTTTCATAGTGGCCAGTACTCTCCTAATATTATGAGCCGTATTTAGACCCGAAATAAACCCAGACTGGTCTGTATGTTTTAGTTTTTGCATTAATGGTGATAAGTGCATTGCCAAGATTCGACTCAATATTTTATAATCCAAATTTAATATAGAAAGGTATATCCTCTGGGGCTCCTCCTGGTTTTAACTATGGAATCACTATAGCTTCAGTAGTGGTGTGGGGCAAATGCCCCACCTCTCGTGCTATCAGGTAAATGTTAACCAGTTTCTGTCCCAACGCCTCCATATAAGCCACATAAAATTTCACTGGGAGTACATTCAACCCTGAAACGTTCCATCTTGCCATTTGTTTTATGGCAGCCTTCACTTCTTGAATAGTTACATCCCCACCCAGATCTCTTGCCTCTTCTGCTGTAATCCTGTGCAATTGCACCGGCTCCAAGTACTCAATAATAAATGGTGTAGGAAGCATCAATTGCCTTTTATATAAACCTGTATAATAAAAGGTGTGTGTCATCCTCAGCTTTTACCTCCAGTATCAGGGTGCCTCTATTCTTTGGATTTGTGAGCCATGCCAACCAAGTACCCACCTTATCCAATTCTGCATGTGTCTTTTTCATATATTCTCTATTATCAAAGCTCTGCACCCTTTGGGTGTCTACTGCTACTTGCTCTAGAGCTTCCATAAATTGCTGTTTCAACTCCAGATTTCCTGGCTCTAATTTGCATTGCACTTTCTCATGCTTTTCAATCTCTTTCATGAGGGGAACACCAAACACCAACTACCTCTGCTATGCAGCGGCCTTGAATTACGTCTTTAAAAGCATCCCACTCTGTCAGAGGAAATGCAGTTGCTGCCTCATATTCCTGGAAGTAGTTTTCTGCTGCTACTCCTATAACATTCTGAAACACAGAGTCTTCTAACTAAGCCTGGGCGTAAAACTCTGTGCTCCACTCATGGAGTTTTCAGAATTCAGCAACTCAGCGTTCTGCGGAAAACACAGAGTTACCATTAAACTCCACATTGGAGCTGAGTTTTTCTTTGGTCTGCGCGCTCAAAATTTTATTTTGCGTGCACTGGAGCGACTTACAGGTCAGTTTGCGGGCGCCACAATCAATCAATCAATCAAAATATAAGTTTATTATGACCATTGGTCTTTAAACCACGTAAACACAATAACAGCATAAAATACAATATATGGATTAAAATTCTACAAAAGAACCATAAAAACAGAGATAGAAATATTTCAAGTTCATTATTTCTTTAACTCTCAGAAACTTGTTTTCCTAGTATCGTTCTTAATTTGTTAAACCATTTCCATACTCAAATTATGATTGCGATCAAATTAAATATAGGGTCTAACATTTAGTTTCTGCTTTAAACAATTAAAACTACCCAAGTAAACTCTATATATCACTCCTTGGCCCACTCTTTCGTTCCCTATTCCATAAGGAACCTCTTTGCTGCTTGGGTAAATTTCGCCAAAGCAATTGCAATATCACAAAGGAGCTCGATTGCTTGCAACCTTGACCTTGTAGCATACTTTAAAAAAATTGGCCGTAAAAACAATTGACGCAGAGCCAACAATTTTTGGCAATCCATTAAAATGTGAACAAGAGTACATTTTATGCCCATCCCACATGTACATCTACCGTTACGGTCCATTATTATACTTTTTATTTTCTCATTTACATGAGCTGGATTAATGCCTACTTTTACCTCGAACAATTCCATTCTCAACCATTGGTTTGGTAAGGTGTCTAAATAGGGATACCAGTTATCATTGCTCCAGGCATTTAACATGAATTGCACAGACTCTTTTTGTCTCAGGTATACCAAATCAAATTGTCTAGACGTTTCCTTCTCCAAAGATTTTAGTACGCTCTTTGGTTCCTCAATAGGCTGTGACAGGGGGTCAATTTTCACCTTCAAATTATCACAGATGGAATACAATTTCTTTCTTGTTGCTTTAGCCCACTTTAATTCACTCTGCTCTATATCCTTGAAACACCAACATGACACTTTCTCCTCTTCCCCTACCCCTAGCCGTTTCCAAAACCTACATACATTTACTTGAACCTGAAAGTTCCATGCCACCAGGTCTTACGCTAACCTAATGTCCTGTATCATTGATGAGCTGGGCAGTGACAACAAACTTTTTAAGCATTTCCATTCCTCGCTGTCCCAGAAGCGTTTCCCTCCTAAACATAACATTTCTGCTCCATATTGCAGTTGGGGAGAGATCATTGCAGTATAAGCCTTAAACATGGGTCTGTGGGACATATCTCCATAATCACTGTTGAACTATTTCAACCCACAAACTGAGGCTAAGGCTTTTGCATTCTGGGCCTGTAGGGGCATGCCCCATTTTATGGAATTATCAAACCATATTCCCAGGTATTTGTATTCATTGACCATTGACTGTTCGTTTTGTAGATGTACAGTATGTATCAAATGCATTTAACTTCTTTTGCAAACCTAATTCAGTTTGATCAAGAATAACTAAATCGTCTGCCTACAGTAAACAAGCCACATGCTTCCCGTTTACCTTTGGGCTTGCACCTCTTTCTGTCATTAAAAAAGATGACAGATCAGCAAGGAAAATTGAAAAAAAGGAGGGGTGCGACAACACAGCCCTGTCTTAGGCCGTTATTGATTGCTATCTCATGTGTCAAACCCCCCCCCCCAGTGTGTCTTTAATAACCTGTGCCCAGTTCTCGCTATGCAACTCTTGGATAACTACTAGGAGTTCTTCAGGGATATTATATCTTTGTAGCGGCTCCCGTAGGCACACTCTATCTACTAGATCAAATGCAGCCCGGAAGTCGACAAAACAACAGTATAATTTACCTTGCTGTTCTACCGACTTCCGAGCTAAGGCCCACAAGGCAAAACAATGATCTATGGCTGAGTGCCCCTCCTTAAACCCTCCTTGTTCCACAGGGACAATCGCATGTAGCTCAATCTAATCCTTCATTTTGCCCAAGATAATTTTAGAAAACACTTTCACACCAATATCTAGCAGATTAATTAATCTATAATTATTTGGGTCCTTTCTATCCCCTTTTTTATGTAGTGGCCTAATTATTGCTCCCCTCCATGATCTGGGGATACTACCAGAATCTAGAACGGCGGTAAGCATCTTAGAAAATAATTGGGCCCACCAATTTAACTCTGTTTTGATTAGAAACGCTGGTAAGTTGTCTGGCCCTGCTGTTCGAGGTAAATTTAACTTCCTGATGGTAACCTTAACGTTTTCAATGGAGCATGATGGTATTAGATCTTTTGCTGCCCGCCACATATGAGCTCTTTCCTCACTTAATACTGGCACATTGCCGGACATATATAATTGGCCTATGTGCTCCTCCCAGGATGCCTCGTCAACTACACAACTCATTGTTCCCGGGGATCGACCCGAAGCATCTTGGATCAATTTTCAGAACCCTTTAATATTTTTTGTTTCTATAGTTTCCAGTAAGGAGTCCCAGTATTTTTCTTTAAACCGCCTTTTCCTGGATCTCACTAACATTTTATATTCTTTCTTCAAGTATGTTAAATTTTTTAAACCCTCCTGACCATACCTTAGCCTCATACGTCTTTCTTCTCTCCTCAATATCCTTTTTTTCTCCCTACA
Source organism: Lissotriton helveticus (assembly GCF_964261635.1). Classification (NCBI taxonomy): domain Eukaryota; kingdom Metazoa; phylum Chordata; class Amphibia; order Caudata; family Salamandridae; genus Lissotriton; species Lissotriton helveticus. The sequence goes on along the minus strand of NC_136057.1, from coordinate 978,052,195 downwards.
TACAGAATCGAACCAGCCCATTTGCTTTCTGCCCTGGGCTTGTGAGATTTTACCGCCCTTTTCCTTCTTCTTTAGGTTAGTTCTAAGACATTGTACAACCTGAAGCATTTTATCTTCGAACCATGGGACCGTCTGATCCCGTGCTACCTCAAGGGATAGATTCTGTTGAAAACTGGCTAATTTTGTTAAATATTCATCAGTTCATTTTGTAGTCAAGCGTTTTGGATAGTCCATTGATTGCGGCACAACTCTTTCGCAAACTCTTTGCGGTCCTCTCACTATTTCACAAAAAAGTGGGTGATGGTCACTTTCTATACGCTTGATAACTTAAATTTCTTTTACCAAAGCAAAGTTCCAAGCGTGTATGAAGAAGTAATCTATGGGGCACAATTGATTACCTCTTCTAAAAGTCTGCATTGCCGGTCTATCTGATTCTATCCTACCATTTAAGCCAATTAGCCCCCGTGATCCTAGAAATTTTCCTAGGGCTTTATCTTGCCTATTCGTAGTAGAAATAGGAAAGTGTGCCGGCGTTATCTCAAATGTTTTCAAAATTTCCTTCAACCAAGGATCTAACTTTTCGGGGTTTAACTTATGGTTAGAATCTGCTGTAATGATTAGTAAATCCTTTCCGTATTTATCACTCTGGGATTTCATCTCATCTTTAAATAGCCCTATTTCCCTTGCATATTCCTCTTGGGGGCCCCACTGTATATAAGTGTTTACCACAATCACATGTTCGTTTAACCTTTCGGGAGCCAGTAAGGATACCTCACAGACCAACATCCATTTGCAAGAGGAAATTACCGGATTCATCTTTGTTATTGTTCTTCTAGAAATAAGTGTCATCATCCCCCCTGATAGGTGCCCAAATCTTGTTTTACTGGCGGCTTTGTACATCTGGATACATCCTTCAACTATGAGGGTACTGTCGCATAGCCAAGTTTCCTGTAGACAAATAATGTCTGCCTGCCGTGAAACATTTTTTATACAATTGATCTTTATTTGATCTTTAAATCCATTAATGTTCCACGAAATTATTCTTCAGCTATGCGACAACCCACTTCCCTAATCTATTTCACTAAGGTGTCCAGATTCATTCAGTGCCCACAGGGGAGGGTTTATGTCGCTATCCTCTAAACTCCAGTTGCCCCAATTTTTACAGGGCTCTTGGTTTCCGACAACTATTTTAATATGTTCTCTTTTCCCGCATGCCTCTACTATCAATCTTGCTTGCCTTTTCCCCAGTCTTGCGTGACATTTCAAGAAGGCGCTATCAGGCTGTTTTACACTTTCTAATTCTGCCTCTGTGACCAATCATATACCTTCCTTCAATATTTCTTTCTCAGCTTTTAAAATTGCAGTTTTTATCATCCCTGAATATACTTAAACTTTTGTCAATTCCTTGCCTTTGCTACGTAGGGAGAATCCTACCTAGGGAGAATCCTACCTGCCTCAAATCCTTTGATTCAATTTCACGCAAACTTGGGCATTTTGAGAAAGAAAATAATAGTTGGGATCGATTTAGGGGTTCAATTTTCTTTATCTTTTTCCTCCCCTTCTCTGTATCCAAGGGTTCAAAATATAACCACTTATTGTCACTCGGATCTATTACATCCGGTCCCCCGTACTTCTTTTCGCCCACTGCTCTTTATATGTTTGAGAATACCCCTCCCCCTGAAATCTTTGGGTGTTCTTTCTCCTCCCGTACGTTTACCCTTTTTTCTAACCGTTTCTCTTCTCTTTCTTTTTCCCAAGAATATTTTTGTTGAACCCTTTTTTTCTTGTTTTCTCCTGACACGTACTTAAGTGACAGTCCAGGTTCCTCGTTTCCTTTTTAGTAACTGGGGGAGAACCTCTTCTAACTGTTGACACCTTTGTTACTTGAGGTTTATATCAATTGCTCCTTACTTTTTTGTAACCCATTTGTTTCCTTTTCTGTTAGGTAAGTTTTCTTATAAGATATCTAGACTTTGGCCACCTATACCACAGGAGATCACTGCTTCTCCTAATTAACATTGGGCATCTCGAGATATACTCATCCTGGCAATTATTCTTTTTATATGGTTCCCCTACATCCTCTTGGGTGGAGCTATCAAGTACAGGTCTAACCACAGATGGCATTAAGGCCCTAATGCCCTGTAATTCGCACACTGTGCTTTTTAGACTTGTCTCCTGAGCTTTTAATATTTTATTATTTGCTAAAGTAACCTCTAATAGGCCTTTCAGGATTTTTTGCAACATTAATATTATGTCCAGCATAGATGCCAATGGTGTTGCCGACAAGTCCAAGTTCTCAGTGCTGTTACGCACCAACTCTTTCAATGACTTTGAACCCTGGTTTGCCCATTGGTACTGACTTTTATCAGCATTTGATCTTGTGTCCAAGTCTGTGCTGTCTTTCTCAACTTGCTGCTCTTTATTCTCCTCATACTCCCCATCTGCATCGCCAAGAGCAGAAAATGTCCTTGGCAACGAAGAGAGTCTTGGTTCCAAATTGATGTTTATTTGGCTTAAATTACTTTGGTTAATAAATGAATCTTCTATACATTGGGCACTTTGATCACTTGATCAATACTTATAGGGTCCAAACAGCGAGACCTATTGGCTATGCCAATGCTTTTTTGTTTTTTGTTGCTGTTTTGTTTAAGTTGCCAGATCTACAATAGCTGGACATAGTTTTTGTTAACAGTTCTTTGCATCAAATGAACTTGTTTTCATTGATCTGAATGTTTTTTCCATTCTGGTTGTAGGAAGCAGTCATTCCCGGGGGTGTGGGGGCTGCCTATCTGTGCGCATGCGCCAAACTTTGCAAATGAGAAAAAGCCTGGTGCAGGCACAATTTACAATTGTGGAGTTAGTGAGCCCCAGGCAGCATGACTCTCTCACACAGGAGTTCATGCACTGCACCTGCATACTCAGCATGGTTTAAGGAAACTCGACCCACTCCCTCCCAGGCATCAAACACATATTTATCAAGAAACACTGAGAGGAGCCTGCCTGCTGCACTGTCGGCTGGTGGTGTGTGTGCCTGGTGGAAGCATGCACTGACAGCTGGTGGTGTGTGTGCCTTGTGGAAGCGTTCACTGACTGCTGGTGGTGTGTGTTTGCCTGGTGAAAGTGTGCACTGACGGCTGGTGGTGTGTGCCTGGTGGACGCGTGCACCGATGGCTGGTAGTGTGTGACGGCTGGTAGTGTGTGTGCCTGGTGAAAGTGTGCACTGATGGCTGGTGGTGTGTGTGCCTGGTGAAAGCATGCACTGACGGCTGGTGGTGTGTGTTGGCCTGGTGAAAGTGTGTAGCGACGGCTGGTGGTGTGTGCGCCTGGTGGAAGCGTGCACTGACGGCTGGTGGTGTGTGTGCCTGGTGGAAGCTTGCACTGATGGCTGGTGGTGTGCGCGCCTGGTGGAAGCGTGCACTGATGGCTGGTGGTGTGTGTGCCTGGTGAAAGCGTGCACTGATGGCTGGTGATGCGTGTGCCTGGTGAAAGCGTGCACCGACGGCTAGTGGTACGTGTGCCCGGTGAAACCGTGCACCGACGGCTGGTGGTGAGCGTGTGCCTGGTGAAAGCGTGCACTGACGGCTGCTGGTGTGTGCCTGGTGGAAGCGTGCACCGACAGCTGGTAGTGTGGGATGGCTGGTAGTGTGTGTGCCTGTTGAAAGCGTGCACTGATGGCTGGTGGTGTGTGTGCCTCCCCTCAATCAAAATTAAATCGAGCCCCAAGAGGTGGTGGTCCCCGGGGCTTGGGGGCGTAAGAGCCCCCCCACATTTTATTACCAAGCCCCGAGGGTGGCGTTCCCCAGGGTTGCGGGGGGGCTGTGTGTCCTCCCGCAACTATAAATGCTTTGCCCCGGGGGGTGGCAGTCCCAGGGGCAGTGTGGGGGGTGATTGGGCCCCCCCACACTTTTTTGATCATGCCCCCGGGACTTGGCTCCGCGGGGGCTAATTCACAATGAAGCGTGGGAGTCCGCGCTTCGTTTTTTAAAAAATGTCGGCCGAAATTCACGCTGGGTGCGCGAATCTTGCCGATTTTCTTTTTTTTTTACAAAAATGCTTTTTCTGGCCCGGGGGGTCCTTCTGGGATCCCCTGAGGAGGCCTAGGGGGTCAGGGTGTTTCTACCCTGCCCCCATTTATGAGTTTTGCAAGTTTTTTTCTGCTTTCTTGTGCCTCTCTTCTACTAAGGCACAAGATGGCTGCCAACACTTCCTGGTTTGGAGTGTAGACAAACAATTAGCATACAGCAGTAGGATGCACGGATCCTGCGCGCCCATACTTATATATGTGATTTTAATTTTGATTTTCTCAGGAACTACTGAACGGATTTACACCATGTAACCAAAAGGCACGACTCTGAACCAAGGTCTACCTTTCTGCCAAATTTGGTGTAATTCCGTTGAGCAGTTCTGGCTGTAGCTGCAATTAAAGGTTCCTACAGGAAATTGCATGGGGAAAACACGTTTTGGGACCCAGCTTTTTTCTCGACCCCAGCTTGATGAATCACCCCAAGACTTTCAGGATAGGAGCAAACCGGAGCGGGCCACCAGTTTTGAAAATTTCGCGAAGATTCATCAACCAGCGCCAAAGTTATTCCAAATAGAATGTTGCGGATTTACTATGGATAATAGGTCCTACCTATAACTACCTACTGCCGACCGCCAGTAGGTTTTATTTATATATATATATATATATATAGATATATATATATATATATATATATATATATATATATATATCTATATATATATATATATATATATCCCCATGGAATTGGCACTCATAAATCTCCACATGCAAGCAGGAGTATGAGTGGGCCTGAGACAGCTGAGTCACAGCCAGATGTAGACATTGTTACACCTTAGGGAATTCCAGCCGTCAAACGAAAGAGGAAGAGTGGGAAGCCTATTTGTACTAAAAGTAAACAGCCCACCCCCACTGGTCCCCTTCGAACCTGTCTTTCCGCCTGGATGCAGCCATCGTCAAGCAATGGCATTTCTGGATTTTCTGACCTCCCCTGCAACAGTACTTAATACGAACTTGAACTGCTCAACTGGTACACAGACTGAGGCGATACTGGATCTTGAGAACCTTGGGAATGGTATTGCCAATATTGCCGCTGCGATGGTGACCAAACAAATTAACACACTTTTAGATATGAAATTTGCCTTATTACCGGATCGTTTGGACAATATGGCCTTAGTTATAGGGGGATCTGGCCAATCAGTAGGGAATGTTCAAATTGTAGGGGGAAGGGGAGGGTCCATTGCCAGAACAAATGTTTCAACTAATGATACCCAACCCCCTATCGTCGGAGCCCCCGCCCCTGCAAGTAGCAAGTGCACTACATGTGGACAAGTCAGGGGACGTTCTCAACCCCTCTAACAGGCATGATACCCCATGTACTGTTGAACCAGTTACTGCCTCACAGCCCAATTCCATTGTGGGAAGTGGTAACAGACCTAATGGAGCAGACCAGAACCCATTGTCTGGCAAATTGAGTTGCAATTCATTAGCCACTCCCAGCAGAAGTCTCCTAAAAGCAAATCTGGATGTCCTGAGCTTGCCACCTGCCGCCTGCCCTTATGTGCTGGTGTTAGCAGGTGTACCGACCTTAAAGAGGGATCGGAATGAGTCATGGGACCAATTACGCAATAAATGTGTAGACTGGCTATCGAGGAATAGGAGGTTACACCCACTAAACATGAATAACATTATTATGGTACGTAGAGTTGGGTGGGTAGGTGCATCCACAAAGAACGTTGAAGGGTACAGCATTGTAATTAATTTTCACAGACCAAACCAAATCACGGTCCCCACCTTAATGGGACCCCGCCACCCATCACATTTAACAGGTTTTTGGCTGTGTCAGTGTTGGACACCCAGGATTGACTATCGTGATCCCCTGAACCCTATGACCTCAATGCTGGACCATCACCTCTCCTTCCAGCAATTGAGCCCACTAGCCCACACACACCAATAAAGGTCTTAGCCAGCCCAGACCTTCGTATTCTAAGCTGGAATGTTGCGGGCTGCATTCCAAGCTGTACCAACCTGGCTGGCTAAAACTCATACGAGAGCAGGATATCCTCTTGCTGCCCAAGTTCTATATATTGATGGGTTTGAATGTCACAATGTCTTAGCAACAATCCCTAAGCACGGTCGACACTTTGGGGTACTATCAATTTGGGTAAATATCGCTGCGGGTGGCAGCATTAGAACCGTATGCACTAATAACAATAACTTTCAAGCCATACTGTACAACAGAGGGGTTTCTTTTTTCTTAATTAATTTCTACAATAATGATTTTTATTATATACCAAATGGGAACTTCATAAACCTATTAAATTTTATTGCGTCTATCCAAAAATCAAAAGACTGTTTAAGTCAACTGGAATTTGCCTAGGAGACGACTTTAACGCCAAATTACCCCAACTTTGGCCAAGTAATCAGCCATGTAGCAGTGGACAAAATTGCCATAGGGGCAAGGAATTGGTGGACTCCATGAATAATCATAACCTAATTAATGTTATGGAGATTGCTGCCATAGCAAAAGATTATGTTTTCCAGGAGTCAGCATTTAGAGGGAGGGGCTGTGCATCCATAATGATTACGTGTTCATCTCCCCTGTTTTAGAGAGCAGAAATTATTGCCACAACCTTTGGGGACCACCACCCAATCCAAATAGTGCTAAGATGATCCCCTGGCCCTACGCCCAACATAGAATGTGGTGCCAGGAATTTATCACCTTCCACGGATAATCTAAGATTGGTGTGGCGGGGCGTTAATAACACCAACTTATTCTGTACAATGGTAAGGGATAACTTGAGCCTTATTATTTCTTGCTTGTTGGCTCAGGATCCACACCCGAGGTAATTCATGCTTTTACCAAACTTTGTGGAGGCATTTAATCCTTGCTGTTGAAACCCATCACTACACTGCAATGTGAACCCAGATGGTTTAACCATGAATGTTCAGAAGCTAATAGGCAGTTATGTAAGGCTTTGTCAAATAGCCCGAGGAGTAATTCATCGCTTATGGTATCAAGGCAGAAGTATATATATCGGCCATTGCTAAAAAGGAAGGAAGAACTCTTAAATGTGCACTGGGACACGCTTGTTAATGCTGCTGACGTGAAAAACGGGAATACATTTTGGACTACCATTGAATACCTAAGAACAATGGGACAGCTGTTAACTCCCATAAGCTGCAACATAACAAGTGCAACCTGGGAAAGTCATTTTTCCACAATCTATTTAGCGCCTGTTTTGGAACTCGACCTCTTCAAGCATAGGACTCCATCTAGGGTCCCAATATCGATAACAGAGGTTGAGGAGGCCATCTGTCAGAGCGTAGGCAACAAAGCTACAGGCCCGGATGGGTTACCCATCGACCTCTTCAAACACAATCCCGATTTCTGGGCCCCATTACATGTCAACTCAGCCCCCGCCCCCTCCCTTCACCACTGTGCAAATGCTTTCCATGGTGTGTTTTAAGTTGGGGGATTAACTCCCCTTCAATCCTTAGGATCCCTGGGGTGCAACTAGCCCACCAGCTACCTCCACTAAGTGCCACAGAGCTGCGTTGCACAGAGGTGTAAAAGGGGGCGTGGCCTCAGAACACCTCTCTGCAACGCTGCCTTGGCGCATACTGGAGGTTCCTGGTGGGCTAGTTGGCCCCCAGGGACCCCAGTATTCAAGGGGAATTCTTTCCCCATCTGCAAACGGGCCACGGGGTGCATTTGCAGAGTCATGAAATGAGGGGGCGTGGCCTCCGGCGCAATGCCGGTCTTTTTGTTTTTGTTTTTAAGAAGAGGGGCTGTGTAGCCCCCTTCTTTTTATATTTTTTGGGCCCTGTGGACCCCACCCCCAGGGCCTGCCCCCTAATTTTTGTTTTTTACTTATGGGGAGGGGGCCACGTGGCCCCCCTCCCGGGCGAATTGTAGCCCCGGGGACCCCATCCCCCGAGCCTGGCCCTCTCTGGGGGGGGGTCCCCAATCCCCCCATGGTCCCGCAGGCTCCCCGCGTCCTTCGGGAGCCGGCATTGCTTTTCCACATGCGGAGCTGCTAAGATGCAGCTCCCCCTGTGCAAAAAGCAATTTGGTTTGAATTTTGAAAGAGAGAGCAGGTTTCCCTGCTTTCTCTTTCAAAATCCAAACCAAGTTTGCTATGGCATAGGAAACTACAGTGTCCCAGGGGTGGGCACTCCGGGACACTTCAGGAGCCGGCCCTGGGGGGTGGCGGTCCCCAGGGCTATCATTGGCTCCAGGGGGACCGCGTGGCCCCCCTCCCACTTAATTCAAAGTCCGGGGTGGTGGTCCCTGGGGCTTGGGAGTCCGTAACGGACCCCCTATTTTAAATATTTAGTGCCCTTGGGAGGTGGCTGTCCCCGAAGCATGTGGGGGACTCGAGCCCCCCACACACAGGTAGTTTTTAATTTTAAAACAAGCCCTGGGGGTAGCGGTCCCCGGGCTGCGGGGGGGCGGAAGCCCCCCGCAAATATGTAAATAAAGCCCCACGGGGTGGTGGTCCCCGGGGCTTTGGGGCGCCCTTGAGACCCCCACCCATTTCATTTTGTAGCCCCAGGGGTGGCAGTCCCCGGGGCTGGGGGGGCCCCTATGGGTCCCCATTATAATATGTACATTGCCCCCGGGACTTGGCCCCCCAGGGCTAAATAACAACACAGTGCGTGAGCCTGCGCTTCGTTTTAAAAAAAAATTCGGACGAAATTCGCACTGGCTACGCGAATCTCACCGATTTAAAAAAAAATAATTTAAATTGCTTTTTTGGGCCCTGGAGGTCCTTGTGGGACCTACTGAGCAGGCCTAGGGGGTCAGGGTGTTTCTACCCTGCCCCCTTTTTGTATTCTGCATGTTTGTTTTACTGTTTTCTTGTGCCTCCGTTCTACCGAGGCACAAGATGGCTGCCAACACTTCCTGGTTTGGAGTACCGACAGCTTGTCATCGGGAGGGTGCGCGGATACTGCGCGGCCATAGATATATATATATAGATATATATGATTTTTCTTTTGATTTTCTCAGGAAATACTGAACGGATTTACACCATTCAACGAAAAGGCATGACTCTGAACCAAGGGCTACCTTTTTGCCAAATTTGGTGTAATTCCGTTCAGCAGCTCGGGCTGTAGCTGCGACTAAAGTTTCCTATGGAAAATTGCATGGGGAAACACGTTTTGGGACCCAACTTTTTCTCGGCCCCCGCTTGACAAATAACACCGAAAAAAAATGGATGCCCCTGCCTTGAGCCACCCTCTTCACTGCATGCCTTGGCAGCCTCTCTTGCACATAAGCTGTGTATGCATTATAGCCGGAAATCACATTTGGAAAGGAACCACCCGAACTAAGACTTCAAACAATGGATCTATATCCTCTGTCTGGAAAATGAGTGTAAACAATGCCCCAAGCCACCCACTTTGTTCCAGTTCCAAGTTCATCTGTACAAAGCAAGAGAGTATTCCACATTTGAAGAACTGCAACTAGGGCTGCTATCCCCACGACAGCCAGTCTACCAGAGATGAGGGGACATCACCTGAAGACTCCACCGCTTGCTGGAGAAGCTGAATATATCCCTAGTGTCTCGGAAGTCTGCCTGTCTGGTTTGGGAGGGAAGGAGAATCTCTGACCCTGCAGGATGAGAGACTGTTCAGGAGGAGAAACCCAGCTGTGATCCCAGGGTTGGCAACATGCAGAAGGAGCTGACTACTATCTGGAAGACAGCCAGAACCAATTCATTATCATGAAGGTTCTCTTGATCTCATCTCACAGTGTAGTTCCTGTAGCGGACTATTTCCCGACCCAGAGGCAGCCTCAGCTAAAGCAGCTCGACCGACTCGGTCTGAGTCCTGACCAAACCTGCCAACTGAGTCCTATGTCACCGGAGCAGGGAATGAATGAATGACTGTGTTTGCCAACATCACACAACCTGCATCTCTGTGAGCACTCTGAACTGATTCACTAATGTTCCTGTGGTGTAATAACAAGTGAATTGCACCTGTGCCTAATCTTTGCTTATGTGTGCACTTTTGTGTAAATGCCTCTAGACATTGGAAGATCTTCTAGAACTGGAAAGGGGCACCGTAGTATGTATAATGCTTGACCCCCAGTTTAACTGTGTAATATTTTGCCTTGTTGTGATATTAAAGTACTTTTTTCTACTAAGATATGCAATGGACTGGACAGTACATTTATGTGTCTATCCTTTGACTGTTGACTTTTTGTTGTTGCAGATTTATATTGTACGTTCTTCACCCGAAGGTAGTAGAGCACTTCACATGAGCACCAGTTACATTACAAAAAGATGCATTCATTTTTTTTTTCGGCAAGGGAAGATTAAGCGATTTGCCCAGAATCACATGATGTTGAGCCAGTGCTGAGACATGAATCTCATTTCCCAGTTACAAAGTCAGCAGCTGTGGCGATTACGGCTCATCCTCTCCCCAATACTGAGTTCTTGCTAGCCACTCTACCACCCTGAGAAGCTTCTGCCTGCTCGCCCCCACTACCACGAATGAAGTGCAAAATGGGTGTATTGGCACAGTTTTTAGAGCTATTCTAGGATGGAGCCAGAACAAAGAGTGAAAAATTACCTGAACCCCCGTGATGGTGGTCCAGTAGTCCGTGCTTGCTTTTTGCACCCCCCACGCAGGGTCTGACTGCTGCTGAATGGATTTATGCCAGACTAAGCACATGCACTACACTGGATTCAGTTCTAGTTCTATGCCATGTGTGGTGTAATTCTGTTCAGTGCTTTTTAGGTCGAGCCTGAGCCAGCGCACATGCCCTGCTCTGTCAATCTGCTGTAGGGGAGTAGGGAATAGAAGCCTGCCCACTCTCTGCCCATATTTGCCATTGGCTCGTGTCATTGTCCATCCTAAATGCTGGCTTCTGATTGGTAAATAGGCTTGCTAGTCTCTCCTTAGTACTGCCTCCTCTTCATTTGTCACCTCCCATGGCGACTGGCCCTTTTACTTTGGTTGTTACACCTTCCCTCTTCTTAAGTCTGTGAGCACTATTTTCTTTATTGATTTTCATTCATCCGGGTCAATCGCGCCTACTTCTTTTCAATGCAATAGGTCTCGCATTTAAATGTGAGACCTATTGCATTGCAAATATTTGTCATTGAGTGGCAGGGTGGCTAGCAGGGGTTGCCATGCACTAAAGGAGTACCAGTTGAGTTGAGTGACTAACATTATCCATTTTTATAGCTTTATATAGCGCAAACTGGAATTGAAGGTGTCAGAGCGCTTTTTGTTACGTACAGAGAGGTTCAATGATTTGCCCAGAATCATAGGTGTTTTGAGCCAAACTTCAAGGAGGCCGCCCTTCCTTCCATCCCTTCAGCATTGGATGCTCTGCTTCACAGCAGGCTGCTGAAGCCTGCGGTCCTTGTGATAAGCAGAGCTCCCTCCCGCCTGTCTGATAGAAGCACCCAGAACAGAGTGAAGTCAGAAACTTTTCATGGCTGCTGGGGTTGGATCTGAGCCATGGTACTGCAGTCACCTCTTGGAAAGAGAGCCCTCAGATCTGAGCATGGCAGTGCCTAGACAAGCATGGCTGTTGCCACTGGGAGGTTCTCGCCTTTCTGTCCGGTCCTTCTCTGCATCTAGCTGTGGAACATGCCCAGGTATACTCTGGGCCTCAGGGCAGTTACTTCGGCTTCTCCTTGGATTTCTACCGTGCCAGCGATAGGAGGTAAGGCGGGGCCCTCTGCTTTACTCAACCCCAGGGGATAAGCCGTTTCAGCAACCAGGGGCCTGGTTCTTCATGGGGGATCCTGGGTCTTTGCTCGACACTATGGGGTTATTTAGGGTTTGGCGGACTACAGCCTGACATATTTAGAGAGCTCTGCCTGCCTGGCCGAGATCTCTGTTCCCTTCAGAGAAGCCCCAATGGCTATGCTGAAGGCCCTGTAGGTCTCTGCTGTTTAGCTGCCATATTTCATGCGTCACTCACCATTTCTTTTTTAAAACAAACTCTCAAAACGAAGGCTATTTTAAAAAACAATTAACTAATGGCTCCGCTAACCTGGGATTTAACACCCTGGCCATTTTCTCTTAGGGTGTGTAGTTTTGTCTGTTTGGGGCTACCTTGCTTTTCCCGGCATCCCTGAATGGGGAAAAAGTAATTAGAATGTTTACCCTTAATAGAGAGAAGTTGGGCCATTGGTCTAAGGGTTCTGTCGAGCAAGCGGGGGCACAACTGGCAGAAACATGGCAGTGTAACTGACTTTTAATAAAGCGTGTGGAATCTCAGTTTGCGGGATGGTTCTTCACCACACTGTCTGCCAACCCCTAAAGAACCATCTATGTACTTGTCCAGTTACCTTTATTTACCTGCCTGAGTTTAACCAGCTTCAATGCTACGCCCATACGACTTCATACTATCAAGGGCGATGTGACGTCGACTTCACCTCGTCTATTTCCTTGCACGTGCCCTGTGGGAGTGGACGTCATGCTCACTCATATAGACTTCATTGCACCAAAGCAAATAAGTACAGTGGTTTGTACACTGAAAGCCCCTGCTTTGAGTCACTGGAGCCAACAGGTGACCCTGTTTATGGATCAGTGTCTCCTGCCAAGGTGTACCTTTTTTTTGTCACAGAAGCGGGAAGGTGACAGGGTAATTGGGGGCAGAGGGCTAAGATGAATAACCACTTATTGGATGATGAACGTAGTAACTGATGCACAAAAAGCAACACGTTTGCACATAAAAGTATTATAGAGCAGAGGCTGGAGGAGCTGAATACTGACGTAAAGTGAAGGCAGTGCTGCTCTTTCAGATGAAGTGTGAGACACAAGCGGCCTCTGGCTTTATCTGTTCTCCAAAGCAACGAGGGACATAATTACAACATGCTGAGCTCTAAACTGCTTACTAGGGAACCTCTACTGCTGCCTTTCTGTCCTGTCCGCATTATGTGATCCTGGGCAAATCCATTTACCTCCTCATAATATCATGGCCTACTTTGCCAACACTGGGGGTGATGGTCTGCATGGTGTCTGCAAATATCAATCACTACAGAACTTGAATTTACAAGTCTTTTAAAACAGGATTTTTGCACAGACAAGGCAGAGGTGCTGGATCAAAACAATATTAAACTGACCACCTAGCCTGGAATGTGGTGTTTTTCTTATTCCTTAGAAGATTTCTAAGCAAGCTGGTCCCTCTGATAGGCTGTAAGATTTGGTGCAGATTCAGTCGAATGACAGGCTCTGCCGGAGGATTCAAAGGTCATTTCTCCTCCACTCGTGGATATTCTGGTAATAGACGGCTTAATTGAGGTGTTACTGTCACTTTGAATCCATCTGCTAAACTAAAGTTATCATCTTCAACAACTTGAAATGTAGTGTTCTTGGTAACATCAGTTGAATCTAACCTTCCACAGTTTTTCATCCACTTCCTGTGGGCCCTTATCCTTTCTATTATCTGTTTCCTTCCACTTCCCTAGTTTTCTTTCCCCTTCCCATTGTGTTCTTTCCTTATCATGGGCTCTTTTCTTGCCCCTAGTTTTTTAGGTCGAGCCTAGAGTCATCACGCAGGCGATGACTCTGAGGAAGATCTGTGGGAGTTCACTGTGTGAGGGAAGCCCCACCCACTGTCCGACCACACTTTTTTATTGGCTTGTGTCTTTGTCCTTCATAAATGCTACCTTCAGATTCATTATGAGGCTTGTTAGTTCCTCCTTATTATGGCCATGCCGTCATTTGTACCCTCCCATGGCTACTGGCTCCTTTACTTCGAGTGTAACACGGTACGTGTTATTTATTCTGTGAGCACTTTCTTTTCCGTGCCTTCTAACCCCGGCCCGCACTCCCGTTGTTCATGCCTTCTCCACCCGCACTCCTGTTGTCCCTGTTTCCCTTTCCCGTTCTCTGGGTTGCAATGCGTAATTGTGAGTCCTATTGCATTGCAAATGCTTGTTTCTATAGAGGAGGGCAATGATTTATATGGGAGACACCGCTTTTTTGACCTTCTCTTTATTGCCTCTTGTACCTACCATGCCCCGACCACATTTGACAGACATGCTTGAAGGTTTTTGTTTCTTTTAGTTTTGTTCAAATTTCTCTATCAATGCCAAAGTTACTAGCAAGACATAAAACAACCATTGACAAAGCCAACAGTTCTCGCTTTTGGGACCTCTCATGGTCTATGATGCAGCATGTGTTGTTATCTTGTAAGCGCGCACATCGAGCATGCGGTTGCCTACAAAATGATGAACGTGTTGGGATTTGTTTTGTTTACCAATCCGACATGGACCAATAAAACGCATAAAAGTAGTACAAATGAATGGGGGAAGCAACATGGAGGGTAGGCAAAATCATGGAGAACGGAAGCAACACGGGGCATGTAGATGGGGAAAGTAAGGCTGAGGGTGGGGGGGATGGAAGCAAATGGAGAGAGAGAGGAACTTGGAGCAGGCAAAAGTAAACGGAGGATAGAGAGTGCAAAACAGAGTTAGTGGAGAACCACATGAGGGCAAACGCAACAGGGAGCGGGGTGGGTAGATGCACAAGGACAGAGAAAGACCAACACAAGCACAGCTAACGGGAAAAGTACATGAGTGAGACAACTGGAACACATGTGCATTTTCATTTTGTGCTTAAATAAAAAGAAAAAAGTAGCACCTGAAAAGTGAGCAGTGGAAGGACAGAACTAAAGCGTCAGTGCTCCAGGGGAGCTACAAATGTACGAAGAAGTAAAGCCCACAAAAGTTAATGAATAAGAGGCAAGCAAATAAAGAGTGATAATGATGCCAACCAATGGTAAGCAATGGGCGGGCTCTAAACCCACTGTAAGCTGACAATACTTTTCACAATCCGCACATGCACTATCTAGGTCAATAGAGAAGATCTCACACGTTACCCATTATGTATTTTTATAACACATGTTTAATTTGTGATAGTAAACTTGAAAAGGGTGTATTTTAAATCTGGGAAATGTTTATTGAAACAAAGTGAAACTCTGAGCTATGATGTTTGTATGTCTACAGTAAAAAGAAGAGAACAGTACTAAATGATATAGTTAGGCAATCTGTGAGAAAAATGGAAAGACGATGCAGAGTTGAGCTTGGCTTTACCCACAATGCCTGTTAACTCAGACACGTCTGCCACCCTGTGGGAAAATCGTTTGGCTAACTGGCGAGCTAAAGTCAAAACTATTATTGCTCAGATAGAAATACTAGTGCCACAATATCGATATAACATAATCAACAAAAAGCATATTGCCCAAAAAATTGTTTTAAAATAAGTTTGTTTAAAAAAACATCATTTTATTAAGTACAGTACATGATGACGTATAACAAATTCATAAAAAGCAATAATAAAATCACAAGTTAAAATAACATTTTCTTTTGTAGTAATAACAAGATTTGAGAAGTAGTTGTCGACGCAGCGTTTCGTTTTTTTTTAGAGTAAAACACATTCTTCAGGACAATTCTAGATAGCAAGAAACATACAATTAAACACATATATACTCAATGTATTACATGTTATTTCGATAAACAATTAGAATGGCACAGTTTACACTTTCAAGTATCTTTTTTATAACATCTTATTTGTATCTGAGTGACTGACATTTTCAGAAGAAGATTGTCACTGACTAAAAAGCGTATCTATCCATTAGTCACATTTATATTCTTCAAAGAGGCTACTACCATAACAACTGAATAGACCTCCATTTGATTACATACGAAATCACACACATTTAGCAAACGAAAGGCCAGGAACTTCTTAATCCAGCAATACAGCATCTCAGCCGAGAACGCTGTAAAAAGGTACTTCTCTTCAGTTCTGAACTTCCAAAGCAGCAACAAGACATAATTCAGACAAGGAATCACGTACAGCCCTCGTTTGTGCTACGTGCCCCTATATGTCTTTTCTGGCTCCTCCCTTGTACTGAGCCTTCTGGGACCTGTAGTTCGGCAGGCGCATCTGGCATATCGTGACATTAGCTTGTCTTAGCAACCACTCTGGTGACAGGGACTTGTCTACGTTTTGAAGTCTCTTTAACCCGTCTGGCATTGGATTCTGTAGGGGACCTCCCTTTCTGTTTTGTGTTTGTAACTGGCGAGCTGCCACTTCCCAGAAAGGGCCCAGCTGCAGAGCCTCAGGGAGCCCTGTCATCTACTCACCCTGGCTGTCTGCTCGTTCGCTCTGCCGCTACGCCACATCCTAGATGGGTGATGTGTGCAGAGGACCACAGGAACCAGATAGGTTGACAAAGTAAGCCCAGCAGGCATGAGCTGACCAGACCTTGCTAATGAGAGGTCAGACCCGAGAGAATGAACGCCGCTGCAAGGCTTTGAACTGGGAGGCACCCTTCGACATCTTCATCCCACTTCTGGATCTGTCCCTCTGCTCAGGGCCGGCGCTAGGCATGGGCAGTGTGTGCAGCTGCCCAGGGCCTCGCGCTCAGCTTAAAAACAGGGGGCCCCCGCTTCACTGTGAAAGGCCACGCTTTCACAGTTAGTCCACCTGCTCCTCCAGGGTCCCCTCCCACACAATCATAATACACATCAGAGATGTCTCAACCTTGCTGGTCCGGGCGTTGTGGGATTCCTGGGGGTGCATGGGTAGAGGGAAGGACAAACAGAGTGGGGACTGCAATTATGTTGGCTCAGTGTCGGGGGCGGGGCAGCACCTTTGTTAAGTACCAGCCATTCCCTTTCTGCATTTTGTTCCTAGACGACAGAATGCCCCTTTGTGTCCAGGAACAGCCGGACATAGGGAAGGAGAGGTGGGTGAGGGGAGGAGGGAGCAGCCAGATCACTGGCTTTTTTAAATTTTTGCATCACCCATTTTTTTTATGAGAATATGCATTTAAAATGCATGTACGACTGCCGTGGTAGAGCAGTGTTTCGTGAAATGCTTTGCTACTGCGTCAAAGGGGCAGGGGAGGGGGCCCCTTTCCCTGGGCCTCTAAGCACTAGAGCAAGCTGCAAGGTCCAGATGTGGGGCACCCCCTTCCCTGGGCTCTGTAGCCATTACTCCCTCTTTCCGTTATTTGTACCCCTGTGAAATGTATGCAAAAAAAGAAACACGTTCTGGAAAGGTAATCTCTTTTTAAGATTTTTCACTTCCAAAGTGCAGCCTCGGGACGAAGAAAAATAAAAGGTTAAAAATGTGAAAGGTAACTAAAGCAAGACAGAGTGTGTCGAAAAGGGGCCAGATTGATTTTATTCACATCCAAAACACGTTAGTGCCACTTTACAGAGTTTGCCGGTGAAGCACTACTTTTGTTTTCTTGTATTTCTCTGAACAGCACCCTTTTTCCGAGTGGGGAAGCACACCATGCGGATAGGAAAACAAAATGCATACTACTGCTCTGTATTCACGAATGTGGTCTTTTTAAACCATACTGCTTACATTTTGTAAGGATCTAAGCAATGGACATTGAAAAGGGTCCCTTCTGGTCCTGTAATCATGTCCTTACCTTTTCATGCAAAAGCACTCACTGATTCTGAACAGTGCGTGTAAAAGCGTTGAGGTTAGCATGTTGTTCATGCTTACATTTCACATGCTTTACTTAATCTTGCATTCCCTATGTGTGTTTGCTTTTTCCAGTATGTTACTTTTTTTTAGGCAGCATATTGCTCTTGTCTAGTGCGTAATTTGAATTGTGTCGCATCGAGGTGTTTATAGCGGGGCGCAATTGGATTGTAGGTGAAGGCAGTGCGAGTTTCTCTGTGGGGCAGTTTGGCGGTCAGTGGGGGAGAGGATGTGGCACTATGGTCAGAGCTGCCAAATTTGGAACTTTGGAACCAGGTTCAGCCTTCATGAATAGTCCACCAGACCACTCTCCTGAGAGAGCACATTTCCATGCTAGACCTTAGAAGGCCCAGAAAGACCCTAGAAGAATGGTGTCTGAGAACCAGCGGGTGGACCATAGCGGTGGCAAGTGTGTGTTAACCTTGAAGGCCTGTCCACTACAACTCCTATTGAAGCTCACCTCGAGTCTTGAGGGCAGGTCTACGAAGCAGCACACCCTAGAGCGGAGGTCTTCAAACTTTTTTGCTCTGAGCCCTCCCAAAGCAAAATTTTTGAGGTTGGAGCCCCCCTTCAAAAATGTATGGCAAGGATATGGGGAGCAGGAGGGAGATGGTTGCATGCAAGTGCCCGGTCTTATGAGTTGATTTCCGGTGTAATTTTCCTATAGTTTATAAACTGCACTAAATATAAGACTTACAAAACAGCAAAGGCATCAAACAAAAACATGCATTACCCCAAAAATACATATGCCCATAATTGGGGTGGTGTGAGCTTCTAACAATCTTGGACCCCAATGCAACTACACCTGTTGTGCTAATGATAACTGTAGTACTGAGTAGCAGGCTACTCCTCTGCATCTTTTACCTCTTCCCCACCATGACAGACCATCACCTCGGTCCTAAAGCTAGAAAGGAAAATAAGCTCTCATGCCCCTTTTTTAAAGGTAGACAGTCATAATTGTGATGCAGTGGACCCCTCAAAACCCTGGGCCCCAGCCCTGCTGCATCTGCTTCCTTAATGATAATCAGCAGTGGCCACTTACAATCCTGGCAGCAGCGCCAGCTTCACTAATGAATGAACCTTTGAAAAAACAATTAAAAAGCACTTACATTGTCCCCTTCTTTGGGGTATCTCTCAGAAAAGGCTGCATCTGGCCATTTGTAAACATAAAAATTAGTCTCCATATAGTGCTCCCTATTCTGGACCTTCTCTTTGACAATATCTATCAATCTCGCTCCTTTCATCTGTCTCTTAAACCATTACTGTGAGGCCCCAGGGATCGAGAGGATTAGAGCTCTGTATATGAATGTAATCCTGCTGGCCTTCTACCTGCCACCTCATGGACTCAGCTTTCACAAAAAACTGCCCCTGAATGGTTAATACTGACTTTGAGGTGCCTCTGCCAGATAGCGAAGGGTGTGGAGCTAGTGCAGAAAGTTAAAAAAGAAAACAGACGTTAATTGATTGAGTTGCTTAAAGCCAGGGCCACCGGAATTATGAGTTTCTGCAGCAGCAGCGTTTACCACATAATTGAGTTTACCATATTTGCTACATAATCCACAATCTGCAGATTCCAACAAAAGAAACTTGATTCTAGCTCACACAGAACACAATTTACTTAAAACGTGGCAAAGTGTTCCAGAGCATTGGAAGGCTCTTTGCAAAGATTGACTATAAATCTTTTAGTTGCTTTCTGCTGTATTTAGGCGTTTTATAAATTTGACACATAATCCACCATCTGCCACATCATCTGCGGATATTACCCCCCCAAAAAAATGGTTCTAGGTCAAACGGTTCCAAAGTTAGTAAAAATGCTATGACACATGGTGCTGGGCAGTGGAAGGCACTTTGCAAAGCTGGCCTGGTCTTCTTTCTGTTGCTTATAGTTATATTTCGGTATTAAACTGGTCCTAATGAGGTGCAATCAATGCCCTAACAGTGTTACCAAGTTTTAAAATGAAAAAATAATGAAGCAATGGTATTAAAAAAAGTGCTGCATAATTTGCCTATTCTGGCCGCATCATTTACTCAACTCTGTCTCATAATTTGTCCCTCTTCTGCCGCATAATTCCAGTGGCCTTGCTTATACCCTGGAAATCAAGCTAAACATTCTAGGTTTGTGTGAGGTACAGGCTCTCGCCAAGTCTAGAACTAGGCCCAGTAGCTCTCAGGCACCTATGAGATGCCTACCGAATGTTAGAACTACCCACTCTTTGATGTGCGCATTTTAAATGTTAACGTTTTTGAAACAAAAATGTATTAACTCTTCATCCCATAATATAATATGACAACCGTGAATCGAGCAAGTGAAAGCAGCAATCCCTTCTTGTGCTCAAAACCAAGACACTGACCAGCAAAGCTCATCCTCGTGAAACACAACCAAAAGCATTACAAAATAAACGAGGGAAAACGCAAAGTACAAAAGTTGCATTTAGTACTGCCCAGTTAAAACGCACATTCAAACAACCTCTCAAACAAATATAGTTTTCACTAGGACAAACACACCACAAACTGATTTCACATTAAGAATTTGTGCAGCCGTTAACTTATTGAAACATAGAGAAAATACATGTTTCAGGCAAAATAAGTCTGACCATTCATAATTAAACAAATTGGACACCACAAAATTGGTTCCTCTATTTTTGTTGAGGGTCTTTCATTGACCATAGCTTTTTTGATAATATGTCTATAACTCATTATGGGCCATATGTAGGTGGCCAAATAACGGTCGATAAAACCGAAAACAGGTTGATTTCGGCGTTACCGACCGGTATTTAGTCATGTAAAATGTACGTAATACCGAATTGAATCGATAATAACGAATCGTTAAATAATTACCGATTCCTTATTTACCGATCGGAGAATACCGAAACAATGAATACCGAATCGGAAATAACGAATCGGCAAAAACCCCAAAAATGCGATGTAGCAAACCTCGTTATTACCGAATATGACCAAATTCGGTAATAACGAATCGGTATTTACCACTTTTCCTGAGCAGCTGGTAATCAGGTGCAGTGCATAAAAACAGTTTTTTTAAATTATAACAAGGGAACCCAATATGTACCTTTGGACCATGGGCAGGCAATCTAGTGTAGAAAACAAGGGTCCTAAGGCTAAGTTAGGATATAGACACAATGATAATATAGACTGGAATCAGTACTATACCTTTTGTCCCTGTACCCAGCCGGGTCAGGGAATATTTATTCAATATGATCAAAAACAATTAGATGACCACAAGAGGGGTCAATTTCAGCATTAGATAGGGTACAAGCCTGTACCTATCCAGGAGTGAATTAACATACAGTTTAGAAAAGGTAGAAATAAAAAGAACACACAATATCAGGCAAGAAAAAGTAGGAGCCACATGTCCCTTGCAAATAGTTAACTCATAAGCAACTTTAGACAAACAGTCAATGCAATCACGATAAAGACAATGGATAGTTTGCAGAGCTGTTAAAATGTCGACGACGTTTCGATCCCCACGCTCCTAATGAACCGGGATCATCATCAGGACTTTGTATTTAATTGCCTGTTTTGATTTGAAGCGCCTGTGAAAATAAAGACAGGAAAAAGGCAAAGAATTGGAACAGGGTTCCCAAAATGTAGAAATTGTTAAAAACAACTTTTACGTGCCAAGCCCCATTCAAGGTGTAACACATGCTCAATTCTTAACGTGTGTATAGGATTGTGTGTAAGGCCCGGTCCGCATCCAGCCATGCATACATTGAGGGACACAAGGGCACAAACCGTCATCGTACTGGTCGATGTAATTAAACTACAGAGTGAGAGAACAATTTCAAAGTACGTAGTGCAAAGTGCCACACGGTGAAGTATTAATGCTAGAGCACGTCCAGGTGATTCAGGCGCCATTTGTGAAAGGGTGCAAGAGTTCAGCTGTGTAACTGACAAGGAATTACATGGTCTCAAGATTGTTAAACGCGTAAATCAAGCCGAAGTGAATTATAGTGCGTGCACTTGATAACGGATGATAACAACGCAGTGCTCTGAAGGTGGCATAAGTGGAAAAGTTCTGCTGACCTGAACAACAGCGTTGGTCGGTTTGTAATAGATCTCTATGGCGCGAGCTTAAGGTAAGTGTAGAACCTAAAGGGTCAGAAAATGAATCATTAGGAACAATGCTACCCCTTCCAATGGGAATTGTGGCGGCATAGAAGTTATTATTACCTCTTACTAGGGCCTCAGCAACACAATAGGTATCAAAGGTCTCTTACGAGCGTCCTAGCTGTAGGCGACTTCTTTCGGAATCGATATCGTAAGGTTTTAGGAGTGCGAGGCTCCCATTAGTGCCACCTCACCAGCTGGAAAAGAATTAAATGATTTAGGGGGTTACAAGTAGGAGTGGTGGGCATTGTGCCGTCAAAACTCTACATTGGCCCAAGGCACGGTGTGCTTACCTTTGTAGTATGTAACTTGCTCCACAATCGGGCAAGAGTTTAATCGTCGGTAGACTCGATAGTCAAGGTACCAGACACTACGGAAATCCGTGTGTGGCTATCAGTGTAGCCTGAAGCCAGTTTGAGATAAACCCGGAGGCAGTAGATGAACAGCGATGAAGGACTTGGAAAGGTTACGCGGCGGCCATCTTGGAAAGGGATCGTATTAGAAGATTGGCCATACGATAATATTTGCCGAAAGCATCAGTGACAAGTGCCATGCTATTAAAAAAAGGGGGGGTGGTAAGCGCAGGCAGTGCAACGTAAAAGAAATGTTCATGCTCCCTGTGTACCCAGTGACCTATACAGGTTCCAAGCAAGAACTTACATTCTTCATAACGAATGAACAAGGACTTACATTCTTCATAACGGACAGAATACTACTAAAGCAACAATTAATAACATTCGACATGTCATAGAACATTATTGTACACAGTTCAGTGCAGCATTACAGGCAACAATAGAGGCTATAGGGAGTGGCATATTTCCTAACCACTCAAGGCTCAGTGATACCGTCATGCCTACATGTAATGTACTTTATAAGAGAAATCAGAGTAGGGCAGCCCAATCCTCTGTGCGATTTAGTCCATTTTGTATTGAGTCCAGCAGAATTATGCATCTGAGTTCTTCCTTATTCAGAAGATGCGCCATGCTGCCGCCTCTCGTTGGGAGTTTCAGGACTTTCAATATGGTCCACCGAATATCGTCTTCACTGTGGTTGGCAGTGGCGAAATGTTCCACAAGCGGGGCATTAAGGGTTTGACATCTAATCCGGCTTCTGTGTTGGCAAATGCGTGTCTTAATTTTCTGAGATGTTTGCCCAACATAGATTTTACTACAAGGACATTGGATCAAATATACAACGTTGCTTGTATTACAGTTGGAAAGGGTGTTACTCTTGAAGGTAATGTTATTTAAAACCATAGATTTACCTTCAATAGTAAGATCACAAACGCTACAACCACCACATTTCACGTGTCCAACAATGGGGGACAGACCCCATACATCTTCAAGAGTAGAAGAGTGAGAGGGACTAGGAAGGGCTGCACGGACCAAATGATCTTTTAAGTTTTTGCTTTTTCTGAAAGCGAACAATGGACGCTCAATTTCCACAGTTCCTGCATTAATGATAGGCCAATGATGAAGTATCATTTTCCGAAGTTTGTTTGACAGTGGGGAGAAAGTTGCGACACAAGCTAACCTCTCATGGGTTTTCTTAGGGGTCGGGTTAGCAGGGTCTCGCGTGGTCTGTACCATGCACGCTTGAGAGCATTCTTCACAATTCTTCTGGGGTATCCCCTGTTTCTGAGTTTGGTAGCAAGAATTGCACTTTCTCTAAAATAGTCCTCCCTATATGAACAATTTCTCCGAATTCTAATGAATTGGGAGTACGGTAGGGAATCTCGGAGGGCCCTCGGGTGATTGCTCGAGTACTCTAAGAGTGTATTTCGCTCAGTGGGCTTTCTGAACAATCGAGTCAATAAGATCCCTTCTTGATGGAAGATGGTGAGGTCTAGGAAATCTATGGAAGTTTTGTCAGATGTAAGGGTGAAATTAAGGCCGGAACAATTGTTATTCATCCAGTGTAAAAAGTGGTGTAGATCATTAATGTCATACCTCCATATAATGAAGATATCATCAATGTATCGACGCCACATGATGATCCCAGAAAATAATGGATTTGATGGTAACAAGATCACTTGTCTCTCAATCTCATCCATAAAAAGTATGGCCAGGTTTGGGGCAAAAATTGCGCCCATAGGTCCCCTTTATTTGCTGATAAAAGAGACCATTGAATGTAAAAAAAATTCGTGTTAAACAAAGTTCAAGGAGCTGCAAGATAAATGAGGTGGGCATAGCATGGGGACGTGGACGTGTGTCAAGAGTTTTTTTAATTACTCGTAAGGCTGTGACCTGGGGAATGTTTGTATAAAGGTGACTCCACGTCCATGGTACATAAAGTGTCAGTTGTGGGGTTGAAGGGGTGATTTTCAATCAGACTAATCATAGACATGGAATCTCGAAAGTAGCAAGGGGTCGATGGCACAAATTCCTTGATCAAAAAAATGTACAAATGCCCCTAGTGGTTCCAGGACCGAGCCGCAAGCCGAAACAATGGGCCGCCCACGTGGTGAAGTGAGATTTGTGTGGACTTTCGGGAGCGTGTATATCACCGGCGTCCTAGGGCTTTTTATATTTAAATAATTGAATTCCTTTTTTTGTGAGGAAGCCCACTGTGACAGCCTCAGAGGCTGTCACAGTGGGCTTCCTCACAAAAAAGGAATTCAGAAAGTCCACAAAAATCTCACTTCACCACCTGGGCGGCCCACTGTTTCGGCTTGCGGCTCGGTCCTGGAACCACTAGGGTTACGTTCGAGATTCCATGTCTATGATTAGTCTGATTGAAAATCACCCCTTCAACCCCACAACTGACACTTTATGTACCATGGACGTGGAGTCCCTTTATACAAACATTCCCCAGGTCACAGCCTAATGAGTAATTAAAAAAACTCTTGACACACGTCCACGTCCCCATGCTATGCCCACCTCATTTATCTTGCAGCTCCTTGAACTTTGTTTAACACGAAATTATTTTACATTCAATGGTCTCTTTTATCAGCAAATAAAGGGGACCTCTATGGGCGCAATTTTTGCCCCAAACCTGGCCATACTTTTTATGGATGAGATTGAGAGACAAGTGATCTTGTTACCATCAAATCCATTCTTTTCTGGGATCATCACGTGGCGTAGATACATTGATGATATCTTCATTATATGGAGGTATGACATCAATGATCTACGCCACTTTTTACACTGGATGAATAACAATTGTTCCGGCCTTAATTTCACCCTTACATCTGACAAAACTTCCATAGATTTCCTAGACCTCACCATCTTCCATCAAGAAGGGATCTTATTGACTCGATTGTTCAGAAACCCACTGAGCGAAATACACTCTTAGAGTACTCGAGCAATCACCGAGGGCCCTCCGAGATTCCCTACCGTACTCCCAATTCATTAGAATTCGGAGAAATTGTTCATGTAGGGAGGACTATTTTAGAGAAAGTGCAATTCATGCTACTAAACTCAGAATCAGGGGATACCCCAGAAGAATTGAGAAGAATGCTCTCAAGAGTGCATGGTACAGACCACGCGAGACCCTGCTAACCCCGACCCCTAAGAAAACCCATGAGAGGTTAGCTTGTGTCACAACTTTCTCCCCACTGTCAAACAAACTTCGTAAAATGATACTTCATCATTGGCCTATCATTAATGCGGGAACTGTGGAAATTGAGTGTCCATTGTTCGCTTTCAGAAAAAGCAAAAACTTAAAAGATCATTTGGTCCGTGCAGCCCTTCCTAGTCCCTCTCACTCTTCTACTCTTGAAGATGTATGGGGTCTGTCCCCCATTGTTGGAAACGTGAAATGTGGTGGTTGTAGCGTTTGTGATCTTACTATTGAAGGTAAATCTATGGTTTTCAATAACATTACCTTCAAGAGTAACACCCTTTCCAACTGTAATACAAGCAACGTTGTATATTTGATCCAATGTCCTTGTAGTAAAATCTATGTTGGGCAAACATCTCAGAAACTTAAGACGCGCATTTGCCAACACAGAAGCCTGATTAGGTGTCAAACCCTTAATGCCCCGCTTGTGGAACATTTCGCCAATGCCAACCACAGTGAAGACGATATTCGGTGGACCATATTGAAAGTCCTGAAACTCCCACCGAGAGGCGGCAGCATGGCGCATCTTCTGAATAAGGAAGAACTCAGATGCATAATTCTGCTGGACTCAATACATAATGGACTAAATCGCACAGAGGAATGGGCTGCCCTACTCTGATTTCTCTTATAAAGTACATTACATGTAGGCATGACGGTATCACTGAGCCTTGAGTGGTTAGGAAATATGCCACTCCCTATAGCCTCTATTGTTGCCTGTAATGCTGCACTGAACTGTGTAGAATAATGTTCTATGACATGTCGAATGTTGTTAATTGTTGCTTTAGTAGTATTCTGTACGTTATAAAGAATGTAAGTCCTTGTTCATTCGTTATGAAGAATGTAAGTTCTCGCTTGGAACCTGTATAGGTCACTGGGTACACAGGGAGCATGAACATTTCTTTTACCTTGCACTGCCCGCGCTTACCACCCCCCTTTTTTTAATAGCATGGCACTTGTCACTGACGCTTTCAGCAAATAGCATCGTATGGCCAAGCTACTAATACGATCCTTTTCCAAGATGGCCGCCGCGTAACCTTTCCAAGTCCTTCATCGCTGTTCATCTACTGCCTCCGGGTTTATCTCAAACTGGCTTCCGGCTACACTGATAAGCCACACACGGATTCCCGCGGTGTCTGGTACCTTGACTATCGAGTCTACCGACGATTAAACTCTTGCCCGATAGTGGAGCAAGTTACATACTACAAAGGTAAGCACACCGTGCCTTGGGCCACTGTAGAGTTTTGACGGTACAATGCCCACCACTCCTACTTGTAACCCCCTAAATCATTTAATTCTTTTCCAGCTGGTGAGGTGGAACTAATGGGAGCCTCGCACTCCTAAAACCTTACGATATCGATTCCGAAAGAAGTCGCCTACAGCTAGGACGCTCGTAAGAGACCTTTGATACCTATTGTGTTGCTGAGGCCCTAGTAAGAGGTATTAATAACTTGTATGCCGCCACAATTCCAATTGGAAGGGGTAGCATTGTTCCTAATGATTCATTTTCTGACCCTTTAGGTTCTACACTTGCCTTAAGCTCGCGCCATAGAGATCTATTACAAACCGACCAACGCTGTCGTTCAGGTCAGCAGGACTTTTCCACTTATGCCACCTTCAGAGCACTGCGTTGTTATCATCCGTTATCAAGTGCACGCACTATAATTCACTTCGGCTTGATTTACGCGTTTAACAATCTTGAGACCATGTAATTCCTTGTCAGTTACACAGCTGAACTCTCGCACCCTTTCACAAATGGCACCTGAATCAGCTGGACGTGCTCTAGCATTAATACTTCACCGTGTGGCACTTTGCACTACGTACTTTGAAATTGTTCTCTCACTCTGTAGTTTAATTACATCGACCAGTACGATGACGGTTTGTGCCCTTGTGTCCCTCAATGTATGCATGGCTGGATGCGGACCGGGCCTTACACACAATCCTATACACAGTTGAGCATGTGTTACACCTTGAATGGGGCTTGACACGTAAAAGTTGTTTTTAACAATTTCTACATTTTGGGAACCCTGTTCCAATTCTTTGTCTTTTTCCTGTCTTTATTTTCACAGGCGCTTCAAATCAAAACAGGCAATTAAATACAAAGTCCTGATGATGATCCCGGTTCATTAGGAGCCAGGGGAACGAAACGTCGTCGACATTTTAACAGCTCTGCAAACTATCCATTGAGTTTATCGTGATTGCATTGACTGTTTGTCTAAACTTGCTTATGAGTTAACTATTTGCAAGGAACATGTGGCTCCTACTTTTTCTTGCCTGATATTGTGTGTTCTTCTTATTTCTACCTTTTCTAAACTGTATGTTAATTCACTCCTGGATAGGTACAGGCTTGTACTCTATCTAATGCTGAAATTGACCCCTCTTGTGGTTATCTAATTGTTTTTGATCATATTGAACAATTATTCCCTGACCCGGCTGGGTACAGGGACAAAAGGTATAGTACTAATTCCAGTGCATAAAAACAGGCCCAAAATGCATCTGTGTGAACACAATGGCGGGCCTCTACCTCATAGCAAGGAGGCTATGCTTGAAAGCAGCAGGAGTGAGGATCTGGAGACGGGAAGAGCGGGTGTACAGACTACGCATCACATTGTTCCAATTGACTGAACCTGAAATCCATGAAAGGTACAGACTGCACCCACACACCATCCTTGACCTAATACGGAACCTAAAACCCTATCTGGAGCATCAGACACCAAGGGCGCACGCAATCCCCACCCATGTCCAGGTACTCTGTTGCCTGCACCTCCTTGCCTCAGGAAGTTTCCAGGGTGTGATAGCCGCAGTGGGTGGTGTGTCACAGAGCTGTCTATCCAGTTTCTTCAACACCTTCCTGGATGCCATGATGGACAGAATGGAACATTACATTACCTTCCCCAGTACACAGGGAGGGGGTAGCACAGCATGCTGGGCATGCTTCTTACCTTGTTTCTTTGCTGCTCTGGCGGAGCTGTCTGCATCTCCCACGCCACTCACACTCTCCGGCTGGATGGTGGAATCCACCATCTGTTCCAGTGGTGTTGGCGCTGGGGCTCGGTTCTTTCCTCCACCTGTTTTGGCAGCCTGCCTCTGTCTCTCTGCCATCCTTACTTTTGCTGTCTTCCTCAGGTCGTACCACCTCTTCCTGATGTCCTCTATGGTGCGCAGGGTCACACCTATGGCATTGATTTTGTCCCGAATGCCACTCCAGATTTGCCTCTTCTGTGACTCGGGCACTTGGTGGGACTGCGCTCCAAAAAGCCTGTGATGGTCTTGGCTGACATCCTGGATCAGTACCTCCAGCTCCTTGTCACTGAACTTCAGTTTTCTTTTCCTCTCATTTCCCTCCTTCTCCCTGTCCTGGCTTGCCATTTCAACGCTTGTTATCTTGTTTTTGTTTCTTGTCTGTAGCTGTGAGGCTCTGTTGCTGCTGGCTCCTCAGCTCACCTGCCTGCCTGCCTCGCAGTGAGCTCCAGGTCCTGTGCAGCTGCCTGGGTGTGGCCACTTCCTGTTTGGGAGGTAATTGGGTGACACAGGATTGGCTGATTCAACTAATTACGAATTTTTGAATTACCAATTCATTATTTACCGAATCGGTAATGTATTCTGTAACTCCGATTCGGTATTTGTATTTCGGTATTTTAATTTTTACCGATTCGTTCACATTAGGTATTTATTACCGAATTTTAACGAATCGGTAATGTTTACCAATTTTTTATCTACATCGCGTTTACCGAATTCTTAATACCGATTCAGTAAAATTCGGTATTAAGGATTCGGTATTCTTGATTTACCTACATATGGCCCTATATATCAATGTAACTTACTTAAAATTAGGTACGGGGTCAATAAACAAGCTCATGCGGTTTCAGACCCGTTTCTTCATTTCACTCTCGTGCAAAAACCTTCATGTAACATGGACTTATCAATGCCTCTTCATCTATGCAGCATGAGGTGAGTAGAAAGTTGAGCAACGGTGAAGGTAGATTTGACGTGTTTCTGCACCAGTGAAATGTTCTGTGTCCCAGTCCCTGTTGGGTGTCATTTGTGTTGTGCTTAATACAATGCTATTCCAATTTGGGACATTTATGCGCACCCTAGAGGAGTTCTACTACATCTGTTTAATATAACATTTGCATTATTTCAAGGGAGTTTCAAAGTCTGTTCAGGAACGGTCTTTAAAGGCTAATTGTGAAAAGTAAGCTCTGAAACGCCCAGGTTTCCTGGCGACACCTTCCTTTGCAGCATAAATCACTGCCCCCCCCCAACCAAGTATCTGTATATTTAAATAAACCTTAATTGAAATTAGTAGCATGAATAATAGATGAAATCTAAACCTGGAGAAAGAACAAGCATTTGCAATGCAACAGGGCTCGCATTTATGCGAGTTTGAGCTATTGGTATTGACATAGCTATTTACAATGCCAGTAGCTTAAATTCCAGCAATGCGAGACCTATTGTTCCAAATGATTGTCAGTAATTTCTTTGACCTTGCCTGCCACACTCAGTGACCCCTGCCCCCAGGGCACTCAAATCACGCTCAGAATAAATGAAGACAGCCTGGAAATGCAGCAAGTAAACAAAGCTCGCACTTCCAGGCCATCTTCATTTACATATACTTGGAGAGGCATCTGCGCCCCCCCTGGGAACCCATCCACACCCCCCCAGGGGGGCGCGCCCCACAGTTTGAAGACCTCTGCCCTAGAGCAACAGTGACTCTGTCACTGAGGTCACAGGACCCTTGAGCAGGGAAGCTCTAGGGCGGTGCGACCAGTGAGATCGCACTGAGCGCTGACTGCGGGTGGGGGCGTCATGTTTGTGAGTATATTTTGTTTTTAAAAGCACTTGCTGCCTCCTTTCTGGCCTCCAGCAATTATCGGCAACAATAAAAATGTCATGATATCTCCGGTGATTAATGTTTCTTCCTAGAGAGAGATAGAGTTTCGTCAGGTGGAAGTTTTGACTTGTGAAACGGTAGAGCAGAGGGTTAATGTGCCTGCTGCAAAGAACATGTACCGTGCAGATCACTAAGTCAACATGATGTAAATAGGCCAGTGGGCTACTGCTTTTGTCAGAGATCCTTTTGTTACTTGCAGTTTATAGGTCAAAATCCTAACACAGAACAATGAGCTATTAACTGTCATCTAAGAGATGCATGCAAACACACAAGGTATAAATTAGAGCGTTATGTTTTTTTCCTCAAGTCTTTGATTATCCTAATGATGCAAAAATGGTTAATTTGGACAGAAATCAATTCTGATTATTAAAGAGAATCCCCAAACCATGGTATTGCGTGCTAAATTCAGAGTTTGTGTTTCTACAGATAAATCGCTATTAAACTATACTGCCTACTAGTAGGATTGTCATGTGATTCCTACACCTTGTAGTCCTTTGTCTTATGTAACATTACCTTTTGTGATTTACACACGTATGATTGATTGTCTCTGTGTAATGTGTGTGATATAAAGTTCTCTGACACCCTACATTGATGTCAGTGGCGCTGTAAATCAAATTGAATGCATCTGAACAAGAATGTGGTTATGGAGACTTGAGGGACACTGTTAAAGGGTGGTAGTGAGGGAATCCGTGGCAGAGCGAGTCATTGGGGGAGCCAACAAACATTGTCGCACAGGGCTCCACCAGCGCTAAAGCCAACCACTTCTACTTCCTACAGTTCTAACACCAAATCAAAAACGCTGATTTGAAAACCCCTTCATTCTGAAGCATACCTTCAAGTCAATGTATGATTTAGCAGGGGTCTTGGTTGTGTTTTAAGTCTTTTTTTTATTTATGTACAATGTTTATTTGTTTGCAATGGTGTCTTGTAATTTTGTATTATATGTGTTGTATTTTTGCCCTTAACATATTTCTGCCGAGTCAAGAGCCCACACGCAAAAAAGATTCTTATGACTCTGGGATACTGGTGAGAGGATTTACGTTAAAACAAATGACTATGTATTAATGCCATCCTAAGGTAGCACAATAATGGCACAGAAAGACAAGGGAGCCTTTTGAAATTTCCGATTATATCCATGAAGGGAGGGGTTTTCTCTTGTGTAATTTTATATTTTGAATTATCCCGCCCCTCATTATCTCAACAGGATCTCCCCCCTTTATGAGACAGAACTGGAATGTTTGTTATGCATTCAACTAAAATCAGTTAAAATGAGTAAAAAATATCCATCTTTGTGAGACCTGCACCTAGCTTTTCCATCCAATGCGACAAATGTAATCCATTTAATACAGTTTTAAAATACATGGACTTATTTATTTTGTATATTTATCTTTTTTGTCCATGTTACTGATATCCACATTAGATCTCTTCAGTGATGCCAAATAAGATCAATAGTCCTGCAATATCACTTTCTGTGATGTCACTTCTTGTGATGTTACCAAAGATGGCTCTGGGTCATTGTCATTTAACCATATTGTGTTATAGCACAACAACAAACAGACTTCTGTGATAGAAAATGCATACGTGCCGACATTTTAAAGCAGGAAAGTTGCAGATTTAAAAAAAAAAAAGAATCGGGGGTATGTATTTCCCCCACTGATTTAATTGAAGCATTTTGTGATAGGAGAAAGCAGATCTATAGCTATTTTAGGCTTAAAAAAAAAATCAGAAAATCAGGAGTCTGAATCAGGTCTATTGGTATGTATGAAGTTGCATGCGCTACAGTTCCTTGTGACATATGTGCCTTGTTGAGAGGTCCTGGCTACCTTTGGTGACTTTACGTCCTTTACTATGGTAATTGGAATTTAAGTCACAGTATGACACAGTGAGGGGGCACGTATTCTGTGGCCCTAACTTTATCGTCATTACATTTTGCCAGGGCACTGCTTTCTTGAAGCAAGGTGTTTACATATGTTGCAACGTAAGTCCCATAGACAGTAGCATGTTTGTATAAGCTTCTTCGCAACTGCAGAAGTGAAGAGTCAGGAGCTAAAATCATCTACTGATATGGCAAAAGTCACGTTAGATTCTGCAAGAACTTGCCTCGAGAAAAAAGCCATTGGCTCAGTGAAAGACAGTGTTTTAGAGACAATAGGGGCAGATATAATAACATTACTGTCGAGAGTAGGCACTTCAGAGAGGAGGGTCGATATTGGGGAACAACAGCTGGAACTTATGAGCCTAGGCCTTGACTGAGAGCAAGAGTTGTGAATTGTTCTAAGAAATTTGGTGGAGTCGAAGGACAGAAGTCCACAAGATAATGCATGCCTTATGAAAGTGCCTGAAGGGCCGGAGCAATCCAATATGTTGAAATTCCTGGTAACTTTCCTCCTGAAACTGCTACAGTTCAAATTCTCCTCTCCTCTAGAATTCTAAAGGGCTCACAAGATTCAATCTCCATGTTCCCACAAAAATGGATATCCCAAGACCCATCAAAGCCTGTTTCCTCAGGCATCAACAGACAAGACAAGTCATTACTGACGAAGATACTTGATGTAATCGGAAAGGAGATGGATACTTCAGATAGATTATTTAAGTTACTTTATTAAGTTAAGATGTTAAGATATAATTATAACCCCATCAGGAGCAGCTGCCCTGCTGCTCAGCCCTCACCCAACTGACATTCACAAACCACTAACGTTCCATTCATCCAACATTCCACATCACATGCATTCTAGCTGAGCAGCAGGAAGATGTAAGATACAACATATCTCCCTTCGTTGGGGTATTTAAAAGAATCAAATAAAACATTGACAACATGTCTAGTACAAATGGTCAGTAGATTCAATAAATTTTAAACACAGCACAAGTAAAATAAAATGTGCAATATGATCAATAAACGATAGATTCCCTCATACCTCGCATCACAACCAATGACACGATCATCAAACTGACACAAGAAGACACATCCTGTCACTTCCCATACTGGTACACGCACACTACAGTCTGAACAGGCATCACACTACTTCCTGAAATAAACAACAATCCTACATCCTACATCCATATGCCACAAATCATACTAGTTGGCCAGACCAGTACAACAGGAAAGACACAGAGAAACAAACCTTAACACCATATATATACATCAGGAAATAACGTGCACACCACAGACTAAGAACAAGCACTCACATAACCCATTCATGCACCGGGAAACGACGTGCACACCTGAGACCAAGAACAAGCACTCACATAACTCATTCTTGCGTCGGGAAACAACGTGCACACCACAGACCAAGAACAAGCACTCACATAATTCATTCATGCACCGGGAAACAACGTGCAGACCTCAGACCAAGAACAAGCACTCACATAACGCATTCATGCGCCGGGTATCACACACCACACAATACCTACTAAAGACTGACCATATACAGCATAGTCATCTCATATACAGGGTGACCACATACAACATAGCCCCCACACACAGAAACTAATGAGTTGCCTAACAACTTGACACAACTCACACACAACATTTGTTGTGGAACAGCTCTGGGTGACTTAAACACCTACAACCAAACAACACTAACAAGGGGTGACCACATACACATAGCCCCCTCAAACACAAGCTAATGAGTTGCCTAACACCTTGACACAACTCACACACAACATTTGTCGTGGAACAGCTCTTGGTGACTTCATCACCTACAACCAAACAACACAAAAAAATGAGAATTGTTCAAAACGTTGGCTCTTTGACCCCGTAATTTGACTTCCCGTTGTTGTAATACTTGGACGTTGTGCCCAACATGGTCTCTCAGACCCGCTTTCATTACCGGGTCGTTTATTCTGTTACACCCCTTTCTGGGCTCACGGACCCTCCTCCATTACTGGGTGAAATGTCCAGCTAAAACTTCTTCTCCAATTGGAGGATTTACAGTGCTCTCATGAAAAACTCTGTCCTATTTAGTCTTCTTCAGGGTTCTTAAACTTAAAATACGTTCTGATTGCACGAACTCTGAACCCACTCCCGATATATCTTGGGCAATAATCCAAACAAATATTTGAAATGTGAGTAACAACCTTAGGCGAGAACATCACGTTGCAAGTTTGCACATTTGTGTTTGTCAACCACTGGCAAGAAGCAGACTCCACTTCTTTGGCAACACTCACTAAAATCAAAATCAGTATCTGGACGCTCCATGGTGCAGCATTCATTTCAAACCACACCACGACAACAACTACGTCAGAATCTTGCCTTGACGATGTACACCTATCAACTCATTTACAAAAATGGAGGCACGCACATTGACGTAGAGTCGGCTGGTTCACGGCACATAGATGCATCAAATACTTCCACGCCAGCATCAAACGTACACGGAGTGTTGTTTCGTCACAGAGAGAAGATGCTGAAGGTATCTCGTGCAGACTGCTTTTCAAAATTAAACTGAAATCGTTATCTTGCCTAACTTTCAGGTAACAGGCAAAATACGTTGAATAAAATATGTGAATGACACTTTTCTTCTTCTTTTTTTTTTAAAACAACACTGTCTCCACACAATATCACACAATGTAGGTTCACATCTCTTCCGTCATTAATTCCACTTTACTTTTCCACAGAAGACAATGAAACAGGAGCTCGTATTAAATCCAAACACCGAGGCACGATTTTTCCTTGCCCCCGAACCACAAACAAATTACACATGAGCTGGTAGCTTGATTACACCAATGAAAATGTCACTCCAGATTTACTCCGTGACTCGATCTTTGCTCCCAAACAATATTCACCGTACACTGCAGCTGTCATTAATCATTTTAATTAGTGATGACAGATCACGCAGATTAGGGTTAATTTGTCATCATATACATTGCTCCGAGGCTCGAGTTACTGCCTCCGAACCACAAACCAATTTCAAAACTGCTGCTAATAAACGCCTTGGGTTAATGCTCGATTTTACATGGATACCATACAAAAGGTGGTAAACGCCCTTCACACTTCACTGAGGCTCGATTTTATGCCCCCGAACAACAACAACCAAACCAAACATAGGCTGGTAATACGCAGATGTATCTGGCAGACCTGGGTTTCAGGGCGACCCATGTCCGGGTAACTGATGGGGTTTAATTGCCAGACAGCATTCAGACACACTTTTAAATACTATTAAGAGTCATTTACCTCGAGATTTTACTTTTTTCCGTTTTTCTGTACCTTTCAGATTTCCTTTTCCAACAAGCTTTGACTTCTCTTTTCTGTTTCAGTCAAGTCTCTGTTGTGTTTCAATTTTCCTTGAATTTGCACGCATGGATTCTTCATCAAAACATCGCTAAATGATGTAATCGGAAAGGATATGGATACTTCAGATAGATTATTTAAATTACTTTATTAAGTTAAGATGTTAAGATATAATGATAACCCCATCAGGAGCAGCTGTCCTGCTGCTCAGCCCTCACCCAACTGACATGCACAAACCACTAACGTTCCATTCATCCAACATTCCACATCACATGCATTCTAGCTGAGCAGCAGGAAGATATAAGACACAACAATACTCTATGGGCATTCACATTCCAGAGCAACAAGATCTTTGTCTTGAGAGATTTTCTGCAAGAAAGCAATTGAAACATAGAAAATGTATGGCACTTTGCAGACAGCTCAGGAAATGGAACATCATGCACAGACTGCTGGAACCTGCCACGTCAATTAAGATTGAGAGCTGCAGCAAGAAATAGAGTGATCCTTAGGACCTGGAGACCTTTCTTGCATCCTTGGATTACTCTGCAATGGACACATCTTGCCCTCGAGACTGAATCGGATAATACACATTGCGTGGACCTGGGTCTCACTCCATTGAGTGATGAGACAGCCCAGCCTGAGTCAAAACACTGGGCAAACACAGAGAGACAATCAGACAGAATTGTACGTACAGGGAGTAACAAGTTGAGAGTTGAGAACTCCATTGATGTCATAGTATTTGGGCTAAACCTGGCATGGATTGATGGATAAACCCAAATCTTTACAGCATCTGACTCTGAGCCCATTTACACGTTTTCCTCTATTTGTTATCAGTTTTGCATTTTGTCTAGTTATCCATCTCTTCCTGAGAGAGTCAGGGCTAAGCACCTTATTGGTGTCTCTCTATTTAGATCGGTTAGGGAGAATGGAGAAATCCTTGGTGGGAAACAGCTTGTATTAATTGACTATGATTGGCTGTTGTGGCCTCACATCCTATATCATAGAGTCGGACCTGTGCACACCATTCCAAAGCCTTATTTCTGTCCAAAATATTTTATTAGAGTTTTGGATAATAAAAGACATACACAAAAGAGCACCGGAAAAGTACTGCCAATACTACAAAAATATAATATTGAAAGACCGATAACCATTCATATTTATAAATAAGAGAAACAATAATATAATATAAAGTACCTAAAAATCATATATCATCACATTAAGAAATTAACAAGGACCATAGCATAAACTTATAATAAATAGATTACAGAGCTACTAAGCTAAAGGTAGAAACTTAATTAGATATAACTAAATTGGTACATACTAGGGATTCAACATTAAATACTCATCAATTGGTTTTCAAAAATTTAAATATTTCCAATCATTATAACTAATACCAGATAAAGTCAAATGAGCACCCTTTCTTGTGAAAATAAACCAAGCCCTCGAAGCATGAACAAATCAAGAAGATGAATCTTCCAGTTATCAGTAATTGTCTTTACAGCAGCTGACATTAAAAAGTCAAAAAGCTTGTTGTGCACCAGGGGTAATTTAGTAGTGAAAGAAGAAGCTTTGCAAATAACTAATGTATATGATAATGTATCTAATATATTCAAATCTATGTAAAACCTCATCCCAAAATTTCTTAACAAAATGACAATCAAATAACATATGTCTTAATGAACCTTCATTTAAAGAACAATTCAAATAATAGGAAGACGTTGAAAGTTGGACTTATATAACTTT
Source organism: Lissotriton helveticus (assembly GCF_964261635.1). Taxonomy (NCBI): domain Eukaryota; kingdom Metazoa; phylum Chordata; class Amphibia; order Caudata; family Salamandridae; genus Lissotriton; species Lissotriton helveticus. The sequence continues at coordinate 978,015,151 of NC_136057.1, read as the reverse complement.
AAAGGAGTAAAAAAACAATGAAAAAGCGTATAGGCATTAGTTTGATGCAATGTAACAGGTAACCAACCCGAAATAGAATTCAACCAAATCATCTTCCATATGTTCAAGGATAAGGACAACTCTAATTCTGCATTCCTAAAGGTGGAAAGAAGATTGATATTATCAACAGCAGAATTTTTTTTTTTTTATATAGTAATGACACTGCATGGGAGGAAGACGCAATTGTTTGAAGGTACATTTCTAAATCAGAAGAAACAATGGAAGAAAAGCCATTCAGGAAGGAATCAGGAATAGAATTACGAAGCAATTCATATTTTACAATATCATGTGATTGTAAATTAAATCTTTGTTTTAAGTCATCAAAAGCAACATAGACATTATTATAATAAATATCTTTAAAATATAAAATGCCCGCTCTTATCCATGAGTTTCAAAAATTTGTGTGGCAAACTAATTTTACAGATGGGTTATACCAAAGTGATAGGCTCTATGTATTAGAGATAGGACATTGGAAAACAGCCTCGCGGACACCGGCATCAGTTTTTTGCGGTCCCTCTATCCTCCAAATCACAGGTTTTGACATGGAATGACCGTGATCAATTTTCTATTAGAAATATCCATCATATAGCCGCATTAGTATCTTTGAGGCACCACCAGTCTGCACAGCTAACAGGATATTGTGCTTCAGATTTCTAATTATTTAAAATAAAGCTAAAAGGTCACGCGTTGCAGCTGCATCGCGTGCAATTTTAAGAGAAGAGCCAGCATCCGTCCTTACCTCAGCAATATATTGACCCTCGTCTTTAGACACTTTGGACGTAAACCATATTGATAGTTGGAAACTTTAAGAAGTACACTTGTACATAAAAGGAATACACGACCAGCGTATAATCCTCTTAAAAGAAGTTTTGGGATATATTATTTGACCTTACAATACGTAGGGTTTCAGAATTAGCAAGCACAACGCAAGAGTGGCAATTACAAATTTCACACTTCTCTGTATGCCACTGGTAGAATCACCCTGAGGAAGGTTCAACACCGAAACGCGTTGGTGATAATTGTTGCTTATAGTATGCCAACAAAAAAAGAGAGGTCTGTGGTATAGCAGTAACCACTAGAAGGAGCAAAAGAGATTGGGAGAAAAAACCATTACCTAGCCCAACTAAGGTAGGTAAGATAATTGTTGCTTGACACCATTGTTTCTCTTTTTAAAATTTTGAATTAACATTTCATTGCAGTGTTGTATGAATTTCTCTATGTTTACACTGTTCTAAATGATGTTATTTTTGCCCATCTCCTAGAGTGGTCATATTTACATGGTGAAAAATTCATGAATGGAAAGAAAGAAAAATGTTTCTGTAAATGGACATATGACATTATCCTTGTATACACAAAGTCTTTTTTAATACTGTGTTACTATCAAATTTAGATCATGTGAAAAAAGAGTAATAAGAGAATTATCTATCTCACATTTTGATAAAATAAAAATAAAAAAGATATATTTTTGATAATGAACATGTGTGTCTCATGATCAGTTGTATATGCATCTGTGATATAACTGCAGCACAAATATATAAGTGGCACCTTGCCCAGTGATAGACCTTCTTTCCCAGTATAGCAATTGTTTGAAGGTACATTTCTAAATCAGAAGTAACAATGGAAGAAAAGCCATTCGGGAAGGAATCAGGGATAGAATTACAGAGCAATTCATATTTTACAATATCATGTGATTGTAAATTAAATCTTTGTTTTAAGTCATCGAAAGCAACAAAGACATTATTATAATAAATATCATTAAAATGTAAAAAGCCCTCTCTTATCCATGAGTTCCAAAGATTTGTGTGGCAAACTAATTTTACTGATGGGTGATAGGCTCAATGTATTAGAAATAGGACATTGGAAAACAGAATCCAAATTGAGTAAAATTAATCTAGGTGATTTCAACAATATTGATTTCTTTAAAAACATAGAAGAGTTTGACATTGTAAATATAGCAACTAAAGCAACTAAAGGAAAGGGTGATACTAATGGGCTCATTAAGATGGCGGAGAGACCGTCACCGCGGGGCCGGCGGGGGCGGTCCCTCCGCCATCTGGGTCCCATTTCCCCTACCACATTAGGAAGGCGGGGGGAATCGTGCCATAAGCAAAGAGCGCCCGCCCTGCTTTCGCCAAAGGCACCACCATGGAAAGGCTGGCGGAGGCTGGCTACCTCTGGGGAGGGGCAGTTGTACACTGGGGGTACCCATGGTTCCCCCCTACATTTCCATGCACATGATGCAGGCACCACGCGTTGCTGCCACTTTTTGCAGGGAAATGCACAACATGGCCATTTGACATTGCGGCGGGTGCTGCAGCACCCGCCGCAATGTTAAATTGCCAGATGCGACTGCTGCGGTGGCGGTTGCATCATAATTAGGGGTACGGGACCGCTGCATGACAGGCGAGCGGTCCCGATCCCGCTACAATGGCGGGCGAACTCAAGTCCGCCCACCATCATGATCAGCCCCTATGTTCTGTTCAATGCGAAGCCATGCACGTGAATTATTAATATCTCAATGTTGAAACCATAAAATACTTTGTTTTAAAATAAAGGCTTTGTGATATTTTAGAAAATCTGGTAAAGCAAACCCTCCATTGATTTTAGCCAATTTCAGCTTATTATAACTTAACCGTGGCGATTTATTAATCCAAATAAATCTCTATAAAAATGTATCTATAGTCTTATAAGATATAAGAGGGAATTGAACAGGTAACATTGACAACATATAAAACAGTTTAGGAGCCAAGATAATTTTAACTGCGTCCATTCTTCCCCACCAAGATAAACATAAGTTGAAGTTCAATCTTAATATACGCCAAAGTAGATTCAAAGTTTAGGGTCAAAGTTTGTTTTACATTGTTGGCAAATAATATACCCAAATATTTAAGTTTATCTTTTTGCCAAACAATATCCTAATTCGAAAGCTTATCAGGTGTAGAGTGAATATTTAACGGAAAAAAATCTATTTTATTATTGTTAAGTTTATAACATGAAATTTTAGAGAAGACTACAATTAAATTCAACAATGGTGGAATGGAAGATTCAGGAATAGCAACATATAACAGAATATCATCAGCATAAGCTGACGTTTTAATAGGGGTATTGGAAAGTTGAAGGCCTTCAATATCAGTACAATTCCTAATAGCAGATAATAGGGGTTCAATAGCAATAAGAAAACGTAATGGGGATCGACGACAACCTTGCCTAGTCCCTCTAAAAAGGCAAAACGTTTGGGAGAGTCTATTATTAATAAAAAGTTTGACAGAAGGACTAAAGTACAGTGCTGAAGTTGTACAGATAAGCAAGGGTCGAAAATTAAAAGCAGATAGTGTGCGAAAAAGGTATTAATTTTATCAAAAGCCTTTTCTGCAACTAGAGTTACAAGACCAGCAGGAAAAGGTAATAGTGCTCCAGCATCAATAGCATGAAATAATAACCTAATATTATTTGATGAATACCTCTTTTTCATAAATCCGGAATGATCCACATGGATAATAGAAGAAAGTATATCAGCTAACCTAGTCGCAATAATTTTAGCATACAGTTTACAGTCTTGATTTATTAAAGATATTGGACGGTAATTGGTAACCAGTGAAGGGTCCTTATCTGGTTTCGGGAGGACAATAAACAAAGCTTCAGTAAATGAGCCTAAAATCCACCCTGTATAACTGAAGTGAGTAAATAAGGAAAGCAGGTAAGGTGAGAGGTGAGTTGAAAATTCTTTATAAATTGCTGCAGGAATGCCATCTGGACCAGGAGATTTCTTTAATTTCAGTGATTTAATAGCTGAAAGTAATTCCTCAACCGTAATAGGAAGTTCCAATTTAACTCTATTGGATTGTGATATTTTAGGTCACCTACAGCCTTCCAATTTATTTTTCAATAAGAGCTGTATCCAAAGAAGGTGGTTTATTATATAATTCCGAATAGTATGTCATGAACTCCTTAATTATATCCTCATAGGATAACGCTATAGAGCCATTTGGAGAATGAATAGCATTAATTTGAGTTTTATCATTTTTTATACGGAGATAATTAGTAAGAACCTACCAGACCTATTAGCACTAAAACAACATTTCGCTTGTTATTAGAAATTTGTACCCCAACTCTATTGCTTAAAATAGAATTCAGTTAATAACGTAATTTCTGCAATTTAACCTTATATTGGAGGTTATTAGATGTAATATATAAAGGCTCAAATTTAGCTATCTGCTTTCCCAATTCTTCAATTCTAGAGTTAAATTATTTATTTTCATGTGCCATAATAGAAATAGTCTCACCTCTAATAAACGCGTTAAAAGCATCCATCGGTTAGTAATAGATGTGAATTCTTCAGTGTTAAATGAAAAATATTCTTGAATAGCTGATAAAATTCTAGGTTTGTTATTATCATTAAGCACAATATTGGTATTCATACACCAGCGACTGTGACTATTTTGATTGCAATAACTAGATAAAATGCAGGAAATCAACGCATGGTCAGAAATATCTATATTTTGAATGTCAGGATTAGAAATTGAGGACATTAGATTATGAGAAATCAAAAAATAATCCAACCTAGAATAAGAATCATAAGGGTTAGAAAAAAAAAGTAAACTGCTTATCAGTCGAGTTATGGAGACGCCAGATATAAACCATAATTGTAGTCTTGAAAAAGTATTTGAGAGAGAAAAACGCTTTTGGGGATCGAAATTTGGCTTGTGAAATTCTATCCAGTAATGGGTAAAATAAAAGATTAAAATCCCCTCCAATAATCAGAAGAACATTACCCAATTTTAGAACCTCTAAAGCAAATCTTGACCAAAACTCTGGGTCATCATTAGTAGGCCCATACACATTGATTAGGTAGAAGACCTTATTGTCAATTTTTATATGAGCTAAAATTAACCGACCTTCTGAATCAGAATGTTTATGCAAAAGTTGAACATATAATCTTTTTGCATAAACAATTGCTACCACATTTTTCCTATTGTGAGCCGGAGAAGAAATAACATCCCCTACCCATTTTGTGTTCCTATAAGATAAGATTTTATCATCTACATGCGTTTCTTGAATTAAACATATATCTGCTTTATGTCTAGCTAAATAATCTAAAACCTTAGTACGTTTAACAGGGTGCAGTAAACCATTAACATTAAAAGAGACAATTTTAATACCATTTCCATTGGCGATTTTGAAAAAGAAGAAAATATAGAAAACAAGATAGATTAGAAAGATAGAATGAAAAAAGAATAGTAGCTTGAGTAACTTTATAAAGAGGACACAAAAGACACCAACGAATAAAAAATATAAAAACTACACAGCATAAAACATATATAGAACTTCTGAATCGCACACACGCATGTCAAGAAGAACCTACTCCACATGCCCTAAAAAACAAACTCCAGTTAAATAAACATGCTGGCAATAAAATCAATTAGTAATAAAGTCATGTAGTAGCTTCATTTGTTTGCATGGATGAATGGGACTGCAACTCTCATAATCTGAGAAGCTCCTCAGGACGTTGAAAAGATTTTGAAAACTCATCTTTCCAAATACACACAGTGGATGGATCAAACAAGCCGTATTTATAACCAGCATTCCTCAGCCTGGGACGAAGATTTGCAAATCATTTACGAATATTGACTGTATCTCTTGCAAAGTCTTGATGAATAAAATGTGTATTCCCATTGACCAATAACGAAGGGATATCTCTGGCTTCTTTTTTTATTAAAATTAGATGATGATGACGTAACACCTTGGAAATAATTTGACAAGGCTTATCTTGGGTTGCAATGAGAAGGGATTCTGTGCGCTTTATCAATCTCAAATGTTTCAGGAAATGTAATGCTCAAAAGACCAGGAAGTATATTTTCCAAGTACCCCATGCAATCATTACCTTCTGCATCTTCTGGTAGGTTAAAAATCTGCAGGTTATATTGCCTATTGTGATTTTTCATCTCTGATAATAGTTTATTCATAGGTTCAACTTTGGCTGCAATAGGCAGCAGATGGTCAATTTTGACTTTATTGTCCTGAATTGTAATAGTATTGACAGAAACCTTCATAGAAAGACCAGCCATGCCTCTACGTAAATGTTTTATTTCCGCTGCAATGTCTGTGTTTGCTGGTACCGCTTGTAACTCTTCCAGTAAAGTGGATAATGAACGTTCATTAATATCTACTAATTTAGATTTAACTGGTGGAGGAGATATATTTTGTTTTTGTTTTGTTTTAGTTTAGTAGACATATTGTGAGACTGCTTGCCTTCCATAAGTACCAAGAAAACAAATGCAGCAATAAAAGTAGCAGTCTACAGCAATATTTCAATTAAGAATACTAATTGCAGAGAAATGCTGCCAAAGTAAGCAGAGTACAGCAGCTATAACCAACCGTGGGAGTGGCCCAGGCCTCAGCTGCGCCCTTTCCTGATCTTCACTCCGCTCTTCTGACAGGAATTTCTGAAACAGAGCCAGTCCATACACCGGAGAACAGCTAACCTCTATTATCAGCCACTACACACTAGGAAAATGCACAAAAAGGTAATGTGCAGTCCACTTTATTCCTCAGAAACTTCGTTGTTTTAGTAAAAATATAAATAGCAGCCTTAAAACATTTTCAATTCTCCAAAGCCTTATTTCAATACTGCTTCCTCATTGGCTGGCAGTAGTTAGGGGTTGTGCCTGTCAGCACAAAGAGCTGGTAAATCTTCTCTTAGATTATTTTATGCAGGGATTTGATTGTCACTTGCTTACAGTTTACATAAACCAATTTCGGTATTCCCTGTTTTCATTGTTTGCATATAATGCCAGGTCTGGTGGCTTAGTGGACTATTGCGTCCACTCAGCCTTTCATTCTTCTGAGGTTGATAGAATGAGTACCGTTGCGTAACAATAAACATCTGTTATTCCGTGTCAACATACCCTTGGATGAACGTGTGCTTTACAAATACACATGTTATGTTATACTCTTACATCTTGGGGGGTTCCCCAGTTTTTTTCTTGATCACCGCGTCTTCTCTGTGCCCCTCTCTCTTCCAGTTGAGACCTGCTCATGTGATGAAAAGGTGGATGATGGGCCACAATGGCCCGAAGACCTTTAACCCACTCAATGGAACAGCCTTACACACTATATCAAACACAAGAAAGCACTGTCCAACCTAATAAGAAAACTCAGATGTACCTTTACTGCTCGAGACACATTTATCCCCTCTTGAATCCGACAAATTGAGAAAAGATTGGGTTGGTATGTTGATCAAAGTCTGAAACACTGCTGCCCTGCAGTTGAATGGTGAGATTACATTGATGCACAACTAGAAAGACCCTGTACAGCATTATGTCTTTGTGAAAATAGTGATAGAAGGAAAACAGATGATGGTAGGCTCCGTCTGTGCTCTTTACGGTGGTAAGGCCAGATTCCTGGCCAGATAGTCTAGAGTCTATAGTTGTATGGTTTGGAATTTAACAGTAAATGTTATCTTAGACCGTTCAGGGAGGCCAGATTTTAGTAATAACAGGGCTAGGAGTGTCCTGAAAGAAGTTATAGCTGATCATCCTCTTGTGGATGTGTGGAGACTGCTACACCAGAGGGACAGGAATTCTACCTACTTCTCTTGTGTATATTGGATTTGTATGCATATACACTACATTTTGGTATCTTATAGTATCCTGCCAGATGTTGTCAACTGTGAGATTCGAGAGAGTGGATTTTATGATCATGCACTGATTATCTTCTGTTACTCCCTAGGACTGATCTCTTCATTGCATTCAAATCTAAGCACCCTAAGGAGAAGGGTAAGTTGTGGATGCATTTAGTTGACTCTCAATCAACTAGTGAGGGATCGGTCACTTCTCTATAAATCTTATGGGCTGCAGTTAAAACCTTGATAAGAATGAAACTGATGCGTGAGTCTGTTTTGTGTCAGAAGCAGGATTGGGCAGGGGCACTCCTCTGTTTGAGCAGAGGAGCGTCGCCCCACTGAAATGACCCAAGAGACAAAAAATAAAATGGCAATGAAGTTAATTCATTATCATTTTATTATTTGTCTCTCGGTCCCGAATCCAGAGTCAGGTAGGGGGCGGGGCTGCTGCTGACTGGCAACAGCAGAGAGAGCAGAGAACTTTCAGTTTAAAGTTCACATGTCTTTTTGGCCAGCCATCTTGCAACGGCCAGCCACACATGCACGCTTTAAACCTCTCTAACCCAGCTGTCTTAAGACCGCTTGGTTAGAGAAACCAAAAGCCTCTAGTGCTCTTCTGATTGCTGATAGAGGCCGCTGCCACCAATCCTGGTGCTGCTCTCATGTTGGTGACAGCAGCGCCAGGATTGGCTTGAGAGTTTGAAGCCTGCCTACCTGGAGGAGAGAAGACCATCGAGGAGGACGTTGCGTTCGCAGGTATGTGCTTTTAATTTTAAAAAATTATGTCCCTCCCGCCTCACCACCCTTGGAACATGTGAGACACCACTGGGATCAAGCCAAACAAATGTTGAAGGTGAAAGTGAGGGAGGGACTTCTCTTCTAGGTATAAGACACAAGTGTAGACATTATGAGCATAAGGAGAAGGCTGGCCGCCTATTGGCATTTCTGTTTCGCCAACAAGAATCCTCGTTGGCGTTGATTGCATGAGGTAGGAACTATACCAAGGAGTGTAACAGAAGATGAGAAATAGACAGCAGTATGTCACCTGGGAACATTGGGTAAATATAGATTTATATAAGATGAACATGCGTTGGGTAGCAATGGTTTTCAGCTCAATTCAAAGATGTGGGATCGACAAAGTCTCTACATCCCGAATTTAGAGAATTTCTCATTCACAGGTGGTATAGATGGAACCCAACCATGCGCCACTGAAATCAGTACACAAACACAGATAATATTTTATTGTAATATTATCCCTTGTACACTATTTTCTATAAATCAACTGCATTAGAATAATTGGAAATATTATCTACAGCTCAGCAATAATTCTGCATATTATGACAAAGGTCAAATGTGCCCAAATCAAATGTCATCACATTTTCCATACTCTACTTCTTTTCCTGAATTGGTTGTAACCCTCCTTCTAATGACATGGTTGAGTTAATGTAGCTTACAACAATATGCTAAAATGTAGCTAGGCAATTCCTCTCTGCATACGTTATGGTTTCTTCGCACTCGAAGTCAGGCTCCATGGTTTAGGGCTTCCCGCCAGCAACCAGTCTGTATGCCTAACACTACCCCTTGTACCAATAGCTTATATACCTTTTCTAGGCATGGTATTGAATGGAGCGAGGTGGTCAGCTAATGTTTGGCTTCTGCATCATGATGCAGGATGCTTGCGCAATACATTTTGTTCTAAAGTGTATGCAGAATCTTACTGCTACTCCCCTTTCTTCTTCCAACAGGACGGAAAACACCAGGTCATCTTACTCAGAGCTATAACTTTAGCTGCCACACTCAAAAACAACTCATGCAAACACATTGACATAGTAGCAATCCCTAACCACTTAACACACAGCAATTATGGCCTGTCCCCCTTATAGCCAGAGCCACTGGAATTCACAATTGTCCGTCTGTGGCGATTTTCGCATGATTATAGATTTGCTGCATTTGCCACATACTCCATCATCTACCACATAAACTGCAGACTTGCACAATTGTTTTTTTTATTTGTAGTGCAAACGGATCAAAAGTTACTAAAATGCAGTGACACGTGTTTCAGCACCGTTGAAGGACCTTTGCAGGGCTGTACTGGTCACTATTCTGTTGCTGATTGCTATATTGGGGTATTCAAGTGGTACTAATGAGGTGCAACTAATGCCCAGCCAGTGTCCTGAACTTTAAAAATGATAAAATAATTAATACTGTTACAAAATATGCTGCATTATGCAGCATAATTTGCCTTTACTTGCGGCATAATTTACTCAACCCTGACGCGTTATGGGTCCATCTCCTGCTGCATAATTCCAGTGGCCCTGCTTGTAGCATAGCAGTCCGCCATACACCCTAAATTCCACCAGTCTGGCAGCCAATCACTAAACATTACTGTATGGCAGCTGGTCCTGCACACTGAATATGATGGAGACACAGCTTGTTGAAATCCCAAAACAGCACCGTGTGACAGTTCTGGTTTACACCATGGTCAATCTGTCAGCGGCTGAGACCTGCCAACGCACACGTCTAATCACCAAGTTGGGATTTAAGGTTCTTTCTTATGGACCTCTGATACTTTAAAATCACGCTTTCTCACTATACACATCTCTTCTAGACAATCATGTTAAGTAATGGGATTGCAGATGGACAACACTGAAGAAAGCATGGGAGTGATGAAAAGAATGATTCTTTTTGACTTCAGTCGGTATACAAGTTAATATGATTCTTTCTCAAAGTAGAAGGTAGAAACGACTTAAAATTCCACTACCTATCCATCAGGAATGAAGTGAAAACAGATGTATTCATGGAGAATCAAAACTTTCAGAAAAAAAACAGAAGTAAAGCTGGGTGTATTTCGTCGGAATTATCTCTTAGGGTTTTATTTCCATCTAGAACAATGGGGCAAGCGACATCAGTCAGCGGGTTTAACATCCCTCACCTGTCTTGTCTGTCTTGTCTGTCTGTAATAATTATATCACATTTTAAGCCAAATACACCTTGTAAGTATACCTGGCTCTTTGTCTGCAATAATGCTGGGGAGCAGCAGAGAAGAGGTAGGTTGGCTCAATAACATATAAAACGAATACATAATTCGAGCAATCCTTTCAAAAGTATTTCAGAATGTTATCTGTCAAATGTATCGAGAGTGGTAAAATACCTATTTATATATAAAGGTGTGAGGTCATTAACAGCAATGGGATTCTGTAAAAAAAAAATCCCATTCCAATGACCTACTCACTTGAGACAGTGGAGATGAATAATGACTGCAACTAACAGTACTGCATGGGGAGTACTTTATCCAGATCCTTGTACGACTTGCAAGAGGTTCTCTTCATTTCAATTAGAAGTCCCTTGGAGTAAAACTGACCCAGAGAAATGTACAGATCTGTGATGCAAGATTGTCCCGGGAAACAGAATGTGCTTGCTGGATATCTGATAAACACAGGATGTTCCACCGCCAAGCGTTCCATCATAAATTATTCATCCTTAGGGCACAGTTATGACACTCAAATGCCACTTTTCCTTCTTCCTACCAGCAAACTATATAGACATAAACAGACACAATGATGATAGGTTAAGACAATATATTAGATATCATTCTGGATGAGATCGACTAAGCGATAGTTGATTTCAGAATGACTATTGATTGTAGAATGTACTTATTTGTGTATGTGTGTATATATATATATATATATATATATGTATATATGCAGCAGAGTTTCTTCCCTTTCGTGGAAAGATAAAGTCGCACACGCATATGTATATATATATATATTTAAAAAAAAATGTTCACTTACAAAAACTCCGTTCAAAGCGGAATTATGGTATTTTGCTTCAAATGCCCAAAACAAGTGAAATTCACCAGTTATGGTTCGTAAGGCATGCGGCACGTACCATAACTCTTGCCATCTGCCATGCTCAAAATAACAATTTGCTGACTACATTCAAACAAAAAAAAAGCTAACAAGACAACAAAATGGAAGATGTCATGAGTGGAATGTTTTACTGACCATGGGCCATATGTAAAGCATTTTTACCATCGCTAACCTCCCAATTTGCAAAATCGGGCCGTTTGTGGTGGCAAAAATGCTTTTCCATATGTACAAACATCCAAACTGCGATTCTCCAGAATCTCAGTTTGGGTGTAGAAATCACTATTTGGAAGGGGCATGTTCAGGCCATCCCTTTCAAATCGCGATTTCTAGTGTTATGTATCAAGGTTTTGCGACCGAAAGGAGTTCACAAAACCTTGATATTTTACCACCAACTCAAAGTTGGTGGCAATGCATTTGCAAATTGAAAGGGGTCCCCAAGGGACCCTTTCTTCTTTGTGATTGTTGGAAAAACATTTTTTAAGAGCTGGCAGTGGACCCAGGGACCACTGCCTGCACGTTAAAAAAAAGAAAACAAAACCTTTAGCTTTTTATTGTTAAAACACATCCTCTTTCCTTTAAGGAAAATGGGTTGCATTTCAACAACAAAAACTTTATTCTTAGGTAATTGCAGACATGGTGGTCTGCTGACCTCAGCAGGCCACCATACCTGTGATGGCAGGCATTCCAAACCTCAACCAACTTCATTAGTATTCATGAAGTAGGTTGATTTGCTACCCACTAGGAATCGCAATTATGAAACAAAAAGTTTAATACATAAGGAATAATGATTTCCAAATAGCGATTCGGATAAAATCGCTATTTGGAAATCACTATTCCTACTCTTTGTACATCTAAACCCATATGTGAATTTCAGTCGTTTTGGGTGTTTGAGCCAGAACAATAACTCCGTTTTTAACAGTTTTTTTCTTTGAAATTCATGTTTTTTTCATGAGGTACTTAATTTCCAACCCCTGTTGTGCAGGGAGTTCAGCCTTTGGTCATGTACATCAGTGATTGCCTGCAGGATATGGCCTTAGTCCAGGTCCTGCCCCCTATCCATCCCTGATGTAACACACCACAAACAGCCAACCTGCTTCATGCTGCAGGAAATCCAAATTTAACATCCTTAATAACTCTGAGCCCTGCAGTTAATCTACACCAATTATTATGTAAATAAAATGTATATAAAAATATTTATAGCGTGTGAAATTTGGTGCAGTTAGGTCAAATGATTCTAAGGTTGGAAGTGGGTCCCAAAATCACTCTTATTTAAAACGGGATATTTGTTAGGAAAGCAAAATTTGTCTGTCCATGACAAAGTATGTATATTTTTCAAAAGATTTGCAACTGCCAGAACGTGCTTGCACCGACAATAGGAACCTAGTGCGTGTATATAACATTCGTAAGTGTTTTCCTCCCAAAGTTCACAAATATTGGAAGAAAAACAAAGGAAAAGAAACCTAAGCAAAAACAGAAAGCAGCAGCAGAAGAGCTGATGCTGCAGTTTTATAAATGTCTCTGTGACCTGTTTGAAGGGAAGAGACAAATAAAGAGAGACCTTTGATCCTTACCCACCTTGCCTGTCCGGAGCCAGGGACCTTTCACAGTTTCCCAACGGCATGGCAAGGGGAGTTAATACATTCCCTCCCTGACTTCCCTTAAGGACTGTACAGGGGACAATTTAGCCAATGTCTTGACACCTTACCAAAGGGCAATTTTAACTTGAACTGAACAGCTATGCCTGCCTTAATGCATGTGCCCAAAGGCACTTGCCTTGTCAAATGGCGAAGTTGGCAAACACCAAAGGCCATATTATCAAGAAAGGGTGATACATTATCGCCGCTTTTATCGGCAGGAAACTGCCGCTAAAGCGGCGATAATGGGCTGGATAATATGCCCATGTGAATTCCCATAGAAGCCCAGGTTAACACCAGAACCTGGGCTTTTATGGGAATTCACAAGGGCATATTATCAAGCCCATTATCGCCGCTATAGCGGCAGTTTCCTGCCGATAAAAGCGGGGATAATGTATCACCCTTTCTTGATAATATGGCCCCCACTCCCTCGAAGGGTGAGGAGCAAGCTTGCCCAAGGGTGTGTGGGATTGACATCGAATACTCTTGCAGGGCAGGACAAAAAGGCCTCTGTGCCCCAGTCACTGTGTGCTGGGATGAGGGGAGAAATGCTACCATACCGCCAGCCTTGCCCAGGTGTACAGGCGTATAACATAAAACAAATTAAAAACTGTTGAGTAGGTGGGCTGCCACCTGTCACACAGCCCTGTTCCTCCAGATGGGAACAAAGCAGAGGAATGGCTGACAGCCAACCTCCTCTTCCATAACCTCCACAATGTAGTGGGCCACAGAAGATTGGCTCACCTGGCACCAGTTCCTGCTGCTTGTTCCCCACACCCACCAGCATACAAACATATAACTAACATCTAATGGCAACATTCTCTCTCTCTCATATTTATAGAAATACCAAGAATAGTATACACTCAGAAGAAACATAATAAACTCTATGATGTGGCAACAGTGACCACCAGACATCTACAAAGCAGCCATTAACCAATGCACATCAGTATGACTCCAACAACGAAGTCACACAATTATCCATCCTTTTACACACTTACAAACTTTATCAATGATTCTTGAGTAATAACAGTTAACACAACTATCATCATATACCAGCAGAGCAGCAAATATATATTAACACAACTAATATCATATATCAATATTCATATTTTCATACCCACAAACATCTACTAACATACACTACTCGAGTGCATACTTTATACATGAATGATTGCTGGTGCCCCCAGCTCTGCTCAGAAGCCCGTGGCCAGTGATTTAAATGTTGGCGCATCTAATACCAAGGCTGCGGAGTCTTGAACCTACCTCATGCCTCTTTAATCCACCGCTAGACACTCCCTGTCCCTTTATCTCACTCATGCAGGTTCATGCTTTTCTTCCTTTATGGTAGTTATTGTGTATTTTCTTCCTATTTCCTTCCCATTTGGGTGTTTTTCCTTCTGTTGTTCCTGGTAGATTTCTGGTGTAGAAAAATAAGTAGCAGTTCTCAAAAATGAGTCCCGGTGGGCCACACTGGCAACCACAGCCTCAAAATAAGCACTGCTATTAGTTTGAAGGCAACACCATTTTCACAAACAGCCTTTTGAAGCGAATTCCCCCATAATAATCATGTAGTATAAAAATTATCGACTAACATAATACTGTCCTATATTGCCATCTCGCAATTCTCGTGACATTCACAAACCACTTAGCCTTCTTCAGTGTGGTTTATGATGTCTCCAGAAAACCTCATTGGTAATAGACAAGAATTGACCATGTTACACATTTGTGCGTTATGCATTTTAAAAACAAAATGTAATTCACCCATGATGGATCCTGCAGAGATTCCTTCAGTTTGAAAAAGGGAGGTACAGAACTATTTGAGGGCTGGGGAAGGTGAAACAGCATCTATCCATGTTCATTTCCATGATATTTGGGAAGGGCACAGAAATAACTGCTGGATGGAATGACATCAATTTTGCCACACATACAGCAACTACTACCTTCTGCATGCTTTCCTAAATTTTATGTAATTGTGTTTGTAATTGTTTAAAAATGTTGCAATGTTAATAGTGCATTCATTTGAATAGTGTGTCAAGCTAGTTACAAATTTTTACCGTTAGGATCATGAACTGATTGTGAATGGGTAGCAGAGGGGGAGGTCTAGGATGTTAGTAGCTAAAGAGTGAGTGAAATGCAAGTAAAGAGCAGGCGGCTCAGTAGACCCTATTAGATGTATGCTGTTGACCATTGGTAACTGGTGCAGCTGCCCCAGAAGTCCTGCAAATCCCATCGGGTTGTGAACAGTGATTTCTCGAATACTAGAGGGCAAGTGGAATTTAGGTGTTTGACAGTTGTGAATGTATACATTCTGTCTTTCCTTTCAGGAACCAGCTGTTAGCTTCTAGCAGACTTTCTACTGCATTTAACCTGGTACTGTACTCTCAGCAGGGCAGTGGTAAGAGAAAGGCAGAAGAGACATGATGCATAGGTTCAACGCTTTTTATAGACCATGCACCTGCTGCAAATATTAATTTACACACCTTAAAGCAAGCATGTTTGAATAAAGAGGCAGCTAAAATCAGATGCTAGAGCTGTCATGACGTTTTCTTTTTTCCCTGGAGGATATGTTTGATCAACTTAGTTGCAAGTTACCAGAGGCCCCAAAAATCTCTGACATGCCTGACTATGTACTTCTACCAAGGACATGGAGGGGTCTATTTATTAAATTCTCACGCAACGCCACCACAAATGCTGCACTGGATGAGAAGGAGAGAGCAGGATAGTGCCATATCTATAGCGATATGGCCTTCTCCTCCTCTCCCTAGCAATAGTGTACAATCAGGCCTTCGCACCATTGCGCAAGGGTTTTTCGCATGAGTCTAGCATAGGTTTGGCACTGAAAGGTTATCCTTCCAGTAAAAAATACTATGCACAGACATACTTTAAAAGTTTTCCTCAGGATTATTTATGTGGTGCTACGGGTCCACAACACCAGGAAGATAATCCTGAGCTAATTATCTTTTATGAAAGTGAGACTACAAAAGTTTCCCTGTGAACTCCTCCATGAGGCCTTCACTGTTTTAAGTTAGGGATCATCAAAAAAACACAGACTCAGCAAAGTTTGTTCAGCAGGACTGTACTCATAGGCATAGCGCGGATGCTTGCTGACGAATGAATGAACACCACTATAGAAAGAAGTTAGAAAAATAAGGACCTAGGTCCCGAAGAATGCCTCGGACACTTTGTGGTGCTGTTCTAAAGGCTGAAACATGTCAACCCATTCTGGTGCTGGCATAATGGTAAGTCCAGTGCATTACCATAGTTGTTAATCATCCATTTGGCCCAACCTTAATTAAGAGAAATTCTTGGGTCTAGAGCATATGGATTTTTAAATTTTCTAGGTCCTTGTTTTAATGACACACACCCCTAAAAGAGCTCCCTGCAACACCAGGCATAGTTAATGATGAAGCATGGGGCAGGAGTGAGGCCACACCTAACAATTGTTTGTGAATCCCATTGGTCCTTCACATACTGGGAGACAAAACACAGATAAGAACTACTCCCAGAGAAGCGAGCACTTACTTTGTCTCATCTGAGATCAGTCACGTTCGCCTTTGTTTTCTCACTATCTGAAGTTACCCTATTCAAAACGATCACAATTCAAAACGATCACAAACGTATAACCCACCTATTATCACAATGACCTCATCCCACTCAAAATCATTAACAGGAACTTCCAGCTCTTCAACAGGACATTGAGTTAATTAAGCAATGCATCCCTGAAATAAGAAATCATGCCTGATTGCCTATGAGCTGGTAAAATTGTCTCTCTCCTAATGAAACTGGGTTAAAACCCAAAGTCCTCTCAAACTACAGATCAATTATCAACCTCACATGTGGTAAAAGCCATCAAAATGTATAATACATCTATCAACCCATATTATAAATAACAAACTCCTAACCCCCTATCAACTTGGCATCCCCAAGAGCTGTCGCACCGGCAATGCTCTCTTACGACACCAGGTGATATCCTTGGTAAACTGGTCGAAGACAGCAGCTCTCTCCTCGCCCTCCTTTGACACTGCCAACTATCATAGGCTTCTCAAGGTTGTCAAGACCCATAGGTGCTTCCTCTGAAAAGTCTTCAGTTGGTTCACCTCTTTTCTCACTAACCCAATGCAGCTAGCTAGATGGAGGCCTATCGCTTCTAACACACAATATATCACCTGTGGAGTCCCAGAAGGCTCTGTTCTCACACCCATGCTATTCAACCTCTATATGGAGTTTTTAAGAGACCTAATTTAGGAGACTGATGTTAACATCTACGAATATACAGATGACACCCAAATCGATCTGGAACCACATTCTATACAGGATATCTGCATTCTAAAAACATGCTTAGAAAAAGTGCAAGGCTGGGTGACCTAACTCTTCCTCACACTCATCTAGAAAAAACTGAATTCATCCTCCCACAGAAGCTCACAACCACAAATACATTCAACAAAGATTGGTAGCATCCAATGGTTTCACACCAGTCCTCTCATCTGAAGTAAAATTCGGGGCCATCTGAATCAATCACTCCCTATCAATGACATCAAATGAACCAAACAGCAAACACAGCAAGAATGTCACTTCTTACTCAGACCCTTCTTACTGCCCATAGACGTTCACCTTGTGGGCCAAAACATGGCCATTTCATGAACTGATTATGGAAAATGCGCTGTCATCAGGGTTCATAAATCTTCATTTTCGCCTTTTACGCAGTCCATCCATTTAGCAGGTTTCCTGGTATTTGGGCACCAAAAAATACAAACAAACATACAACTACATCGCCCCACTATTAACATGACTGCACTAGATCCGCATTGAGGCCAGAATCAAGTTCAAATTACATCTCAACAATAGTAGATAGAGTAAGGTTTGAGAGGTGCAAACAAGTCTGATCATTTCAAGAAGTAATGCAGATAGCAGTTAAATAGAAAGGGTTTAGTTTCTTGCGGAAAGATAAGAGGTCTTAATGGCAGTTTTTTTTCCTGCTGGGGTAGAGCTCCAGAGAGTTGGAGCTCCTTTGCAGAAGGATTCTGGTCAGGCAGAATGTGTTTTCAAGTTTTAGATTCAAATCTCAAGATGTCTTTGCTTCTTAAATATCTGTTTCTACCTGAGATTGTTATGGTGGGCCGTGAATACTTTGGGTGTGCCTTGTGAAGGGCTTAAAAAGTTTGAAGGTTAATTCAAAAATGTTGATCTCAACAAATGGGGGTGCGCCAGGTAATGAAGTCCATTAAGAAATTTCAACTCCAGTATATTGCGCTGAAACTCATCAGAGTGCTTACATGCATAATAAGGCCTGCATAGGAGACCGACTAGACTTTCGGAGTGTTGACTGGACGAGCATGTTTGTCGGCACTCCGATGAGTTCCAGCGCAATATCCTGGAATTGAAATTTCTCAACGACCATTTGCGCCTTTGAACACAATCGGAATTTACGTATGAGCTCTGATAAAGTTCCTTTTGAGAAAATGGAACGCGGTGGCTGAGCTTTGCGTATTATTGATTC
Source organism: Lissotriton helveticus (assembly GCF_964261635.1). NCBI lineage: Eukaryota > Metazoa > Chordata > Amphibia > Caudata > Salamandridae > Lissotriton > Lissotriton helveticus. Next base: position 977,996,491 of record NC_136057.1, on the reverse strand, counting down.
GATCTATTGAATTGAAATAAAGAACTTTTTTGACACTTTTTACGATTTCCTGGACTTCATTACCTGGTGCAACCCCCATTCTTTGAAATCAATCTTGGATCTGGAGCACAGAGCGCTCACGGCTGGCGCTGGGATTGATTGCCCAGGAACAAGACTTACTGGAACTAGCGTGAGGTGCAGACGTAGGAGTCCGCCGTTGTAAATCTTGACATTAATTCAAGAATGTTGTCTCCCTTGTAAAGTGCACTAACATTGGAGAAGAACGACATTGCAAAATGTAAAATAAATGCATGATGGTAGCAGCAGCTGGGGATGCACGGCTTAGTTCAATAAAAGGGGTGGCCCACTAAAGATGGATCAGAAAAAGATTTAACTGCAAGCAAAATAAATAGAAATCCCTAGTCAATTATTTATATTGACTGGCAGACCTCTAAAACTTCCATTCTGATATTATAAATGCTACTGAAACTGACAAAGAGGCTGTATGCTGCTATCAGCTGAGTATTATCGCTAAAAGTCCCAGAACAATTGCAAAATATTTGCATGGATTAACAAAATTAAATGCAGTTGGAACTGGTTGGAGTGGATAACCATTGTTAAGCAACTCAGGAGAGAAAGAACCAACAAATACTGACTTAATGGTTTTCTGAATGCAATAATTTCAGCAAGCAGATGGAGAAGGACAAGGAGGCAGAAGAGTCAGGAGAGGGCAAGGGAAGTGGTTATTCCATAAGGAAACTCCTCCTTTCTTAACTGTGGCCAAATTGGACACCGGAAGAGGGGCTGCCTGAACCATTTCTATGTCTTGATTTTATCTAGAGTAAAGCAAAGAACTAGAACGTGTTTTGTGCAGCTTTCAGAAGAAGTCTTCAATGTGTTCTTGTTCAGTGTGTCACTATTTGCTGACCTTGTTCAGAACAGGCCCATCTGTTTGTCGGAGCTGGGCCAGTGTCTCCCCACCCACAGGAACTTGGAGGGGTTCCTTTCTAGTAGCAAATGGAGCAAAGTGCAGACGACAGGCCTCCAGACTCAACCATGGTGCACGCAATGGCAAACTCTACAATCCATGATGATGGTCTCTCCATTGGGAACCACATATTTTCCCCAATCCAATTTCTGGCAGTCTCTTCTTCTGATGTCATTTTCATGTTTTTGGCATAAAAAAGGCAGCAATTAAAAATCCATCGTAACACATTTAATTCCCTGATTTTTCATGGCGCTCAACACTCCCTTCCTATACATTTTTGCCCCTGATTTTCTTAGCCGATCTAGATAATTTCACTCAGCAACCCACTTGTTCACACTTATACAAACCAGCTACTTTCTCACATTGACACAACCAACAACCCACCCATGCAACACACCACACTCACATGCATGCTCCTCAACACCCACTCACTTACCAATCATGCCATGAAGATATGGGACATACTGCACTACCACACACTGGATGGCTCTTTCTCATGGAAACATGGGCAACCTAAGCTCTGCACCAGACATCTCCAGAGCCATTCCCACCAGCTACAAGATCACCAAACAACACCATCAGCACAAGCCCACAGGCAGAGTCAGCATCATAGCCAAAGACACCATCAGCTCCACCACTGAGACCCTCACCCGCTACAAGGAACACATCACATTCAATATATGCATTACAACCAACTTCTGCCTAGGCAGAACCATCATATACAGATGACCATGGCTTGCATCAATTTCGCCAGCGACACATTGACTTCATCACACCTCTCATCATCAACACCAGCACCTTCATCCTCCTTAGAGACCTCAACTTTCACCAACCTAAACTCAGCTGCTCTTCTATAAAACCTTGGAAACCTCAGCCTCATCTGGCATGCCACCAAACCCACCAATGGATCCCTGACACAATATCGATGTTAAAAATATTGATATACAAAAATATCAAGTAAAAAATATAGAATGCCAAAATATCGACTTCCTATCTCCAAACAGGTTAGTACAAAAATATCGAATCAAAAATATCGATGTAAAAAATATAGATAGTCAAAATATCGACTTTTTTAAATAGTTGAAAATAATATACAATTAATAAAATAATAAATATAACTAACTTAAAAATACTTAAAATACTTAAATAAGATTAAAACTAATAGAAAATTAATATAATTAAAAAATATATATATTTAATACATGTATATATATATATATATATATATATATATATATATATATATATATATATATGTATATATATATATATATATACATAGTATTAAAAAAAAACCAATATATTTACCATAGGATAGCGAGAGGGTTACATTTACTATTACCGCTCCAGTGAGTGCAACAGTAGGGAAAACGTTGGATAGCGGGAGAGTAAGAATTACTATTCCCACTCCTGAGAGTGCAACAGTAGAGAAAGCGTTGGATAGTGTAGGGGTAAAAATGACTATTCCCACTCCAGAGAGTGCAACAGTAGGGAAAAGGTTGGATAGCGTAGGGGTAAAAATTACTATTCCAACTCCAGTGAGTGCAACAGTAGGGAAACCGTTGGATAGCGTAGGGGTAAACATTATTATTCCCACTCCAGAGAGTGCAACAATAGGGAAAAGGTTGGATAGCGTAGGGGTAAAAATTACTATTCCCACTCCAGTGAGTGCAACAGTAGGGAAAGCGTTGGATAGCGTAGGGGTAAAAATTACTATTCCCACTCCACAGAGTGCAACAGTAGGGGAAGCGTTGGATAGCGTAGGGGTAAAAATTACTAATCCCACTCCAGTGAGTGCAACAGTAGGTAAAACGTTGGATAGCGGGAGGGTAGAAATTACTATTCCCATACCGGAGAGTGCAACAGTAGGGAAAGTGTTGGATAGAGTAGGGGTAAAAATTACTATTTCCACTCCAGTGAGTGCAACAGTAGGGAAAGCGTTGGATAGCGTAGGGGTTTCAAATACTATTCCCACTCCACAGAGTGCAACAGTAGGGAAAGCGTTGGATAGCGGGAGGGTAGAAATGACTATTCCCACTCCAGAGAGTGCAACAGTAGGGAAAGTGTTGGATAGCGTAGGGGTAAAAATTACTATTTCCACTCCAGTGAGTGCAACAGTAGGGAAAGCGTTAGATAGCGTAGGGGTTTAAATTACTATTCCCACTCCAGTGAGTGCAACAGTAGGGAAAGCGTTGGATAGCGGGAGGTTTAAAATTACTATTCCCACTCCACTGAGTAGGGAAAGCGTTAGATAGCGGGAGGTTAAAAATTACTATTCCAACTCCAGAGAGTGCCACAGTAGGTAAAACGTTAGATAGCGTAGGGGTAAACATTACTATTCCCACTCCAGAGAGTGCAACAGTAGGGAAAGCTTTGGATAGCGTAGAGGTAAACATTACTATTCCCACTCCAGAGAGTGCAACGGTAGGGAAAGCGTTGGATAGCGTAGGGGTAAAAATTACTATTTCCACTCTAGTGAGTGCAACAGTAGGGAAAGTGTTGGATAGTGGGAGTGTAAAAATTACTATTCCCACTCCAGTGAGTCCAACAGTAGGGAAAGCGTTGGATAGTAGGAGGTTAAAAATTACTATTCCCACTCCAGTGAGTGCAACAGTAGGGAAAGAGTTGGATAGCGTAGGGGTAAAAATTACTATTCTCACTCCAGTGAGTGCAACAGTAGGGAAAGTAAATATTTCATATATCTTATCTTATCTTATCTTAGGTGCCATTTGTAGAGCGCACTGACGCCGAGGCTTCCTGGCGCTGAGAGACAGAATGAGTGAGGGGGAAACAAAGTAGCAGGGTTTTTAACAAAGGGAAGGAAAGAGGTGGGTTTTAAGTACTTTCCTGAAGTTCAAAAGAGAGGATGAGGATTTGATGGAGAGAGGGAGGGGGTCCCAAAGTGCAGGGGCTAGGTGAGAGAAACGGCGACCACCGAATTTCTTAGTTTTGATTTTGGAAGTGGCAAGTAGGTGACGGTGGGCCGAGCGGAGGTCACGCTGAGGACAGTAGGGGCGGATGAGAGATGTTACAAACGCAGGGCCAGAGCCATGAAGGGTCTTGAAGGTAAGGCATGCCACCTTAAAGGCTGCCCTTTGGGCAATAGGGAGCCAATGAAGGCTATGGAGCAGGGGTTTGGCAGATTGCCATCTGGGGATGTTGAGGATTAAGCGGGCCGCTTGGTTTTGGACAACCTGGAGGCGGTGGGTCAGGGATGATGGGAGGCCATGGTAGATTGAGTTAGAAAAGTCAAGGCGGGAGAGTACAAGTGAGATCACAACTTGGGTAAGTGCAGCGGGGGGGAGTAGGTGGCGGACTTTGCGGATCTTCCGGAGCTGGTACATGCAGGAGGATATTACTGCTCCCACCTGTGATCTGAGAGAGAGCTCAGCATCGATGATCACACCCAGGCTCTTTACAGTTTTCGCCGGGATTGGGGGAGGGCCTAGCTCCGACGGCCAGAACTGCGGGCCCCAGTGAGCGTGACTGAGTCCCGGGAGGAGGAGCTCAGTCTTCCCGGGGTTCAGTTTCAGCTGGTTCTGGTTCATCCAACCTTGGATGTGAATCATAACTGCGTGAAAGGTGTTAATGGCATGAGGTGAGTCGAGCGGGAGGATGATCTGCAGGTCGTCAGCGTAATTGAAGGTGACAATGTCCCATTTTTTAAGGGATTTGATCAGGGGCCGGAGGTATAAATTGAACAGGAGCGGCAAAAGGGAGGAGCCCTGGGGGACTCCACAGTGCGTGGGTGCCTTGGTGGCGGTGTAGGGCCCCAGGCGGACCGCCTGTGTTCTCCTGGTGAGGAATGACTTGACCCAGTCAAGCCCGGCGCCCTGGATGCCGGCCTGCTCGACACGGTGGAGAAGGATGTCATGGTCCACCGTGTCGAACGCGGCCGAAAGATCTAGGAGGACGAGGGCTTGGGGAGAGCCTGCGTCCGCGTTGCTCCTGAGTGTGTCCAGGACTGCCAGGATGACGTGCTCAGTGGAGTGGGCAGGTCTGAAGCCGGCTTGATTGGGCTCAAGATGATGGGAAGATTCGATGAAGTTTGACAGGCACCGAGTGACGTGGGCCTCCATCAATTTTGAGAAGTACGGGAGGAGGGAGATGGGGCGGTAGTTCGAGGGCTCCGCTGGATCGGCTCCAGGTTTTTTGAGGAGGGGCACTAAAATAGCCTCCTTGAAGGAGGTTGGAACGGTGCCGCGGCTGAGTGCCCCGTTGAGTAAAGGTAGGATACAGTCTGGTAAATGCAGGCATATACTCCGCAGGACTGATGGCGGGCAGCAGTCGTTCGGGGAGCCAGATTTTACCCGGGTTGCTAACTCTGCTAAAGAGGTAGGGTCAAGGAGCGGAAAGGAGGAGAAAGTTGAGGGATTGTTGGGGCAAGGGACCGGTGGGGGTGACTGGGGAGAGGGGGGGATAGAGTTTTTGATTTTTGTGATTTTGTCTAAGAAAAACGAGTTGAGGGTGTCACAAGCCTCCTGAGTGGGAGTCTGGGCTGGGAGAGTCCTGTCGTCAGTAGTGAGTTTGTCCATGACTCTGAACACCTCTTTGGATTTATCAGCTGACGACGAAATCCTGTTAGAGAAGTGTTCCATTTTGGCTAGTCTGATGGCGGCTCTATATTCTTTACGCGCAGGACTGTCGGGTTAGGGCGGAGTAGTCACGTCTCCAGGTGTGTTCTGACTGCCGAGTTTTTAATTTTAGAAGCTTAAGATCACCAGAGAACCACCTGTGGGAGTTGCGGTGCCTAGTGCCGGGGAATTTGACCAGGGGGGCGAAGATGTCACTGGCCGATTCAAGCCAGGAGCCAAGATCGTGTTCCAATCCGTCGATATCATTAGAGGGGAGGAAGGATGGACGGGTGTCAGCCAGGGCAGTAAATAACATAAATATTAATACCAATTACAAATTAATTAAAATAATTGACAATTTTATAAAATATATTAATTAATCAATTAAATAAACAAATACAAATTAATTAATAATAAAAATTACCTACTAATACAAATTATTTACCAATTAACAATAAATTAATTTACAATTTAAAAATAATTAAAAATTAGGCCCAAAAAATAATTAAAAAATGTAATTACTTACAATTAAATTACTTCCCAACCTATTCCCCTATAAACCCAGAACCCACTACAGAAAATAATGTATTAAAAGTAACATAATTATCAATTAATCAATTAAAATAAATTACCAATTATATTTTAACTAATTACCAATTAATAATTAATTAACAATTAATTCAAAATAAATACCAATAATTAAATTAACATATTTAATTAATTATAATTGAATTACTTCCCACCCTATTCCCCTATAAACCCACAACCCACTACAGAAAATAAATTACTAAAAATAACATTTTTATCAATTAATCCATTTAAATTAATTACCAATTATATTTTAATTAATTACCAATTGATAAATAAATAACAATTAATTCGAAATAAATACCAATAAATAAAATAACATATTTAATTAATTTTAATTAAATTACTTCCCACCCTATTCCCCTATAAACCCACAACCCGCTACAGAATTATAATACACCAAAATTAAAAATTAATATTAACTTACTTACCTCAAATTCCTTATTTTTGTTGTCTATATTCTGTCCATTCGATATTTTGTCCATTCTATATTTTTGATTCGATATTATTGCTATTATATTCGATATTACTACTATTATATTCGATGTTTTGGTAGTCTATATTCTGTCTAGTCGATATTATGTCTATTCTATATTTTTAACTCGATATTATTGCTACTCGATATTAAAAACTCGATATTTTGACTCTATACCCCCACCAAAACGGCCAGACACGTTTTTCGACCCAATTTTCTCCTCAGTCAGCTACATCACAGTCAACAGGCCAACAACTGTGCCCTGAATATACCACACCCTTGTTAATTTCAGCATACCCACCCTAACCACCACAGACCTACCACCACTAGACCCGTCTGCTGAAGCTGGAAAAGCAACACAGAGAGGTCAGGGCTCCCATCCTCTCCCTACACAAGCCTGAGCTCACCAGCTTCTTCCTAAAAGCTATCATGAATATCAGCAGCTGGATCATTGCATATGACGACACCCTGGCTCCCCTCAAGCACAACCCAGTACAAGAGCCTGGCCACAGGCCAGCTGGTACAAAGGGAAGCTCAGGCTAACAAAATGCAACTGCAAGCAACTGAAGTACAAATGAAAAGCACATCAAGAAATCAAAATAAAGACATCTTCAAATTGGTCCTAAGACGCTACCACAGCACATATGGAATACGAAGCTCACAGAACTTGCCGATCAAGTCAATATCGGTGCAAAAAGCAGCATGGAAATCTTCTCCATTATCAATGATTTCACTGTTTATCCTGCCCCCTCCAGCAACATCACCACCTTGCAAGAGATTCTCAATAGCTCTTGGAATTCTTCTAGAACAAATCACCGCCACATATGGTAACATTGACACTCAACCAGACTTCGTCACCATCGTAACTCAACTTGCCATCATGGCTGAAGATTGAACTCTAATCGTGTGACCCACTGTCACCACCATCGAAACCATCACTACCAGAAGACCATTCTCTCGGGGGCCTCATCTGATCATTGCGCCACCATGCTTTCACCAACGGACTCCTACTCATCAAAGAAGCACTAATTAATACCCATCTTCAGTGCCTCCATCGAGTCAGCCATATTTCTGGGCACTGGAAACACCCCCCATTGTTCTCCAACTCAAAAAACCATCAGCTAACCCACCCATACTCTCCAACTACAGAACCATTTCCCTCCCATCATACGGGGCCAAGGTCCTAGAGAAATAAATCAACCAACGTCTCACTGACCACTCAGCTACCACCAGCTCCTCAACACCATGCAGTTTGGATTCAAGCCCAGCCACAGTACAAAACAGCATTCATTACCACCACAGACGACATCCGCATTATCCTTGACAGAGGAGACAGTGCAGCGCTCATTCTCCTGGACCTCTCTGAAGCATTTGATATGGTCTCACACACCATCCTCATCAGGCACCTGTGAAGATGGTTTCCAAGGACTCGCTCTCTGCTGCATCTGCTCCTTATAATGGACAGGATACAAGCTGTCAGCCTGGCACCTTACTCCTCAGAGCCTGCAGATTTATCTGCGGAGTGCCTCACTCTCTTCAACACATACATGCTCTCTTTGGCCAACGTGATCTGCCATATTACATCAACATCTTCTCCTATACCGATGAGACACAATCCATACTCTCCCTTTCGAGCAAAACCCCAACACAAGAAGTAAGTTGACTGTCTGCATGACCGTAGTCTCTAACTGTCACAAGCTCAACACCAACAAGACTGAAATCATGATCTTCAGCAAGAGCACCTCAGCATTGGACTCTAACTGGTGGCCAACTGAACTTGAACCCATATCCAGCTCACACACCCAGCCAGGAACTTCAGAATCATCATCAACAGCAAACTGAATATGACTGCACAAGTCAACACCTGTTTTACCAGCCGGAAAATGTTGAGGAACATCTTCAAATGGCTTCCAAGCAACAGCCAAAAATGTCACCCATGATCTAGTGACAAGCAAGTTGAATTGCAGGAACACCCTTTATGTTGTAATCACCGAGCAACTCATCAGAAGACTACAAACCATTCAGAACTCAGAAGCTAGGCTCACTTTCAACCTCCCACACAAAAGTCACATCACACAACATCTCAGTGAGCTCCACTGGCTCTAAAAACACAAATGTGCTAATTTAAAACTCCTCACGCTTACATTCAAAGCACTACAGAACTGAGGTCCCACCTACCTGAACTGTCACATCTCCTTCAACCAACTACTCAGACACTTCCACTCTGCAGGTTTCCTACTCACATACATACACAAAACCAGATCAGAAGGATGCACATTCACTTACATCACTCCTAAGGAATGGAATGACCTCCCACTCAACATGAGAGCCTCGCCCTCTCTTCTTGAATTCCACAAGAAGCTGAAGACCTGACTTATCTATTAACTAACCTACCCTAGGCAAGACAAGGCACACACATGGTCAGCGCTAAGACACTTTTGTGGATGATGTTGCACCTGATAAATACACACAACATAATATTAGGTCAGCCTGAGAGGAGCCGACTACATAATGCAGGAAGGGCTGCTCATCCAGTGTGTTATTAATGGTAAATGTAATGTGAAATTGTTTTATAAAGTGCACAATATTCCGGGGGTGTCTTAGGGCTAGCAATTAGACAACAGAACAAACCACCAAAATGGAAAGAGTCAACAAAACTTGGCTGAAGGAGTCAGTAAAGAGCCAGGTCTCTGGTAGACTCACTCCTTGCCTCATCGAAACAGGTGCTAAGTGATCAGCTGTGCAGACCTATGATTTGCCATCCCTTCCTCTCTTACACATAGAGGCACTTTGCAATAGAACCAGAGGATTAAACACTGCCACTAACCAGTTTCTGCCTCTGTGGGTCCTATTACTGACTAACTTGTTTTTCTCCGAAGCCCCACCTTTCCTGCCAATCTACTGGGAAGGATCTTCTCTGTAAAGTGAATTGTAGTGTATATTGCACCAAAGATGGTGTATTTTCGTTGTTCCTATTGACAACGAAAATGCAGTTTTTTGTGTGTGTAATGAATGTTCTTTCTCCAATAATGCTCAAAGGACTTGACAACATGCCAGTGGCGTAGCTAGACATTCGGCCACCCATGTGCCCCGTGGCAGTCACATGTCAGAGTGGGGGTCTGGCGATTCCTGCGTTTGCTGCCCCGCGACGGCCGCAGGTAAAGGGGTAGACCCCGCCCCAAAATTCATACTGCATACCACCTGCCCTACCCCTCCCTTGCTATGCCACTGCAACATGCCAGTGAAGACTCTGTTAAGATCTGTTTGAGTAGTATGGATAAATTACCATGTGTACCTGAGTACCCTCTTTGCCCTGAAATGGAAGAAGGAATATATCCGTTTGCATCTGTGTTTGTAGAACAAGGCGCATTAGATTTTATTTACAACTAGTATCTGAAATACCATAACTTTACTGATCGGGACGCCTGGGAAAGATCCATAGCATTTTGTGCAAGATTTAGGAGCAATTAATGATTTTGTGCTGCCTCCTTTCTATATTGTTCTGAACCCTGAAACATTGTTTCCGTCTACAGCTACTTATTTCACTGTGGCTGATTTATGCTTTGCCTTGTGTTCAGCATCACTATACAGAAAGACATGACAATTTGTGTGTGCATTCTCACTCAAAGGGAAACAATAAACATGGATGAGACTTCTTCCATCCTATCTCTGCCCTCAAGAAAGATTTAGCTTACCTTGTTTTCGCTGGAGTTTTGTTTGTATCCACTTTGAGGATGACCTATTGCTCGCCTCTGGTTGGAAATGTGATTCATTCTATTTGCTCAGTATCCTAGGCATGTGAGAGCACATAGCCTTGAAGAAAAACCGGCAGTTTTGGTTACAGCATGTGCTTTATTTAAGTCATACGTTTTCTGCAGGTGAAAGATACCGGCCTATCAGCTGTTTCCAGGCTCTCGATAGGGTAACACAACCTTCCCCTCTGTCTGTAATGTGCGTTCTTGTAAGCATGTCAGATGATTGTCATCAGTAGAGTTTGGGATTTGCTCATATTGTGAATCCCCTACGGGTCCTACAAAAAGAAAGATGCTTGAACAATTGGCTTGGTTCCTGGAAGTGGACAAGACTTCTGTGTCTTCGAAGATTGTACTATCTTCATCTCCTGTATTAATTTTATCCCATTTTTCAAAACCGTTTACATTGTATTATGTAAATGAAGTCTTCGCCTCCGTGGTACTAAAACTGGAACTCGATGATTTTTTAAATAAACCGGTTGTTTATTATTCCTCTGCTTCTGTTGTTGATGCATAATATCCGAGTCTGCATACAGTGGCATCTGCTAGTTGTAGTCATTGTGTTAGGTTGCTCCTTACACTTGCTGTTCCACGTTTTGCAGTTGCTTTTGTTGACCATGAAAACACAGCACCAGTCAATTTTAAGATTGTAAAATTATAACATTCTAAAGGTGTCTGCTTATCACAGAAGACTTATTAGATGTCCTGTGTTCACCCATAGCTTGGAAGATACAGAATCTCATGATCTTTAATAACCACTACCCACCTTATAAACCATGGATACGCCTCACTGATATGTCATGCCTAATTGTGATATTGTGATTTATGTTGAATGTCTGCCTTAGAAACAAAGATTACAAATCGGTTGCAGGATACGCTGTAAGCGTGCAGCATGGAGTAGTGGAAAGCTGATGTCAACCCCAGGTATACTTGAACAAGGTTGCTGAGTTTGTTGCTGAGTTTGTTGCCTTGTTGCTCAAAGTGCACGTTTGGCTTCACCTTTGACTTTGGAGCTACTCTGGATACAATGGAGGTGCTGGTACACCAATAAAGGAAGAGGCTTATATAAAATGCTTGTTCAACTGCGCGCTCCAGCACCCAAATGAACTAGTGGTGGTCAAATGTGCAGCACATCAATCCTCCTATGATGAAGTGTCTTGTTGTCCTGCGGAAATATTTTTACCTATTTGAATGCTAATAATGCTGCTTTATCACCTGATTCTAATGCAACCATTGCATTTGTCTTAAGACTCTTGATTGCCTTATGCCAACTTTACGTGACCCACCGACTGTACGGGAGCAAGCACTCAAAAATGAAAGGACAGTTTGAAGTAGGTATGGATGCCTCACGCACCATGATGGCATGTCCAGGGACAAGAATGGTAAATTGGTGTACCAATCTACTGTACATGTCAAAAGAGATGGAATGCGAAATACTGCTAGTACTCGCTGGTTTGTTCCGTATATTCCCATCATGGCCCAACAAAACTGTCATTTTTGTGTGGTCTGTCAAGCACATAATGTTGGTAACAGTGTCAACATCACCAGTACAGCTCACTTGCCCTCTGACCTTTCATGCATTTTCAATGTGACTTTATTCAGATGCCTTATTGCTGCTCTGTTCAGTTTATAATGGTAGTCAGTATGTTATTCCCCCGCGCAGCTTGCATAGTATTGGATTTGGAGAAGTAATTTTATACTCTTAACTGACACATTCTGTTTGGTGTTGGCCAAATTAGGGTTTGGCAAAAAACTTGTTGCACTTACAAAATTGCTGTATACTGCTCCTACCTCCTGAATGTAACTCTGTAGGCACAAAACAACTTTGTCAGCAGTCTGCAGAGGCATGAGACAGGGTTGTCCGCTGTCTCCACTGCTCTTTGCACTTTCGACAGAATCCTTGGCTGAGTAGCTGCAGTGTGAGGGACAGTACAGGGAATCCCCTTCGATGATAGGACTCATTTGGTCTCACTGTAAGCAGATGATATGCACCTCTACGCGTAGTATGTAAGATCTGGGCACAACAGCATAGGTATAATTTTGCATAAATGTGGTGCAACAATGAGAGTCAACATCAACTGGGCTGAATCGCCTTTCTCCTTTGTCTGGAGCTGGGTGAATCTAGACATAGATCTCAACGGTGGCCCCCTCCCATAGGCGGAATCGTCTTTTAGTTACCTTGGGGTCCAGATTTACCTCTCTCATGTTGACACATTTGAGGGGAAATTTATCAGAGTAATGATGTTACTGGGTTCTCAGGTTGCCTTTTCAAGGGGGCTGCTGTAGACTATTACGGAATGAAAAACCGTATCTAAAATGATCATGATCCACAAATACTTTACTACTTTGCAGACATACTATTTATCCTTCCTAGAAAATTCCTCTGTGACGTGGATTGGCCTACTTATTGATTTAATCTGGGGAAATAGTTGTTGTAGTCCCATGGTGGCCCTTGCTTCTCCTCTTCACTGGGAGTTGAGGCCGAAAGGACAGTAGCTGTGGTCTAGTCTCTACTGCTGACGTCATCATGTCCCCTATAGGACGAGACAAATGGTGAGCCAAGACAGTGTTTGAGGGAGGAGAAACATCAGGGTCAGGCAGATGGAAGCAGCAGGGGGATGTGAACGAGGAAACTGAGGAAGAAGATGCTGAGAAACCAACACTCCCCACCCCCTTTTCTGAATCGTTTTGGCCACTATAGGAGTGGAAGGGTATGCTCAGACATGAGTCCCTTGCTCACTGCACCATCAGGATTCAAGCAAGCCGGGCCGAAGACGGCTGTAATGCCAGAAACCGGTCCCCGGGAGCTTGTTTCCTTTCCAGTAAAGAATTGGCTTGGTAGTTTGGTCTGCCCTGTTCCCATGATGCACTGGGCCAGGGTCAGACTAATTTGCATATAGCCAGGTTCTGAGCTGGGATGGTGCAGTGAGCTAAAAAACGGTGATGGATCAAGCCCTGATCTTTTGACTGGGTAGGAGTGTTCTGCTTAATTCAGATGCTCTGTCCATCACCACCCCCTTTTCTGAATCGTTTTGGCCACTATAGGAGTGGAAGGGTATGCTCAGACATGAGTCCCTTGCTCACTGCACCATCAGGATTCAAGCAAGCCGGGCCGAAGACGGCTGTAATGCCAGAAACCGGTCCCCGGGAGCTTGTTTCCTTTCCAGTAAAGAATTGGCTTGGTAGTTTGGTCTGCCCTGTTCCCATGATGCACTGGGCCAGGGTCAGACTAATTTGCATATAGCCAGGTTCTGAGCTGGGATGGTGCAGTGAGCTAAAAACGGTGATGGATCAAGCTCTGATCTTTTGACTGGGTAGGAGTGTTCTGCTTAATTCAGATGCTCTGTCCATCACCACCCCCTTGTTTTGGCCACTATAGGAGTGGAAGGGTATGCTCAGACATGAGTCCCTTGCTCACTGCACCATCAGGATTCAAGCAAGCCGGGCCGAATACGGCTGTAATGCCAGAAACCGGTCCCCGGGAGCTTGTTTCCTTTCCAGTAAAGAATTGGCTTGGTAGTTTGGTCTGCCCTGTTCCCATGATGCACTGGGCCAGGGTCAGACTAATTTGCATATAGCCAGGTTCTGAGCTGGGATGGTGCAGTGAGCTAAAAAACGGTGATGGATCAAGCCCTGATCTTTTGACTGGGTAGGAGTGTTCTGCTTAATTCAGATGCTCTGTCCATCACCACCCCCTTTTCTGAATCGTTTTGGCCACATAGGAGTGGAAGGGTATGCTCAGACATGAGTCCCTTGCTCACTGCACCATCAGGATTCAAGCAAGCCGGGCCGAAGACGGCTGTAATGCCAGAAACCGGTCCCCGGGAGCTTGTTTCCTTTCCAGTAAAAAATTGGCTTGGTAGTTTGGTCTGCCCTGTTCCCATGATGCACTGGGCCAGGGTCAGACTAATTTGCATGTAGCCAGGTTCTGAGCTGGGATGGTGCAGTGAGCTAAAAAACGGTGATGGATCAAGCCCTGATCTTTTCACTGGGTAGGAGTGTTCTGCTTAATTCAGATGCTCTGTCCATCACCACCCCCTTTTCTGAATCGAGAAACCAACATTGGCAGAGACCAAGGAAGAAGCAGGCCCTTCGAGAGCAGGTGACCCGAGAGCTGCAGACATCACAGAGGAGCTACGCTGACGAGGAAAGCAGGTGGGCACGGCGATTCCCTCTGCTGTGGCTGAGGCGGGTCGCAGACCTAGCCAAGTCTTGTGGGCCAGGGAGGGAGGTGGGCTATAAGGAGAGAGAGGACACAGCGTAAAGGTGCGCTACATGAGTGGTGGGCACCCTGCATGGGAGAGTGGGGAATAAGAGGGAAGAGAAGAACACACACAACCACGTTTTTTCTCACGGGAGATGTTGAAAGGTACACATTATCAACACAACCGCCGGTCTGACATCTATTTCTTTTTCTTTTTTCGCCTTTGAGGGGCATCTGAAGCTTGCGGACCTGTGTGGTAAATAAATAAATAATACCTCTCTTTTTGAATGCATAAATGAATAACAGATAGCTCAATAAATAAGAGTCAAGATTCGAGGTAGTAGGAGTTTGCAGGTTTAATACAGCATAGGGACAGGAACAGGACAACCTGCACAGGAATAGGATGGCAAGCCCTGGCAGCGCTGCCGGGGTCAGGATCTGGACAAGAAGGCTAGCGTGGTATTTAATAACAGATACATGAGCATATATACATAACGCAAACACATAGCATTACATTGCAATAGGCGTAGCAGTGGGTGGAGCAATAGGCATGACGCGTAGCAGTCGCGAAAGATAAGGGTGAAAAGAGGTGTAACAGGGCGTATACATAGACATGTGATGCAAACGTAACAGAATATGTCATGAATGGGGTGGAAACCATGGAGGGGGCTACCTAAGGAGCCGGGACCTCTAACCTGATGGTGCGCGCAAACTGGCAATGACGTGTTACTAGGAGAAGCTGGGGGCTACGAACTCTGTGCTAGGAGCAGAGACTGAAGTCTGGAGAGTCAGGGCGACATGTACCTAAGCAGTATCTAGTATCTGATGTTTAGAGAACATGTTGATAGAATCCAAAAGTTATCGGGGTAAAGGCGAACAGACTCTAAGACTGGAGCATGCATTATTCTACATGTAGTGCGTGATGAAGAATATTAAATGACCATTAAATGCAGTATTTCTCTTATATAGAGACGTAGAGGCTAGACAATGACGGAAACTATTGATGTGATTCAGTAGCTTTAGGAATGCAGAGAAGGAGGGCTGTACTGATAACTCGAATCATAACATACTCTTGGCAGACTCAGAGGCAGAGCCAGGCTGAACCGGGCACTGTGAGGCAGGAAGTAAGTGAAGGGTCGAGGATACAGGTGGGGGCTGTATCGCTCCTCAGCGAGGCTTCAGGAGACAGGAGCTGAATCTGGTGTCCGGGCCCTTTTGAGGCCTACAAACGGGGACTTTACAATGGAATAACGTGCACACTGAGAAACGTGGCAACGTAGCTTTACATAGGCCTGATATTCGTAGTATTCACGAGAACTGGAAACTGACATACTAAAGGTGGACACAACTATAATTGCGTCTTTAATCGAACATGGGGAATAACATATGCATATTAATCATGCACATATAACATATGATGGAGGACGCGTAGGGACACAGAACATGGCAAAATTTACTTTTCCACATTCCCTCCTTGTCACTACGTTTCCTTCAGGAAACATCAATATTCATGATACCATCTATTATTTCGTACAGTATCATTTGCTCGTCTCGAATTTTCTTGGAACGGGTTTTAGAACGGGGCTTGGGACTAGGAATACAAGAGGTAGCACAGATGCCGCAAATCGCAGGGCCACATTGTATACAGAGGCAGCAGCTGAATATGATCGCTACTGCAATACCTAGAAAGGACAAGACTTTCCATCCCCAGGCGGAAACTATATTCCAGAACCAACCGGACCATGTCCAGGTGCCTGGATCTTGGTGTAACAGATGGGCAATTTTATGGAGTCTGGTTATAGCTGAATAAACAGACGGCGCGTTATTTGGAATGAAAATGCAGCAACTAGATCCGATGACTCTACAGGCCCCGCCCCTATCGGCCAATATGACGTCAAGGACGAGACGATTCTGGAGCACGACAATTCTCATAAAGGATTGTTCCTCGGTTAAATTACTTAGAGCAGAAGTAGTCTCAATTACTACTGCTTCAAGGGTTCTGGTTAACCTACGTATCAGTTTACTATTCACAACTGTACCTAAATAAGGGAAGACACCTTTATTGATATCTATATATTGTTCTAGAGCAGTTTCAGTATAATCGACAATCGGGAGGTTTCTCTTGTGTCTAGTATTTACTAGGTGGGAATTCCTATGGTAGTCGGGTGGGGCTAGAAAAACCGGTGGCAGTAGGAAGGCAATGTAACAGGTTCCCTCCCAATCGAGGGGCAGACGAACATATGCGGTCTGACCACAAATAAAATAAGAATGACGTGAAGCTTTGAAAATAGATTTCCCACTGTCACTATACTTGACAATAGTAGTACAATCACTATGTCCTACATGTACGGAACCATTATTTCGGACACATAATTCGCCTTTGACTGGTAGTACTGAAATTGCAGGTAAGTCTGGAGTAGTATCAGACTGAACATTCAGGACCATGAAATTCGAAGAATAATTACCTAAATTATACACTTCATTTTCTAGATCTAACCCGGTTCTGTGGGGGAGACCTTGCTTGTCTGGAAAACATGTACTGTTAAGAAAAGACATATCTGTTGAGGATGACGTTAACGTGGACCATGCTCCACACGAACCATTATGTGAAAAAGGATAAGGAAAGAGTGGCAGAACTCCCTTCGGTGTCTGAAAAGGGGGGAGTCGACCACACACCCAACAATTAGTGGCATTGCTGGTCTGGTGTGAATAATGTAACATGCGGATGAAAGAATTATTTCGCATAGCGAGGCGGTAAGAGAGTTCATGAGGAGGCAGATCACTAAACGTGTGCTCCACCGTAACATTAGCAGACTTATTTACATGAGAAACTGGAAAATACAGGTAAAATGCATAACTGGTGCAGGAAATCATAATGCTGAGAAATAATATGAAACTTAGAAAAACGATACATCGGATTGAGTTTTGACTAACTCTCTCACTATGGGGTTCTATTTTATACATGTCAGAAACAGTCTAACCGTTTCACCTAGGGGAGGACTTAGACAATCAAACTGGCTGACTTATTTTACTAGACCGGAGTTTCAACTTATACTCCTGCTGTGGAGTTTTCTCTAACAGGGAGGGTGCAGTATCATTGTTCTTTGCGGGACAGTCCTTAAGAATAGTACTTTGGTAATCCTTCAAATCCTGGGAAATGTTCTTTGAGACCGGTTTCAGTCCATAAAACTTCTTTATATGTGAAAGATGCACCCAGCCTTTGCGTCCCTCCAACTTCACGGCTGTACGGGTGGCGAGGAGGACCTGTCGGGGCTCCTTCCAGCGAGGCTCTAGCGGACTTGAGCGGTCAAAATTTCGCACCAGGACCATGGATCCTGGAACGATTTCATGCGGTGCCACCTCGGTATTGTCTGGAAATGCGGCGGCAACCTGTGAACGACAAGAGTTGAGGGCAGACATCAAGGAAGCTAGGTAATCTGTCAGCATATTACTTGAAACATCGGTAATACTTCGGGGTCTGGGTGTACCCCACATGTTAGGGGGGCGGCCGAAAACGACCTCATACGGGGACAGACCTGATCTGGAATGTGCGACCATGCGCATATAGAACAAAGCGACTGGCAGAGCTACTAGCCAGTCCACACCTTTCTCTTTACATACTTTGGCGATGCGGATTTTCAGGGTCTGGTTATGTCTCTCTACGAGACCTGCTGCTTCAGGGTGGCGTACACAATGGAACTTCCACTGGTACCCTAACAAAAGGGAAACATGCTTCATTAACTCTGAGGAGAATGGCTGGCCGTTATCAGAATATACGACCCTAGGGAGTCCATAACGGGGGAAGAACTCACGAACCAACTGCTTGGCAGTGGTCGCGGCTGTGTAATCTGGGACTGGATATGCTTCTGTCCACCTGGACAAAGCGCATACAACTACGAGGACATACTTGAAACCTCGACATCGCTCCATCTGAATATAATCCATCTGGAGGACTTCAAAAGGGTGGTCAGGAGGTTGGAATCCCCCTTGTTCCACCGGGACACTTTTACCTGGATTAAACTGACAACATATCATACAGGTACGGACTTTCTGCTTGGCTGCAGCTCGTAATTGCTTGTTGAACCAAATATTCTGGATACTGTCTAACATAGCTTTTTCTCCTAAATGTGCTGGACTATGTGCAGTATTGATAATGACTTGAACCATAGAGTCGGGGAGAAACCATGTGGCTTTTCCCTTCGTCACCCATCCTTGATCTGTCTGGACCCCTCCTTGTTCGGACCATTTCTTGATTTCTTCGGGAGTAGCATGTAACTGGATATCTATGACATCTTGAGTAGGGTCTTTAACTGTCATACATGTAGTCGGATCTGGAGTGTGTGTCGGTGTCTTATTAACTGGAATGTCTGGTGTCTGAGCTGTAAGCTTGGCTGTGCGATCTGCTAGATCATTACCCTGGGAAATAATGTCAGTAACTTTCGTATGTGCTTTGCATTTCATGATAGCAATGGATGTCGGTAAATGTATTGCGTCTAACAGAGCTTGAATAAGGAGACCATGCTGAATCTTGGTTCCATGAGAAGTCATGAAACCTCTCTCCTGCCAGAGCACTCCGAAGTCGTGTACAACTCCAAATGCGTAACGTGAATCTGTGTAAACATTAACTTTCCGGTTCTTGGCGTGTATGCAGGCTTGTGTCAGAGCAACTAGCTCTGCTGCTTGAGCGGACAGGGTGTCAATACGGTGTGTCTCAATAACTTCAGTGTCAGTGGTCACTGCATACGCGGCGACTAGTTCTCCTGTACTTGTTCTCATACATGAACCATCCACATAAAGTGTCAGGTCGGGATCTGGTAATGGAATATCTGTCAGATCTTGTCTTGGCTTGGTCGTGATGTTAACTACTTCCACACAGTCATGTGTGTCAGAATTCGAAGTAACTGACGGTAACAGTGTAGCAGGATTTAAAACGTTGCAGCGTCTGATTTCTATATGTGGCTGAAACAGTGTCAATTCATAACCTGTTAAACGTGCAATTGTCAAGTGCTGAGTCTGTGTTCGGTTTAAAAGAACTTCCACGGAGTGTGGGACTTGTACTGTCAGGGAATGTCCTAAGACTATGGAATCACTTTGTCTGATAGCTAGTGCTGTGGCTGCAACTGACTTGAGGCACGCAGGCAGAGCCTGGGCTACAGGATCTAATGTGCTCGAAAAATAAGCACAAGGCTTGTATTGTCCTGCTTGATCTTGTGTGAGAACAGATAATGCTGTACCTTCGCGTTCTGTGACGAAAAGTGTAAAAGGCTTACTGTAGTTTGGTGTAGCTAGAACTGGAGCTTGACATAAAGCTTTCTTTAACTCATTGAAACTGAGTGTATGTTCAGATGTCCAAGGGAGGACAGTCGATACGGCTGCCTCCTGTGTCGTTAACTGTATCAGTGGCTTGGCTAGAAATGCATACTGAGGAATCCATTGTCGGCAATAAGAAGTAAGGCCGATAAAAGCACGTACCTCCTTCTGGGTCTTGGGCTGAGGAAGACTCGCTATTAACTGGATACGGTCAGGTGTCAACTGCCTACCCCTCTTGGACAGTAAGTGTCCTAAGTAGACCACTTGCTGGACACAGAATTGAAGCTTAGAAGGGGACACCTTGTGCCCCATCTCGGCTAGGAAATACAGAACTGTGAGGGATGCTCGCTCGCAAGCACGTTCAGAACGGGCTGTGATCAATAGATCATCGACATACTGGAGCAGGGCAGTGTCAGTTGGCATGTGAACATTATCAAGTTGTCTCTTAAGTGCTTGACTGTAAATACTAGGGCTTTCTGTGAAACCTTGAGGAGCTCGTGTGAACATATAGCTCCTTCCATTTAAACAGAATCCGAAAAGAAACTGGCTGTCTGGATGAATGGGAACACTGAAAAATGCATTCTTGAGGTCGATTACAGTAAAGAACATGGCTTCGGAATCAATGGCTGTCAATAGGGAAGAGATATCTGGGACCACTGGGTACTGAGGAATAATACATTTATTAAGCTCTCGTAGGTCAATCACTAATCGATATACTGGGGGTGCATTTGGATCAGTACGTTTCATGACTGGAATGATCGGAGAATTGCATATATTGGAGTCAGTTTCTACAACTACTCCTTGAGCCATGAGCTCGTCAATAATTTTGGATAAGGCTGCTACAGCCTCAGGTGGCAATCTGTACTGTCTGATTCGTGGTAACACTACACCTGGCTTGAGAGTCACACGATGGGGTGTGATTTGCATGTAACCTACATCAGTTGGACCTTGCGCCCATAAATGCTGCGGAACATTAGACAATCTGGGATCAAAATCTCGTAATACATAGTGACCCTTAAAGTCACGCAGGAACAGACGTATTCCCTCTGGGGAACAGCATATAACTGCACCTAACTCTTTCAGT
Source organism: Lissotriton helveticus (assembly GCF_964261635.1). Lineage (NCBI taxonomy): Eukaryota > Metazoa > Chordata > Amphibia > Caudata > Salamandridae > Lissotriton > Lissotriton helveticus. Next base: position 977,975,537 of record NC_136057.1, on the reverse strand, counting down.
GTTTTAATACCTAATAGATTTTCTGGACATGACTTAGTAAGTAACAGATCAGTAGTACGAGACAATGGACCTATGTGGAAAGGACACCGTACCTGCCGTAGATAAGCGGCATCCTCGCGCGGGGAGGGGTCCGTCTGACATAGATAATGCCTTGTTCCCTCTCCATAGGTGTTCTTCTCTATCTCTCCCACTGCAGGGTTGCCGAAGCCAGAAACCGGAAGACCGACACCCGGATGCAGTTCGACCTGAACCCGGAAGTCCCGCCCCCGACTACACCCCGGAAGGAATAAAGACCAACGAACCACAACGAAGGGCGTTCCAACCCGCGGACTTGTGGCAGGAGGCAGCAAGGAAGGAACCGGAGCTGAGAGAGAGAGACGAGGAGCCGGAGCTCCAACCGGAAGACGTGGAGGAGGACGCCGACGGCGACGTGTGGTCTGAGGACTGGTGGAGTCCTCAGGAGGTTGCTGGAGAGCGGCCGCAACTCACCAGGGAGTTGCGGCGGGCCACGTGAGTAACCATCATCCGTCTCCGTGTGCCGTTTGTAGATAGTTGTACTTAAGTGTAAATAATATAGCGCTGCACCTACTAGAACACGAGAGCACTGTATATATAGTTATAGATAGGCCCCCACCTTCCCACACCTCGAGCACCCTGTCAACCCTTGGTCTTCCCTTCTATTCTCCGGCCTCTTTCACCTCCCCGTCATACCCGTCCCTCACTTTCCACTTTCTGTGTCTCCACCTCCTGGTGTCGGTGATAGTTTTACAGACCGAGAGGAGTGAAAGACTAACGGTCCTCTATTATCTTTTCTCTCGCCCCAAACCTCCGAGGCTCACCTGCAGAAGTCAAAGACCCACGGCATTACAGAGAGGGAAGCCTTAACATACCCGGAGGACTTCAGGAACAGCCGGAGCCCCTCCGTTTCTCCACCGACCGGAAGTCTTCTCTACCTCTGTTTCCCCAGGAGAACTCCATCGATTACCTTTTGTTCAGAGACTTATAAGCCATCCCTACCTGTACCTACAATAAAAACCGCTCAACATAGCACACTATATCTGGCCTCCCTGCCTGTTATTCCGGCCCGCCGAATCCCACACCCCACAACCTACTTCTAGAGTAACTGGCTTTGATATTTCATTTACAATGGGTTTTCCTGAAAATCCAAGGGAAACATTTCTTGAGCCTGAGAGCGGAGCCCCTGGAACTTCGGCGTGACTTATAGTGGTCCTACTTGCCCCTGTATCAATCAGAAACTTTCTGTCTTTCCCTAATACTTGACTGTGAACATAGGGACCTTCTTGATCTACAGGTATCTCGATGAGAGGCAAGCCTACCTCCCTCTCTAGGCTGTTTCATGAATACGGTTGATACTCTGGATACTCGGACTGTGCATACTGGTACATCTGCTGTGTAACATGCTGTGTTGCAGCGATGGGCTGCGGTGCTGTAACTGTCTGTGGTGCATTCTGTGGCTGAGGAGTCTGTGAAACTTGTTCTTGTCTAGGTGGACGTGGTCTTTCTTTAGTCTTACCAGTAGCTATGTTGTGTTTCAGAACTGCACACTCGTTTATAAAATGACCTGGCTGTTTACAATAATTGCAGTTCCCTTTAACGGGAGCTGCAGGATGACTGGCTTGATTCGGACCCCTCTTCTGGCTGTCTTGTGGAATAGATTGTGCAACTAGTACTTTCATTTTCGTGTCTTTCATACGCTTTCTCTCGTGTTCTTGTTCTTCCCTGATTCTATTCTGGTGGTATTGGAGCATCTGTAACATCTGGGACGGGGTATTAGCTTGCCAGGTACTTTCGACTTTCAAAACTCGATTTTTAATTTGTGGACTTGAATTCTCGACTAATTTAGTAACAAAAAGGTGAGGGTATGACTCACTACTTGTCTTGAGGCCACTGTTGATGCTAAAACATTTCTCAAATCTGGAATAAAAATCACTAATGTCTTCGTCTTGTTTCTGTTTACAGGCTGAGATTGCATCCCAGTCTTCCTTTTTCGTTGTTAACAATCTGGGTAAAACTTGAATCAATAATTCAGGTAATTCTTTACATTTCGCTCCAAGACCGGTACCTGGTACTCGTGCCTTATCTTCAGCTTCTAGAACTGCCCAATCGATCTTTTTCTCTCCCACCTCCCATTCTTTTTCCTTGAGCTTTTCATACACCCCTGCGGGCAGTAGAACCTTTAACATTTTAATTATATCTGGATACGTGTATTCTCCCATACGGAGCATGTCTTTTAATTCTCGATGGAACCCTGCTGGATCTTTATCATGACAGGGAATTAATTTTTTCATCTCTAAGAGTTCCATCTTTGTGATCGGGGTGTAAACAAACACTCGTTCTAGTTCGCCACCCGTTCCTCTAACTGGGTGGGCTTCTCGTAACGGATTCTGTCTCTCCATGTAAAATGGTTTACTTTCTGGGGGTGAGACATGAACAAAATGCGGGTTCAAAAACGTTCTGTATTTGTGGCGCTGTTCTAGAATGACACTAATTAAATCGGTACCTAAACCTTTCCATCTATACTGGAGTAACTCGTTCAGGATATCATGTAACGGGCCTGGATCAGAGTGCTGACCCTCATACAATGTAATGAGGTGCTGAATCATATACATACCCGCCAGTCGTTGCTCGGCTGGGGGCATTTTCAGAAACATTTGTGCCACTATTTCGTCTGGAAAAGTGGTAGAATCAGTAGTCCATCGGACTGCTGATCGGGCTAGTTCTTGTTCATGCATAGTACTTAACTCACTGTAACCGATTCGTGATTTCAGAATGTGATCGGTAGCTTGAAACACTTGTTCTAGAGAACCTTGTTCTGGTGCTGGATGATGGAAAGTTGACTTGTGTTCTAGGCGTAAATGGCGATCTGGGAATCTAGATTTTCCTACATACGCTATTCTGGCGGGATTCTCGTCGTCTACCTCTTCAGTATCAGAGTTACTTTCTTTCTCGCTTACTTGTGCTGCTTTACGCTGCTCGTGTAACTTTATTATTTCTTTACAGATTTTCTTGTACATACTTTCCATAGCACTGATGGTCCTGTGCTTACCCTCGGCTATATTATCACTCCACTTTGTCAGGGTTCTCATTTCGGCTTGATCTTTGGACGGGTAATCTTGTTCTCTTATTAAACAATTAATCAAAAACTTTAGTATCATGAGCTGGGTCTCGGCTTTCCTTTGAGACATGACTTCGCCAATGCTTTCTGGATCATCCCCTGTACGGATGAAACGATATATTCTGTCTAGATCTTCTTTCATATTCGGTAGGGTGACTAGATACTCGGCCACCTTTCTTACACGTAATGAATATAAAACCATATTATCCTCGCCTGGGACTGGATCATAGCCGCATTCATTAAGGGCTTTCCTTATTTCTGCAACAGACTGATATCTGGGCGTGCGCTGTGACGCTTGAGCATGTAATTCGACTAACGTTAAACGCTTATGTGGCGGCGGGGTTTGAGGAGGACCTCCTCCTGCGGCCCCTAAACTAGAATCGTCAACTGATACTCTTCGTCCTGGCAGAGTGGGAAATGGAAATGCAGACTGGACTTGTATGGCGGGCTGGACCGGGGGTACCGTAACAGGTACTGCAAGGGGTACCCCGGTGTCTGGAGGAACGGGAAGTGCCTGATTTACAGGGACTGGCGGAGCGCGAACAGGATTTGCATATTCTGGGACTGTGTCGTCCAAATAGGACGAAATGAAAATATCAGCTGCGGTCGGTTTGTGACGTAACTTGGTCGGAACTAATGGTGGCGGAAAGTTACTGGATGCCTCCGGGGTCGCTTTTGGCAGGCCCTCGGCAAGAAGAGGATACATACCCTTAATAAGAGCATGCCTCTGTCTGTCTGACTGTTCGGTTTTAATTCGTTCACCAATCTCGATTAATTCCCTTTCTTGGGCTCGTTCCAAGGATTCTCTACTTAATTCTGACTTTCTGATTTCTTTTTCGGTTCTTTTACGAGATTCTTTGCGCCATAACTCGATGGCATCTTTCTGTGACTGTCTGGCTTTCTTTTTCCATAATGCTTCTTCTACTCTCATGATGCACTCGGCATCCCATGTGCCTGACACAGGCCATCTATACTTTTCCTCTAACTCTTTGGTATAATCTACCCATTAAATCTAGATATAATATGGCACTTATGCCATGCTTCTGATACATAAAATGACCTGGACTGTCCCTAGGCGGGACAGGAACTGCTGCTTCCAGCAGACCCTTTCTAGTTTTTAACTGACGTAACTTAGAAAACAAGGGCATGACTGAACTGTAACTGAGACACAATACGTAATTACACAATAAACACGATAACTACTTCACACTCATACCACAACATCAAAATACATGAAGAACATTTAGAATAACAGTTCGAACAGAATACAACCTGGAATACAGGACACAGAATACCTGAATTTTCTCGAGAACAGAACTGACTAGAACAGAAACTAGATGCACTGCTGAAACAGTACGAAACTTACCGGTCTCATACAGAGACACGTCAGGACCCGTATCCACCGAAGTGGACACTTCGTTTGTGGGTCTGTGTACCACCAACCCACGGACCAGAGTCAATTAAATTGACCCTGTCTAGATACTACCCCAGTAACGGTACTCACCGGGCAGCAAGAACGGAAGGCCTCGGACTGGACTGGACTGCTACGACGACGGACGACGAACTTCGGACTTCAGTTACGGGTGGACCTCCGGATACCTCGGACCTTGGACTCTTGGCTTGGGCTCTGGTCGGGACTCGCCGCGTTCCTCCACCGCCTCGTCTGGATGCTGGACCGCCTCCTCCGTCTCCTCCGTGGGCCTGAGGGATACTTGTAGCAGAAATATCTGCACGTGCACGGTATGGTTCCGTCACGGCTGCAGAGGGTCAGGGGGCCGGCGTGGCTTCACCGGCGCGTGGGGAAAGGGCAAGTCCCTATTCGGGCGCCATTATGTGGTAAATAAATAAATAATACCTCTCTTTTTGAATGCATTAATGAATAACAGATAGCTCAATAAATAAGAGTCAAGATTCGAGGTAGTAGGAGTTTGCAGGTTTAATACAGCATAGGGACAGGAACAGGACAACCTGCACAGGAATAGGATGGCAAGCCCTGGCAGCGCTGCCGGGGTCAGGATCTGGACAAGAAGGCTAGCGTGGTATTTAATAACAGATACATGAGCATATATACATAACGCAAACACATAGCATTACATTGCAATAGGCGTAGCAGTGGGTGGAGCAATAGGCATGACGCGTAGCAGTCGCGAAAGATAAGGGTGAAAAGAGGTGTAACAGGGCGTATACATAGACATGTGATGCAAACGTAACAGAATATGTCATGAATGGGGTGGAAACCATGGAGGGGGCTACCTAAGGAGCCGGGACCTCTAACCTGATGGTGCGCGCAAACTGGCAATGACGTGTTACTAGGAGAAGCTGGGGGCTACGAACTCTGTGCTAGGAGCAGAGACTGAAGTCTGGAGAGTCAGGGCGACATGTACCTAAGCAGTATCTAGTATCTGATGTTTAGAGAACATGTTGATAGAATCCAAAAGTTATCGGGGTAAAGGCGAACAGACTCTAAGACTGGAGCATGCATTATTCTACATGTAGTGCGTGATGAAGAATATTAAATGACCATTAAATGCAGTATTTCTCTTATATAGAGACGTAGAGGCTAGACAATGACGGAAACTATTGATGTGATTCAGTAGCTTTAGGAATGCAGAGAAGGAGGGCTGTACTGATAACTCGAATCATAACATACTCTTGGCAGACTCAGAGGCAGAGCCAGGCTGAACCGGGCACTGTGAGGCAGGAAGTAAGTGAAGGGTCGAGGATACAGGTGGGGGCTGTATCGCTCCTCAGCGAGGCTTCAGGAGACAGGAGCTGAATCTGGTGTCCGGGCCCTTTTGAGGCCTAGAAACGGGGACTTTACAATGGAATAACGTGCACACTGAGAAACGTGGCAACGTAGCTTTACATAGGCCTGATATTCGTAGTATTCACGAGAACTGGAAACTGACATACTAAAGGTGGACACAACTATAATTGCGTCTTTAATCGAACATGGGGAATAACATATGCATATTAATCATGCACATATAACATATGATGGAGGACGCGTAGGGACACAGAACATGGCAAAATTTACTTTTCCACACCTGGGAGGCTCTAGTATTGAGAACACGGAAGGGAGACACCAGTGCACGTGAAACAAGAGCCTGTAGCACGATTAGAGGGGACCAGACAGTGACAATTTTTTTTATTTTGTCTTCTATAATAAAAACCAAAGTCCTGAACCTATTCACTGTCTCGAGCCTGTCAATACTCCATTCAGGCCAGTCTACAGTTGCAGAAAAATTGCCTTAGCTAAATTCCAAGTGGGTGAAGATGGCACATGGGTGCTAGAGTAGAAGCAAACAACTGACCAAATGCCAATTACAAGCTAATTGAAATTAGCACACAAGGTGGATAGATTATTTCACAGTTAAGTTAAACTCAAAGAACCGTTGTCTGTGCTCTACTAATTTGATCTGTGTAAAGATACATCATTGCAACAAGCCTATTTGGATGGTTTACCATGTGGTTCTGTGAGCAAGAAGGGGTAGACCGGGGGCTGGAAGATATCAATAGATCTTTGCCCACTGCCCTTCCAATTGGTAGACTATCGGTTTACAAGGAGAAGGCGTTGTTGCAGGACCTTGATCAATATAAATGGCATATGAATATTTCTTCTTGCTTGTTCTATTGTATTGTATTGTATTAATATTTATACCGCGCAGCTGTCACCCTACGGGTATCCTTGGTTCTATGTACCAGATGACTCAAAATGGGGTATACCAATGATTCAGATCTTGTTAGAATGAGAAGACCAGAGCTCTAACCTACACCTGCATTGACATTTAAATACGAAGCGTGAAAATGGAACTATACATTACCTTGGAAGAGCTAAACTTGTCTGTTCTTGTTCCTAGTGTGCTCCCATCCACTAGCCATCTAGCTGGTTCTTCTTAAGGACTGATTTGTGAAACGGGTATTGGGAGTATGTTTGTGTGACACAGCTAGTGCAACTTAATTGTGGGCCAGAGGAGGGCCCCCTTCATTTTGGCTCTAATTTATCAAGTCTGTTTGTCAATTCCTGAGTTGCTTACACACAAAACATCATGGGCGACAAAGTTGCAGGAGCGATTTCCCCATTAGGGCTCTGGGACTGAGTCCCTCTAAACTTCCTATATTTTTACCTAAAAAATATTAAATAGATTTATTTATTTAGAGATACGATTGTATCACTAAACAAATCAATGAATATAGTTATGTCAGGGTAGTCTGTCCAAGCCTACCTGCCCCACATTGCTCTGAAACAGGAGATGGAAGCCAGGCAGTAAATCAACTTTCTGCAATGTGACGCACGATGTAGGTCTTACCATTCTGAAGCCCTTCATTGTCAATGTAGTCTATGGTGGTATCCACTGTAGGCCAGTGATAGGCATCATAGTCTGCATCCCTGTGTGAGGCCAGATGTCTGTTATTCACAGGCATTGATCCCACCCTTTCTCATTCATCACACGGTAGGACTGGATGCAAGCATGCGTGATTTGAATCCTTGTCCTCAGTAAGGGTAAGTGTTATAATTCTAATCTTGTTTTATGAATATTGTGCTGATACCCATGATCACGCTAACCTTCCCCCACTGTGACACCCCGATCCCTGGCTACAGGTTGCTGGGCCTTTTAGGAGTGGAGCTGATGTATCTGTTCCCTCGCAAAATTAATCCAAAAGACAAGCAGGGTTCTTGTTCCCTTGCGCAGTCGATTCAAATATCCGAGTCGAGAGCAAAGGGAGAAATATGTGCATATAGTAAAGACAATTACATGCTGTGTGGCATTAAAACTGACCCTATCTAAATGCCCTTTAAATTAATCCCAAAAACATGGATTGATTTACAAACAATGAATGTTAAAAACGTTAAGGTAAAGAATGTAAGAGATTATCCCCCAGATTCATCAAAGTCCTGTTTTACGAGTCCTTAATAGCGATTTTTAAGGAATCGCTATTAAAGACTCGCAAAACGGGATGCATGTAGAAATCGCAATATTTTTTGTGATTTCTACTGCTTCCTTATTTGCGATTCGCTAATTGCTAATCGCAAATAAGGAATGGCTGTCCCATTCATTCCTATGGGCCTAAAGGCTCATAGGAATGAATGGGGAGTCATTCCTTATTTGCGATTAGCAAATAGCGAATCGCAAATAAGGAAGCGATTTCAAGAGTGCCAGACACCTTGTAGCACCCCTGAAATGGTAATGTACACTGGTGTTGCGCACAAACATGTCCAAAGGACATGTGTGTGTGTAACATACAACTTAGAAAAATGCACTTTAGTTTTCGCTATTTACCACGTAGTTAGACTTCGCGGTAAATAGCGGCCCCAGATTGCGAATTCGCAATCTTAAACTTGTTCATGAAATGCATTTAAGGAATCTCAAATTGAGATTCCTTAAATGCATTTATTCACAATTTACCGATTTCTAGAATTGCGATTTTTGCATTTGGGATGATGAATCCCAAATGCAAAAATAGCCGATTTTGGCTTGATGAATCTGGCTGTTAGTTCCTCTTTTATTTCACGTTTTACTTAATCTGGCATTAGCCCAAGAGTGTTAGCTATCTCATCATGTTGTGTTTTCCTGTAGCTTATTACTCTTGCATAGTGCATACTTTGAGTCGTGCCAGGTGTTTATGAGGGGCTTTGATTGAGAGTTTCTGGCACTGAAGCTATGCAAAACAAAGTGTCTGTCAGTGGATTGGCCTCTCTGCAGAGCACACAGAACAATGGACATGTTTTCCAGTTGCAATTGAATTTTTTTGTAAATGTGTGTGAAGGAGGTACACAGAAGTCAACACTTTTGCAAGGCAAACGTAAAAGCAAATAAAGTGCTTCAATGTGAAAGAGTGCAGTGTATGCTTGGGGGTGGTGTATCGAGGGAGATGCAAGGAAGTGCATTCGTGGAGAGTGAAAAGAAGTTGCTGAAGAGGAAAGAGATGAGGTAGAAGATGTGCAGATGATAGAGATGTGTAAAGGTAAAGGGCACACAAAACATTAAGCACACATAACTGAAGGCCAACACTCCTTGCACAGACCTCAATAGCATTTAATTCACAGTCTCACAATTTCATAATTTGAACATTTCCAATGTTAATTATATAAAACAAATCATTGTTGTTACCTATTTATATTAAACAGCTAACAACCATTGGCAAAGCCAATAGCACTGGTAGGTTTTAGGTGTATGTCAATTGTTATTGCAATAACATCTCAGAGAGAAACTAAAACACTAGTGAGCCCCCACTTTGTTCATCACACTTAAAGACCTATCTGCACATATTTCAATATGACTGATTGCAGCCAGTAGCTGTGGGTGCCTCCCGGAACCTGGTTTGAGCATTTTCTTCCAAAGTCAATATTCAATGCTTTGCAAGATACCGGGCAAGCATACACTTCAAAGGGCCAGAAGTTGTCGCCCTGTACAATTTGCACATTACAGTAACTGTTGGACATATTAATGCAGTAAGATATGGGGCCGTTTTTATTGTGTCTAATATTTCAAGACAATACATTGCTACTTCTTTTTAAGCCTTGCTTTCTCACTAAATTCATTTGCTATAGGAGGAGTACCCAACGACTCCAGGTTTGTCCATTAAGCTTGCTCGCTTAACTCACTACATAAAAGTCATACCCAACTTCTAGACTCACCACTTTCAAATGTCACCATCCGCCACTGACAAGCTGGAACCTATTACATCTGTGGTAAAAGGGCTTTCATGTGGCTGTCCAAAGACTGGTTTGGCGGCTGAATTCCTGGTTATATGATACCAGTGACCAGAAATTCCCTTTTCTGCTTTGCTAAGAAAAACAAAAGAGATTTTGGAGGATTCAATGTTCTTTGCAAATATGTTTCCTAATTATGGAATTGGCCTCTTCATAAAAGAGATCAGAAGACTGCCTAGGGTATGGAAGAAGTGTCATACTCCACCGCTGCTGCTCTTGAAAACGTTAATATTTCATCAATTGCTCAATGGACTGTCACTTTGCGGAAAAGTATGTGTCTTTATTTCTTAATGGCTGCAAAAAATGGCGTCTGTTCTATTGCAGGGAGTGTTGCCTTTATGTCGATGATAATTGCTTAGCGATTCATCAGCAGATTGCCGGTTTCCAAATTGAAGCTACAGATTTACATCCCATTGAATAGTTCACTTAGAAGTTGTGAATGCACCTGCTTACCGTGATCCTCATGATAAGCGTTTTAATATTGCTCCTTTATTTCCTTTTTGTGTTCTGAAGGCTTTAAAAGGGGGGTTACCTGTAGGAAGTGGGCCTCTCCTGTTCTCCCTCATGGAGGATGATAATGTAGACAACTTTCAGGATAGAGAAGAATGGGAAAGGCCAGGAAGAGTTTCATTTAATGAATATGGAATTGTAAGCAGTTCTGATGGGTTATGCCCTCGATAGCATACAAGAGAGGGATGGTGAGATAAATCTAAATTGCTCAGAATAAACCTTAACTAAGGTGACCTATAAAAGGCGATGTAGTCTTGTCACAGCTTGTCAACCTAGAGCTCCCATCTCACGTCGGAGGCTGCTACGACATCATACAGCTAAATGTCTCAAAAGGTCTGTGCTTGTAGACACTCCGTGCAGTGTTGAAACTTTGAAAGGCCATTTGCCTTTGGTTTCTCTCACTCTCAAGAGCTCACCCCGGCACCTTCTGATAGAAAAATAAATATTATAGACGTCAGCGATTCTAGAGGTTTTTTTCTGAAATTAGGCATACATGTGCTCAATCCAGATACCGGGAGACCACCTGCTCTAATTTCGGTGGCAAAACCCTTTAAAAACTTACATTTCAGATTCAATGGTGAGCTGGACTTTGTTTATCTAGACTATTGTGTTTACTTCACAGTTAATCCCACGTTCTTTGCTTTCTGATGTTGTCGTTTTTTTTCTGTGACATTTGATGTTGTATTGACTGTTACTAGAAGAAAGTTTCACTACCAGAACCTGTCTGTCCTCTGCACCAGCCACTTCCATTATCTTTTTGTTTAAGTGCTACTCAGACATTTCTTCATCAAACAATATGAGTGACAACTCAGCTATGCAAGTGCTAGCTGCCTCTGTAACCATGTTGAACTCCCTATGTAATAAGTTCTCATTACCCAGTCCTTTTGCAAACCCCCCAGTGCCCTCTCGTATCGTTCTAACAGTGTCTCCGGCCTCTCTGCCAATGTCTGCCCTCTAGCCTTGTTGCGTACTCCGTTCTTTCTCCCTCACCCGCACCGCTCATCTGAAATCTTTATACACTGGCATAAAGCCCTTCACAGGTATCCCCCCCCCCCATGATGATATGTGCTGTTATTTTTCTGTTTACATTATAAAGTGATCATTATCTCTACAGTTTGTTCTATTTTGCGTTCAGTGCTACCAGCCTCAGGTTGAGATGCATTGCATTAAAATAAACAATGAATACATACATCTGGAAGGAACATTGTGTTGATGGTCTTACTGCCAACTTTATTTTCAAGTCAGATTCTAATATAGTCATCAACCTATATCTGAATGTGCAAATGGGCGTACTTCACTAAGTGTGTCAACGACTCTCTGAATGATTCTGTGCAGATGTTGTACAAATGGGGAAAAAGGGGAAATCTCCCAGGTAAGCTGCATGCAACTCCTCACCTAGCGAATTCAGAAGCCCGTACAGGTAAGAGCGGTGGGAGATTTCGACAGACGCCGACAAGGGAAAATTATTTATTTAATTTTCCCTTGTGGGCGGCAGCCCGGTGCAATGATTTTCGGAGCCCCAGGGAACATGCATGTTTACTATTTGGGTGCACCCCTCTATCAGCAACAAGTGTTTTTTTTTCAATCTGGTGTCCTCTTGTTGCTTCTTGATGTGGTGCAGTAAGGCAGCTGCTTTCAGTGCCATTAATGCAGCAACAGGCTCCAATTCTGGTTCGTTAGCTGTGTTTTTAGAGGGAAGATTCACTAAATTCTATGGCAGTAATTTCAGCAAAATGTCAGCGGCTAACTGTCTTAGAACGAACGTCTAAAGTTTTTTCTTGGTGTTACGTCACCTGGCACAGCACCACAGTAGTTTCTACTAAGAACCTTGGGGCATATTACCAAGCAATAGCGATAATTATCGCTATTGCTTGGTTAGAGACAAAATTTTACCGCTGAGCTGCGCCGATTTTTAACGCAGATAAACCTTGGTATTACCAAGGTTTATCGCAAATGCGATAAAAAACGGCCGCAATACATGAATATCGCTGAAAAGTCAGCGATATTCATGCATTACCGAGCTAATGCTCTTAGCCATGTTATCCACCTCCCATTGGATAACATGGCTAAGAACTGCTCAGGGCAGGTGTTAGCTTTTGGAGATATTCTCGCTTAGCGCGAATATCTCCAAAAGTTGGTAATAGGAGATAGCCATGTTAGCGACTGTTTCCAGTCGCTAACATCTTGGCACGCCCACTTTGCATGTCATTAGTGATAAATATCACAGACATGCAAAGTGGGGCCCAAGATGGTCGCTATCTCCTACTAGCTGTCGCTAACTGGTGTTAGCGACAGCTAGGTAATAGGGAGATAATTTTATCTCCGCTTTCTTGGCTTTTAAAGCCAAAAAAGCGGAGATAAACCCCCTTGATAATATGCCCCCTTGTCCCCAGCCCCATCAGCCTCCCTGTAGCTTCTGTCCAAGCAGATCAGTCAGCTCCCAGCAGAATGGAGGTCCATTCCCTTTAATGATGCACTCAACTGAGCAATATAGTGGTTGGGTAAAGGAGAAGGTGGGATCCCCTTACTTCAGTTTCAGTGAGTGGAGAAAGAGTGTCTCAGCATTTAAGTCCGAAGTCTTCTGAAGGTGTCCAGCACTCCCATCCTGCAGCATAGAGCCTTCTATCGAATACACAGTCACCAGGAAAAGAGCCCCAACTCTCCTAATTTGTAAATACATCTGAATCGGCTGATCACTTTCCCTTAGATTGCGATGTCCTCCTAGGAAGTATAGCATTCACTGAAATACCACACTACTGTACTTCCCTGCCTCTTTAGCTATAGCTTCTATCCACTGAATTCTTATTTACAATCACTTTACACTAGATTGGCGATATCCTCATAGACAATCTAAAACTCACTGATCTACCACAAAAATGTACTTTTCTGGTATGTATCGATTCTACAGCATTTCTTCACTGAATTCATACTTAAGTAGCATCCTAAAAATAAACAGCAAAAAGTTTAAAAGCATCTACACAAGCAGTCCACGGTAGCCAACCCCTAAAAAGGCAACAACTTGTGTATTATTCCTCTTTATAGGAAAGGGCAGAGTCTGTTCTCGGTTGGTGCCTAGGACATTTCTTGCTTTCAGAACATTTAGAACATTACACTGAGTATTATTCTGTAATTGGAAACGTAATTCCTCCCTTGTAATACAAGTTTAGATAAGTGCAGCATAACCTTTCTTGTGCAGGATCTATGCAGGTGCCCGCACATTGCTTCCTTAAATGAGGTTGGTTCACCTAGAACTTGTAGAGGTTATGATGCAGGAACAAGATATTATTGCTAGGATACCCAGTGAAAGCCAATAGATATCACAATGTGTTCTAATATTATTCATCTCCATCCTGCCTAGGACGTCTGGAAACATAATAAATAAAAGTAAACCCAATCGCATGAGGAGGGACTATGCATTTATTGGGGAAGGATCTGTGAGTGAACGAGAATTTGACCAGAAATCTATCAATGGATACACTCCTCGCAGTAATGATATCAGCATCATTGAAGCCAAAATAAGGATCCCAACCAAAGTATGGGAAGGAAATGTGATTACTCAAATGCCCCCTCTCTGTTTTCAGAGCTGTAGTGTGCAGGGGCAGGCTGGCTATTGACATTATATGGCTAAAGCCTAGTTAATCAGCTGCTTCTGATGGAAACTTCTAACCACAGATTCCACAACTTTATAACATCTCCAGGTGCCAGACAGGATCCAAATACTGTTTTAGCAGTGCTCCTGTGCACTGGAAGACAATGTTGTGTGGCTCCGTGTTGCCTCCATACCACACCTGAAAAGGCAGAGTGAAACCACATATAAGCGCCACCCCCGTGCACTGGTGTCAGATCCTTTCTTTCTGCGCTGTCTGTTGTGGATCTGGAACTCTGCTTACATCTTTGTTGATCTACGAAGTTTCCAAATGTTTTAAAACAGTGTGCTTGGGAGTATGTTCCTTCTGAAAACAATAGCCTTTATTGAGACAAGTAAATGTATAAAACTGGTTTGGTTTTGCTTGTGTTCCGATCTGGAGAGGATCTGGCCTGGCAGTTCAGCCTGGTCTGTTCCTATTGTAGCAGGAACAAATCTGATTTTCATAAGACAGGTCTTTATCTAGAATGGCACAGAAGGTGAAAAACGATAGGCTGGAATGTAGCCCCAACTGTTTGCCAGTGTCTGAAATTAATGCAAGCATTTCTTCCATCACCTTGTTTTTGCAGCAAGATGTTGGTCACCGACCCCACCATGTGGTGTGTCTTTGGTGCCTGTGTTTTGGTCACAACTCCAAGACGTGTGAGTAATGCTCTAGATGTACCCAAAAAACGAACACATTACAAAATTATTTAAAAAACAGAATTATATATACATATAACTCTAAAAATAGAAATAAATAATCATCACTCATGAAATAAAATAAAAAAATACAACAACAAAAATATACATTAGCATTGAGGAAAACCATGACATAATCAATATTTAATCACAAATTATCAAAAAGAATGTTCTTATCTTAGATATTAAATCTAACCCCAGGTGTAGTGGGTGTGGTAGGGCTACGCGGAGTGCCACGGAGTTGAGAACAAACTCTGTGGAACTCCGTGGAGCTCCGTGGAGCCAGCCACCTCCCACTCCCCCCCCCCCAGTTAACAATTGCTTAAAACTGAAACAAAAACTACTTTTAAAGTAAATAAAAACCACTTACTTTGACTGCTGCGTCCTCGGTCTGCTCTTCTCCTCTTCATCGCCGTCTCCGGGGAAACTGCGCATGCGCGCAGTTCAGGTGAGAAATGCGCGTACACGGGTGCACGAGCATGCGCAGTTTCCTTAGAGATGGCGATGAAGAGGAGAAGAGCAGCCCGGGGATGCCGCAGCCAAGGAAAGTGACCATCCTTTAATCTTGTTTTATTCAAAACACCACAGCACGCAAAATAACTATAAAGATTATCCATTTCCATTGTATTTACAATTGTCTCTCCACGGGCCCTCTTGCTTGACCTTCGGGCTGTGCCAGCAGGCCACAACCAAGATACCCTGCTCTCCTTAGGCTGACCGCCCCCTGGTCAACAGAGCCACAGGTAAATAATTTGCCACCACTTGTGACAACCACTGGCTTCCTGGGTAGAGCCAGAGAGTCCGGAGCCACCAGCAGGTCAGCCCCCTCTCCTGCCAGCCCGTAGCCCCGATAGACTTCAAGACCTGTTCTGGGGCCAAGCAGCCACCGTCAAACGGAGTCCCTGTCATTTCTCTTGCCCAGGACCCCGCCTAACCGAGCTCTGCCTTCAGGGATGGGTGGGTGGGTAACTCCTATGTGACCTCCGACCCTCGAGCAGGAAAGTGGACAAAGAGGGCACAGCTACCGCCCCTCTGCCTTTTAAACCCCCCACCAGTATTTCCCTTCCGGGTCATCAAGCAGCGCGCATCCGGTCCGCCTGACTACCCCCTTCCGGGTCTCCCGACCCGGACGGGATTCCTAACTTGCTTGGGGCCCTTTGCTGCCACTAAAGGCGCCACGCCCCTCATTCTCCGCGGAACGTGGAGTAGGCAAATCTCTGCACAATCTGGGGGCGGAGCGGAGGTCTCCGCCCAGGTTTATTAAAATCACACAATGTTCGGCAAACCATGGTATTTAGGAAATAATATTATAACCCATTGATATTATTGAATATGTTTAAAGGTGGAACACGTTAGCTTTGGCTGTTTCAGCTCTAACAGGGCTCTACGCAAATGGTTGCATGCAGAACTTGTCACAGGGCTTACGATGGTTTAAAGATTTGAAGTATTCTGTACATTGCTTGTTTTTGTCTAATGGTGCTGCGAGTGGAACTCAGTCATGTATACCGTCTCTTTCTGGATTTCGAGCAGTGATCTGACATCTCTCTCTGACATTCTGTGAAAAGAAAACATGCAGCTGGAGGTTATTATGAAGGTTATTTTGTGGTTGAGGGACCTGGGAAACCACCCTCTTATAACGGAGTTGTGTGGTATGTTCTGCGGTCCCCCATCTTCAGCCTTGTTAAAAGTGCATATGCACCCTGTATGTAAGATGGAGTTCATGATCCTGGATCAATTTTTAGAAGGGGGGGGGGGGGTGCTGGACAATTACGTCACCTCAGTCTGTCTTTGAAAACACAACAAATGCTGCCAAAAGAAAGCATTTGAAGGGCCCCCTTAATGTTCGCTCTCCATTCCATTCTGGTGTTTTTGGGGGAGCTGCAGCACCGCCAGCACTCCTAGTTACAGCACCAGTGAACAGAGCTAGTGTTTGTGTCTCCTGGGCACTGGAGCCACTTCTCCTGTGGTCTTATAGAAAGAAAAGCTACAGACGGCTTTTTATTGGGTTGTTGATGTGTAGGGATTGTACTGTGAACGCTACTGTAATGAAAACAGTACATCTTTCAGTTTACTCTGTTGAACATATTTCCTACTGTAAAGAAGATGAGTGCCCTCTTTCCGAAGGTATAGGAAGCTTGTAACATAGGTAGAGGTTTCTGCTTGTGTGGTTGCGACATATATAGCCTTCACATTCCAAACATTTAAATGACTATGCACACCAACAAAGGACACAGCACTTTACCATACCAGGACAAAACACAAAAGAAATAAAAATGCTCTTATAATTATTAGTATCGTGTTATCTATACAGTGCAGACTTCACTGCAAGGGCAGTGGAGCACTTCATATAAAATAGCAATTACTTAGAAGTAGCCAGCAACACAGAGAGGATCAGTGTAAATCTGTAAACTAACATAAATGCAAAACTATTGGAAGTCAGAACAGTAACAGGATCAAAGGATGGGGCCAGAAAGTATGCAATTTCGAGCGGAGTTTGAGTAGGCATGTGTTTAGGGCTGTGCAGAAGACCTGGTGGTTGGATTTTGTATATGAGCTATTCACGAAGGCTGTTCCAAGTTCTGGATAAAGGTTTTTGAACTTTTTCCATTGGGATTTTAACAATTACTGTCAATTTGTCTCTGGTGTTTCTCTGTTCTCCTGTGGTGTGGTGCTTGCTTTTTAGGTAGGAGGGCAGACTCACCTTTTGTGTGAGGCGGTTACATTGAAGTCAATTCTGGCTTTGAAACGCAGCTAAAGGAGGTTTCTTAAAAAGTATGAAATGCTGTCTGATTTATTTTTCTCTCTTCTTTTGCTCCAGGTACGCAATGGAATTAAAGATGGCTCTTAGAGATCCCACAGATGTTTTGCGGAGACCAGCTGGCATAGCTATGATACTATCAAAATGAGAAGGAAGAAGAGGTTCTACCAGTTTTCTGAAAACTTCTGGTGAGATAGTGGGTTCGAGCTTCCTGAGTAGGTAGATTTGGACAGAGGCAGGTTTAACCAGTGCCTAATTTGAGCCAGTGGTATCCGGTGCTCGGCACAAGCACTTAATTATCAACACCACCGCTTGTAGTATGATCTCGACCCAAAGGTATTGGAGTGATTTTCACGAGCATCAGTTAAGGACACATTCATTTTTTGTAGGCACAGGGAGATTAAGTGATTTGCCCAGAATCACAGGATATTGAGCCTAAGCCGAGACTCGAACCTGGTACCCCAGCTCTAAAGTCAGCAGCTCTAGCCATTATGCCACATCCTCTCCCCGCTTGTAGGGTTTCATGGTTAGTAGTTAGTTCTGTTATAGGCGCCGCTAATAGGAGCAATGAGCTGGTGCAAGCTGCCTCCTGACGAGAGCCCCGGTACTTATTTGTTCACAAATTAACCACTGGGTTTGACCAGCTTTGATATGTGGGGATGCATTTCATGGTCCATAATAAAGAAGAGTGAGTTAACTGAAGGAACCAAGGTGGATGGAAATGCCTAAAGTGGATAGTACATCAAGACAGGATTGTACTTTTGGAGGGAGTTCTTTTGAATATGAGTAGGGACTCTGTTTTAGTTGGGTTTAATTTAAACGAGAACATTTTCATCCAGTCTGCTAATTTCACCAGAAAGGAGTTTGGAGATCTTCATGGTTCTTGAGCTGGAGATTTTCAAGTGTGTGTTATATGCATACTGATGACTGTTAGTACCTTCTTCTTTGACCGGAGTGCTCAAGGTTCCATGCATCGGTTGAGTGAGTGAGGGGATAATATAGAGACATGGGGTGCACCCCATATTTTATAGGTAAAGTAGATCTAAATGATCCCTCTTGCATGAACTGAGATCTTGATAACAGGAAGGTTGAAAATTATATCAGTAGTTGACCTTCAATGTTGTTACTGAGCCACTTATTTATCACTTTTAATAAAATATTTCAAACAACAAATAAAATTACTAAACCGATTACGACTTTCACAATTTGTTCTTTTGAATTCCCTACTTCAAATGTGTTTGCGAGTTCATGAAATAAAATGCACAAAATAATATTATTTCTATCTTTATCACATTCAGCACCACTGGTCTACTAAAGCAAGGCCTATTAACTTTGTCCATGCTTGCTCTGTCAGCTACCACATGCACTCCAGTAGCCCACCGGCTTTTCCTGCTGCTTTTTCGTAGTGTGTCAGGTCATCAGAAAAGGTCACCACCACCTAGGGTGACCAACCGTCCGTAAATTTCACGGACAGTCCGTAATTTTGGCCGTCTGTCCGTTGTCCGTGAAGGATTCTTTAACGGACGCTATTTGTCCGTCATTTTAGCCGGGCCCTGGTCGCCCCACCCTAAGCCGGCACAGCTTGCCCCCACCTCCCTTCTTGACTCCCATGCAGTAGTAAAGCTCAGACACCCCGCAGCATTGGAGAGGCACAGCGGGATGGCAGCCCTCACACCTCCAGCCCTTGATGACCTGTTAAGAGGTGCTCGAAGGTAACTGAGAGGAGGGGCTGCAGCTTCAGGAGCAGGGGCATCTATTCAGATGCAAACGGCCCTGAATGACTCATGTCTCTGCAATTTAGAGGGGCCTCACACATTCCATTTCTGCCCAGGACCCCAAACATCCTAGACTAGGCCAGATTACACCCCTGATTACACAGAGGCAGCACGTGGTTCTCTTCACAGAGCTTAATTACTGTCACTAAATTGAAGCAAACCTCGGTTCTTCAAACATGCAGTCTATAATGTAATACAATAAAGAAAAGACACAATCGCACCCACACTGATTAACAAAGTATGGAGGACAATCAGTTCTCTTAGAGTATCTCCTGTAAGTACTGTACATCACAGTGGGGGATGGCATTTTGGACAGAGAGCCTCTTCTGCAGGAGGGGCGAGGAGCCCAAGATGATATTAGAACACTGCATGCCCACCCCTGTGCCCACCCTGGTGGATCCCGTTCCCCCTCCTGTGATGGCTCTTGTCCCCCCTGTGGTGGATCATGTCTCTGCCCTGGTGTCTTCTCAAAAGGGCTCAGCTCAAAATTAATATGGAAAGGTGGGCGAGTAAGTAAGTGAAGGGATGGGTGGATGGCTGGATGAATTAGTGAAAGGGTAAATGGATGAATGAAAGAGTGAATAAATGGATAATGAGAGAGGATGGATGGATTGATGAATGAGGGGAAGGATGGATGAGAGAAAATGTAAATAGCTGGATGTATGGGTGGAAGGGTAGCTGGATGATGGATGAGGGGAAAGATGGATGAGGGGAAGGATGGATGAATGGAGGGGAAGGATGGATGGATGAGGGGAAGGATAAATGGATGGGATGGATGAGAAGGATGGATGATGGATGAAAGGGAGGATGGATGAGGTGAAGGATGGATGGATGAGGGGAAGGATGGATGGATGAGGGGAAGGATGGATGGATGAGGGGAAGGATAAATGGATGGGATGGATGAGAAGGATGGATGATGGATGAAAGGGAGGATGGATGAGGTGAAGGATGGATGGATGAGGGGAAGGATGGATGGATGAGGGGAAGGATGGATGGATAAGGAGGGGAAGGATGGATGGGTGGATGATGAGTGGGTGGGTGAAAGGATGGATGGATGGATGGAGAGTGGGTGGGTGAAAGGATGGATGGATGGATGAGGAGTGGGTGGGTGAAAGGATGGATGGATGATTGGGTGGGTGAAAGGATGGATGGATGAGTGGGTGGGTGAATGGATGGTGGGTGGGTGAAAGGATGGATGAGTGGATGGGTGGATGGTGGGTGGATGGATGGTTGGGTGGATGATGGATGGGTGGGTGGATGAGTGAAATGATGGATGGATTGATAAGTGCAAGGGTGAATGAATGGACGTATGAGTGAAAGGGTGGATGTAAGGATGGATGAGTGAGTGAAAGGGAGGGTAGATGGACAAAAGGATGAATAGATGTGTGAAGGAGTGAAATGATAGATGGATGAGTGATAGGGTCAATGGATGGATTCATGAGTGGATGAGTAGATAGATGGATGGGTGGGTGGATGGATGGATGGAAGGAAGGAAGGTTGGCTAAGTGAAAAGGTCGATGGAGAGAGAAAGGGAGGATGGATGGATGACTAAAAGAGTGGATGGGTGGAAGGATTAGTAAGTGAAAGGATGGCTGGATTGGTGAAAGGGTAAAGGGCTGGATGGATGAGTGAATGGATGGATGGGATGAAGAGTGGATGGATAAGTGTACAGATGGATAGGGTGAAAGGGTGGATGGATGGATGGATAATGGATGGATGAGTGAAATGATAGATGGAAGGATACATGATGGATAGGTTTGCAAATGGTTGAATATGTTTGGAAATGGCTGGGCTTACTTATATACTATTGCGCGACCTCTGAGGTGTCTGTAAAACTTACCTATTGTCCTGAAGTTTTGTCCTGAATTTTGACCTCCTGTCCTGAATTTGTGTCCTGAATTTTGACAGTTTGTCCTGAATTTTTACACTCACCGTCCTGAATTTGCGCCAATGCCAGTTGGTCACCCTACCACCACCCTTAAAATAACCTCTTTCCCTGCTGCTTGTTGGCTTCCCTGCTGTCATTTACTGCTCCTGTGGGCTTCTGTACCCCGCATTCACAGCGTTACGCGCGTTTGACGTGCATTTCACCTAATGTTAATTCTTTCCAGGACTGAATGTTCCTTCACAAGCTGTGTGCTATTTATTTTATGGCAGATTTATCAATGCTTATCAAGCCCACTTCTAAAATAAGGCGTAATGCCTACTCTACCTCCCTGTGGGACGTTAACCACGCTGGGCTGTCGTAGCCCGAGTCAATAGAAAAAGGCTGCCATGAAGAATGACTGTGTTGATTCTGACCATTACAGAAAAAGAGGAAATGCTGACAGGTGTACCTGTGACTCGCTTGTTTACCAGTAGTTTAAAGTCTGCGCACGACCAGGCTCCAGAAATAACAGGCCATGTGCTTGTGACAGACAGTGTATCAGTGTCCCGCCTCACGCGCGCGGCAAAGAGAAATGGAAAAAAGCCAGCTAACTGTGTTACTAACCCTACACATCACTGAGTGAAGCGCGCATGGAATTAGTTGCAGTAAGTAACAAAAGAGTCACAATGAGATGTGATATTTGCGCTTTGTTGACATTTTATTAAAATTAATAACAGTAGGGTAGCATGGATGCCATGGGCTCTGGAACAAGCAAGGAAAATGTCCCCTTTGACTACAAATACACTACTTAATATAGTGTTATCAGGGTTCAAAGGGCTCTTCAGTGCTCTGGGTTCTGGTGCCACTGCACCTGCTGCACCAATGGTAACTACAGCCCTGTAATAACAAGAGGTTATCGGGTCATAATGGTACTGTGGTGTACTAAGCTGGGGTCAAATTAAGACTCAAGATGTTCTCCAGGTCGAGCGGGTTTATAGAATCAACAATTGTAACAGACACAGTGACTTTAGTGGCTCGTAAGGAATAACATTTATCTTAATACCATAGAGATGGTAAGCCACAGGCTTTGGAGATCAGTGGTAGATCAAGGTTATTGTGAAGTACGATCAGCTACTTTTACCAGTTGGGTGCCAGATAGTGCCGCAATAGGGCCTAGAGGGCCCCTCACACCTCTCGTCCTTGGTGCCACTGCCCCTGCTGCACCACTGGGGTGGATGGAAGTTGCTTCAAGGTTAAACAGTGGTCAGATGTTGAAATGTTGTAGGCACAGTGGGATGGACAGCAAATAGGCAAAAGCTGCATCATGTTGTCTCTGGCCTTCCACCTTATTCTCCTGGCACTTCTAAAAAATGTGGCTGGGTCCGCTCTTCCACATGGAGTCACAGAACATGAGAATACTTCCAAATAAGTCGGCAAGGCTTCCTGAAGTTAGACTAGGGTACCAGTACTACCAGGTTTTCGGAGTTGTTATTTGGCCATAGATTATCAGGCAGATTGAAAATCACAGCACATAGCGACATAAAGGAGTGTGACTATTTATTCGAGCTCTAGTCCTCCCCATTTCACCTTTTGTGCTCTCCTTCTAACTTTTTAGTCACCAATAAGAGGTTTCACTCATTAAAATGTGGAGAATGGAGGATCGCGCGAATCCAAGATGGCCGCCGCGAAGTGAGCTCCTTCGCTTTTTCGCCCGTTTTCAGTCTAAAACGACGAATTTAGGTCAGCAAATTGCCGCAAATGAGGTCGCTGGGCTAGTTTTGGAGAGTTACCTGCTGGCTGAGGCAGTTTGAAGCCGATTTATTCGATGGAGGCCCTTTTTTCTGCTCTGTGGTTCCTGCTCCCAGCTCTCTCACGAGATATTGTCTGAAGTGTCTGTCAGGGGGGCGGAGAATACACCAGGAAAGGGCCCGGCTTGGGCCTAGCCACTCCCACAGCCCTATTTAGCTGCTGCACCTGTATTTTTGAAGAAGAACTTAGTACTATTTTACTTCATATTCTCTGCTTTACTTACTTGCTCATTTTAATTCAAATTTAGTTCTTTTTTTCCTCAACAATGGAAAATAAACCTTCTGCTAACAATAAAAGGAGACAGCAGGTTTCACCTCCTCCTTTAAAATCGAAAGTGGTGGAGTCATCTGAACCTTCACTGTCTTTAATTTTAGAAGAAATTCAAGCTCTTCGTGCTAATACTGATACTATTGCGACAGAAATTAAAAATGTGCGAAAAGAAATGGCCAGTTTGTCCATGAAAGCATCTGATAATTCAATTAAGATACAAGATAATAAATCCGAAATTGATGCTTTTACCCCACTGGTGGCGAAAATCTCTCCTATGGGCTCACATCTTCTGGACATGGAAAATCGTAATAGACAATACAATCTTCGCATATTTAATTTACCAGAAGAAGTCGAGGGATCTAATTGCCGATTATATTTGGAAAACTTGATTCCTGGTCTTTTAAATATCAAATTTCCAGAAAAATTTGAGGTTGATAAAGCACACAGAATTCCCTCTCATCGCAATCCTCAACATGCCAAACCAAGGCAAGTGATATTTAAAGTTTTTCGCCATCATCACTTGGTTCTGATCAGGAAAGCTGCAAGAGAAATTCCTTCACTAATGGTTAATGGCAATAAAATCTTCATTCATCAAGACTTTGCTAAGGAAACGGTTGCATTGCGTAAGGAATTCTCTGACCTTCGCCCTCGGTTACGCAGTCTTGGATACAAATATGGCCTTTTTGACCCATCTACAATGCGCATATGGAAAGACACTTTTTCAAAATCTTTTCATCGACCAGAAGACCTCAGACATTTTCTTGATCTTCAAATGCAACACTCAATGGATACTCATGACACTACTACTTGAGAATGTTTTTGCTGACCTCGTCATAAGTCATTCTTCAATTTTGGGCTCCAGCGGTTTTAGGCCATGCTTGTAGGGCGCATGTGCATTTCACTGTTCATATTTATGTTTTTTGTTTGTCTTTTTTCAACCTATCCTTCATATTTTATACTCTTTAGAGCTACTTGCACTCATTTATATGTTCTTTTCTCAATCATCCTCTTCTTCTCTTTTTCTTCTTTTCTTCTTTCATTATGGCTAATGTTAAAGTAATCATCTGGAAGAAAGAAGATGAGTATAATATAGGCTGATAGGGTGATGTGCAGTGCTCAGAAAATGATAACAGTGTATTAAAAATGCCTGTTGTGATGTCTAAAGAACACATTTAATAGGGATGACCATCAGAACGGCATGATTAAAAGCAACGTGAAAATAGTATTTATAGAATATAACTATTAATCATAGATGAAAAAATTTCCACCACCTATGCCACATTATGCCATGCAACCCCAGTACTATGACAGCCAGGCTTTTTTAGGGCAGAGCCGTGGCTGGAACAAAGGGAGACGCAGAGACTCCAATCAAGTTCAATGGGCAGACGAACAGGATCCACCAGTCACCCGCAGCAAGCGAGGCCAGTAACCAAACCCACTAATCATGAAGATTTAGTGGTGAACCTAAGTGCCCGTATTTTGTCTCCCCTAGAACATCAAGTACTTAACAAAAGGCTTGGTTTTGTGCCCAACAGTGGTGACGCCTTCAAACTACGCGGGGAAATCGAAAGATTCTTTCGCAGTGTAAGATTGCATTTTTTCTTTAAGGACAGTAGTCCAGACCAAACACAACGCAATGACAATACGGGTCTTAAAACTAAATCCATCTTTATGCCCCTTTTGCATCAGGTGCCATCAAGAGTGGATACGTTCGAGGCTGCTGTTCTGCATGAAATGAAAACAATGGACTTTTCTAAACATGGCGAATTTCAGAACTTATCTAGGAGTGAGAGACAAGCTCTGGTAAATCTGTCCAGTGACAAGGACATCACAATTAAACCGGCCGATAAGGGTGGTGCAATAGTCATTCAGGACACATCCTCCTACCGGGCCGAGTGTCTAAGACAGTTGAAGAACACTAATTTCTATACCCCTCTAAATGAAGATCCTACTAGCAGACTCTCAATGGAGATAAAACATCTAGTGGAAGAGGCAAGTACGGAGGGCTGGATAACAGAAAAAGAGGTGAAATTTCTTGTCACGACATATCCAGTCACTCCCTTCTTCTATACATTGCCCAAAATTCACAAACCTACTAGGCCCCCTCCTGGGCGGCCCATAATTTCGGGCATTGGATCTTTGTTAGAACCACTATCTTCTTTTGTAGATGTGTTTTTAGCACCTTTGGTGAAGACTATGCCTACATACCTTCAAGACACTCAAGATGTTCTACGTCTGTTACCTGAAGTAGAATTTGACACTGTCCAAGACTCTCTGGTCAGTTTTGATGTAGAGTCGCTGTATACATGTATACCTCAAATGGAAACTCTGCAGACCATTCGAGAACTCTTAGCCACTACCGAACATGATAGCATTACACCTATCCATTTTATCATGGATTTAGCGACAATTGCAATGACTGAGAATTTATTTGGTTTTGAGAATTGCATATATCTCCAAAAATCAGGGACATCCATGGGCAGCAAATTTGCGCCCAGTCTGGCAAATTTGTATGTTCATCATTTCGAAACTCATCATGTTCTCAACCACAACAATCCGTACTTCCATCAGACGGTGTTGTGGAAGAGGTACATAGATGACATTCTGGTGGTATGGCGAGGAACTAGCGAGTCATTACTGGCTTTTCATTCATGGCTCAATAGCCAGAATCCATATCTCAGATTCACTATCGAATACAGCAAAACTGAACTTCCATTTCTGGATTTACTAGTGACGCCCAAAGACAGTCACCTTTCAAGCAGTCTATATCGAAAACCAATGTCACGTAATTCGCTTTTAAGGTTTGACAGTCACCATCCTCGGTCCCTGAAGGAAAATCTCCCTTTCGGACAATTTCTCAGGGTCCGGAGAAATTGCTCAGAGAAACCTGACTTCCTGAAACAATCAAGAGATCTGTCCATGAAACTAGAACAGCGATTATACCCGATTAAACTCATAAAGAACTCCTACAAGAGAGCCTCGAATAACCATCGGGAGGCATTACTTGCACCTCCAGTTGAGAAACCAGCCCTGAACAGATTGGCCTGTGTGACTACATTCAGCACTGCTTCGTCGAAGATACAAAAGATCATTAGACAAAAGTGGCGCATTTTGAACAGCACAGGGGACAACATTCCTTTGCCCCTTTTTTCTTTCAAGAGGAGCACTAATTTAAAAGATGAATTGGTCCATACTAGACCAAAACACTAAATTCATGAAACTCCATCTAGATTGTGGAACCTTCCGCCAGTGCAGGGACACCATCCTTGCGGTACATGTTCAGTGTGCCCCCAGACAAAGAAGATAATGTCGGTTGATATTGGCACTGCACATCCCTGGGAATTGAGACACCATACAAACTGTAACAGCGAAAGGGTCATCTACCAAATTACCTGTCCTTGTGCCCTTCGCTATATAGGGATGACCACGAGGAAGATAAAACTCAGGATACAAGAACACAAAAGCACCATCAGATGCAACAGGCAGGCCACCAAGATGACATCGTATTTTTTAAGCATGAAACACTCGGCTGAAGATTTGGAGTGGTTGGTACTGGAACAACCCTTCATACCTCCACATGTGTGTGACATTTCACACTTTCTACACATCAGAGAGCAGAAGTGGGTTTTCAGACTTAAATGCGACTCAGAAGGGTTAAATGACGAAATCCCTTGGTTGCAGCTGTAATCCAGCATGTCACCAGTACCATCAGTATTATGAGTCACTGTTTATCAGGATTTTCTGATAGGCTGCTGATTACACCAAATATATTCCTTTTTAAGAATGTGTTGGACTGGTAGATCATGTTTGCTTGTTTTGTATAAATGATTACTGCATAAACATTGGCCTGTCAATATATAGGCTTTTTATAGTTACATTCGGATTACATACACTTGCAATCCACAAATGTGGGTCTCAATAAACAACACGAGCTTTTGCCCTATATTCCTGTGTATCATCCTTGTGGTTGTCTTGTATCAAATAGACGTCCATTGGTTTGAGGTTAAACATGTGCAGGACAGCAGCCTCTTACATCTCGTTAAAATTTTTTTGAAAGGTTGATGGACTCTCGAGAAACCCATTTATGCTATATGGCTCCTTTTGGTCATTACGCGCTTCTCTGGTATACGCGCGTAGAAGATATACACCAATCTTTTCAGAACCCCGCTTTACTGAGCTGTGTTTTGTAGCGGATTTTATTCCCAGTTAGTTTCCAGCTACATTGTTTTGTTTCCTATAAAGCTCTGGCCTATTAGAAACGACTCTGTACAAAAGAAATAGGCATTGCGAAAAACCGACATAAGGATCCAATACATTTCCGGTCATCCCAGCGATACCCTATCACGGCATCGCTTTTAAAGTTTCAACCTATCAGGAATGACTCTGTATATCGGAAACGGGCTCGGGTGAGAGCTGACTCCACGTTTTGATTCATTTCCGGTTCCGCGAGTGGTGACCTATCACTACACGTCCCTCGATATACGCATTTTACTATGTCAACATAGGCGAGGACATAACGCGTATCAGCCTATCAAAAGAAGACTAATAAGAGGCTCATGCTCATGTTCCCAACAAGGTCCGCAGTGTTTCCTTTTTAAACGAGCACAGCACGCACACTCACTACCTTCCCCTCGGCTCATTTCCAGACCGGGGCAACGACGGACAGGTATGTGGTTGCGGCGTGCAGCGGTACGAATGCGTTATACCACCTAAGACTCTCAGTGGTATGACATCCTAATATTCAGAGCGTGGTTCGGATAGGTGACTAGTTTTGTTTGCTGAGAGGCGCTTTACACAACAGAGGGCAGCCTCTCTTTGCCAGATTTAAACAGTCTATTTCCGAACTTGAATTGCATGGATATTTAGGCTTGATAAATTTGCTTGCCAGTCTCTGGTCTATATTCCAGACCCTGCTTCTCTGCCCTTGGTGTTTTCTTGTTGTTTTTTGGTGCAAAATAATAGCAAAACAGATGAAAAAGCAAAAAGTTTTTTACATCTTCTCTAAAATAATCTGTCTTACAGTGCGTGGCCCCTTATACCTGAGCGAGTGCCAGGCAAGGTGAGGCCTTTCCTCCCTACAACGATGGGTGAGTGGTTTTTTGATAAAAGAATTGACATATCAGATATAACATAGTACATGCATTAAATCTTGAGAATGATTGTGCGCTATGTATACATATTTTCTGTTTGTGTCATGTTTCATAGGAGATGAACTGGATTAAAAAGACCACACGATTGGTAGGTCTATTCTTTTCTTCCTTTTTTCACTTAGTGTGATTATTGTTGCAGTAGTGGATATCGTAGGTCCTGATGAAAGCCCGTAAGGGCTGAAACATGTCGACCATTTTTTCATCTATGATTAATAGTTATATTCTATAAATACTATTTTCACGTTGCTTTTAATCATGCCGTTCTGATGGTCATCCCTATTAAATGTGTTCTTTAGACATCACAACAGGCATTTTTAATACACTGTTATCATTTTCTGAGCACTGCACATCACCCTATCAGCCTATATTATACTCATCTTCTTTCTTCCAGATGATGACCCTATTCTAGCCATCCTCATTAGACATTATGAGAAAATGACTAGTGGGCATCATTTTTTTGGAAACAAACCCAGATGATGAGTCTTCACCAACTGGTGGGCTGATGGGTTTCTTCACTTTAATGTAAAGTTCTTTCTCTCCTATGTCACAGTAATAACTTAAAGGTATTCGTAAGTCCACATACCAACCTTTCGTAGTGACTTTTTCCAAAAAACCCTTGGTATCTTTCGTGTTTTTTCAAGTACTTGAGTTGGGGGACAAGATACAAGCAGGTCCCTAAAGATTTTCCCCTAGAACCCTCCTCCACATTTTGTCTTTTTGTTTTTTTAATGTTAAAGTAATTCCGTTAAATGTAAAAGGTTTACGACATCCAGTTAAGCGTACTAAGATTTTAGATTATTTAGGTCGTTCCAAAGCTGATTTTTGTTTTCTTCAGGAAACTCATGTTGATGATAAAATATTAGATTATATGAAAAAGAAATGGGTTGATTGTATAGTTTCTTCTCCTGCTCTTGGTAAAAAAAATGGTGTAGCAATATTAATTACAAAAAAGTCTCATTGCCAAATATTGAACAAATTTACTGATGCAGAAGGGAGGTACTTAATTGTTAAAGCTAAAGTTCATGATACTATTATTTCCTTAATAAATGTTTATGGTCCTACTGCGGATGAACCTAAGTTTTGGTCTAATCTTGCTACGGAGGTTCTTAAACTTGGAAACGTTCCTTTGATTGTAGCAGGTGATTTTAATGTTATCTCCGATCCTTTATTGGATAGACTGTCTCAAACGAAATTTCATACCTCTAAAGTTTATTTTGCTTTTAAACAATTTCTTCAAACTACGAAGTTAGTAGATATTTGGCGCCACCATTTCCTTACAGATAAAAATTTTACTTTCTTTTCTAATCCACACAATTCACACTCTAGAATTGATTATATTTTAGTATCGCAACAACTTATTGCTTCTATTTCAAACCCTGAGATTGGAAATATTGATGTCTCTGACCATGCCATGATTTCTTGTATTTTAAATCCCAAAACAACATACCATAAACAATATAGATGGAGAATGAATTCCGGCATTGCTCTTAACGACCGTAATAAACCAAAACTTTTATCTGCTATTTCGGATTACTTTCAATTGAATCCTGAAGGTTCTACTTCTTTGATTACTCATTGGGATGCTTTTAACGCATATATTAGAGGGGCTACTATTTCTATTATGGCTCATGAAAATAAGACTTTTAATGCGAATATTACACGTTTGGATAAGCAAATAGCGAAATATGAATGACTTTTTATCACCTCCAATGATTTAAATTATAGAGATACATTACAAAAGTTGCGTTATGAGTTTAATACTATTCTTAGTAAAAGAGCTGGGGTCCAACTCTCCAAAGCCAAAGCTAAATTCAGTTTTAATGCAAATAAATCTGGTAGACTTTTAGCGAATTACCTTCGTATTAAAAAAGACAAAATGCAAATTACCTCCATTCGTATTCCTACTGGCAAAATTGCCATCTCACACGTGGATATTGTCAATGAATTTTTAGAGTTCTACTCTACATTATATAATAAACATGATTTTAATGATGATTCCCTGATGGACTCCTTCCTATCCTCCTATGATTTACCAAAACGTTCTCAATCAGATAAACTTGGATTAGATTTATCCATTACATTAGACAACATTTTGTCTGCTATAAAATCCCTCAAACCAAATAAATCTCCAGGTCCTGATGGTTTACCAGCAGAGTTTTATAAAGAATTTCAATCCCAACTTTCACCCTTTTTACTTCAGCTATTTACTTTATTTACATCTTCAGGAAATATGTCTGGTTCTTTTTCGGAAGCTTTAATTATTGTTCTTCCTAAACCGGACAAAGACCACACTCTTGTTTCTAATTATCGTCCTATTTCTTTAATAAATCAAGATTGTAAATTACATGCAAAAATCCTGGCCTCACGTTTATCCCCAATATTAGATTCTATCATTCATTCTGATCAATCGGGGTTTATGAAAAATAGATACTCAGCTAATAATACAAGAACATTATTACATGTCATTGAACAAGCACAAACATTCACTAGTCCATCAGGTGTTATGGCTTTGGATGTTGAAAAAGCCTTTGACAAGCTTCATTGGCAATTTTTATTTCGTACCTTAAGTTCTTTCAATTTTGGTGATAATTATATCCGTATGATCTCCGCCTTATATTCTACCCCTACTGCTAGACTATTTATTAATGGCCAAGTATCCACTCAATTTTCCCTTTATAGAGGTACACGTCTGGGATGTCCCCTTTCTCCACTTTTGTTTTTACTAGGTATTGAACCCTTTCTTGCTTCTATCCGACAATGCGATTCCATTAAAGGAATTAAGGTTAAAGATGTCGTGGTTAAAACATTGGCATATGCTGACGATGTACTTTTGTTTATTAATGATCCCATATCCTCGTTTCCTTCCTTAATAGACTCATCAAGGGAAATTGCGCTCGCAAAGGGCCAGATTCTGAGAATCTGGCCCTTTGCGAGCGCAATTTTTGCATTTGGGATTCATCATCCCAAATGCAAAAATCGCTAATATAGATTTCGCAATTTTGCGAGGAATTGCATTTAAGGAATCTCTATTTGAGATTCCTTAAATGCAATTCATGAAACATTTAAAAATTGCGAAATCGCAATTTTGGGCCGCTATTTACCGCGAAGTCAAACCTCGTGGTAAATAGCGGAAACTTAGAAAAATGCACTTAAGTGCATTTTTCTAAGTTGTATGTCACACACACACATGTCCTTGGGACATGTGTGTGCGTAACACCAGCGTCCACTATCATTTCAGGGGTGCAACAGGGTGTCCTTTGGACACCCCTGCACCCTTGAAATTGCAAACTCAAAATGCGAATCGCTAATAGCGATTCGCACATTGATATGTGTTCCCATTCATTCCTATGGGCCTCTAGGCCCATAAGAATGAATGGGGAGTTATACCTTATTTGCGATTAGCAATTAGCTAATCGCAAATAAGGAAGCTGTAGGAATCGCAATAAATATTGCGATTTCTACTTGAATCCCGTTTTGCGAGTCTGTAATAGCGATTCCTTAATAATCGCTATTTCAGACTCGCAAAATATGCCGATGATGAATCTAGGTGTTTATCTCTAAATATTCACTGGTGTCCGGATATAAATTAAATACTAATAAAACTGAATTTTTTCCCTTAAATGTTTATTGTATCCCTGATATGATTTCCATGCGTGAAATTATTTGCCAGAAGAAAAAGTTACAATATTTGGGCACTTTATTTTCTTCTTCCATTAAATCTACAATGACTTTAAATAGTGATTTTGTTTTAAATTATATTAAAGATAAAACGTCTAAGTGGTCTTCATTGCAACTTTCATGGTGGGGACGTATGGAATGCATTAAAATGAATATTGCTCCCAAAATTTTTTACACTCTAACTATGATCCCCATTCAATTTCCATTAAAATATTATAAAGATATTAATAAACTTCTTTCCAAATTTCTTTGGAATAATAAAGCAAAACGCATTAGTTATAAAAAGTAAAGATGTTGAAAGGTAATGCTGGTTTTGGCATTCCAGATTTTCTTCTGTATCATGAAGCGTTTACTATGAAACAAAGTGCTATTTGGTTTAACCATGCCTCTGTGCATAATCCTCCCACATGGTTCCTTATTGAAAAATCTATTGTGAATCCCTTTCCACTTCCCACTTTACTTACCATGTCAAATAAATCCTCTTGTCTTCATAAATCTTGTATCATTAAATCCACTAAACACATTTTTTAATGATCTTGATTCTATTTTTGAATACCCCATGTCCAATACTGTTGATTTATCGCTATGGTATAGTAATGTTATTAAATTAAATAGACATGTTAGTTTTTGGTCCTCATGGATTAAAGCTGGGATTTTTTATCTCAAGGATGTTTATTCTAATGATACGTTTATATCATTTCAAATGTTACAACTACATTCAATTTAGCTAATTCAGATTTTATTAAATATGAATATTTAACTAATTCTATCTTGGATTCTTTCTCACACGCTATTCCCTCTATTACTCATACTGATCTATCCACGTATATTCAAACAATATCATCTAATCCTCATTGTGTTTCTATTTTATATAAAAAAATTGTCTAACAATTTAGGTTTGAATATTAATATGATTGCAGAGTTTTGGAACAATGAATTATCACTTTCATTATCCATTGATTTGTGGGAAACTATATGGATCTCCAATATATCTGGTTGGTTACCTGTTTCTTTGTTTCAAACTTTCTTATATTTTATTTAATTGCTTATGGACACCATTACGATTATTTAATGCTAAAATCCTTCAATCTGATACTTGTTGGCATTGTAATTTGCACTCTGGTTCACTGCAACATATGCTCTTTACTTGTCCTTTAAGAACTAAATTCTGGACAGATGTATGGGTCATTGTTAAAAAGATTCTTAATATTCAAGAAGACTTATTTTATAATCTGTTAATTTGAAATCTGTACTCTTGTCGCAAGATTTAGACGCAATTGAATGTAAACTTTTTAATTTCCTAATTTCAGCTGCGTTAAAATCTATTACCTTTTGTTGGAAAGATGTTTCAAAATTATCAGTTCATGCATGGTGGTCCTGGTTTATTTTTACGAGAAGAGGTGCACAATTATCCTTATCAGGGGTTTGTCAAAATTCTATTTCTTATCATTTATTTTGGACTCCTCTTGATGTTTATTTATCGCATTAATTATAATACTTGCTTCTTTTTACGATGCCAGATTGGTACATATATTGTTATTGTATAAGTAGCTCGGCTCCTTTTCTATTTATTATATGATATTATATGTTCCCTTCCCTTCCCTTCCCTTTCTTAAGTTATCATTGCATAACTATTTCCTCAAAAAAAAGAATGTGGAGACTGGTCACTCAAGTTGGAGTCTGGTGGAAAATGGAATCTGCTTCCCCGTTCTCTCTACTCCAACTCTCATGTACTGTCCTTTTTGCAAAGCTTTAAAACCCTGTCTTTTCTCAGCAAGAAACACGTTCATCGGTCCTCTCGACTTGGAGCTACACCTCCAGGACACTCCAGGCAGTAGCCATGTTTATGAAACCTCTTCATTCATTCTTTACCTGAAGGACCTGCAACAAATGTGTCTGTCATGGAGAGGCTACTGTCTCTGGTCTAAGTGCAGAGACTGATGGGGTTGGGCATGGTCCTTTACTTCGTTGGTATTCTTCTGAGTCTAGAATCCCTGTAATAATAATCTGACAGTCCCAATTTCTAACTCCAGACAGACACTTGTGCGCGTGCACACACAAATTCTACTTTTTTCATTCTCATTCAGGCTCTCTCTTCCACTCTATCTTTTTGTTACGCTCACATTTTCAATTCTGTCTCTTTCTCTTTTTAAATACTAGCATACCAACTATACAAAAAGAGTACCCAGATTAAAAAAGTGCTTCAGTGCCGTAGTAATTGTTGAAGATGCTATATCAGTCAGCATAACAAATCACGTTTCTGTAGACAGTGCTAAATTTGGAAAATAAAATAATGAGTGCAGGTGCCCAGAGCGCTGTTCAGAAGCCCACAGCTGGCGCTATTAAATGTTACCAAAGACCAAGGTTGCGTAGTCCTGAATCCATCTCAGGCCTCTTTAATGCACTGCCAGACACTGCCTGCCCCTGTACATCACTCCTGAAGGCCACTGCATTATGACTTTATGGCCATTTTCACAGCTTTTCTTCCTCTTTTTCCCCATTTTTAGGTGTTGCCTAGGCAGCGCATATGCTGTCTCTCAAGACATGCTGTATCTACTCCATGTGCTGTAAAAACACGGGTTGACCCAATAAGTCGCTGGGACCTGGGTGAATTAGTGATGCAAACAGAGTGGTCCCAGATACTAGAGCAATTAAACCAGGATTAAATAATCTCTCAACTAAATTCAGAAAAGATATCACAACATTGTTTTTAATCACAACGTGTACAAAGATATTCAATAAAACACTGTTCATAAAACACATCAATATTTGATCATAAGTAATGCCCCTAACAGGGTGGAGAGGGAAGGGTGGTGATTGGAAATTGAAGGAACTATACAAATAACAGTGGTCACTTAGACCTCAATGAAAAATTACTAATAATTAGTTAACACAGGCTAAAGATCACAATTCATAAATTATCAAACAAACTCATGCCTTGCAAAATAGAATCACAAATGATAAATGGGGAAGAAGGCTGAGGATGGAAAAAGTGTCGACGTTTCGACCCAAATTGATGCAGGTATGCGGTGGAACCTTGCTAGAGGGTCTTCATCAGGACAGGGATGCAGGGGGGGGCAATAAATTGGAAATGGAGTGTTGCAGATTAAACAGCAATCGGATGTGTCAGATGTACACCGTTCAATCTATCTCATCAATAAGGCACGGTCATTTGGTAAGCAAGGAATCCGCCGCATGGGTCCGGATCCTGGAGTGGAAAATTACGCCGCTGGCCCAGGGAGGGGGGGGGGGGTTGTTTGGGGTTGCTGAGTCACTATCTTCAATTGCGAAACTGCCGTATAGATCGTTCCAATTTCTGAAAAAAATGTTTCCGGGACTTTCTCGGGGGTCTGGTGTGTGAAGTACAAATACACAAAGGTCAATTTAAAAAAGGCTACACAGAGAGGTCCAATTTCTGTGAAAAGGATTTATGAAGCTGTCACGGGGGTCTGCTATGTGTGCTTCAGGTTCATGAAGGTCAATATCTATAATTACGAAATGGCCGCATAGGTCGGTCCCGATTCTGAAATAGTAATCCCAGAGCTTTCGCGGGGGTCTATGTAATCCAAGTTCTACTCCATGGGCTTTCAGCACACCTATCTGGGTTGATTCATTCCTTCATGTGCTGTTCAAAATCCCTTTGTTTTCATTGGTTAATAGTTTAAATGTATTCCTCCTTTTTAGGTCGAGCCTAGCGCAGTGTGCATGTGCTGCTCTGCTCGACTTTATGTAAGGGCTTTCAGAAAGCTCACCTCACGCTCGCGTGTGTGCTTTTTG
This sequence comes from Lissotriton helveticus, assembly GCF_964261635.1. Classification (NCBI taxonomy): domain Eukaryota; kingdom Metazoa; phylum Chordata; class Amphibia; order Caudata; family Salamandridae; genus Lissotriton; species Lissotriton helveticus. The sequence continues at coordinate 977,939,765 of NC_136057.1, read as the reverse complement.
TTTTGTCCCAGGCTATTGGCCTTTGCATGTGTCTTTTTAACAAAGACAGCACGCAATTGGCCAAAGACTCTTTTTGTCCCCCATGTTCACGCCCACGGCCTAATGCTTGCGGTTACGCGCAGCAGCAGCATATGCTTCCAATGATCGTGCCCCGACGCGGGTGCGATAATTGGAAACATATGCTGCTGCTCCCAACTGCGCGCCCGCACCAGCAGCTCCTGCATCTCTTTTCGCCCCTCACTGTATGGTCTGGTGCTCGCTCTCACATGCACAGGCTTGTTTGTTTGACTTCAGCTCCCTCGCCGTCCTTAAACCACTCAGCACCCGCAAACCCCCTTACCCCTCCTCCCTTAGCCAGTGTGCTGGCTCGGGGCATCAACATGCCTGCTGCTCACCCGAGCAATTTCAGGGAACTTATTGCAGTCCAGTACCGCTAGAGCTGCCCTGTCCCGATTCGCTCTCCCAATGCCGTTTACACACCCATGCTGTCGCTCGCTTCTACTTCACCATCCTCCCCCATGTCCACCACTCCTCCCATTTCTAGTCATTGCTTGTTCCTCTAGGCAGACCATCGATGTGAGGCTTGTCACCGGTGTGATCAACGTATACGGTAAGCATTTTCCTCGACCTTTCCCCATGTGGAATTCAAGCTGTGCTGCTTGTTTTTCTTATACTTTACACAGTTACTTTCTTTTTAGCAATGCAGTTTGGAGCGGACTGATTCCCTGCATGTCGCACTTTACCATTCCGGTTACTGGACACCGTATGTTTATCTCGGCTCCCAGACTATTATCATCCTCCAACTTAATTGAGCACACACACACTGTTTAATTCTTGGCAAGAGTTCCCTTATTCCGTTTGGGGTTCCAGTTTTTGAGCCGCCCCTTTTCCTTACCCTATTCATCCCATCTTTCTTTAGCAGGAGTCCTCCCTGCTGATGCAGCTTTTGCGCACCCAGTCAGACTCCCCAGTGCTTGTTTCAGCGATCGTGCACCCCACTGGATTCCCAATTCACAGGTTCCTTGGTGAATTGTTCCATTTGACAACCCGCTTCTCCTTGATTCTGCTTCTAGCAAGCCTTCCGACTACGTATGAGGTAGTTATTCATCCCACCCATGTTCCCCTGTTCTCCGCACCCCTTCCCTGACCCTTTCCTTTTCATAAAACTATGGTTAACCAATATGCGTAAATCCGTCCTGATGATGACCTGAAACAACACAGGTCGAAACGCAGTCTACAAAACTCAGTGCAATTACAGCTTCCTTGGCTCCTAAACATGTTTCCAACAAATTGTGATGTCAGTGTTCATGTTATGTACCAATTTTAAACTGCGCCATCTTGCTGTTTTCTGCACTGTCTTATAAGGTCCCAAAGGCGAGACCTATTGGCTATGCCAATGCTTGTTCTATTTTGGTGACACCCTGGAGACTGGCCCTGTTACATGGATCACTTCACTATCAGCCATATATGTTAGTTTCAAAGCACTATATGTTCTTTTGCTTGGGTTTGTTTTGGCTTTCCGAACACGCTCAGCCGAGGGCTGCAAATCATGTCCTTATCTTGTTTTCCACTGTCTTTGGTTTCACAAGCGCTTTGGCAGCCAGAGGGTAAGTTGTTTTTCATACTATTACATTTTTGCTTTCATTAGCTCAAATGTCCAAACCTTAAATAATATACTTACTTAATGGAAGTGTAGTTTAAGAAGACATCTATTGTAAGAGCAACCTATTTACCTTGTGCTTTTGACAGAGGGATTATTTGGACATGATTAAAGAGGTAGAAATGCTGTTATTGCTCTGTTTTATGAAAATGGAAGCAGCTTTAAGTTGGGCACTTTCAACTTTTATTTATTTATTTATTTATTTATAACAACATTTGTAAAGCGCGAACGACGGCCCTAAGGCATCTCGGCGCTAGATAACTGCTATGTTTAACCCATGGAGGCACTGAAGTACAGAGGATGGTGGAAATCAAAGATTGAAAAGCCAGGTTTTAAGGCTTTTTCGGAAAGACCAGAGGGAGGAGCTGGTCTTAATTGAGTGAGGGAGTGTGTTCCACAGTTTCGGTGCCGCTACCAGGAATCGTCTGTCACCCCAGTTGACAGTTTTGGTTCGGGGGACCACCAGATCAGAGGAGCTAGAAGAGCGCAGTGTTCTAGACGGGCAGTAGTGGGTTAGGTTCTGAGTGAAGAACACTGGTCCAGCATTGTGTAAGGCCTTGTATGTCAGACATAATGCCTTAAACTTAATCCTCTTTTTCACCGGGAGCCAATGAAGTTGTCTTATGGTTGGTGAGACCGGTTGGTATTTAGAGATACGCCCCAGAAGCCTTGCGGCTGCATTCTGGATAACCTGCATTTTAGCTAGCACTCTCTCCTGAGCACCTAGAAACAAGGCGTTGCAGTAATCTAGGGTGGAGAGAACCAGGGCGCTCACCAAGGTTTTGGCAAGATGTTCAGGTAAAAAGGGCAGAATTTTCTTAATGAGCCGGAGTTTGTAAAAGGCTGATGAAGAGATCTGGTTAGCATGAGGTAGGAAGTTCAGACGATTGTCAAACATGACACCCAGGTTCCTGACCTTATCAACCGGGTCTGGAGGCTGGCCCATAGACGAAGGCCACCATGAAGAGGACCACTCCGGGGAAAGCTTGCCGAAAACTATAACTTATGATTTTTCAGAGTTTAGTTTCAGGCAATTGTGGGCCATCCAGCTGCCAATTGCCTGCATGCCCAGATTAAGCATATTGGCTTTTTGTGGCCCATCGTTCTTAACAGCTAGGACCAGTTGGGTGTCATCTGCGTAGGACGTCAGGCTCATCCCATGTGCCCTGATGACTTTGGCAAGGTCCGACACATAAATGTTAAAGAGTGTCGGACTAAGGGATGAGCCCTGAGGAACTCCGCAAGGTAATGACAAGGGAGAGGATTCAAAAGGTCCCACAGTGACGACCTGGGTCCTGTTAGCCAGGAAAGAGGCAATAAGATTTTTGGCGTTGCCTCGGATACCCATACTCTCGACACAGTCGACCAGGGTGGCATGGTCGACCGTGTCGAAAGCCGCCGATAGGTCCAGTAGGATCAGGATGGCTGAGCCTCCTGCATCCCGGATAGATCTAATATCATCCGCAGCTTTGACCAGGGCGGTCTCAGTGCCATGATATCGGCGGAAGCCAAACTGCGATTCATCCAGCTTTTTGTTCTCCTCGATAAAGAAGGAAAGTTGGGTGTTCATAATTTTTTCCACTATTTTCGCTAATAGTGGCAAACTGGCAATGGGCCGGTAACTTTTGAGTTCTTCTTTATCAAGGGTGGGTTTTTTGAGGAGTGGTTTTATAAGTGTTTTCTTTAAGGTATCCGGGTAGGTACCTGTGGAAAACATGGAGTTGCAGATCTCTGTTATGGATGAGAGAACTGCATCCAAAATAGGCCGTATAACCTTCAACGGACAAGGGTCCAAAGCCGACCCTGATTTAATGGAGGATAAGGTGTTTAGTACCTGCACGCAGGTGACCTCTCTGAACTGATGAAGAACTGGTCCATCAAGCTGAGTGGAGGCCTCATGGGAGCTGGTAGCAGTGTTAGCAAAGATTCGATAAATGTCGTCAACTTTGCTAAAGAAAAACTTGGACAAAGCGTCACAGAGAGCTTGAGACGGGGGAGGAGTTAGGTCAACAGAAGAACCTGCTAACTGTTTGGTAGTCTCATATAGACATTTATTGGAGTTTTTGATGCTTTCTTTTAGCTTTCAATTGTTGGTGAAATGAACCTAATATCAAGGGATGACTCCTCATGCTCTCCAAACGCAGCATGTCAGGTGAGGTTACCTAATAATATATATTCTGCCAGTAGACAGTGCAACACCACCTCAGCACCACCTCAGCAACATTTCAGCATCAGCGCAGCACCACTTCAGCACCAGTCAGCACCACCACTGCAGCACCTTCTGCGCATCGCCTCAGCATCAGCACAGCACCACCACAGTATCACTCAGCACAACTGCAGCATCACTCAGCACCAGCGCAGCTTCTCCTCAGCATCACTGAACACCAGCACAGCACCACCACAGCATCAGCACGCACCAGCTCAGCAGCAACACATCAGCAATGCAGCACAATTTGGGCACCAGCACAGCACCACCTCAGCAGAGCACCAATGCAGCATCACTCAGCACCACCTGAGCAACAGCACAGCACCATCACTTCAGCATCCCTCAGCGCCACCTCACCATCACTAAGCACAATCTCAGCATCACTCAGCACCACCTCAGTATCACTCATCATCACCTCAGCACCACCACAGCATTACCCCAGCAGCAGCCCAGGACCACTTCCTCATCAGTGCACCACCAGTGCAGCACCAATTTAGCATCAGCGCAGCACCACTTCAGCACAAGCACAGCACCACCTCAGCACCAGCCTAGCACCATCTCAGCATCAGTGCATCACCACCAGCGCAGCCCCACCTCAGCGCCAGCGCAGTCCCACTTCAACAGTAATTCAGCACCAACGCAGCACCACTTCAGCATTAGCGCAGTACTGCCTCTGCATCAGTGCAGCATCGCCTCAGCAGAGCACCAACTCAGCATTACACAGCACCATCTAAGCGCCAGTACAGCTCCACCACCTCAGCATGACATAGCACCACACCACCACCTTAGCAGTATCTCAGCAGCACTCAGCACCACCTCAGTCTGCCACGGAATCAAGCATCTGTTTATTCTCCGCTCATGTTTGTCAGCTGCTCATGTTGTAATTCAGGTGCTGTTTCCCTACCTTCACCCTCCCATTGTTTATGTCCCCCCCATAACAACAAAAATAAAGCTATAACTAACAAGCAATAGTACAGGCAGGAAGAAGTTGTCAGCACTGCAAGGCCAGAAATACTGCAAGACATTTTTTATTTTAATTAACTTTTTAATAATACAAATGTATTTTCAGTTGTACATAATGTCTTCTTTGGTGTATATATAAGGTAACCAAAATGCTTATAACACTTTTATTATGACTTTTCAACATGGTGCACAGCAGCCACAATGCTCTACAACATAGCTTAAAGACATTGGCAAAGCCAATAGCTCTGGCTAAACAGTTATAAGGTCCCAAAGGTGAGACCTATTGGCTGTGCCAATGCTCGTTGTGTTTACACTCTTTTGCATTTGAAAAATATCAGATGAGGAAAACTAAGTTCTGATCCCCAAAAAAGGTGCTGGTGGCCTCCACCTGGAACCACCAGCTCAAATTAAGCACTGTCTGTAGCTTGGCCCCCCTTTCAAATGTTTCTTACTTTGAAGACAGCATGGTTAAAAAGAGTGCAACACTTATTCAGTATTAATTAAGGTCTTACGTCTTGTCTTAAGCCTAATTATGCATTCTGTATAGGTTGAGTAACTGTGACTGTGAAGACTGCACTGCCTCTCGTAATTCTTTCCGTGTGCTGTTCTCCTGCACTATCACCAGGGCTGACGACTCACGCTAAGAAGTCACTATCGCTAACTAACATCACACTGATGTATAAAAAGACCTCTGTTTTAATAATAATTCATTTTTCTCTGACTAATTAAACATCCAAACCTAAAACCGACACACAACCCTACAATCAAATCTTTATAGACAGCCCTAACACATGCAACCAAAACACCTCTGACGACCCATATTAGGGCTTTTGAAGAACATCCCACAGCATTCTGTATACAACAATACAACCTAAACATGCTCATACTCCAACAGCACAGGCTAGATGGGATTCCCTCACCATCATGCGCACAACCCAATGCCAAAGCGATAAAATTAGCAAAGCCCAATCTAATTATGGCACCGGCATGCATCACAAGAACATGCACACTAAAACATGCAGATGAGACTAGAATAAGCAAAACACACCATCACATTAACAACATCAAAGCATAATACACTGACCTGTATTCTGATGCATAAACAGCAAGCATTGGCAAAGCTAGCAGGTTTGATGTTTGTATGGCATGTGTATTGAGCATGTGTATACCACTCCAAACCTACAAGTCTTCTTTTCCATGTGCAAGCAAGCAAACTGTGTTATTTGTTGTAACAGAATACATTCAGATTACATCTTCCAATAAGTACCTTTTCTTGTACTACTCCACAAGAACAACCCTGTATGCCCATGGGGACCAGGGTCAATATTTCATATATACAAAATGGCCCGTGGGACTCATTCAGAACGTAGGACGCCACTGAAACATTTTGGGGAATCCGCCATTCAATATCATATCATTCTATCACAGCAATATCTAAGCACTTGAAAATTAAGAGGAAAACCAGGGACTGATAAGGGGTCAAGGGGGTGGGTGGTTGTTGTTGACGTGTCAACCCCAAATAGATGAAGGGGTCTCTTCAGGGCCAGGTTATCTGGCTAAACAACCAATGTATGAATACTGATCCTTGTACTGTATAATCCGCAGACAAACCACAAGTTGTCAGTACTTGGCATCTATCGCTGTTGAGATGTGGTCCATATACCACATTAAACCTTAAGTAATCTGAAATTCAGTGAGCAGTGAACTCATCCACGATGAGGGCCGCCATCAACTTTCAGCATGCAAGAACACTGAAAGTCGATGGCGGCTTGGGTTTGAAAAGTTGACACCCCTCCCCCTTGGTTCTCCAGGTTTATTGAAATTAGTAGGAACTGGTGATTTATCTACACGATCCTATTATGTGCACCTGGAAATCATGTACAGAACTAGGGACATTGTAGAGTGTCTTTTGTTATTTGATATATATATGTTTGTCCACTTATTTTGAGCATTTCGTCATCTGCACTTTGTTCACTGACCCACAGACCACTGCATATCAGCTCTTAATACATACTAGTGACAGTAACCTTTATCAGTCCCTTGTTTTCTCTTTTATTTTCAAGTAATAAGATATTGTTGCTAAAGAATGTATGACAGTGAACAGTGGATTCCCCGAAATGTTTCAGGGGTGTCCCACACTCTGAATGAGTCCCATCTACATATCAGGCCCTCCTCTTGACACCCCTGTTGTAGATTCTATAATTTGTCTTTTTTTTCCAAGGAGCAAGTAACCTGGCATACTACTCTTACACCCCCCCCCCTTTTTGAAATTACTCTAGAATCATGGACAGCTGTCGCTTATACTTTTCAAATTACTTTTTATTTTCATATTCTGCCAGCAAAATCTATTGCAATTTGTGATAAAGCTTCATCTATTTTTTTCTTTCTATGTATTACTGCAGATCCTGAATCAGCGAACTGGAAAGAAGCAACCCCCGCCGTTTAGGATTTCCAGATCACCATTAAGGCCAACTATTCTTGGGTGAATGTAACTGCCCACTCCGTGCATCTAGCCCTAAATGAATAGGAATTGCATGCCTGAAATATGCTAAGTGGTACAAAAGGCGGTGGTCATGGACAGAGCATCCGAACCAATCAAACACTCACACCCAGTCAACAGATCTGGGTTTAATCCATCACCGTTCTTTAGCCCACTCTGCCACCCCAGTTCAGACATGGCCATACGCAAATCAGTCTGACCCTGTGCCTCATGGGAACAGTCCAGCCCGAACTGCCAAGCCATGCCTTCCCTGGACCGGAAACAAGCTTCCAAGGACCGGTTTCTGGCATTTCAGCCGTCTTCAGCCCGGCTTGCTTGAATCCAGTGGCAAAGTGAGCAAGGGACTCACGTCTGAGCATACCCTGCCAACTTATGGCGATCAAAGTGGTACAAAAGAGGGTGGTGATGCTCCGTCCATCGCCACCCCCTTTTGTACCGCTTTTGTACCACTTTGAAATATGCTAAAACCCCTAATCTCAGTCTTGCAAATTTACTACACAATTGTCTGCAGGGCTCACATAATACCATGTAAGGTCAATTCTACAGTTTCACAAATTCCAACATACTGATCTACACTGACTGTCAGTTACTACATCTTAAAAATACAAGTGGATTCCTGACAACAGCGAGCCTTGACAAATCAAATAATACAACATACCACATAACATAACACACCAATAATATAACCTACTCAACTCCCTCAAGGCCCATTCTTATGAAGAAGCTGTGTTACCCTTTTCCTTCATCAACGCTCTCTCTGGAGAAGCTCTCGCACCCTTACTGACCATTGTCAATACCTCCCTCAATCAAAGCATCTTCCCAGAATCTCTCAAGATAGGCCGTATATTCTAATTCCTAAAGAAACCTACATTAAACCCTGACGACCTCACCTACTACTGGCCCGTCACCCCCCTACCATTCATTGGCAAGACCATTTAAAAATCAGCATATGTTCAACTACAAGGTCATATTAATGCTATCTGTCTCTTGCATGACTACCAGTCTGGCCTCACATCATGCTGCAACGCAGAGGTTAATACCTTACACAAAGTAGATGATGCCCTCCTAACCCTAACTACGGATGAATATGACTGTTGCCTCCGGTACCACTCAGCTACCTTCAACACAGTCAACCATCCCACCCCGGAGTCTTGAATGGGATTCACTGGCAGTGTCTTCCACTGGTTTTCTTCGTACCCTTCAAACTGACACCAGTTTGTTCATATGGGCACCCCCAGGTCTCAAAAGATCTCTATCACCTGTGGAGTCTCTGGGGTTCGATACTGTCCAATTTCTCTCATCTTCAGTCTCTACATAAAGCCAGTTGGTTCTCTACACACAGATAACAATAGCAAGATTCACAAAAATGCTGATGATACACAACTCCACTTGAAAGCCCCCGCTCTTCAGACATCCGACACCCAAACATCCAGATCTGCATGTAAAGCTCTTACGTGAAGCTCAATATAAGACTAAATTCCTGTAATTTAGAGCAACAAATAAATGGTAGAGAAACTTAACTCAATGACGTGAACCTTGACACCTCAATTTTCACCGTTTACCAAGTCACTTTGATTCACTCTGAACAGAAACACCAATCTCAAGCTCAAGGAAAATATTGACAAAAACAAAGATGGCTGTTAGACCCGAGTGTCTTGGACTGTTCTTCCCAAAACCTTTTGCCTGCTTACCTCCAGTTTTTGCTGTATTCTTTTTGTTGACCTTAGGATTCTGAGCACATTGCCACAGCTAACCAGTGCTAAAGTGAATGTGTTTCTCCCCTAAACGTGGTTTAATTAAATTATTCACAATTGGTATATTTATTTTATATGTACTTAATTAAATGCTACTAAGTGGGCCTTTCATACTTCTTGTACCACCCACACAAGTAGCACTACAAACATGTCTCAGACCTGCCACTGAAGCTCCTGTGTGTTCAGTTTACACTGCCATCTCAACTTACCATTTACAACCCCTTGCCAAGCCTTAAACTCTCCTATTATTCCAAAGAAGTTACCCCTAAGGTAGGCTCCAGATAGCCCATAGGGCAGGGTCCTATGTAAGTAAAAGGTAGGACATGTACTTTTAAGTTTGACATGTCCAGGTAGTGAAAAACACCTACATTTGCTTTTCACTACTGTGATGCCTCTCATAGGTTTAGGCTGTAATTTCTCATTTGAAGGAGTAACTCTTTCATGTTTAATATGATTGGAATGGTAATGATAAATTCTTTTTGCTGGCAAAGTTGTATTTAGCATTGCCATTTTAGAAATGTCACCTTTAGAAAGATTACATTTCTCTGCTCCTAAAGCTCTGAGTGCCTGCAGCCTGTCTCCAATACACGTCTAGGGTTGGTGACAGCTCGACTTTGTGCATTCCCTCTAGATAGCCTCACTCAAAGGAATGGTAGGTTTGACTAAGCGCACATCTGCATCCTGATGGCTCATACTGGGCAGGATGGGAGTGGGGAGCTTACACACCTGAATGGGCAGTTACCTACAACCACACAAAGGGTTGATTACCCACCTGTAGTGAGTCTGGAGCCAGGCCTCGGAAGGGAGGACCTCTGTGCACTTCAAAGCCCCTGTTTGAAGTCACCCCCACTTCAAAGGTGAAACTAGGTATAAGTACAGGGCTTCTGTCTCCACCAAACCAGACACTTCTGGACCTGTGAAGAAACTCTGCCAGCAAGAAGAACTGCTGTGCTGCTATAAGAACTGTCACTCTGCCGGACTGCTGCTGTGAAAGAACTGCTTTTCTGCTGTGCTGCCCTGCTGCCTAATAACCTCTGCCCCTGCTGAGGAAGAACTGGATTCTTGCTTGAACTCAGAGTGATATCCAAGGGCATGTTGGTTTGCCTCCTGTTTTGAGACTCAGGGAACTCAAAGTCTCACCTCCTGCTTCTGGTCCATTACAAATGGGTCCAGGTGCGTGCTCCAGTGCTACCAATGCATTCTTTGCTGCATACAGCAGAATCAATGCATTGCCACTGTTGTGGGAGCAAGAACTGGCCCATTCTGCTCGGAACCAGTGCATCGCCTTAAGAACCGATTCATTGAACCACTGCATCGCCGCAGCTGCAATGTGAGAAGATCGACACATCCTTTCAACTGCGTGGAGAAACCCTGTGCATCGGCTTTGGAACCAACGCATCTCGGCTTCGACACTTCGTCTTCGTAACTGACACATCACCATCGTTGCATGGAAAGAATCGATGCATCACCTCGATTGCAGGGTTCGACACAGATGCATCGCTCGGCTGCACCCCGCATCTTGCTGTTGAGATCAGGGTCAAGGTAGTTTGTTCAATGGGCCTTGCATGGCTCCTGCACCAAGCCTGCACTCCATCATGGTTGCCCTGAACACGTGACTTTGCCCAAGTCCTGTGTGATCAGATACCCCCATTGGCGTTTGTTGCTTCTAAGAGTTTTTTTTACATTTATTCACAAATACTTTACATATTGCCTCTTAAGTTAAGCCTGCCTGCTCTGTGCCAAGCCGCCAAAGGGTAAGCACAGATTAATTTATGGTGTTCATCTGACTTACCCTGACTAGGATTATGGGTCCTGCTTGGACAGGGGGCATACTTCTGCCAATCAGAAAAACATTTTTAACAATGGCCTAGGACTAGCTCTCTCTTCCAAGGAAAATGAAACTGTTTCTTCAAGAAAGTGACTTAAAAATGTTGTGTTCAATGTTAAATGCTTTTCTTAAGCGCTGGTGTACCCGAGGTCTTGGCACTGACTACAGGTGTGGTGTGAAGAACCCCAGGACAATGGAGCCAATGCAGTGCTAAATAACCATGTCTTCAGGGCCTTCCTAAAGGCCAGTACGTTAGGCAAGGCTTTGATATGCAGAGGAAACATATTCCAGGCTTTTGTTGCTCCCAACACAAAGCTTCAGACACCCCAGGTCGCTCATTTGAATCTAGGCACTGTGATGAACTTGGCAGTTGCGGATTTTAAGTGTCTATTTGTGGTATACAAGCTGAACCTGTTTTTTTTAGAATTCAGCCCCTAAATCGTGAAGTGCTTTGTATACTAGGCAAAGTGCCTTGAAGGCAATTCTTTGCCTAACAGGCAACAAATGAAGCTTCTTCATGGGCATGGACACCGACTGGTGTTTGAGAACCTTCAGCAGGGGACGCGCTGCAAGGTTTTAAGCCTATTGAGCACATGCTGATGTGTGTTCAGGTAAAGACCATTACAGTAGTCCAACTTGGATAGCACGAGGGAGGTAACTAAGATTTTCTGAAGATCAGATGGAATAAAAGGAAGTACCTTCTTTATCTGCCTGAGGTTGTGGAAAGCCCCAGATGTAACGGCATGAACTTGCTCAGTGTAGGTCAGTTTATCGTTAATTAAGACTCCCATGTTAAGGGTTTTACTGACTGGGGTGGATAAGGGGCAAAGGTCTTGTGGCCACCAGGCAGGAGTCCAGAACAAAGATTGAGGTCCAAAAAGCAGAACTTCTGTCTTTCCTGAGTTAAGATTTAAACTGTTATCAGATGTCCACAGGCTGACTGCCTGCAAGCAGTCACAAAGTCTGACCCCGGTGCCAGAGTCCTCATTGGCCAGGGAGATAACAATTTGAATGTTATTGGCACAGGAAGTAAGGGAGAAGCCAAATGATTTAATAATCTCATCTAAAGGGGTGACTTAACCATTAAAAAGTGTGGGACTAAGCGAGGACGCCTGTGGGACCCCACAAGGAGGAGAGTATGGCTGTGCAACAAAATTGTCCAGTCGATCCGATTGTTCACTTCCATGAAGGTATTAGTTAAGCAAGTCCCAAGCTGAGCCAGTGATACCAATGCTAGCTAAGCAATCCATCAGCAGCCCTTGGTTAAAAGTATTGAAAGCCGTTGACAGATAGAGTAAGATCAGGGCTGCTCTGCCTCCCTGATCAAGGGACATCTAAATTTTCTCTGTTGCTTCGATTAAGGCCGCCTCCGTGTTATCGCCGGTGCGAAAGCCGAACTGGGTAGCGTCTGGGAGATTATAGGTTGCAATAAACTCAACTAGTTGAGTGTTCATAATTTTCTCTATGATCTTAGCTGGCATAGGTAGACATGAGATTGGGTGATAGCTGTTAGGATTGAGAGGGTCCAAGGAAGGTTTTTTTTAATAAAAGGTAGCATTGAAGTTTCTTGCAGATGGTTGGAATAGAGCTAGACTGAACCATTAAGTGAAAGATATCCATCAGTATTGAAACAATTGACTCAGCAGCAAGCATAGCTACCCTAAGTGGGTAAGGGTCCTCCGAGGTTCCAGATCTTGTGGATTTGACCAATCTTATGATCTCATCTCTAGAAGGTGGGGTAAATGCATTGAAAGCAGTGCCTGCCAGAATGGGACTATGGCTGGTCATGCCACTGTGTAAAGAAGTGTACATGGTAAAACATCTGTTGTAAAAGTCTTCTACTTTCTGGCGAAAAAAGCTGGCCAAGGGGGAGCTGGGAACAACGTTGAGTCAACGAGACTCTGACGGCAAGAGTCCTTCTGGGACATAAGCCAGAAAAGAAACCAAGCACCAAGGAGATGGGAGGCGGCTCCTAAATACTCATTGCTACCTCCCAGAGAACACCACTGCGGCTGCGGCTGCGGCTGCGCCTAACCTTCCCTCAGCGGGAACGGAAAGGAGATGGCGCCAGTCGCCAGAGAGGCAGGAAAAAGGTCCAACCCCCAAAGGTAAGTGAAGAAAAAGGAAAAATAGAAAGAGAAGGGAGGGATACAATACACCCTGGGAAAGGGCTATGTAGAGGAGGGGACCTATAGGGAAATTGAGCCTTGGATCTTAACACTTGTAAGGGGAATGCTGTTAGATCCTCCCCCATCCCGCACCCACCCACGCAAGTGCATCATGCCCAGCATGACTCTCATGTGTCCCAAGTGTAGGGGCAGGGGATGCACTGCCTAATGATCTGATTAATCTCTCTAATCTATTAATCAACAATTTGTAACAAGGGGTGCATGCCCACTGCCTGTCGTGACCCTGCAGGCTGTAATCAATAGTGTTGAGACAGGAAAGAATCCCTGCTTGTGGGTAGCACTGTTCCTGTGGCAATTAATGCCAAAAGTATTCTAACAAATATTCAATTGAATCAAAAGAACTTTATAATAAAAATTTGACCAACAAATATTTTTTACTTCTGTCTGTGTTCACCTCACAGCATTAGAAATTATGTATATACACGGAATTGTAATGCAAACCGTATATAAACATGTACTTTTGTGGATTACAGATCCACCCGTTTTTTCAAAAATCCATTTACAGTATGCAACATCTGTTGTAAACATGAAAAATATATCTATCATTTGCAGATTTTAGCAGACATGTAGAAAATTAGCCCAATGCATTTCGGGACATGGGTGGTCCCTTCGTCAGGGGCACATCTGTAAACAAACAAAGGAATGCACTTTTATTATATACATTTGAACGGAAGAAACTGCCTCAGCAACAAAAAAAAGTTTTGACAGGGAATTATTTTTAATGGTACCACATCCATCGTGTGACCTGATCATGTTCATGCGCTCAAGCGAAGAAAAAAACGTAAGTGAAATCTTTAATGCCAATACCTCACACGAGAAAAGCCTTGTTGCAAAAAGTGACTATCTGAAACCGTGAGACGGTGTGCCATTCATACGAGTATCAAGTGTCAAGTTTAGTGATGTTAACAAAAAGAAGTGCTATTGATGTAGTGCAGTATCGTGGTTCACCTGCTATTTGATGGAACAGTATGCTCCTTCTCAGTCGGGTCCACGCTTAAAAGGCGAGCATGATTATTCTATGGATCAAAAAATAGATTTTAGACTATTTGTTCCCGAAATTCAACTCCCGTAGGGAAAAATAGAAAAAGCTCTTACCAAGGGATATCCCCCTCTCTCCTATGGACCAATATTGCTTATAAACTCCTGTTAAAGGAGGAAAGACCTCATGCAATACATGCAGCGTACTGCCAAAATTATGTCTGTTGGTGACCAAACCGTCACTTACCTAATGTTATGAGTATGTGGAGTTAGCAGGTTTGAACATATATCGCCATAAACTGTGAAAGCAATAATGCACACAGTTTTAAGTCAATTCTCCCATAATAGTTATGAAGTCTAAATCTACCTGTATAAAACATTCTGTGCTTACCCGAAATGCCGCGACGATATCGTGGCACCCGATGTGAATCCGCTCCAAAGCTTAGGGTAAATGCGCAACGCGAGTTCGATATAAAAATAGGACTGGTGAGCTGAATACAGAAAAAGGACTGGTTGCTTAGAGTGAATGCGCGACGCAATTTAGAGATGAAAATAAGACTGGTGATACCAATACGCGGAGAAAGTGTTGAGGTGCTTGTACTTAATATACCCAGTACGTATCAATATTCTGATCGCGTATATGATAGGTTACGCTCAGACAATATTTCAATAATATGCGATGGTAAAAAAAACGCAACCTTGTCAAACTGTGTCGTGATGATGCAGATCATCGGATTGTGGACCAGAAATATTCAGAAAGGGGAGAGAAACATAAACAGCAATGAATCTTGTGATTGGATCAACAAGTTCATACGTCAGCTGATGTTCCCACACTATATAATGTCTGTTGAAACACGTAGCATTAAACTATGACAATACACTATGATAGCTTTTGTGTCATTGAGTGATAAATGCCATGTAGGACACATGCAAACTTCTGAAATTCCCAAAAAGTTACATTACTGAAAACCTTACAGAAAACAACTGTAATCAACTTGATCATTTAGCCCTTTGGGAAATGTTGTGCTAAGGAATTCTATCCAATAAACCTCCCTCTGCAATATTCTCTTGTGGTTGTCAACTCCATCTAGAAGTTTTACTACCTCAACTACCTAACTCCGTATTTGGGAAATGCTATGCTTGGTGTCATGCCAATGTGTGGCTATGCTGGACGTTTTATTATGTGTGCGAATAGTACTTTTGTGCTCTGCCATTCTTATCTTTAACTTGCGGAGTGTTTTCCCAACGTAAGCCAAGCCGCACGGGCATTTTAAACAGTGGATTATGTTTGACGTGTTGCAATCAGCTGAATGATGAAGTTTAATGTTTTTTCCTGAATGGGGGTTGAGTTAAATATTGGCTTACTATGATGTTGTTGCAGTGGATGCAGTTTTGGCAGCGGCCAGTGCCTTTATATTGTTCATAAGACATTGCTTTGGGTGAAGAAATCAGCTCCTGAAGGTTTTTCCCTCGAGTGTATCCAAAGGTTGGCTTATCATGAAATAGCCCCTTGAAATCTGCTTCCTCATCAAGTAGCTACCATCTCTTCCTTATGATTTGTTGTATTTGTTTGGAGCTTGTGGAATATTTTGACACGTATGTTGGAGTTTTAGATTGAGTTGGTTGGGGTTTTATGAATAATGACATTTGATCTTTATCCGCCATTATGTCCAGATTCCTTTGGACGTTTCCTTCTGGGTAGCCCCTTTCAATGAACCTTTGTTTGAATTCTAATGATTTGGCTGTGGCAGTTGTCAGTTCTGAGCAAAATCTTTTGATTCTGATGAATTGGGAATATGGCAAATTGTGTATGAGACTTCGCGGATGAAAGCTGGTAAAGTGTAGTGAACTGTTTCTGTCCGTAGGTTTGGTGCAAACTTCAGTTGGAAAACCCTTCTGATCCATATCTCTTTTTACTAGGACATCCAAGCAGTTGATCTGTGAATAACTAATTGTGTGAGTGAACTTGATCCTAGGATCCCTGGTATTGAGTTGGTCGATGAGTCTTTCTAGTTGTTGTTGTGTCCAGATTAAGAATATATCGTCTATATACCGTGTGTACCGAGCAATGCCTGTGGTCCATTCTGGGTTGTGAAGTATATGATCATTTTCAAATTTGGCCATAAAGATGTTGGCGTACGCCGGTGCTCCCGAAAATCCCATTGATGTGCCAGTCAATTGGGCGTAGTATTCAGATTGCCATTGGAAATAACTGTGGTATAAACAAAAGTGTAAAAGCTGTAACAAAAAGACGTTGTCCATGTCAACGTCCTCCATTGCCAGAAGAGCCCATTCCACAGATTCAAGACCAGCTTCATGCGGAATTGAGGTGTAAAATGCAGTGACCTCAATGGTGCGAATGCACCAGTGTTTTTGTACATACGGTTGAATAAGTTCTAACTTTTGTAGGAAGTTCGTTGTGTCCCTAGTGGAAGTACACCACTTTTGTATGAACTTTTGTAGATAGTGATCTAGAAATCTGCCCACTGAGTCAAAAAGTGACCCGCATCCTGATACTATCGGCCTGAAAGGTGGATCAATCGGATTTTTGTGGATCTTCGGAATCATATAAATTTGCGGTCTCCTTGGGTTGTTCGTTGTTAAAAATAATTTGCAAGCTGTGTCGATATGGCCCATTTCTTCAGCCGGATTCAAAAGATCCTGTAACATAGTTTGCAATTGTACCGTTGGATCATTTGCCAGTTTCATGTAGGTTCCCTCATCTGAGACATGTTGGCCCACCTTTGATGTATAATATGTAGTGTCCATCATGATCAAAGCCCCGCCCTTGTCAGCCGGTTTGAACGTCAGAGTTGTATTGTTGGCAATGGATTTGATAAGTTTTCTTTCATGCACATTGATGTTATGATGTTGTATCTTCTTGTAATTTATTTTGGCCAGATCCTTCTTGACCAAATCTTCAAACGCATCCAACATTATGTGCGAAATGGGTGGTTGAAACTTGATTTGTGCTTTAAACTTGGAAGTCTCAACACTAAGATCTTCAATTTGAGGTTCCACAATGTTGGTGAAATAATGTTCGAGGCGTAGTTTGCACATAACCTGTAAAATTCGACTTCGGTTTCCAGTTTTGTTGTGTCAGTAGTTGGTACGAATGACATACCCTTGGATAATAACTTTGATTGTTGTGGTGTAAGGGTAACTGAGGAGATGTTGATGATTAGGGTTTGGTCTTGCTCTGCAGATTTTTTCCTCCCTTTTCCTCGCCTGGTTTTGTGGCTGATTCTGTTGTTTTTGTTTGGCTCAATGATGGAGGATGGCTTGAATACAAAGCCTGGGACAAAAAAAGCTATAGAAGAAGGTAACGATTTCTGTGGCAAACTAGTCTTACCGGATTGAGTAGATGGTCCTGGCACAGATATAGCAATGTCTTTTACTGGTGGACGATTGATAGCTGCATCCTGTTCTGTTACTACACTTTCCTCCGAAGATGTGTGAGCCTTCGGTTGATTAAATCTGCGTCTGGCATAAATCTCCGCCCACGTATACACCTCATTTAATTTATAGTCGATGTTGTCTCAACGGAATTTGCGTATTTTCCCCTCCTGCAGTTCCTCGTTGTACTTTTCAAGTTTTTGGTTAATATCATCCAAAGTTATTTTCCAAGTATCCTGTTCAACCCGTCTTTCCAACTAGTTCTTAAGATCAAATATCTCTTCATCCAATTCTCGTATTGTTCTGGACAGTTGTTCAATAATTAACAAAATTAAATCCAGCGAAAACCCCTTTTCCATAAATACCGTGTTCAAATGTAGTCTGAATGGCATGGGTCTGATAGATAGCCTTAAACCTCTCGGGATGCGCTTGGCGCAATGATATTGCACAAGTGTTGATGCATGTAATCTCTGATTTAATTGGCGACAAGTCAAATATTTCAGTTGTCTGATTTGTTGTGAGAATGATCCTTATTGAGTGTCCGATAACTTTACTTTTGTAGTGCGTATATTTCTGTTGCTTCCTCATTGGTGTATGCCAAGGTGGTGGCACGGTTATCCGTGATGCTTGAGATAGAATCAAATGACATGTTGACTCCCAATGTATCGGGAATTAAAGTGCGTGCTATCCCCTATGTTTTGGTCAGCAAAATGTCAAGTGTAGAGGCGGGGGAAGCACTGCCTAATGATCTGATTAATCTTTCTAATCTATTAATCAACAATTTGTAACAAGGGGTGCATGCCCACTGCCTGTCGTGACCCTGCAGGCTGTAATCAATAGTGTTGAGACAGGAAATAATGCCTGCTTGTGGGTAGCACTGTTCCTGTGGTAATTAATGCCAAAAGTATTCTAACAAATATGTAATTCAATCAAAAGAACTTTATAATAAAAATTTGACCAACAAATATTTTTTACTTCTGTCTGTGTTCACCTCACAGCATTAGAAATTATGTTTATACATGGAATTATAATGCAAACCGTATATAAACGTACTTTAGTGGATTACAGCTCCACCCGTTTTTTCAAAAATCCATTTACAGTATGCAACATCTGTTGTAAACATGAAAAATATATATATAATTTGCAGATTTTAGCAGACATGTAGAAAATTAGCCCAATGCATTTCGGGACATGGGTGGTCCCTTCGTCAGGGGCACATCTGTAAACAAACAAATGAATGCACTTTTATTATATACCTTTGAACGGAGGAAACTGCCTCAGCAACAAAAACATTTTTTGACAGGGAATTATTTTTAATGGTACCACATCCATGCGAACCATCTGACCAGGTGACCCCGTCTCCCATGATGTGTAGATATTGAATCGTATGGTGTACAGGAGGCTCTGTGGCTAGCGCACCCCACCTGGCAGATCGGGAAACTATAAGTGAGCGGTGTAGGAGGAAACTCCCGGGGTGAAGACCCCCCCCCTCCAAAAAACGAGAGCTACCCAAAGAACCAGAAAGGACTGGGTGTAAACAATGACAAAAAAGGCTGTTCCTTTCTGTGTTATTTCTATTTTGGTATGTGACCAAAAGGCCTACAGATTAAGATACCTTCAAACATGCAGTAATGACACTAATGATAGTATCTGTACACCAGTAATTTTGGTTAAAAAACTCTCAGTTATTTATTAATACATTAGATTTAATTAAAAACATCTTATATATATATATAATAATACACATTCATATACCAATTCAAGACAATTGTATGTTCTAATACATAGTGTTATTCTTGGGGGTGTCCTATACACTACAACTTATAAAATGTACAATTTATACATAATAGCTACTCTTAACTATACATCACAAAAACATATCACAAATGAAACAATGTTAAAAATCCTTGGTCGACGCGTTTCGGTGCTTTGTTCTGTTACCACACCTTCTTCAGGACAGATCTTTAATTTAAAAACAATGTATCTTCAATCTAAAAATAAATACATACAATTAGTCTTGTTATTCTAATTTGAGAGTCCATCTCATATTTACTACTTTATCTACTGGGTACACTGAGTGTCACTGCATGTTAAAAAAGGGAAAATTGTATGAGAGGCATTCTTACTTAGATTATTTTGCCTTGAGCCATAGTATATGGGGTTCTGGACCCTGCTGGAAACTTTAGTTGCTGGGTCCACTTTATGGTCACTCTTACTTCGTGAGTAACACACTTTCTGTGATAGAGAAAATAACATATTGGTCTTATTGTTTAAACCTTAAGAACGAGGAAGAATAGATATAATCCTGCACACTCACTTTAAAACCGAGAAGATCGATGTTCCTCGTGTCTTGGTTACTATCTGCGAGTTTCAATCAGCGCGGAATTTCTTATGTTGACTTAGGTAGAAAAAAAGTAGAAAACAGGAACCTGAGGGCGATTTAAAACAACCGCAGGACACAACAGAAGCTGTGACCATTTTGCAAAGATAAGGGGACAGTATCACTAATTCTACTGGTATGTATTGAAAGCTTACCGAAGAACATTAGGATATCTCACCTACAGAACTACATATAAAGATAGGTTCAAATAAATATCCCTACTCTTTCAGGTAGTACCTAAGTCAACATAAGAAATTCTGCGCTGATTGAAACTCGCAGATAGTAACCAAGACACGAGGAACATCGATCTTCTCGGTTTTAAAGTGAGTGTGCAGGATTATATCTATTCTTCCTCGTTCTTAAGGTTTAAACAATAAGACCAATATGTTATTTTCTCTATCACAGAAAGTGTGTTACTCACGAAGTAAGAGTGACCATAAAGTGGACCCAGCAACTAAAGTTTCCGGCAGGGTCCAGAACCCCATATACTATGGCTCAAGGCAAAATAACCTAAGTAAGAATGCCTCTCATACAATTTTCCCTTTTTTAACATGCAGTGACACTCAGTGTACCCAGTAGATAAAGTAGTAAATATGAGATGGACTCTCAAATTAGAATAACAAGACTAATTGTATGTATTTATTTTTAGATTGAAGATACATTGTTTTTAAATTAAAGATCTGTCCTGAAGAAGGTGTGGTAACAGAACAAAGCACCGAAATGCGTCGACCAAGGATTTTTAACATTGTTTCATTTGTGATATGTTTTTGTGATGTATAGTTAAGAGTAGCTATTATGTATAAATTGTACATTTTATAAGTTGTAGTGTATAGGACACCCCCAAGAATAACACTATGTATTAGAACATACAATTGTCTTGAATTGGTATATGAATGTGTATTATTATATATATACAAGATGTTTTTAATTAAATCTAATGTATTAATAAATAACTGAGAGTTTTTTAACCAAAATTACTGGTGTACAGATACTATCATTAGTGTCATTACTGCATGTTTGACGGTATCTTAATCTGTAGGCCTGTTGGTCACATACCGAAATAGAAATAACACAGAAAGGAACAGCCTTTTTTGTCATCGACCCTCCCCCTCCAACAGCTCGGCATGAGGGATCAGAGTTCCGTTGCAAAACAGGTCCCCAGTGTCTAGAATACCAGCTGTGTCCCAACCACGCAGCTCCGCAGCCGTAGTGACAAGCAGGCCCCTGTGGGTGCCTTGTAGGGGTTTGGAGGGGGCATACGGCTGTATAGCATGGGTAATGAAGAGACACATGTGGAAGCACTTATAAGCTACTGAAAGCAGCAGGGAGTCCATGGATTTAGGGTGCGCTCACAGGTCGAACAGGTGCAGTAGGGCGGGGTGTGGTAAAGGAGGGAAAGTAGTGGCTGTATCACCGAAATAGTGAGAGGCCAACCATTTGGCAATCAATTGCACCTGCACAGCTAAATAATAGTGCTCGAAAATTAGGGGCAGCAAGGCTGCCCTATCCGGTAGCTAGATAGAGCTTCTTAATGGAGACCCTATGTCTGGAAGCCCCCAAATGAAATCTCTAACTATGTTTTCCAGCTAACCAAAAAATGCAGGAGATAGGTAAAGGGGCAGGTTTTGTGAAATAGTAAAGAAGCCGAGGCAAGATCACCATTTTAGCAAGCGCAATTCTGCCTGAGATGGATAGCGGTAGAGTCCTCCAGAAGGAGGTCTAAGACCGGATGGCAGTCAACGCCCTAGTAACATTACCATAGAGCAGGTCTGCTTTATTGCGGGATATATGTACCCCTAGGTAGCGGAAAGTGGCAACACACCATGTTACAGGTTCGCAATTTAGTGAGTAGCTCAAGTCTAGGGTGCTCACTGTAAAAGGGAACAGTATTGATTTTGAAGCATTGACGCGCAGGTCCGACACCGTGGCAAATTCCAACAGTATCCGATCCAAAGAAGGGGGAATAGCATGCAAGTCCCTGACATATAGCAGTATGTCTTCGGCATACAAGGATATTGTATGGATGGCATCCCCCAGGGGGATCCCCATGTCTGCCCAGGCGCCTGGACGGTCACTGCAAGGGCTCCACCGTAAGTATCAGGATCCGCCCGACAATCCCCACAACCATAGCCAGTGTATCTGGTTACCAAGTCCAAAAGCAAGGAAAAAGGTTTTCTGAAGGACATTCATGAAGACTGAGTTGGCAGCGCTGGATATCCAAGATGTTCACCTACTCAGCTCCTAGTGACGTGGTCTAGTTCTTCCAGCATCTCTGTTGGAATGTTAGGCACGTGCTGACAAACAAACGCGCACTTCACGGAAGAATTCCCTGAAGGTGGCAGCCCTTCTTTGACGCGCTAGCTAGACAGGGTAGTGGCGTCTTGTCATCGTTTCGTTTCTTCGGAATAATCCCATCAAAAAACAGTTCCGGTTCTAAGTTAATGATTTCGGAGCATGCGCTGCTCCCGAGTAGTGTTTTACTCTTCTGAGTTGCCGCAACGCTCTTCATGAGTGAAACACTTAGTAGTGTTTCTTGAGAGAAGCTTCTGTGCAATTTCAAGAACCCCTTTTTCCCTGAAGGCTAAAAGAGCTTGACTCTCGTTCGAGAGTTGGTTTCGCTTCCTCATTCATTTTCAACTCGTGCAGGTAGTGTTCCTCTCTGTGCAGCTGCGCACATTTACGCTAGTTCCCCCATACATGCTTGTTGCTTCCAAAGCCATCAGTAACACGTATTAACTGAATTCTAACAATTCTGAAGTTCAGCAGTTCCTGTGGAACTCAATTATTTAACCGTCCAGGAAGAAGGACACAAAACAGAGTTCTTGTTTACCTGACTAAGAACTTGAAGAGGTTCTTTAGTGATGATCTTCAGACACGCAAGTAGATCCTGTAAAGGAAAATAACAAACAATGTTATGACTTATTCATTCAGCCTTTTCAAAGCAATCTACATAAAAATTACAACGTAAGATTAAGAACAAATCTATTTCCGAAGAGGAGCAATAGCCTAGATGGTTAAGGGTACGATAGCAATAAATAAGGAAAATAAATAGTCTGTTATGTGTAGATAGGTTGAATAGAATTACATATGTTCTGTTTTCCTTTCACAGTTTAATTGGCTAGCTGAAGGAAGCGCACTAACATGGGTCTTAAGAAGCAGGCGCATCTAGCTGAGTAGAACCATACAATCTGGCTGTCTCTACTTTTTTCGCCATCCCCTTTCCATTCTGGAACCTCAGCTAACTCTTACTACATACTGAGTGGTTTGGGATCTTGGGCGGGCATTGGGAATAAGCATCATTCTGTTCCCGAGCAATCTGTCCAAGTAAGTCTTGACAGAGTGAAGTGCCCCATGGTGAATTGCTCCTGAGCAGAATGGCCGAGGGGTTTGAATTTAAAAAAATGAGGGGAAATTCTAGGAAACATACAGAAAAAATTAACTGCAGTGAGAGAAGAAAACAAAACATTGAGACGAGAAATAATTAGCTCTCGTAGGAAAACCTCAGATTTAGTCACTCATCTGGAAGGATTAGCTTTGAGGGCGAGTTTAAAGGTTCCTCCTCAAGAGACTCAGGGTACAGGTTCAAAGTCCTTTTCACCCACTCAGGTCATCCACTCGTTATCATCAGTAATCCCCTTAGCATCCCCAGAGCGATTTAGTGGAGATACCCAAAAGTCCCACATTTTTCGAACCCAATGTTCCCTCCATGTCATCTGCCGTCCAATAGCTTTCCCTGATGTACAGTCTCGAGTGGACTTTATACTGTCGTATCTTAATGGAGATGCAGCGTCGTGGTCAATGACTCTTGTAAGCAAGGATGATCTCATTTTATATGACTTTGAGGAGTTCAAGAAAGAATTTCTCAGAATTTTTGACAGACGAAAGGCATCTCAGGCAACGGACAATGAACTGTTAGAACTACAACAAGGAAATTGAGAGTTGGTTACTTACCTGACGCAATTTAACAAATTGGTAGTAGAGACTGACTGGCCAGTAAACAAACTAGCCGCTGTTTTTTATCGTGGGCTTAAAGATGAATTAAACGATGCCATAGCGCAAATTCCTCATTGCATGACAGAAATTACAGCATTAATTGATCTGGTTCTTGAAAAAGACTTCCGCCAGAATGAAAGACGAGGAGAAAAACAAAGAGAATTCAAACCCAGTGTCACAAGATTTGATAGAATGAGAAAAGAAACGATGAAAACTTCCGAAGGAACATTAGGCGCAGAACCAGTGCAAAATGGAACAATTAGAGGTCCGTTAACTAAAGAAGAAAAAGAAAGGCAAAGAATAAACAAATTGTGCTTACACTGTGGAACAGGAGGTCACTTTGTAAAGATGTGTCCAAAGCAACCAAAGACATCGGTTAAAGAAAAATTGCAGCACCACCAGTAAGAGGAGTTGGACTAGTGTGTGCAGATCATGAAACAACTCCAACGAATCATCAATTGACAAATACATTACAGGTGTCTTCACATCATTTGGTCCTATCTGTGACCCTGTGGTTTTGACATTTAGTTCTCAAAGAAGTCTCCGTGATGATTGACTCTGGGGCCATGGGAAACTTCTATGACTTCAAATTTGCTAATCATATAGGATTAGAAGCAATCAAGAAGGACAAGAGCGAAGCTGCCAGAACACAAAACTGTCATCTGGACTAATTGTGAGTCACACCGAACCTGTACAGTTGTTATGTTTGGAAGGTCATCAGGAAATGATTCAGTTTAATCTGACAGATGCTCGCCATTCCAACTAATATTGGGGCTTTCCTGGTTGACTGAACATTACCCAACAATTAACTGGAGTACTAGAACCATTGAAATGAATTCTGAATATTGCAAGGGGAATTACTTCATGGAACATCAGAATCATCAGCAGTTAAATGCAGCGGCACCTCTATGTCAAAATGGGGTATCAGTTTGCGTAATACAGACAAGCAAAATTCCTGAAGAATATAAGGATTTTGTAGACGTGTTCGATGAAGTCAAAGCGGAAAAACTCCCTCCACATAGGTCTTCTGACTGCAAGATCGAACTTGAACCTTGATCGAATTTACCTTGTAGTCGGATATACGCTCTAATCGAGAAGGAGAACCAACATCTAAAAGATTACCATAAGAAATACCTGGACAACGAATTCATCAGACCTTTTCAGACTCCAGTTTCATCGCCACTTTTCTTTATCCCAAAGAAGGGAGGGGATTTGAGAACATACATCAAGTACAGAGCAGTCAATTGGATAACCGTCAAGAACCGTTACCCATTACCCCTAATTTCCGTGCTTCTTGATCAAGTTAAAGGAGCAAAGATTTATACAAAATTGGACCTTAGGGGGGGGGCTTATCAACTGATGATATTGCGAGAAGGTGATGAATGAAAGACGGCCTTCAGGACAAAATATGGCCTATTCGAGTACCAAGTCATGCCTTATGGGTTATGCAATGCCCCAGCAGCGTTTCAACATTTCATCAATGATGTGCTGAGGGAACTCATAGATCAATGTGCAATCGTATACATCAATGATATTTTGATTTATTCAGCAACTGAGGAGGAACATTGGGACCAAGTGAAGGCTGTTCTAAAGAAGTTAAGAGAAAATGCCTTGTACCCAAAATTGGAGAAAAAAAATCTTTTAACGTGGACTCGGTGGAATTCTTGGGCTTTGTAATCTCCTCTTCAGGTATAACAATGGATGAAAACAAGGTTAAGGCCGGTACTGATTGGAAGTCACCTACTTCTGTAAAGGAAGTTCAAAGCTTCATTGGATTTGCCAATTTCTACAGGCAGTTCATCCACAAATTCTCACTGAAGATTGTTCCTCTGACCAGATTATTAAAAAAAAGAGTACAGTTTAAATGGGCACAAGAAGCAGGAGAGGCCTTTAATTCCCTGAAGACAAGTTTCACCACCGCCCCGTACTAGTGCATGCAGATCCTGAAAAACCTTTCTACTTAGAGACTCATGCATCAGAGTTTGCCATAGGGAGAGTACTGTCACAAAGACACTGGCCAGCTACATCCTCTTGCCTTGCGTTCCAGAAAATTGAACTCAGCAGAGGTTAACTACACGATAACCGAGAAGGAGCTTTTCGCCATAAAAGACGGGAGGTATTATTTGATGGGTGTCAAACACATCGTGACAGTTTTTACTGATCACAGAAATTTTAAGTTTTTGAAATCTGCAAGAACCTTATCGCCTCATCAAGTAAGGTGATTGTTGTATTTTGCTGACTTTGACTTTGTCATAACATACCGACCTGGAACCAAGAATGGGAAGGCAGGTGCCCTATCAACATTGGACACAGAAAATCTGATAAAATCAATAGACAAAATTGAACTAATTCCGTGGGAGAAAATTGTCTGAGCCGTCTCTCAGGATGACCTACAAACTAAAATTAAACGATCATTAAATGCTGAGCAGATGAAGGAATGGGCAGACCAAGATCCTAAGAGATAGCTTAAAGATCAATTACCCTATTTAGACGGAGCCTTATACTTGCCCACTGAAGAGGTTCAGATGAAGGCTATATCTGAATGTCATGACAGTCCCTTAGCTGGACATAAAGGAACCCAAAAAACAGGATTTAATCAAGCGAAAATTCTGGTGGCCACAAATGAACTAAGATATCAAAAGATATGTAACAAGCTGTGAGATATGTACTCTGGGAAAATCTGTAAGACAGGCTACTAAGGGCCTTCTACGACCCTTACCCACCCCTTCATACCCCTGGCATACAGCGTCAACGGATTTCATAGTCGATTTACCCTCTAAGCAAGGTTTTAACACCATTCTAGTCTGTGTAGATACCTTTACCAAGATGACACATTTGGTTGCCCTAAAGGCATTCCTACAGTGAAACAATTGACACAACACTTCAATCAGCATATTATCTGACTTCATGGCATACCCAAGATTACCATCACCGATAGGGGTAGTCAATTTGTTTCCACGTTCTGGAGGGCATACACAGGAGGGTTAAAGATTGAGAGTAGATATTCAACCAGTTTCCATTCACAAACAGATGGATAACCCGGGAGAACAAACCAGGAGCTAGAACAGTATCGTAGATTATTTTTATTGGATCCGGAAGGAGATTGGCCAGAATATCTGTGGACAGCAGAATTTGTCAACAACAATGCAAAAAACATCTCCACTGGGTTTTCTCCTTTTTAAATGAATTATGTCCGACATCCAAAATTCCCTGGTTGAATGTGGAAATATCGAAGTACTGGCCGTAGAAAATCTCATTCAGCATTTGACCAAGATCCATCAAGCAGCAGTACAAAACTTGAGCTTGGCAAAGGAGTGTTATACGGTTTTTGCAGATAAACAAAAGGAAAAAAGAACCCAGCTACCAAGTTGGAGATAAGGTTTGGCTCAGTACAAGGAATCTGAAACTGAAAGGAATCTGGAAGTTCCAACCACTTTTTGTTTGTCCTTATAACATCGAAAAGATCATAAATCCAGTGACCTTTCGCTTGACTCGCCCAGAAGGTACACAAATTCATCCAGTTTTTCATGTATCTCTTTTAAAAAAGGATCAGCCTGGCTTGAGACTTGCTACCCCCTCGAACCACTGCTAGTGGAGGGTGAATTTGAATATGAGGCAAAAGGAATCCTTGATTCCAAAAAGGTTAAATATGACCTTTATTACTTGATCGATTGGAAAGGTTTCGGACCTGAAGAAAGATCGTGGAAAAATCATAAAGATGATCACACTCCACGATTAGTGAAGGCCTTTCAGAGAAAATTTCCAAACAAACCATGACTGGAGGAATCCTCCTTGAGAGCGGGTACTGTCAGGATGCGCCGGAGAATACCCAACAACCATAGCCAGCATATCAGTTTACCAAGTCTAGAAGCATGGAAAAAGGTTTTCTGAAGCACATTCATGTAGACTGAGTTGGCAGCGCTGGATATCCAAGATGTCCGCCAACTCAGCTCCTAGTGATGCGGTCTAGTTCTCCCAGCATCTCTTATGGAATTTTAGGCACGCACTGACAAACAAACGCGCACTTCACTGAAGAATTTCCTGTAGGTGGAGCCCTTTTTCGACACTCTAGCTAGTCAGGGTAGTGACATCTTGTCGTCGTTTAGTTTCTTCAGAATAATCCCCTAAAAA
This sequence comes from Lissotriton helveticus, assembly GCF_964261635.1. Taxonomy (NCBI): domain Eukaryota; kingdom Metazoa; phylum Chordata; class Amphibia; order Caudata; family Salamandridae; genus Lissotriton; species Lissotriton helveticus. The sequence continues at coordinate 977,911,787 of NC_136057.1, read as the reverse complement.
CAGTTCCAGTTCTAAGTTAATGATTTCCGAGCGTGTGCGGCTCCCGAATAGTGTCTTACCCTTCTGAGTCGCTGTGATGCTCTTCATGAGTGAAACACTTAATAGTGTTTCTTGAGAGAAGCTTCTGCACAGTTTCAAGAACCCCTCTTTCCCTGATGGATAAAAGAGTGTGACTCTCGTTCGAGTGTTGGTTCCTCCTCCTCATTCATTTTCAACTCGCGCAGGTAGTGTTCCTCCCTGTGCAGCTGTTCACATTTATGCTAGTTCCTCCTATACATGCTAGTTGCTTCCGAAGCGCTCAGTAACACGTATTAACTGAATCTTAGCAATTCCTAAGTTCCGCAGTTCCTGTGGAACTAAACGTTCCAGTTCAATTATTCAAACGTCCAGGAAGAAAGAAGCAAAATAGTATTCTTGCTTACCTGACTAAGAACTTGAAGAGGATCTTCATCAACGATATTCAGACAAGCAAGTAGATCCTGTAAAGGAAAATATCAAATAATGTTATGACTTATTCATTCAGCCTTTTTAAAGCAATCTACATAAAAGTTACAACGTAAGATTAAGAAGAAATCTATTTCAGAAGAGGAGCAATAGCCTAGATGGTTAAGGGTACGATAGCAATAAATAAGGAAAATAAATAGTCTGTTATGTGTAAATAGGTTGAATAGAATTACATATGTTCTGTTTTCTTTTGACAGTTTAATTGGCTAGCTGAAGGAAGTGCACTAACAAGGGTCTTAAGAAGCAGGCACATCTAGCTGACAAGAACCATACAATCTGGCTGTCTCTTCTTTTTTCCCCATCCGCGTTACCCCCTGGGAACTCTTCTAACTCTTACTACGTACTGAGTGGTTTGGGTTCTTGGGCGGGTATTGGGAATAATCATCATTCTGTTCCCGAGCAATCTGTCCAAGTTAGTCTTTACAGTAAGTGAGGCACTAGTGGGTCAACATATGACTTAACCGCATCGGTGCGGCGCATTTTCCCGCTGTGCGCTGAAGTTTTAAAAAACCCGCGGTTCGAGAGGTGTACCTCATGAAGAGCTGAGCTCGTCATCAGCGTCGATGTGGTTAAGGAACTCTGTGGGGAGCCCGTTTGCCCCAGCATCTTTCTAGATGCCAGAGATTACAGTGCATCTTGCACCTCATCTAGTGTCATAGGAGGGTCTTATAAAAACAAGAAATCTTCCTCTACAACCACATCTACAAACCTCTTATATGTTTCCATACTCACAATCAAAAAACCACAACTTCAAGCTCATATCACTGAACCCAAATATATGTAAAACTGTGAAATATTTATTATATCAATTCAATGTACATATACATACCATCTAGATAAAAGACAAAGAGAAGAATCCTATTCTGGATATTCACTATATGTTGCAATCTGGCTGCTTCCAGAGTGGTCAGATGGGTCTCTTGTAACAGGGCGATATCAGAAGCCCTTCGAAGCAGACATGCATAGATGGAATACCTGCGCAAAGGAGTGTGGGCCGAAGCCGGGAGGCGGCCAGCAGGCCGGTACTCTGTGGGTTTGTTCCACCACAAATTGAGGGGAGAGGACCTCAGGTGGGAGCTGGTCTCTTAACCACTTTTCTACATAGTCTACTGGAACTCGTCCCTCTGCCCTCTCTGGAAGGCCAATCAACCATGCATTGTTGCGAAGCGACCGGCCCTCCTCCTCATCAATCTTATCTTCGACGGTGCAGACTCGGTCCAATAGGTCCTGCAGAGTCGCTCTGTGATTACAGGTCTTTTGTTGCAGATCCAAGAGCATGAGCTTGGTTGTACTTAGCCATTCCGATAATTTCTGCTGATCCGCTCCGAGAAGTGTAAAGTCCGAGACCACTTTGTCGATCCTGGTTTCGAGGGACGTATACGTCTGTGCCAGTGTTGTGCCTATATGTTCGACTGCCGCCAATACCTTGTCGATCTTGGCTGAGAGATCGGGCTGTTGCAAATCTGTGGATCCTGCTCCTAAGGATGCCCCGCCTGCATCCCGGGAGCCCCCAACCCCATGTGGAGCAGCCGGCCAGCTGCTGCGCACTAGGCATCTAGGGGAAGAGCGACAGAGCGATAGATTTCACCGGTAGCGAGAAGTCTTGGGCGCCTCGTCTCGAGGGGGACCCAGTCCGATCCCGCTGCCAACACCCGTACTATACTGCAGGCAGACTGTTCATGACTAGCTGTGTCCTTCTGTGTATCCAGCGTCTTCCATCAAGATGTGTGGGATTTGTCACTGTCCAGCAACCGGCTGCATCTCATCTGTATGCGAACCTGCATTTTCAGGTAATACGGTCTGCTAGAGTTAATGGGGCACTCCACGCCCAGGCCAGCCCCGCGCATCAATCAGTGTAGTCCAGAAGCAGGGAGGCGCATGCAGTGAAAAAAAGGCGGATAAAGCCGTGAACCAGCGGCCAGGTGTAGCACCTCCCCCACCCCTGACGACTACCAGAATCAGGCCTGTCCAGGTGGGCCAGTCCCGACGGCACTCCCCGGTCCAGCTCCCAATTATGGATCTCCCTTGGAGGCTCCTCCACTGTCGCCTCCTGTGACTAGGAGGAAAGAGGGCTACTGCAGTGCGGACAATAGGCTGGAGCCCGGGATCACAAGATGGTGCCCCTTCGGTGCCCACTATGGAGAGGGCTGGGAACTATGCAGAGTGGGTGCTGCTCGAGGGGCCCCACGGGCCCCCCCCATCCAGTTCAGTGTTCAAGGCTGTCTTTTACTGCGGCCAGTCTAGGCGCAGTCCACTCGCCCAACAGGACAGTTTGTCCAGTCTCTGCGGGGCACATGCGGAGGCGAGACGAGGTATGGCTATCGGCCCATTTCCAATTAAACACCCCTGCACCTGAGGTCACTGTAGGCTGGAGGGCATGGGCCCAGGAAGCTCCCCAGGCTTTAGGGAGACAGGAAGAGGAGAGAGGCAGCCTGGGCCCAAGCCAGCCCTTGTGCCACACCCCCCTGTGCCAACAAGGCGCATTACCTTGGGTCCAGGCTCAGGATACGAGGAGCAACACACAGGGTCGCCACACCGTCACAGCTCTCTGCACTGCACCAGCTCACCGCGGCCACCAAGGGGGACCTGGGCCCGATCGACCCCCAAGCTTGCCCTTGTGAGATGCGTTCTCTCGGCTCCTCCACCCCAGCTGCTGGCTCACCTCATCTGGGCGGCCACACCAGTCCCAGGTCGCCGTGCCCTTCGGATACCGAGCCCCTGGCTTCGCTCACTAGCAGGATCCGCAGTGAAGGTTCAGGCCACATCCAAGAGCTTGCCCCCACTCCGAAGGCTCCCTTCTTGTATCTGGGCACAGGAAGCAATCTCTGCCCCAGCCCGCGGGCCGCCTGCGCAAGCCCACTTCTTCCTTGTCACAGTGTCTCCTAGGTCGGGGTGCTGCTTCCTCCGATGCTGCCCGGCGCCCGCACTAGAAGCACCAGTCACCACTGCAAGGTGCTCCCATGGCCAGAGGCACCAGGGTGCCACAAGCCATGCCACGCGCTTCACTCCCCAGCGGGCCGTACTCTGTAGATTATAGGCGTCTGGGTGTCTCCGACGTTTCAGCAATCCTTGGAGTTGAAGTAGGGCTCACCGCACTTTTCTGTGCTCCCTCTCACAGCATTACGCGACAGATGGCCAGGATAACTGGGGGATGGTGCACGGAGCATTTCAAACCACGTCCACCATCTTCGACGGTTAGCCACATCCCCCTATTTGGTACACTTTTTGCGCACAGTTTATGTCCTTATTATGACACAAAAGGGATTAAGGTATTTCTTTAAATGAGCAAATGTTTGTTGATAAATGTGTTTATTGTTGGTGCAGTAATTAAAAACGTTCATATTACAGTTACCGACTAGTCACATTGAATGTAACCAGAACCACCGAATGTTATCACATAATCTTGAATGTAGTTTCTCTTTGGCCAGCACTATATAATAGCTCAGCTTATGTTTCAAAATTAATATATCATCTCTAATTGTGGTTATGAACTAGGAAACCATTGAGCTTCATTTCACCATGGAAAGTTGAAAATATAGAATTTGTCAGCATGTATATTGTGTACAATATGAGAAGTTAGATAGCATAGCCAATACCGTAATAATACTATAAGTCGTTTCTTGCCTTTAGACGACAACACTTCTGCAGTGCATATTATGTCCAACTGTGCAAGAAGGCAGCGCACAAATATACAGTGTCTCTTCCTCTCTCTCTTGTCACATACCCCTTTCTCTGGGTCCACTTCTAACCTGCATGTAGTTTGATTACGGTTAGCAGAGGGTACGAAGTGTGAATCCACATACCACTCCAATGGGTTCTGGATTGCAAGGTTAGTGCATCTTAATTAGTACCTCCTGCTGAGGGCTAGTATTTTTCTCACAGGCGGCTCCTCTGCTAAGGCAGTGAAGAGCAGTGCTAAAAGAAAAAATTAAATGATAATAACTTTGTTATTATCATTATATTTTTTGTAGCTGCGGGTATTGGTTAGGGCGGGCTGGGCAGGTGTCATAGGGGGAGGAGTGGTGGCACACTCTAAGTGCGCATTACTGTTTGGCCAGCCATCATTGGCACTTTGCATGTTCCCCACCAAGGTGTAATGTACAGCCTCCCTGCATATGCACAGGCTCCCATTGCAGAGTTGTGATTGGTTATGGGGAGCCTGTGTGCTTACTCCTTCCGATACTCGCCAGGAAGATGAACTACATTGGAGGAGAGCAGCGGCAGTCAAAAGATAAGTGTTTTCTAAAAATAATAATTCGTTTTTGACCCCCCTCCACCTCCTCCATACTCTCCCCAACACCCCCATTTCCTGCCAGCCGCCATTGATTCTTCCACAATGTTTGTGAACACTAAGAGAGATTAAAAAGAAAAGACATGGAAGAGAAGGGCCCCCCCAGCCTTGCCCAACAGTAGAGGGAATGTCGTTTTGTAGCTATCCCAGCCTTGCTTATTTTTCTTATGTGTTACTTATGCTTATATACATAGTGTGGGACGTGAAGTGAGCAACTAGTGCATTTCAGCCTAAGTGCGCATTTTTATTGTATTGCTCCCGAATGATTCACCATTTTGTGTCTATAGACTGCTATCAATTATGAAGCATTGGAGCATGTGCATTGTATACTCCCTTTTTAGGTCGAGCTAGCGCAGGTCGCAAGCGTTGCTTAGGAGATGACCTCTTGGAATTGGTCTGTACTTTTGGGAAAACTCGTGCATGTACTGTACTGTTTCCAATGAGTACTCCTGCATGTACAGCATCCACCTTGCGGGAGCGAGCAGCTACGCCATCTTTCCAATTATCTTGCCCACGCATGTTTACAGTTGGCTGTCTTGCGGTCGCGTTAAATTGAAAACAGCGGTCATGTTCACTTTTGCGGCTGCTTGTTGTTTCTAGGGATGTTCTCCATCAGCATAAATTTATATTTGCCATGTTATAAAAACGAAAAATGGTTTAACATCTAGGGCAACCTTCTGTCTGCATCAGATACTGTAAATAGGTAGCATACACACCTTATTGCAGAGTAGGAACCCAAAGCAGTTTACAGTTCTAATACACTTAAATACACTTCGTTAGATGGGGATATGTCGGTGCTCCTTCTAGGGACCTTTCCTACTTGCGTAAATATGGGCAGAAGTCTTGGCCTGGTCCGTTTTCAAGACTTACATCTACAGAGGGTTACATATGTTTTTTCATTCTTTTCTGGTTGTTAGAAACTATTAAACGTGACCTGAATATCGACAGAATCTTTTGGCGATTTAAACTGTGGTGTGCATTTATTTATTATGATATTGGTTCCAACTGAAACGTGTTGCACCCAGGAGCCTGTCTTGACGTATGTTTGGGAGTGTGGAACCACACTAACAAAGTGCCTCTGCATAACACGCTATATGATGGTTAGCTGGGATACTGTGGAGTTTGTCTTGCCAACCTTTTCCAGAATTGGATTTGTATATTCCATTGGCATCCTCATTACATTCTGTGCCATCAATTAGTTGCATTGGGGCGTTCTCCAAAATGCCAACACGCTCAGTTTCAAATTAGTTCATCAAATGCATTTAAGTTTAATGTACTGACTTTGCTGATTTGTATTGCAATTTTTACATTGCTTGCCATATCAAAAAAGCAACGTTGCTATAAATACCAAACAAACTTTGTGCTAATTTACTTCTATTCCATAGTTGGTGTAGCATCAGATTATTCCAGTACTTGTCGACTGCTTGTTGTAACATGCTTCATCTGTGCAGGAGTCTACTATGAAATATGCCCGTTACATGTCAACTTTTAAATACTGATTATGCTTTTTGTAAACTATTTTCCCGGGCATTTGAATGATTTAAACCCAAACAATCTGTCATGTTTATTGTTTTGACAGATATCAGTGATCTTCATTTCAAAATCTCAAGAGATCGCTTAAATTCTTCTTCTCTGACCATGAAAGATGTGCCTTCCTGTGGGCTGGAGGCAGGCCTTCCTATGGAGTTTCTAAAGGCAAAGTCTGCTTTGAGATCAAGGCTAGTTTTATTTATTTATTGGGTGGAGATGATATCTGACTCCTGCTCCACGATCTAGTCTGCTGCATTATTGTAGAAGCATTCTTTCATGCATTATGCAGCAGTGCACAACCATAGTGGAGCATTCAGAACGGGTTTGTTTTGTCTTACTTTTTGTGCCTGGGACATTACGCAGGTACGTAAAATTGGCTAGTGTTTTGGGAACAAAGGTCATGGTACAGGAACCCGACAAATATTTTTAAAACACCTTGCATGCTAAGGAAGGGGAGTAGCAATATTTTAACTAAGTGTGGCCTGCACTTGTGTGATTATTTAAGTCGTATTGGTCCCTTATGCCAGAGGGTTTTACTTTGTAGCGTAGCTTTGATTAGATCAATAGTTCACAATCATTTTTTTTAAACAGGCTTTTATTGGTTTTCGGAAAAAGCCATACAGACTGCCTCATGGGCAGCATAAAGTAGTAGTTGGGAAGGTGATATGCATTGCAATGATAACCATTAACATTCCTGCAGCCCACCCAGCAGGTTACACGCAAAGAGTCTCGTCAGGGTCCTCCAGGAGTACATTACTGGATCCCCGCCATCTCCCCACATGGAGTCTAGCCCATATCCCTGGTCACCTCCATGTCCGTTGCAGTCCAAAATGCAAAGTTAAATAGAACTCCCAATTTCCAAACTACCCCCTTGGTCCCTAATCTCCCCAACAAAGCCCCCCCCACCCCTCCAAGCATGCCGCAAGCCACTAGAATACTCCGGAAGTCTCCCAGCCCTCTTGTACCACCCACCAGGATCCCTGCCTTGCAGATCTCAATCTAGGACAGCCCGGAAACACCAGGGGGGAGTCCTTGCGAGGCCTTCAGCTGCCGCACCCTGCCCCTCTGTCAGCAAGAGCCAGTTCCTTCAATTGGCCTGCATGAACTCCAGCTCACCAAGTGCCCCTTATTCATCGTCAGTCGGGTGCTTAGCTAGTGCCACAAGCGCCACCAACGCCCGGGCCATTTCCATTGTTTTCTCGCTCCCATTGCGCCTAGCCATGCACAGCCTGTAGTTCCCTTCGCTCCCAGCCCACTTCACAAGCTCCCTTTGCCAGCGCACAAGAGTAGGTCCCTGCCTTGCTTTCCAGTGGGTAGTAAGTTCTCTTTTTGCCAGGACTAACCCCAGGTCAATGAACTTGCTGGTGATTTTGGTCTTAGCAGTGTGCGGAAACCCATGCAACAAGCAAACCCTTGGTGACATAGCTATCTCCCTCTCCGTCACTGTCGCCAAGGTAGTCATCACCCCTCTCCAGTAGTCCCCCAAGTGCGGACAGTCCCAGAACATGTGTAGAAACTTCTCCCCCTCCAGATTACAATGGGGACAAGCGGATGGCGCCCCAAAATAGTCATTGATTTTGCCAGGCGTTAAGTATGCCCAATGTAAAACATAGAATTGGATTAGCTGAAAGCCCGCATTCCAAGAGCTCTTCCATGCCCTCTCGACAACTTCCCCCCACAGTTTGTCCCCAATGGGTTCCCCCAAGTCCGCCTCCCTTTCGAGTCGTAACGCTGTCATAGGTTAGCCCTAGTCTTGGGTAATCCGCCGATAGAGAAAAGTCACTGATTTAATAGTTCCCGCTGCCAGCACTACATACTGACAGGAAAGGAACGTGTCTGGTTCCACCAGTTCTTTCCGCCAGTGTTTTCTGACAGCTGCTGTCAGGGCCGCATGAAATAGGAAGTCCCCTCGCGGAAGACCATGGCACTCCATGAGATCATTGAAAGGGAGGAGGTTGCCATACTCGTAAAGATTACCTAATGTGAGGACCACTGCCTCTTCCCAGGACTGCAGCTTCCTCCAGTCACCCCCATGGGGCAGCACCTCGCACATCATCAGCGGGATCTTGGGCGTACAGGATCCGGATGTGTGCCCTCGCGTGCGCCCAGCACCGCTGCACCATGCGCAAATCTGATAGTACTGGCCCACCCCCCAGCGGCACCCGCAGCAGAACACGGGCTAAAACAAGCCAACTCGGATCCGCCTCTCCCAGATCTTCTGGATGCCTGATGCGACCCGCTATCCATTTCGTATACTATTGGAGTTGCACGGCATGATAACAGGCCTCAAGGTCCGGCAACACAAGGCCTCCCTCTCTTTTTATAGTTCGCAATCATGCACATTTACTGCATATCCTTAAAGACCCTTCGTGGTTGCTGCACTGTCTGACTGACAAGCAGTTTTGACCAGGTGGCTGAGAAGATCCCAATAACTAAAGACATAGATATATATGAATTGCTTCATTCTCTCGCATAAAAGCACACCCAGAAACTTAAGTCCAGACTATCAGTTGTACAAAAAAACACTTTAAATAAGTACTTCCCAATGTAGTGCTACATTGTGCCTATTAGTATCAAAGTTTCTTTGTTTAAAAAATAATTTGTTTTGAATTTTGACATATTTTCATTAAACAGCATGGAAGCCCATCCTTGGGTGTGTGTGGCCATTCACCAGTGGCACATGAAGTAACAGTAGATATTGTAGCACTTAGGATAATGTGCTGTATGGCTAAATACTTATAAGGTCCCAAAGGCGAGACCTATTGGCTATGCCAGTGCTTGTTGCCTCTTGTTTCTGAATTGCCAAGAGAAACAATCCTCAAAAAAAGCAAAAGCACCAATTGACAGAAAGACTGATTTGCCTTTAAAAATTAGTGAACGTTCATTCAGCAGTTCTGGACTTCTGTGAAATAAAATGTGGTATTGGAAAACCCATGTCCCTCCCCTTAAAGCTGTAGAACATTTTGACCTACCTGCACCACATTTGGCATGCCCCTGACCTGAATAATTCATGCTCCTTCCCTCAACTTTGGTCAACGGAGACATAGGGCAAGATGTATCGAAAGAATGGATGCAAAAAGTGTCTATAAATTGCACATCAATTTTTTTGCAACCAGTCTTTAATTTTATGATGCAACCAGCCGCAGTCCGTGCAGGTAACATTGGTGGGGCCTGGTTCAGGGGAGATTTCGAGGGATGATGCAGAGGGGAAATTAAATAAATAATTAATTTTCCCTCTGCATCGTCCCTCGAAATCCCCCTTTACCCGGCCCCACCGCCTCACAGAAATTAACCAGTTATAGTTATTGCTATCTCAAATAACTATAACTCGTGTCCTAAGGTAACTATAAGTCATGCCCCGCCATGTACAGTTCTCTCATCAATAATTTATTTGTAAATGTTGCAGTGATATTATCGATGATATCATGAGTGATGTAATATGTGGGCTAATTAGTAGTACCTGGCGAGGGCGCGAGTTATAGTTACCTTAGGGCGCGAGTTATCGTTACTTGAAATAGCTATAACAATAACTGGTGAATTTCTATGTTTTTATTGTAGCTTAAAATATTACATTTTTACTAAATATTTCACCTAACTATAACATTACTTTAACCATTGTTTTTTTAGTGAATTTCTATTCTTTTTCTTTAACGTAGAGGAAAATTTTGCTACCATATATAAATCTCCCCCCCTCTCCCGCTGTGCATGGCCTTTGGCTGTGAGCGGTGGGGAGCTGGCTGAGGCCTAGCCTATGGCTAGGCTCGGCTTCCAACCCCCTGCAGGCAGCCAACCCCGCAGTGCATGGCCAACCCCTGCACATACAGTCAACACCCTGCTACACATGGCTTTCAGCCATACGAAGCGAAGCCAGGACACAGGTCCTGGCCATGGCCAACCCACCCACAACTGATGCCACACTGAACACAGTCTTTGGGCGTGCATGGCCAGAGGTTGGTAACAGGGCCTGGCCTATGGCCTAGCCCTTTGGCCAACCCCCATATAGGCAGCCAACCCCCTCGCAAGCTGTCAATCCCAATTAGGGTCGGTCTTCGGGTCCGAGGACCCCATCCCCTGAAGCCAAAACATATATATTAAGTGGAAGGGGCGTGCTGCCCCTCCAGTCTAATTGCGCCCCATGCACAGCATCCCCCAGAGCTGAAATGCATTCAAATGCATCCCCCATGCATGGCCCCCCTCTCCGAGCCTAAAAAGGCTCTGGGGACACCATCCCCCAGTATTTAAACAAAGGTAGCAGAGCGCATTTCAGAAGCCTATATAGATTGCAGGGATCCCATCAAATGGGGCTGAAATGTAAATAAAAGGGGAGGGGGCCCATGCAGCCACTCTGCCTAAAACTTAAAGAGGCCATGGAACCCTTCCTCCGGGGATGTATCTCACTAAAAAGTAGAGGGGGCCTTTTGGACACTCTCCCCATGCTTATTATGGCGCCAGGACTCCATCCCCGAGACCTGCCGAAAAAGTAGGTGGGTAACCTGGTACCCATCAGGGTCACCCACTAAGTACCATAATGGGGGACTTCAGGACCCCCAGTAGCCCAGCCAAACCCTTGCATAGTGCAGAAGCCGGCATTGCTACTGCTGTAGTGCGGGCACTGAAACTACTGTGTCCCAAGGTGGGCTCCCCAGGACCCAGTCAGTGAGCCGGACCCAGGGGTTGTGGTCCCGGGACTTTTAAAGGATCAGGGAAGGAGGCTGTGTGGGCCCCCTTGCCTATTAATTAGAACCACAGACCTAGTGGATGGGGTCCTTCAGGGCATTTTTAAGGCTCGGGGGCTGTGTGTGGCTCCACTCCCCTTATTATTTACATTGTCGCCTCAAGGGATGTGGTCCCCGGGGCTTAATTAGGCTCCAGGAGGGTTCCCTCTTTTTCACCTCGACTCTGGGGGATGTGGTCCCGGTGACCACTCTGAGGCTTGGGGAATAAAGCCACTATCCCCCCACTCCTAAAATAAAATGGCACCACATCCGCACCCCCAGGCCGTGACCCACTCCCTGGGGGTATTTTCAAACGATGCATGCGAACCCATGCTTGTGTTTTTTGGGGTATTTGTTGCTGCGATTTGCGAATCCTCATCAAATTTGTGGGAATTTTTTAAAGAAAAACTTTTTGGCCTGCATGCAGGATCCCTCTTGGGCCCCACCACCAGGCGGAGAGAGTTAGGGTTTCTCTACATTGTCCCCTATGTCTTTTTTTGCATTTGTTTCGGACTCAGGAAGGTGTCCCTAGTTCTTAGATGGCTGCCACCACTTCCTGGTTGATGTGGTAACGGCCAATCAGATCTCAGCAGGAGATTTGTTGGATCCACAGACAGAGAAGCTTTAAGGCATGGGCAAAATGGGCCCTGGCCCAGGGCCCCAGCCTTTTATAGAGCCCCCTGATAAAGTCAGATCTGTTGTGCAGTCTCTTGCCCTGATGACCTTAAAGAATTCTTAAATATATTATTTTAAATATTGTTTACCTTTAATTTATTTTTAATATGAGAGTCTATTACAGACAATTTGCAGAGAAATATTTGTTTTTCAACACCGTGCAACATCCATAAAAAAAGTTCAATTTAGATCAAAACTGGACATCACATTTTAGAAATGAGAGGGCCTCATGAAGATTATTTGTAATAATATTAGTGATCTGCCTTATAGCTCACAGCTGAGGGATTTACCTATTGTTAAAGGCCATATAACGAGGTAGAGGGCCTTTAACAACCGGTATAGCTCGAAGCAAAAGAGGTATAAGGCTATCGGAGCATTCCGCCCAATAATGGTAGAATGTTCTAAATTAAAAATGGAGAAATATGAAGAAAAACTTTGGAATGTCGGAGCTCTGGGCATATACCAGGCCTTATAAGCCCAGAGCTTCTCCACCAAATTCAATGGAGCTCCCAACATTCCAGTATTCTAAATACATTTAGAATTTGGAGTGTGCCTGTACTCTGTCAGTGACCTGTTCAAAGAGGGTGTGAAAGAGCTGAAATTGGATATTAAATTCAAAGCTTTTCCGAACAGGGGCCTAAAAAATATGTTTGTCCCAGGGCCCCTGAAATCCTTAATATGCCCCTGTTCACAGAGGCTCCGTGTCCCTAGATATACAATTTTTTGGAGCATCAATTACTCAAAAACAACTGAACATATTTTCTACCAAAACACAAAAAGCACTCATTATAGAACAAGATCTAGCTTTCTGCCAAATTTGGTGAATATCCGATTAGCGGTTTGGGCTGTAGCTGTGTCTAAAGTTCATATGAAAAAATGAATGAGGAGAAACTTATTGTAGGACCCGCCTCTTTCTCTGCCTTTGCTTGGCGGATCACTCCAAAACTTTTCATGCACTATCTAGTCAAAAAGTAGCACCTTTTTGGAAAGTTTCACAGAATTTATCAAACGGTGTCAAAGTTATTAGCAACACAAAAAAGGCAATTCCTATGTAAACACAATCCTAACTGTAACTACCTAGTGACAATTGCTAATATGACCTCTTATTCTATATATACGCTGTATGTATTTTTACAGAAATCTGCTCTCAGTACCTTAATAGCATACTCTGAATCTGGAAGACAAAGGAAAAGGACAAGTGTAAAACATATAAGTAGTGGGAAGTATCAATGTTAATATTTCATGTGGGTATCCACTTAATACACTCTCCATCCACCTCAAATGTGAACCGACAGTTTGGTTTGCCGGATGTTTTTGTTACACTACTCACCCATTAGGTTCTCAAACAGTTGTTAACAGCATATATGTTGTTCTCTAAAAGGTTTGTTTTGCAAATCTGAAAAATCCAATTCTGTTTCAAACATTGTGATTTAGCCCCTGAAAAGAACTGGCAGAAGAATCGGGAAGGCTGCTTTGGTTGGCAGGAACCCAAGAATGATTCCAGTGCTAGTCTGAAGCACAAGTTGTGACAAATCCTTTAGAGAGGCAAGAAGCTAAAAAACTATGCATGTCCACAGCCCGAATTCAAAATGATGATCCCCACCCAAGCCTTGGGAAAGTAAAATAAAGCAAAACTCTCAAAAGTTTTTTATGTCACAAGATAATGAATGCAACCAGGAAAATCAAAAGAATAGTGGTTAATGTACATTATCAATTGTCCTTGTATTAGTATCAAATCTCAACCACTACTTTGTATCCATGCACTCGGTACCCCCACCACTGACTAACAAGTTCCCAATATTATTCCTTTACCCCCTGGTCTCGGATTACATGGGGATTGCGGAGAATATCGTCACACTCCAGTGGCAAACCTTACCTCTGCAGGTGATTTTAAGGTACAGTCCCCAATCCTACAAAAACCTAAATTATATTTTTTCAGAAAAATGAAAATTCTTTGTTTTAAAAGGGTGTTTATTGAATTTGAAACAATATACATTAGAATAGTACAAAACAATAAAATAATAAAATAATAAAGGTTTATGGAGGAGGAACAAAATACAACAAAAGAGTCGTAAAATGGATAAAAAATTATAGTCTGATTATTTACCAAATACACACATCAGAAGAAATAACAAGGGGTATGCAATGGAAAAACTAAATGATAAGAAAGAGGAATTCAGGGAGGCTGTAGAACTTCCTGGGTGTGAGGTGGAGGGGCGAAGGTTGCATTGACTGAATAGTCAAGGAATTGAGTAACAGGTGCCCAAAGGTCTTTTCGTTTTAAAATAAGAGATAAGGGATGCATATATGCGGTATTCAATCAGTGATTGTGGCAAACTGCGTACCACCATGCTTTAGAAGATAATTGTGAGGAATCTTTGCAATTGCAAGTTATTTGCCGGAAAACAAGTGCTAACAGGTCAAGTATCCGCATATTAAATGAAACTTTGACCCAAACTGCGGCAACGCTTCCCAAAAATACATCTGAAATAGATTAAGGAATATTACTCTGAAAATAGAATTAATCTGGAGCCAAACTTGTGACCAAAATGTAGAAATGTGAGGACAAGTGAAAAGTAAGTGTTTCAAGTCTGCTTGTTGTGCAGAGCAAGACCATCAAGTATCCAGGTTATCATGATTAATCTTGTGAAGGGCTTCTGGTGTCATAAAGAGTCTATTGTATGTGAAAAAAGTGTCTGTGTTGTGTTGGTGGCACAGGAAGATTTTCTAAATTTGATCCAGATTTCCTTCCAGGTAGACATAGTTAAATTGATAGAGAGGTCCTTTTCCCACGCACGTTAAGGCTTAGACTCAGATCTAATAGTGTGAGCTTCTAGCAAGTGAGAGTAGATAGCGGCAACCTTAGGATGTGTAGGCAGAAGATTAGCTAGTAGCATAAGTGATGAAATACCAGCGGGGGAATTAATTTGAAGTGATTATATGCTTGAGAGATAATGTTTTGTAGAAGAAGAAATTTCGTACGGAAAGTACATGGGAGATGAAAAAGTTCCTGAGCTTGTGGAAAAGCAAGAAGTGAATCCTGATCAAACAATTGATGAATCCAAGTCAGCGCATTAGTTCTCCAGGAATGTCAATAAATAGAATTGTTGTTCACTTGAATATATTGCTTATGACAAATAGTAGAATTGAGAAACAAGCGTAAATCTGAGGGAGAATAGGAACTGACAAAAGTTAATAATTTGCAAGCATTTTTGAAAATAGGAGTAGAAGGTTTTTAAGGTTGTCACGTGAAAGGTAAGTATTCCAGAAATGAATAAGGAAATGAAAATGCCCGTTCCAAATCAACCCACAACAGAGTATATATCGACGAAAGTGCGATCCATTGGGAGATTTTCTTAATACATTTTTTTTTTATTTTAAATACCTGGTACAATCAACAATCCATACAATTTATAGTTGATTCAGCTTAAAAAGTCATTATAGAAATATTTAAACAGTTGGATCACACAAAATGTATATTAAAAACTGGCTTTCGGTATTAAAATTACAGGGAAATTCATATATATATATACACAGCAAGACTTCATAGACACCATATTTTATATTTAGGGGCAAAAGTCCGGCCTTCCATCCACACAGCAGCTGCTGGCCTCTTAAGTTAATTAACATCCGAGATAAAAATGAGCATTGCCTCTTCAGGTATATAAAGAGGTTTCGATGTTATGAATCCCCAGGAGACTAGCCAGCCACATCTGGAAGGAGGGTACTGTAGTATCCTTATATCCTGCCGCTAACAATATCCTGAGAACTGCCACACCTATAGAAACAAATGCTTCCTCCTCCTTGTTAAGTCCCAAGTTACCATCAGTTTCTATTATCATTAGGGTAGGGGATAGGTTGATCTTAACACCTAGCAGCCCCTCCCAGAACCTCTGAATCTCAGCACAGATTCTGCTTAATTTTTCACAATGATAAAACATATGAACCAAATTCGCCGGGCCTTGGGAACACCTCGGGACACTTGTCATCGTCCCTTTTACCCCAATCAAATAGCTTAGCTGGTGTAAAAGTATAAGTTAAACAGTGTTCTATAGTGTTGGGCTCTCAGATTCGTGGAGCAAAACAGTTTCCCAGCCAATTGGAGCGCTTTTTATACGTCAACATCTGAATCCCCAAATTTCGTCATCCAGGAGGTCTCAACCTTATCCACATCACCTTGTAATGTCAACATTAGTGACCTGTAAATCATTTTAATTTTAGTTCCCCCTCCTAATAAATACTCAATCATACTGATTCTGCCTCCTGGGGAGATACGTGGTCTAATACCCATCAAAGTTCGATTAATTCGGAGAAACTTAAAGCCTTGATTGACTGGGACTTCATATTTCCGTTGAATATCCTCAAAACTCATCAGGATATCCCCTGCGAGTAGGTCCCCTATTCTCCTAGCTGCTCCCAGAGTCTCCCCAGCCTATCACTACTAAATTGTGGAAAGATACTGGAGTTCCAGAGGGGTGTGTAATAATGAATTTTCGGGATTGCCATTGTTTTCTGAATTTGTTTCCAGACGCCATTTAACACCTTATATCGCATTTTTTTTTAATAGCGTCTATCAGTTTTACGGAGCAGGAGCCCAAAGGCTTCCCTGCCTAAAAGCAATTCATAGATGGATGGGGGATTTAAATTACCAAAACGGGAGTCAGGCATATCTGTGGCTGGATCTAATATTATCGCCATCTGACTAAATAAACAAGCCATATGATAAAATCTAATATTAGGGACTGCCAACACTCCCTTATCTTGCGGCAGGGACAAATATTTCAGAGATCGTCTGGTTTTGCCATACTGCCAAATAAAACTCACAAATACTGCCTTTAAAGATTTAATCACAGCCTCCCCCAACATAAGCGGGATAGCGCGAAAGAGATACAGTATTTTAGGGAGCATAGTCATCTTGAGCACATTGTCTCTCCCTATTATAGACAGTTGTATGGCATCTATTCTTTTTAACTCTGCCGCAATTGAACTAACAAGCGGGGTAAAATTCTCCCTAATGACTGTATCCATTACGGGACTTATCCTAACCCCAAGATAAACCTCTGAATCCTTATACCTTCCATCCTGCCTTCTAATATTGCAAGTACAAATTATCTGGGTTTTACTTTTGTTAAGGAGGTACCCCGAAAATTGCCCAAACTCTGTAGCTATCCCTGTCAGGGCTGTGAGAGCCATATCTGGTTCAATGGTGGTTATGGCCAAGTCATTGGCATAGGCCAACAGCTTGGTTTCGAACCCTTTACAAACTACGGGCTTAATATCCTCACACCCTAGTATCCTCCGTACCAGCTGATCAATATACAGGGCGAACAAAATGGGTGAACAGGGGCACCCCTTCTGGGTATCCCATGAGATATAAACTTTTTCTGAGCTACCTTCAATCAACAGGATTCTGGCTTTAGGATCAGCATACATAGCCTTAAGAGCACTCATTATTTTAGGGCCAAAGCTCCTTCGTTCCAATATCCCCCACAAATACTTCCACATGACGCGATCAAAGGCCTTTTCTGCATCCAGAAGGATCATGGCCATCCGTCCTCCCATGATAGCCTGCACATCAAACAGCATGATGGCCCTCCTAATATGATCTGTTGTTCCTCGACCTGGGATCAACCCATGCTGCCACGGGGAAACCAGACCGCCAATGACCCTTCCCAGTCTTTTAGCCATGACCTTCGCATAGATCTTGGTGTCCGTATTTATGAGGATATTGGAGCGTATGAGCCAGGATTTTCCTTAGGCTTACCCTTTTTATGGAATACAACAATATTTGTTTCTTTCCAGGAGTCTGGAATTTCCCCGGAACAGATTATATCGTTGAATAGATCCAGCAGCAGGGGAGCTATCACATCATGTAAACATTTGTATACTTCAAGTGGGATACTATCATGCCCCGCAGCCTTCCCTGCTGATAGATCCTGCATTGCATCTACTACTTCTCCTACTACCACATCGTTATCCAACGTGGCTCTGTCCTGCTCGGCCAGTTGAGGGCCTAGATCTTCAAACGCCGAGCTATCAAAATCTGCCCTGTCCTCCTCCAAATATAATTTTTGGTAGAAATTCTTAAAACCTTACGGATATCATCTGACCCCGAATACTGCTGGTTTCCTTCTTGTATATTCGTTATTATATTCCTACTACATCCCTGCCTAATCCTTAGTGCTAAGAGTTTACCTGCCTGCTCTCCTGTCTCGTACATCTTCCCCTTGAGCGTCTGGTACTCATCGGCATTTTTCTGAGTTAACCATTTGTATAGTTCCGCTTTGATAACTAGGATCTTCTGATGACTTCCATCGGCATCCCTTCCCTGTGCTATATCCCTCATGTGTAGCTCTTCTGCCTCTGCCAGCTGGCCCACTAACCTCTCATTCTGCTCCCAAACCTCTTTCTTCAGCCTAGCGAAGAGACTGGTCGTCTCACCTCTCGAGGCTGCTTTAAATGAGTCCCACACAGTATTTTGGGATGCACTATAATGATTTATATCAAAATAGTTTTGGGCCCAGTTCCCTAGATGTTCTACAAACTTGGGGTCTATTAGCAATCTCCTCTCAAAGGTCCACCTAGTACAGGGCCTATTTAGCGTATCTACTTCATATCGTAAAATGAGTGGGCTGTGGTCGAAGATCCCTTTTGGTAGTTTTTTAATGCTGACTCTTTGTGCCTCAGTAGAAGAGATAAGAAAGTAGTCCAACTTAGTGTATTTCTTAAACGGACATGAAAAATATGTGAACCCTGGATTATTAGGTTCTTTATCCTCCCCATACATCCATCATACCGTGTGCTTTAATCAATGAACTCAATGCTCTAAATACCTTAGGCTTACGGGCAGCATACTATACCCTATTGCCAAAATCTATAAAGCCTGCAGAAATATTCAAATCCCCACACACTATGAGGGGACATGGCCAGTTCAAAAGTTCCACCTCCAATTCATCAAAGACCTCGGGTTCATCCTGATTGGAGCCATAAATTGTACACAATGTAAATCCCAATACCAGTTCCACAAGAGCCCATCTGCCTAAGGTGTCTGACAGGTGATGTCTAGCTCCTCCCAAGCTGGATTTAGCCAATATTGCCACCCCTCTGATAGTGGATGTCTGAGCAGGCCAGCAGGTAGAAACCTTTAATACTTAAAAAAAGTTTTTTCACCCAGGGTAAATGAGTCTCCTGTAAGCAAATCATATCTATCTGATTTGATCTAACAAATTGTCCCAGCCTCTGTCTTTTGTTCCAGTCATTCAGACCCTCTATATTAAGTGAGCAAATCTTAAGCTTCCCCATTATTCACTACTGAATTATACCATATCTTAAGCCATACAGAAACATTATAGCACCAGGTATTTTCCTTTTCTGATTTCCCTCCCTTCCATGTGAAGTGCAACCCACCACCCCGTCCTTCCCCCCAACCCAACACCCCCCGTGAACTCCACCCCACCCCCCCTCCTCTAGCCCCACCCCCCCAACCCATCGAGGCGCTCAGACCTTCGTCTGTGCATGTGATGTGCGCAGCACTAGTGGCCTGTGGGTCCTTTCAACACATCAATAACTAAATTATATTAGACTCTTGTCGCTACCATAACACATCATAGAACTCATACCACCAACAACACCCAGCTATACTATTCCACCCCTCGCCCTCTGCTCCCGAAACCTTTTTAGAACCAACAATTCGTATATTTCGTTTCTTCTCTCCCCCCCCCAAAAAAAGAATAACATCTTTATTTGTCCAAGGAGTCCAGGTATTCTTTTGCTTTTATCTCTGATGAGAAAAATCGAGTATTCCCCTGGTTGATTACCTTAAGTTGCGCTGGATTAACGAGGTAGGCCTGCATACTTTTGTCCTGAAAAGGTTTTATAAGCTGTCTCAGCTTCCATCGCCTTTCTACCGTTGAGTGGCAGAAATCGGGCCTAACAAAAATTGAGACCCCTCCGCTTGAACTTTTGGCGTCTGGTCTTGCTTTCTGAGATTGTTTGCCGTAGGAGGAAATTCCCGAAAAATACCAATATTGCCTGTGGCCCGTCACCCTCTATTTTGCTGGTGCTCGTATCTTAAACGGAGTGCGGTGCGCTCTTTGAATTTCTGCTGCCCAGTTCCACTCCAACAGTTCTGGAAAAGTCGCCTTAAAGAGGTCAATTTTATAACTCCTTGTATCTGACCCCTCCAGGCCCTCCTGGACCCCCAGCACCATGAGGTTATTCCTCCTTTGCCTATTTTCAAACAATTCTAATTATCATTGGATGTCTTCAATTTGTGAGCCATGGGCCTCAGCCAGGGCTGCAGCACTTGTCGCTTCTGCTTCTGTTGCTACAATTTTCTCTACAAGATTCGTCACTCTCTCTCCAATGTTTAGACACGCCTTAGACAGCTTCCTGATAACCCCCTGCATTTTCCTTATCCCTGCTTGGGCCCTTCGGCTATCTTGTCGTGTTTCCTCCCTATGCGCCAGGATCGCTTGTTGTATTATATCCAGCGTGGGGGGGTCCCATCAGCTACCACCCGTGATTTGCTTGAGAGTGAACCCGACAATGGAGTGGCTGATGTATAATCCCATTTCAAGTCTTTCCTCCCCCTATTCTGAGTACCACTTTGTACCAATTTTTTTTTAGCTGTCGAGGGGTGGTCTTCCTCACTATGTTCGGGATCCGATTCTAGGCTACTAGCCCCCGGTGAAGTACTCAGGGCGTCATCTGACCACTCCGCCCCCTCTGAGACTGAAAAAAAACAGTCACTGGGTTCTTTATCTACTTCACCCCTATTTTTGTCTAATGACAGATCATTTAATACGGTAGCTTTATTAGCTTCTGGGGCTGACATCATGGGCTGCCTTCTGCTTTGAATCTCCTCTTGTTGAACCAATACTGGTTCGGCAGTTTGATTATTCTTAGTCCCTCTGCCTTTACTCCCCATGTTGCAAGTATCGCCATTATCCCCAGGTCTACACTTCTCTGTTACCTCTGAGCTGTCCAAGTGATCAGGGGGGCTACTAAGCAGGCACCTGCCTCAGCGGGATTACTTTTCTCCAAGAGAGCAGCACTGTCAATTTCAATCCCCTTTGCTCCTTTTTCGCCCGCAGCATACAACCGGTGTGGGGGGGCTCTAATGTGCTATCATGTATCAGCGCACAAGTCATGTCAGCACCCTCTGTGCTCCCTCCATCCAGGTCACCCTGGGACTCTTCATGGATATCTGCAGGACTCACCTCCTTGTTACGGCTCCGAGCCGCGCCTTTCCCGATGCTGCACTCGGCGTTTGCAACTGTTGCTCCGGGCTCTGTTACAGCAAGCGGCTCCTTTGTCCACAAGAGAAGATCCGCTACTGAAGGAACAGCCGGGCAATTCTTGGCGGTTACCCTGCCTCTTCCTCTCCTGGGTGCTGGTGGATCTGGTGAGGGAATCGGTTGCGGATGGCCAGGAGAGCCCTCTGGGGCACCAGGGTCAGCCAGGATCTCGCCTCGAGCCTTACAGGCGGCCGCTGCTGCTGCCGCCTTCGTTACCGCAGGATTCGTCACCACCTTCGGAGCCCTCACCAGACCGCCTCCAACAATCCGCCGCAGTAACCGCACTAGATGATCCTCAACCATCGGCCTGATCACCTGAAGTTCAGCTCCGGCATAAGTTTACCAAATTTCTTTACGGGAGTTTCGCATCAGGAGCGGGGGGAAGGTCCAGAGAAAAAAGTCCTACGTTGGGTGGTTATATCGTCTTCACCTAGGTCTCACATAGAACAAACACCCACCACAGCCAGCTAGTACCGCTGTCGGCCTCCTAAGCGGCCGCCATCTTATTTATTTTATTTATTTAATTTGTATAGCGCGTTATAACCACCTGGGTCTCTAAGCGCTGTTTGTCCAGATTACGTAGTGGGGTTCGGTATTTACTTGATCTTAACACAGCGCCTAGAGTCTACTCCATGCTTGCCTGAACAGTATGGTTTTTAACTTTTTCCTGAAGGATAGCAAGTTACATTCCTTCCTTAGTTCTGGGGCCAATTTGTTCCATAAAGCAGGAAGCGTGTTAGAAAAAGCACGTCCTCCCACCGTGGCCAGTTTAAAGCGAGATTGGGACAAGAGGGTAGCGTCCGACGAACGCAAAGTCCTGCTCGGTGCATAAGGAGACAGGCGAGATTTCAAGTATCTCGGTGCATTACCATACAACGCCTTATGTACGATGCACAATCCTTTAAATACAACCCTCTGCCGAATCGGGAGCCAATGTAGCTCCTGCATCAGAGGGGAAGAGTGGGCAGTCCTAGGTTTCTTGTAAATCAGCCGAGCTGCGTCATTCATAACCCCCTGTAGCATATCCAGCAGTCGCTGAGGTAGGCCAATATACAGGGAGTTTCCGTAGTCCAGCCTAGCCAGAATTGTGGCTGAGACCACGTGTCTCATGGTGGAAAATGAGAGTAATGCAGAGATCTTCCTCAATTGTCGCAGCAGGCCTATACAGGTGCCCACTACCGTGGTGACTTGTTTCTTCATGGAGAGTTTATCATCCACGTACAGGCCCAAACTTTTAACTGCAGACGCCGGTTCCGGTGGCACACCCAGCTCCACAGGCCAGAATTTCTCGCTCCAGGGGTTGCCCGTGATGGAAATAGGCAGCACTTCCGTCTTGTCCGGGTTGATTTTTAAAGAATTCTCGGACATCCAATTAACGGTGGCTTTGAGTATGTCCTGCAACCTGGTAGACGCTCCCGGGCCATCATCCAGCCGAATGATTATCTGGGTGTCATCGGCGTAGTTGTATACTAAGCAGTCCATCCTATTCAGGAGTGCAATTAGAGGCTGCAAGTAAACATTAAAGAGTAGGGGTGACAGGGCAGAACCCTGTGGAACCCCACAAGTGATAGGGGCAGAAGTGGAAAGAAGATCCCCCAACTGTACTCTTTGTGTCCTGCCCTGCAAGAATGATGTAAGCCATGCATGTGCTGTACCCCTGATACCAAAAGACCTCAACCGCGACAATAGTTGTTCGTGACACACGGTATCAAAAGCCGCGGAGAGATCCAATAGTACCAGGGCGCTCGGTGTTTTTATGTCGGCTCGACTCCTCAGTTCATCCAGGATTGATAGCATGACTAATTCCGTGCTATGGTTAGCACGGAACCCTGCCTGATTGGGCTCCAGCAGGTTATTGCTCTCTAGATGTCCTGAGAGCAGTGCCAGCACATGCTGCTCGATCACTTTAGCCAAAAAGGGCAGCTGGGAAATGGGTCGAAAGTTCTTCAGAACTTCGTGTCTGATCCAGGTTTTTTTTAGTAAAGGAATCAAGCGAGCCTCTTTAAAAGCTAAAGGGACCTGTCCTGTGTGAAGGGAAGAGTTCAGCAGATGCAAAACTTCTTTCTCAATACCTGGCTCCCATCTGGCTCCCACCTGGCTCCTATCTTGTCTCCCAAGAGTTATGGGGGAGATTGTCTTAATAGAAAAGATTTATGATATTTAGGGAAATTGGAAAAGTTCACTCCACCTTTATATTTGGGTCACTGTAACTTGATTAAAGACATACAGGGCTTTTTATTATTCCAAAAAAAGATAATATTGAGTGCATTCTCTCGTAGGACTGAAGAGGTAAATGTAAGAATATATTAGATAGCGTAAAAAGGATGATAGGGACGATCATCATTTTAATGGTGTCCAGTCAACCCCACCAAGACATGTGGAGCAGATGCCATTTACAGATTAGTGAGGAAGTTTTCTGGATGCAAATATCAATATTTATAGAAAAAGTGAGGGATGAAGTGAATTGAAGACCAAGGCATTTAGGTTGTTTGGATAGCCATTTAAAATTAGAAGAGGAAAATCCATGCATGAAGGTGAATTTGTTAGGGGCAAAATTTCGCATTTATCAGTATTCAATTTATCACCAGAGACAGAGCAAAAGGATGAAACTTCTGAAGCAAAAGCAGGGAGTGAAGAGAAGGGTTGATAAATGAATAACAAAATGTTGTCAGTATACGCAGCTAATTTAGCTTGTTGAGAATCATAAGTGAAGCCATGTATATTAACATTCTGACGAATCTGAGACAAAAATGGCTCTAGTGCTAAATTAAAAAGGAAGGGGGAGAAGGAACAACCCTGATGAACTCCTCTGTCCAGAGTGAAATAAGAGGATAACAACCCATTAACACAAATGCCCGCTTTGCAAGCGGTATAGAGGAGAGAAATTAAAGACATGATTTTTGGGACAAAACCTAACCAAGCTAAGGTATGAAATAAATAAGACCAAAGAACGCGATCAAAAGCCTTCTCGGCATCCAAGGCAATGGCCTCCATAGAATCAGGCAAACCTGTGGATCGAGAAATAATGTCAAGAAAATAAATGGGTATTATCCAAAAGATATCTACTCTTGACAAAACTGGATTGTTCTTTTCCCAGGAGATCAGGGAGAAAAGATTCTAACCAGAAAGCTAATGCTTTAGAAAGCACCTTATAATCTAAATCGACTAAATATATGGGTAGATAATTTTAGCAAAATTTGGGATCTTTGCCTTCTTTCAAAATTATGCAAATAAAAGCATCTAAAAAGGAGCCAGATGAAGTGTTCAAATTTACAAAAGATTCAATTAACAAACAACGTTTGGGAAGAAGCATTTTGGGAAAATGTATGTAAAATTCAACCGAAAAACCAATAGGGCCTGGGGCCTTGTTCTTCTTAAGGGAAAGCATTGCAAGCTGAAGTTCTGTTTGAGCGATATCAGACTCTAAAGAAGAGATGTCAACATGAGCATGAGTAGAACCCGTTTTGGATACCGAAGACAGATAACCCAAAATTTCAGGCTCTGAGGAGACACATTCAGGTCTGTAAAGAGTAGTATAAAATTGTTAGAATTGAGATAAAATGTTCGGGTCCTTGTGATGAAAGGAGCCAGTATCTTCAATAATTGATTCAATGAATAATTTGTTGTGCTTAACTTTAAGATAGTTACCTAGCAACTTCCCAGGCTTGTTTTGACCTCCGTAACATGGTCAGCGACTAGCTGCCGCCTCCCCCCCAATCCGGCACCCAATACCCAGGAACGTGGACACGAGACGTCTTTACTTTTTGGAAGGCGGGCGCTAGTCGCCCGGCCGTATTTATTAAAGTATGAAATTAAAAAAGGTTTTAATTGCATAATCAACCATTTATACAAAAATTCAGCAGGACATTTAGGTACATAATTCTTAGCAACAAGTTTGAGAGCCTGACTTTAACAAAACTCTAATACATGTTGTTTCCTAACTTAGACTAAACATCCTCATCTAGAATTTTTGTACATTTCTGGCCATATGGCAGGGTCACTACCGGTGTCAGGTCCTACAAGCTGCGCCTCCCCTCTGGATGTGCGCATGCGCAGTGTTACCGCGGGAATTGCCCGATCTACGCCCTGAACTCCATTTACCCACTAAAGGAGGGCCCTTACTCTGCGCCGGTGGCGTCATGAGTCCACGCGCGCGGGGTGGCTACCAGCCTAAGGAAAGCGTGAACTACTCCTACCCGCGCTCCTTTGCCTATTACCTTGCCCCTGGAGTTCTGGGAGTGGCCCGCAGGCCCCTCCCCCTGGGCGGGAACCTCCATAGGATGATGCCCGCCCCCTCAGACCTCAAATATGTGCTCACCGATAATGACCTTACCGCATGCCCCATACCTAATAAATACGACGACCTATGGGAAAAAATTCTAAAGGACAGCTACACTGGCTAATAAATAACAGTATCAACATATAGCTAAAAAGGGAAAAAAGGCCTAACGACACATGGCATTACAATACAATTCGCTTCACACATGTTTCGCTAAATCACAGTATCAACGTATAGCTACAAAGGGAAAAAAGGCCTAAAGACACATGGCTTCAAATACAATTCACTTCACACATGTTTTGCTAAAAAGGGATAAAATTCCTAGACCCAAGCATCCACAATATACCAACAGTTCCATCTCTATTATCCTGTGAGACCCGTGGACCGTACCTTCAAAACCTTACCATTCAACCAGACATAAAAACTGCTACAAAACTTTTGTTCCAAGGGATGGTGGGTGGGAAAACAAAGAAGCCCCGAGCGCGGGGCACACCGTTATGGCGAGGGAGCGTCCAGGGACAAGGGGGTCTCCTGGGCGCTCCCTATCTCTTTATTCTCGAGGGGCCAGGTGGCCCCTCCTACAGCCCGCCCCCCCTGACCCGGACCCACTTCCCAGGATCCGGGTCAGGGAGGCCGCCAGCCAATCGGCGGTGGGCCGCGCCCCCCAGGGCACGCCCCCACCGTCGAATGGCAACAAAGGTGAGAGTGGGGGCGACGGTCGCCGCGCCGCCATGCGTGCGGGGGGGCCGAGGGCCCCCCCTTTTCACATGGTCAGCGACTAGCTGCCGCCTCCCCCCCAATCCGGCACCCAATACCCAGGAACGTGGACACGAGACGTCTTTACTTTTTGGAAGGCGGGCGCTAGTCGCCCGGCCGTATTTATTAAAGTATGAAATTAAAAAAGGTTTTAATTGCATAATCAACCATTTATACAAAAATTCAGCAGGACATTTAGGTACATAATTCTTAGCAACAAGTTTGAGAGCCTGACTTTAACAAAACTCTAATACATGTTGTTTCCTAACTTAGACTAAACATCCTCATCTAGAATTTTTGTACATTTCTGGCCATATGGCAGGGTCACTACCGGTGTCAGGTCCTACAAGCTGCGCCTCCCCTCTGGATGTGCGCATGCGCAGTGTTACCGCGGGAATTGCCCGATCTACGCCCTGAACTCCATTTACCCACTAAAGGAGGGCCCTTACTCTGCGCCGGTGGCGTCATGAGTCCACGCGCGCGGGGTGGCTACCAGCCTAAGGAAAGCGTGAACTACTCCTACCCGCGCTCCTTTGCCTATTACATTGCCCCTGGAGTTCTGGGAGTGGCCCGCAGGCCCCTCCCCCTGGGCGGGAACCTCCATAGGATGATGCCCGCCCCCTCAGACCTCAAATATGTGCTCACCGATAATGACCTTACCGCCACAGGCCAGCATTGTTAACCGACGATCTGGCCTCCCCCTGCCTAGACCTACCCTAAACAGTTCTCACTTTAGCAAAACCTTCTAACCAAGCCCTGACATCATCAGACCTCATGACCCTTTCTTTCTCCGTCAAATGGACTCCCCTCACCGTGTAGAACAAATACACCCATGTTGGATCATCTGCAACCGAGGGGGGCTTGCAATAATTTGTCCCTCTGTGTGTTGATCCTCTTTACCGAGTGATTCCACGCCCTGACCGAGTTCCTGCCCCCACCGGATAAGTTGAGAACCCACTACTGTGCCACTCGGGCAAATCCTGAAGACCCACCCACAGTGGAGATGAACCCAATGAGTATTTGTCTCACCCGTTTAGCCAATTCTGTCCCCCCCAGGTGAAGTATCACCACTGACGGGGGGTCGGGCTGCTGAGCTAAAAGTCCCTGAAGGAAGTTCCTGAACTGACCATGGCACAGACCCTCACACCAACTCTTCCCTGTCCTGTGTCCAGCCTGTTGCTTGTGCTGGCACATTGTAGCTCCTCTATTACTAGTGCTGAGTTCCTCCCCTGCGTGACAGGTTTGAGAGACTGCAAGAAAAGGAAAAGACCACGAAAACCTGGGTGACAATTCCCACTTCCACCTTAGGGAATGGGTAGCACTTACACCTGCCGGCAATACTTGGGCACTTGGTGTCCTCTTTCTCCACGTATGCTTCCCTTCTGAAGTCCACCCGCTGCTGATGTTGCGATGTGGAGCATTCCTCAGATATCCGCCCTGGACCCCGCCGTGACTGACGTAAGCCCCCCTTGGGCTGTCCACCTGTTGCAGCAGTTGTGATGTGGAGCACTCCAGATATCCACCATGGACCCGGTCATACTTAAATTGGAAAGATAGATACACACCATTAATGTTTCCGGCGATAACTGCTGCACACGCGTTAGACTTACATTACCATCAGTCGCTAAGTTTTCGATAATCTTAGTGCCATATTACTACTCATAAACACGTCGACAGTAAATGTTAAGCATAGCCTCAGTCTGTCTGTTTGCTAATGCAGCAGATATGTCGTTAAGCATAGGATCAGCGCCGCCCTAACCATGTTAGGCTGTAAAATTGGCTTCCTATTTTCACAATCCTTGTTACACAAGAAAGTTGTGCTGCAGGCGAGAACATCGCCTCTTAATCCTGGTCTTCTACCCACGTCTTTTTGCCTAGGCTCTATGTGTGAGAAACAAGGCAGTCTACTTAACAGTGCAGCATCACAGTCTTTAGCTAAAAGAATTGGCACAGACCTAACTCCGCCAGGCCATATGCTGGCCCAAGGACCTTTTCCGCTCGCCACTTTGGCTCCTGGGAAATATCATCCCCGCCAACCGGACATGATCACATGCATCCACAGAACTAAGGGATTGCCGCTACTCGGCTCTTGGGCACCTTTAGGTGTAACGCCAGGGTGTGCATCATTATCAGGACACCAAGTATTCTTTCTAAGGGCTCCAGGCCCTGTCTCAATGCCGTTCATGGTTCCCCCACCATATTATTAATATATGGCTTTGGTACACCCCTAGGGCTCAACGTATATGGTGCTAAATTTCTGTGTCCTATAAAAGTTAGCACACTGTAATTATTCGCCTCAAATCTCATCATAGGCTCAACGTATATTGTGCCAGTTTACTTGTGTGCTAACTAAGTTTACTGACTGACTTAAAGGGGTGTGTTTCTTACAAATACATATTTGTTGTTATACACCTGTTCTTTTTCCATTTACTCATTCATGAAATTAAAGACTGGTAAAACAAGCTGCCCTATATTCCCTCAAGACTTAGCCTGAAGGCTGCACGCAATACAGCTAACCCTAGGATAGCTTACCAATAATGTTGACTTTAACCTATCGTCCATGAATGGTCGTTTGGACAGGTGCAGTGATTGGACTGGTGCAATGTCCCCCCTAGAATAGTGAACAGCACCTCCTATGGTTATTACCCCCACAATGAAATAAGTCCATTGTTTGGCTTTCCGCTTTGGCTTGCACAGGGAAGTGGGACCTGGGAAACTGGCTTTCTCAGCCTCGTCAAGCCCTACCTTTAGATGTCGTTAATCCCCAAGTTGACCCCAAGAGAAGATGGTATCCCTATTCGTGAATGGTTCCATGATTGTTCTAACTATCACCTAGCAGACACCAATGATAGTCGTTCTATAGTGTCAAAATTTGACTTACGTCAATAGCTGTTTCTTGCGTAAGAGAAATCAGCAGCAACCATGGCTTGGATAAAGTATTGCCAGTGCCTAGAGGACATCAATGAAGCAGCCCAAGAATGTCAACATCCATCTGATTCCCCAGGTGAAATTTAATGTCACCCATGTAGCGTGAGCTCTAATTTAGACAATGAGTGTTCCCAAACTGAACTCATCAACTGAATGACCTGAAGTCTTGAGCGCCGACAGAGCACCTTTTGGATAACCCCCAACCCATGGTGGGGCCCGTCCCACAGGGAGCTGCGTCTGCCTTGTGAATTCTACAAAAAGCACTACCCGAGCCTTCTTTTAAAAAGCCCAAGCTCCATATTGATGAGTCCCCCCCCAGCACGTGGATGCGATCCAGTTGAATACAGTGAATACTGCCGGTGCTAATTTAAGATAGCGTAAGTGTCACAGTTTTTTTTTTTTTTTGGGCTGACTAGACTCTTAAAAAGTTGAAAACCTGGGGCAGTGTTACTTGACCACATTTGTGTTAAGCTGGTTACTGGTGAAAGAAAATTTCAAGGTACAAGTCTAACTTCGGCTAGAAAGGCAGCAGCATGCCCCCCAATAACCTTAATGTCACAATATAACACAATAATATATCACAGCCCGGCTGCCTTGCTGTGACAGCACGGCCCCACTATTGCAGAGTGTCAAATCCGGTTATATGTGCCCTTAGCCCCTCCACATGATGACATTGCAAATTGCGTGAAATCTTGTCCTTTGGGATACAAAATCACATGAAGATGCAAACTGTTAGCGTCAGCCTGAAAACATTCAAGCAAGCTATATTTTTACCGTAATCATTCACCTGCATGCTCGAGAAAATTATTGAACATGTTACCTAAATATGTCATATTATGATAATCATAGATATTGATTTAGTATGTCTCCGAAGCTCAACATTGGTGTGACATTTCAGATCATTCAGAAACATCTTATTTAAAAATGCAGTAACCGTAATTTCCTCGAAGTTGCAAAAGTTAAAGGTTCAACTAAAATTAAAATAGAAGTGTTCCGCAGTAAACAATATTTCCATTGTGCCTGTTTACTTTCGCTTTACACACTCCACCAGGACTATATTCCAGCTCTACATTTGACTTAACAACATTAAGCCGCTGGTAATAATAACTAATTGTTAATCATTCTTTGCCGGGGCACCTCTGTTCACAAAGGCAGATTTTGTGCTATGATCTGACAAGCAAACGGTTGATTTATAGCTGTCCAGTCTCCATGTTGCTAATATTGTGCATTTCCATAGTAAAATGTTCCATTTGCTATTGTTAATTTCAAACCTTTCTCTGGGGAACATTCTCTCAAACCCCCTTTTTGATGGCGGGGCAGGTAAGCTTTGTGCTTTTGCGACGTTACATTTATACCTGGCTTTAACGCCTCACCACTTTCAAATGCCATCAGCCGCCACGGCCGGTCTCTTTCACAAATAGCGGGAGGGAGGTAGTAGACTAACCAGCTACACACATTATACGTAACATTTGGATTCTTCCTCTGGTCCGAGCAGGATTTCAAGATTGATGAATCTAAAAGATTACATTATGCTAAAACTCAGGCATTGAACATTCAACTCTTTATTAGAGGACGCAGCTCATTCATCACACCTAAAGGAACAATCTTAAAGGTGTACTCCATCATCCCGATACCCACTAGCATATTTGTGTGGACTTAAATAATGAAATTGGCAAGTAACATTGGGAAAGCTCTCCTCTAAAGAATGGGAGGTGGTATGTCTAGATGCCCACTACAGCTCAATAAGTACTCGAAATAGGAAGTGCACTGTAAGTGTTTGTATAGCAGGTCCTACACCCCATATAAACTACACAAGATATTACCAGCAGTGAGCACACTCTGCTGAAGGGGATGTGGACAAGCAGAAAAGGACCTCAATATGTAGTGTAAATCTACGCAGAATACTTTTGGACTGAGGTGGAAACGGTCACAAAACAGATAATGGGTGATTCTCCTCTGCTTGAACCAAGAGTGCTGGTTTTGTGGCTTGCACTGGGAAAACTAAAGGGGGTTTGACAATGCTTGGAGCAGCCAATCTGGCAGCAGCAGTCCAGTCGAAAATGAAAGAACAGCGGTGAACCAGCTACTTAGAAACATCCAGGGGGAACATATGAAGTGTGGGAACCATTGCTAGAATATATGTTTAAGCGTAGGCTGGACCGGTCATGACCCTCCAAGCCGAGTGTCTTGATTGTGGTCGTATGAAGCACAGAGGAATTCAAGAGAAAGGGGGGGAAGTAAGGGAGGTATGGGCACTTGTGGCCAAAATTGGACAACCGTCCATAAACCATGATATGCCCCTTTCTGTGGAAATCAAATGGAGATATTGACGTGCAGTTTGAAACGCTGAGTAAAACATTGGCGCCTAAAAAGTGCAAGCAACATTTGTCTATGAGAATCTCTTGTTATATTAAAACTCAATAGGGTCACAGACATTCTTGTGATTAAAGGTAGCATTAGAATAATCCTCATAAAGATCAATGTTTTCTTGCAGATAGTACACGGTTCATTAAATGTAAATATCGCTGCTCCGACCTTACATAACACACCCCATTGCCGCCTAAATTAGATGAGGTGAGCGGACATTCCTCCGGCTCCCTCCCCTCCACCTATGTCCCACTCTACACACGCGGCTCAAAGCAGCAAGGCAACGGTAAACAAAAGGCAGAAACTCGAGAGTTTAAATTACACTCGAACAGCATGAATTCCCCCCAGCCAGGATAAGGATGGTAGCCTTGTGCACTCGTATATTGGTATTTAAACACACATGAGGAAGCTTTAGCGGCGCCTTCAACGCACGACCCAGGCACTAGCATAGTAACAACCCTCCCGGTATGCGCCCAAGACAACACATGTGCGCCATGGAATTCAGCCCTCGCCAATAGCAAATATCAGCGCACCGCACAAAAACTACTATGAGCATGGCAGCATTATATTATACTGTGCTATACAGCGTGCCCAACTTAACTGTACAATGGTCCTGCATCCTCGAGCATGGCTCCTCCGTGACGATGCTGATGCTCCCCCTCGGACCGGAGACCTGAAAGCAACTTCACCCACAGCTTTGGGCAATTTCCCCCTCGCAAACGAGGCGACATTCAGCTCTAATGAGTGAAGCTTGTTCCAAAGGGCAAAACAGTCGGCTACAGGTGACCGCCGCGACGAACGCTCCACGTTTTCCACATTCCCGCACTGCATGCCCGGCTGCCTGTAATTCGGAGACCGCGAACCTGGAGAGGGGACAAAAGAAAGGGGGAAAAACAAAGAAGCCCCGAGCGCGGGGCACACCGTTATGGCGAGGGAGCGTCCAGGGACAAGGGGGTCTCCTGGGCGCTCCCTATCTCTTTATTCTCGAGGGGCCAGGTGGCCCCTCCTACAGCCCGCCCCCCCTGACCCGGACCCACTTCCCAGGATCCGGGTCAGGGAGGCCGCCAGCCAATCGGCGGTGGGCCGCGCCCCCCAGGGCACGCCCCCACCGTCGAATGGCAACAAAGGAGAGAGTGGGGGCGACGGTCGCCGCGCCGCCATGCGTGCGGGGGGGCCGAGGGCCCCCCCTTTTCATATTTAGCAAAAGATATGATGAGAAAATAAGCAGCACTATCAGTAGAGACCTTATTAAATTGAAGTTTGGCTTTAATCAGCTGATTTAGAGATTGTTGAGAATGAGAAGTATAATAAGAATGCTTCAGGCGTTTAATTTCACCAAGGATCTGTTCAGACTGCAATTGAGATAATAGCCTTTTTTAGAAACTAAATTAATTATGAAGTCACGGGTTGAAGCCTTAAATGCATCCCATAAAGTCTAAAATGAAACATCAAGGTCTGATTAAGGGAAAAATATTCTGAGCAAAAGTATTGAAAGAAGATGTAAATGCGGTGTCTAGTAGTAATAATTTATTGAACCTCCATCATTTAGGAGAGATAGATTTGTGTAAGATGTCTAAATGCACAGATACCAGGACATGATCGGGTATCAAAATGGAACCTGTATCCGCTGAATGTAAGAATTGAGTGAGTTGGTGAGAAATAAAAACATAGTCAATTCGGTATTGTATTTGATGTACTGGGGGAGAAAAACTTATACTCTCATAAAGTGGGATTACATAGTTGCAAACATCCGTAAAGTGACATCTATGAAAAATTTGTGTAGAAGTTTTTGCATTTTATTTGGTATGTACTGAGATAATGAATGTCTGTCAAGAAAAGGGTCAGCACGCTAGTTACAATCACCGGCTAGGACCAGGTTATCATCTGGGTGTTGCAGGAGCTTCTGTGAGGTCAGGGACCAAAATTGACAATCAGGTGCATTAGGACCATATATGTTGAAAAGAGCAATCAGAACTTTCAATGCATAGTTTAAGTTATAACCATCTTCCCTACTCATCTTTTTCTTGAGAAATCAACTGAACCTTTAAAGATTTGTGACATATTAAATCTCCATGCTTTTTTCCAAAAGCAGGTGAAAGGAAAACTTCGCCCACCCACCCCCTCCCCAATTTAAGATTAAATGCCAGATAGAAGGGATTCCTGCAAAAAAGCTATGTGCACACTAAGCTTTGACAGATGAGTGAGAACGCCCTGTCTTTTAATTGGAGAATTCAACCCTTGACCCAGGAGACCATTTCCAAAAACATTTGAACAAATTGAAGATAACAATCATACATCAATTGAAAGATAATATAACAAAGATTTATAAGTAATTAAAGAAATATCAGCTTAGGAAAGATGATGAAAAGCGTAGAGTCCAAAATTTGAAAAGAAAACGGGAGAAGAAAGGGGGAGAAAGGAATGAAAAAGAAACAAAGAGAGGAAAAGAGGAAGTTTAGCAATAGCAAAGAAGAAATATATCAAACATACAACAAAAAAGGGGAACATACCTAACGATATTTTGATGGGGGAGAGGACGGACCACATGGAGAAGACATCAAGTCTGATCCACAAGGGGCAGCATGGCGCAGGAGGGGTGGTGCGACAAGAATGAGAAATAAAGACAACCATAACAAAAATAGAACATCTGCAAGAAAAAAATCCAATGTAAAATGTTCAGTTTAAAAAAACCCATCATACAATAGCTACAGAACAACATCAACGGTAAGTAAGGGAAAATGAAAAAGAACCAAACACTGCATTATAATATAATCCCTTAATGATGAAAAGTTAGCAAGCAGACTCAACAACAAAAGAATATCATGCTGAAGAATCTGAAGGTAAGGTAAATATAAAGGGGGGTTTACCCAAATTAGTCACTAGGGACCTGGGTGCTAAGTAGTACAAAAAGGAGGGTCCCAGTGAAACGTTGTATATTTTAGTTACTTTAATTCACAATACAAAATCATCAAAGCGCATTGCTAATTGATCACAATGGGCTAAACCAAATTGACATTAGAAAACAATAATAACAATTTCATCATAGTGCCCCAAGGAGAAAGGGAGGGTAACGTGAAGTGGTGATAAAACGAAAGTAGTGAAAGAGTAAACAGTTAAAGTGACAGAAAAATGTTTTAACTTAAACATACAAAAATAGATTGGCTTCAGAGCCCTGAGCCAGGAATGGGACAACTAATTTCCCAAAATATTTTAGTCAATAAACATGTGTATGACGCTGGTACTTGATATCCTAATTAGGGGTGACGTCAACTGATATGAAGGAAAATAGCCGTCGACGTTTCGACCCCAAAGCTACAACCGTAGGCGTAGTTGACACCTTACACCGGGGTCTTCATCAGGACAAAACCGTGAAACCCAAAGGTACACTAGGTATTCTACAAAAATAAATGAAGTCATATATTAATTAATAATACTCTCATAATCAATTTGAGAGAGATTAAGCAAACACAACTTAGATTCGTCATTGGCACAGAAGGTTAAATGAAGAATATTACCATGGTATGTGGAATGTATATTGCCCACAAATTTGGACCAGAAGTGTACAGCAGATCTATCCAACAGCTCCGTTCGACAAATAAACGCTTCAATCGTCGTTGAATTTCTGAAAAGATGGAGTCCCCAATGGGACAATTAATCACCTCTTCCTCATTATCAACCCCAAAGGGTCTTAACTTACATTATTAAAAGGGATTTAAACACTGCGCTATAGGACCAACAGTAAACCTAAACTCTATCTACACAGTTACACAGTGGCAAAAACATACATATCACTCAAAACTTGACAAAGTCGAAACTCCTCAGACATTCTGTAATTTAGCGTGACATTCCTAATCTTTATTACTTAGTGAGGGAGCATCATTCATCGTTTGATAGAGGTTTTGGGCAGCGGACCGATGCATTCAGTGAATAGCCATATCTCACCGGGATATTATCACCCTCTATCATATGTATGCCCATACATCAATTCATACAGGAGGGGCCAAGCCTGTTCTCACGATATGGAAAAAACAGTACCTTAATCTCGGTTTTCTGGAATCTAAACATTCACGATTCAAAACACCTATGCCCCACCTCCGGACCTTAAAGGTAAATTGCAAAGGAGTACAGATAAATAATGCATCAGCTTATCCTTTGACAAAACAATGGTAGAAACCAACAAAAATACAGAGGACTACATACCCAATAGCGGGGGAAAATCTCATTGGGTAATTCAGAAGTGTGACCAGTTGTCGCACGATTCCGAACACACCAATCCTGCAAGGGAAAGGTCGCGTTATTCAGGCACTTTAAAAAAGCCTGCGAACACGATAGCCATGTTTTAACTAGAGATGCCGGGAGTCGCGTAACAACATACCTGTCACAACGAATAAATCCAGCTAAACGTCCATGTGTATACCAATCTTATCGGGAAAAATCACCGGAAAATTGCAATGTTAGTTTGGATTTGGCGCTACTAAAATAGAAGTAGAGACCCCTTCCAGTCTCAAGTGCTCGTCACTTCCGGGGCGGCCACAGACCGATACCACGAGTGATTACGAAACGTGGCTATAGAAAGAGGACTAGAACCCGACTGTCGTTCAGGGACTATCACAGTAGGCTCGAAGGCAATGTAATTAACATCGTGAATAACAGGGAAAATTGCTCGAAAACAAGATATGTTTTAAAAATAGGTAAAAAAAATTTGTGTACAATTTTCATTATAAACAGTATCAACATAATTACATGTTGCATGCATAATCCATATAGTCATTATCAAACATATAATATTGACAATCGTAAAGGTGAAAAAAGAGACACCGGTCAATAAAAATCAATCTTGAGTTCAAATATACAGGTCAGCCGCGCACCTCTCAAACAGGAGGGTGAAGCAGCGTCCCTCACTCGGTACAGTAGGCGATGTTACAGATCATGCCCAATATAAAATATGTTACAGATCATACCCAATATAAAAGTGACGCACCTCTCACACAGGAGGGTGAAGGTCATTCAGTTTGAAAACATTATTATATCAGCGCCCGAATCTGGCCACTTGAGCATAGCTGCTATCAGCCTCATTCAACCCATTGTTAATAGTATCCAGAATCGTCATCCACTTGGATTCCCTGAGTGTGAGAATATGTGAAATATCACCACCCCTTGAGCCCAGGACTATCTTCTCCAACACCAACCATTGTAGGGTATCAGGAGTATGGCCATATCTAGCACAATGGTCTACCAAAGGGGCCCCACGTACATTGCACCTGATTCTGCTACCGTGTTGTAGGATCCGGGCCTTTACCTTTTGTTGGGTCTGGCCCACGTATGCCAGATCACATGGGCATCTGATGACATAGATTACATTTGACGTATTACAATTTGTATGCGTTCTCAATGCAAATGAGCGACCTCTATATGAAAAATCCTTTGTTGGTATTGTTGTCGGACATGCCGCACATGTCCCACATCTGGTGTGGCCCTTAATGGGTGGTAGGTTCCACAAGGAATGAATAGTAGGACTGGGAGGTATGTTTAAGAATGATTGAACTACTTTATCCCTGATATTGCGCGTCCTCTTGAAGGAGTGTAAGGGGGAGAGCCTTCTGTTCAATATCATCTGCCACTAAACTCCAATGTTTGTTTATAATGCTTTTAATCTCATTACTTCGAGTTGAAAAAGTCGTCACACAGATTAGTCGCTCACAAGATACATCCCGTTTGGCATCTGTTGTTAACAGTGAGTCTCGTGGATTGTACCATGCCCTCTTCCGTGCACGTTTCACCAAACGTACCGGGTATCCCCGTTCCAGAAGACGGTTAGAGAGTTCTAATGACTCGGTCATGTAATTCTCCTTGTCAGAACAATTTCTGCGAATCCGAAAAAACTGACCCACAGGTAAATTGTCTCTCAAACCCCTCGGATGATGGCTACTGTATTCCAAAAGGGAATTCCGTTCTGATGGTTTTCGGAATAGTGTGGTTTCTAAGAGATTTGTTTCTTTATCGACATAAATCGTGATGTCTAAGAATGGGATTTTGTCACTGCTTGATTCCATAGTGAACTGGATGTCTGTGCTATTGGCATTAAGCCAAGTGTGGAACAGTGTCAGGTCAGGCTGTGTGCCATTCCAGATACACAGCACATCGTCGATGTATCGAACCCACAGTTCCATCTGGCTACCAAATGGATTAATGTCACTGAAAATAAATCTCTTCTCAAAATCGTCCATGTATAGTACTGCCAGATTTGGGGCAAAAGTGGCCCCCATTGCCACCCCTTTGGTTTGAAGGTAAAATTCATTTTGGAACATGAAAAAGTTCCTCATCATAGCAAGTTCCAAAAGCTCTAGAATAAACTTAGTTGGAACTTGGACTGGAGCCGTCCTCGTGTCTAGAGCTTTCTCCATTACAGCAATCGCATCATGTTGTGGAATACTAGTATAAAGTGACACAATGTCACACGTTACTAGTCTTTGTGTACTCGGATCAAAGGGTCTTTGGTCCATCAAGTTAATTACTTGGGTAGTATCACGGAGGTAGGCCCTAGTTTGACTGGCCAAGGGTTTCAGGAAGAAATCAATGTATTGACAAAGGGGTTCCAGCATTGAACCACACCCGGACACAATCGGGCGTCCGGGTGGGTTATCCAGGCCTTTGTGCACCTTCGGTAAAGTGTAAATGGTCGCAAGCCGTGGGTGACTTTGATTAAGGAATTTAAACTCTTGCTCAGATAGAAAACCCTCGTCCAGGCCCTTCTGTGTTACTTCTAAAATAGCAGAAGCCAGCTCTCTTGACGGATCGTTGTTGATTTTCTTGTAACTGATGCCATCCCGTAACTGTCTATAGATCTCATCTTTGTAGGCATCGATATCCTGGATCACAATTGGCCCGCCCTTATCGGCGGGCTTGATAACTACCTCATTGTTGTTTTTGAGACCCATTAGGGCGAGTTTCTCCCCTTTACTAAGGTTGAATCTAGTATATTTAGTTGTGGATAGCATATTCTCCACATCCCGGGTGACGACATCCTCAAATGCAAGGATTTTATTACTCATGGCATAGGATGGTGGGAAAAACACTGATGGTTCCCTTAGCCCAGTTACTGATGGTCTCTGTTGAGAATTCGAGTGTCTGAAAAAATACCTCAGGCGAACCTTTCTAAAAAACCTGTACAGTTCAGTTTTAATTGGAATTTGTTAGGCAGAGTAGTTGGTATATATGAAAGACCCTTACTCAACACCTTATTCTCCTCCTCCGACAAATGATATTTAGAGATATTTATGATTGGATTAGAGGCAGTTCTCACTGTTGTTATAGGAGTTTCACGTACAGGTGGAGCAATTACCATCGGTAAGTGTTCTTCCTCGTGGAGATCTCTCCATGAGTTTCTGGGCGGAACGTCACTTGCTTCTGTGCTCCCCCTCTGCCTACATTCTGGTTGCCGGTATTGGACAGTTGTCCCCGTTGTTGGCCACGTTGTTGGCCACGGGACCAGTTGCCACGTCCCCGGGGTGGTCTCCATTGTCCTGGGCCTTGGCCTAAAAAATGAGGTGGTGGTGTGTATCCAAAATCCTGGTATTGATAATTGTATGAGGGCCCAGGTGTAGCTTGTTCTGATTCGCTTCCTGAACTATACGAAGAATCAGAAAAGGTGGTGTAGTTTCTCCTGCCCCTGTACCCTCCTCTGCCCCGATTGGCAAACCGACCCTGGTTGTCCTGATTATAATAATCCGGTTGGAGGTAGGGGTAGACGATCTTTTTATCAAACGCTCTTAAATCTTTAGCAAGTTTCTCTAGTTTTTTAGTTTGGGTAGTTACATCAAAGTCTTTTAGTGTGGCATCCAAGGTTTCTAATGCAGTCTTAGCATTGGTTAAGGTGGTATCTCCAAGAATTTCTGCTCTTAATGCTGCGATTTCTTTTGTCAATGATTGAACCTGCTCAGCCGCCGTCTCCACCCCCAGCACCATCCAGTGCCGGGAGCAGTTGTTGGCGACGTAGCTGAACCCCTCCTTAAATTTAGGCACGTCCACAAATATAGCGGGTTCGATTTTAATTTGCAACCCTACTGGAATAATATTTTCTTGCAAATATCTGGTTAGTAGAGGGCCATGAAGGCGAGTCCTGATGAGTTTTTTCTCTAGCCTTTCTAATCTAGTAACCTTATCAATCAAAGTGACATCAATATGTAAGACTGTGTTAGACAGGAATTGGTTAGAGCGGTCCTGTATCAGTTGGTTTATATAATCTTCAGTGTAAGAGAGTAATTCACTCTCGACCATGGTCTAGTCAGAATAAATCAACAGGATAAAAATAATAATAATACAACCTCGCAGGTATGCGCCTGCTCAGATTCAGTAAATATAAAGGGGGGTTTACCCAAATTAGTCACTAGGGACCTGGGTGCTAAGTAGTACAAAAAGGAGGGTCCCAGTGAAACGTTGTATATTTTAGTTACTTTAATTCACAATACAAAATCATCAAAGCGCATTGCTAATTGATCACAATGGGCTAAACCAAATTGACATTAGAAAACAATAATAACAATTTCATCATAGTGCCCCAAGGAGAAAGGGAGGGTAACGTGAAGTGGTGATAAAAAGAAAGTAGTGCAAGAGTAAACAGTTAAAGTGACAGAAAAATGTTTTAACTTAAACATACAAAAATAGATTGGCTTCAGAGCCCTGAGCCAGGAATGGGACAACTAATTTCCCAAAATATTTTAGTCAATAAACATGTGTATGACGCTGGTACTTGATATCCTAATTAGAGGTGGCGTCAACTGATTATGAGAGTATTATTAATTAATATATGACTTCATTTATTTTTGTAGAATACCTAGTGCACCCTTGGGTTTCACGGTTTTGTCCTGATGAAGACCCCGGTGTAAGGTGTCAACTACGCCTACGGTTGTAGCTTTGGGGTGGAAACGTCGATGGCTATTTTCCTTCATATCAGTTGACGCCACCCCTAATTAGGATATCAAGTAACAGCGTCATACACATGTTTATTGACTAAAATATTTTGGGAAATTAGTTGTCCCATTCCTGGCTCAGGGCTCTGAAGCCAATCTATTTTTGTATGTTTAAGTTAAAACATTTTTCTGTCACTTTAACTGTTTACTCTTGCACTACTTTCTTTTCATCACCACTTCACGTTACCCTCCCTTTCTCCTTGGGCACTATGATGAAATTGTTATTATTGTTTTCTAATGTCAATTTGGTTTAGCCCATTGTGATCAATTAGCAATGCGCTTTGATGATTTTGTATTGTGAATTAAAGTAACTAAAATATACAACGTTTCACTTGGACCCTCCTTTTTGTACTACGAAGAATCTGAAGGAGCAACATCCATAACGTATGCTCTGTAGGATGTAATGAAAGCTCTCAAACTAGATGGATCCTTCTAGGAAGTTGTTTTATTACAATATGTGACATTAAAGAAACATGGTTGAAAAAGTCCAAACCGGGCCCTCATGGAAGGGAGGGCAGGTCTCATACTCAGAAAGTCTCCGTCTGTCTGCTGTGTTCTTGGTGTAATCCTGAGAAAATTATGTGTCATGTCCTGACCAAGAAATCTGTTTGAAATGTCTAGCAGGAGAGATAACCCGCATTAGTTCTGTGTAGTCCAGAAAATACAGGATGACACCTCTAGGTCTCTGAGAAGATGAAGTACTCAAAGGAGGGCCTCCTATTCTGTGAGCTCTCTGAATATTAAGTGGCTGACTTTTTTTATGAATGTAAACTCTGAGGCAGAAAGGTTTTAATAAAAGAAATGGAGCCCGCCCCTTCTTTGCCTTCAGGAGGACCAAAAATGCGATATTATTCTTACTATTTTGGTTCGCAAGGACTTTAACCTGTTTCTGTAAGGAGAAAACCTTTGCCGGAAGAGAATGTCCTTTAAGGGAAGTGTCATTAAAGTTAGTAATTTGCTGCTCCGCTGAGGATAGACCTTCTTCCATGAGTGGCCATGTATCACTAAGTGTTTGTAATTTAGAAATAGTGTCTTCCATAAAAGTGCACAGAGCTCTAATTTCCTTCAACAGAAGATCTAGCGAATCCACAGATATAGACTTTGTAGGAGAATGCAGGTCTTTTTTTAGCCATTTAACTGGTGCCTTACTGGTAAAGGTTTGAGATAGCGTGTATTAGAAGATAGAAGAAGAGGCTGGACTGAAGCCTGTAGTTGTAGGCAGAGTTCTCCATCGCAGTGGATACTAATTGCGCCGACAAGCACGTTCGCGAATTGCCCACTGGAGTCTTACTTAGTGGTCTAAAACCTTTTAACTTACCCACATATTTGAGTTACATCAAGTAGAAATAAATACTTAGTCCGTGTTGGACAATTATTACCACAGCAAAGGCACCTCTACAACTTATTCAGCAAAAAGAAATATCAAAGCAAACATGTAAATGAATAGGAGACCCAGAAGAAATACTGAACTTCCACAAACATTTTCCTCAACGCAAAGCTTAAATGCTCATTTCTGCAGGCTCTGTGCTCCAAAAGATGAAGAAAACACATTTAAAATGTTAGTTATGCCTTTAAAAGGGGAATATGCCTTTAAAAGAGGAGCATCTTGCCCTCGCAGTAAGCTATGCCCCCTGCAACGTTAAAATTTGTTTGAAGCAACAAGACCGTAACCAGTGCTTTAAATGGAAAAAAAAATAAGTGCAGGTACTCACCAAATTGAGATATGACTAGGGGGCGGAGTTTGGGGCGGGCATTTAATCTGAGTGAGATTCAATTGATGCGCAGATGTGCAGAATTATACTGAGATGCAAAACATACATTCAGCTGAGTCACTCAATGCACATTTGCTTCTAATCTAGCCTGAGAACAATTGGATTACGCTTCACTAAATAGACCAACAATCTTCACAGCAGCTAAGTCTACTCACAAAACCCAGCAAAAGTGAGGAAAGCAGATTAAATCGGAGTAATTGTCCTATTACAGGGTCGCCCCTTAGACTGCAGTTTCTCTGCCTTCTCAGAAGAAACAGAGTGGGTGCCAAAAATAATACTGTTGCACTACAGCACTCGGTTTTCACCATCTCCGTGCAAGTCACAGGGGAATTTTGGGGACCAGAGAGATGCACCAGCTTGGAAAAAATATCAATGAAGCTTCTTGTACTGAAAAAGTTCACAAAAACGAAGTACAGAATTTAGGCCAATAAAATACTACTTTAGAAAATCCAAAGTACTTTGGTTTAAAATGCTAGGTTCTTTCCTAGATCAGGTGGCCCTGTGAGTTCTAGAGCTTTAAGGTACAGACTGCCAACTCATGGTCTTAGAGAACTTAAGATATTCTGTGGTAGGAGAAAAACAATTCACAAAGTGCTCTGTAGTACGGTTTGATCATTATTGAGGTAAAGTGGTTAGTTTCTCTTCAACTAGAGCATTGGACCTTACGATCAATTACCCAACAAATAACAAAACATTTGCTTTAGGCAACACACATGACACACAAATGAAGCAAACCTATTTGCTAGTTCACTCACAGAGAATTATTGCTGTACTTCTGAACACAACCTCTTTTCCCACAAAGCAAACTTCACTCTTAATTTCAGCTCGGAGTATTTCTTACTGAAAAAGAAAAATGTTGCTTCTGGTTGTAATGCCCCCTGCACCCTTCACATCCAACAAACATGATGAAAGACAATGTCTCAAATGTGCCACGACTCTCTGGGGACTTGCATTTTGGGAATTTCTCTTAATGAGCTCTTCTTGTTTGATTCTATCTCGACCTGCTGGGCGGGCAGGAAATCCTCACAGTGTAGCTAGCAGAAAGGGTGACAGAAATCTGCATCCTAGGCTGGGAGCTGCTCGCACATCAGTCCTATCGATGACGTGCCTCCATCAGAGTTTAAGCACTATTCAATACATATTCAGATCAACTAGCAATTGTGCAATTCAATACATATTCAGATCAACTAGCAATTTTTTTTGTTGACCTCCAAATCTCAGCCGGGGTATTTAGCTAAACTGGAGTCTAATGCGGTCCAACGCACATCCCATTTTATATGTGTTTAGCCATGGTGGATAATTGTGCCTGTGTGATCATGATGTGACATCATTCACCGATTTGAAGCTTCTCAATGATGCCGTGTTTTACATACATTTGAATATGTATTCGTGCAGTAGCAATACATCAGCAATAACACTAGTATGGTGAAGTGAGGCGTGTGTTTTGTTTCTTTTCTCCACATAGCCAGTGTCTTGTGTTAATAAATATGCAATTGCTAAAAACCACTAGTGCAAATGACAAGCATCCAGTAGTCCTTCTCCTAAAGCCCACAGCAACGCTGTCGTAGTTTGTTTCTTTCAGCAAGTTTACAGCCCTGTGTTTATGTCCTGAGAAATGGACTCAGCGTAATAAAACTAACAAAAGCAGACACATACGCTTCTTTCAAATGCAAGCTAAGCAATAAACACAAACCATTTGTCAGGATAAGGGCCAGGGGGGCCTGTGACAGATCAAAGGTTTGCTTTTCCAAATCGAGTGAAATTTTGCATATTCAAGAAAGAAGCGTGACACAGCTGAGGAGTTGGTCAGTTTTCCTGAAGCACTCTGATCGAGT
Organism: Lissotriton helveticus; assembly: GCF_964261635.1. Classification (NCBI taxonomy): domain Eukaryota; kingdom Metazoa; phylum Chordata; class Amphibia; order Caudata; family Salamandridae; genus Lissotriton; species Lissotriton helveticus. The sequence continues at coordinate 977,867,867 of NC_136057.1, read as the reverse complement.
GCTAATCTACCCTCCTGCTCCCTAAAGCTTAATGGCGATACGACAGAGGTTCTGATCTTTGGGAAAGACCAAGATGTTTGGTCGAGTGAGTGGTGGCCTTCATCTCTTGGCACCTGCCCCACTCCCTCCCAATCTGCCAGAAATTTGGGTGTTATCTTCGACACCTCACTTTCCATGACGCTCCAGGTGAACAGGACTGTGGCCACGTGCTGGGGTGTTATCAGGATCCTTAACAGAATTCGTAATTATCTCTCCCTTCAGGCGCGTAAACAGATCGCAGTCGCTCTCGTTGGTTCCAGGATCGATTACTGCAATTCTTTGTATGTGGAGCTCAACAAGGGCCTTATTCATCGACTGCAAATTGTGCAGAATGCTGCAGCGCGCTTTGTTTTGGCCCTTCCTATGGCATCATCGGCCACGACTGCTAGGAGAGACCTTCACTGGCTTCCTGTCCAGTATAGAATTTCTTTTAAGATCCTATGTCTGACATATAGAGCACTCACGGCTGGCCCCGATGATGCACTGGGTACTTTGCTTACCCGCTATGTTCCAACAAGATGCCTTCGATCGGCCGGCCTATTTCAACTTGTAGTGCCCCGTACCAGGCTGGTCAGATGGGGAATGAGAGCTTTTTCTGTAGCCGCTCCTCAGCTCTGGAACTCCCTTCCAATTGAGATTAAAACCCTTGCCTCAATTGATTTGTTTAAAAAGGCTCTTAAAACTTGGTTTTTTATTAGAGCCTACCAATGAGAGAATGCTGTATGATTTGGCGAGCTGTTTTATTTGAAGTAGGCGCCTTGACGCCCATCGGGCAAAGTTTGCGCAGGACAAGATACATTTCATTCATTCATTCTGCTGGCATAGCAGAATACAGCAGCATTCGTTTGGAGTCTGATAGAGTCTGCCCACATTACTAAGCCTTGATTCCCACCGGCTACAGCGTCACTATTTATCACCACCTTCCTCCTTTATCGGACTCCAAACAAATGCTGCCGTATTCTGCTATTCCAGCAGGAGGGGAGATTAGCACTCGATCAGAGTGCTTCACGAAAACTGACCAACTCTTCAGTTGGGCCGCGCTTCTTTTTTGTATATGCAAAATGTCACTGAGCTTGGCTTGCCCCATGAGTACCGGTACTCTCTTTGTACAAGGAAAAGTGCTGGTACTCAAGGGCCGAAAATTTAGAAGTGCCGGTACTCAGTACCGGCGAGTACCGGCCCATTTAAAGCACTGACCGTAACTGATCTGGGTTTGTTTGAACTCCCCTCTAATAGGCTCCTTTCATGGCTGTTCGGGCTGGACTGCTCTTATTGGATTAGGACTAAGTCTGATTTGCATATGGCTGATCTCTCTCCGGAGAGGCATAGTGGGCAAGAACATTATGGACTGGAATGTGGCTCCTAGTAACTAGTAGTGGCTTAGAATAATTCAACCATTCCATTCATCACTTTTTGGTATTTTTCTGCATGAAAAAAAACAAAATTCTAGATTTTGTAGAGAACTGTTCTGCATTTTGAATGTGTTGATAAATTGCACATGAATACACCTTTCTGTGAAAAAATCGACCTTGATTAATGCTTGCCGAGGAGTATCTTGCAAAATCATGCAGTAAAAAAGGTTTCACAAACTTTTCAAAGTTTTTTTATCAATATGGCTATTTTCCCTCTGATTAAATAGAAACTATTATGAAAATTTTGGTACCAATTTTATGAACTAGAAAGCGCTGACATTTCACAATTTCCTAAACTTTTAAAATTTTTAATATTGATTTTTCTGCACTCTGATCAAACAGTCTTGATTTCACAAACTCCTATTAGAACCAGATAAAATTGGTGACATCATATTATGGGGCAAGGAAGTCTGAGATAGCAGGATCATTATTTTCCTCCATCAAGGTGGTAGTGCTGAAAACATGTTTACCTCAACTAAAAGTTTGTGTCATTCATCTTGCTGTGACACACTTACATGGCCAGAAAGTAAATATCTGACCTGCCAACTCACACGGTTCCACCATGTGTCATATGATTTTGGCTTCCCTCTCATGGTCACCAGGTGAGGAGCTACAATCACATGGTGGCAGGCAAACAGGTGAAAACCACTGTAAACAGTAGATTTCCAGCTCGTTTTTGGACGCAGTAAGCAGTCGATATCCATAAAGAGGTGTGTAAACAACCTAGGACATTGGCAACAGGCTCAATGACCCTTAGTTTCTGTTTTTTAAAGGGTTGAGGGCTTGGTGATGGGCAGAGTGCCTGCTAAGTAGCCCTCTGCACAAGGCCCGCCCCCGTCTGGCACAGTGATATTCATTTGTAAATTTGCAGGTATGAAATATGAAATCCAAGCTTTAGATCCTCCTTTTGTTGAGACCTGGCATAGAACCGTCTCTGTGACTGTGATTCTCACCATGGGCCTTCCCCATCTTGAAAAACAACTCAAGCAAGAGTCAAACTCCACTTCAATTTATATTTGGGAATAATTTTGGTTGCCTTGCGTTGCCGTGCCAAAATGCAAGGACAACACAAAGGCTTAGTAAATCGTGGCTGAAACATTTTTCTGTAATTTTTTTCCACAAAACAAATTGGAATTCCCAAACTAGACACCCGCTTCACAAACTGTGCACCATCATTTGAATCAACATGCACAATGTATAAATATGAAAATTGAATAAAGTACCACCTATGTTTAGAGGAAGCAGTGTTCCTTTTTTGTGCTTAGATCTTCAGAATGATTGTGTATTATATTTTCTTCTTTAATCAAGCAAATGAGAAAATGAGTGCATGACCAACTGCCCCTCATCCTGCAAGCTCTGAACAAGGTTTCCCTTGCTCTTTTATCTATTGGGGGTGTTTCCGATATGTTGGAGGGGTAGAGAGAGCAATACTGCTGGGCAGTAACCGGCCTCACAAGAGCATTCAGTGCTGTCTATATGCCCACACGCTAAACAGACTGTCTCTCATCTTGTCACTCCGTGGTTTGGCAGCTACCTTCACCATGAGAACATCGAGAATCCCCCTTGAGTGTCATAGTCAATATGGTGTCATCAGTGGTGCCCCACCAACATCTAACTCATCCCTTTGATTGTGTAAAGGAAAATAAACTCTAAAATATTTTAAGCAATAAAAAAGTCAACCTTCTAAAGCTGGTCAGGTTTTGGGGTATGAGTTGGGTCGAGTTGAGTTCGACAATAATTCACCTTGCTTTGTATTGCACTTCTACATATACAGCTAGTATATATGCCAGCATGAGAGGCCTATAGGCAGAGGGAAAGAATAGTTCGAGAGAGAGCGCAAGAGATTCAGCTTGACTCTTCAACACAGTGCTCTGGGTTGCACAGATTATCAGCAATAGGGCTAAGTATTGAGTTGTGCTAGCACGTAATCGTCTCTAACTGTTAATGGAATACCAGTGAAATATTATCTGGTATAGCAATGAGATGCATAAACCCAGTCTTCCCCTTTTGTATCAATGCTCACTGGGGGGCATATTTACAAGCCCTTTGTGCCGCCGGTGCGTCACATTTTGTGATGCACCGGTAGCACAGTGTACTGACCATATTTACAAGGCCACGTACAGCCACAGTGCGTGGCTTTTCGTGGCCATGTAAATACGGCTCCTTATCACGCATCACTTTGCGTGAAAGGACTTGCCATGGGTGTAGTTGTGGGTGTTCCCACGCAACATCTGTGGATTCTGCCGCATTTCCAGATGTACGAAACCTGGAATGCGTCAGAATGCTACTTCTGCCCAGGGGAGGCATAGGGACGTGCAACGAGGAGAAATATTTACATTTTTCCCTGCAGCACGCATAGAAAGAGGAAAACACCTCTTGTGATTGTATTTGTGCAGGATGGTGTCCACGGGCGTAACAAAACTCGAGGGGGCCTCCTTGCAAGGCACGTAAAGGGGCATCCCTGGAGCTTGAGAGCCCCCCACACCGCGGGAGCTTCAGGGGCCTGTGTTACTCCCCTGATGGCGTCCCTTCCTGCACAAAAATAATCATCCCCGCTACAAAAGGCACCCTTACAGCATGGTACAAGGGTAGCTGCGTCAGCACATGGCAGCCAATTGTGCATCACCATAGGGAACTTTTTGAAGTTATGATGCATACGTGGTGCCGCCAAATGGCTTGTGGCATTGCACTGCATTACTTAGTCGTAAATAAGGCCCCCGGCTTATAAGGCAAGGCATCAAAGCTAAGACAAGGGGGAAGCTGGAAAGCTGTGAAAACCAAAGACTGAAGGAAACACGGTAACAGAAGATGCAATGCAAGGAGGAGTGAGGAACCCGGCAGCAGCAGAGTAACCTGAAGACACCCGCTGTAACCCACAAGAAGTAAAATAAAAAAGATTCTGGAACAGGGGCTATGAGCAAACTGTACGAAAATGGATAAATCACTCAACACACAAAGTGTCACCAGGTGCCTACGGATGCCATTCATTGAGTTGCATACCTGTCTGGTTACATTGATCCGGAATGTGCATCCCGTGACCTGGACACCAGATCACACACAACTTGCCTTATTGCAAGACCCAAACAACCACCATCCGTACTTCAATTTGCAGTATACTGCAAAGGCAGGTCTGAAATTAGTGACAAGATGCTAACCTGTGAACTCCTGATAAAGGTACCTTAAGTAAAAAATATTAAAGCCAGTTTCCTCTCCTAACAATGAAAACGAAAAGGAAAAAATGCACTGCGTCCTGAGCATTCAAAATAATAATCCCTCCCAGATAGCCCTTAATTTTAGAGATGAAATGAAATTTAAAGAAATTTTGGAGTACATTGCCTGAAGGTGTCAAGGCGCTTGTAGCAGTTAGTTCTGAGGAGGAAGTGGAAAGTGGAGAAAGAATTCCAAGAACCTAAGCCCTGGGCGCCCGTTAAAGAGTAAAAAGCCAGGTTTTTAAGTCTTTACGGAATTGCGAAGGAGCCTAAAGACAGGATATGGAGTGAAGAAGGGAGTTCCATAGTTTGGATGCGCCCACCGAAAAGGCTCTACCTCCCCAACTGCTGTTCGATATTTATGGCCAACTCTGCACTGGCTTGAAGCAGTTCAATATCAGCAAAAACCGATGCAGAGAATTACTGTGTTATTTATAAATCCTCACAATATTTTCCTGTGCCATAAAAGTCAACCAACACCTGACCTCACACAAGCCTCAAAATCACGCGGGAGAAAGACATCATCCAGCCTGCTGCAGGCATTTGGCATCAAGAAGGACACCTATCCCATTTCATCAGTAAAACCGTAGTTGCAGTCCGTGTAGAGGATGGTTCAAGTAGATGGAGCATAATTTTGTTTGAAATGTTGATAGGCAATTGCCATGGAGAACCCTCAAGAAAAACAGCACCATTACATAATCATAAAGCAACTGAAAACAAGAAGGCCAACTCAACAGAGGAGGTCTAGTGACATTTTAAAATGAATCAATCAGGCATTTATTAAGTGCGACTACTCACCCGTAAGGGTCTCACGGCACTGGGGGTGGGGAGGTGCTGGTTCCAGTCCATCAAGGCGGGGTTCTGTCGAAGAGCCAGGTTTTGAGGTTTCTTGCGAAGTTGGGAAGCGATGTTGTCTGCCTGAGGTGGAGCGGAAGGGTGTTCCAGGAATTGGCCGCAAGGAAGAAGAAGGAGCGACCTCCCGATCTGGTTCTTCTGGTGCGAGGGACCGCGGCGTAGGAGAGCTGGGCTGATCGTAGGGTCCTTTAAGGGTGTGTGTAATTTGAGTCAGCTGTTCAGGTATACTGGTCCGCTGTCGTGGAGGGCCTGGTGTGCGTGGGTGAGCATCTTGAAGGTGACTCTTGCCTCAAAATTGGGAGCCAGTGGAGTGTGGGCAGGTGCTGGGAGATGTGGCGGTGTCTTGGCAGGTTGAGGACCAGTCTTGTGGCAGCGTTCTGGATGTTCTGTAGCTTGCATGTGAGGTTTTTGTTTATTCCGGCGTAGAGTGTGTTGCCATAGTTGAGTCTGCTGGTGACCAGGGCTTGAGTGCTGGTCTTTCTGTGTTCGAGGGGGATCCATTTGAAGGTCTTACATAGGAGGCGGAGGGTGTGGAAGCAGGAGGACGAGACAGAGTCGATCTGGCAGTCCATTTTGAGCTCGGAGTCAAGGATGATTCCGAGGGCGGTGGACCACCAGGTGTCGTTCCAGGTGTCGGGTTTGGGCCCAGGATAAGTACTTCCATCTTGTTGGTGTTTAGTTGTAGGCAGCTGTTTTTCATACATTTGGCAACTGCTTCCATGCCTTCCCGAAAGTTGTGTCTGGCGGTTGGATTCATTGGGCAGGGAGAGGATGAGTTGGGTGTCATCTGCGTATGACACAATGTTGAGTCCGTAGGTTCTGACGATGTGGGCGAGCGGAGCCATGTATACGTTGAAGAGCGTAGGGCTGAGGGAGGACCTGTGAGGGACTCCGCAGGTGGTTGGTGTAGGGTCCGAGAGGCAAGGAGGAGTATGACCTGCTGCGTTCTGCCATAGAGGAAGGAGCGTATCCAGTCGAGGGCCTTGTCCTGGATCCCTGCATCGTGGAGTCTGCTTATTAGGGTGCCATGGGGGACTGTGTTGAATGCTTCTGAGAGGTCAAGGAGGGTGAGGGCTACTGTTTCTTCTTTGTCCAGTAGGGTGTGGATGCCGTCTGTTGCAGCGAGGAGGGCTGTTTCCGTGCTGTGTTTTTTTCTGAAGCCAGATTGGGAGGAGTCGAGGATGTTGTACTCTTCGACGAATGTGGTGAGTTGGCTGTTGATGGCTTTCTCTATGACTTTCGCAGGGAACGGGAGCAGGGAGATGGGCCTGTAGTTTTTGAGGTCTGCCGAGGGTTTCTTCAGGAGGGGGTTGACCTCGGTGTGTTTCCAGTCGTCGGGCATTAAGGCGGTTGCCAGGGAGCGGTTGATGGTGTGGCGGAGCATGGGTGCAATGGCGTCGGCGGCTCTGTTGAAGATGTGGTGGGGGCAGGGGTCTGTGGGGGCTCCGAAGTGGATTGACTTCATCGTCTTCAGTGTGTCTTCAGTGTGTCTTCAGTGGTGAGGGCTGTCCAGTTGTCAATTGCTGGCTTCAGGGTGTCGGCGGTCATTGGTGGGTGTTCTGTGTGTTGGTTGTCTTCGTCAAAGTTGTCGTAGATGCTCTTGATTTTGTGGTCAAAGAAGGTGCTGAGTTTGTCGCAGAGGTCTTGTGAGGGAGGGATGTCAGTCAACTCACTGGTGGGTTGGAAGAACTCCGTGATGATGTTGAAGAGCTCTTTGCTGTTGTGTGCGTGTGTGGAGATTCTGTCTTCAATCGCTTTTTACTTGTTTTTCTGATGAGTTGATGGTGGGCGTTGATAGCGGCTCTAAAGATGTTGTGTGCTTCTGTGGATTTGGTGTTCCTCCAGGCCTTTTCGAGGTGGCGGCAAGTGCATCTGAACACTCAAAGTGCGGTGGTAAACCATCTGGCATTCTTGGCTTGGGTGTTGTTGCTTTTCTTGAGGGGGGATGTGGTGTTGGCGCTGTCGGAGATCCACCTGTCAGGATACTGGTACTCCTCAGGATCTGGATGATGTTAATTAGGGTCCACCTCCTGACATCCCCAAACTCTGATTGAAAACTACAGACTATTTAGGGCGATCAAGTGAGGCATAGGAAAGGGTGGGAACAGCAGGGATGAGAACCTGGTACAAGAAAACAACATGCATCAGAAAATGGGTTTCAGTATTCTCTACTCTCAGATAGTCTCGCTAAAGGAATCCGCATACCTTATCCACATATGAACCAGCATACCCATGAAAAAACTTCAGTCATAACAGAGCGCTTCTGTGGATAATTCCTGGGAAACACAAAGAACATATGTTAAACGATCGTATAAAAAAAGAGGGAGGCCCCTTACTCATCCGATACGGGACAAGGGGAATTAGAAATCAAAAGTAAAAAAGTCCCAATTGGTCACAGACCATAGATTATCAGAGACCTATAGGTACAGGTACACAACTATATATTCAAGGAACTTAATTTAGACTAGTCATTATATCCATACATACAAGCATAAATGTGTATTTAGAAAACAGAATTTCATAAAGCACCAACAACAAGACTGTCACAAATTATTGCAAAGGAAATTCATACATATTTATTTAGTACAATATTTTCAATAGACATTTTATGTGTCAACAATATAAAATCACAAAAAACATTTAAAACCAGTATCACAGTACTGTAGAATAAGCTAAAAAAGAAGCAGTAGGTCGACACAGCGTTTCGGTTTTTTCGAAGTTAAAAACACCTTCTTCAGGACAGTTTCTTTGGTTTAGCAACAAAAATGAGAACCTGTCGATTCTCCCTTGTAAATGTATTCCACCAACTTTGGTGCCAGGTTGTACAATATTGGTCCTGTGTTTGATTTACCTTTGTTATCAGTTAGAAAACCGCACGAAACATACAGTGGAGCCACCGTTATTGAGTTCGGATAATCAGCCTTGAAGCTAAATTCTGCATAGGGGCGGATGCTATATGGAAAGCTCTCTGTCGCAGTCACAGTCCTGCTTATACAGGAGACCCCCTTCGAGGGAATAACCTCCTAGATTTGTCTTTTTTCAATTAAGACCCATCCGGGTATAATAATTCGGCCTTCCTGCTCGGTCTGTGTTTGAGATGGCGTCTGACGTCACACCTTGGCGGTTTTGGATCACGAGCCAAAAAAGACAAATCTAGGAGGTTATTCCCTCGAAGGGGGTCTCCTGTAGAAGCAGGACTGTGACTGCGACAGAGAGCTTTCCATATAGCATCCGCCCCTATGCAGAATTTAGCTTCAAGGCTGATTATCCGAACTGAATAACGGTGGCTCCGCTGAATGTTTCGTGCGTTTTCTAACTGATAACAAAGGTAAATCAAACACAGGACCATTATTGTACAACCTGGCACCAACGTTGGTGGAATACAATTACAAGGGAGAATCGACAGGTTCCCATTTTTGTTGCTAAACCAAAGAAACTGTCCTGAAGAAGGTGTTTTTAACTTCGAAAAAACCGAAACGCTGTGTCGACATACTGCTTCTTTTTTACCTTATTCTACAGTACTGTGATACTGGTTTTTAATGTTTTTTGTGATTTTATATTGTTGACACATAAAATGTCTATTGAAAATATTGTACTAAATAAATATGTATGAATTCCCTTTGCAATAATTTGTGACAGTCTTGTTGTTGGTGCTTTATGAGATTCTGTTTTCTAAATACACATTTATGCTTGTATGTATGGATATAATGACTAGTCTAAATTGAGTTCCTTGAATATATAGTTGTGTACCTGTACCTATAGGTCTCTGATAATCTATGGTCCGTGACCAATTGGGACTTTTTTACTTTTGATTTCATATGTTAAACGAACCACACCTGCACTTCACATTCTCAAACCATCCATATGCTCCCAACACACATTAGGTCTTATACATGTCATGCTCGCCGGTGCTCTGGAAGAAACTATAGAAGATCAAAGTCTCGAAATAAGTAAAGGAATATAATTGAAATAAGGATACAGCTGTTCCCTAAAATAACTGAAAGTCTCGACACAATCTTAAGAATTAGGCATCCATAAACATTGCAGCCAATATTGTTAAAGTGCTGAGGTAGTTTGACCAAGAATAAGTGTAGGGCTTCCACGGCGTGTATACACTATGCCAAGAGATTGTAAAATCAGGAAAACGCTACTGGGTCTCTGCGGTTACGTCACCGAAGCCCGGAATTGTATTTAGGCATAATATCAAACTATCAGGATAAGACTTCAACAAAAAGGCATCCGCGGTATTTCAAAACCGCTGCCTTTGAAGCAACACTTGCACTGGGAGAATATAGAGGGGCAGGAATTAAGGTGTCCGCGGTATTCCAAACTGCCGCCTTTGAAGCAACACGGTGCACGGGGAAAATGAACGGAAGCAGGAATTAAGGCATCCGTGGTATTCCAAACCACCACCTCTGAAGTTTCATCAGGACACTCACCGCTGCTCAGCAAGGCATCGGGAAATAACACCATGAGAAGAATCCAGCCGCTCTCAGGAAAACGCTGTCACGATACCAAGCAGAATTACGCTCATGCGTCCATGTGCAGCGTGTCCTCTTGTAGATGCACTCTCATCGACTCAAGGCCTTCCGGGGGGTTGTAGTTTTTATTTCTAGGCAGGCGCTGTCATGTACGATTCCTGACACCACCTGTGCAGGGTTCGGGCTGCGGTGTTGGGGTCGACGTTTTCCACGATGGTTGGGGTGGAGTTGCTGAGGGAGGAGGTGATCTGGTCGCCGGTGATTCTGGTCCAGTTTCTTCATGAGAGTAGGTGCTGGTGTCTGGGAATAGTGGGTGTTCTGAAGGTGAAGTGGACGTATCGGTGGTTGGTCCATGGGAGTTCGGTGGTGTGGCTGAAGGTGATGGAGTTTCCTGTTGTGAAGAGGGGGTCGAGTGTGTGTCCTGCTGAGTGCGTGGGTTCGGTCACGATTTGGTGGAGTCCGATGTTATGGAGGTTGTCCAGGAGGGATGCGGTGTTAGGGTCCAGTTGGTTGTCGAGGTGGAAGTTGAGGTCTCCCAGCAGGGTGTAGTTGGTGGATGTGATGGCATGCGGGGAGATGATGTCTGTGATGGAGTTGGTGAACCGTCCGTGGGGTCCAGGGGGTAGGTAGATGAGGGTTCCTCAGAGGGTGGTGGTAAGGCTGATCATTATCTTGAAGTGTAGGTGCTCCATCATATCTGTGGGCTCGTCTGGGAGTGTGCTTAGGCGGAGGGTGGATTTGTGGACGATGGCGATTGCTCCTCCCGGGCGGGTGTGGCGGTCCTTCCTGGAGATCTTGTATCCTTGGGGAATGGTGATGGCGATGTCTGGTCGCGAGGTGGTGTTAGTCCAGGTTACGGTGAGGAACGCTACGTCCGGGGTGATGCTGTCGAGGAGGTCCCAGATTTTGTTGCCGTGTTTGTGGAGGGATCAGACGTTGAGGAGAATGCATTGCATGGTCTTTAGTTCGGGTGTGTTCTTGCGGTCGGGTTGTTGTGGGTCCGTGTTCCTGGCAGTGCTGTAGGTTTATTGGCAGCAGTGACAGCAGAAGGGTCCGTGGGTGTCAGCTGGTGAAGCTAGCTTGCAGTTGTTTTTGCGGCCTGGGTTGAGTTCGTGGAGCGCTGCTGTGTTGTAGTGTTGGTGATGCGGGGGCCAGGGTTCCGGGCGCTGGTTGCGGGCGGGTCACTGATGGGCACAGACGGGCTTGTATCGGCAGCCATTAAGGGGGTTCAGGGGGGGCTGGACAGCTAGGAGGCGGGGGAGCTGGATTGGGCCAGTCCCGCTGGTCGTGCTGGGGGGGAGGGGCCGCAAGGGCAGCAGCTGCAGGGAAAAACGGTTGGGAAAAGGGGAAGGGAATTGAAGGAGGGCTAAAGGAAAAAACAGAGGAATAAGGCAAAAAGGCAGAAAAGTGCAAAGAAAGTGCAGAACAGAGAAGAAAGAGAGAGAAAACGAGTGGGGAAAAAACGAGTAAAAAACGGAGAGGAAAGCGGGGCAAGACAGAGGAGACAGAGGTCCACTGGACCACGAGGGATGAGGCGTAGTTGAACCTGCGGGTGAAGGAGTGCCTCGAACACCAACAACACTCGAGAGTGCAGGGGCAGGCCTCACTTAATTGTGGAGCTGCCAGGATGGGAGAGCAATTTCACTGACAATGAGTCACGTTTTTGAAATTTGTTCTGCATTTGCTTGTAGAAAAAAACTCAAATTACATCACAAGATTACAACAAAACACAGATAAATCTTTATATCATCTGTCTAGCATTTGAAATAATTTTTTAGGGTCTGAATAAATGTTGTACAGAAAAGAAAGTATAGTTCCATATTTATTTACCCAATACATTTACACTCATACCTTCATACACGTATTATTTATTCAGTTAATGTGCTGTAACCCCAAAGAGGATGACAATTATCATGTATGTTTAGGGAACTGTTTAGTAAGAGAGTATAGAATACTGCACAGCAATATTGTGAAGTTTGCTTGGATTGTTACAGAAACGTAGTTGATTGTGTAAATATTGAGAGCGCCATTAACCAGAGTTTCCCTTTATTTTCTGTACACAAGATTATGAGTTTGTATGATTTTATAAACTTTAAGTGCCAGTCAAGGCTGTTACTCTGTTCTCTCATCTGGAATGCTGGGCTGGTACTGACTGAAAACAGTGAAAATGTGTCATTTAGGAGTTAATGTGAAGCCATTCACACACCCAGTCACACAGTCACACACCCAGTCACTCACACACTCACAGACCCACATAGCCATTCACACATCCACTCTGAAATGGTACAGGTTACAGTAAGGGAAAAAAAATTAAAACCTTTCGAAAATCACAAAAAAAAACGAAGGTCACAGGGACATTATAGTTAGGAACTAACATTAAAAAACATAGGCATACACTGAAAAAAACAAAGGTTACAGGGACGTTATTTGTAGGAAATAAAATTTAAAAAACCTTAGACAATCACTGAAACAAAATTAAGATTAGAGGAACTTTATAGTTAGGACATAGAATTTGAGATGCCTACAGTGATGTCACTGACTATGTCATGAGTGATGCAATATGTGAGCTCATATGCAGTTCATTGAGGGTGCGTAAGTTATAGTCAGGTCAAGTAATTATAACTGCTGAATTTCTATGGTTTTGTGTGTGTATAATCTGAACCTACCTATAATGCCCATAACCCCGTGAGTGCTCTAGGCAACCCCTTTTTTTATAGCAACCTGACATATGTTTTTTAACTGAAACGTGGATGAAACCCCATACAATTACTGCAATACCATTAGGGGTCCCAGCAGGTTATAAAATCATACATGTGGATAGGCTAATTAAAACAGGTGGTGGTTTAGCCATCATATTTAAAGATACTTTTAAGATAACAATGTTAGAACAAAGCTTCACCCCTCTAATGGAAATCATGGTATTTAAAATTAATCTAGCAAGCAACATTTCATGGAAGGGCGCACTAATATATCGCCCACCGGGACAGAATCCAGACTTTGCTCTGTCTCTTCTGGAATTATTGTCATCCCATGTCAGGGCAAAGGAGGACTTTTTTCTCCTTGGTGATTTTAATGTACATATGGATAACCCTGAAGACCCTGAAACAATTAAACTAACAGTTGATCTGTCCAACCTCGGACTAGAGATAAAAAATAGTGGTGCGACCCACATAGCGGGTCACACCCTCGACTCTATATTTTCTAACAGCACTAAAATCAGGTGCCTCCCTGCTACAGAAATGCACTGGACAGACCACTTTTTGATTGAGTTTAATTTGGCAGGACCAACCAAACAACAACCTAGAACACCACCCCCTCCTATCTATCGTCGTCAATGGCATAAAATATCAGTTGAAAATCTACGTGAACATTGGCAGCAACCTCAATTCTCCGAAGGAGACTCAGCCGAAGTGGCACTGGAAAAATACAATAATTCTCTTAAACTAGCTATTGACACCCTTGCCCCGTTAAAACTTCATAAGCAGTATCTCCCCACCAAACAAAAAAAGTGGTATACCCCAGACCTCAGGAAAGAAAAACAGAAATGAAGGAGGCTAGAAAAAGCGTGGAGGAAATCCAAAAATGGGCAGGAAAGGAAAATGTTTTTAGAGGCTCAGTCAAATTATTACAAAAATATAAAACTTGCAAGAAAAAATTATTTATCCCTACAACTAGCTGAGGCGGGAAGCTGTCCGAGGGAATTATTTAAAATCTTGCTAAGTTTTGTAAAACCGACAGCTAGTGAGAGCCCTGACGATGCTTCTCAGACGCTGTGCGATGAGATTTCTATATTCTTTGAGGACAAAATTAATTTGATTTATAATAAAATTATCGCTTCTCAAGGCACAGAGACCCGGCTCTCCCCCCCATGTGTACCCTCTGCACATACTAAAAACACCTTTCTTACTATTCCACCAGTCAGTGATTCTGATCTTCCACTCCTCATTAACCACATGAAAACCGGCTCCCCGAATGACCACCTTCCTGCTAAAATGGTGGCCCCTTTGATTTCCATCTTGGGACCCTCTATTCAGTCAGTTATGAATATCTCACTGGCCAAGGGACAAGTCCCAAGGGAATGGAAGATAGCGGTAGTAAACCCTATAAGGAAAAAAGCGGCCTCCCCCTGGACAGATCTTTCCAACCTCAGGCCCATCTCCCTCCTACCCTACATCGGTAAGATGACAGAGAAGCACATGAATACCCACCTATCAAATCACCTCGAAACAGCAGAAGGCCTGGACCCTTCTCAATCTGGGTTCAGGCCAAACCACAGCACCGAATCGGCCCTACTAGAAGTGACCAATAACATCAGGATGACACTGGATAGTGGGGGGTCTACGATTCTGGTGCTGTTGGATTTGTCTGCTGCTTTCGACACGGTGTCTCACAAAGTGCTTCTCGACCGTCTGAGGGATGTAGGGCTGGGAGGTGTAGCCTTGTCTTGGGTGGAAAGTTTCCCCTCCTGCCGCTCTCAAGAAGTCAGGCTGGGCTCCCACAAATCCATCTCTAGGGAGCTCACCAGGGGTGTGTCACAGGGCTCATGCCTTAGCCCCACATTATTTAATGTGTATGTGACCCCCCTGGCCGACTTAGTGAGGCCCTATGGGTTTACCCCGATATCTTACGCTGATGACACCCAGCTTCTGTTCCCATTTAAAACTTTTACACCTGCCCTGCAAAAATCTTTTGCAGAAGGCATGAGGGCCGTGTCAAGATGGATGGCCGAGAACTGCCTACAATGCAACGTGGGCAAAACGGAGGTTTTATTGTTCGGGGAGGCGGCGACACTGTGGTCTGGGGAGTGGTGGCCCACAGAATTAGGATCAGTTCCCGTCCCGAAGCAGACTGTCAAAAACTTGGGGGTGTTATTCGATCAAGCCTTGACTTTTAAACATCATGTCAACCAAGTTGCGGGCACTTGCTTCAGGGCCATTGGACTATTGAAAAGGGTGTTCCCCTATATACCTGATAGTCACAGGAAAACCCTAGTCCAGGCACTAGTGATCAGTAGATTGGACTACTGCAATGGCCTTCTTTTGTCAACTAATGAAGGCCAATTAAACAAACTGCAAGTAGTCCAAAACACGGCGGCGAGACTAGTTCTCAATGTTCCATCTAGAACTCCCTCCCGACCTCTACTAGCTAAACTCCACTGGCTGCCAGTGCGGCAACGCACGAAGTTTAAAATTCTGTGTACCATTCAAAAATGTCTGATAGGAAAGGGCCCTAAATATTTGACTAAAGCCTTTCAACCCTATGTTCCAGGTAGATCCTTGCGATCAAGCAATCTCCATTTACTACAGGTTCCTAAAATAAAAAAATCTTGTCAGGGAGGTCGTGCTTTGGCACATACAGGACCTGCTCTCTGGAACTCCCTTCCCCCCAAACTTAAACTCATTACCAACCATTTATCCTTTCGTAAAACCCTCAAGACTCACCTTTTTACTACTAGTTAATCAGTTCATGCCTCGCTACCTCTCTAAGGGGCTGGGCACGGTATAAATCTCCTTTAACCAGCATAAGCGCGGAGATACCCCTTCGGGGATTTATTCAGGCGCTATAAAAGCACATAAAATAAAATAAAATAAATATATCGAAGTGAGTCCACCCTCACTTTACAGAGGCACCCGTCTTGTAAGTTCGGCAGCTGTGGATGGCCAGTTTTGGTAAATGGAAATTCAGTCTGCCAGAACCACAGTGCCTGGGAACTCCCTGTCGACCAAGAAAGTCATGAACAATTCATGTTCATAAACGCCGGATCATATACTGCCACTAACACATTGATGCCTGGTGACGCGGGAAGGGATATTAATTTGGAGCAACCTGACACATTGGAACAATGGTAGCCCAAATGTAATAAATGAAGTGCTAAAGACTGCAACAATATGCCATATATGTGAATCAGTAAGAGATAATGTGTTGGGTTTGCTTTCCCATTTGGAGGTTGAATATTGTATTGGGCATTGTGCTATGTATTGACTTGAAGAAATGAAAACACAAGTATGGCTCTTTGTGAATGTTCATGTTAGTATAGCAGCCAAGGAAAACACAATTTACATCAACAACAAGGCAGCTACAGCCTTTGCTCACTGTTCACTCTCTTGACCAATGGAAGTGACTTTTTGGGTCAATTGAAAATTGTTTAACAAATGTTGCTTCAATCAATCAATCAATCAATCAATCAATGACTGGTTTGTATAACACAGCTACTCACCCATGAGGGTCTCAAGGCGCTGAGGTAGGGAAGAAGGGGCGGCTGATTTGTCTGGGTGCTGGGGTTCAGTCGTAGAGCAAGGTCTTGAGACCCTCCTTGAATTGGGTCAGTGACAGAGAGTGCCTGAGGTAGAATGGCGGGGTATTCCAGGTCTTGGTGGGGAGGTAGGAGAAAGATCTTCCTTCGGTTTTGGTCTTGTAGATCCGTGGGACGGCGGCCAGGGCCAGTTGGGCGGAGCGGAGGTGTCTGGTGGGTACATGGAATGAGAGGCGGTGGTTCAGATATACTAGTCCTGCATCATGGAGGGCTTTGTAGGTGCATGTGAGGAGCTTGAAAGAAAGTGATTCTTCTGTAGACTGGGAGACAGTGGAGTTCTCGAAGTTGTTCGTTGATGTGGCTTCAGCTGGGGATGTTGCTTGCAACTGAATTTACCGGCATTTAAAAGGGTGAAATTGCAAAACCCATCTGCTTTGAATAAAAACATCTTTCAGATACCCTGTGCATGCTCCATGCAACCCCTCTTTTTGATATACCCAAGTGAGTCTACCCTCACTTTACGGAGGCACCCGTCTTGCAAGTTCAGCAGCTGTGGATGGAAAGCTTTGGCGCTCTGCAAGCCTGCGTCGCCAGGCGAACTGCGTTACTGAATTAAACAACTGGTGGTAATAATAATATCTATATCTATATCTCTATATATATATATCTCTCTCTCTATATATATATATATATATATATATATATATATATATATATATATATATATATATATATATATATATATATATATTCACTGAAAAAAACATAGGTTTGACACCAGTTATAGTTAGCTGGAAATTTTATTGATATAAAACCAATGAAATTCCACGTTATAGTTAGTTGGACTCACTATAACTTGCGCGTGTAATGCACTGCTGATGACGTCACATATTACATCACTCATGACATCACTGATGACACCATCCAGTGAATTTGTGTCTTTCTGAAAAATAAATATGTGTTATATATGTATATATTATTGAATATCTTAGTGAATACATATATTAGTGAGTAATGCTTAAATATTTCAATATATGTATTAGTGTTTCACTTTGTGTATAAGTGGCTGCATGGGTTGATGAGTAAATACATGTGTATGTATATAGGTTATTAGATGTTTTTCTTAGTATCAGTATGAGTGTTTGCATGCTTTGGTGGGGGTATTACTTAGTACATAGATGCAAGAATGACTGAGTCTCTGTTTGTATGTGTTTTGAAGACAGCATATGTGCAGGACTGTATGGGTGGATTAGTGTGCATATGTCTGTGTTAGTGAGTGAATGACTGTCTTTTTAGTGTCTTTATCAGTAACTACATTTGATTTAATGTAGTATATGTGAATATTGATGTATATAAGTGACTATATGTGAGAGTGAAGGATTATAAGAGTTCCTCTTTAAATTAGTATGTGTTTCTATAAGTGATTTTTTAGGAGAGTAAGTATGTGTAAGTTTCCTTAGAAGTAAAGTAATAGTGTGTGTGTATAGCTGTTTATTTTCAATAGTTTATTTGCATGTGTGAGTATGTGTGTGAATAATTTTTGGATGACTTTCGGTGTGTAACAGGATGTGTAGGTGTATCACTACATATGATTACTGAATATATGTATGAGTGAATATATAGAACTGTTGGTGAATTAGTGCATGTGTATATAGATGGTGGAATTATTGAATTGGTTGTTGTAACTGGTATGGGTATCTCCATTTTTTTGAACATTTTAGTTTCTATTTTTGAATATGTGTTTCAAGGGTTAGATTACAGTGAAAGGAGGTCTGTCACTGTGTCACAAGGATGGTGTCATCAGTGATGTCATGAGTGATGTAATATGTGATGTCATCAGCAGTGCATTACACGCGCAAGTTATAGTGAGTCCAACTAACTATAACGTGGAATTTCATTGGTTTTATATCAATAAAATTTCCAGCTAACTATAACTGGTGTCAAACCTATGTTTTTTTCAGTGAATTTCATAGGTTTTGTAAATGCTAGTTCCTAACTATAACGTGTGTAAAACCTATGGTTTTTTCAGTGAATTTCATTGGTTTTTAAAATGCTAATTCCTAACTATCTCGTGTATACAACCTATACTTTTGTCAATAAAGTTCTGGCAATATTTTTTTCGAAAACAAGCCGTTTTCTTCACTGTTCAAGTTGCATAGAGACTCCTTGTAAAACGATACAGAATTAGAAAGTATGTACCTTGCCTTTTTTTGAACGCATTAAAATTTGTCTGTAAATAAAAATAGCCTTTCTAAACTTTCGTGCGCGACCCGGTGTGCGCACTCTCGGCAACAGTTCTCAATAAAATGGATAGCGCATTTCCAAGCTTTCGTGCGCGACCGTGTGCGCGCACCCGCCTATATATTTCGGGAAAACTTTGCGAGTGCAACTTATTAAATTTCTTCATAGACCCATCATAGAACTTATACTACTCAGAAGATATATTAAATCCGGATATGTTTCGATTTACTCCTTTTCACGTTTTGAAACTTCCCTGAATTAGACCGCTACTTCCAACCAGATACTATCACCGCGTACACGTCCTGAGACGCGCATGTGAAGTCATGTGACTTGAAAACAACACTTCCAATTGGTTCCTAGTAGTTTCTATGCTGCGTCAATACCTACGCCTGCTTCAAACACATGCACAGTTTTGAAACAGCATGGGCCTGAAAGTCACTGAGTGAAATATCATACATTACAGTCAGCCACTTTCAAGACGCATTCCTTCAGAGGAACACTTACCGTTTATTAGAGGTAGATCGTCCGACTCCACCGGAAGATACCCCTAATAAAAAAGACATATATATAAAATGCGGACTAGCCGCTGTATCGTACTAGCAAACTTTAACTTAAAAATCGTTAGAGAAAACAAAAGGAATCGAACAAAATCAGTAGGCCACTGATAGGATCTCTTTTTGACCTTGCTAAAATAGAAACATTAGGAACAACCCCTCATGAGAAATATGAAACTACTGAGAGAAACCGAGCTCGAAGCCATCTTGCCCCCTTTTAGGCCCCATCACGAACATAGATAGCCCCACATAGCAAAACGTGATCTTATCGCCTGCCCAACTTCAGATCTGACCCCCCCCTTTTGCTCTCATGTCCTGTCGGAATGTCCGGCTGTAGATTACAATCACATGTTACATTTGGGAGGGGAAACGACATCAGAGCGACAAATATTAGAAATATACCACACGACAGCAAAATAACAGGTTAAAACGTTTTTATTCTTGAACAAAAATATATTAAAACAACTATGGAGAACCATTACGTGAATAGTCCGGAGGCGACACCACGCGGCAAGGCCTGTCCCCAGGATGAACCAAGGGATCCGTTCCTGGGGCCGTGGCAAAGAGCAGCCGGCCGCCATCGGCCAGAGAAGGCATGGGCCCGACCCGAGATGTAGTTGTGGTCCCATTCTCTTCCTCTTTCGGCGCCTTGCAGGCCACGAGGGGGGGATGTCTTGCATATGCCTCCGACCCCCCCCTCTCTTCATCGCCTGGTCCGGCCATAACAAATGTCAGCAAGACGCCGTGGGGTGCACTGGGAGGGAGAGGCGGCGCAGACGATCCTCTTTCGGCACCTTGCAGGCCACGAGGGGGGGATGTCTTGCATATGCCTCCGACCCCCCCCTCTCTTCATCGCCTGGTCCGGCCATAACAAATGTCAGCAAGACGCCGTGGGGTGCACTGGGAGGGAGAGGCGGCGCGGACGAGCCTCTCCCGCCTCCCCAGGTGGAGGCCCCTCAGCTGCACCCCCAACGCTCCACGCACCCGTCAAAGGACTCGTCCACTCTTGCGGTGCAGCGACGCTCTACGCACCCTGCAAAGGGTTCCTCCACTCTTGCGGTGCAGCGACGCTCCACGCACCCGTCAAAGGACTCGTCCACTCTTGCGGTGCAGCGACGCTCTACGCACCCTGCAAAGGGTTCCTCCACTCTTGCTGTGCAGCGACGCTCCACGCACCCGTCAAAGGACTCGTCCACTCTTGCGGTGCAGCGACGCTCCATGCACCCGGCAAAGGACTCGTCCACTGTGGCGGTGCAACGATGCTTCGCCCGACAGGCTTGAGTCCATCAGCTCCTGCAACCCAGTGTCTGCCGGTGGTTGCAGATCTTTCCTTTCAAAATGCTGCCAACAATATTTTCTGAATGGCGTAGCCACGAGACGTTGGCGCTCTCATGCTGACGCCAGCCTCAGTTTGAATGACCAAAAATCCGGGGCGCGGCGCGGAGCGCGTAACGTAAGCATAACAGGTCATGTGACTTGTTAATAAAGCTTTTCATTGGTTTAGAAATATTTTAATGAGCATATTTGACTATTTCATTAAAGACACTACACATAACCTGTTTTTCAAGTTATGTTTAATTTTAAATGAAACGGTTTACATTTTCACTTTTTATTTACAGTACATTTTAAAAATAAATGTTTATAGTTCCATATGCTGAAGCACGTCAGCTTCCCACCCTATGTCACACAATTCTGACAAATCGGCATCCTCATCATGTTCTTCATCATCGTTAGGATTTAAATCATCTGAGGGATCCACTTCCACTGATGTTTCAATGACAAGTTCAACGATAAGATCGAGATCAACGGATTGCTCATTATCACTCATGGTTAATGTTGTCGTTATCTTTAAAGAAAGAGAACAACAATGAGATGTTGCAGAGTAAGAGACAAATCTCAGAGACTATAATAGTAAAATTGTTTAACAAGAGTAACATTTTGCAGCTATTATTTAGCCATGTCCAGCGATGCTGAGGAGGTGAGTCCTATGTCCAAGTTTTCAGTGAACAGGACTCATCTCTTTTTAACCTTGGATAAGCTTCACCAACTCTGTGTCCCCTGCTCATACTTAAATGTAAAGGGGCAGATTTATGTTAACTGGCGCATCCCCAGAGATGCACCAGTTAATGTGCACCGCTGCTCTGCCACCCATGGTGTGCCGCATTTACAATGTGGAACACCATTGACCAAAAACAACACAGATGCGTCACGCATCTGTGCCGCAAAAGCAGCACATTGCAGGAATCACGTCGTAAGCGCGACATGTCTACTGTAATGCACAGGAGCAAGCCACACATTGCATGGTGCATCACTCCTTATGCCTGTTTCAAACAGGCGTAACGATTTGATTCCGCAATGCTATAAAGCTGACTCAGTGAAATCTGATTTACTCATACTAGAACCCACAGGCCTATAACAGCCCGTGAACCCTTTCTTTTACGGTACATGACAAAACAAACAATTACAGACTTACCTTTACCAATGCTTTGTACGATGTACAACAGTGACAGTCACAAAATAGATATTCGTTTGACGGAAGTCTCAATTATGCTGCTATCACTGCAACCAAAATTCAATGGCACAGATATCCAGTCAATACAGACTCATATATGTCTCTTCAGCCAATCATATTTCCTCCCGCAAAATTTTGTATTCAAATATACATTTCAGTTCGTTGTCCCTCACAATATTTTCAATGTCACATAAAAGTCACCCATCACCCACTGCCATCTCTGGCTGTTTCCATGGTAACACCTCATTCTGCACCTGGCTGAAGGCACAGGTCAAAAGTTCATATCTCAACGTTCTACAGCAAACTAACAACACTGTTTTCCCTCCAGAAACACCTGCCTATCCATAGCTCTGTTACATGTCATTTTTTTCACACCCAATACTACTTTTTCTTTTACATAACATTAACATGCAACGTAGTCTTCAATCTTCACGTATTAGAATCAACCAATCATCTTTTGTTTTTCAACCACACCAAGCCTCATCCATTTTTTTATCCTGACTTTCAGCTTCTAACTGCCATTCCACTTCCAGAACCCATCGGAGTACGAGTGCATCTGCCTTGAAAATTAAGGTTTGGCTTTTAGGACACAGCTATATTCACTGGAGTGGAAAATATGCAGCAAGCAGACGAATTTCCAACCTTGATTTAGCAAATGTGCAGATAACGTGGATTGGGCAAAGAGGATTAAGATGTCACCAATTAATACCATTGGTGAAAACTTTTATGCATCTCCCAGAACCAGACCTTATAATTGTGCACTGTGGTGGGAACGATCTAGGCACATTGACTGAGGTAGGTCTGGAAATGCTTCTAAAAGACACCTTTCGACAATTGATGACACTTTTTCCTCGAACTGCCTTGGTATATTCCAATATATGCCAAAGACAGAAATGGAATTGGTCCAATCAACATTGTGCACAAATTGAGAAAGCAAGGAGACATGTAAATAAATCTGTTTCTGCTTTCCTCAGAGATTATAGCATGGTTTCTATTTACCACAACAACTTGCGTTACCACATGCAAGACATCTATAGGACAGATGGTGTTCATTTCACGGATGAGGGAAACAGAATCTTCCTCTGCAACATCAGACTCTGCATCGGTACATACTTATAAATGCAGAAACAACTCAATTAACACAAGGGCTCTTTTCAGAGCCACCTTATATCAAAGCACTCAAACTTCTGATTTATCTCCATTTTCACACTCTTGTAAATAGGTGTGCGCGCCCGAGTGCGCGCACCCCGCAACTTTTTTCCAAAAAATAAAATATATTTTCGCGTTTAAGGTCCTTACTGCACACCATGAGAAAACCTACGCAGCAAAACAATCTCTACCTTCTCCCCTTTCCATGTTCCAACGCTTTGAAATGACAATATATTTACTCGCAGTGACAAAATGGCGGTCAACACTTCCTGATTTCCTTCGAATCGAACGTTAACAGACGTCACGCAGCAAAAAAAAAACGGCCGCAGCAACAAACCCACAATGCATTTCGCCGTCTACTTGACGCCGTCCCTGTCCCTCCTTCCCCAAAGTAGCAATGTTGGGCTACTTTTGGGCTGCTTTCTAGTAGGGTTTTTGAGCGTCAGAAAGTCTACAAAAGCCGTCGGCAACGGCCTGGGGTGGAGAACCATTACGTGAATAGTCCGGAGCCGACACCACTCGCCAAGGCCTGTCCCCAGGATGAACCAAGGGATCCGTTCCTGGGGCCGTGGCAAAGAGCGGCCGGCCGCCATCGGCCAGAGAAGGCATGGGCCCTACCCGAGATGTAGTTGTCTTCCCATTCTCTTCTTTTTTCGGCGCCTTGCAGGCCACAAGGGGGGAATGTCTTGCATATGCCTCCGACCCCCCCCCTCTCTTCATCGCCTGGTCCGGCCATAACAAATGTCAGCAAGACGCCGTGGGGTGCACTGGGAGGGAGAGGCAACGCAGACGAGCCTCTCCCGCCTCCTCAGGTGGAGGCCCCTCAGCTGCACCCCCAACGATCCAAGCACCCGGCAAAGGGTTCATCCACTGTGGCGATATAGGGACGCTCCACGAGCCCAGCAAAGGGTTCGCATACTGTGGCGGTATAGGGACGCTCCACGAGCCCAGCAAAGGACTCGCCCACTGTTGCGGTACATCGACGCTCCACTCACCCAGCAGGTTCTCGTCCACTGTGGCGGTCGACTTTGCAGGAATGGGCCTGGCGTGAAAAGTTGGCCTGGTCGCCTGTTAACCAGAAAATGGGCCCCTGTCGTTCCTTTCAAAATGCTGCCAACAATATTATATCAGACTCTGCATCGGTACTTACTTATAAATGCAGAAACAACTCAATTAACACAAGGGCTCTTTTCAGAGCCACCTTATATCAAAGCACTCAAACTTCTGATTTATCTCCATTTTCACATTTTTGTAAATAGTTGTGCGCGCCCGAGTGCGCGCACCCCGCAACTTTTTTCGGGAAAAGAAATATATATTTTTTCGCGTTTAAGGTCCTTACTGCACACCCTGAGAAAACCTACGCAGCAAAACAATCTCTACCTTCACCCCTTTCCATGTTCCAACGCAAAGGGTTCGCATACTGTGGCGGTATAGGGACGCTCCACGAGCCCAGCAAAGGACTCACCCACTGTTGCGGTACATCGACGCTCCACTCACCCAGCAGGTTCTCGTCCACTGTGGTGGTGCAACGATGCTTCGCCCGACAGGCTTGAGTCCATCTGCTCCTGCAACCCAGTGACTGCCGGTGGTTGCAGATCTCCTAAAAATGGCGGTCGACTTTGCAGGAATGGGCCTGGCGTGAAAAGTTGGCCTGGTCGCCTGTTAACCAGAAAATGGGCCCCTGTCTTTCCTTTCAAAATGCTGCCAACAATATTATATCAGACTCTGCATCGGTACTTACTTATAAATGCAGAAACAACTCAATTAACACAAGGGCTCTTTTCAGAGCCACCTTATATCAAAGCACTCAAACTTCTGATTTATCTCCATTTTCACACTTTTGTAAATAGTTGTGCGCGCCCGAGTGCGCGCACCCCGCAACTTTTTTCGGGAAAAAAAATATATATATTTTCGCGTTTAAGGTCCTTACTGCACACCCTGAGAAAACCTACGCAGCAAAACAATCTCTACCTTCACCCCTTTCCATGTTCCAACGCTTTGAAACGAGAATATATTTACTCGCGCGCACCCCGCAACTTAAAAAAAATATATATATATATATATTTTCGCCTTTAAGGGCCTTACTGCACACCCTGAGAGAACCTACGCAGCAAAACAATCTCTACCTTCTCCCCTTTCCATGTTCTAACGCTTTGAAACGAGAATATATTTACTCGCGCGCACTCCGCAACTTTTTTCGAAAAAAAAAAATATATATATTTTCGCGTTTAAGGTCCTTACTGCACACCCTGAGAAAACCTACGCAGCAAAACAATCTCTACCTTCTCCCCTTTCCATGTTCCAACGCTTTGAAATGACAATATATTTACTCGCAGTGACAAAATGGCGGTCAACACTTCCTGATTTCCTTCGAATCGAACGTTAACAGACGTCACGCAGCAAAAAAAAATTCCGCTCGCGCGCAGCCGCTTGGGTGCGCGCACCCGTCCGCGCTTATAGATATATAATTGACTTTGACTTTAATTTTCTCAACAACTACTGAACGGATTTACACCATTCCACAAAAAGCGTAATCTGCGAGCCGGACTCTACAGTTTTGCCAAATTTCTTATAAATCCATTCAGCCGTTCGACCTGTAGCCGTGTCTAAACGTCCTATGGAAAATAACATGGAGAAAACACGTTTTGGGACCCCCCTTTTATCTCAGCCCCCACTTCACCAATCCCCCCCAAATTTTCAGGGAAGGAGCGCAGCGGACCGAGCCATCTTCTTTGAGAAATTCGCAAAGATTCATCCACCAGGGCCAAAGTTAATCCAAATAGAATGTTGATGATTTCCTATGGAAACTAGGTCCTAACTATAACTACCTACTGGCGACCGCCAGTAGGTAATATATATATATATAATATATATATATATATATATATATATATATATATATATATATATATCGCGCTCAATTTCCTCAGAGATTTGTTCGAAAATCAGCACTCGTAGACAGAAGGGTAATGCCTTTCCTCGGGTTTATTGTTACAGTGTCAACAGACGCGTTTCAGCTACAAGCCTTCGTCAGTGTTGTCAACGCGCGCCTGGCAACCAAAACATTTAAAGGGATGTCATGTGACCCTATTCACATTAGAAGAAGGACTGGTACGTTATGGGTCGCGCCATCTTGGAATGTGCAAATGCTATGATAGCATGTATGCCATTCCATACTTTGCGTAGCATATAGCCGTGTATCGGCCATACATCCTAGTGTAGGGGTTTTAATACTTGCCTGTGTTATTTGTCATCCATAATATTTTATATTAAAGATTAACATTTAACGATGAAAACATTCGTAAGTCTTTGTGTTGCCGTGTATCGGCAGGTCACCCCATAATGGGGATTCTTATAGATGACTGGCAAGCCCCTGTATCTAGGATGAAAGAGGGGGGCACCACCCAATTACGACCCAGTCTTGGACTATGTCTATGCTTGCCGCGCTTGAAAAAAATATAATAATAATAAAGCAATACATCCCTCAGTAGCTTGTACCCATTCTTATACTGATGCATGACATCCAATTCAGCACTAAGGTTAAATCAAGAATAGTGAAACTAAGTAACATTTACATGAAAAATCAGTTCATACATATTTTTCTTCATTTCCCAATATGTCTTTAGAATTCAAGCTAGATTGGGTTCAAATCATCAGTTCTAGTCAGGGATATTCGTCATCCTTTCTCCATAAGATCTCCATTATAACCCTGACATTCGATTAATGCCCGTCTAGCGTCATTCAGTTCTTCCAATCGATATTATTGTTTGCCCAGATGTACTGCGAGTTCTTCCCCACTGTTCAGCCCCAGTGGTGCCTTGGTCATCATATCGATTATGTACCTCGATTCAAGGCGTCTGAGCTGTTTCAGCCTATCGCCTCCCCTGATGTTTGCTGGAATAAAATCAAGGCCAAAGTATTGAAGTTTTTTCCTATCCTTATTGTGTTTTTCACAAAAGTGTCTTGCAACCGGATAGGCTGGATCCACTCTTTCAATGGCACGCTGATGCTCCAGAATTCTGATCTTCAGGGGGTGAATTGTGCTGCCCACATATCGAAGGCCGCATGGACAGACAAGGCAGTATACCGCGTAAGGTGTGCTACATGTGAGAAATTTCTTGATGGGTCTACTCATCTCCGCCCCTGCCACCCAATACGATATATATATATTCAAACAAAGAGTTTAGCCCTCAGTGGAAGAAGCCACAAGAATGGTAAAATTTGGATCCATTTCTTTAAGGAGCAGCTGCAACAGGAGACGCAGAGAGAACAGTCACTATCTGTTCGTGTACAGCCAGACCGGTTTCGGGAGTCTATCCCTTCTTCAATGGCTCCTGCTTGGCAATGATGATGCAGTATGCACTCGTGATATTAAAGCCTGCCTTCAAGGGCGTGGTCAGATGAAATGGCCTTCTGGGTCCTGTAGTGCATACACCATGTACCTCGTGTGAGTTCATCATTGTGGCAGTTAATAAAATTACGATTAAAACCCATGTGGGCTGGTGAGCCTGTAGCTCTGGGTGTCCTCTTGTCTGTGGTCAGCTGCTTCTGGACACCACTCCCCCGTGTAATGATTGCACCGTTTGGCGCAATCACGGGTCCGCAGCAAGCGGCGGGCTTTGCTTCCGCGACTGGGCTCAGCCGCAAAATATTCAAACAAAGAGTTTAGCCCTCAGTGGAAGAAGCCACAAGAATGGTAAAATTTGGATCCATTTCTTTAAGGAGCAGCTGCAACAGGAGACGCAGAGAGAACAGTCACCATCTGTTCGTGTACAGCCAGACCGGTTTCGGGAGTCTATCCCTTCTTCAATGGCTCCTGCTTGGCAATGATGATGCAGTATGCACTCGTGATATTAAAGCCTGCCTTCAAGGGCGTGGTCAGATGAAATGGCCTTCTGGGTCCTGTAGTGCATACACCATGTACCTCGTGTGAGTTCATCATTGTGGCAGTTAATAAAATTACGATTAAAACCCATGTGGGCTGGTGAGCCTGTAGCTCTGGGTGTCCTCTTGTCTGTGGTCAGCTGCTTCTGGACACCACTCCCCCGTGTAATGATTGCACCGTTTGGCGCAATCACGGGTCCGCAGCAAGCGGCGGGCTTTGCTTCCGCGACTGGGCTCAGCCGCAAAATATTCAAACAAAGAGTTTAGCCCTCAGTGGAAGAAGCCACAAGAATGGTAAAATTTGGATCCATTTCTTTAAGGAGCAGCTGCAACAGGAGACGCAGAGAGAACAGTCACCATCTGTTCGTGTACAGCCAGACCGGTTTCGGGAGTCTATCCCTTCTTCAATGGCTCCTGCTTGGCAATGATGATGCAGTATGCACTCGTGATATTAAAGCCTGCCTTCAAGGGCGTGGTCAGATGAAATGGCCTTCTGGGTCCTGTAGTGCATACACCATGTACCTCGTGTGAGTTCATCATTGTGGTAGTTAATAAAATTACGATTAAACCCCATGTGGGCTGGTGAGCCTGTAGCTCTGGGTGTCCTCTTGTCTGTGGTCAGCTGCTTCTGGACACCACTCCCCCGTGTAATGATTGCACCGTTTGGCGCAATCACGGGTCCGCAGCAAGCGGCGGGCTTTGCTTCCGCGACTGGGCTCAGCCGCAAAATATTCAAACAAAGAGTTTAGCCCTCAGTGGAAGAAGCCACAAGAATGGTAAAATTTGGATCCATTTCTTTAAGGAGTAGCTGCAACAGGAGACGCAGAGAGAACAGTCACCATCTGTTCGTGTACAGCCAGACCGGTTTCGGGAGTCTATCCCTTCTTCAATGGCTCCTGCTTGGCAATGATGATGCAGTATGCACTCGTGATATTAAAGCCTGCCTTCAAGGGCGTGGTCAGATGAAATGGCCTTCTGGGTCCTGTAGTGCATACACCATGTACCTCGTGTGAGTTCATCATTGTGGCAGTTAATAAAATTACGATTAAAACCCATGTGGGCTGGTGAGCCTGTAGCTCTGGGTGTCCTCTTGTCTGTGGTCAGCTGCTTCTGGACACCACTCCCCCGTGTAATGATTGCACCGTTTGGCGCAATCACGGGTCCGCAGCAAGCCCTGCACACCCTGAGAAAACCTACGCAGCAAAACAATCTCTACCTTCACCCCTTTCCATTTTCCAACGCTTTGAAACGAGAATATATTTACTCGCGCGCACCCCGCAACTTTAAAAAAAAAAATATATATATATATTTTCGCCTTTAAGGGCCTTACTGCACACCCTGAGAGAACCTACGCAGCAAAACAATCTCTACCTTCTCCCCTTTCCATGTTCTAACGCTTTGAAACGAGAATATATTTACTCGCGCGCACCCCGCAACTTTTTTCGAGAAAAAAAAATATATATATTTTCGCGTTTAAGGTCCTTACTGCACACCCTGAGAAAACCTACGCAGCAAAACAATCTCTACCTTCTCCCCTTTCCATGTTCCAACGCTTTGAAATGACAATATATTTACTCGCAGTGACAAAATGGCAGTCAACACTTCCTGATTTCCTTCGAATCGAACGTTAACAGACGTCACGCAGCAAAAAAAAATTCCGCTCGTGCGCAGCCGCTTGGGTGCGCGGACCCGTCCGCGCTTATAGATATATAATTGACTTTGACTTTAATTTTCTCAACAACTACTGAACGGATTTACACCATTCCACAAAAAGCGTAATCTGCGAGCCGGACTCTACAGTTTTGCCAAATTTCTTATAAATCCATTCAGCCGTTCGACCTGTAGCCGTGTCTAAACGTCCTATGGAAAATAACATGGAGAAAACACGTTTTGGGACCCCCCTTTTATCTCAGCCCCCACTTCACCAATCCCCCCCAAATTTTCAGGGAAGGAGCGCAGCGGACCGAGCCATCTTCTTTGAGAAATTCGCAAAGATTCATCCACCAGGGCCAAAGTTAATCCAAATAGAATGTTGATGATTTCCTATGGAAACTAGGTCCTAACTATAACTACCTACTGGCGACCGCCAGTAGGTAATATATATATATATATATATATATATATATATATATATATATATTCACTGAAAAAACCATAGGTTATAGACCATATATAGTTAGGAATTAGCATTTACAAACCTTGAAAATTCACTGAAAAAACCATAGGTTATACACCATATATAGTTAGGAATTAGCATTTAAAAAACCTTATTTTACTCACACAAAACCATTGAAATTCCATATATAGTTAGTTGTACTAACTATATATCGCGCACCCGCAATCCACTGCTGATGATGTCACATATTACATCATTCATGACATGGTCAGTGACATCACTGATGACATCACTGATGACATCTCAAATGACATCACTGACGACATCTCAAATGACATCACTGATAACATCTCAAATGACATCACTGATGACATCACTGATGACATCTCAAATGACATCACTGATGACATCACTGATGACATCATCCAGTGACTGTGTGTTTCTGTAAAGTTAAAATGTGTCTTACATATTGAAGAATGAGTGGAAGTATAAGTGTCTGGACAAAGGATTTAGTAGGTGCATGACTGACTGTATGAGTGAGTGGTTAAATGTGTCTCACTGAGTGCATGGGTTAGTGACTAAACTGTCTCAATTTGTGCATCATTATGTCTGTTGTTCTATAAACTGCTGCATGTGTTGATCATTAGCTATATGATTAACTATATGCGTTATTGATTGGTTGCCTACGTATTTGTATGGGAGACTGAGAGTGTGTATGGGTGGCTGGGAGGTGTATGACTCTGTGCATAGATGTGTGAGCAGTTGATTCACTAGATGTATGGGTTCAAAAGTGCATGTGGAAACAGCTGTATGGGCGGTTGACTGTGTGCATGAGTGTATTGCTGAGTGAATGGATATCTCAGTGCTACATGTAAAAGTAAGTACATATGTAAAACACAGTACATGTGAGAGTTGACATATATAAATAACTGTGCATAAGAGCCAGTGAATGTGTGAGTGGCTGTATGGATCATTGTGAACTTGTATCAGGGATTGTATAAGAGAGTAAATATGTGTTAGTATATGTTTGAATAAGTAAGGTGTGTATAACTGTATAGTTGAGAAAATGGATGTGTGATTGATTCTTTGCATGACTGACTAGGTGTGTGTGTAACTCTATGGATGAGTGACAGTCTGTGAGTGTCTGTTTACACTTACTGTATCTAAGGTTATATTAGAGTCTGAAGAGCTTCATCGTATTATCACATGAATGATGTCATCAGTGATGTCATCAGTAATGTCAAATGAGATGTCATCAGTGATGTCATCAGTGATGTCATTTGAGATGTCATCAGTGATGTCATCAGTGATGTCATTTGAGATGTCATCAGTGATGTCATCAGTGATGTCACTGACCATGTCATAAATGATGTAATATGTGACATCATCAGCAGTGGATTGCGGGTGCGCGATATATAGTTAGTACAACTAACTATATATGGAATTTCAATGGTTTTGTGTGAGTAAAATAAGGTTTTTTAAATGCTAATTCCTAACTATATATGGTGTATAACCTATGGTTTTTTCAGTGAATTTTCAAGGTTTTGTAAATGCTAATTCCTAACTATATATGGTCTATAACCTATGGTTTTTTCAGTGAATTTCATTGGTTTTTTAAAAGCTAATATCTACAGCTGTAAAATGTATTCTTCTTTAAATCCAAAAACATATTTTATATGTTTATTAATAAATTTTTTAAAATATTTTTTTTGTTTCGCTCCCGGTCCGCTAACCGGGAAGCTTCCCGTTAGCTCAATTCGATTCCGCGATCCGGTCCGCGAACCGGTAACAAATCAACATAGTGACGGTATCGCGTTGCCGCGTAATGCGTCTTATGACGTACTGCGTTAGCGCACCCGGAAGTGCCCCGGGGCGCGGACCGAGGCGCGAAACGCAACTCCCCGGAAGCGATCCGCGGCGCGAAAGCGCGACGTATCGCGTTGCCGCGAAATGCGTCTTGTGACGTATTGCGTTAGCGCACCCGGAAGTGTCCCGGGGCGCGGACCGAGGCGCGAAGCGCAGCGAACCGGAAGCTAACCGGGGAGCGTTCCGCAGCGCGTAACATGAGCGTTAGAGGTCATGTGACTTGTTAATAAAGCTTTTCATTGGTTCATTTCACTTTTAGTTTCATAATTATGGAAGGCTAGGTCAGGTGACCTAAAAATAACACTTTTCATTGGTTGAGAAGTATTGTTTTTTCCAAATGATGAAAACCACTCCTTCTTTCCTCACTCTGACTTTCATTATTGTGAGAGGAAGACCTATTTTGCTTCTTGGAAGACCTATTTTGATTGTATGAAAATGGCTTCACTGATTGCTTCAGCTGGTGCACCCCCACCACCACCTCCACCTCCTCATGGGAAGAGAGGACCACCTCCCCAGGTGGTTACCAACACTGAGGAGGAAGATGAAGAGATGGATGAGGAGGGAGAACAACCACAATTCCTGGAAGAGTTGCCCCGGGTTTCAAGAAAGAAACCCAGTTTCATCTGGCAGTTTTTTTCCATCCCTCGTGGCCAAAAAAAGGTCAATGCCAGGTACGCAACATGCCTCATATGCAAGGAACAATTGTCCAGAGGGACGGACAAAAAATACAGCTATGGTAATCATACCATGCATAGGCATATGATGAGGAAACATCCCCTAAATTACAGCCGGGCGGAATTAAGGGATATGATGGACAATCCTCGACCAACTCCTGTGGCGAGACCAACAACATCGGTTTCTTTATCACCAGAGGAGGCACGGGAAACTGTGCCAAATATCCAACCTAATTTTGGCAATATGATACATTTATGTATGCGCTGTCGTGCATTATTAGCTTGTGGCAACATGAGCATCAATGCACTGAACCTGGCGTATGAACACCATGATTGCCCTAACCGCCCCCAGTAATTTTTTTTTGCTCCTGTTGAGCCCTTTTCAACGCCTGTTTTTTGTTGTTTCCCCCCCCCAAAAAAACCCAAAAAAATATAAAATCGTTCAAAAAATACAAAAAAAACAAAAAATGTTCAAAAAATACAAAAAAAATATAAAACAACAAAAATATAAAAAAAAAAAGTTCTTTTCAGAACTACCTTCCCTTTCCAAAAAAATTGCTACAATGTTTAGCACTCTGGCAAGCTCTCTTTCTTTTGGTTCGCTCCCGGGTTAGCTTCCCGGTACGCGGACCGGGAGCTAACCCAAAAAATTTTTTTTTTTTACAAAAAAGTGTAAGTATAAGGAAAGTAAACAGAGAGTGATGTTTCAAGAAAGACAGCTATAGGGAGTAAAGAAGAGATACTGTTTAATAGATCTATTTACCAAAGAACAGACAGAAGAGGGTATAATTGTGAAAAACAAAATAGATAACGAAGTGAAAGAAAAACAAGCATTGGCATAGCCAATAGGTATCGACTTTGGGACCTTCTAAGTATTTAGTTATGCAGCATAATATCCTTGGTGCAGCAACATCAACTGTTGCATGGCTAAACACGTATAAGGTCCCAAAGGCGAGACCTATTGTCTATGCCAATGCTTGTTTCTTAAGTAGAATTGCAATACGTCTGGCTCTTCCATGTGAAAAGATCTTATCTTGTGCTCTAAAGATTGCTAAACTCTCGACAGAGAACAGTCTAGATTGTAAGTAGGGTAAATTGCGCTTGGTGATCTGTTTGAGGGAGCGTCTGCTTTGCCTGGTGTCTTTGGAGAGCAATTTTGATTGTTATACTGGACAATATAGCCCTAATGTAAATAACATAGGGGCATATTATCAACATAGGCAATAAAAGTTTTGCAGCTTTTA
Source organism: Lissotriton helveticus (assembly GCF_964261635.1). NCBI lineage: Eukaryota > Metazoa > Chordata > Amphibia > Caudata > Salamandridae > Lissotriton > Lissotriton helveticus. The sequence continues at coordinate 977,834,378 of NC_136057.1, read as the reverse complement.
TCGGCAGAAATGTGTCGCTAAAGCTGCTTTTGTGGCAGAAAACTGCCGCTAAAGCCGCTTTTGCACCAGTTTTCTGCCAATAAAAAGAGCAATAATTTTATTGGCTGCATTCATAATATGCCCCTTAGTGTGCTTCAACTACACAGAGAAAGCATTATGAACAAATAGTGACACAGTGATCAGTCAAAGACACTAAGAGTAATAGAGACGGAGTGAGTGAACAAGAGTGAGGAACTATGAGAAGAGAGGGACTGAGAAAAAGAGTGGAAGGAGTTGAGTAAGTAGGTAATAGAGAAAGGAATGAGGGAAGTAGCAAAGGCAGGAGACTGAGGATTAAAGAAATGAAGCAGTGGAACTAATAGTAGTTCAATGTGATAGAAATGTAACGAAAAGAGTACAAAATATTTACCTTATAATTGTCATTAAATTCCTCATTTTTTATTTTTATACTTTCAATCTGTGAAAGAGAGAACAAACATTTGAAAAATATAAAAACATGTATTAAAAAATTACAAAAGACAAGGGCAAAGATTGAAGGACAAACAGTTTTTCAATAACTTTGACACTTACAGAAGCTACACAGTCCCAAAGATATAGGGGCAGATTTATGAGGCCCTTGCGCCACGTTTACGCCGCTGTTGCGTCACGCAAGGCGGCGTAAACGTGGCGCATCCCTACGAACGATTTACAACGTGACGCATCTAGGCAGATGCGTCACGTTGTAAAGCCCTGCGCCGCTTGTGGGCGTTCCGGCGCAGGGTGGGCGTTCCTGGGGCAGGTGCGCCTCGCAAAAGTGGCTGAGTGAAATCTATAAGATTTCACTCAGTCACTTTCAGGCCAATGCTGCATCAAAAGCCTGCGCCTGCTTGAAGCAGGCGTAAGTCTTGACGCAGCATTGTTAAGATGGGGCACCCCCGAGCCTTGCTGGAGCTGCGTCGCGCTTGCGACGCAACTCCAGCAATGCGCCACCTTAACGGCACAGATGCGTCACGCATCTGTGCTGTTTTTGCCCCATGGTGCGCCGCATTGTAAATGCGGCGCACCATGGGTGGCGGACCTGTGGCGCACTGTGGCGCACATTAACTGGCGCTTCCCTGGGGATGCGCCAGTTAACATAAATCTGCCCCATACATTTTAAACTAACAGTATCTTGATGCAGATGAAGTGAGGCCTATCTTAAAACATGGTGCATCTTTTGCATTGCTGTTGTCTCAGAAAAGTGTCGCAAGACACTAAAATTTAAAATAATTGCTTCAGGATGCCAATAAGATGTCTACTATCCAGAGTTTTGTTTCAGGTGAGGCCTACTCAGGGTTGCAGATGAAATTTCGAGTTGTTGAAGAGAATAGAGGACATAATACATGTGAAGGTCTACCAATGAAGTGAGTCATGTCCACTGCAATCTTCAACAAAGTCCAAACCTCCTATGTTTCCCTGGACAGACCTAAACTTGATCTGCACAATGTGATTCGTAATGATAGGAAACACAGGTGATGTAATTGAAATACATGCAATTTATTTTGCTCATTTCACAATCACATCACTTATGTTTCCTTTGCTTAGGTATCTCATTGTGCAGATGTAGTCTAGCATATGAAAGAATACGCAGAAGTGCAGCACTGCATGCAACAACTTTGACACTTACAGAAGCCTCACCTTCTCCATGCCTCCTACACAGTTCTACATATACATCATAAATGCAAACAGTACAGAATTAATTATACATGTTAAATGGTTTATTTTTGCTGTTCTCAGAATGTATCAAAATTCACTAAAAACAGTGACTTGAAGGTATTCATCATGTAACAGCGGGGAAAAAAAAACACAATCAAAATGATTGTGTTTAAAAAACCCATACAACATCAGAAATCAAAAATCAGAACTCCTTAAAGTTAACTTACTTTCCATGACGTCCAAGGATGTCCTATGAATAGCTTACACTCTTTTGTGCTGTTATTACTTTCAGCCCGCCACTTTCTGAAAGAAAATCTCCATCGTTTTTAAAAACATGTTACATACAATAAATGACTTCTTGCTCTCTACCACAAGATTCCACAAGGCCAAATCTTGTCAGAGCCATGTATAACTCTTGGATTTCTTGTTAGCCAATCCCATCATTTGGCATTCCCGCAACTTTCAGAATTAAAATGTTGAAGATCATTTTCACAATCCTGGAATAGTAATATCTTCCCCTTCTTGCTCAGTCATGTTCTACATTTCCTATGACACTGATACTGCTTAATATGAAGCAGACTTACACTACCTCTATGACTACAACAATTATTTAATTCTCTACATCACTTTTAATCACAAAGCAATGTAAAACAGTAGACAGCATTGCAGACTTACATTCCCTCTACTCCATGTTTTGATTGGCTGCTTCAATTAGCTTATAAAAAGAAACAGTTTTTCTGAACTCATTCAAAGTGCACATATATGTTCATGATGTCGAGTCCTATGATTAGAAGTTGTGTCTCTGAACTACACTTATCCTCAAGGCCAAATTGTGTAGGAGCCATTAGAACTTCTTGAAATTCCACAGAGCACATCCCGAGATTATTTCCCTAAAATTTTGGTTTTAAAAACACCAGGTAAGAGTTTTTAAGGTCATACGGCAATTTTTTTTTGAAAATTAAAACAGAATCATTGCAGAATGACCAGCCATTTCTAGACTTTAAATAAGCTGTGTAATGTCCTGATGATATTGAAGGGCCGTCATGATATATAATTGCTGTAGTTACAAAAGTCCTTCCTGATATTGACAACTGCGAAGCTACAAAATTTTTTATTAAAGTTGTCAATTTTGTTCCATCAGGCCTACATCGTTGGAACATTAAAATGACATACTGGCCATATGTTCGTATAAATAATGTGGACATCATTTCAGATTTACATTGGCTACACTCCATGTTGTGATTAGCAGCTTTTACTAGCTTATTAAAGGAGACTGATTTACTGTCTGGCAAAGTTAAATATATAAATCTTTCTGAGTCTACACTAGTAGTACTTGATATCATACAGTTCTCGCAGTCATGCTGCCATTGATAAGAAAGCCCAAACAGCTGATCTACATCTACACCTTCAGCATGTAATACATCAAGCATATACATTAAAAACTCCTGACAATCTTGCTGAATATTTTGAGAGAATTGTGTTTGGCCTGAACATCTGTCTAACAGATTTCGAATTTCAGACACACTTTCTATGTTTCTTCTATCAGTGGTACATTTCTCTAACACAAAATTTAACAAACCGCAAAATCTTTGATCAGAATTGACCACAATCTCTTCTTTTACATTTTTTAGAGAAAACAAAACATTAATTACTACATTAGCATAGCAGTTGACACCAGAACTGTTTTCAAACTGAAAACCAACAACATCTTCAACAGAATCCTTTTTGTTTCTGCTTGTAATTTTAGGTTCATTCACTTTTTGTCTTTTTGCTATAACCTCCCCAGTATTGTTCTCATTTCTTCGTTTCCGGCCTACCAGACGTTTCTCAAACAAAGGAAACTGAGGCAAATGTGGCGCATACTCTCTTCTTAACCTATTGTATTCCTTAACACAATCTAGATCTGCACAAATGTTTGTGACATCACACTCAATCAAGTACAATCCCGATAAAGTTCTAACTCGTGACAATGCCACATATGCCATACCCTCCTTGAACACAGAACTGCCAATATTCACCAATGCACTGTCTACACTTAAACCTTGCGATTTATGGATTGTCACCGCATATGCCAAGCAAACAGGAAACTGCTTACGGCGAACATATAAGTCTTTTACAAGCAAAAATCTAGCAGAACAACGAGCAATTAGCTGTACTTCCTCAATGCCATCAAATTTAATTTTTAAAAATTCAATTCCATCTCTATTTCTGTATTTCACAAAATCAACAACATTACCCATTGATCCATTTACCAGACCTCTTTCAACATGTAAATTCCTTCTTAAAATTATACGGCAGTTCAAGCACACATTCAGAGTCTTTTCAAAACCTGCAGTTTTAGATATACTCTTCTCTAATGAATCCAATTTTGTTTTCAGATTCTCAGACAAAATAATTGTTGATCCCATATGCTCTACTCTATCAATAGCTTCCAGTTTCACAATCTCTTGCTTTTCTAAATGCAACATTTTGTTGTTAAATTTGGCACATTCTGCAAGAGTTGGCATCAAACATATTCCAGATTTCTTTTCAGTAATTTTCTGAAAAATTTTCTCAGGCACAACATCTTGTTCTGGATATAAATTTGACAGTAATCGTGCATGTAAAGCTTCTTTCCCATGCTCGGTCACTTTTCCAATTCTAACATCTTGTAGAATAGTCTTGTAAACTTCATCCTTCGCCTGACGCATATTTTCATGCAGTTCAGCATAATTGAAGTTTAACCATATATTGACGTTGCCAATGCTGCCTAGGCACTTCCTGGTATCTTCATGCGTGAGCATTTTGAACACAGGTTGCCCTTTCACTGGTGTCAGCTGCAAAAGATCTCCGAAAACAATGATGTGTTTGCCACCAAATAACACATCATACTCTGTTTTGAGAACTTCTTGCATCCTCAAATGCACAAAGGCAAGCATGACATTGGAAACCATGCTTACTTCGTCAATGATAAGAAGTTTCATTTTCCTCAAGATTCTTGAAACTTCAAAACAAGCATCTCCAGATAGCTTGTGATATTCTAATTTGTTGTCATGCTCCACTGGCAGCATCAGTAAACGATGTAAAGTAATCCCTTTAATATTATGTGCTGCCAGTCCAGTTGGAGCAGTGACAACACAAGACAGCGATGACTCTGTCTTTTCCTGCAAATAGCATGAAATTGCTTTAATAAGGAAACTTTTTCCAGTTCCCGCTTCTCCACTCACGTACAGTCGGACAGGCTTCAACGACGTACATGAGCACTCTTTCTTATCATGACTTAATCCATGATCAATTTGCATGGTAACTTCGTCATATATTTTCCTCTGCTCAACGTTGAGTTGCCTTTCCAACTCTTCTAAGTTAACCGCATCCTCTTGAGCATGTGCCATGGCTCTTTCCACTTCATTCATAGCAGTGGCAGCTTCATTTTCGATAAGAGGTCCTCCTAGTGGATCCTGACTCAATGAAGCAGAACTCTGACTATCCTGAGAACTGTCTCTGGCAATCTCGGCTGCAATTGTTGCTTCCTGCTCAATTTCCGCATTCAACATTTCTACATATTTGGGAAAAGCAGGACATTCTATGGTCTCCTTGGCGGCATTGAAAGAGTCTTCGTAACAGAGGAAATCTCCAAGCAGTTCCTCTTCTGCACGCCAAGGCTTGAAAAGTTGCAAAAGTGCTAAATAGAAAAACTCCTTTTTTTCAGGAGATTCGCCACTCAATTTTCGATGGTTTATCAAGTGGCATTTTCTTTGCTTGACCAGACATCCCTCACTTCCTATTACAGCATACACTCCTTTCTCAGTATCTTCTTTGATGTTCCTCTTGAATATGTAATTTTGCAGAACCTCATACAGACAAACATTCTCGAGGTGACTGCTTCGATTTGGATAATATGTATCCAACATGTTTGTCTTCAAAATGTCGGTACTGTTTGGCTCCTTTCCGCCAAATACTCAATTTCCCGCACAGGTTTGAGAACTCGATTACGCGTTGCAGCAAGACCAAGACTCGCCCAAACGATACTCCTGGACTTGGCATAGAGACTTGCTGAAGACAACCGGTCAGAACATTCGTACGCTCCGATTTCTCGATGCGACAACATCTTCAGACTGAAACTGTACAACTTCTTGCTGAGGCTCTTTTCATGGGAAATGTCCTCCCACATATCCTTCAATTCTGTCTTCTCTTTTTTGGTGATGTAAGACGTCACATACCGAGCCACAGCCATACAGTTATCAGCCACAAACTGTATATCCATGTTAGCATTCCACATGGACAAAATCACCGGGTTGTAGTCGTTGATGTACTTGGACTCTTCGTTCCTCTTCAAATTGTATGTGTTTTTAGGTGATTTCTTCATCACATTATGTCGCAGCGAAGACATCAAACTGTTTACTCTTCCTTTAGAAATCACCGGTCGTGGAAAGCCGAAACGACATTTGGTGTAGAACTTGTCTTTGTTTCGGAATTTACGACGGCAGTACTTTCCACATCGATGGCTTTGGAAACGCAGAACTTTTTCTCTTAGGCTTTTCTTCTCCTTTGCGTTTGGAACAGCACACGTAGAATACTGTTGGATGAAACTCATCACTGAGTCTTCTGGATCCGTTCCAAATTTAGGTGCATCCTTGATCCACAGCAACATATGTATATGAGGAGCACCTCTTGCTTGGTACTCCTTTCTCCAGAAGAAATCCAACACCTCTCCAAGAGGTGGATTCTTCTTATTCATGATGAAAGACATCATAGCTTCAAATCTATGATTGAAGTACCTACATACATTGACTGGATCCAAAGAGCACAGTTCTCCGGGTGTCTTGAATTCGATGTTATCTACGTTAGCATTTGCCTCTCGTAGAAATTCAAGTAAGTCTTCCCAGCCATACTCGGCACAGCTCAGAGTGAGGAACCATGTGGGAGTACCTAAGTTCCTCAGCATACATTTTAAATCACCATGACGACGGTACCAGTACTCATTAGTACCACGCTGACACGCCATGAGATTAATCAGGTGAGAATCCAAAATACTATCTTGGACATTGACTTTATCCATAAAGTCACTTGCCGAGATGTTTTGCATGTGTATACCACTTTTCAAGATGTGGTTCACTGCATATGACAGTCCAGACAGATCGCTTTCAAACAGGAGATGAAACAAATAAGGAATGCATTGTCGAAACCTAGCATCTCCTGCATACAATCGCAAAGTCCGGTATTCAGAAGCAGGAATTTGATGAGGTCGCTCATCATATCTTCCTCCCTGACCTGTTGGAAAAAGCTGTGGGAAACACCGAGCTTCCAAACTTTCCTCCCAAACACTAATGGGACTCCCTTTGGCTTGTTTCATTTGAAACAACTCAATAGCATTCCCCATGACTTCCTTGGAATGCAAAGGATGAACACTATAATGTTCATATATTTCTTCACTAGTAGAGGGTTCTACTTTCTCAATTTGACCAGCACACAAATCGCTATCCTCTTCCTCACTTACTTCCTCTTCTGCAACATATACATTCTTATAGTATTTATTATTTTTTTTCAAATACAATGTTGCCTTTTTAACTTTCCTAACATCTACTAAATCTTGCCATATTTTCTTATTCTTTGTCGGAACCCCATTAACTAAGATAACCAGAGGTTCCTCTTCCACTTTTTCTACTCCAATTGTGTTAATGTTTTTCTTGAAATCTAGAGGCAAATAAACAACTCTTCCCTTTAATCTTCTCTGTAAATCTGATGGAGGCAATTTCCCTGTCTTTGGCTCCATTCTTACAATAGCCTGAAAGGGATGGATACTTTGAATCAAAATAGATTCATAAGTATTTAAGTCCTTCAATTCAGAAGGAATCTCAACCAATTCCAGATTATTATGAACTGCTCTAGCAGGCATCTGGTTTTGTTTTAATTTGTGACAACAATAAGTACACACACGTTGATCCAATCCCAAATCAAAACAATTTTCTACCATCAAGTATGTTGCAAAATCCTTCCATTCACTATTATTTTCCCTTTCACTTTTTGCATATAAATCCACTAACTTAGTCTGATTCTTATAATAAGTGCGTCGACAACACACACAAGTGAAATTAGGCCTCTCACTTGATTTCACCTCAAACGTCGCAATTTCCCTCTGGAAATTATCTGTACTGGAAACCTGTACACTATCTTCCACATGACCCTCTACTTCTTGCTCAATTTCAACATTCTCCTCTTTACTTCCAAAGTAACAAAACTCAATTTCTTCACACATATTCTTCACATCTATTTCAGAACCATGCAAAAGAGCAGCGCATAATTGTTTCAGCATAATTGCTGGACTCTTAGCATAATACAACATTCTAACTAATTTCCTCACTTTGTTATGATGCACTGCTAGCATCCTGAAATGATGAAAAACACTCTGGCATACTCTCCTGGAAAGACAAGCCAGTGAATGACCATGCAAACCTGTCACTTCTCTTACTCTGCAAGGATCTAATTCTTGCAACAACATCATTTTCTGCTTCAAACTTTTTTTGTTAAATGACCGTACAAAATCACAAAGCAAATTGATGGAATCCTGTCGCACACTGCAAATACTACTACACTTCCAGGTGTACACAGGACCCTTAGCACGTCTTCCTAAAACCTCATTACCTAACACCTCTTCTGCCTCTGTTGTCACAAGTTTTTCTTTTTCAACTGGACAACCATCTTTCACTTCATAAGCACGACCACTGGTGTCAACTGCATGCACCAAATCATTATCCTGGAAATAACTCTCCTCATTAAAAAATGCCTCAGAGCTTGAACTATGCATCCATTCTCCAGAAAAAACTTCACAAAAATTACTACGATTAACTATTCTCTTCCATCTACTATTTCTTTTGAAATCAAAAATTGCCTTGTTTAGCTTCCTAATTCTATTGATTATCAAAATAAATAACTTACGTTTAATTTCAAATGCCTGATCAATAACTTTCTCAACTTTTTTTTTTCTCTTATAAAAAACTAGTTTCTGTTGACCTTTCTTAATATTTTTTAACAAATTGCCAATTATCCTGTTGCGGAACATTCGTTTACGAATCTCCCTAAACTGTTGTTTCCTTCTACTATCATGCACAGATTTATCTCTTGCTCTAGCAGTAACATTTTTCATTGTCCTTTTCTTTCCATTTGATTTCCTTCTCGTGTTATGGACTGAAACATTTTCTGTAGTAATATTTTTTTTATTACAAATATTTCTTATGAAATATTTAGAGCTCTTACCCGGTGCTTTCTTCGTGGCTTGAGAAATCTTTTTGTTAGAGGACTGCTGGGTTTTTGTTTTCACCTGCTGTCTTTGACGTTTTGCAGCCTTTATCTGTCTTTGTATTGTAGGCATGGTAAAATCTTGAAATGATCTGCAGTTGAATCTGAGGAAAAATATAATAAAAAATGTTAATAAACATTATTACCAAACAGTAAATCAGTAACAGTGATCAAAAACTTAACACACTACTTGACATTTTAATTTGAAGATTTTTTTAGTCATTGGCAATCTTACAATACAAAAATACCAGAAAAGAATCTATGCTATTTTATATGTGAATCTGATCTAATTTTATGAACATATTTTAATATTTTATTGAAGACACTACACATAACCTGTTTTTGAAGGTGTCTTTATTTTTAAATTAAACGGTTTACCTTTTTACTTTTTATTAATTATAAAATTTAAAAATAAATGTTTATATTTCCAAAGGCTCAAGCAGGTCAGCTTCCCATCCTATATCATATAGTTCGAACAAATCTGCATCCTCATCACGCTCTTCTTCATCCTCAGGATTTAAATCATCCAAAGGATCAACATCCACTGATGTTTCAATTACAAGTTCAATGATGAGGTCAAAATCAACTGATTGCAGATTGTCGCTCATGTTGAGGTTGTCTTTATCTTTAAAGAAAGATAACAACAATGAGATGTTGCAGAGTAAGAGACAAATCTCAGAGATTATAATAGTAAAATTGTTTAACAAGATTAACATTTAGCAGCTATTATTTAGCCATGTCCAGCAATGCTGAGCAGGTGAAGCCTATGTCTAATTATTCACTGAACAGGACTCATCTCTTCTTAACCTTGGATAAGCCTCACCGACTCTGTGTCCCCTGCACATACTTAAATGTAAAGGGGCAGATTTATATTAAATGGCACATCCCCAGGCATGCACCAGTTAACGTGCACCACTGCTCTGCCACCCAAGGTGTGCCTCATTTACAATCAGATAGGAGAAAGCTGCGTCAAAACCCTGCGCCTGCTTGAAGCTGGCATAGGTCTTGACGCAGCATTGTGGAGATGCAGCACCCCTGAGCCTTGCTGGAGCTGCATCGCACTTGCAATACAACTCCAGCAATGCGCCACCTTTACGGCACATATGCGTCACGCATCTGTGCCATTTTTGCCCCATGCTGCGCCGCATTGTAAATGCAGCACACCATGGGTGGCGGAACAGTGGCGCAGGATGACTGTCACATCCCCGGTGATGCGCCAGTCATCATAAATGTATCCCTAAGCTTCTTATCTTGTTAGAGATGAACTGCCATATGTATCATCAAAATATTTTACATTTCCTAAATAGCGAATTTTAAGGAATAAATAGCGATTCTTTACCATTCCTAATTTGCGATGAGCAAATTGCTAATTGCAAGTTACCCATTCATTTCCATGGGCTAGGAGGCTCATAGGAATGAAGGTTTAATTTGCGATTACCAATTTGCTCATCACAAATTAGGAATTTTTCCAAGGGTGCAGGGGTGTCTCAAGAACACCCTGCTGCACCCCTGAAAAAGAAATTTGGGGGCATATGGCACACATACATGCCCTAGGGCATGTGTTGGCGTCATATGGCACCTTTTGTTTTTTTGAATAAAAGCTTTTTGAAAAGAATTCACAAATTACCACCAATTTACCACAATAGTTTCCAAATCCTTAATGTCATTTTTTACATAGTTTTTGTTTGATACATTGCATTCACGTAGTCACAAAATTTGCAAATCCTTCAGTGCAATTGCAAAATAAGGAATAGCAAATTTTGCTACTCCTTATTTTGCATCAAACTTGTTTGATACATACCATTTGTCTAATTAACATTCACAAAGGCCGAAATTCGTAGAATTTTGATATTAGCAAATGCTAATTACCTTCATACATATGGCCCCAAGTGAGGCCTGTCTTGCGGCATGGTGCATCTTTTGCATCACTGCTGCTTGGGTTTTATGTGGTACGTTTTTTTTACACCATGACATATCTGCCTAAATGCATCAATTTGTAATGTTGTCGCCTCATAGCAAATCTTTTGCACCACCGCTGCATCATAAAAATGACGCACAGTGGCACAAAAGAGGCATACACCTATCATAAATCTGTCCCTACCATTTTAAATGATTAATCCAGGATGACAATAAAGTGTGTCCTATCCAGAGGTTTGTTTAAGGTGAGGCCTACTCAGGATTGCAGATTAAAGTTACGCTTGATGAAGAATACAGAGGAGATAATACATGTAAAGGCCTACCAATGAAGTAAGTAATGTGCACTTTATTGCGCTAGTCATCATAAATGTATCCCTAAGCTTCTTATCTTGTTACAGATGAACCACCATATGTACCATCAAACTATTTTGCATTTCCTAAATAGCAAATTGTAAGGAATAAATAGCAATTCTTTACTATTCCTAATTTGCAATGAGCAAATTGCTAATTGCAAATTAACCATTCATTTCCATGGGCTAGGAGGCTCATAGGAATGAAGGTTGCAATTTGTGATTAGCAATTAGCTCATCACAAAATAGGATTTTTTTCAAGCGTGCAGGGGTATCTCAAGAACACCCTGCTGCACCCCTGAAAAAGAAATTTGGGGGCATATGGCGCACATAAATTTTAACAACATTCCTTTACCTCAACAACGATTTTCAAATCATAACTTCAAAACACTACACATGGGAAAATTACTTAAATTGTCCTTAAGACACATAAAAGCGTTTTTTGATTGGCTTTCCTGCATGGTAGGGTCACTTTTAACATGGCTATGTAACACAAACATTCAAAATCTAAATTTTCCATGCACATGTGGGAGCATATTTACAAGCAATTTGCGCCACAGAGAAAGGTCTTACACTAAAATGAGAAAAATAACATCAGGGACAGTCAATTGCCTTATAAAGAAGCATACACCATTATGTCCTTGTCATGATTTTAAAAACAATTCCTTTTCCCCAAAAACGTTTTTCAAATCATAATTTCTAAACACTGCACATGGGAAAATGACTTAAAATGTCATTAAAACACATGAAAGCGTTTTTTGATTGCCTTTCGAGCATGGTTGGGTCACTTTTAACATGGCTATGTAACACAAACATTCAAAATCAAAATTTTCCATGCACACGTGGAAGCATATTTACAAGCAATTTGCGCCACAGAGAAAGGTCTTACACTAAAATGAGAAAAATAACATCAGGGACAGTCAATTGCCTTATAAAGAAGCATACACCATTATGTCCTTGTCATGATTTTAAAAACAATTCCTTTTCCCCAAAAACGATTTTCAAATCATAATTTCTAAAAACTGCACATGGGAAAATGACTTAAAATGTCCTTAAGACACATAAATGCGTTTTTTGATTGGCTTCCCTGCATGGTAGGGTCACTTTTAACATGGCTATGTAACACAAACATTCAAACTCTAAATTTTCCATGCACATGTGGGAGCATATTTACAAGCAATTTGCGCCACAGAGAAAGGTCTTACACTAAAATGAGAAAAATAACATCAGGGACAGTCAATAGCCTTATAAAGAAGTATACACCATTATCTCCTTGTCATGATTTTAAAAACAATTCCTTTTCCCCAAAAACGATTTTCAAATCATAATTTCTAAACACTGCACATGGGAAAATGACTTAAAATGTCAATAAAACACATGAAAGCATTTTGTGATTGCCTTTCCAGCATGGTTGGGTCACTTTTAACATGGCTATGTAACACAAACATTCAAAATCAAAATTTTCCATACACATGTGAGAGCATATTTACAAGCAATTTGCGCCACATAAATCATAATTTTCTCCTTAAAGCACACTATTCTCTATCTAAAGTAAAGAAATATTTTCTCACCTTAGCAAATACTTTGAGTTTGAAAACAGTCTCAGAAACACACCAATTTGTCTGCAGCAGAGCAAAAGGTATGCACTCCAGAGTCTGCAGCTATGAAAAGCACAGAAATGCTGTAATTCTTCACACATATCTCTCATGTCACCCAATCAAAAGTCTTCCCTCACTTTTTTCAAATGAAAACCCATCCCCCCTCTGCCCTTTCTGCTTTATCTGCATGGCAACCACCTCCTGGAAGAACTCTGTTGTTTGCAAGTTCACACAACAATGTTGCAATTGAACTCTGAACTCTCAGTGCACCTGCATATCCAGTGCATTCTTTCATTTAATGACTTTTTATTGACCACTCAAAATACATCTTTCAAAGAACACATCCGTGCACCCTAACTTTTTGTTTTCAGCAATCAAAATCCACCAATCACTGTTACTGCTTCATGAACACAGAAACTCCACAGTTTTTTTCATTTCAAACTCTCATTTTTTCAACTGCCATTTCATTGCCACACTTCTCTGACTGCAGGAGAACCTTCTCTCACCATGTTTTCTGTCTGGATTGTTGGTCATAGTTATATTCACTGGGCTCAAAGGTACGTTGAAAGCAGGAATTTACCTAACCTCAATTTACAAGATGTGGAAATTAAGTGGTTTGGCCACAGAGGATTAAAATGTCACCAATTGATACCATTGGTGAAAACCTTTATGCATTTGCCCAAACCTGACCTGTTAATTGTGCACTGTGGAGGTAATGACTTGGGCACTTTGACTGGTGTAGGTCTGGAAATGCTTTTAAAGGACACCTTTGAGCAATTAATGGCACTTTTTCCTCAGACTGCCTTGGTATATTCAAATATATGCCAAAGACAGAAATGGAGGTGGTCAAACCAATTTTGTCCACAAATTGAGAAGTCGAGGAAGCATGTAAACAAATCTGTTTCAGCTTACATGAGAGACCATGGAATGGGCTCCCTGTACAACAATAACTTGCGTTACTACATGCAAGATATCTACAGAGGAGATGGAGTTCACTTCTCAGATGAGGGCAACAGAATTTTCACTCTGAATTTAAGAATGTGCATTGGTACCTACTTATAAGTACCTAAATGTACCATAAACCCAAAAGCTCTTCTCAGAGCTACCCTACATCTGATCACTCACAATTATTATTTAACTCTAACATTTTTCACTAATTTTCAACAAAATACGCTACCGGGGCCGCTACCCGGTACGCGAACCGGGAGCTAACCTCGCGAAATTTTTTTTAAAAATGTTTTTTTTTCGCACATATAAGCCTCCTCAGCCACCCTCAGAAAACCTAGGGGGTCAAGATAACTCTACCGTGCCCCCTTCTACCCATTCTGAACATTATTTGCCCTCCATCTTGTATCTTAATTCAACCGAAACACAAAATGGTGGACTCCCGGAACGCTTAAGGTCCGCGAACCGGGGCGCTCAACGGTTCGCGTACCGGGTCGCTCCCTGGGAAGCGCACCATCAAAAAAGGTGGGAAAGTAGTTCACACAAAAGCCACTTGAGACAATTTCACCAAATATAGATTAGCTCATACTACATACCAATCCCTACCATTTTCACAAATTTGATTGGAATTCCATTTAGCCATTTAGCCTGTAGACCTCTCTAAATACCGTGAGGTAAATTACTTCACAAAACACATCTGAAGTGTTGGAATTGACAACCAATTAAAATGTTACTTTCATTTTCTACTTTTTTTACCTGACATTTGATTGGTTATGTACCCGAATATATATAAAGGAAGAGAAGGAAACACAGCCATTTTGACTACTACTTCCTGGTGTACATTTCAATAGGATTTTCATTAATAACTTCAACTTCTTTTTAAAGGTAAGTTGTTATTTTTAAAACTGAAGTATATTGTGCACTTTAAGTTAATATGGCAAACTTTTTCTGATAGATATATACTATCCCTCTGTAGTAGTTATACATTTAGATAGACTTCTCTGTTATAGTTATGGATGGAGTTAGGCTTGTCTTGTATAATTATGAATTTACTTACGTTAAATCACATACACTTTTTTATATTCCTACTTCCACTCTGATACTATACACTGCCCAAAGATAAATTCACTGTTAAAAACTGCCTATCTAAAATTAATCCCAACAGTGCCCTACCTCTACTAATATATTTTTTTTTTATGCAAATTTCAGGGAAAATGGAAAGCGAACAAAAAATTTCATTTGAAATTGTCCTTCCAGAGTCCAACACAGAAATCATTGATCCAAATGAGATTGAATTTATGGATGAAACTTGGGACCAAGAACTACTGCAATGTGTACAAGCAGTAGATAACCTCCTTGCAAATGAGGACATTTTACAACCTCAGAGACTACAATGTATATTCCATGATAATTATGAAATTTCTGACAATGAAATGTTAGAAAGTTTAATAAATTATGAAACACAATAAAAAATGCTTAAAAAATAAAAAAAATAAAAATAATCAACAAAACCAACAATCAATTAACATACAGCATTTGAAAAGTCTATCATTCATTTTTCATTGCAGTACGCTGCCCAGAACGCTTCCCGGTTCGCGGACCGGGCGCTACCCACGCAAAAAAACAAAAAAAAAATTTATTTTTTTTTGCCCCGCGGGGCCCTTTTAAAGCCTCCACATTAAACCTAAGGGGTCAGGGAGGATCTACTATGCCCCCTTATGGTTATTTCCACCTTTGTTTTGGCCTCCTTTTGTCTCTCAATCCTACCGAGAGACAAGATGGCGGCCGCTCCGGACTGTTTGGAATGTTTACAGACGCCGGATAACCAATCAGCTTCGCTACGCGAAGTTTTGGTACGCGCCCCGGTCCGCGAACCGGGAGCTGCCCAGTCCGCTGTTACAGATATATATCTTTTTTTAAACGTTAATTTCTCAAAATCCACTGGAGCACATATATTGAGACCTACAAAAGGCACATCGGGCTACCAGTCTCTACAATTTTGCCAAGTTTCGTGCAAATCCATTCAGCCGTTCGGGCTAAAAGTGCGACAGACCGCCCTATGGAAAACTCAATGTTAAAAACACGTTTTGGGACCCCCCTTTTTTCTCGGCCCCCCCTTGACAAACCCCCCCCAAATTTCCAGGGGCTGCTCAGAAACAAAATGTTCCATTTTCCAGAAAATTTCAGCCAATTCCGTCCACAAACGCCAAAGTTATTAGACATAGAATTTTCAAAAATCCCATAGGGAAAAAATCCTAACTATATATACCTACTGGCGACCGCCAGTAGGTAATATATATATATATATATATATATATATATATATATATATATATATATATATATATATATATATATATATATATATATATATATATATATATATATATATGCTATACTGCAAAACCAGGCTAATTTAGGCTGAGTTCTATTCCTACAGACTGCTTAGAAGGTATCCCAGCACTGTGTCCCCTTCTTTGTTGTTGGAGACCTACAAGTGAAGCACATGGGCAATGCACACTTGCAGCTGTTTCATCACCCTGTGCTATTTTCGGCTCACGGATGTCAGACATCAGTGGCAGACTCTGCAATACAGAGAACTATCTGTCTCTGTGGAATAACAATGCTAATTAAAACGTTGATTAAGAAGCAGCACAGTGAACTTGCATCCCAATGACTGTAGGTGTTAGAATACATTATCCATCGACTCACTTTAAAAGTGCAGTACATGCTTTTACTGTTTACCAGTCCTTAAATTCACAGAGGACATTGCATACTCACTACCTATCTGCATAGGTCAGTGAGTGTACATGGGCAATTAAATTGTAGTCTTTACTATAGTATGTATGGTCATCAGTGGGGTAGTTATCAGTAGTGCAGCAGATAAGCGGCAATGGTACTGGGAGTGTGAGGGGTACTCTATGCCCCATTATTGCTCCATTTTACTAGCCAGCTGGTAACAGAGGGGCCAGGTTACCTTGCTTGCATTGGGGCTTATGACACCCTTGCTACGTCAATGATTGTTATCATCAAGGTTTTATGTTTGTGAGCTGTTTCTAATGGGAAACATATAAATTTGCAACAGCTTATTTTGCTTTGACTTCAGGAATCCAGTGCTTACTGGAACTTCTTCATCAGGACTGAGTTGCCGACAAAGAGGGACACCACAGGACTGAAGAGAAAGCAATGTAGTATAGATCCAATTATCACCTGTGCTGCCTTACAATGGGGATGTTGTTCACCATGAGGGTGAAGAAGGGTGAGACGTGGTGGGAAGAAAAGGAAGAGGCAATCCTTCATTTTTTTATCCCATTGTTTTGTAGGTTTGGCCTAAAGAGAACTGTTGCTCCATCCTCATATAATAAAAAATATTAGGTACTTAGATATATATGTTTGAGCTTTTTACTGTTTTTAGCTGAAAAGTTTATTAATATTAGTCATTCTACACCTAAGTTCACATGTGTATCCTGACAAGGAGATAATGCAATTGAAACAAATGTACTGCAATTTGTTAAACTGGGTTATTTGGCTTAGGCTAACTAAGCATCAGTTAGGCCTCAATGTCATCTTGTTCAAAAAGGATGTTGTATCATAATCACTCTGAATTTATATTTCTCTAATGGCACTATGCTCTATAATATGGGTTGTTTATTTCATAGTGACATTGGTTGTGAGAAGTTGGCCTGGTATATGATGTTCACTATTCTAGTGAGCACCTTGCACCAGTCCAAACAACCCTTATGGTGATGGTTGTAAAGTCAACCTTATAGACCAGCTATCCTAGTGGTAGCATGGACTAAAGCAGTCTTAGGCTAAACTCAAGAGGGCATGTGAAGCCAGCTGTTTTTCCATATGCAAACCTTTTAATACCAAATGAAAGGACACCACACATGTTATATATTCAAAATATATATGTATTTATTTCTAAATAGATCCCCTTAACTCTTTATGAGCACAGGAGCACAAGTGTATAACAAGTAACTTAATATAACATACAAAAGTTGCACAAATATGGATAGGCCCTGGTGGCCCGTAAAACCATATACTAAAATAGTGGTATAAGTACCACGTCACAAACAATGGTAAGGCCTAGGGCCTTGGGAATCGCTGGGGCTACACTAGACTAACAGCAGTTAGGACGTGGGAGGCCCACAGGATGCGGGCGCAGTGTCTAAATGCACACGCGTGCACCAATAGAAGTCAATGGGTGCGTAAAGTTAGAAAGTTGCAGATTTGGAAGTCTTCCGACTGGACTAGAACTTAACCACTAAAAACTAGGACACTAGGAATGTAAATCTCTACAGGAGCACCACAGTACTCGGGTTACCTCGCCCACAGGAAGCGGGTGCATAGGTGTCAAAGTGTATCGGGTTTCGTCGTGGAGTTCTATGAAGCCTTGGAGAAAAGATGCTGCAGGCGACCAGGAGAGAAGAGTCCGGTTGGATCCAAGGGTGGTTCAAAGATGTAGAGTACCTGAAAGCAGAGGGGACAGAGTCTGGGTCACTAGCCAGTGACCAGGAAGGAACCAGGCGATGTCGGGTTGCAATCAGGTGATGTTGTGAAGCTTGTCTCCGCTGCCACGTGGACCAGGAGGTGTCAACGACAACCAGGAGCTGGGCACAGACTGTCCCATGAAGGTTCTCACTGATGGCGGTGTTGGTTCTCAATTTGGAATCAACAGGCCTTGGCAAATACAACCAACACAGGAATCAAAGATGGCTTCTGGATCAGACCAGCAAGGTCTGATGGGCTGCTCCTTTTCAGGGGAGCAAGGGCCAGTCTAGAGCAACCAGACCAGCATTAGAAAATTAAAGGTTTGTCATCACAGAGGCCACTAGCCAATGGGCAAGTGACCAGACAGATGCGTCAAGCAGGAAAATGCAAAAGGGCCCCACGCAGCACTCGGTGAGTGTGGAGAGGTGAACTTCAGTGCAAAGAATGCTCGGGGCTGGGGCTTCTCAATCCCCAATGCACAGCTTTGAGGGTGCCTCAGGAGCTGCACAGAAAGCACTTTGCTGGCTTTCCAAGATGGCCGGTCCCACGTCTCTCGTCACCTCCACGGGTCTCAGCTTTGCAGTGGCTGTGGATCAGGCTGTTGGATGTCTGAAAGTCTGGTTCTTGTCAGGCTCTGTCATTCGAGCTCCAGCGGGAGCAATGATAAAGCAAACCGTTGAGCGCTTGATGGTGCCTGTTTGCACAGGGTGGTCACTCCTTGACCACAAGGGAGATTCTTCAGTCTTCTACGTCGAGTAGGATGTTGAAGGGTCCAGAGTTTTGTATCAGCGTTTCAGTCAGGATGATCTAAAGTCTAAGGACACAGCTCCTACCTATATACCAAAACTAGGGGCTGGATTACCTGCTAGGTCCCTCCTATGGGTGGGACCCAGGAAGGGGGTGGTTACACCCCTTTCCCTTTGTCCAGTTTTGCGCCAGAGCTGGGGCTGGAGTGCCCCAGCACCGGTTTGAACTGGCCTATGCATGGGACACCTTGTGTGCTCCAGGCAGTGTCTCGTTTCATTCAGCCCTCCCTGCCCCAATTCACTATCTCCTGTCTGGGGAGGTGCTAGCACCTCCCTGTGACAGGAAACCGATTGTCCAAGCCTCCTCGCTGGAAGGGCTCCCAGCAGCAGGAGGTCAGACTTGTGTCTGTGGCAGCAGCATCCATTTTGTGATGCTGAGGCTCTGGTTAACTTTAACCGGTATTAATGGAAGTAACATGTCTTCTCCCTCTAGAAGGGTGGAATGCTTCCCCCGTCGCCAGAACTGGTGAGAGGGTAGTATTCCAAAGCGTATGACACCTTACACGACATGTTTTGATAAAGCCAAACCAAAGTTAGCAATAACCGCAAGGATTATAATGCACTTAAGAGTATATGGTATGGCAATATCCTGGAACAGCTATAAGGACATGGTTCCGAAAGCTGCAGACAGGCTCAGCTCATGCTAGAGCACCATCTCACATAAAACCAAGCACTCTGCCTTCAGGATTGTTAAGGCCTGCCATAGGAGTGACTTATAGGTGCATATGTGTCCAGATATAAGGTTAGACATAGGAATACTATATCTAAGCAAAGGGTGATTACACGACCTTGCCCCGGCTGAGTGATCAGCCAGTTGTGTCAGTTTGGATGGCCAGCCAGGGGTGGCAAAAGATATGCTGCAGCCCCTGGTAGGTCTTGGATGCACCTATGCCCTGGGTACCTATAGTACACTATACAGGGGCTTATAAGGTGACACAATATCCAATTAGTTATGTACCTAGGGTACATGGAGTCCATTTTATAGAGAGAGCAGATAGCCTGGGGCCCTGATTAGCAGGATCCCAGGCCAACTAAGTCGAAAACCAGCTAAACACAAGGCAAAAAAATTGGGGTAACCATAGTCAGGTGTCCACCTTCCTACACTGGTCTGCTAAAAGAAATCTTTTTGCAACATTTCTGCTTGCATGCGGTATTTCATTGAATTCACAATGGCTCACAGTTGTTAATGTAACTAGTTTGTATTAACACCTCCGGACAACATTAGATCAGAAGGAGTGAATTCATATGCAGGTAGTGGGTTAGTGCTAAGGTGATAGGGTTATGTGATTTTTAAAATTGTGAAAATGTGATTTGTTGGAGACATGATCATACTATACTAACTTTGCAATTCTAAGCAGTTTCTATTCAAGAAAACTGTATTCAAACTCTTGAATTTGGAGGGTGAGTCAGATTATTTTGTCCTTTACTAGGGATGCTGTCCGATTTCTTACTCATTTGCTGCCCATTTAAAATGGAGCATTTCTCTGACTTTTGCCCGGTTTTATCTTATTCTGTGTTTGAGGGCCTTCATGCCACATGATTTGTATGTAATTCAATGAGATTATTACTGCATTGGAATCTACTATTTCTGTATTATACCTTGATATTCTTGTAATACACTTTCATGGTTTTCCTAA
The DNA here is from genome assembly GCF_964261635.1 of Lissotriton helveticus. Lineage (NCBI taxonomy): Eukaryota > Metazoa > Chordata > Amphibia > Caudata > Salamandridae > Lissotriton > Lissotriton helveticus. The sequence continues at coordinate 977,813,682 of NC_136057.1, read as the reverse complement.
ATTCTAATCTCAAACTGTCTTTCTGAAACAGAATTTCCTTGTTAATTGTATTGTGAGATTCTATTTTGGAAATTATTTCTTGAGATACATTGCATCATAGTTTTTGAGTTTAACCATGCCCCAATCCACACAATGTTTGTGGGCGCTTCGGTATTGTAGATTTCCTAGGACCCACACGCCCACAAATGCATGTATATGTTCAGCAGCGGCCGGCACAAGTAAATGGGGTTTTGGGTTTTGGGGCGGGGCGAAGTGGGAGTGGGGGAGGTCACCAGATGACAGAATAGGTATAATTAAATAAATAAATAATACCTATTCTGTCGTCCGTCGGCTTCCCGCCCTGCCCCACCTACCTGTGCTGGCTAATGCTGTAAATGTTCAATGGTCATACACATTTTGCTTCTACAAATCACAAGCATGAAGCAAATGGATCAGCATATCTCGGCCATTTGCTCTCGTGTATTGTGAGGGCCAGAATTGTGCATGATCATGTGTGCACCCCCAGCTAAACAGAAGTTCACTTGCCTGCCAGGGCTGGTGGGACAATAATTCGCCGACGCTTTTTTATTTCCGTTACATATCCTTTTCTTGTTTAGTTTTTTTTTAATCATCCTTCTTGGATTAAACTATGTCGTCAGGTTACAACAATTCTAACCCAATAATACATTTATTTGCCCCAATAAGAATCATATTGCCAGTGATGTGCATTCAAACTAAAACACTTTTCATACCTCTTCTAACCACACCTATCTACTGTTCTATTAATATTATTAACAATGGTTATTTGTTTTTATTTAAAAAAAAAAAAAAATATTACAAGGATATGGCCGCCATTTGAGGCAAAGGCATATATTCGTTTTTTTTGTATCATCAGTAGATTTCTCAGACTTATGCATGCAATAAAAATAAAAAGCGACCAGATTCGCACCAGAAGGCCAAAGGCATACCTACTGGCTTTGCCAGTGCTTGTTCGTCCTTGCGTAACCCCTCTGGGGTAACTTACACTTTTGCCCTCTGCAACGGACAGACCAGTAAGAGGTCTGTATTCAGACCAGCTGCGTTTTTGCTGCTTTAACGAGCAACAACAAACAACAAACCAACCAAGTTGTTAAAATTAGAGCACAGCTGTCCGAGGCCACATTTCTACCCCGAAGCCGGTCAGCTGAGCGCATTATCGGCCAGACGCGGAGGCGGACAGCCCGTGCTCGGCGCTGCGGATATTCCTGCCCGGCTTACCGTCTTCAAGGTATCACCGTAACAATCAAGCGTGTTACCAGCCCGGGATCCGGGAGCGCAGGGGCCTGTGTTGTCTGGAGGGAATGGATGGATCCGTGCCAGGGACTGAAGGACGGGCTGCTTCTATCGCGTCCCATCGAGTTCTTGGGAAGACGATATAATTACACCCGGCAGACAGTGTTCCTTTCACGCCTCTGTTTGTTGTGCTCTGACTGAGGCACTGCCATTGGCAGGAGGTAATCCATCGGTGACACTGCAAGTTTCTAATGAACCGACCTTCGCCTAGGGTGGGTGACCAGGCGTGTCCCCCTTTTGCCAGGACGGTTCTAGTTTTTCACCTGCTGTCCCAGCAGATTTCAGGAAATGTAGCTCATGTCCCGGATTTTAGGGAGGGTCGACTGAAAACTGTGGGAGGTGTTTTTTAGGTTTTACAAAGCAGGGTTAGTTAGCAGTTGTTTCAAGAAAGCAATTTAATTAACAGGCAAGATACTGGGTTTAAAAATTGGATTTTATGTATGTTCTTACTGCCTGTTCTGTAATTCTCTGCTGAGGAGTTCTCTCATCGCTTGAAGTAAAATTGTAGTCCTTCTTCTAATTTTTGTGAAATGTCCCCGTTTTTGGCTTTAAAATTCTGGTCACCCTACCTTCGCCACAACACCGAACGGTCAAGGGACCCCTAAAAGAATCTGAGTTTAACTAAGTTATTCATGTAGTTGCAGTTTTGTATAGCGCATACTAGGCCCAAGGGTGTCGAGGCACTTTACAGGTGGAAAAACGAAAATCTCACTAGATCATCAACCTCAGATACATAGTTACACCAGGTAATATTGCTAGAGCGACGTAAGTTCATATCGACGTAACAACAATATTAATTTCTAAATCCCCATTTCCTAGACAGAAGCAGCAAGCCTACATGATTGTAGCAAGCCCAACAAATGTAGTTGAGATCGGCGAACATACATTGCCAGGAATTGAGGTCACCCTGGAGGTACGTGTGGAACAGCGGGGTTTCAGTTCCTTTTTCAATATCTTACAAGAGGGTTTGACTATTTGAGTGGGAATCAGGTTTCACATGTTTGGGGAGTTTCCTGAAAATGGTTTTGAAATGGTTCTTTGTTTGAGAAATGGCCTGGTTCCCGGAGGAGGTATTCAGGATTTCTTTGAGAGTGGATGTCCCCTGAGGTGGGTAAATTGTTTTTGGTATTTCGAGGTGCCAAGGTGCGTGGCTTTGTCTGTAACGAATTTCGTATTAAATCCTGTCAGCAGTCATTTAACAGTAATAAGGTTTGGGTGACAAGCTCCCTCTTGTGAGTTGGAGAAGACGAGCTTTATTCTAACGCAGCTCAGCCAATGGCTGCCTCGACCAACCTTCAGAATTATTTAGACTACTGGTACGCATGGTAAGGACAGGGGGCGTATTCGGCCCGCCACGCTCTTTCTTGAGGTCCTCCTTGTGAGCATCCCATTGCTATTTAAAGCCAGAACCGGTGAAAGCAGCCACTTTCATGTCAGAGCGCTTCCCTGTTTTATTTTCGAGATGAAAACATGCAATTCAAGGCACACGAAGGGCACTGCAATAACATACAGAAGAGGAAATAAAGCATTTCTAAGGCTCTTTTGCATATCATATTAATACTTTAAAACGTAAATCATTGACTTATTTCGGGATTCGTTTTCTGTGATTTGTAAAACACACGAAGAAGAGGAAAAACCAAAATATAAAGAGATGTATACTTTAAGTAGATTTTAGAAGAAAGCATACATTTGTTGTTTTCAATCTTACTTTGCATCTATGATTAATCCCCCAACTTCCTACCACAACCAATGAAGCCCCAGTCAAATCCTAAAACTTTACCCGTGGCCCCATAGTACATTTTTTGTGAGTGTCCTTGATTTAGACCCCCCCCCTAGGCCCCACAATCTTTGGTGGATTTACCCCATTGTACCTTTCCAAAACACCACACTTCTTCGCCACATTCAGAATATGTACTAGTTGCAAAGAATACTTATTTGTTTCTCTACTCTTTATGTTATGTTATGTTTTGTTATATAAATTTATTACGCACATGGCTACTCATGAGTGTCCCAGCGCGAGACCAGCAGGGTACGGCCGTGGGCTTCAGGTAAATAAATGAGTTTTCAGTTTCTTCTTAAATACAACTGGATCCTGGGTGGTACGCAGGACCAGAGGAAGAGCATCCGCGCAACTGCTGCTTTCTCTGAAAAAGAGCTGCCCCTATCCTCTGATGCTTAAAACATGGGACCTGGGCAAAGCATAGGGACGAAGAGCTTAAGGAGCGCGCAGGAACATAGAAGGATAAACGCCTCTGCAGGTAAAGAGGGCCACGCTCATGGAGGGCACGGTGGGCCAAGGTCAGAAGTTTGAATTTCACTCTGGCTGTCATAGGCAGCCAGTGGAAAGAGCGCGACTGATGATGCACACTGTCCCTGGCCGACAAACACCTCTTCAACAGGTGGGATACAAGCAAAAAGGGCATTAGCGTAATCCAGCTGAGACAGGATCAACGCACAAATGATCGTTTCCCTCGCGGCAGGAGGGGAAAGAATCTTCTGAAAGATTTAAGCAGGCCGAAACAACCGCCGGCCAGCTTCTAAATGTGTACTGAAAAGGAAAGGCCTTCATCAAACCAGACCCCCAGGTTTTTTACTGGCTTCCCCGTTGAGGTCGGTAGTGGGTACTCGGGAGGCCAGAGCTGCTCTCTGAAGTTAAGGGGAAATGTGTCAAAAAGCAGAATCTCTGATTTCTCTTCATTACACTTGAGCTGTGCCTCCGCCAGCCATTTGAAGAAAGATGAAAGGCAATGTTGGACCAGTAGTACAGAATCCGCACCTTTGACCCAGGTAAAAAGCAGCTGGGTGTCCTTCGCGTATGCCAGCACCGTACCCCCCAATTCCTCTGCCAGATATATCAGAGGAGTCACATAGATATTAAATAGGAGGGAACTAAGGGAGGATCCCTGCAGGACACCCGTTGTGACAGGCTGAGGGGAAGAGGAGGACGGTGGAATCCAGATCTGCTCGGACCGCCCTTCCAGGAAAGATCGGAGCCAGCTCCACACAGTGCTCGACAGACCAATCTTGGCCAGGCGTAACAAAAGAAGTGAGTGCGGGACCATGTCAAACACAGCTGAGAGGTTGAGCAAGATCAGTGCAGCCCTCTCGCCTGCGTCCAGACAGTCTCGGATAGCCTCCGCCACCTCAACCAGCACCGTTTCTGTGCTGTGTGACGCTTGACACCCAGATTGAGCTGGGTGTAGGAGCGCCTCCTTTTCCACAAAGTCAGTGAGCTGTTTGATTACCACCTTCTCACACACCTTTGACAATGCAGGGAGGGGGAAGATCCAAAGGTCTTTTCAGAAACATTGGTATGCAGTGAACACAAGTTGAACATAATTTCCAACTTCATTGCCTCATCAAACGCATAATTGGTGAGATATTCCTTTTAATATTAGTGTAAAGCTGTAAAACAATTTCCTTGCATACTTTCTCCACTCCTTTGTTGTTGTTATGGTCAGCCATCGGCTGCACTTTCTAAAATTACCTTTTGGCACCGGCAACACGGGGTAGGTCATCCGCCTACTAAGCGCGAAGTCCTGACACGTTACCTCAACGTGCTTTTTGTTGCCCGCTCACCGATGCTGCAATTAGTGGTACACCTTTAGATTCATTCCAGCACAGAGGGACGTTACTCGCTCTTGGCACCTTACAACTGGTAATATTTAGGCTAATATACCTGACATCCAGTTACCAGTGTAGTTCACAACACCTTGTTTTTATTCATTTCTCTTTTGGTCCTGAAGAATTGCCGCTGGATCCCACTCCTTGGGACCATTAGGCAAGAAATATGTCGACCTTATAATGCAACCACCCAGAACATTACAGTAGGTTAGTTGCTATCACCTTTTTAACCAGGATAGGAGACAGGAATATTAAACTAGTGGCCCTGACCACCTTTCCCTGTTTTAACCTTTCACAAGTTCTCTCACTACACTTTCACCTATTAGGAACCCTCACACGCACTCACCAAACGGCAAGGATAAAAGATCTCCGCCAAAGAACCCCACTGAGGGTGCCTGTCGGGAATTGCAGCGCCATCCCGACGAGGAGCATGCCCGATGATGAAGCATGACACCTAGCAGGCTAGGTGTGTGAGGGCATTATATCCGCAAGGAGTAATTCCCCTCCTTCACCTTGGGTGTTTGAACATTAGTCTCACCTCCGCATTTGTCACTCTTCTACCCCCTAGGAACTGCATACTTCCTTTCTTGTTGCTATAGGGCATTTGCGTCCTTGCAGAACACACTTGTAACACAGCCTTTTGAATTTCACATTATTTTTCTTAACCGCATGCGTGCTAGCGGTTTTCCCGCTGCGCGCTGCGATTTTAAAAAACCTGCGTTACGTGACGAGCTCAGCTCGTCATCCGCGTAGCGCAGGTTACGCCCATGACGAGCTGAGCTCGTCATCCGCCCCGAAGGGGTTAAAAGTAATTTTCCTTTTCTCATTCACTACATTCACCTTGGTTTTCTTCTCACTGTCCCTCTCTCGCTCCCAAAAACATACGATCATGGGTATAGCTCTTTTGGCAGCTATTAACACATCACTCAATGGGGATTCATCCTTCATTGAAAGTGCCCCAAACAGGTTATCATGATTACAATTCGATGAAAGCTGATTCCGAATGTGTTCATCTGTGAAGGCTTCAAACTTGCAAGTTGTCGCCAATTTACTCAAACTTGTGACACACCCTTCCACTGGCTCCTTTTCCCCCTTATCGTTCATATTGTGCACACTTTTGGTAGATAGTGTCGATCAAGTTTCTTTAGGCTAATGTGAAAATCGTTCACACTTGTTGCCATCTCTCCTTATAATTCTGGTAAATTGTCAATCCACTTCCAGCAGGTCCTCTCTGGGCAGGAAGTGGTCTATGGAGAATGAAAGTTTACTTTCCATGTTCATGTTCGCTGCACAAACCCTCGTATATTTTCAGTAATTTTCTTCCATTCTGCCCTTCATATGGGGGGGGGGGGGTCGCCAGACTGACGAATACACACAGATCGAGCTCTCACTCTCTGCATTGTAACTATAAGGCACACAGATTTTTTTCTTTTCCTGTTTTCGAGCCAGATATTACTATGAAAACTAACACATTTGGGATGCGTTGAGAGGCTGTGGAGCACACAATAAAGAGCCTTCATTAAACGGGGGCTCCGAAGATGAGGGACCCCTGGAACAACATCCAGCCACGCCCACTGCCATACGCACTACACGAGGAGCTGCCACCACTGCTGCACAGGGTGCTCTGAGGGAGTCAGGGATACACTATTAACCCATTGAACAGGGGACTCAATAGGCCCCCATCCCCTGCGACGAAATCCATGCATTCCCACCACCAAACATGCTAAAAGTGGTGCCGGGGCCACCACTGAGTGGGATACAAACTGTACCTGGACTAGGTCTGTGCCAATGGTGTGTCCATCTGCACCTTTCAGAGTCCGGCACAGGATAGGCAGGGCCACCCCTCTTGACGCTTGCACAGACAAGGCCCTGTTAAACTTCGAATCACAAACCGAGGGGCATATTATCAAGAAAGGCGTTAAAAATTATCGCCGGTTTAGCGGTAGAAAACTGCAATAATAGGACTGATAGTATGCCCTTGAGAATTCCAATAGAATCCATGTTCTGGCGTGAACATGAGCTTCTATTGGAATTCTCCGGGGCATATTATCAAGCCCATTATCGCCGCTTTAGCAGCAGTTTTCTGCCGCTAAACCGGCGATAATTTTAACGCCGCTCTTGATAATATGCCCCATAATTTTTGATTTTACATTCTTTCTAATAAACTGGCTCCCTTTGTTTAGACTAATATTAACTTTCCCCTCAGCTGTTGGGGGAGATGTTACTCTGGTTTGGTGTGGTTTTCACGCTAGTTGAACTCTCATTGAGCATGCTGAGTATCTTTAAGCCCTTCTGCAAGCCCCTCAGGTGTCTAATATACATCATGTCCAGGAGGAACAAGGTAAGCCAGTCAATTTGATGTTAGGATTGAAAACACTGAAGGTGGTATTCCCAAGAGAAAAATTGGCTATAAAAACTCTAAAAACTGACAAAAGGTATTTTTAAAAGTAACAAATCTAATACATCCTGTACAGTTATGACTAACCATGTTGGATGTGTCCCTCAAGGCAGTATTGCCGGCGTGTACAGTTGGGGTTGGATTGCTTCCATACCCCCTTCAGAGCTTCTACTGGCACCTCACTGTTTTTACAACATTATGTTTGTTTTGTACTTTTTATTGTAGACAAGGTTGGCCAGATGCTACCTGGTTTTCTGTTCTTTTTTCTTGTGTGTCTTATTTCTTATTTTTATTGGTCAGGTTGTCAACATTTGCATTTTTCAAAGCTTTGCAGCTTGCTGCATTGGCTGGGGGAGGTGCTGGAACGGCTGATTCAGATACAATATCTACATATTCTTGAAAAGTAGCTCATTCAAGGAGCACCAGACAGCAGTGGTACGTGCAAACATAAAGGATGAGGCTGAGGTCAAACGCAGGACAGTGGAGCTTTCGGTGCTTGAGGGAGATGTGTGGAAAGATTGTATAGAAGCTGAGGTTAGTTTTACAGTAAAGGGCCTCCAAATGTAAGGAAGAAGGTGGTCTTTTGGTTTAACCGAAAGGCATTTATGAGAAGGCAGAATATGACCTACAATACTGGTGCCACGTAGGCCTTACAGGAACTTGAAACACAAAAAGTTGATGGGAGGCTACTTGCAATAAGTCTAAACACTGGCAATAGCTCAGAGTAGCTCTCCAACTCATCCTTCTTTTGCTCACTATGCCACCTCAGTTTGAACCCAGCCATATGCAAATCGGTCTTGACCTTGCTACTCACGGGCACAGTCCAGCCCTGACTTCCTCATTTCATAGGCACCAACGCTAATTGATATATCGCATGATTAGCGCATGATTAGTAAATAATCAGCGCCTGTCACAGCGTTTGATTACTTAATTACTTATTATGGCTGCTGTACTGTTGCCTCATTGGCTGTGCATTGATCACATTTTTATTTTATTTTATTTATAAAGTTTTATATAGCGCGAACAAGATCCCGAAGGATATCAGAGCGCTTTACAATATTAATGATACATCAGTCTATTTTTCATTTTTTGTGATAAAGAACAAATATCATAAATGCATTAGAACAGAACCAATAAAGAAGATGGGATAATCCTTGCCTCTGTGTCCTTAATAGTCTAAAAATCTTCGTTGTATCATCTAGGAATTTCTTTTTTTTCTATGTCACAAACAAAAACTCAGATTGTGCTTGTTCAAAGTTGTCTATCCACTGAAACCATGTCTATAATAGGTTTAAAAGAAACAGTTTTAAAAGTAGAATTTTAAGACCAATCTCCAGCTTTTATGTTGTCTTCCAACCTGGTTCCGAAAACAAAAGATTTGGCGGCCACTGTCCCTCTTATATATTGTGCACTACATAAGCTCATATATGGCTGATTCTCCCATAAGCAACCTGGAAGGCATGGCTGAAGAAACTGGTTTAAAAGTTATTTTTAATTGCAATGAACAGATGGCCTTTAGTACTCATTCTGAACTCCAAGGTACTCACTACATATGCTTATGACAACAAACACAACATAATGTAAATAAAAAGGAAAATCTGGATATAAATACATTTATAATTACCTTTAGTCCTCTTAGAAATACTAAAAGTGATGCCTTCTGGCAAAAATACTCTAAATCCAAAGCTATCATATTGGAACCCCTTCTGCAACACACCAAGCACAACAGCACTGTCAGTTTAGCTGATAGTTTTTTGTGTGTTTCGCAGCCCTTCTTTCAAGGAATCTCAACTCTACATTGACATTTCACAATGTTGCACATCTGGGTGACAGATATTGTGCCAATCTAACTTCCTTGAGCAGGACTTAATTTGAGCCAATGGTTTCCGGTGCTCAGCACCGGCGGACAGCTGCCATGTGTTGTGGCGCTGTTTGAGTAATTTAAAGATGAGCAGAAAAACATTTATTTGTTACTTCCGAATACATTAAAAACTATTAAAACCTGCCACCAAAGCCATTCTTAAAGCTTTGGCAGCCTCAAACAGTCTGAATTGTTACACTTGTAGCACTGTGATAGTTAGCAGTTGTGTAAGTACAGTGGCAATGTGTGGTGCAAACTGTGATGGCCTACTGACGAGGGCCCCAACACTTATTTTTTCACAAATTAAGCATTGCCCTTAAGCAACTTGCAAACCAAGGGTTGTTGCCCAGTTGGCGTGTTTGCAAACGGGAGATGACCTGCCAAAAATGGCCAATATGAAAGATTTCACAGTTTTGTAGGCTAGAGCTTCTAATGCTAATTGAGACAAGAAATGTGTGACCTGGGGCACATCTGCCCCTACAAGATTGAAGCCCTGTTCGAAAAGCAACATACTCCTCTTTCCAAGATGAAGAATGAGTACCACTGGATTTCGCTTGTTTGATGTAGAATGCAACTTGTTCTGAAAACCCTGGCATTTAGCAACAATGGCGGAAATTCTCCAAGCCATAATATGAAGCAGAACTAGTGGATGGAAGTGGCCCAATGAATCAGTTAAAATATCCGGAAAAAAAGAGGAATAAGAATCAAAGCCGCCCTTGCATTAGCCAGATGAACAGAAACCAAGAATGTATTCTCCAGATTGGGGTCACAAAGGTTAGGTCTGCCAGTTGTTTACTGATCTGAAAATCCATCCTTGGGATTACCAACAGTGGAGTCTTGCAGAAATGCCTTCATCACTAAGGCTTCATGATCTTCTTTCAGACTAAAGAAAGAAGTTAGTTTTCGGTTCATGTGAGATGGAAATAAGATCTAAAGAACGTGGTCCGTATACTCATTAATGCTTGGAATATATGAGCGTTCAGAATCCAATTGCTGGCATCTCTTGGATACCGAGAGTTCCAGTCTGCTACTACATTTGTTTGACCCAGAAGATTCTTAGCTGTCACTGACAAATGAATTTGAAGTTAATAATGCTAGAAAAGTTTTGCAACCTCTGTCAGGATTTGTTACTTTGTCCCTCCCAATCTGTGTATGTATTAGACAGGTGACAAGTTGTCCATCCTCAAGAGAAAACAACATTTCAACTCCCTTCCATTTTGATGGATTGCCTCCTCTGTTTTGATATGTCTTTGCTGGTTATGTGCTTTGGGCCCTGTGCCACTGCTATTCAGTGCCACAGTGCAAGTGCTCCCTATGTTAAATTGATGTACTAATTGGTGATTCCATGATTGGGTTATTTGATTTACCTGTCAGCCCCTAGTACAGTGCACCATGTGTGCCCAGGGCTTGTAAATCAAATGCTGCTTGTGGGCTTGCAGCACTGGTTGTGCCACCCACAGAAGCAGCTTGTAAAGTGTGTCTCAGGCCTGCCATTTCAAGGCCTGTTGGCAGGGTATGCTCAGACGTGAGTCCCTTGCTCACTTTGAAAAACATGTCTGAACTGGGGTGGCGGAGTGAGCTAAAGAACGGTGATGGATTAAACCCAGATCAGTTGACTGGGGGTGAGTGTTTGTATTGTCAACACTCCGTCCATCACCACCTTTGGTTTTTCTTTGCAGTCTAGTACTGCCATGTCGACTTGGCAAGTGCACCCACTTGCCAGTCCCTAAACCTTCCCTTTGCTTCATAGTATACACCCCTATGGTAGGCCCAAAGGCAGGGTGCATTGTAAGTATAAGGTAGGACATGCTCTGATGTGTGAAGCATGTCCTAATAGTGAACTACAGCCATTTTCGTTTTTCAATATTGAAGGCCACCTGTTCTCCATAGGCTAGAATGGGCAGTTAGATTATTACATTCTTATAATCCTAACTGACTCAGGGAACATGGTAGAAATTCGAATTTAATATGCATGAACTCAGAATAATAAAATACATCTTTTAGTAAAGTTGGTTTTAATATTCTGTGTTTGAAAATATCACTTTAAGAAAGTAGGTATTTTCTTGCCTACTTGTCCAGGCCTGCCTCTGCTAGTTTGTGTATTCCTTGTCTAGGTTTGTGAGTGACAGGGCTGGGGGATTCCAGGAGACAGGCTGCGGCAGCCCAGTGGTGAATAGAGAGATCTGCATTTAGATGGGAGGGAGGAGTTGCACCTGGGACCTGAATATGGCTGGGCCTTCCCTCTACAATGCTGGCTCCACCTCCTGTGGCTTGTCTGATGTATCTGCCCTGCACTGTGAAAGGAGAGAAGGAATCATGTCAACAAAGTGCTCCAGAGCTGTATCTTCCCTCCCCTGTGCTGGCTCCACCTCCTGTGGGGCGGCTGATGTCTCTGCCCTGCACAGTGAAAGGAAGGAGAGAGTCATGTAAACAAAGTGCTCAGGAACTGGTTTGTACTAGGCAGAGGCCTCTCTGCCTTCAGAGAACAAAGGATTTTGGGGTATAAATATTGGGACCCTGATCCCAAGAACTTTAGATCACTTCTGGAACAAGAAACCTTTTGCCAAGGAGAAGAACCAAGGAAGCTGCAGGTGTTTGACTGACTCTCTGCCAGTGTGCTGTTTGCTGGGTTGGCCTGCAGTGGTTGCTTCATTGCCAAGGAAAGGAGAAGGAACTTTTAAAGGACTTTCATCATCTACAGAATATTCTCAAAGGGCTTGAACTGTGCTTGCCTCCTGCTGAAGTCTCAGGGACAAAAGACTTCAGCTCCAGCTCCCCTCTTTCCTTGCTTGGAATTCTCAACTCCAGACGTTTGCGTGTCGCTGGGAGCTGGAAGTGCGACGCATCGAGAGGAAGCGCGTCGCCGCCGCAGATGAAATCGTCACATCGCCGGAGAAGCGAGCCTTCGCCGCATCTCCCTGAAAGCGTGTGTTCATCAAAGCTGCCTGCTGTCGCATCGCTGGAGAAGCGTGACGCCGTCGAGAGAGTCGCCATCGCATCACCGGAGAAGTGTGTTGCAGGGCCTGTCGTGGCTCCAAAGTACAGAGTCGTCGCAAGGCTGCCAGGGCGTCTACTCATCATCATTGCATCACCTTATCAAGGGCGCCTTCTTCTCGCATCGCAACCAGATCATCGCATCAAGGCGCCATCTTGCTCACCACAACGGGCCCGCAGGCCGAGAACCTACGCATCACCTCCGCACCGGTAAGGATTACGATGCATCCCCTACTCTGCGCAAGCATTGAGGCACAACGCATCATTTCCCCCGGATCACGGAACCAACGCATCTCCCCTTTTGCGAGCCTTTACTTTACTTTGCTTTACGCACCCAGGTACTTTGTTGAGAACTTTGTCGCACCTATCATCAGCTTGAACTAAGTAACTTTTATCATCTTTGAAGCGATCTTAAGTGTAGTATTGTGGATTTTTGTCGTTGATGGTCTTGTGTTTAAGTCTACATAAAGAATATTTATTTTTTATAAAACCTGTGTTGTGTCCATCTGTAGTGTTTTCACTGTATTACTGTGTATATTCACAAATGCTTAACACACTGCCTCTGAGATTAGCCTGTCTGCTCGTACCAAGCTACCAAGGGGGTTCGCAGGGGTTATTTAGGAGTGTAATTCCCTTATCCTGACTTAGAAGTAAGGGCCCCTATTTGGACAAAGGTGAATACCATTGCCAACTAGAGACCCCCAGATCTAACACTTAGGTGATATTGTAGTTACACCTTATCGCCATCATATTCCCAGTGTGTCATGTAGCAATCATTTTGAAATACTAGCCCCTAAGGAAGGCATATCTAATTTGAATTCTTAGAAATGCCTACGAGTGGTGAATTGTGTCCTTGCTTTTCAAAAAAAAATAGAGCTCACTGAAGAGGTTAAAATACCTGATGGAAAAGGTTGATGTTTTTGAATGTAGATTGGTCTCTTACAGCCCAGTGAAAGACATGATAAATTATACACTGATTAGTACATCTAGTGCCATGTAGAGTAATAAACATATTGGCTCTAATAGCAATCACCAATAACGGTGATCCCAAAGAATCAAATAAACCATCTGCCATTAAGCAGGCCACTGAAAAACATTATAGCTCCATACACCCTCTCCATAAGTAAAGGTCTAGTTAGAATATAGATAGAGGCCCTCACTTGCCCAAGTTGGTTTTGGTGATTGATGAACTAGGCAACTACTGAGACATGAAACTTTTGATTATGAAATTACATGTCACTTAATAGGCAAATGGTTAGGGATAAAGCGTATTCTACTTTTATGGTTGGAATTCCTAAACTAGCTCCAATTAACTACTAGTGTAGCATTAGACATTGTTACTCAGTGATTAAATCAGATATCACTTGCTGAGGACATTTCAAGCAAATCTGATTCTTGTACGTATATATAGCTAAAATCTTCTGATATTAGTCTGAGAAAGGCTTGCTAGCATTAGACATTAGACCTATTGCCCCCAGTGCTTCAAATATACAGTTAGAATCTACCTTGCCCATTGAAGTAAAAGGTTTACAATTGCAAACTCCTTCTTCTTCTGTAATACAGCCCTTAAAAACCTGGATATTAGACTATCCCTAGGCACTAGTTCTCAAGCTTGCACTATATATATTCTGGACTATTGATTGACTGCTTTCAAGCTAAGTGATGCCTACACTCTTACAACAAATTCCTTTCACAGTAATTACTCCATCAATGGTGACTTCTGACATTACCCCTTTAAGATCTTATCTTGGATTACAGCTGGTCTTTGATCTACGACTAATGTTCGTGGCTGGTTGACTTTTATGAGCACCCATGACATTTGTGTTTTCCAGGAGATTTGCACTACTTTCCCTCTATTTTTAGAAGGTTATACACATTAAAACCCACTCCCATTCCCAAGCAGATATTAGAGCTACTGTGAGTCATACAGACCACATCTTTAGATTCAACCTAATGTTGTAAAAGTACACCTAGATCATGCAGACATGTACTTTATTTGTGAAATCGCGATTGGAAAAAGTTTATGGTTTTGAATATTTAGGTAAAAGGGTGGCTGATAATTGTTTCTGGATGAAACACTTGGAGAAAAGCACTTTAATATTGCTACATTGGACATATGTCGTTCTGGGCTTTTCCAGAAGAATGGGCTTGCTTGTTACTCTGGTTATTTAGTTTCTAAGGCACAAGCCCAATCAGTGGCATTGTGTGGCATTGAATTTTTGAGTATATTAAACTTGCAGAAACTGAAAGCTACTTAATGTAGTTTCTATGAATCATTACTAAAGTTACTTACAAGTATCCAGCCTTTCCCTTGCTGTTGGAACTAGAGACCAAGAGCATTAATCGCATAACTAGTGGAACATTAATCTACCAGGTTAGCATTTGGAAAAACCCTGCTCTAGGAGGGATATAAAGCTGCACTGGTTGATCTATATCTGTTATACTTTTCAATTTCCGGGTCTTAAACATTTTGGAACACCCTGATTCTTTAAATTCTGCATCTTTATAGATGATCAAAAACATATTAGCACTTCAAAGTACAATCTAGTCAAAGAGAGGCACCACAGGATGCCTCTCAACTGCATTTCTAACCTGTAAAAATGTACTTTTTAGGTCTTGCCTAGGCAGTGCATGTGTGCTGCCTCCTTGCGACATGCGGTATCTACAATATGGGCTTCAAGCACCCCCCCATCTTTTTAATTGTCTTCTCTGACTGTCCTTTGTAAATGCCTGCTTTTCCTTGGTTATTATGCTTAGTAGTCCCTCCTTTTGGACATTTGTACCTCCCATGAGGACTGCCCTGTTACATGTGCTCTCACTCCTTCTGTTATTTATGATACTCTGTGAGCACTCTTTTTTGTTTGCCTGCCTCTATAGTGAGAAGTGTTTGTGTTTTGTTTACTGCTTGTTTTTGCGCTGGCTTGATGTAAGGTTTGCGGCCTCTTCATTTGCTGTGCTTTTTTATTTAGTGACTCTAATGGTGATGGCAGCTTAAATCTGCATTGCATTATCGTGAGATTAAAAGCAACCTCCTGTCCCCGAATTCCCTGTCCCCCGCTTCTCCTACACCCAAACACATACAATGCCCCTTCATTTAATTGGACAGCTTGCCTGACGAGAAACGGAAAGGAAGTGCCAAGTCTGCCTGCAAAGCTGTGTGGCATCAGCAGCCGGGTGCTCTAATGTACTCAGATGCATTTAAACCCCATGAAAAAAAGTTATCTACCTCTGCGCATCGTCAGAGAATACAACTTCCTACTTTCCAGTTCATGGGTGTTCGCAACCCAGGCAGGAAGTCGGAAGCTTACGCAACACCAGAGGCAGGAAAACAGTGGAAAAAGAAGGAAAACTCCACAGCTAGCTGTTGGTCTGAGCCACAGCCGGGCAACTATTTACAGCAGTGTTTACACAACTGGGAGTGCACCCCTGCCATACCACTTCCCTGCTGCTGAATGGTAGTAATCTGTGCTGTTAATTAAAACAAACCAGCACCTCTGATTTTTGGGCATCTGGAACAATTGTACACAAAATCCGCATTTAATCACCGGGACCTGTCTTTGGTGAGCAACATGAGGAGTGGCAAAGGTTCAAGACTGAACAAGCGTGCTTGCCGTAATCTCCTTAAAACAAGAGCTACTGTAATTGCCCTGTTTATTTATTTATCTAATTCACTTTGGTTTTAATAAAAAAGGCACCAGTCACATTTACAGTCTCTTGACTTCTCTGTGAGCTTCTTAGCCTGTTGTTAAGACTGTTTCTTTACTTTCCTTATTAGGACACGCTTCTCATTATACACTATAATTTTGGTAAAACTCCAAAGCTCTTGCAGTTTACAGCCCATTGAAAGTATTTACAATTTTACAAGAACACGCAAAGAAAAGGCATGCATTTACCACCCACAACATCTGATAATCCAGGGCAAGGAAACATCTTAAAATCAAACCAAAAACCACTTCACAAATGCAATTTGTCCAGGCACGTCAGTCAAGTAAAATCCTTTGAACGCAAGACAGCATCATTTACTAACCTGAATTGAAATCACTGAGCTTCACTTATTTTGTACAATTTATATTTTATTTATTTATAATTTGATAAACTAGAATTATTTCCATGTTAGCCCATCAATAAGTCAATCAATTAGAATTTATAAAGCACAGCTAATCACTCTATAGGGAATCCAGGCGCTTGCAGGCCCTGGAGGCTTGAGGGCCATGCGGAATTCCGGCAGTGAGGTGATTGTCCGGAGGTGCACGGGGAGTATGGGCAAGTGAAAGTGAGGCACAGCGTAGTTTTCTCGATGGTTGGTGGAAGTTTGATGGTTGGTGGTTAATGTAGGTGGGTCCTTTGTTGTGTAGACCTGGTGTGTGTGGGTCAGCAGCTTGAATTGGCATCTCTTCTCTATGGGGAGCCATTGGAGTTTCCTGAGGTGGGGTGTGATATGGGTTCATCAGGGAAAGGCCAAGGATGAGTCTGGCTGCAGCGTTCTGTATGGTCTGAAGTCTCTGTAGAAGGAGTGTGGCAATTCCTACATAGAGGGCATTGCCGTAGTCCGGTCCTGGTGATGAGGGCTTGTGTCACTATGTGCCTCGTGTGTAGGGGTAGCCATTTGAAGATCGTACGTAGCATGCGCAGAGTGAGGAAGCAGGTGGAGGAGACGGCGTTGATCTGTGAGTTCATCGTGACCTTGTTGTCAATGATGATTCTGAAGGTTCTGGCATGGTTGGAGGGAGTGGGTGTGTGTCCTAGGTGTGATGGTCACCAGGAATTGTTCCATGTGTTGTTGCTGTCACCAAAGATCAGTAATTCCGTCTTGTCTGTGTTGAGCAGTTATTCTTCATCAAGTTGGCAACGTTTGTCATGCGTCTGTGGAAGTTGGTTCTGGTGTTGGTGGGGTAAACATCATTTACAACGCGGTGTTTACACCGCACTACCTTAACAACGCTGCCATTACAACGCAAGTCGTTACTACGACTTGCGCTGGATGGCGCTGTTGGTTAAGGAATAGTGTAATTTTATATTCCAACACCTCCCTACTGTTACGTGGACTGGTGTTGGAATATAAAATTATAATATTACACAATCCGCGCCCTCCAACACAAGTCGTTGTAACGGCAGCGTTGTAAAGGACCGCGATCTAAAAGATCGCGTTGTACTGACATATATCTTGTTGGTGGTGTCATCGGTGAGTGACAGGATGTGTTGGGTGTCATCTGCGTATGAAAAGCCAGGTTGAGAGAAATTGCTGAACTTCGAAAGTCCACCAGTTTTATGGAGAGGAAGAGGAAGGAGGTTCCAGTATTTAGCTTTTAAATATGAAAAGGATGTACCACCCTGTCTAAGCAAGTAAATGGCATGGATCATTGTCAGTTGGACGTCAGCAGACTATAAAGGGCGAGCAGGTCAAAAGAAAAGGAGTTTGTAAATAAGGTAGAAAGAACATCAGTTATGCAAAGCCATAACGCTTTGAAGTGAACAGCTTGTGAATACAAAACCAGTGAAGGTTCTCCATGTGCTGGAAATATGGACAAGAGCAGGAATATTGACAATGAGTTGTGCTGTTGAATTTTGAATGACCTGGAGTTTATGAATCAGCCTGTTGTGGATATCCTCATAGAGGGCATTTCCATAATACAAATGAGATGTAATAAGAGCCTGCACAATGTTTCTCCAGATGGAAAGTGGGAGCCCCGTGAAGAATTTCTGAAGCATCTTAAGACTCAAAAAACTGTGAGAAGTGATTTGATAATCTATTTGGACAGGGTGGGGTTATGAGCAATGAGGATCCCTATGTACCTAAGCGATTCAGATGAAATAGGGTTTGGACCAAGTGCATATGGCCACCAAAGCTGGGACCAGTGACAAGTTAAATTTCCAAACAGAAGAACACTGTGGTTGTCTCTCTTGAGCTGGACCCAGCTAGCTTTTAACCAGGCAGCCACAGAACTCGTACTCTGGTCCAGGGAGGACATGGTTTGGCAGTTCAGGCTGGACTGTTCCCATGAGGCACAGGGTAAAGATTGATTTGCATATAGCTGTGTCTGAACTGGAGTGGCGAAGTGAGCTAAAGAACGATGATGGATTCAACACAGATCTGTGACTGGGGGTGTGTGTCTGAAAAGCTTCAGCGCTCCGTCCATCATCTCCTTGTGTTCGCTTTGTTCTCTCTAAGTTGGCTGGGTATGCCCAGACATGGGTCCCTTGCTCACTTTGCCACTGGATTCAAGCTAGGCTTGCTGATGAGGGATGTTAGCCTGAAACCGGTCCCAGGATGCTTGTTTCCGGTACAGGAAAGATATGGCTTGGCAGTTCGGGCTGGACTGTTCCCAAGAGGCACAGGGTCAAGACTGATTTGCATATAGCTGTGTCTGAACTGGGGTGGAGAAGTGAGCTAAGGAACGATGATGGATTCAACCCAGATCTGTGACTGGGGGTGTGTGTCTAAAAAGTTTAGTGCTCCGTCCATCATCTCCTTGTGTTTGCTTTGTTTTCCCTAAGTTAGCTTGGTATGCCCAGACGTGGATCCCTTGCCCACTTTGCCATTGGATTCAAGCTAGCCTGGCTGATGAGGACTGTGAACCTGAAACCGGTCCCAGGATGCATGTTTCCCGTCCAGGGAAGACATGGCTCAGCAGTTCGGGCTGGACTGTTCCCATGAGGCACAGGGTCAAGACTGATTTGCATATAGCTGTGTCTGAACTGGGGTGGCGAAGTGAGCTAAGGAACGATGATAGATTCAACCCAGATCTGTGACTGGGGGTGTGTGTCTGAAAATGTTAGCACTCCGTCCAACATCTCCTTGTGTTTGCTTTGTTTGCCCTAAGTTAGCTTGGTATGCCCAGACGTGGATCCCTTGCCCACTTTACTATTGGATTCAAGCTAGGCTGGCTGATGAGGGCTGTTAGCCTGAAACCGGTCCCAGGATGCTTGTTTCCGGTACAGGAAAGATATTGCTTGGCAGTTCGGGCTGGACTGTTCTCAAGAGGCACAGGGTTTAGACTGATTTGCATATAGCTGTGTCTGAACTGGGGTGGCGAAGTGAGCTAAGGAACGATGATGGATTCAACCCAGATCTGTGACTGGAGGTGTGTGTGTGAAAATTTTAGCGCTCCGTCCATCATCTCCTTGTGTTTGCTTTGTTCTCTCTAAGTTGGCTGGGTATGCCCAGACATGGGTCCCTTGCTCACGTTGCCACTGGATTCAAGCTAGGCTGGCTGATGAGGACTGTGAACCTGAAACCGGTCCCAGGATGCATGTTTCCCGTCCAGGGAAGACATGGCTTGGCAGTTCGGGCTGGACTGTTCCCATGAGGCACAGGGTCAAGACTGATTTGCATATAGCTGTGTCTGAACTGGGGTGGCGAAGTGAGCTAAGGAACGATGATAGATTCAACCCAGATCTGTGACTGGGGGTGCGTGTCTGAAAATGTTAGCACTCCGTCCAAACATCTCCTTGTGTTTGCTTTGTTTGCCCTAAGTTAGCTTGGTATGCCCAGACGTGGATCCCTTGCCCACTTTACTATTGGATTCAAGCTAGGCTGGCTGATGAGGGCTGTTAGCCTGAAACCGGTCCCAGGATGCTTGTTTCCGGTACAGGAAAGATATTGCTTGGCAGTTCGGGCTGGACTGTTCTCAAGAGGCACAGGGTCAAGACTGATTTGCATATAGCTGTGTCTGAACTGGGGTGGCGAAGTGAGCTAAGGAACGATGATGGATTCAACCCAGATCTGTGACTGGAGGTGTGTGTCTGGAAAGTTTAGCGCTCCGTCCATCATCTCCTTGTGTTTGCTTTGTTTGCCCTAAGTTAGCTTGGTATGCCTAGACGTGGATCCCTTGCCCACTTTGCCATTGGATTCAAGCTAGCCTGGCTGATGAGGGCTGTGAGCCCGAAATCGGTCCCAGGATGCATGTTTCTGGTCCAGGGAAGACATGGCTTGGCAGTTCGGGCTGGACTGTTCCCAAGAGGCACGGGGTCAAGACTGATTTGCATATAGCTGTGTCTGAACTGGGGTGGCGAAGTGAGCTAAGGAACGATGATGGATTCAACCCAGATCTGTGACTGGGGGTGTGTGTCTGAAAAGTTTAGCGCTCCGTCCATCATCTCCTTGTGTTTGCTTTGATTGCCCTAAGTTAGCTTGGTATGCCCAGACGTGGATCCTTTGCCCACTTTGCCATTGGATTCAAGCTAGCCTCGCTGATGAGGGCTGTGAGCCTGAAACCAGTCCCAGGATGCATGTTTCCCGTCCAGGGAAGACATGGCTTGGCAGTTCGGGCTGGACTGTTCCCATGAGTCACAGGGTCAAGGCTGATTTGCATATAGCTGTGTCTGAACTGGGGTGGCGAAGTGAGCTAAGGAACGATGATGGATTCAACCCAGATCTGTGACTGGAGGTGTGTGTCTGAAAAGTTTAGCGCTCCGTCCATCATCTCCTTGTGTTTGCTTTGATTGCCCTAAGTTAGCTTGGTATGCCCAGACGTGGATCCTTTGCCCACTTTGTCATTGGATTCAAGCTAGCCTCGCTGATGAGGGCTGTGAGCCTGAAACCAGTCCCAGGATGCATGTTTCCCGTCCAGGGAAGACATGGCTTGGCAGTTCGGGCTGGACTGTTCCCATGAGTCACAGGGTCAAGGCTGATTTGCATATAGCTGTGTCTGAACTGGGGTGGCGAAGTGAGCTAAGGAACGATGATGGATTCAACCCAGATCTGTGACTGGAGGTGTGTGTCTGAAAAGTTTAGCGCTCCGTCCATCATCTCCTTGTGTTTGCTTTGTTTGCCCTAAGTTAGCTTGGTATGCCTAGACGTGGATCCCTTGCCCACTTTGCCATTGGATTCAAGCTAGCCTGGCTGATGAGGGCTGTGAGCCCGAAATCGGTCCCAGGATGCATGTTTCTGGTCCAGGGAAGACATGGCTTGGCAGTTCGGACTGGACTGTTCCCAAGAGGCACGGGGTCAAGACTGATTTGCATATAGCTGTGTCTGAACTGGGGTGGCGAAGTGAGCTAAGGAACGATGATGGATTCAACCCAGATCTGTGACTGGGGGTGTGTGTCTGAAAAGTTTAGCGCTCCGTCCATCATCTCCTTGTGTTTGCTTTGATTGCCCTAAGTTAGCTTGGTATGCCCAGACGTGGATCCTTTGCCCACTTTGCCATTGGATTCAAGCTAGCCTCGCTGATGAGGGCTGTGAGCCTGAAACCAGTCCCAGGATGCATGTTTCCCGTCCAGGGAAGACATGGCTTGGCAGTTCGGGCTGGACTGTTCCCATGAGTCACAGGGTCAAGGCTGATTTGCATATAGCTGTGTCTGAACAGGGGTGGCGAAGTGAACGAAAGAACGATGATGGATTCAACCCAGATCTGCGACTGGGGGTGAGTGTCTGAAAAGTTTAGTGCTCCATCCATCATCCCCTTGTGTTTGCTTTGTTTTCCCTAAGTTAGCTTGGTATGCCTAGACGTTGATCCCTTGCCCACTTTGCCATTGGATTCAAGCTAGCCTGGCTGATGAGGGCTGTGAGCCCGAAATCGGTCCCAGGATGCATGTTTCTGGTCCAGGGAAGACATGGCTAGGCAGTTCGGGCTGGACTGTCCCCATGAGGCACAGGGTCAAGACTGATTTGCATATAGCTGTGTCTGAACTGGGGTGGTGGAGTGAGCCAAAGAGCAATGATGGATTCAACCCAAATCTGTGACTGGGGGTGGGTGTCTGAAAAGTTTCAGCGCTTCATCCATCATCTCCTTGTGTTTGCCTTATACAGTCTAGGCATAACTATCACTCGCCTGTACAGTGTGTCATGCTGTCATTAGTGTCTGTCAGTCAGGATGGCCTATAATTAGGAAATTTTTCCATTTCCAGCAACATTGGTTCCTGAATTACCAAACTTTCTGGTCCCTTTAGGTGTATTACTAAGTTGCTCACTGTTGTGTTATGTTTCGTAGGGTACCTCAATATAGGCTTGAGTAGTCACCTGACCCTTCACCTACATTTACCGTACCATTGTACCACATAACGGTTTTTGGTATTGACCTTTTACTTAGTTAGGCTCTGCATAAGTGTTGTGTGGATTCCCCCGAAAACTAGCCTCATTAATTATGCATGAGGATTCTCAGAATCACAGCAGGGTTACCATTTTCTGCATAATAACTATGTATAAGGGTCATCCCTTCCTTCATACTCGGCCGACATGACACAGGAAGGTAAAATGTCCTGAGGGTATCTTTTGGGTATATATACACCGCATTGCCAGGGTAGACAGAGGAGAAAGACTTCCATGCTGACACACTGACGTGAGACGCTGAGGTTCCTGCTTGTAGACACTCCAGCTCGCTGTAGTCTGACATCCCTCACGGGGTGTCCATCTCGAGACGAAGATGGGGTCCCACAGTCTCTTACTTCAGGTAATGGCGTTGGCTTCAGCCTAGGGGGATTCTTGGCTCTACACCTACATACATGCTAGATAGACTTAGGTACATCTAGTTAGGGTTGCATCGTAGGAGTACACATTATTATTGTCATGCATTAAATGCTTGTATATATTCATTGTTTCTAGCACTATGGTAGAAATCTACCATCCATTTACTCTGTTGGAGCTTATAATCATTTATATCTGTTTCTGTCATATGATTGTTTCAGCACATCTATTTTACACTAAAATGACGGTGGTTCAATAAATACCCATTGAAAGCGTCCCCACCATTTATTCTGTGTATTTATCTGAGACAAAGTGAGCATGAGTGACTGAGCGAAAAGTACTGTACTGTTTCCACGATCCCTGATAGGACAGGGATTGTCATGTTCGATAGTTGCCAAGAACTATTCTTTCCTTGGTAAGAGGAGTTTACAGTGGCACTGTGAGTTAGCTGGTATACAGGCTAACATACCCGGTAGAGGTGTCTGGAATCAGTCTGGACACCAATCCCACAGTCTATGTTGTCTAAATGCGCAGATCCTATATAGGCTTATAGGAACTACACAACAGTTGTTCATTCTGCCTAGTCTATTTTCATTGCCTCCTTCAACCATTTGTTTTGTTGTTTTATAGTTGATCCCCATGACATGGCTAGGCAACAATTTGCTACCACCATAGCCAAGTCTGTGAACCTGCATTCACATTGCCATCCTATGGATGTGGCCGTCAAGCCCAGCATGCACTCTCTTGGAGTGCAGTCTATTCTTCTGTTACCACTTTAGCTATAGATTCTGTCATATATCTCCAGTAGGCTATATATTTGAGCAGCCTAAAATGATATAATAAAAACCTTGGCAGATGGAACATGTAGTCTTAAACTTCATATCTGACTGAGTCTCCTTGGGGTGAGATCGTTTTGCTGAAGAAAGTTGCGTTGCATTCATTTGAATCAGGCATTATGGGACACATTTGTCATATAGTTAGTGAGTCTAACCCAGTCTTCTTCAGTGAATTGCACTCACATTTGCTTCCCACTTGGCCTTCACATCTGCAAGTTTCAACGGAGCACTGTGAAGCAGTGAGTGATAGAGTATTTCTACTCCCCAATGTCCCAACTCATGTGCCACTATTATTCTCAGTGTCTCGGGTGTCACCTTTGTCTCGTAGCTCCATATATCCTTCACTGCTTTTATTACACTGCTATATGTTGAAAAGTGGCCTTTCTCCGTCAGAGAAAGTGTGCAACACATTTCCTGTGCACCAGTTTGAAATATGAGCCTGGTTATAAACCTCCAAGCACCGAGGAGCCAGCAGTCTTTCTTACATCATGTAAAATTCATCTGGAAGGCCACCCCGCCATGGGATCTTGCTCATAGCCATCACTTCTGTGGCTTGCTTAATTTCAGCTGGTATTAGTGGTGCCTTTAGAACAAGTCTTTGATCTTCTGATAAAATGGGGAGATCCTGATTCCCTACGGTTAGTAATTATGCACCAATATTTCCCAGTGGTGTCTCGCACAGGGTGGTATATTAATTAAGCAACATGTTATCTGCACCAGTCTGTTTACAGTGCACACACCGGTACCTCCTCGAAGTACCCCCACTTGCATTCAGTGTGCTTCTGAGGTCCTGAGGTGCAATAACAACCTGCTCTGAGTATTGCTTGGCTATGAAGTCTCTTTTGCTAAGTAGTTCAGTCTGTATATGATCTTGTTGTACTTACCCCTAAATACTAGTAGTCTATCTTTGGTGATGGATATGCACATCAGTCTCTGTGCCGCCTACTTATTTCTGTACCATCATTGTTGCTCCATTTACTCTCCTAATACACACTCCCCTTATCACTAGATTTAACGCTTCCTAGTCTGTCAGCATGCTCCCTTATTTTTCTTTACTTTCCCTAAAATAGTCCAAATTGGCATCCCTCATAGTCCCCAGAAAAGCTGCTTCTTGCAGAGCTGCGGCCTTCAGTTTCCATGTGGGAATACCGATGGGCAATATACCACAGCCTAGGCCCTAAAGTAACTCTCCCATCCTTTCACCCACCCACCCTCTCAGATTTCCATTCTCTCTGCCATCCTTTGACCCACCCTTATCTCTTATTTCCATTTACTCTGCTGTCCCTCCTTCCTCTCTGATTTCCATTTACTCCAACAATCCTTTCATCCACCCATGTACCCATCATTTCACTCACTCATCTACCCACCCTTTCACCCACTTATCCATCCATCTTTTCACCCTTCTATACTTTCACCAACTAATCCATTTATCCTTTCATCCACTCATCCTTTCACCTACTCGTCTATCCTTTCATCCACCCATCCTTTCACCCACTCATCCATCCATCCTTTAATCCACCACCCCTTCACCCACTCATCTATCCATCCACCCACTCATTCATCCTTTCACTTACTCATGCACCCGCTCGTCCATCCTACTTTCCCATTTCCGTCAACATGTCTTTCTTCCTTTTAGCAAATAATTAGAAGCTTTTATCTGCCAAGTTGCAGATAAAAGAGCCGATGAAGAACCATACCCCCGATATAGCTGGAAAAGCAGTGGGTTCATGACACAACTGCTTCTGCAACACCAATTGCGAACGGGCAATCCAGGCCAGTGAGAAGCTTTTCTGGGGCCGAAGGAAAAAACTAGTAGTGGTGCCCTGACCGAAAGAATCTGGTCTCTCATCTTCACCAAACTGTGTGATCCTGAAAATTGCTTTTCTTCACTGTTACTCCTTATCCATGGTTATCACATTTGAGAGTACCTTGAGATAATTCAGGACAGGATGCACACTGTACAAACACCTTTCTTGTATACGGTTTAATAGACCATGTTGTTGCTCTATCTATAATGACCATACAGGTCTTATGTAGGAGGCACAAGACAACGGAGTTAGTTGCCTCATGGCTCACTCATGAAACTGTCATTGGAGCAGAAGAGGCAAAAATGTGATAGACAGTCAGTGTTGAAATTGTACAACGTGCAATTAGGAAACTCGACTTCAATCTCAGCTTGGCCAAACTATATGACCCTAGGCAATTACCTTTTTCCTTTGTTCCTCCTTTCCCATGAGCATACCATTTGAAAGCACCTTGAAATAAATCAGTTCAGTATGCTCACTGTACTAATATCTCATAGTATATTAATTAAAAGACCATAATGTTGCTTCATCGATAACAGTGAAGGCACAAGACAGCTGTCTGTGCTCTTGAGTCATTCTGGAAATCATCAGGTCAGAAGGAGTGTGTTTGACTATCAAATCTAATGAAGGCTACTCAGAGCAGTGACATAATCTAGTGTGCTTAAGTGATACAATCCAAATATACATGTTTAATTCACCATTGTGTACCTCATTCATAAAGAAAGTGACGGTCAGCCAGTGACACTAGTAACAGGCAGGGAGGAAATCGGCTGTATGGGCGGGGTGGGAAACGACGACTATTCGCAGATGAGTTTATTCCCTTTTTGTTGTTCCCTTTGAGCCCAATATTTGTTGTGTGACTGGTCACTTCTAAGGAGACATTTACAATTTGTGTGTGCTGATTCATAATATGTTGAGGAATCGCATTTTCGGAATCGGTAAATTGAAATTGTGATTTTTTTTTATATCGCTAAATTGTTGCAATTCCCAATTACTGATTCATTAGTTTTGGTTATTTGGAAATCACTAAATCCATTGTCAATACACCAGGGTCTGGGATTTCTATATTCTGCGTGCTACATCTCTCCCTGGTATGTTTTCTGAATCCAGAAAAGCTTGAGAGACAAATCGACTGTGTGGATTCACTTTATCTTGCTCACAAAAAACGAGTGTTAAAGCCTATGTTTATTTTCTCGTTTCTGTTCCTTCTAGTTAGTTTTTATGTTTCCCAGGCAACCAAGACAATATTTGCATGAAGTATGTAGAAAGAGACAAGGACGTTTTGCGTAGCCTTTACATAAATAATTAACTTTCCCCTGACTTCCACAGCTATCTGGCATTGTCTCTGTGGTCATATAAAGTAATTACATATTCAGTCACTTTATGTCATGTCAAAGAAACACAGTCATGTCGTTGTATATCTCCTTTCGGCCAGTAGCTGGCGCTCCATTCCCCATTTTCAACCACTTGCCCTCTGTTGATGCTTCAAGGCATTAGTACATTACGACACCATGTAGCCATTTACGTTTTGGGTCACTAGCTTTTCTACATTCAAGTGGTACTGTAATTAAGGTAATTTGTTGAATCTGAGTTCCCAATGTGCTCCACATGTCCTCTGTGCAGCTTGTTTTTATACCGGTTTGACATAAGTATTGGTTGGTTGTCTTTTGATTTCAAATGGAACTTAATGATCTGGTACCATATTGGTGTTGTCGGCACAAAACTGCTTGCATTCAGTAACAGCGTCTTCCAAATAGCAGGGAATTACAAAAAAACAAAAATCTAAACACATTTAAAAGCAAGAAGCAAAGTTAATGTTCTGTTTAATTTTTGTAAAGAAAGCAGATATGTAAGAGATAGTACACAGAACTCCAAGGAACCAGAAAATGTGCAGGTTACAAATGTTGTATTTGATATTTTAAAAAGAGGTGACATTGTGTTAATCCAGGTAAAAGCCAACAATATGGAAATTAATAGCATGAAAAAAGTTGAGAAAAACTTCTCGGTATAATAAAGAGAGTTGAGCCACAAATGAATGGAATTGCTTTTGGCACATACCTGGCTGGTGTACAAAAGGTGTGGTAAGCCGGCTAAAGAAACAACAGTGATTTGTGCAACCAGTCTAAGGTGTGGAGATTAGTTGAATCAAAGCATAAAAGTAAGGGGTGACTTATCATCAAATATGAAACAAATGTGTGATGCAGGAACCAAATGCCATAAAGTCTTTAGAAATAAATTAAAAGGTGAAATTTGGAGTGTTGTGAATGACGCAAAAGTACACACTCCTTGATTCTTGCAGATATTTTTTCACAAAGGAGCCCTAAAGGAACTTTTATTAAATCGTGATACATTTCTTTAATCTGTCTGAATGCATGAATGGTCTGCCAGATATGAAGATATAGCACTAGTTACATTTATTTAGCTCCATTAAGTGGTATTTAGAAAGCGATATGGATAACATTCTCTTCACTTTACACGTGGGTTTGATTTGGGCCAATGGAGAAAGAAAGGAAGAGGTAGATGGGCTTACTGATGATAAACTTAAGAATGTCGAGGGAGAATTGGTAAGCAACGAATTTCTCATCGTGCTTTCAGATTGAAAGAGTGAATATATGGCTCATGCTATTAATATTTAAGTAGGGAAGGAGGAACGCAGCCAGGAATTGGCCACAAAATGGAGTTTTAAACGTAGCCGCATTCTGATCCAGCAAAGGCCAGATTGCTACAATTCGAGAAGATGGAGTCTGTATGATGGACAGAAAAACAATATTTTCTTTCTCTGCTTGAGGAAAGCAAAATACACATTGAGGAAACAGCCCAGAAGAAATTGAACATTAATCCATTTTGAGAATGTTGGGGTTCATTTAGGGTTTGGCAGAATGGGAGAACTACACTAAATAAACAGTTACCTGTCTGGCCCATTGCCTCTTTTAGAGTTGTGCAATTGCCATGTTTCTGATGAAGAAGTCTTAGTTGACTCTGCTGGCAGAAACACTTGACTCAGTAATCTGTCCACCGAAGGACTGCAGTGTCACAGTGGCGATCGCTGTGCTGGATATAGAGCGGGGACATCAGTGACTGATTTCCCCTGAACCAGCCTGCATGAGAGGGGTGGCGGTTCAGGGCAGGCAAACAATGGCCCTGGCCTGCAGGGAGAATACTCTTGATTATTATTATTATTATTATTATTATTATTATTATTTTTCTGAAGCAAACTTTCGGAGATGGTTTAAAAAAAATACCAAAGAATACAGAGGGCACACTGTCCTTGTTTGCACCAGGCAAAAACAGGACACTCCGTCCAAATATGAAGAATGGACTGTCCTCAGGACAGCTGCAAACTTGTGCCACCCTGAGGGCAGCACATTCAGTGAAGTACCGAGCAGCTGCTTCAAAACCGGTCCGTGTTTCTCTGTGCAGGCGGCAACTAGCTGGCACCTTAAAGAATCGAGAGAGAGGACCCTACAGGTGGGTGCAGTGAGTGACTGCACTAGCTAGCAGGGGGATGTCTATAGGGTCCATGAGACCCCTTTCCCCTCTAGAGGGCTGGCACTCAGGGGGCGCACTGTCAGCGAGCTACCTTTTTGTAGTGCCCTGTCAGTGTGCCTCCTAAGGGCAAGTTGCCTCTGCACCTGTGTCGGTAATATGGTGCAGGTGCAGAGACAAAGCAATTCCCTCATTTGCATGGGACTACGACCCCATGCCAAGGATGGAACACCCTCTCAATATAGCACTTGTGCTACATGTGCACCAGCGCTATCAGTATTACAGAAGGGACCGCACAAGTGTCTGCCATCCCTTCTGTAATACTATAGTCCCCGGGGGTGCCAAAAGTAGGTGTGCACGGTCCCAGGTGCCTTATCGGGCTTCATTTGTGCCTGTCATGTATTCCTATAGGTTCTGAATCAATCCCCCTATTCCTGACCCTATTCTGGTTAAACTAACTATCAAGTTAATTAACAGTCAGCCCATGAGGCAAGAAAAGCCCCCATGATGCAGATACCGTTATCTGACGCAGTCACACTACGGCACAGGAACGTGTTATCTGATTAGGTCATAACGCTTGAGATCTAATTAGACAAGCGACATTCCTCCAGCCCCTGATAAGGCATACGACGTTCTCATAACAAATCAAACCTATGACAACCTGGAAAATCCGTGCGGCCATTGTTTTGATTTCACAGAGAACTTTAGTAAAGAATGTGCTAACGAGCAAGTCGTATGACATCTTTATTGACGTATCTATGTCCATCCTTACGTCAATCTCGGCACCTTTAAGGTATAAATATTGCCGATCTTGCCCTATGCAAACACACGCGTGGTGACGAGACGGAGCAGCCACACTTGCCGAAGCCGAGAGCAGGAGCAGACCCCGCTGGCAGCAGCCCCGCCTTCCTGACGCGCTGAGAGACGCGCTGCTATCTCAAGCCGAGAGACCCAGCACCGGCGCTTCTGGGCAGCCCTCGCAGGCAGCCTGGAATATCGAGAGCAGAGAAAGAGATACCATTCCTCATTCATCCTAAATTCCAGGTACAGAACTGAATAACCCCTCACAGAGAATTCTTTAGTTATTCACTTGGCAAAAACAAACTTAACTTAAACTGTAACTTTCTATTCCCACCCACGCATTAGACTTAGGTCAGGTACACGGGGTAGGCGTATTTAGAAACACCAGTTGAGTACGTTTAGTCAAATGTATATGTGTATGTAAATATATTTTAATCATTTTAAACATCATATGGCTCAGAAACCATATCAATGTTTTTACAGTATTATTTTATACTATTGCTTTTAATGTATGCACTTTACTTAACTATAAGTATTGCAATAATATCGATCCATTTCTCTTGTACGAGAAAAGAGACTGATCAATAAATAACACCTTTTTATTGAACACGCCCGTCTCTTCCTTTTCTCTACAATCTGATGAGACTAAGAATGCACGTACTGACTGAGTAAAATAATTGCCTTGTGCTCACACGACTCTCGAGATTGACTCTTGATTAGGGGAGAGCAAAGTTGTCATGTTCTATGGTTGTCAGAAACTAAATCCCTTCTTGTCTAATCAGGGAAGTTAATTCCTCCTTGAACATTCGAGAAAGTTTCTAGCGAACTCTGAGCTACGCTGGCAAACCCAAAACTTAAGTCTAGTAGACCTAGTTAACGTCTGGCCTAGGCCTTTACTGCTGTAGGTATTATTCCAATGCGCAGAGCCTATTGGGAAAATAGGAACTACACTACATGGCGCCCAACGCGTTTGGAAAGGGCGATAAAACTAACGTAAGACATTTAGAGTAACTCAGTCGTGCTTTCTCACTCAGACCCCTTTTCCCAAATACTCCAAAGACGTCTGGAGTGGGTGAAAGGTAATATCCTCCAAAACCTCGCAGGAGGGAACTCCTATGTAAGGTTCTTGGTTTAGTCAACGTTGAAGGATACACTGTTCCAAAATATTGTGCATCTAATCTTTATTCCATTGAGAAACCTGATCTGCAAATAAACAAAATAACCTTTCTAACAGTAAAATGTCAGAAAGTGATGAAGAAAGAGAGGCAGTTAGATTAGCAACTGAAATCGCAGATGCTGATGCTACCATGCAAGCAGCAGACGCGGATATAATACTCATTCCGGTCATCAAAAGAAAATCTATAACTCTAAAACTTATAGAAAATGGACTGACACCTAGAGGTGGCACAGTCATATTCGTAATTGAGGCACACGAATATCGGCAGACAGAGGTATACTATTCATGGATACATTTTCCAGCAGCAAATGCTGTAACAAAGTACTTCCACTATTACAAAATAGAGAAACCTCCTAATGAGTACACTCCTTTCGAGGAGGTAGAAGTACCACTCAAATTCCAAGAGCATTTGCTCTTATTTGATGGCGCCCTAAAACATAACAATCACATTACAAGGCTCGGTCCTTTAGGTAGACCAGGAGCAACGTGGCCGGTCTTGGCCGGATACACACCACACCCAGACATCGAAGGAATGTCTACAGGAGAGCTGTTAATACAGCTAAAACAATTACTAAAAATTCATAGACAATTAGTTCAGTATGTAATGCGGACTTCAACAATTCAGCCAGCGATTAAACTTCCACAGCTGACCCCTCACCAGGGGAACACAAATAAAATCACGCCACAGAACATCCAATCCTGCCTAGGTAAAGTTCCGGCTAAACGGGAACAGATACCATTCTGGTTGGCACAGAAAATCACCCAAATAGAGGCGGTGTTTCCTGACACCACCTCGATAGAAAAACACAGGATTCTGACTATATGTCTCCCAATGGGAATCGCACCACACATAGAGGACTGTGACACTTGGGGTACAGTCTTTGCTTCCATCTACACAAAAACGCACGGTGTTCCATCCATTTCGGTGATACCAGATGTGCTAAAACAAATTCAAGATGAATACGGTCCAGAACCAGCTTTAACTCTTGGTATGAAATTACTGAAAGACTTCAAGCAGGTCTCGGCTATATTATTAGCCAACATAAAAGGTGAAGCAGCAAACGTGGCAATCCGCCAGAGGTTAAAAGAGACAGATATAGCAGACCAACCAGCTGAAATTGCCAGAATCATAGAAAAATCCTATGAGGAACTAGGTAGAGATAGTTTAGGTGGAATACCAGTAAAACCGCAACTGACTGAAAGTCCAGAAAAAATATTTTTTAATAATAATTCACCAAAAAAGAACTGGGATGGAAACAAACAATCCAATCCAAAAGAAAAGAAATTCCAGTCCCGAGGAAGGTCTCCTAGGCGAAGGGAGAAATCTCCAAACCGAAGACAGAGGTCACCGCAGAGTGACCCCTCTGGGAATAGATATAACCTTAGAAATAGGGATAATATTAAAAAACCTGATAGATATCAAGACATTGATACACGTCCCTCTCAATCTTTTCAGAATTCCTCGCAGAAATCGGAAAGAAGAGGACGATCAGAACAAAGAGAAGAGCACGCCAAGTCCAAAGACAAGGAACCTGCTCAACTAAAAAAGAAATTACAATTTCCAAAAAAGAAGGTAGCCAGTATCAAGGTAGTTAAAAATGCCGAGAATACTGAGGACACAACTGAAAAACGGAGAATGGGCTCAGACAATGCTAGACAGCGCAGCAGAGGTGAGCATAGCTCGCAAAGTCCTTATGAATCATCTGGAGACAGTGGACACGAATGAATACCTTCAAGTGGAAACTGCAGACACCAGAGTTAGCAAGCCCCACAAGATATACGAGATAACATTACGTATAGAGGGAGATAAGACTAGGAAAATAAGGGGACTATTTTGGGATAACCTCTCCAAGGGCTATGATATCCTTCTGGCTGAAAAAGACTGGCCACCAGAGTTTGTCAGGGAGTGCCCTCATGGCGAAGAAGTAATTATGCCTGCCTTCTCGAATCAAATCCCGATTCATAAAAAATACACACTTGCTAGAAAGTGGGCAGTGGCCTTAGCACCTGCTTTATATAAAAATCATGTAGGATGGGATGAGGATTCTCCTCCTCACAAAATCCAGTTAAAATCACAACCTACTGCACAAAGGCAGTACCCAATTAAGCAAGAAGCTAAAAAACAAGTAAATGAAATACTAGATCAGCTAGAATACCAGGGGGTGATTGAAACTTGCACCTCACAAATGAACAACCCTTTGTTTCCGGTCTCCAAACCAGACAATTCATATCGTCTAGTTTTGGATTACCGACACCTTAACACATGTTGCAAAACCTTTGCAGTGCAAAACTCACACAGTGCTGCACTAATGAATAACATAGTGCGCAAAAAATACAAAACAACCTTGGACATCTCCAATGGATTTTTTTGTCAAAACATAGCACCAGAGAGCAGATATTTAACTGCATTCTCAGTAAATGGCACTCAAAAGCAATTCTGTCGGTTAGCCCAGGGGTACAAGAACAGCCCGGGGGTATTCTCAGCGAGAGTAACAGAATTACTACAATTATATGATAATGAAGCGTTATCTTATGTCGATGACATTTACTTAACAGATGATGACTTGGATACTCACTTGAAAAGAGTGAACACCATAATACTTGGGTTCGCAGCAGAGGGTTACAAATTCAACTTTAAAAAGTCCAGAATTGCCCATCTGACAGTCCTATTCTTAGGATATGAGTTATCAAGTGAAGGTAAAAGCCTGGCAGACAATTTCCTAGAGAAATGTGCCGTAATCCAAGCTCCTAAAACACTAAAAAACCTACAGTCAATTCTAGGCTTCCTAAATTTCGGAAGAACATACATTGCAAATTACGCAGAAAGGGTCAAACCCCTTTATGATCTAATTAAACCAGACTTTAAAAGATCCAATTGGACTCAAACACACACAGAAATTTTGAGATCCTTACAAACAGACATGCTAATTAAAACAAAATTAGAAACACGTGATAACACACGCAATCTTGTGATTCGAGTCATCCCAGGGAGATGTGGATTCACATACCTGACTTCTAATGAAGGAGAAAAGGTACCAATTGCATTCAAATCACACTTATACACAGATGCTGAACAGAAATTCAGTAATACAGAAAAGATCATTCGTGCAGTTCAAACCGCAATAGCTAGAGAAAAAGAGATAGCTGACGGTAGACATATCACAGTCAGAACAGCAGAATCAGCCTTTGAGGCACTAACAACACCGTGTAATTTACCAACAACAACATTGAATCCGGAATGGATACAATGGGTGAATTCAATCACAACGGACAAAGTATATTACTACTTTGATCCAGAACTAGAAGAATTAAAAAATCTAAAGTATGAAAAGACGTATCCTCTGCCAATCGACATTCTGCCTCTACGACATTACGCCTGTGTAATCTATACAGACGGACATGCTCAACCCTCCGTTTGGGGAGAACATGCATACAACCCCACATGTGAGATTACAAAAGAAGTGTGGCGCGGAGGTAAACTAAGACCTCTATTAACAAAATCGCACTCAGTAGAAACTAATTCAGAACAACAAACTGAAATAATAGCTTTGAAAATGGCGCTAGATAATGCGGATCGCGAATTCCCGACACTTATAGTGTCAGATTCATATTACTGCGTCAAAGCATATAACAAGGATTTGCAGACATGGATTCAGAACGGTTACAAAGATGACACAGATGCACCAATAAAGCAGAAACTGCTCTGGGAACAAGTAGCTCTTTTACAAAAAGAACTACCAAAGACTCACGTGATACATACACTGAGTCATCAACGTGATGGCGTTCACGTTGCAGGGAATTCATTAGCTGATGAGGCCGCGAAGGCAGCTGTGCAAACGGCTTCCGTAGCTGCCGTCACCCGGTCAAAAACAAAAATAGACAGCGAAATATTACAAGCTGTCAGCGCTTCAGAAAAGGATTCGATAGAACCACTCCCTAAAGGCTTTCCAGTAAAATACTCATACATATCTGATGCAAACAATGTTCCTTTTGCTCGAATCCCTGGAGTGGGGGATAGGGCAATTCCAAACATGGAACATAGGTTAGGACTAATAATAGCGGCACACGAAGGGCTTGCTTCTATTCATGCTGGCGTCTCAGCCACAGTATCATTATTAAAACAGAGATTCTGGTGGCCACAAATGAGAAGACAAACGAGGAACTATGTTCTAGCATGTGAAATATGTCAAAAAATGAAAGTATCAAAGGTGAGACGTCCAGCGCAGACGCCCCTTCTAATCTCGGATAAACCATTAGCCTGTGTTTATCTAGACCACTGCGGTCCCTTACAAAGGGATGGTAACTATAAATATATCTTGGTCGCAGTGGATTCATGCACGAGATTCATATGGATGTGGCCCCAGCGAACGGCTGACGCCAGAACTGTTATAAAAGATTTGCGAGTCTTTATCGGCACATACGCAATTGGCATGCTGCATTCGGACAATGGTCCTGCTTTTAGCTCTCGGGCTTATAAGGAGGCCATGGTCAGCATGGGCATGCAATTGCGGTACTCTTGTCCATTTCACCCTGAGGGGAACGGAATTGTTGAAAGAAAAAACCGTGACATAAAGCAATCTATAACGGCAAAGGTATTAGGTTCGGGAGCTGGGTGGGTCAAACATCTAATAAGTGTCCAACGTAGTCTAAATAACTTGCCAAGAAATTCTCTGAAGGGATTCAGTCCGTACGAATTATTATTTGGAACTAGAATGATAATCTCTGACCTTGATAGTCAGACTTCAGTGGTTAAAGAAAAAAGCTTTGATGTCAAAGACCGTTTGGCTATTTTGCAGGACTTAAACAAAACAAGAAAAGACCTGAGCAACATACAGTTGAAACAACAGCCACCAACCACTGAAGAACCACCACCTGTCCCAGCAAGACCTGTCTGGATTCCAAAAGTCGGGGATCTAGTCAGGGAGAAGATCGCGGTAAAGAAGGAATTTGGGCCTTCTTACAGAAAAGCAGTTCCTGTCTTGTCTGTCAACGGGACAAGATCAGTTGTACTACCGCCACTTGCTGGTAAAAAGGAGAACAGAGTTGTATCCATCGACCTGGTAAAACCACAACATGTGGCCGATAACAAACAGTAGGCCAAGTGGACTCCCAATAAGTAGCAGAACACCAAGGTTTGCTACCAGTACAGAGGTCCTAACAAAGAGGCTCATCACATTTGACACGCCTACAGAAGAACAAGAAGGACTATGCAACAATGCAATAGAACTCAGACCTCTGACAACCCAAATAAAAACATTTAGCAGAGACACACCAATCTACAATGAAGTACCAAATGACAATGCAAGAAACAAAAATCCTGAAGCAATTGGAACAATTGACAGAACTGCATCCGGGTACTTCATCAACTTCGATGATTCCTCTGAAGGCTTCAGTGAATCAAAGACACAGCCATCATCAAAATCCTTTAAAGACAAAGCTAAGGAACTTTTGAACCAACTGAAAGAAACATATCTGATTTCTCCATGGATTGAATTTTGGGTGGGTTTTGGTGCATTTATCCTCATACTTTGGCTCATCATGGTATTTACTTTGGGACGCTTCATTGAGGGAAAATATGCTAAAATGGACACAGCAAGCCAGAACATCAACTTGGTCCTCAAACCACACACATCTTCACACGTCGAGAAAAGAGAACTTTCTTCAGCCAACTTCACAGCCAATCCTATACCTGGTGGGGTAGCCTGGGACAACACTGACTATGAAATTTATGGTCCGGTCGAGTTCCTGAAATATCCACACCAAATCAAGATCTCCTTGAGTGACTTTGCAAAACCAAACTCATTTGCTGATGATTGGGACTTCGAAAGTATTAACAACATGATGTCTGATCTAGTAATGTCTGCTAAATTTACAAAACATGATTATTTGCAAGGTTCTACAAATTATGATAGTATGTATTGCTATAGCCACTATGGTAATCATTTTTTGCATAAATCTGCACAACCTAGAAATGTTTTAAATTATAATCAATGGGAACATTGTGCAACACCTCCAAAAGGGAGCTCAAGAACTGTTTACGACAAATATTCATATTTTTCAGGTTTTAACACAAGTAATGCTGAAACATTTTATTATAAAATGTCAAACAAGACAGGGATGAAAACCATGATAACCAACACAAAGTTGATATATTCAGATTCATTCTTCGAAAAAATGAATACTTTTGGATTTGATTATTGGGAGAAAAATGTTGATTTGAAAAGTGTTTGGGGTACAAAAGATTGGCAAGTACAGGGTATAGAAGCTTTGTTTAGAGCCTGCATGATCCCAGAACAAATGATATTTTTAAATGACACTTTTCAACAAACCACCTGTCTTGGCTTAGCCAAAATCAAAGATTTAAATAAACCGTCTATTCCAAAGCCAATAATGTTTAGCAATAACTCTGATACAGAGGAAGAGATAGACGTAAACCATATATTAAACCAAAACAGAACACATCCTGATTGGAAACAATGGTTGATCTGGCCCACAGATACAAATAACTGTCAAGATAGATTCCTGAATAAAACACAGGGTTTCAAAATGACCAGGCCAGACCCTAGATATCCCCAAAGACATCACCCAGGGATAATAACAACCTACAGTGTGGGCAAATTATGCCTTCAATGGCTACAAACTTCCACACTGCCCGAAATTAAGCAACACCTAACTTTACTTACTGATGGTGCTGACTTGCGTGATTTCATAATGGGACCACGCAAACAGCATCAAAAGCGTTTCATAGCAGCCTCTGTATATGCAGCATACAATGAGGCCTGGAAGGTTACTCAAATTGAAACAGCAGAGAGAATACGGGAAATTGACCGTATTAATTTGGAAAAATCCCTTTCTGTAGTGGACAATGGGTTAATGACTCTGTCCTCCAGAATTTTTTCTTTGGACAGCATTGTGTCGTCAGCAATCGATATATTATCGCAAGACTTACTGTTATTACAACATAGTCAGTCACAATTGCGTTCTATTGTACAGCTTGGCTGGACGTTGCAAAATCTGCGTTCAGGCTATGTGCCTTGGCGTTTAATCAACACAACGTCACTATTCCAAATCTTTAACCTTACTGATAGACAAATCGGTATGGCGCAAAAGGGTGCTGATTATACAATCTTGAGCATTGAAAAACTAGAAAGGTTACCAATGACAATGTCAGAACGACCTGTCAGTGAATGGATAATCCACGGAATCATAAATATTCCAATCTCAACCTTCAGGTTTCAATACTGCCAAAAATATATACAGGCTGGCATGTACGAGAAATTGGGAAAGGGGTACCTTAAAACAACTTGGAACCTGCCCTATTCACATGCATGTCTCAGTAATAAATGACAGAAAGTGTTTCTTAGTGGCAACAATTGTGCTATGTCACTAAGCGGCACGCTTCTGTGTAACGGAATTAGTTTGCATGGAGCCTGTGAAGGGAATTCATACAACCTTTCATGTCACCAGCAAGGCGCACCTGCAACTGAAATAGAACCATTCTTTCAAAGACTCTATAATGGGAGTTACATTCTTATTGTAGACCGCAGATGTTGTAGTCTTATGCCCGGGACTCCTTATCTAGTCACTACGACGGCGAAGGTCAAGTGCTGTGGACGTTCTTTATTCCCCAGCTCCTTTCCAGACAGGGAGGCAAGGGCATGGCCCAGTTTGAAAATTACTTCTATTCGAATAGATACTTTAAGCAGAATGAAAACAGTGCTTCTTCAGATGCCGACAAGGCTCACGTCATCAAAAGAAACGTATGATCTACAAGTCGCAAGGACGACTGCAGAGATACATACATTATTATCAACTAATTCCCCCGTACATTTCGCGGAAATCCTGAGCGAAATCTTAAATATTTCTGATACCACTGGGGTCTCAAAGGTATTTAAGACAGTATTTTCGATGGCATTAACACCATTCAAAGCCATACTGGGTATTTTTCCAGATTTCGTCCATTCGATTTTTGGCGGACTTCCCCTGATCCTGGGACTAATTGCAGGAATCCTATTCTTAGTCCTTATTTTTCGTTATGGCAACCCATGTCACAGATCAAACTCTCGCGACAATGGAAGAAACGATCCTAGCCATTGGATACCGGGACCGGATATCAAAAATCCTGGGACTATCCCGGCTTAGAGACCTGAACATGACTTGGTTTCTATCATTTCGACCAATGTGGCAAAGATGTGTTTTACCTGTATTGAGATGTCTGCTATGCGGAGAAGAATGCGTGTTAGACACCTGTCTGACGCTACAATCGGATGCGCCAGTGGATGCGGATACATTGTTGGTTCCTACCAAGGTTCACGCTTTGTGCTGCCCTCAAAGGCTGCCAATCCTGATGACGGCATTCCTGGAATCTTCACCACTACGATTGAAGAGTAGTGAAGTTCAAGATGAAAGCAGCATTGAACAGGTACGACCTTCTGTCAGCAATGCGATACAGAATGTCAATGCAGACAATCATGCGCACGAATGCATGGTTACCCCTATTTACGACTTAGTGGAACTTTCCCATGAAGCTGTTGACAGTTTTTTCAAAAGCCTTAATGATATGATGTTCTCTCCGGAACAGAAATAGAGACTTTTGAGCAAGCTCGCACACGGCGTTCCCTGAATTCGGCCTTCAACTTTAAAAATAAAGTCACATGAACAATTCTTCCCACCAGTTCACGGACAACAATTTTTTAGCAGCCCCAAATTATTTTTCACAAATTTTTCGGGACTCTTATCTTCTGCTTAAAGTAAGAAACTATTCCTAGAGAACTAAGATTTCTATTTTTAGATACTTTATGAACTTTAGTTGCCTGCTGGGATGTTCACAAATATTTTATTATGTGATGAAATGGTCTCGAACTTTCTTTCTGTATAGCCATATTAAGAGCCATTTCATGTGTATTTCTCATATACCAAATAAGCAATAATGTCTACAAATGCGTAGCATGGCTTAAGTGCATACAATATATATGACTGCAATTTTTCAGTATATTTGAAAATTTCAAAATGCATTTATGTATTTTGGGGTGGTAAGGTATACACTATACTCTATAGTATGTTGTACTATGTTATACTATGCATAGATTAGTAAATATGACCATAGTTAGCGTGGAGTGGGTGTCATGTATTCCTATAGGTTCTGAATCAATCCCCCTATTCCTGACCCTATTCTGGTTAAACTAACTATCAAGTTAACTAACAGTCAGCCCATGAGGCAAGAAAAGCCCCCATGATGCAGATACCGTTATCTGACGCAGTCACACTACGGCACAGGAACGTGTTATCTGATTAGGTCATAACGCTTGAGATCTAATTAGACAAGCGACATTCCTCCAGCCCCTGATAAGGCATACGATGTTCTCATAACAAATCAAACCTATGACAACCTGGAAAATCCGTGCGGCCATTGTTTTGATTTCACAGAGAACTTTAGTAAAGAATGTGCTAACGAGCAAGTCGTATGACATCTTTATTGACGTATCTATGTCCATCCTTACGTCAATCTCGGCACCTCTAAGGTATAAATATTGCCGATCTTGCCCTATGCAAACACACGCGTGGTGACGAGACGGAGCAGCCACATTTGCCGAAGCCGAGAGCAGGAGCAGACCCCGCTGGCAGCAGCCCCGCCTTCCTGACGCGCTGAGAGACGCGCTGCTATCTCAAGCCGAGAGACCCAGCACCGGCGCTTCTGGGCAGCCCTCGCAGGCAGCCTGGAATATCGAGAGCAGAGAAAGAGATACCATTCCTCATTCATCCTAAATTCCAGGTACAGAACTGAATAACCCCTCACAGAGAATTCTTTAGTTATTCACTTGGCAAAAACAAACTTAACTTAAACTGTAACTTTCTATTCCCGCCCACGCATTAGACTTAGGTCAGGTACACGGGGTAGGCGTATTTAGAAACACCAGTTGAGTACGTTTAGTCAAATGTATATGTGTATGTAAATATATTTTAATCATTTTAAACATCATATGGCTCAGAAACCATATCAATGTTTTTACAGTATTATTTTATACTATTGCTTTTAATGTATGCACTTTACTTAACTATAAGTATTGCAATAATATCGATCCATTTCTCTTGTACGAGAAAAGAGACTGATCAATAAATAACACCTTTTTATTGAACACGCCCGTCTCTTCCTTTTCTCTACAATCTGATGAGACTAAGAATGCACGTACTGACTGAGTAAAATAATTGCCTTGTGCTCACACGACTCTCGAGATTGACTCTTGATTAGGGGAGAGCAAAGTTGTCATGTTCTATGGTTGTCAGAAACTAAATCCCTTCTTGTCTAATCAGGGAAGTTAATTCCTCCTTGAACATTCGAGAAAGTTTCTAGCGAACTCTGAGCTACGCTGGCAAACCCAAAACTTAAGTCTAGTATCGACAGTAGTAGACCTAGTTAACGTCTGGCCTAGGCCTTTACTGCTGTAGGTATTATTCCAATGCGCAGAGCCTATTGGGAAAATAGGAACTACAGTACATGCCATTTATGCTTCCACCGCATAAGATGACATGCTGAAGGTGGAAAGGCGGGATTTTACCTCTAGAGTCTGCTTACCATTCTCCAGAATCCCGTCACAGATCGACTAGACCTTTTTACCTGTCGTAGAGTGAATTAGGCAATCTTTTCATCTAGAAGATAAACGAGTTTTAGAAATCACAATAGTTTCCCCCAAGAACCACTGACCAAAACTAAGTTTGAAGATTTATTACATAACCAAAAATACCTGCAGGTACAAACACCTCAGCAAGAGGTTCAAAAGATAAACAGGCACTAATACAAACATAATCCTACGGAAAAGTCTCAAGCGACTAATGAATAATACGAGGATCAATTCCAGAATCATCAGACTGAACAGAATCGCTATAACCTGAGTTCTGGTACTCATTGGGATAATAGACATAAGTTCAGGTTAGTCTGTCCCTACACTATACTGAGTGACATCCCTACTCAACGATAGCCCAAACTAACCAAAAGGTGTCAGCCGTGGTGACTTCCCAAAGAAGTTCGCCGCCCACATTTTTCTCTCAACTAGAGACTCCTTCTTCTCAGCTAAGCTCCTTGACCATCCAGCCGCTCTCTCTAGCTCCTCAGCCCATCTGCTCTGCTTCTCCCTCGGGGTGCTGTCCCTAATACAAAACCCCACAATGTGAATGACACGCCTTCAGATACGCCCCTCTCGGAGATGTTAACTTCGAAACTTTCCAGTATGGCTCTGGTCCATCTTGTCCATGCAGACGTCCTTGGGTCCCAGACTCTTCATCGCTTCTAGTTGCTTCTTCAAATTTCTGGTCTACTCCTCCATGTCTGAGTCTAGCATTTCTAACTCTCATA
This sequence comes from Lissotriton helveticus, assembly GCF_964261635.1. Lineage (NCBI taxonomy): Eukaryota > Metazoa > Chordata > Amphibia > Caudata > Salamandridae > Lissotriton > Lissotriton helveticus. The sequence continues at coordinate 977,771,634 of NC_136057.1, read as the reverse complement.
CACAATGGGCCCTTCTACTCTATAATCTACATGGTGATGCACCTGCAAAAGAATATACGCAAATAGGCTCACATTCTATCAATGTTGCAATATTTTCTAAAAGCAATTTCTTTTACCAAACATTTCTACAGTTAAATGCTAAGCAAGACATTTGCAATCAGGCCTGCACAGTTTTCCATGAACTAGGCCTCTGCTTGGCTATAGGCCTAACGTTTACATGAATACTTCACTTTAGTTCTCTAGGCGTCTTACTTTAAGCAAATGCATTTTCTCAACTCAACTAATTATTGAGTACATAAAGCATGATTATACATTTCAATTAGTCAACCTGAAGGCATAATAGTATATCATTTAAACACACTTTTCATTAGGGAAAGATTTCATTTCAACAGCATCTCTACATAAGGCAGCAAATATGAGTTTGCACTTGGTAACATTGGTTCTGCACATTTTCTGATACCAATTACTCTAGTACTCTACCTCACTTCGCATCTAAACATGATTAAAAGTCCGCTATATATATACGGGTGCTGACTACTTATACATATGATGCACCCCTACAAATTTCACGATTAAATGGCGCTCTCTCAGTTCCCCCCTTTGATGACCCGTGTCATCACCACCCTCACATCATCCTCAGGGTAAGAACCAACTAAACCGAGCTTGTGGCCATTTTCCCTCGCTTGAGCATTTCCAACGCTCTCAAGCTGCGGTATTGACTGTCCTGCAGCCTCTCCATTCACATCTCTTGCGCTCTCATTGATCTCGCCAATCTATTAGACTTGTACCACTTGTACAATCTTACCAAACCCCACAATCCAATCACACATGCCACTGCTATGATAAGGGGTTTCAGTACAAACCCAAGGAAACTCTTCCCCAAATTGGCAAACCAGTTTCCAACTTTCCCAAATCCTTTGCCAACTGTCTCCCACGCATTCTCTTGTCTCAAAACCTCAATTTCATAATGGATTGCCGTAATGTTGCTTATATATTTCTCCAGATCCTTAGAGTTGTCTGGTATATAAGTGCAACATTCTTGGACCTTCAAACGTTTACAGACCCCGCCCTCTTTCGCTAGAATGACGTCTAGGGCAAGACGGTTCTGTAAAACCATTGTCCTGATCGACAACATCTCACCCTCGACCAGCACTAATGACTTAGCTGTATTCATTGACAATTCATCCACTACAGTTGCCAACCGCTGTATCTTTATGTCATTCAAAATGACCCCCAACATAGGTATCGCTGCTCCAAACACATCTCCCACAATTGCTCCAGCACTTTCCCCTCGCTTTACCCTCCTTTGAGGCCCTCCCTCTAAGAGTGCAAAATCTTCAGTATGATAAATCTTGGGAAAGATAATTGCTAGATAGCAAGTTCCATACCACTTCTCTGGCAACCTCACATACGCATTCCTTCCGCAAACAAAATATACAGTAGGAATCACTTGCACCACGCTCTTCAGGAAATCTTTGGTGTAATATTCCAATGTGAAGGTGTGTTCACATGTAGTCTGACCCACATACACATTTTCATAATACGACTGTGGTCTTTGAAGACACAATTTCCCTTTCTGTACTTCATCTAGAGCTATTGGGCCATAACTCCCTCTTGACTTATGCTGCTTCTCTTCCTCTGTCCAATCCACCTTGCCTTGCCCTGAATCTCGCAACTGTTTCTGTTTCGTGTACCTATCTTCTACTTGCTCAATGAACTTCTTCTCCGTCTCAGATAAAGAGCAGGTCAAGTTGTGTCGGTGTGCATACGGGGTGTCTAGCTCTTGTGTGGGAATGAAAAAATATCCAAGTCTGTCCTCTGACTTATAATAGTCCCACTTGTTCAAATGCTTGTAATTCGGGACTTCTGGCAACACAGCATCATAATTCGAAAAGAAATATTCAAAGTGATTTTGCCCATAAAGTATACTAATCAGCAAACTACAGGATATTCCATATGTCAATGGAAGATGATGGTATCTAATACCCTCATCTACTGAAGCTGGCAGTTGCATGCACACATAACAGTCCTTCGCATCCATCGCATCGATGTATTCATACAACAACTTTGCATACGCATTCTGTCCAAAATTTCCTTTAGACAGATCAGTATGTAACCTTCGACTTTCTGCAGCCAGTAAGGCTTTCTCTCTTCGCTCTCTGTCTTCTTTCTGGCTAGGGGTGGTAGGTGTCGGTGTCCCCCCCAGCCTTCTCTACCTGTTCGTGTGGTGCAAAATAGGATACTAAAACTACTATAGCTATAAGGAGTATCACTCCTCCTAAAAGAGTGCCTACTATGCACTTAGCTCTACGATTCGGGTTTCCAGGCGCCATGGTCTCAGCACAAAGTAGTTCGTTCTCGGAAAGTACCCAAACTCTTTCTTTGCTATTTGAGTCTCTCGAACCACCTCCGAAAGCAGAAATCCCCGTTTTCAGTTCTTCTTTTGGTTCAACAATAGACAGCCCTAACCCTTCTCCGTCCTCTGTGGAAAGTCCCTAAATTTGTTCTTCTTCCACTCGGCTCTAGGTTAAGTTCAAAAGCTATTTACAAAGTCTTTTCAAAGTCTTTCCAAAGTTCTTAATAATCTATGATTATACTTGCTCCGATCGCTTGCAACACATAGTCCAAAAGTTCCATGCGGAGCACAACTGCGTCATAAGATGGTGTATCCGGACCAAATGTAGGAAAAATCAGTCTATCCAGGAGTAAATCACGTATCTTGCTCAGGAGAGGGGGATTAGGAATAGTGAGTGTTAGTACGCCTTCAATTTCAAGTCCAGGTACCAACAGTATCACTTCCAGCTTAACGTTTGGGATCGTACTGATCACCGCCACTGACCTCACCCTCCCGGACCTCAGTACTCCTGACATTTGTGAAAGGGTAGGTCCACTCTGGAGTGGCGTATCTTCGGCAAGGTACTCTCACCCTCCTTGACCTTCTCGGACCCTCTGCTCAGCTCCTTGTTCTCCCTCTTCCGGATCTGATTCTTCGGACACAGGGGCAAGATCTATTTCGGAAGCCAATCTCACATTCATTCGCCTCCGTCTCTCGGGCCAATGATCCTCTGCACTTCTTGCCCTTCTGTTTCTCGTTTGCACACCCTGTTCGTCTCCACTGTCAACCTCCTTTGCGCTCACCTTCTCCGCCACTTCCTCCTTCTGAGGCAGATTCAGTGTCACTTTCGTCTTGGCCGTTTCCTGCCTGATCAGGGGAGTCCCCAACTTCCCCAGGCACCCCCACAGCTTGACTTGCCCCCTCTGATGAATCTTCTTCTTCGTTATTATTTTCATCTACGAGAGGAGCTGTTCCCTCCAAGGGTGCTGGGACTCGTCGGGTGTGAGAAGCATGGACCCAATTTGGCAATCCGCCACACTTCACAGCAGTAGTAGTGACTAGAATCACTTGGAAAGGGCCTCTCCAACGTACATCCAGGCAGCTCTTCCGTATGTGCTTCCGCACCAGGACCCAGTCACCAGGGCACAGGTCGTGACAAAGGTCGCTAGAAGCTGGGATTTCAGCAGCCTGCACCTGAAGAGACACAGAACGTATGACATCAGAAAGTCCCCTGCAGTAATCAAGGATCAAGTCATCTGTGATATTCAGCAACGCAGTTGTGGGAATAGATGGCAGCCTCATAGCCCTCCCCATCAGCACTTCATGAGGTGAAAGCCCTGTCCTCCTGTCTGGGGTACTACGCATACTCATTAGTACCAACGGCAATGCGTCGGGCCACTTCAGAGATGTGGACAAGCACACTTTTGCCATTCGGGTCTTTATCGTTCCATTGATCTGTTCCACTATGCCCGAAGCCTCTGGACGGTAGCTACAATGCAGTGTCTGGTCAATGTTCAGGGCAGAGCAGAGCATCTTCACAACTTCGCTATTAAAGTGCTTTCCTCTGTCCGATTCCAAGGAGGTTGGAACCCCGAATCGTGGCACTAGCTCCCTCAACAATAGTTTTGCTACTGTGAGTGTATCGCACCTACGAGTGGGATATGCCTCAACCCATCTAGAGAACACACACACAATCACCAAGACATACCTGAGGCGATTACATCTCGGCATCTCGATGAAATCTATTTGCATCCTATAGTAAGGTCCGCCGGACCTCCCAATGTGACTCAATGTAACAGGTGTTCTTTTCCCAACATTCAGTTGTTGACAGGTTACACATCTCTGACATACTGCTTCCGCAGCCTGTCTAAATTTCGGATTATACCACGTTTGTTTGAACACACGCATCATCGCATCCCTTCCCAGATGCACAGGACCATGTATCTGTCGTGCCATCGCACTCACCAGTACATTCGGCAACACAGCTCGTCCATCAGCCGAAACCCACATGTCCAACTCTCCCTTGACACAACCAGCCAATTCCCACACCCTTTTTTCAGAATCTGACGCTTGTCCCTGTATGTCTCTCAACTCTTCCCATGTGTCTGCCACCTCAAGCATCATGCTTAGTTTGGTTCTTTCCCTTGGTCCCTCAATAGTTTGTTCAGTAAAGGAGTATCCCAGCTCCGCACAGTATCGTGCGACTTCATCAGCATAACGATTCCCCATTGTCACAAAATCTGTTCCTTTGGTATGAGCTGTGCACTTTACCACGGCTATGTCTGCAGGACCTTGCAAGGCCTCCAGCAATAACCTGATAAATTCGCCATTCCTGATTGGGGAGCCCGATGATGTCATGTAGCCCCTCTGAGACCACAACTGACCGAAGTCATGAACCACCCCAAATTCATATTGGCTGTCAGTGAATATGGTGATCCGAATCCCGTTGGCTGCCAAACAGGCACGCGTCAACGCAATTATCTCAGCCACCTGCGCGGAGTGTACTCCTTCCAGGCAAGCTGCTTCAATTATTCCAGAAATAGTACAGACAGCAAACGCTGCTCTCAACTGACCAGTATTGTCTCTTACACATGAGCCATCCACGAAGTAAATTTCATCAGGGTCTGTAAATGGCTCATCAACAATATCCGGTCTAGGTTTGGTGCATAGTTCAGTCACGTCAAGGCAATCATGGTCTTCCCAATCATCTTCTATATCATTTGGTAATGGCAACAAAGTAGCAGGGTTCAAGACAGAGCACCTCCTGAGAGTCACATTCTCTGCAGCAAGTATAAACTGCTCGTAGCGTGTGAGTCTGTTGTTGGTCAAGTGCTGCGTCTTGGTCCTGGTCATCAGCAATTCCACAGAATGAGGTACATGCACTGTCAGTGGATATCCCATCACGATACTTTCACATCTTTCAATGCTGACACCCGTTGCAGCAACGGATTTGAGACATCCGGGCAACGCTGAGGCTACTGGATCTAAGGTAGCCGAGAAGTATGCAACTGGTCTACGGACTCCTCCATGGTCTTGCACTAAGACTGCCAATGCACACCCCTCTCTCTCGCAGCAGAACAAAGCAAATGATTTGGTGTAATCAGGCATTCCCAGAGCTGGAGCGCGACACAGATCCTCTCGCAGCTCGAGAAAGGCCATCATACAATCTGTGTCCCATGGTACCGGATCACTCACGTCCTTGTGCGTCAGTTTCTGCAATGGTTTCGCCTTCAGGGAAAAGTTGGCAATCCACTGTCGGCAGTAGCCAACCATACCAAGAACATCCTAACCTCTCTCTGAGTCGAGGGCACAGTCATTCTCATGATAGTCTCAATCCTGTCAGGTGACACCTTTCTCTTTCCCTTCTCTATTCTGTGACCCAGATACTGCACTTCTTGCAGGCAGTACTGTAACTTGCTGGGGGACACCTTGTGTCCATTCTCTCCCAAGTGGTTCAACAAGGCAATGGTGTCAATCCTGCAAGCATCTTCTGTGTCTGACGCAACAAGGAGGTCATCTATATACTGCACAAGAACAGAGTTCTGCGGCAGTACCAGACTCTCAAGATTCCTTTTCAGCAACTGATTAAAGATCGATGGACTCTCTGTATACCCTTGAGGGATACGACACCACGTTAAAACGCGACTCTCTATTTTGAATGCGAAAATAAATTGGCTGTCCTCGTGCAATGGGATGGAAAAGAAAGCCTGACACAAATCAATCACGGAAAACCATTCTGCTTGGAACGGTATCTGAAACAATATCACTGATGGATTCGGTACCACTGGACAGCATGGAACAACTATGTTGTTAACCTTTCGTAAATCCTGCACAATCCTGAACTTCCCACTTGGTTTCTGCAGCCCCATTATCGGAGAGTTACAGGGACTGCCCATAACCTACTTCAGAATTCCCTGCCTAATCATGGACTCAATCACAGGTTTTATCCCTGCGACTGTTTCCGGTGTCAACTTGTACTGGGGTGTTCTTGGGAATTCGGCATTCGGCCTCACTTGAATTCTGACTGGCTCTACTCCTTTAATCAATCCGATTTCTTCCCCTGTAAAGTCCCACACCTGCGGTGAGACTGAATCTCTCAGGTCCCAAGGGAGTTCCTCCACTGTTAACGCAGGGTACAATTCAATGCACACATGCGTATTTGCAACCTTAAAGTCCGCATCGTCATCGTTTGTCTGCAACTCAACTCCCTTGGGGGTACAATAGATGGTGCAATTGAGTTTACACAAAAGATCTCTTCCTAACAGGCACACGGGACTGGAATCACACACTACGAACTGGTGTCTATCTCTGAAACTTCCGATCTTCACAGGGACTGGCTCAGTCAGGGGGTTTGTCATTCTTCTGTTTGCTACTCCTACAACTTGTATGGTCTGTCCTGAAAGGGGTAAATTGGGGACTACTGCAGACCGCACAGTGGAGCGAGAGGCACCAGTGTCAACCAGAAAGGTGGTTGGATGACCATCTACATCTGCCTCTACAAACGGTCCTCTCTGATCTACCTGCAGTACTGCTCCAAGAGTACAGCCCTCCTCCCCATCCACGTACCGTCCGGTCACTGGGTCAAATTGGTAACATTCGTCCCCTTCCACTATGAAAGGCATCTGCTTGTATACCTTGCTCCCTGTCGAAATCTTCGGTGGCTGGGGAACCGGAGCCCTAGGGGCTGACGTCCCCCCTTTCGTCGTCTGCAACTTGGTCACTGTCACCTTCCGTACCGGAGGGGCTTGTACTTCCTCCTCCTCCTCCTGTACCTGATTGTCTGGGTTATGGGGGCACTCGCGTCTCCAATGCCCGACCTCATGACATTGATGACACTTGGTCGTCTTTTTCAGAGTTGCTATATCTATCCTTGGTCTCGGACCTTCCTCGTTGTCCCTCTTCTGTCCCCCCGACTTCCTCCCCAATGTGCCGTTGCCTGACTGACCCTGTCCTCCAGATTGCATCTGTACTAACATCAGTTTGTCTTTCAGCTTCCTTGTCTTCGAGTCTATCTCGTCACTGCAATACCTCGCATATCTCAAGATCTCATCCAGAGGCTTGTTTTGCCAACAGAATAAATGTTGCTGTATCATAAGGCAAATATCAGGCCTGAATCCCAGAACAAATTTGGATACGAACTGTCCCATGTCCTTTGGGTCCATCACATCTAACCCACTGTACTGCTTAAAAATCTGCAATAGCCTCTCGTAATATTCATGCACTGTTTCTTTTGGTTCCTGCCTAGTCCGATCTATTTTCACCCAATCAATGTCCTGTGGAGGTACCTTGGTCTTTAGCCACGTGATCGCTTGCTCATACTTTGCCATCACCCTGGGTGACGGCCCATTTGTGGCAGCATCTCGCTCTGGCTCCGCTGTGGGCCATTCAACACTGACCTTGCATGCTATCCACAAATCACCTGGAACCACAATATCAAACAGCGTGTTCAAATCAATCCACAGCACCTTTGAAATTTTAACGAACCTCTCTACCTGCTTGTACCATTCCACTGGACGCTCACGCAACTTGGGAAATGTGTTCGTAAAGGCGGCCAGGTCTCCCCTACTCCAGGGTACATGTACATATCTCACATGAGCCACCTCCCGCAAGGGGTACGCTTCTGTATGCATCAACCCTCCTCCCGGGGATGTCTCGATAGTACTCCGTCTACTACTCTTTTTCCTTGACCACCTTTCCTCCCATTTCTCCAACTGGGACCACGTTCGGATTCCCACTATCAGTTCCCTGATGTGAGTTTTTAATCCGATCAACCTCTTTTCTTCTAGATCTTGATCTGAGTACTGTAACCGGTGGCCCCCCTGCAGTGCTTTTGTCTTCGTCAAATCTACAGTATACTTATTTGCTAATTCAGAGAGTTTCTCATGAGCTGTCCTAGCCCTCCGTGTAACATCCTTTGCCACAAACAACAGCTCGTCCGGTTCATAGAGTTCGATTCTTTCTAGTGGCAATGTACCTTCCACTATTTCCTCTACTTCTGATTTTAACCTCAGCACATCTATCCTTCTCGCCTTAATTGCAGCCCTCAATGTACCTTGGCTAGAGGTCCCATTAGAGTCCCTCCCGCCACAGTCCTGACTCTCTCGTCTTTTTTCTTCAGGTGTGTTAGGTGGAAACCGTCTGTGTTCCCAACCTTCTCGGTCCCACTCCTGTCTACCATCTCCGGAGGTGTGGTGGGATGCCCCCCTATTCTCCACACTTCTGCGTTCCCATTCCTGCCTGCTTTCACTAGGCACTCAGTGAGACTCTATCCTATTCTCTTTGTTCCCAGACCCAAACACATTCCTCGATCTATCACTCTGAGTGTCCACAATAGTTTCCCAAGTTCTCAAATCTGGCCTTAATTCTCTCATCGACCTCGGCATCGGTCCCTTCAGATCCATTGGTCCCCTCCAACCCCCCTGCTCTTCCGAGGAGTCTGCCGATGCCACCAAAGGAGTGCTTCTTTCTACAGGTTTTGGCAACTGCCTCCACCTTTCTGTCCCATTACTCCTGTCCTCACTGGCACATCTCTCACTCCCCATTTGTAGCGGACTCTCGTCTTGCGTCTGTTCTGGGTTGTACACTGATACTATGGGACCTATGGTAACAGGTACCGTAAGAGCGTCTGGCAATTTCAGTGAGTGGACACCCTCTTCTACCCGAACCTTTGTACTGTGAATCTTCCCACTACTCTCGTCACTGGGGAGGGTGGAGGTGCCTTTTCTCCCTTTTCTGGGCAAAACTTGTCCCCTGAGGTACTCAAACCACTCACCATTTGAGCCCCACCATCCCCGTCAGAGACATCCCAGTTCTGTGCTGGTGTTTGCGTTCCCTCCAACTCAGGATTGTATGGAGGTGGTCTCTCTGACAACAGTCTCTCTATCAGGCTGTCGTCTGTCTCACTGTCCTCATCCTCCGTAGTTTTCCTCTGAGCGTCCCCTGTATTTTCTAGCAGCGGGTACAACCTATCCCCTTGAATGGTCTGTACCCTCCATCTCTTGGCCAGGGCATCCCATCTCGCATCTTGGACCGCCCTAACTGATCGTTTCACTCTTTCTTGTCTCCTATCCCTGTTCCGTTCATGGGCTGCCCTGATCCATGCATTTAGTGCTTCAAACTGTGTTGGTCTGGGCAAAGGTCGCAACGCAGCCATAATCGCTTTCAACTGATACAACACCTCTAGTCTAAATGTTCCATATTTAGGAAATGTCAATTCTTCGTTTCCGTCTGTCATCTTACACCAGGTACTAAGCCACAATATGGTGTGTAACCCAACATTCGTTGCCATATAATAAGCTGGAGTATCCTCGGGTGGAGCCTCCTCCCCACCCCGAGGTTCTATCCTGTTGTCGCCCTTGAAACATTTCCGCAACAATTTAAAACATTTCATGATGAAAATCCACAACGTTTCCTTGTTTACAGCACTCGTTTACTTCCTGATGACAATCCACCAATCTCAGCGCGGCTTCTCACTAACCGCCCTATCCCAGCGCGGCTCCACGCTAGCCGACCAATCCCAGCGCGGCTCTTTCTGACGTCACTCGCCTCCGTTTCGCAGCAGTTCCCCTCCTCTCTCCGTTCGTCTCGCGGTCTCTCATGCGTCCCAATCATACACTGAAAAATGGTTACTTCCGACCAAGCAACCACTTCCCTGACTGTACGTCCACAGTCTAACTGTAATTGTCACCAAACTGGCAAATGTCTGTCCGCGAACGACCGGACAATCGCCTCACTGATAGGTTACAAACTCACGGCAACTTCCGACCTGCGTCCGTTACCCACACACTCACACATTCGTTCCCCCTATCTCGGTCCTGCGGGCGATCAATGGTACCTCATGACCCCCTTAGCAATGGTCGACAATTACTATGGGTGTTCGATACACCCGGACCACTTAGACTCCCCTTGAGCCTAAGATTTTCCCCGGTTGCGCGTGCTCACAACCTGTTCTCTTTCACACTACAGGCACTCAACTCCGCAGGACAATACAACATACAACACAACATAACCGCAATCTAACAACGCATGACCCTTTTCATACTCACTCTCCTCCGACCTGCTGCTTTCTGCCGCACTGTCACTCTTCGTCAGTTTCCATGGAACGCCATCCGTCCGCAGCCTTCTGGACACTCCTCATTATTTCTCTATGGGCCTCGGGGAAATCTCAACCTACTTCTAGATTACCCTCACTCCAGAAGGTAAACCCTCCTACTCTGCTACCAACTGGAAAGGCGGGATTTTACCTCTAGAGTCTGCTTACCATTCTCCAGAATCCCGTCACAGGTCGACTAGACCTTTTTACCTGTCGTAGAGTGAATTAGGCAATCTTTTCATCTAGAAGATAAACGAGTTTTAGAAATCCCAATAGTTTCCCCCAAGAACCACTGACCAAAACTAAGTTTGAAGATTTATTACATAACCAAAAATAACTGCAGGTACAAACACCTCAGCAAGAGGTTCAAAAGATAAACAGGCACTAATACAAACATAATCCTACGGAAAAGTCTCAAGCGACTAATGAATAATACGAGGATCAATTCCAGAATCATCAGACTGAACAGAATCGCTATAACCTGAGTTCTGGTACTCATCGGGATAATAGACATAAGTTCAGGTTAGTCTGTCCCTACACTATACTGAGTGACATCCCTACTCAACGATAGCCCAAACTAACCAAAAGGTGCATGCCGTGGTGACTTCCCAAAGAAGTTCGCCCACATTTTTCTCTCAACTAGAGACTCCTTCTTCTCAGCTAAGCTCCTTGACCATCCAGCCGCTCTCTCTAGCTCCTCAGCCCATCTGCTCTGCTTCCCCCTCGGGGTGCTGTCCCTAATACAAAACCCCACAATGTGAATGACACGCCTTCAGATACGCCCCTCTCGGAGATGTTAACTTCGAAACTTTCCAGTATGGCTCTGGTCCATCTTGTCCATGCAGACGTCCTTGGGTCCCAGACTCTTCATCGCTTCTAGTTGCTTCTTCAAATTCCTGGTCTACTCCTCCATGTCTGAGTCTAGCATTTCTAACTCTCATACGCAATGGGCCCTTCTACTCTATAATCTACTTGGTGATGCACCTGCAAAAGAATATACGCAAATAGGCTCACATTCTATCAATGTTGCAATATTTTCTAAAAGCATCTTCTTTTACCAAACATTTCTACAGCTAAATGCTAAGCAAGACATTTTCAATCAGGCCTGCACAGTTTTCCATGAACTAGGCCTCTGCTTGGCTATAAGCCTAACGTTTACATGAATACTTCACTTTAGTTCTCTAGGCCTCTTACTTTAAGCAAATGCATTTTCTCAACTCAACTAATTATTGAGTACATAAAGCATGATTATACATTTCAATTAGTCAACCTGAAGGCATAATAGTATATCATTTTAACACACATTTCATTAGGGAAAGATTTCATTTCAACAGCATCTCTACATAAGGCAGCAAATATGAGTTTGCACTTGGTAACATTGGTTCTGCACATTTTCTGATACCAATTACTCTAGTACTCTACCTCACTTCGCATCTAAACATGATTAAAAGTCCTCTATATATATACGGGTGCTGACTACTTATACATATGATGCACCCCTACAAATTTCACGATTAAATGGGGCTCTCTCAAAGGTATAAAGATCCCTAACAGGAAATTAGGGAATTCTAACTATGCAAGCTGTTCTCCGCCAGGGGAGAGTAGACAAGAACCTCTTCTGAGTTGGTAGGCTGGCAGACTACCTGCCCTTCATTGCTGTCACATTTGAACTGTTTAGGTGATCTGCCTGAGTATCTCTCCACAACAGAATAATTTTCTCCTAAAATAGAAGATTTACTGCATCTCAATTCTGTTGCATGCCAATAATGTAGTAATCTGTGACTGCAATAAAGTCGGATAACCACTGGCTCTATGGCAGATCTGATGACTATATCAAAATAAATACAAACCTGTCAAATATCATGATGAACTCTATAGGTCCTAAGATGTACAAGAAAACATGTAATTGTTATTTGGATGGAATTACCTTAAACATAGGAAATTAGAATACTTTAAGAAGCGTTACAAATACAGAATGTAAGAATCTAATGGTGACAATCATATAGTGTACAAGGTATGGACAGGTGTTACTGCACTTCAACGAAGAGAAATGGGCCACAAAAAAATAAGGAATTGAATGGTTTGTGCGATTACTGATCATTATTCAGATATTTTTTGTTATCTGCGATTTTCTTCATTCATCATGTTTATAGAAAAATATGTTTAAGTATGTTTATATATGATTATGTTATTACATAATGTTTCATTCTTTTCTAAATGGTATTAACATGTGCTGAAAATGTGTGTTTTTTATTTGTTCCTGTGTTTAGTTACGAAAAAACATAAACGGTGCCGTTATGCAAAAACAATCATTTGCATTTCACATTGCATTTTAAAATAGTCATACATTTCTAGTAGCTTGGGCAGTATTAAAGGTTTTGCTGTGTCATACTTACGAACCATTTATGGTTTGTTCACTGCTTAAACAATCAGTGTAATTGAACATATGTATTTCTAGGTAGGGGTTTATTTTTGCCTGAGTGGTGCTGGGTATCTGAGGTTCATGCTGATTCTGCCGACGCACTTTCGCCAGATTGCTTTGCACAGCAGTAGTAATAACTAGCACGTGCCACGACCCTTGGGTGACAGGTCCACTCCTGTTGAGATATAGGCATGCACTCACATACAATTATTGTTTCATTTCCATTTGTGAAGTTTCCAGAAGCCAAACATTTTATGCCATATTAAGGTTCACCCTACTTTTTTCCGACTCACAAATCCTTTAATTTTGAACGTATCTTCTTCTTTCCAATGATTCACTTATTTGTTATATAAATCTTCAGACTAGGTGTTCATGGTGCCCACTCTTTCACCGTTCAGTGTCTAACACATCATTAAAATACCCCAGAATACTAAATGCAATGTTTATTCTATTGAAGTGAACATTCGAAAAAACACGTACATGTGGATGGAATGTTCTTCCTTTCAGTGGCAACCATGTTTACTGGTGTTAAACAATTCTGTTTCGGATTCCTACTCTCGGTGAATCCGCATCCGTCAGGCACCACATAACCTAGAGACAACCAAAAACATCCTTTCTCCCGTCCAGGAACCACTCCAATAAGTGGAACCATAAAAAGAAGACACCCCCGTACTCCTGTATTCTACCCTGTCAAACCAAGGCAGACAAGATGGCGGAAGAGGCCCACGGGGAAAAACTGTGTGGGGGGGGGGTGCATGTACTAGAATGAGGAGGGGTAATTGAAGTAAGATAGATTTCTGGTAAGTAAATTGGTGCATTACTTCCTCAACCATTTCTAATACTGGTCCTTATTTAATTGAGTATATTCAAGAGCAGTGACCAAAAGCTCTCATCCCAGACAAAGCAACCAAACCCCAGAACCATTGCAACAAATCTACTTTAACAATGATTATGGCACTAAATGAGTAAGTTCACGTGGGAAAAAAACATCTTTTAGTACTCTGGTCACAAAGTCCAAGGATTGATGGGCAGAGAAAAAAGAAAGGGAGAATTGGTTCCTGATCCTGATGATAAGATGAAAAGAGAATACAACCTTATTTTGGGATCCCAGAACCAAGCACAGCCTAACCAGTCAAGAAAGGCATTCAAGTAAGGAGAATCTCAAAGATTCTGTGAGTGCATGCGATGGCGAAAAGGAAGAAATACGTACGTGTCAAGAACCTAAGGTCCCCCTTAACATAGGTTCAGAGAAGGGCTCCTGCAAAGTGTGGACACCAGAGCCAAGTCCCAGGGTGGAGCTAGAGATTTAAAAGGAGGCGTTGCCACTGTTCAGCTCTCCCCTGCATTTTGGCTATCTTTGCATTATACAAATATCACATACAAACATACCTATATACAGGGTAATAAAGAGAAAATGCCTTCAGGAGATGGATACCCAGATACCCCATGCCAGAAAGGGCATGCCACGGGCCTTAGACAGCATTAACAGCTATCCACTGAAAATGGAGGGTGGAAATCACCAGAACCAGATTGAAACCATCTTGTAGCAATTGTAAAAACCACTGCGCCTCATAGCTTAAGGGGTCCATTGCTTGTTTCAAATATTAAGAGGAAAAAGAAGCCCAGAGACACTCATATGAGCTCCAGATTAAACCCTTGCAAGTTTCCTGAATAGAAGCTTCTACAGCAGAAGAAAGACCTAACTCCGGGAGCACTGTCTTCACAACCTCTGAGTACATAGGTGAAACCACTGGCAAGCTATCTATGAGATAAGAGAACCCCCTTAGAAGATTCCATTTGCGGGTAAGAACCATGTCTTGAAGAAAGGCAAACAACCTTGTGCGAGGCCCACAAGAGTCAAACAGGAATAAAAGGGAAGACTCCTGCCATCTACCTGCAAATCCAAACTAACTGCTTGGCTCACAAGAGGAAAGGACAGGAACACATTAAAATAAAGAGGCAGCCACGTTGAGGGTTGGAAACATCTTTGTCCTGGGTACAGGACTCCTCTGAGGTCAGAGACAGCAGGTACAGTCCTTTTCTGATCTTCCTCAGGTCTAGAGTGTTCTGAAGTGGGTTGCTGGGGATGTCACATTTATGCCTGGCATGAGCTAGTGGGTGGGAATGACTCCTGGGCAGACCATAACAAATAAGGTAAACGTTCTTGGGTTCAACCCTACCCACCTTGGCCATTTTCAAGATGGCAAATGTCTTCAGCCACACTCAACTTGACCTCTGAAGGCTGTGGAGTATGTGGGAAGTGTACTATGGTAATCCTTGTGTCCTTCCACATCTAACAGCAACATCTAGTTTGAAGCAGCCAAAGTACCTCAACAAACCCTAGACAGAAATCTGGTAGAACAAAGAAGGGGTTTCCAACAACCAGACAGTGGATACATAAGAATTGTTTTGGAATTATGTTTCCCTTCCTTTCAAGTGTGCCCCCAATATTATATGCAAAAACTCAGAGACAGAAGTCTAATAGGACAAAGCAGGATTTATCAGCAAACAGGCAGTGGATACAAAAGAAATATCTTGGCATCCTCTTCTCTGCCTTTTAAGTACACCCCAGGGTGTGATATGTAAACCCAACAGACCTGTCAAGCAGGATTTGACACTGTAATATAAAATAGGATGATCACAGTGCTGACACAGCACATTTGGTAAGGTTCAAAGAAGTCATCTCTGCCCATTCAGGTCAGCCTATTGTTTGCTCCTGGAAGGATTTTCACACTTCTTTCACAACTAATACATTGTTAAAACATGTCTGGGGGAAGTTTGAGAGCAAATGCAAATTAGCCTCCAGGAAATTCAGGCAGGTGAAAAAAAGTTACTTCTCCTTAATATTTATAAAAAATCTGACTTCGCCATTAATTTAGATTTTTAATAAGTATTAAAAATAATTGCTTAAATGTTTTTCCATCTAGTCCCATCCCTGAGATACTGTATTAAGATTTGTAATCTATACTCTGGTTTTCCACATAGAACAATCAGGCCTGCCACAGTAAAACAAAATAGCTTTTTGTGCTAGTCACTGTAAGCATATGTTAACATTAAATATCTAGATGTCAGACTTTTAAATTCTATGGACCCTGCTTGTGGGGTACAAGGACAACATAGGGGTAACTTATCAATATTTTTTAAAAGGGAGGTTTTGACTTGTCAAAGCTGTTTATTTCGACAGGTTGAATTGCAGTTTTTACACTGCTCCAGTTAGGCTTCACATGGTAGGCATAAAGCCTGTTACTGTAGTGGCACTGTCACGTTAGTGGGTGGCACAATAGGTGCTGCAGTCTACAAGTGGCATTTAACTTCCATGCCCTAGGTACACCTTGTACCGTATACTAGGGACTTATAGGTAAGCTAAATATACCAAATACAAACATGTCAATTCAACAATGTTTATAGAGGGAGCACAGGCACTTTACTACTGCTTTCTAGCACAGAGTTCTAAAGACAGCAAAATATCAGGCCCAGCAAAAGGCATGATTAAGGGTGATTATGCAGAAAAGTTGGATTTCCCATATTTGCCCTTCATTTTCTTTAAATGCTTTTGTCAGTGCTTGCTTCTATTGCTAGCTGACCACTTGCTAACTGATTTCAGCCGTAAAGTAGTCCCACAACAGCATACCAATAGAGGTGCAAGGACACACCTAACCATCTAATAAAAGAATGGTGAGACTAAAATACTCTTGTGGGCTGATTGTGAAGGATGGTCTGATTGCATAGACGGGTTTAGAATCATAGTCATTGCTTAGTCTCTCTGTGGGTATCAAAAACTCGAATACCTCACAAAAAACTGGGTAAAAAAGGGAAGAGCATGAAAAAATAAAGGAGCACTTGTGGTTCTGCTTCATCTGGGAGATACCAAATGGACTGCATTTGCTGTTGTGCTAGTCCACTGAATGTTCCTCAGGCAGGATGGAGGAAAGTTCTAATTAATCACACAACACATATTGGAAAATAACAACACCTGAAATACAAGATAAAATACGCATGCAGAGAGGACGTTTCCCACAATGGGAAAGTGTGGTGTATCCCATCCAAGGGGAAAGAGGTAGTAATGAGAGCTGATGTCGACCATGATTCCAGCTCTGATCCACATGACACCAAGGAACAGGAGGTCCTTCTTACAGCAGCAGACAGAATATAATAAAAAAAGATCCAAACAAAACATGGACACCAGCAAAGAAACGTTCTTGGAGCAAAGACAAACATGAAAAGGGAAATGACTAGGGAGAAAACAAGAAAGATGGGGTAAGGCAAGGATGTGTGAACCTGACTAAAGCGTGAGTGGAAGCCACTACAAACTAGGTTTTTTTGTCAGGTTTAGAGACATGCAAAGTGCAGTTCAGTATGTCTCTACAACTATTGATCTGGAAGTGTTTCCAAATCTAAGAAATTGCATCTCATGCAGTGGTTAAAGATCTAGTCTATGCCAAATGCCATGGTCCAGGATTCCCTGGTTTCCAGTTCCCAGTTCAATCCCCGCCTGGGTCAAATGATTCTATAGTTAATTGTGGCATGTGATGCAGCAATAGTGTGAGTGCTTATGGAGAATATGAATACGCCTCCACAGTGGCAGATGTCCAGTGTGCCCTTCGTAGATCGATCTTAGATGGAAATCTAGATAATGGTCCAATATGTGATTGACAGTGTCTCAAGCCAATGGCTGAAGGTTCTGGACCTACCTAACTAGGCCGACCCAGAGCCAGTTAAACCAAGCATCTCCCTATTCCTGTGTTCTTCTGCTGTGCTGATCATTTTTAATTCACAATATAATCATAATTTCAAAGTACATTTAGTATTTCAATTTCATCAAGAAATATTTGATCAGAATTGGATATGGAAATCCTGCTTCTAGTCTAAAACCATCCAGGCTATTTCATCAGACACCTTCTACTGATCCTTGGATAGACTTTCACTTTGTTGCTACCAGCATTCACCAAAATGAGAAAAGATGATCACAGCATTAACCGGCCACAATAACTCATAACAATTATTGCACACTTTAAGAAATACCAGTACTGTAAATATTAGTAACTGAAAATGCAGTACTTTATTGTAAATGCAGAGCTCACATTTCTGAAATGGCAATGTAATTTTGTATATCAAAGTTGCACAGATCATGTAGTTCAAAAATAATTTTCACATTCCTCGGACCAGTTGCTCGACCCCTGCGGTTTATATGTTTTCCACAAATTAAACCTTTATGTTTGTTCCCACCATGGACATCTTCTTTTACATTACAAGACGTAAAGTGCAAATGGGGACGCTAAGTTCATTCTTTATACAGACAAGCCCCACATTAATAGTGCCCTCCTCAAATGAACAGTGTCTGCAGGGGAAACTGACACTGTTATTTATATCTTTTTTTTCTCCTTTCTTGCTTGGTGGAGTCGTGATGACCTAGTTTGCACTGAGGAGTCAGAGGGAGTGAGGCTTCATACTGTGCTGTCACAGGAAGAGCAACTGCACACTCAGCTGTCTCAGGAGGAAGCACAACCAACAGACGAAGCTAAAACCGCAACATAACCTCAGGCTAGGCTGCCACAGCAATGAGGAATTGGAAAGTATGCGCACTCAGGGTACCAGAACAATAAAGAAAAGTAAGACTTATAGAGGAAATGAATGGGAATGTAGTAGCCATTGTTAAATCACCACAGAGATACCGGTCACAAGTCCGACAAAGGGAGTGCTTGGGCACACACATACACTATTGTTCACACTGTTATTAATGTTTACAAGATATTGAGGTTAGGAAAAGTGCCTATTTATATACCACTAAATCTGTGGTTAACCATACTTGTATTTGATTCAGAGGGCATTTTACAAAAGATCTTCTTTCTTCCACACTGACTTTCATTTGGAACCATAAATGCAGAGAAATCCAATTGATACTAACTAATGTTCTACCATTCTGTGCTTCCACATGTTTCCTGATAAAAAAAGGTACCCATCTTGGGTAGCTGGGCCTTGGGCCTGCGACACAAAATGCCCCAAAAGCCCGACCTGTAGAAATCACATTTCACCCAGCAAAATCAATGTTTTTTTACAATGCAAGTAGCTGTGAAATTTGAGCCCTAGGTCAGCGCCCACCCAGAGAAACCACCGACATATTCTGAAAACTAGAGACGCTGTGGAATTCAGTGCGGTGTGACCCCACATGTTTTTTTTTTCACCCAGAAGCCCTGACAAACCTCAAAGTAAGGCTAAAAACATTCACTGTCATCACATTTCTGTGAGAGAGTGTTCCGGAATCTGCAGTGATCCACACATTTCCTACCACCCAGCATTCCGATACATCTCCCAATACAAACAGTACCCCATTTGTGTGGGTGGGCCATGTATCTGTGACAGGAAAGGGCCCAAAGACTAACATGGACAGATCAAATATTACTGCTCAAACTCGAGCCCTTTCTTGCAGTTTGAGTCGCTGCAGAATTTGGGTTCTAGTTCATTTGGCACCGAGGGAACCCTACCAAACGCTGATATTCCTGTAAGCTAAATTCCCTGGGGAGTTTAGAATGGTGTGACTTCTGTGGATATCACAACAATTCCTTACCCAGAAGCCCTTGAAAACTACAAACTTTAGTTAAAAACACGCATTTTCCTCACAGTTCTGGATTCTGCAGGTATCCACAAATGTCCTACCACCCAGCATTTCCATAAGTCTCCTGATAAAAATGGTACCCAGTTGTGTGGGTGGGCCCTGCACCCACGTTAGGAAAGGCCCCCAAAACAATTTAGAGTAAAATGTTTCCACTAAAAAAGAACACTTTTTTTTGTTCTCCTTCCATTTTTAAGATGAAAACTTCTGTAATCTGTGGAATCCACAAAATTCCTACCACCCAGCATTTCTCCAGTTGTCCTGATTAAAATGTTACCCTACTGGTGTGGCTGGGACTAGTGCATGTGACAGGATTGGATCATTCAAGGGACACGGTGAGTTCTTATGAAGGGTGATAGGAATGTTGTGGATCCCTGCATATTCCGGAACTTTAGGTAATAGAAATGTGAGGAAAATTGGGATTTATCCCCACTCTGCTGGCCTATATGTAAAAACACCTAAAAGAATTGAAATTTCCTCTCATTTACCACAGGGATAGGGATCCCTAAGTTCCCAGGGGAGCTGCTAGACTGTTGAGGCTTTAGGGGTACGGCAGGGACATGATGTCAGGATGGGGGTGATCCCACCCTAATATTGTATAAAACATATTTCTGGCATCCAGAGAGCTTTCTGCTCCCCTGTGGGGCAATTTGGGGCAAAACCCCTGCTCTGGTGGGAGTTAGAGTCAGATGCCAGAGTGGGACACCCACAACTGTTTGGTTTGCCCAAATGTAAAATCCCTGATTTCTAGTGGGATTTCTGCACCCCTATCCTAGAGTCAGATAAGGGGCAAGCTACCCAAACAGGGCATACATCCTATTTGCCCAGCAAGGGGGACAGACAAAATCTATGGCCCCTTTTGGGGTGGGATTATGGCCCGATGCCAGAGTGGGTTATCCCATCCTTTTATTTATTTTGGTGCAATTTAGAAATTTGTGAATTATAGTGGACTTTATTGCCCTTTTGGGGTAGGAACATGGCCTAATGCCTGAGTGGGATGCCCTACTCATTTGTTTTGCCCAAATGTAAAGTCCTTGGTGTCTAGTGGGCTTTCTGCCCCACTGGGGGCAATTTAGGGATAAGCCACCTCTTTGCCCCCTGGGGAGGAGGGGGCAGAAATGGATGGGCTGCCCCTTTTGGGGTGAGGTATGGTCAAGTGCCAGGGTAATATGCCCCCCCTTTGTTTTGACCAAATGTTAAGCCTCTGTTGTCTAGTGGGCTTTCAACCCCAGGGAGCAGATTATGACCAATCAGGACAAACCTTCTATCTGCCACCGAGGGAGGACAGAGAGACTCTAGTCCCCCTTTTGTGGTGGGAGAATGGCTTGATGCCAAGGTGGACCGCTATCATCCATTTGTTTGTTTTGCCATCATTTTGAACTCATTGGTGTCTAGTGGACTTTCGGCCCCCAGTGGGCAAAATGGATGAAGACTCCTATATAATCCCAGGATGACAGAACAATTTAATGTCCCCTTTTGGAGTTGGGGCATGGCCCAAAGCCAGGGTGGGATTCTCTGAACCTTTGAATCCCTGGTGTCTTGTGGGCTTTCTACCACCCTAGGGCAGATTAAGGGCAACCTTCCCAATCAGGAAAAACATCCTACTGCTTGTCAAGGAGCAGAAAGACTCCATTGCCTCTCTTGTGAGGGTGTGCCCTGGTGGCAGGGTGTGTCACCCCATCCCTGTTGGTTTTGGCACCATTCCGAAACACCTGATGTCTAGTGTACCTTCTACTCCCCCAAGGGATAAACCATCCATCCATCCACAGGGGGGTAGAAATACTTTGTTGCCCCATTTAGGCTAGGGTTGTGGCATTATGCCAGGGTGGGCTGTCCCCACCCGCTGTAATTTTTATTGTTTCCCTGGAGTCTAGTGCGCTTTCTACTTCCCGGGGAGCAGATTGAGGGCCAACCACTTAATGGGGGCAAACTCCTCAATCTGAATGGCGGTAGGACCGAAAGACTGTAATGCCCCCTTTTGGGGTAGAGGCATGACTCTAAACCATGGTGAGCCACCCCAACTCTCTGTTCTGTTATCACTTCCCTAGTGTCTGCTGGGCTTTCTGCCCCTTCTGATGGAAGACTGGTGGCATACCCCCGATCTGCTATCCACGGCGGGCAGAAAGACTGTATTAGCCCATTTAGGGATGGCAGACAGTCTTATAGCAGGATGGACAGTCACCATCCCTTTGTTTATTTTTTAGGTAGAGCAATCCCTGCTTCTGCTGGGCTTTCTACCCCTCTCCCCAGGTTGGCAAATTGGGGGCAAATGCCCCAAATTTGCCTCGCAGTGGGGCCTGAAAGTGTGTAATGCCCCCTTTCCGGTGTAAGGGCATGGTCTATGCATTGCTGCCTCCAGCACTTTCTTTATTTTTGGCATCTGGCAGGTTTCCTCCTCCACGCCTGTATAACATATTGTGGGTAGACCCTCCAATCAACTTGCAGGGGCCGAAAGACAGTAATCTCCCCTTTGGCGGCAGAGGCATTGCCTTATGCCTAGGTGGGCCATCAACACACCTTTGTTTTTATGATGTATTTTCTTAGCATCTAGTGGGCTCTCTACTACCTGGGCCAGCAGTTTGATGGTAAACACCCCTATCCAGCCAGAAAGACAGAAAATGCCTAAGGGTGGGAGGTAGCACAGCCATTGCCAAAGGAACTCCTGCCCAAATAACAAAGTCCCTAGTGTCTAGTGGAAGCACCAGGCAATCACACCCTACAGTACCTTGCAGGGTACTTTTTGCACAATCCCATTATAGTGTAGCTAAGAATGGGACTGTTTTTAGCTCCCTTCCTACTCGCAGGGAAACCAGGAAGACAGTTACTGAATGCCGTTACTGCAAATGATATAATTGCATCACTGACGCAATTGTGTAATTTGCGGAACCATAACACCTCTGGGTTGGAGAGGGAGAGTCTCCCGCTCCGACCTATGGTGATATGTAGCAGAGGGCAATGGACCAGCACACTACAGCTGCTGCTCTGGTAACAGGGGTTTTGAAGTGACCAAATACATCCATAGCACCCAAAAACATTCCTATTTTAAGCTTCGCTATTGTCCTATTTCAAGCAATGCAGCAGTCCTTGCCATGGGACGCCTCACCATTGTTGCATGTCACTTAAATGTTCTTAATTGGTTTTTTATTTACAACAGGAGCGAATGAAATGTTCTCTTATAATGGTGTGGAACAGCACAAAGCCCAGCCTCAGCCACTGACACAGTAAATTCAGTATGCTAAAAGCATTTTCAGGCTACAGAGGAGGTTCATGAGGAACCAGAACGATGGACGGCATGTCTCAACATACTTACAGACTCGACCGCACAGTAAGCAACAGCAGCACTCTCGAAATGTAGATTGACATGGAAGGCACCTGCAAACCACTGAAAACCCAGCCATGCATTGATAGTAGCACTGCTGCTCTCGTCTGCCCAGAATACACCTGAAGTACCAATCTTGACACCCCATCCTCTCCAATGGGAGTCCATTATATATGTTGACACTTGATAATTATTCCAAAAACATCAGTGCAATGGGGAAACCTTTAAAACAAAAAAGTGGAGAGCGTGAGACATTTTAGGGAGCAACCAAGCTCCTGCTTAAGAGAATCCCAGAACAGAGGTTAGGGGGATGGGATACATGGTACCACTACCACAAATGTGTCCTCTCTAACACTATTTCCACTGGCAGTGACCAACGAAGGACTGAACCCATGAAGCACACCCAAACCATTCAAGTGGCGGTTAGCAAGATTCCCGACCAGGCTTTTCCATGGGGGAAATGATAGCCCATACCTAGGAGACCTCTCCAAAAGGCCACATGGCAGAATCTCCAACTATTCTATGCGCAAGATCAAAATAGCTGAACTGTGCCACAATCTACAGTCAATAAACACTTTAACCCATTGTCTTATCACAGGGATTCCACGGGCAGACCAGGCATGTCATGCAACATAGAACTGCGTGTAAAACTGACACTCTTTGTTCATGTATGTATGTATGTATGTGGTATTTTTATAGCACAAATCTAGTCAAAAGGCATTGGAGTGCTGTAAAGGGTCAAAGACCAGCATAATGTATTAACAATGAGCAATAGGAGAGGTATCTGGTTTGATTATTGTTGATGCACTGTGAAGTAGTATTCATAAAAGAGGTGCATCTTCAACTCTTTCCTTAATGAAAGCAGCATTGGGACGTTCTTGATCGACATGGGGATTTTGTTCCAAATCTTGGGTGCATAGATGGAAAAGGCCTGCCCCTTTCTTTTTGCTTTTTTAGACTTCTTGTTCTGCCGTCTGATGATGCCCTGGCTCTGGGTGTGCTGAGAATCCCCAGAGATGGTGAGCACATCTGGAAGATTAGATGGGGAGCTAGGCATAATGACTTTGTAAAGCAGCTGCTTTTGAAGATGATGTGGGACTTCAATGGGAGTCAATGGAGTTCCATCAGGATGAGGGTGATGTGGTCATATTTCTTTAGGCCTTGTATGAGCCATGCTGCACCATGTAGGATTCTCTTAAGGGTTGCCAATGAGGAGTCTGAGAAGTCATTGAGTATGTTGTTACTACCATCCAGATGTGAGAGTACAAGGGCTTGAACAGCTGTTCTGAATTTCCTTTCTGGAAGAAACGTTGTCACTTTGTTTAGAAGAGAGAACTGTTCATGTCCTTCCACATATGTCTTCCCATGATCACATCCTTAAATCTGCACCAAGCACATGGCAAAGCTACATCAGAAGGTGGTAAGCTGATATCAGTTCATGACTCCATCTCCCAGAATGCAACATTCTCCTATGAATGCTCCAATCTTTCTGAACTCAGTCTTCAGCTGCCTCTAGCTTAAGCCACTCGGTACTTCCAGTTGTTTTCTAAGTATATGAACATGAGGCGTTTGAACGTCCCTGGAATTCCTCTTTTTTTAACAACTCTTTTTTATTAATTTCATGTTAAAACATTACAAACTCAGGCTTATGGCATTTATTGACACCATACATAACAATTCCAAGTTATACATGTTGCTGTATACAGATAGCAGCACATATTGGCCACTGGTTAGAGGAGGCAGACCTGGAAGCAGAGGTCAGCCCGGTACCAGGGTTCAATTCCCGGCTTGGCGGGGTCTTGAGTCCTAAAATGTCCATGGACTCGACAATTCTCGCTCCAGTGCCTACTCGATTCACGGGTTCACACTCTGCGACTCTGGGCAATAGCTTGCTTAATCTCCACAATGGCCCCTCGCAGCGGGATGCCTGGCTTTCACCTTGCGGATACCCTGCCAGGGTTATCTCACAGGGGAATACCAGGACGGGTTCCCTAAGCAAGCGCTTAGAAACCGCTTGGTGATTTGCGCTATATAAATTCCTGTACATTTACATTTTACATTTACATTTACATTGTCCATCTGAAGTATTATGGGTAAATTCCCAGTAGGGAATCCAATTTTTTTCTTATTTATTCGGGCAGCCTCTCGCTTTATAAACTATTTCTTTCGCTTTGAATAATAATTTATGGCTCTCACTTCTCTAGTGGAATGTAATACCTCTTGTTGCAACTAGGAAACCATAGTGATCAGGCACTCTTCCATCTCTAAAAACATTACATTATACCAAGCACTTTGAGTTTGTGATCCAGATCAATTGGGTGGTCCAGCACCCACTCCAATGCTTGGTGTGTCTGCTTCCAATGTTGAATAATCACCAGGCTTTCCCAAATATGCCGAAAAGTGCCCTAGAATCGTTATTGACAGTTGCCCCCCACCTCCCCCCCCATCTGCAACAGTGTTTCTGTTCTGTGGAAGTATTTAAATTGAATCAATTTGAAGTGGGCGGAAATGGCCAGAAAACGCAAAGACATGTTTGCTTCCACCCTTCATCATCCTCCAGCTCCCCCAGGTCCTGCTCCCACTTTGCCGATGGATTTATAAGGGGGTCAGTTGTGTTAACTAGGAATTACTTATGCTAGAAATACCTTTATTGCCAATCAGTCCCAAGTTTAACTGCAATACTATAGGATTAAACTCTGGGAGGGCTTTCAATTTACCATGATATGGTTCAAGGGCATACCACAGCTATAGATATCTACAGAAACGTGAGTGCATATGATCAATAACCCACTCATCACCTAGAGTTGAGCTGCCTATCTAGTCCCAGGGCTAAAAGCTTTCAAGTCTGGCCATATGGGTGAGCCGGGTTACCGTGCTGCAAGGGAGGTTTTTTTTGTCTTTGTTCCCTGCATTTATTTTTCAGAGCTTCGTGCCAGCATTACAAAGGTGTCCTGGTATTGGATGGCAGAGCAGTTGGGGGATGGGGAGTTAGCTCTTGACCCTGCTTTTGTGCGCCACTCACCACCGGACTGTCGTAATAACAACATGAACTGAGGTCAACTCCTCAGCCCCAGCACTCGAGGCCCGACGAGGTTTGGAACCTGCCTGCTGCTGCTGCTGCTGCTGTCATGGCGATTTGTTTGCATAGTGATTGTGGCTTGTTTGCATACCCTCTCATTGTTTTTCGTGCCTTTTATTTTATTTATGTTGTACTCCTCGTGATTCTTGCATAGTTTGCCTGCGGCCCCGTACACAGTTGAGCACGTTTTTTGTTTTGTTTTTGAACCCACCAAGCTCTCTCCTTCTGTTCTTTCCAGGTCCCGTTTCCCACTGATTTCCATCCCTGCCACCTCCCTTCCAGCCCTTGCCACCTCCCAGGACTACTTATGGAGGCCGCTGCATGTCCGTGACAAAGTCAAGCCCGCCTGCGCCTGTCCGCGACTGGACTACGCCCAGCACCAGTAACCCTGGCTCTCGTGCTGCCTATCGCTACACCTCTTCCGAGCTCCAAGCCCTGGCCCCCAGGGTCCGCAACAACAATTGCTGCATCATTTCCTTGAGACCCACGGAAGAACCCTTCACCTGCCACCGATGCTGGTTTACCTGCAATACCAAAACCATTGCCACACCCACACAGCCAACCCTTCGGAATAGCTCCCGAGCTTGCTACTCAACGCCCTATTCCTCCGCAAGTGTGCCACCCTATTTGCCATTACCACCGCCATCCCCGATGTGATATCCATCAGCAAGACCTGGCTCACACTCTCCTCAGCACCCAACATCGTGACCCCAACACCCCACGGCTACAAGGTGATACACAGACAAGGAGGAGGCACCGCCATAATCCACAAAGAGACCCTCCAATGCACCACCACTGAAGCCAACACTTCATCAATCAGGGAACACCTCAATTTCTAAATCTGAATTGACACAAACACCACCATCAGAGGAACCCTTGCCTACAGATTCCCGGACCCCAGTCCACGCTTCTGAAACGCCTTACACTATTAGATTGCCCACAGGAAAATAGACTCCAAGCACTACATCTTCCTCAACGACCTCCACTTCCACCTCGACGACCCTAATGACACCAACTCCGCCAACCTCCTGGAAAGCATGAGCACCATAGGACTCACGCAACTGGTCAACAGCCCGACACACCGCGCAGGCCACACCATGGACACAATCTTCACAGCCAGCAACAGAATCAAATTTAGGCACATCACAAACTTACCTAGACACACAACATCATCCAATTCACCACCATAGGACCACCACTGCCCTCCCACTCACCCCTCACGCTTGCTTGCCACGGATGGAACAAAATCACCGAGGCCCAATGGACTTCTGCCCTCAACATCACCATAGCCCACTCCACCAGCAACTTTGAGTTAGACGTCCTACACTTCTCAGATTGGATCTCCAACTGTGCAGGCACTATTGTGCCCATGAAAATGGCCAGCACCAGAAGACCCGGCAAACACACCAGCTGGTTCACCCCTGAACTATGGGTCTTCAAATGTGAGTGAAAGCCACTGGAGAGACGTCTCAGAACCTCACCAAATTCAAGTCTGCCCTCTGCAAATGCTACCACTGCCTCAAAGAAGCCAAAAAGTATGCCCTAATCCCCCGCATTGAGGCCAGTGCCAGTCACACAAAAAACTCTTCAGCAGCGTCAGAGAATTCTCTTGCCCATTGGCCACGGAGACCACGATTCGTCCTTCCCAATCCCTTTGTGACTCCCTGGCAGACTACTTCCACAATAAGATAGCAGACATTTAGAGCAACTTAGACCCACAGCCAACTAACCTCAGCTACCTCCTGACATGCACCGACAGCTCCCACAGTCTCCTAACCATTTGGACATCGCTCAACACGCCATTCACCACAGCATTAATGACCTCCATCCATTCCGGAGCATTTAGAGACCCTTGCCCCAACACTGCCTCCAACCTAGGACAGGAGGAAATCAGCAGCACACTCACCAACATCATCAACTTATCCATCACCACAGCCACCTTCCCTGACGCCTGGAAACACGCAGAGGTAAAACCCTTCCTGAAGAAACCCTCCTCCAACCACAGTGAGCTCAAGAAATACCACCCCATATCGCTGCTCCCCTTCCCTGCCAAGGTCTTGGAGAAAGGCATCAATCACCAGCTCACAGACCACCTGGAAGGAAAGAACCTACCTGACGCCACCCAGTCCGGCTTCCGGTCCAACCACAGCATTCAGACGGCCTTGATAGTCACAGCTGACAACATCAGAGCCATCATTGACCGGGACAAGACAGCAGGCCTGATACTCCTCGACCTCTCAGCAGTTTCAGCACCATATCCCACCACACCTTCATCACCAGACTCCGCATCATTTGCATCAGAGGAAATGCCCTCAAGTGAATCACCTCCTTCCTCACAAGATGCACGTAGAGAGTCCGTCTACCACCTATGACCGCCAAACCCAAGATCATGATCTGCAGAGTCCCCAAGGGATCTTTCCTCAGCCCAACCCTGTTCAATGCTTAGATGACTCCATTGGACAAAATTGTCTGCACCTATGGACTAAGCATCCTCTCATACGCTGATAACACCCATCTCATCCTCTCTCTCACGGAGGATACCGCAACCACAGATTCAACTATCAGAACGCCATGACCAGCGTCGTTGTCTGGACAAGACCCAACTGCCTAAAGCTGAATACAGACAAGATCGAAGTGCTCATTTTCAGAAAGACCCCCTCCCCATGGGACAATACATAGGGGCCCATGGCTCTTGGACACTCACTTACCCCCACCAACCATGCCCCGAACCTCAGCATCATCCTGGACAGTGACCTTTCCATGATGCGCCAGGTTAGCGCAGTAGCCTCATTCTGCTTCCACAACCTCTGCATGGTTCATACAATTTTCAGGTGGATCCCCGCAAGCACCAGGAAGACAGTGACTCAGACCCTTGTCACCAGTCGACTGGACTAAGGAAATGCATTCGACGCCGGAACCACCTCCCAGCTCCTCAAACAACTACAGACCATACAGAACGCCTCAGCCAGACTCATTCTCAACCTCCCCAAATGGACCTGCATCATCACCCACCTCAGAAGTCTCCACTGGCTCCTCATCCAGAAGAGATATCAATTCAAGCTGCTTAATCACAGCTACAAGGCCCTCCACAATGCCGGACCCTCCTACATCAACCACTACTTGACCTTCCACCAGACAACTCCAATCCACCTCCCACGCACACGTCCCCCACATCCAGCAGAGCTGCTGTGGAGGTTGATCATTTTCCTAGCTCCCTGCCAAATCCTGGAATTACCTTCCACTCCACCTCTGTACATCCCCCTCAATCACCGACTTCAGGAAGGGACTCAAGACCTGACTCTTTGACTAATTCTCACCATCCCCAGAGCCTGGATAACCCCCGGGGTAATAAGCCGCACTATACAAATACCGACTGATTGAAGGGTGGGGATGCTAGTTCTTATAGGATGGAGTGGAGGCTGGGTGTTTCCATAACATCAAGCACCAGTTGGACCACCATATCCCCTCTGTCAGACAAGATCCAATCAATTGTTGGGATGAACTATTCAGTCCAGTAATACAGGTGGATATCTGGTATCCCCAACCCCTCATCATAGGGTACTAGAACTCACTTCACAAACAATATCCTACAGATATCACTGGTCCACAGTAATTTACTGACCGCTGATTGCACCTCAGAGAATGATTGGGGTGGAATAGGATGTCAGTAGTGTTGCCAAATATGTAACAACTGAGGCAGTGAAATCCTTTTGAAAAGTGCCCCCAGCCTCATTATGGAGATCAGAAGAGGGAATCATGCCTCCAGCTCTTGCCACATACGCCTTACCAGTGGGGTAATTTTCAAAATCCAACATTTCCGCTGGCCCACCATTGCACAATTGAATAGCTGCTAAGCATGGAGGGCAGTGTCCCTGTAGTATGCTCTATAATTTATTTTATATCTGGTAAGTGTGTTTTCTTTTAATGCTATGTATTTCTTTAATGCCTTGTAACCTTTTGAATATGTTGTGATTCTATATTCTATTTGGGAGATGTAATGGAATGTAGTCTCTCTGCAGTTGGTCAGTTTCCTGGTTTAGCAATCCATTGTGCTTTGCACGCATGGGTTCGGATCCCATCCTCTTCGCCAATTCAATGTAGCAATCTTGAATGAAGAATCATATTCAAGTTGAAGAATATAGTTTATTTCATTTAAATTGCACGTCTAGATAGATCAGCTGTCTTTAGGAAAAAGCCAATTTTCTCTTATGAGATGTAGAATTCCATTATCTAAGACTAATCCTTGTTGGATGAAAAGTAATGAAATGTCCTTTTGTGATATGAGTGAAATTACATCAAATCTTACTTCGTCACAAATCAAGAATAAAGTCTATCATGATATCAAACATGGTTCTAAACCTGTTAGTTTAAATGTTGGTCTATGGGTTTGTATTAAAAGTGCTAAGAAAATTCCGAAGGGTCATAGCAAATTTAGCGCTCCTAAAAGAATTGCAAAAATTCTTCATAATTCTGTAACATTAGATAATGGTGAAAAATGCCGCATGAGTCATTTAGCGTTAGCACATCCAAGAGATATGCATATGTTCAATGATATTGATTTTGTTCCAGTTTCAAAATCTCGTAGTCATTTTTGGTGTTTTGACAATGATGGAAGTGATAAATCTCTTCATGATTTACATTCACAATCAATCAATCAATCAATCAAGCATTTGTAAAGCGCACTACTCACCCATGAGGGTCTCAAGGCGCTACACATGCTACTGATAATGACCATGTTATTGATAATGACATTGTCAACAATGATACTGAAATTTTGGATAACAATGATATTCCTCCTGGTAAAAAATCTTCTTTTGGTAGGTCAGTTAAGAGACCTGTAAAGTTTAATGAATTTATATTCTATTAGTTTTTATTAGTCCATTTTATTTGTTGTTTTTTTCTCTTGTTAAAGGGGAAGATGTGTAGTATGCTCTATAATTTATTTTATATCTGGTAAGTGTGTTTTCTTTTAATGCTATGTATTTCTTTAATGCCTTGTAACCTTTTGAATATGTTGTGATTCTATATTCTATTTGGGAGTTGTAATGGAATGTAGTGTCTCTGCAGTTGGTCAGTTTCCTGCTGACAGCTGATCTATCTAGACGTGCAATTTAAATGGAATAAACTATATTCTTCAACTTGAATATGATTCTTCATTCAAGATTGCTACAGTCCCCTTACCGGAACATAGGTAGACTTCCCCCAATACAACTCATGTTCAGAGGCTTAACTGTAAGCCTGTACACAATTAGTTACCCTGAGGACAGATGTGTATAGTTGTTGAATGTATATCAACATATCTTTGACACCCTGTTCTCATTACCAATTCAATTCAAATAGTGCTTTATTCGAGTAATTACTCATAAAAGCAAGATATACACAGAATATTAAAATTGGATTAAATTTACAGTCAATAATAATAATAATGACATTGCACTATTGAATTAAAAAAAACACATAATTATAAAATTTCTTACAATATTTGTTAAGTAATTAAAAAAGAGATTAGTACATTTAAAAAATTACGAAGTTATAAAAACATTGTCAATTAGAAAAGCAGTGATGGCAGAAGTCTTGTAGACAAATAGTACAAACAGAGAATAGTTAAGTAACTAGCAGTCTCTATCGTAATGCAAAATATAAATAGTTTAAAAAACGATGGTAACAAGATCATAAAAACAAGTTTTGCCGACAGAGAATAGTTAACCAACTAGCAGTCTCTGCCTGATCGCCCATGCCCAGCCAGTATATTTAGCTGTGGCTATTACTATCCATGTAGTTGAGCTTGAACATATAATGCGGAGTGCAATAGAACTACATGTGGTCCCAAGGTTCCTGCACATTGGTGCTAACCATAGTCGCCTTGGAGCACTGTAGGCTTTACAAGAAAACAAAAAGTGTCCAACTGTTTCCTTTCCCATACCACAGGCTGGGCAGATGTCACTCCCCCCTACACCCCATTTAACAGTCAATGCTTTTAGTGGGAGGGCTCCAGCTCTCAGTTGGAATAAGAGCTTTCTGTCGCCTGGTTTTGAGATAATGTCCCAATACGACTCCAAGGCAGGGTATAGTTTAACCTCAAGAAAACCCACAGACATAGAACCATTGCTGGATCGACTCAGACTCCTATTGGCAACATTTTCCCAAAAGATATTTTTTAAAGCACGCTTAGTGGGAAATAATGCACCTGCTGGATCTAACCATATAGCACTTAGTCCAAGCTCATATAATATTGCTTTCAGAGAATTAAGCCAGCTAATTTTGTGAAAGATATCTGCCTTTATGACATCAATAAACCCTTCAGCATAGTGCATAAGCTCGGGAGTGGTCCAAAGTCTACGCCAATACAAAATAGGCCGTAAGCTGGCCAAGTCCTTAATTTGTTTCCTACCAAGATCATATCTTAAAGGCAATAATGGAGTACTTTTCGGTGTACCAGTGAGTAGCCTTAAAAACTTGTTCTCCGAGGTTTGTAAGGAATTCAAATTTTCAAAGCCCCACATCTCCGCTCCATAAAGAGCAGACCCGATTGCCTTTGCTTCATAAACCAGCAAAGCTGGCTTAACAGGTTTAATCAATGACTTCCTGTGTTCTTTATTAATAGCACCCGCTAATTGTTTGTGTCTCAGTGTAGCTATGTTTATATGCTTGCTCCACCTATTATTGTCTGCAATATGGATACCCAAATAAGTAAATGAATTTACTACCTCAAGAGGCCGACCACTCATGACAATTTTTGACTTAAAACTGCGGTGTGGCCTGAAGATCATGAGTTTAGTTTTAGTTGTGTTCACCTCTAGTCCGTGTTCCCCACAGAAATTTTCGAAAATTTTCAGAGCACGCTGCAAGCCACTAGGTGTTTTAGATAAAATGAGCGTGTCATCCGCAAACATTAATATAGGGATCTTTAGACCTGAAAGGGAGGGAGCATCTACTGAAGCGGGTACCATACGTGAAACAACACCATTTATAAACAAAGTAAACAAAGTTGGAGCCATTGAACACCCTTGTCGAACACCTCGCTCGACAGGGAAGTCAGCTGTGACCTTACCGTAGCCACCCCACTGAATTTTAGCGAAAGTGGACTCATGGAGGCGCATTATCAAGGTCAGTAGTTCCTCAGGGACCCCAGGTTCCATAAGACTTGCCACAATTTGGCCCGCGGCACCAGGTCGAAGGCGGCCCTCAGATCGACAAAAGCCGCATAAAGACTGCCACCACCCAGAACCACGGTCTTCCATTGTAGCAAGTGAAAACGGAACACTTGGTCCACCGTACTTGTTGCCCTTCTAAATCCTGCTTGGTAGGGTGATAAGATATTATTATCCTCTGCCCATTCTAGGAGCCTATTTACGACCACCCGACCAACTGTTTTTTGCACAGTGTCTATAAGGCTTATTGGCCTATAATTACCTGGCTGTGCGCGATCACCCTTTTTAAACACAGGGATAATCACTGCTCCTCTCCATCAAGCCGGGACCTCTGCTCCCTTTGCGATTAAATTAATAAGTGAATGAATGTATTTACACCATCGCTCCTTGTCATTTATAAAAATATCTGCTGGGACGCGTTAATAGCAAACATAATCTCTTTATATGTAAAAAGATTACCTTGAGAAAAGGACATAGTAAGCTTGTCCTCATCTGTAATCTGAGTATTAAGAGCATATTGTGAGCTAAAAAATTCTACCCAATCCTCTTGTGGCACATTGTTATTAGGGGGTTCCTCTGCTCTCTCACTTCCCCATTTTACGATGTTCCAGAACACTCTGGAAGCCTTCCTGTCGCTGGCTTTTTTCAGCTTGCACCAGTGTAACTCGTCCCAAGCTCTCTTGGCTTTCGCTATGCAAGCCTTATAACCCTTTCTGGCTAGGGAGATGGTCTCGGGCACCCTCTTTTTAATGGCATGACCCAAAGCAAGTCGTGCCGCCCTACATTCCGCATTAAACCATCTTGCACCTTTGCAAGCTATAGCCCCATTTTGCTTAGCAGGTTTTAAGAAATGTTTCTTGATCTTGCCAAAGAGGGTGTTATGGATATCAACCACATCCCCCAGGTCAAGAGAAGAAACACTAATCAATTCCATAGCCAAAATAGCTTGGTCAGTTTCATAGTTAATCGCATCAATGGCCTGTGGATTGGACACTATACTTTCCCATTTGAGCCTGCGCATGTTATTAGCTGGAATGATTAACGGTGGAACAAAATCATTCGAGCAGGTTAAATTTGAATTAGTTCTAACAGACCACCATTTATGCTCCACACATAGGGGGTTGTGGTTGCTCTCAGGTCTCACAACAACTTCCATATCGCAAACAGATGGCCACAGACTCATGCTACATATTACGTAGTCTATCCGACTTTTATGCCTCCCATTATCAAAAGTCATCGAGCCATGTTTATCCCTTGCTGTTCTACCATTTAGAGCCCTCAGGCCCTTCTCGAGACACATGGCATTCAGAGCTATTATGTCCTCGGTCCAGCGTGTGACTGGCTTCACCTGTGGCTCAGGGATGCCCCAATGGGGGTCCTCTTCTGCTCCAAGGAAAGCCTCACACGCGACCAAAGGCTCAAACGTCAGATTAAAGTCGCCCGCAATAACAGTGCTGTTCCCATGGGAATATGTATCAAGGAAGTTATCTAAGGCAATTAAGACTTCAGAGCGACCACCCTTAGCACTTCTAGCATATATATTATAGATATCCAGTGACCCTAGAGTATCATTAGTTATCCTGATCAACTGGATATCATTATGGCTAGTCCCTATACTTTTGTTGTGAATTTTAGGGACCGTCGAACCCAAATTGTGAGACCCCCCCATTGGTCTTCCTTTTGGACCCTTTATAGCTGGCACAGAAAAGTTTAAATATCCTACCACAAAAACAGGTTCGCATGCCCAAGTTTCCTGGAATATGCACACATCGAACGAACTAACAAAGCCGAGCCAGTCCCCACTGTCTAGTTTAGAAGTCAACCCAGCCAAATTCCAAGAGATTAGATTTGCCCCCCATGTAGAATCACCCGCTGGTACTTCAAGAATAACATTCGGTATATTTGGTTCACCTACTACTATCACTACTGGGCTTAACTGGGCTATACTACTTCCGCTACACTATTGCCTACCCCTACCATTACCCAGATGGATTGCTTGCAAGTGTGCATCTTGTCAGACCAATTTGGTGAGAGGTCCAATCACAGCACAAAAACGTGGGGAGGAGTGGGCACCACTGACGGGTGCCCATCGCCATAAAGAAGGGAGAGATAGCACTCCTTTTATTCTAATTTGGGCCCATGGAGCTGTTTAAAGCACAATGAAGTATTTAAGAAACACTGAACCAACCTTCATTGTTTCAAGGACCTGCTACGTGAAATGTCTGACTGTGTCAAAGGCCATTTTAAAGTCCACTGACATCAGTGCTGCTGCAATCCTCAGTTGGTCCGCTCTTGCAAGCGCCACTTGTAGAGATTGTTATTTTCCTCAGACCATGATGATTTTACAGTTTGACTAATTTGTTACGTAAGAATTGTGTATAAGAACCCCTTGAGTTTTGAAGGTGGGTCCGAATTTTGCATCTTATAGCCTTTATGGCATTATTTCGATATTGATTGATTTCGAATTTTATAATAACACCCTTTAACTTTCTCCTGATCTAGAACTCAATTATTGGATGTGCCCCATTATTATTTGCACTGTTTTACTCTGCTAATCAATGAGGAAGGGGTGTTCTACATGCAATTTAACCTGTGGAAGAAACGGATGATGTAAAATGATTGGGTATCAAACTTTTGGGGTACTTAAAAAATGAAATGTCATACTCATTTGGCATTTATTGGCACAATGTGGTGAGAGGAAGAGATGGAGATTCACTCTCAGTAAAAAACAAATTGACTTGTAGTGTTTGATTCATATGTACTCTTAAATCTAATTCGTTGGCGATTACTCACTCTGTTGGGATACACCTTTCGAGCAACAAGTGCCTCTACATTGCTTATTTGAAATGTATATACAGATTACATAAAAATGCAAGATGGCTAAAGTCATTGTTGCAGAAATCATACACAGCATCCTTCTATTTAATATTAAAACACGATCCACTCCTCAGGATGGGCGTAAAACATTTTTGTGTTTTGTAGAGCAAGTGAAATACATTTGTCAAATTCTCTGAGGGATTGAGGTTGCTGTAGCCCCTAAGTGTGGATGGCATGATTGTATGGGCAGCTCGCAGCAAATATTACACTCAGGGATCACACCCAGGGCTGGGGTTTGCACCGGTGTGTCCTGTTCCACGCATTTATAAATAATCATACAAGTATGTGACTCAATGTGTACACTCAGAGTGTCACAAACAACAATCCCACGGGCCATGTCAGTGCACCAGCCTATCTTAAACGGCAAGCAGCCTCTCTTATACTATATGTAATTTAATATTTAAACTAATGACATACATATTCACAGTGCTTTCTGTCACTTGGTTGGACCCTCAATGCACTAAGAATACACGTCACTATTACCTATTTCAGTATTCAAATCAGTGACCCTCCGGCTACACTTCCGGCAAGTGATGGCATTAACCAATTGAGATTCCTAGCAGAGGAATACTTTACCACAGAGAAGTTTAACTTGCATTCATTTTTAGGTCAACGCCTACCAGATAGCGCAGAAGTCTGGTTTGCTAAAGATATCCTGAGGACATTCAGAAAGCTTTCCTGGAAATGCATTCCGCCCATTGGGCTGAGCAGTTTCAGTTTGTCCCTTGCAAAAGCACTCATTATTTACTGTATCCTCCAAAGTACTCACTTTCTGTATCCTGGCCTTTAAATCTTGTTCTTATCTTGTCACATTTGCTGTGCATTCAAAGACAGATGTCAGTTCAGATTCTGTTTTCCAAGGGAGCATGGTGGTTTCTTTTCATTCTTTGACTACAAAGTGAGAGAATTTGTGTGACAATCTTGCTGTGAAAGGCTTTTTCACTAGCACACAACAAAGTTTAAATGTCTGCAAAGAACTGTGGAGACATTTCAGGAGAAATAAAGCACAGTTTTTGTAATACTGAAGTGTGGTGGAAACAAATATATTAAAACAATCAAAATAAATCAATACACTAGGAGCCAGATGTACGACGTGATTTTGCATATGCAAACTCGTTTGTGCATGCAAAATCACTGTTGGCCATGTACAATTCCTAAATAGAGAGTCACAATTTATTTGCGATTCGCTACTTAGGAATTGCGAGTCGCAATTAGGAAGGGGCGTTCCCTTCGTAATTGCATCGGCAATGCTATGTGTGAAGGTTTTGTGACTGCAATTGCAGTCGCAAAACACTCGCAAATTATCACTCTCTTCAAGAGGGTGGTAATGCAGTCGCAATTTGGAAGGGGTCCCCACGGGACCCCTTCCACTTTGTGACGGTCTCAAAATATTTTTGGAGGGTAGGCAGTGGTTCCAGGGACCACTGCCCGCCCTTAAAATATAAAATAAAAACGTTTCAAAATGTTTTAAAAATGCATCCGGTTTTCCTTTTAGGAAAACAAGCTGCATTAAAAAAAAAAAGCTGTGTTATTAAAAAGCAGTCCCTGACATGGCGGCCTGCTGTAGTCTGCAGAGCCTAGCAGGCCACAATCCCTTGGAGGGCTGGCATTCCCAATGGGCTCGCAAATTGCGAAATGAGCCTCGCAATTTGCGACCCCATTGGGAATCGCAAAACAGTGTAGTAACACTGTTGTACATTTCATTTAGTGCCTCGCAATGAGTCGCAAATTGTGAGGCGCTAAATGAAAGGGTCGTACATCTGTCCCTAGATGATGACATTTCCACACATTATCATTCATGTGCTGTATACTTTTATAAGTAAACTGAATTTCTGTGCAAATGTAATGGTCATTTTAATTGCAAATGCCTACTTTGCTTTTCTCCACTCTACTCTACTCTGCATCACTCAAATCCACTGCACTTTACTCTGCACCACTCCATTCTACGCCACTCCACTCTGTGTCACTGCATTCTACTCTGCATCACTCTACTCCAGTGCACTCTACGCCACTTCACTCTATGATGCACCACTCTACTTTATGCAAATGCACTCTATGCCATTGCACTCTACTCTGTATCGCTCTACTCTGCACCCCTACACTCTAATCCACAACGCTCTACCCTTTACCACTACACCCTGTCCTGCACCACTCCACTCTAAGGCACTTCACTCTACTCTGAAACAATCCACCCTATGCCACTGCACTCTATGCCACTGTGTACCACTCCACTCAACACACTGCAGGTACATGTCTGACCCTGTCCAGGCCAGTTGTACATACAGGGAAAAATACGTCATTTCCTTAACACATATGCACCATTCCGTTTTTAAAAAAGTATTCTGCATCCTTTTCGATAATACCAGAGATATTCTAACGAATACAAAGCATTTAAACAATGGAACTTTGAGGGAATGCATAGACTAGTATTTACAATGAAAAACAGTGGAAGAAACCTTGATAATGTTTCAAATCAAGGGGAATATGTGAAAGTTCATCGCAAACAATCTAGTCATTACACATCAGCCTGACTGTGCTCTGCAGAGCCTGTACGGAGAAGATGCACGCATGGAGGGTAAGCAAGAGTGAGTGACAGAGACCCCATGCATCTTATCCAAGATGGTATTTAAAAGGTAAATGTGGCATAATTATAACACAATATTTAACACATTTCTATGCATCGCATAACATTTGTTTAAACTGCAATCGTGTTAAATCAACCTATGTATGCAGAATTGAATGTGAAAAGCCATATTAATTATCATTATTAATGGACAAAGTATAAACCCTGAAAAACAATCTGACATTGGTGAAGCACCACCAGAATATAATGCTTTGAATAATTTTATAGGGCAATAGAAAAGCGAAGAGACCTGCTGCGCAAGGATTTTTAACTCCTTAGATGAAATACCATTTTGACCACTGCACCCATTGTAATCCATCCTAGGGCCTTCTCCTGGCGACGCAGAACCTTAGACTCTCTCCTGACATTGTCATAGAACAAACCCTGCAAGCTAATAGAAGCATGTGGTCTGGTGTGCCAACATCAGCCCCCTCACTGGCTCAGTGTGGTGGGGACTAAACTTTATTCAACCGTGCAATTACTGTGTAACTCTCTGAAGTAGTTTCCAGGCAAGTTGCTTCTTGAGGGTTAAGGTCAGTAGGTTACTGGAAGATCACCAGCACCGTTCAAGGTGAGACCTGCACCCACATACAGATATACACCTTCTATACAATGTTAAGATCATCAATGTTGGCTGGAAGATGGGCTGAAGATCTAAGCCTTGCCTCTTCCCAGCACAGGACAAAGACCCTTCATACACATCATCGCTTCGCCACACATCTGCTTTAGAAACTCTTTTTAGCGATTTTAAGGCAAAATCTAACAAGCAGCCAAACGGTTATATGATGTTATACAGGCATAAAGAAAGCTCAGCACTGGTACTCAAAATAAAGAGAACAAATCTATACATGCAAGACATGCACTTGGAGAGTCAAACTTATCTCGGAATATCCAGAGCAAAGTAGTCCCACCAAAGTACTCTGCAATTATGGAGTCAGTATAATGCGGTGAGAGGAAAGTGCTCTGGAGGAGACACTGATGTTCCCGATAGCTTTTGAAGGCACCTCACTTTGGGGTAACCTGTAAAAAGAGTTTGTCTACCTTGTAGCCCATTTCATATAAGCATCTTTGTGACATCAACAGTGTCAGTCAACACATATTTAAGGCAGGTGACTAAGTTTAAGTTTATTTGCTTCAAGTTATCAGAGCAGAGATGGCTCCTTAGTGGAGGTAAAATCTTGTTCCAATACCAGAATTTTTATCTCAAGGGTTGTACCTGAGGTACCTCCCTGTCCCATTCTCTACCTTTTAGGCTTCCCACAGTATAGTGTCTGTAGAGACTATCCCTTTATTCTACTCAAAGTAGGCTAATGACTCCACTTGGAGGAGGGCAAAGAATTCCCATCCACTAGCCCCCAGCATTCGAGCACAAGACGTCACGCATACTGGCTGGTGAGCCACTAAGAGACCACTCCAATAGGGAGTGATTGGAAATATCTTGAGGAAGAATGAGTGAGTCCGTGGAAGGGAGAAATAATTCATCTAGATGAGAGAAGGACTAGTGAAACGCCTAATAGAAAGAATAGGCTTTTTCTTTTTCTTTTATGTGCCACGTTCTCCAAGCGTGTCATGATTTGATATTAAGGGAGGAATCCCTAAAAAGAAGTTGACAACAATCTCGATCATCCACCTTTTCCAACCAAGGTACTGAATAATAATACCTCAGTTATGAACCCAGGGGGAAATACACCGAAGACACAGGTTCACAGTTGCTTCAGTAACAGCCTCCTGCTGTCTCAGACTCTCTGTTTGGTAACAGAGAGAGTGAACTATACAATATGAAACTTGTAAAAACAGAGATAAATGCAAACAGTGCATCAGCTTACCTCACACTCAGCGAGGAAGTGCCGTGACTAGCCCCATTCTTACCAGGAATCTGGCCTGGAGCAGAATATGCTGGGGTGAGGAGTATGTGCCGTTCGAGATGGCGTGGAGGCAGCATGCCGATGCTCAGATGTTTGTTGCAATTATAATAGGTGGTCACACACTGATGCTAGTGAGGTCCTGCCAAGAAATTTAGCACACAAACAGCAGTACTGGGAAAGGATCAGCAGGCAGGTAATGAACTCCAAGTCTGTAATTCAGAAAACAAGAGAAACCAATTAAACCAGTGAGAACTGATGACAAAAATGGGACAGGGGGGAAAATAATAAAGTGAGGGGGCATGGAGGCTGGGTAACCAATGGGAGCAAAAGCAGAGAAAGTCAAAACGACTGGAAAATGTTGAAATGCATCTTTCAAGTGCTTGTGTGTGACTCTTACAGCATCTACTCAATAGGCCCAGGAACTCTCAACCCCAGCCCGGAAGTGAGGGACCTACAGATCTAACATTTCTCCACATTCTCATTCTTCACACTCTCCAGTCCGGACCTCTTCTGAACTTAAAAGAGGATGTAAACCTCTCAGGGCCCTGTGACGTTACTACAGTTATGTCATCTTTGCATTTGCCAATAAGCTGCTCAGCAAGCCTCTCTTGTAAGGGGCGGCAGGTATCACAGTGACTATACCCACTTACAACACTCCAGTTGTCTCACCAAAAGAATGTATCACCCCAGTTTGTCTGTGTGTACCTATGTCACCACTGACAGGATTGCCTCTCTCATAGAACCTTTGGTAGGCCCTGTATGGTAGACTCAAAAGTATCTATATCTCCCATGGAAATGACAGTTTGTACAAGAAGAT
This sequence comes from Lissotriton helveticus, assembly GCF_964261635.1. Taxonomy (NCBI): domain Eukaryota; kingdom Metazoa; phylum Chordata; class Amphibia; order Caudata; family Salamandridae; genus Lissotriton; species Lissotriton helveticus. The sequence continues at coordinate 977,730,444 of NC_136057.1, read as the reverse complement.
GAGTTTTATGTAACAAAAGGAAATCTAGGAGTGTTGTTTGGTAAATTGCATTACAGCCCCCTCTGAATAGTGTTGTTGGCGCCATTAACATTCCAAGATACCACTAAGCCAGAGTTTCGGTGGCAGTCTCCGTGGGGCCCTTGGGTGTAGATGGAGAGCATGGTATTGCCCATATCATACTGGTTGGTCCTGCCCAGGGACTCTGCAAAGTGGATGTAAGCAGTGCTGTATTCTAGCCCCATTACTCCCCTATCTTTAGTTGGGCCCTGTCTCTAGTTTTGTGAGACACCACCAACATGAAAACTTACTGTTGTTACCCAACCCCCATTCCATTGCTCTTCACATCACTTGTCCACCCGATAAGTATATGTTGCCTCCGAGCATGAATTTCAAAAGCAACAGACAATGGGCCTTAACATAAAACACGCTGTCCCCAAATCCTTCCAACCACCCTGACCCGTACACTAACATCAAACGCCCAAGTATCTGTATTAAAGAAAGGATATACATAAAAATGTAATTTCACTTGGATTAGAGGCCAAAAAGGAGAGGCCTCCTCCAACATCAGAGCTATAAAATTTAGAAAAGGAGGGCAGCAGATATTGCAGATGTGAAAGTCACCCAGTGCTATGATTAAGGAGGTAGAGAGTCCAAGGACAGAAGTGGGAAAAAGATGAATAGAAGGAGAAAAAATACACGTGATTCTCCACAATACCACAAATAGTGAGTTCACACTTTCCCCTGACAACGCGATCTATTGGGGCTCTTGCTAGTTGATCGCCTTCCCACTCCTCTGGATACGTGGACTCAATGTTGCTGAGGTTAATCAGTGAGATGAATAGCACACATTGGTGGCAACATTTCTGACTGCGTCCCTCCCTGCGTATCACTGAAAATAAAGAGGATAGCATGTGGTGTTATACGGTTCCTACAAATATAGCAGGAATCAAATACCATCTGTGAGTGTTGGCGGATTCCGGCCACCCCACAGAACCATATCCAACCTGTAAACCAACCAGGGTAACAGATGTTGTTGGCAAATTCCAACATGACACTCTGATTCCCAAAGAATCTGTTGATCCAACCCTTTCGTTTCTCACTCTTGCACGCCCATGGTAAACACAAGAAAGATGCGACAATGCATTTTCAAACATTTATTGAAATGATCGTACTCTGCAAAAAATGCATGAGCTAGTAGTTATTAGAAAGATGGGACATGTTACTGTAATCAGCATTGTTAGAATTGTAAACAATATGAACAATTCAAGCAGGTTAATTGTTGCTAATGTTTGCATGCTCCTATCTGTAACTACACAATACTAAAGAAAGCATAGTGAGAGCCCCATTCTACCAGATCATTTGGGATAGCCTAACCCCCCATACCTTGGGCTTGGGTGTCAGGAAGCCGGTTGCAGGGCGCAGGTTATCTTCCTTAGCAGGATGGAGGTCAGAGTAAGGAGGGCAGCATCTTGTTCACAGTCTGCAGTCTGCAGCTGTTCCGTGATAATTCCCAGCAGGGAAATGCTCCTCTCAAAGAGCTCTAGCACTGAAGCCTTTTATGTAATAAAACACTGTTCTTATCAACTCTAGCAGAGGCGTAGAGCAGCTCATTCGATTTCTACTAGCTGAAAGAAGTGTCTCCTAATGAGCACAGGAAGAAAGAAAACAGTGACATTGTGTTCTTCATGTAACACCCTGGAACGAACAGTACAGACTACAGGGCATCTGTGCCTATCACAAATACACATACAATATATTAATGTACCAGCTGAAAAGTTGGGCAAAGGTCACCACGAGAAAAAAGATGTCAACCTAAGGAGTTGAATCTAAAATTGAGAATACATGTGAGACATGCCAAAATGGCATCATGTTCCAGTGTTGTTTTGTGTGATGTGGGAGTACCATGCTATCCTCCAGTCCCATACTGCCTCCGAGGGTTGGAAACTTGTGTTTTCCTTCCAAAGGTGACCTTGAGCTTGGCCGGATACATCAGAACATAATGTTATTGCATTGCTAGTGTTTTCTGTTTGACAGCCATTAAAGACCTTCATTGCTGTTGAACCTGTCAGGTATAGTCTGGGAAGAAGATCCCTGTTATAATCAAGGACGTATTCCACAGAGTATTGAATCATGGCATAGTATGTTCCGCATGCGCTGCTTACCTGAAGTGCTGCAATCTAGTCCTGTCTTTTAAAAAGCTATTTGGATTACATGTTCAAAATCTGCTGTGCGCTTCAGCCCAGAGGTTACATAGCATTATTTCTTGTCCCTGAAGGGATCAGTCTCTCGCAAGACTAGCAGTCTTTACCCCTATGTCCCTGCCTTGCTTGAATTTATTACAGACTAGGACTCCTTGCCCCATCGGACACCAATAACCAGTGTCCACTGTCGATAAATGCCCCCACTTCCCCTGCTTTATTTTGCAAAGTTGAGAAAAATTGCTTTCTCCCGGGATATGGAACTTTGGGGCAAGAAGGTGACTTGTGCTGTCCGCTGCAGGTGGTGCAGCAGGGAAGCTGTTACAGAGACTGGCTGGTTCTTGGATGGCTGGTCGCCGGGTATAGCACATTATGGGAGACAAGGAGGAGCTGGTGAGTTGCCCTGTTGGGCTCAGGATTGTAGATATATTTATGGGTTTTAGATGCCTTCATTTTGGGGGGCGTGGCCAAGAGCCGATCATGGCGGACGTGTAGTGAAAGAGCTCCGTCCATAGCCCTTGACACTAGCTGATAATCCTGACTGCCTGCAGCGCAACCCACCTCAATCTCACTCCGGGAGCTTCGACAGGCGAGCGGCGAGCGGCGGCGACGAGCAGCATTCCTCGGACACCACCTAACATCCTGGTGAGCTGCAGAGATCGATGGGGCCTACTGCACCGGAGAGAGCCGCGGCCTCAATTAGACTGGAGGCCTAATTGCTGACAGATCCCAGCGGACTGCCGAAGGGGCGCCGGAGGCGTGTGAGGACGCAGGACTGGACGCGCGCCCACGGTCGGCGACTGGCGCTTGCTCCTACCGGCACCGCACTACCACCCCCCGTCACTGGTGAGTCCGGGGGGCCCGTCTTGACCTGCCTGCTCGGCCGCGACCGGTGGGGCGCCCGGACTGATCCTGCGCCCGCTGGTCCGGCGCGGAAGTGACGGCGGCCGCCTGTGAGCCGGTGGGGGACAAAGGCATCGGGGGTGCTGAGGGGAGAACACTAGCGCCTGGAGGACTGCTGCGACCCCGTGAGACGCCCGGCGGCCTCGCGACCGGCCTTGGCGCTGAGGCGGTATAGCGGGCGCCATCTTGCCTCCACCCTGGCCCCTTGAGCACACCAAAGAGGTGGCACGAGAGCTGATATCACCTGCAACGCTTGGTGGTGGCGGAAGAGCCGCGGCCCTGGGGAGCTACCGCAACACCGGCACGACTCCTGCGACCAAATTGCTGGTACAGATCCTGGACAACAACGTGGGGTCCGACTGCGCGGAGGCCCCTAACTACAGGACCGCTTTCGCCGGAGCGGGTCTGCGGCGCTCCCCTGCCGCCCTGCCTCTGACGGTCCCTTCCTCCTGCTGACACCTGCACGTACACACAGCCTCACTGGGACCGGAACGACAACTGTGCGGAAGATCCTCTGAGGGGCGCCGCCATACCTGCCAGGGGTGCCTCCACAGCCCCAGCGTCATTGATCCTGCCCAGCGCCGAGAGTCCACTAATCCAATTGTCCTCCTCGTTGTGGCGCCGGCGGCCGCGTGGACGCACAGAACCCACATCGCGGCGCAACATAGGCTACACGGACGGAAGCCGGGAAGCGAGTTACCCCAACGCCACTCTGCATACTAGATCGATGGGGGGAGACACAGGGGCAAGGCCCAAGACACAAGATTTGTCGACGGACATGCAGTCCACCGGCTCGGAGGACCCTTTAGCCTCCTCCAACGTGGAAGTCATCCCTCCGACTGGGAAGGGGACACAGGACGCCAAACTGGACCTTATCCTCAACGAAATATGGGCCACACGGGAGGCTCTAGAATCACGCATGGATAGCATGGCGACGGGCCTCTCCTTGCTCCGAGCAGATCATAATAAACTCGCGGAGAGAGTCTCAGAACAGAAACTTGCGCTGAATGATCTCATACCCCAGCAAACAGAACACTCGACGAAGCTGGAAGGCATGGAGAAGCAACTCAGACAGCTATGGGACAAGGTTGACGACGCGATGGACGGGCCCGCCGCAACAACGTCCGCATCTTAGGCATTCCAGAACGTAGCGAGGGGAGGAATCCTACTCAATTTGTGGAGGATTGGCTCAGGAAAGTGGTGGGTCCGGAAGATCTTACTGCCCTATACAGCGTGGAGAGGGCGCATAGAATCCCGTCCAAACCGCCGCAACCAGGTGCACCTCCACGTCCTCTGATCGCACGCCTCCTTCACTACAAGGACCGCGACACAGTACTGCGCGTAGCCTGAGAGAGAGCGCCGATTCGCTATGAAGACAAGAATATCTCCGTGTATCCTGACTTCACACCTACAGTACAGGGTGCCAGGTCCACCTTCCTGGGGATAAAGCGCAAGCTACAGGAGAGAGACTTGAAATATGCCCTTCTGTTCCCCGCCCGCCTTAAGATTCTGCACGGTAATAAATCGTACTTCTTTGACTCGCCAGAGGAAGCAGCAGAGTGGATGGAAGTAACGCTGACACCGCTGGCCTCGCAGGACCCGTTCACGGCCACCAGAAGAGACGGACACAGGGGTCAATCGGATCGGAGAAACACCGCTTCCAACTCTGGACAAGTCCCATCGCCGAGGCCAGCGCCAACGGAACAAGCCGCTACAGACCGATTGGCAGCCCACTCCCCAGTGGCACAATTGACAGAGGAGGCACTCGCCGCCCATGACGCGGGCACAGCCAGGGGCCTGGTTAGCAACTCTGACACCCACACCGAAGTGTCGGGGTCGGCGGACAGCCTACAACTCTTCCCCAAGATCACGGCGCAGATGGCAGAGGAATTTTAACGTCGACGCCATGCACGCTTTCCGGGTGGTAATGTATTGACTGTATCACTCTCTGCACACAGGTGGGTTGTATGAAGGCTTAGTTTCCTAGGGGCTGCCATGCCACCGCAGGCCAGCGCGAGTCAGGCACAAATGGACTGCGCCCACCACCGTATGCACAAGGAACTGTTTGACTTATGCCCATGTTGGGCATCATGGTTTGGACCTCGAGCCCGTTGGCCTGGGGACCTTAATGTTTGGGGATCAACTGGTTGTTTGACACTCCTCTCCTGCAGTAACATGTACCAGGTACGTACACTCACGGGCTCAGCTCTGTCGCGTTCCACGACCAGACATGGGGCCGCTTAATGTTTATAATTTGTGCACCTGGAATGTGCGGGGCATGGGCTCAATTCACAAAAGGCACAGGATACTCGCTCAGCTCAACCGCAGGGGAGTTATGATAGCTTGCCTCCAAGAGACACACTTGAACTGTGCTGAAACTTTAAAGCTGCGTAAGAAATGGAAGGGTCAACTTTTCGCTACGTCCTACTCTACATTCTCTAGGGGGGCCGCTATCTGGCTTCGTAACCTGGTCCCCTTCAAGCCACTAGACCAGAGAATTGACAAGGAGGGCAGATATGTGTTTGTGAGGGGTTTACTGGATGGGACTAATGTTGTACTTGGATGTGTGTATTCACCAAATTCGGGCCAATCAGATTTTTTGGCAACTGTTAATGGGGTCCTTGCGGATTAGGCGGATCATCAATGGGTGGTTGGAGGGGATTTCAATGCTGTATTGGATGTTGCGTTGGACAGATCACTCCCCCCACTACACGCCACAGACAGTAGGAGACAGGCAGTTGCGCTGGCACACTGGGCGGAGGGATGGGACCTGGCTGATGCATGGTGCAGTACACACCTACAGGACAGGGAATATACCTTCTTCTCCCCGCCACACCAACTCCACACCAGAATAGACCGTATATTTTGCTCCCGCTCCTTACTAGGATCGGTTGTCCAGGCCCAACACATGGGGAAGACCCTCTCCGATCACAACCCTGTCGAGCCGACTTGGCAATGGGGCCGACGGATGACCCCGATCCCGACTTGGAGATTACCCACGGAGCTGCTAGGGGACACGGTTTTCAGGTCGACTATGGCGGACGCTATTGGGAGTTACTTTGACGCGAACACTAACACCGCCAGCTCCCGTCAAATAGAATGGGACACATTCAAAGTCTACATCAGAGGGGAAGCAATGGTCACCCGAGTGGGCATGAGGAGGGCAGTGATCGATGACCTCAAAGACGTGGAGGGTAGATTGGCGTCACTGGAGAGTGAAGCTGCAGGCACGAACACACGCTTCACACCACTGCAAGACGCGCATGTGAAACACGCTGCACTGCTAGAAGACTTAAGATTGTTAGACTACAGGGAATACACTACTAGACAGCACGCGCAGGCGGACAGGTCGGGCCCTCTGCTGGCCCGTATCATACGTGACTCCCCAGTGCACCACCCAATCTTGGCAATATTGGACCAAGAAGGCATGCTAGCTTCGACCCAAGTAGGAATCAACGCCGCCCACACTTTATAGCCCACACCGCTGCCTCTCACAGACCGCATTTGAGGGATTTATGAGGGACTTAGAGCTGCCCCAACTCACTGACAGGCAAAGCGACGACTTGAAACGTAACATTTCTGTTGCGGAAATCAGACAGGCAATACGCACACTCCCGAGAAATAAAACCCCAGGACCAGACGGCCTGCCGGCCGAGTTTTATGCCACATTTATAGACCAACTGGCCCCGCGCTTACACACCATTTATCTAGAGGCACTGCGGACTGACAGTCATCCCTTCAAGCTTTGATAACTTCCCTCTTAAAGCCGGGTAAGGATGGTATGCGCCTAGCTAGCTACAGACCCCTATGTCTCCTTAACACCGATTACAAGATTCTGAGTAAGGTACTGGCGACGAGATTGGCACAATACATCCCGCAACTGATCCACCCGGACCAGTGCGGTTTTGTGCCGGGCAGGAGCACGGCCATGAATCTTAGACGACTAGCCCAACTGATGCTGCGAGACCCGGCAGACACAGGCTCTGAAGGGTGCATCTCATTGGATCTGAAGCAGGCCTTCGATTCCCTCAGATGGGATTTCATGTTTACCACGTTCACGAAATTCGGGATTCCCCCCGAATATATTGCATGGGTCAAACTACTATACACCCACCCCACGGCTCGGGTACGCACATCCAGATACATCTCAGATCCCCTAGCCATTGCAAGGGGTAGCAGGCAGGGATGCCCGCTCTCCCCGCTCCTTTTCATCCTGGCACTTGAGCCGCTGCTCTGTAAACTCCGGACAGTAGCCCCCCGCTGCGGTATTCGGAGGGGTGAGACGACACATATAGTGTCCGCCTATGCTGACGATATTATCCTTTACCTACATAATGTACAGGGCGACCTGGATCCCATACCTCACATATTCGAGGAGTTTAGGTCATTATCAGGCCTCACCATAAGTGAACCCAAGTCCTATGGGTTTAACTTTGCTGCTGCTGGCTCGTCTACGCCATTGCTCTTCGCGCCACACACATTTCAAATGGCGGACACCACCTTCCGTTATCTCGGAATACAAGTTTACAGGGACGCCGAAGTCATGATTGACGGCAACCTTGGGAGGGCTATGAGAGCACTTAAATCACAGACACAATTTTGGTTGTCGCTACCTCTGTCGGTGGCCGGCAGAATCGCCATTTCCAAGATGGTGATGCTTCCCCGTCTCATTTACTATTTCACTAACCTACCGTTCCTGATCCCTGCCACGACGTTCAAGGCACTAGATACACTCCTCACGGAACTCATATGGGGACAAGGGCGGAGGCGCATCGGCCTTGCTAAGTTGCAGCTCACCTCTGGCACCGGAGGTATGGGAGTACCGGACTTCAGGGCTTACAACTTTGCATGTCAACTGCAATGGCTGGCCTATTGGCTTGCAGGTAGGAACTTACATGAGATCAACATGACAGAGGGAGATCGTTCCAAAGGGAAGATCCATGGCTTACTATTACCTCGCTCAGAACTGCCGAGGGACACCCCACCGCTCCTCCGGCTTGCGGTCCAATACTGTCGGAAAGCAGTGAAATACACGGCTCCGTTGTCATCATATGCCCCCACAATACCACTACTGGGTATACCTCTGAGGTCGGGCCCGCTCACAATTCACAAACTCGTGCCATGGCACGACGCGGGTGTGCAACACATAGGTGACCTTTTTGCTGAGGGGCAGCTGCTGTCCTTTGAAGACTTCAGGTCCGCACATGGTACCCCCCCCGGGATCGTTCCTCCTACATGCTGGCCTCCGACATTATGTAACGGAGAAGTGGGCGCCTGAAGGAATAGAACCACTCTCGAACCCCTTACTGACGATGCAGTATCTCATGGGGACGGGAAGCCATCTAACTAAGTGGCTCACTGCTAGCATTAGAACAGGGCGAGCGATCTCGCTGTCGCCTCTCAAGACCAAGTGGGAGGGCGCTGTAGGGAGGCCACTACGGGACAAGGAATGGGAGCGGGTCCTTCTTTTCCCTAAAAAAGTAGCTAGGAACCCCAAATTCAAGTTCATACAGCTGATGGTCCTGCATAGAGCGTATTTAACACCTCACCGTATACACACTATGTTCCCTAACGCGGTTGACACATGCCCTAGATGCGCTATGGATGATGCATCACTGACACACATGTTGTGGCACTGCCCCAAACTGGGCTATTACTGGACGACTATTAATGAAACGCTCACTGAAGCAGGTGCCTTAACACAATCGCTCACCCTGGAGTATGCGCTCCTAGGGCTGGGCCCAGCAGCGCGTAGGAGGAGAAGAGCGACATGTTTTACAGATATAGCCATGTTATTAGCGAAACGTGCCATCACAATGAGGTGGAAGTCACCCAAACCGCCTGACCCCGAATTATGGAAAACGGAAGTGATACGTTGGGGCAAAGCTGAGGGTGAAGTACTACAGCGTGAAGAACGCAGGGGCCTCAGAAGAACACCGATTTCTCTGGACTGTTTACTATTCTGGGGAGGTTTGAGATGGGGAGTGATGAAGAGTCTGATGTTTCGATGCCCATAAACTGAATTGTGTCTTCATGCCACTGGGCTTACCTGTACCGTGAACAGACGGGGTGCACTTGACTACGGTACGGGGTACCCCGTGTGACTATTGCTTGAGTCACTGTCTGGTTGTGTGGAAAAACGTAATTGATAAGATCTGCTCTGTGAGTGCGGACTGGTACTAACTGATATCTACGTACATAAAGTGAGAGTGTCATGGGTGGGATTCTTTTTATCGGTGGCGGGAGGGAATTTTCTATTTCTGGGGGTTTGTTCAATTACTCGGAATCTCAACAAACTTTAAAAAATACCCCAAACCGCGTTCTGGTCAGCTTCCCCGACCCATCATTGCCAGAATAATGAACTTTCGTGACCGAGACGCCGCGCTCCGGGCGGCACGTGAGATGGGTGAGGTAAGATGGCAGGGGAGCAAGTTGTCCTTTTTTCCGGATTATACTGTTATGGTGCAGGAGGCTCGGAGGAAGTACACCAGCGTCAAGGCGGCACTCCGAAACCTGGGCCTCAAATACAGTATGCTCTACCCGGCCCGGCTGAAGGTGGAGGCCTATGGCCGGTTCCGTATCTTTGACTCTCCAGCTGAGGTACAGGAATTCTGCCACTCGTACAAAAAGGGGCCTGGATCGGCCGTGGGCTCCAGACCCGCCTCTCCTCTAATTCATGACACGCAGGCGAGCGATGATTTGTTTACTGACGCTGGGCAGGGCTGAATGCCCCTATCGCCCTAGTTCTGGTTCATTCTTCTCTTTGCTGGGATGACTTACAGTTCTTCTACTACCATTCGTCCTTGACTTTCCCAACGTCCGGTTGGGTTGCCCGCTCGGGGGTTTGCGTTGCTTCCCCCCATGGCGCGGGCCGTGATGTTCTGTTTCCTTTTCTTGGTTTTACTAGATTGCATTATGCAGCCAATTTCGTCTGTTTTTCCCATTTTGCACTTATTGTTCTGCATTGTTGATTTGCAACTGGTGGGGTTCTGCCTCTCGTGGGGTGTTGGGAGGCTGGGTGGTGGGTTGGGGGGGGTTGTGTTTTTTCCTTGTTTTTTTCTTTTGTTGGTATCTGATTGTGAGACACAGGACAATGGTTTGCTAAATGGCCTCTTCTTGCCCACGATTCTTGATTTGACTATATGGCCCGGATAGGATTACAGACTGGCCCATCTAGTTTAACATTAATGACATGGAATGTCCGCGGCTTGAATTCCACCCGGAAGCGGAAACAGGTTCTACAGTACGCAGCGAGACATAATGTTGATGTGCTTGTTTTACAGGAGACACATATGGCTCAGTCTGACACACCTTCATTTGCACGGGGTTGGGGTGCCCATAGAGTGTTTTCATGCTTTAGTCGATATGCACGGGGTGTGGCAGTCTTGGTACACAAACGTATTCCCTTTGTCTTGACGGGTAGCAAGGTTGATGGGGAAGGGCGATATGTGATTGCGATTCTACATGGGGTGCTTTTTGGTTATAAGATTGCCATTGTTGGAGTGTATGGTCCTAATGTACACTCCCCGGCCCACCTCGAGGAACTGCACCTGTCTTTACTACACGCAGACATTGACCTGCTGGTGATGGGGGGAGATTTTAATTTACTGATGAACCCCGGCAGAGACAGCACATCTATCTCCCCTGACCGCAAACCGCTATCCCGCGCTGTGATGGCGGATATTTGCTCCCACTTTTCACTTCAGGACATAGAGGCGACGCGACACACTGCCTCCACTTCCTTTACGCACCATTCCGGCTACCACAACACGAGCACCAGGATAGACTACTGGCTCCTTTCTCCGGGCCTGGCGGGCTGGGTTACTGGTCTCCGCACCCTGCCGCGCACAATCTCTGACCATTCTCCTGTGGTACTGGCGCTTGCGATTCCTAGGTTGGGTGGGTACGAACGGCGGTGGCGATTTCCTGGGCGCGCACTTGCGGATCCAGTTTTCACTGAGGGGATCCGCTCTGCGATCGAAGACTACTTCGACCTCAACACTGGTTCGGTGACCACATGGGCCACTCTATGGGAGGGGTTCAAGGCTACTATAAGGGGGGTCTGCATTACCAAACATGTAGGTGCGCTGCGTGAAATTCGAACCTCCCTGACCCGATTAGAAACTGACCTGTTGGCTATTGAGTCCCAAATTCTTGCTGATCCCTCCCCAGTCAACGAAGCAAAACGCATTGAACTCCTTTTGAAGTTCAGGGACGAGGCGGACAGACAGAGAGCTGAAATATCTGGGCAAGTATCACACGGCGCGCCAATACGGTGAGGGAGACAGACCTGGCAGACTGTTGGCTCAATTGCTGCGCCCACCTCGGCAAGCTGCGTACATTACTCAAATAAAAGATGACGATGGTACGCCACTCTGCACTACTCCTGCCATTTGCAACACATTCTTGACTTACTACAAGCGCCTTTACAAGTCTGCCCTTTCCGACGAACACAGTGACCCCGGTCCCTATATTGATGAAATAGCTATGGTCTTCTTGGAGAGATATATGCAGGATTTCTTGGCGCATCCCATCACATCCGAGTTGATCGCGGAGGCGATAGACTCGCTGAAGGGATCTTCAGCACCGGGCCTGGATGGCTTTACGGCTGATTTCTATCAGACATACAAAGAGGAGCTGGTGCCCATACTGGTTGAGGTCTATGCCGAGTCTTTGGAGTCCGGTATTCTCCCCCCAACGCTCCGTGAGGCGGTTATAGTCTTGTTACCCAAGCCGGGCCGCGACCCAACGGTTTGCAGCTCTTATCGCCCGCTGTCCCTCCTGAACTTGGATTATAAAATCCTGGCTAAAGTGCTCGCACTGCGGCTTGCGCTGCTGGTGAACTCTATTATTTCGCCAGTACAGTCTGGCTTCGTCCCTCAGAGATCAACTTCCCTTAACCTTCGCACTCTTTTCTCGGTTCTGCACAGAATTGACCCTGACATCCCGGCTGCTGCGGTCTTTCTGGACACCGAGAAGGCTTTTGACACTCTGGAGTGGCCCTTCTTTTTGGATGTTATGCGTAGGATGGGCATGCCTGCAATGTTTGTGGCGACTGTTGAATTGCTGTACACAGCTCCCACGGCTCGCATTCGCCTTAATGGCACCGTCTCAGATAGGTTTACCCTGTCCAGGGGTACGCGACAGGGGTGCCCCCTGTCCCCCTTGCTTTTTATATTGGCTATGGACCCCCTAGTCCGACATTTTCAAGAGAAACATTTGCACAGGGGGCTCCAGTTCCGCACCGGGCCTCTTCTGGTGTCACTCTACGCAGATGACATGGTTCTCTATGTCCGTACCCCTGAGTTCAACCTGCAGCCTTTGCTTTCTGAAATTACGCGATTTGGTGACTATTCTGGTCTTAGGGTTAATTGGCACAAATCGCAACTGTTCCCTCTCACCCTCGCCACGGCGAGATGGCCTTGCTCCCACCCGTTGGAATGGTGCGAGGACTCAATCAAATACCTAGGAATACATATACACTTAGATACTACATCCATTATCCGCCTGAACTATGGCCACGCCCTTGATTTTCTGGAAGATAACACTGATCGCTGGCTCCGCCTTCCTTTATCGATGGCTGGGCGCATAGCCATAGTGAAAATGGTGGTTCTGCCCCGGTTTTTATATCTTTTCAATAACATCCCCATCCCTCTAAAAAAGGTTTTTTTCACCCAATTGCGCACAGCCCTACTCAGACTGGTTTGGGGGGGGAAACGCCCTCGACTCGCCTGGAGCACGCTGACATTGCCTTACGAGAGGGGCGGATTTGGGGTGCCGGACTTCCACATTTATTACCTGGTGGCCCAATGCTCTTATTCCCACCCCTGGTACCACCCAGATGCCAGGATCCAACATTTAAAACCCGAAGCGGACGCAGCGCTCCCTGTGTCTCTAAATGCCGTGCTTCCCAAAGGCATCCCTCGCGACCCACACGACATAATCCCTCTCACCACAACGACTTGGGCTTGGGACAAACTCAGACGCTTGCTGCGCGTAGACATACTATACTCTCCGGCCCTCCCACTTCCCAGCCCACATTGGCTCCCCATTACAGGCGAAACACTGATTAGCCGGACACTTTCTAAGTACCAACTGCACACGATAGGTGACTTATTCCCTGATGGCCACGCTCTTTCTATTACCGAAGACCCCCGCTTCACCGACCGCACTTTTATGGACACGTTTGTGTTTGCTAGACTAAGGGCACTGCTGCGGGCTACATTCCCCACTTTCCCGTTGCCGCCTAATGACACTCCGGCCCTCACGTCCATCATCCAGAACCCTTCGGGGGCCCATGTTGTGTCTAAACTCTACAGGCTCTGCCTGTCCTCCCTTCCAGTGTCTGACGAGGCGGTGCGAGCCGCATGGGAGCTAGATCTGGGCATCCAGATAACTGACGACCAGTGGGGAGCATGCTGTGCCATGACCAAGGAAGTTTCAATGAACAGCAGGCACAAACTTATACATTTTAAATTCCTTCGTAGGCTGTATCACACCCCCGCGTTGGCCCACAGGATAGACCCGACTCGTCCCCATACTTGTCCTAAATGCAATGCCCCTCAGGCTGACTTTGCTCATCTTGCCTGGACTTGCCCGAAGCTGCATTCTTATTGGGTTGAAATACACGACACACTGGGTGCGATGTTGGGTCTGTCTCTGTCGGTCCTTCCGGAGATTGCCTTGATGGGATATATGTCACAGTTTCCCCGCACGCTCCGCAAACTGGCATCGGTCTGCTTCCTCCTGGCCAAGAGGGAGATCGCGCTGCTATGGTGCTCGAGACGTGCTCCCTCAGTTGCCGCTTGGCTAAGGAGTGTGGCATTCTGCAATGTAAATAGTGTGGAGTATTCTGACCAACTCCCGGCCTCCTCCCGCCCTACCGATATTTGGGGTCCGTACCGCCAATACATTTCACGGCAGACGCTAGAGGCCCCCTCCCAGTCCCTGCATCCCAATACACCGACCGGGGTGGGCTAGCCCTTGGATCCCACTTTCCGCGTTTCCACACTGACTGTGCCTCTACGACTGTTGGCCACTTCCTTTTTGGTGTGGAGTTGGGGCCTGATAGATGGGGGCCCGATGCGGTTCCCGATAGTAGGGGTCTTCAGGCCGACGCGGGTGATAGTCCTCGCCACGCTAACACAACCCACCTTTCAGCGCTTACAGACGGTTCGGTACTGTATGAACTCATGCCGCTGGCCCAACTCATTCCTGGGTGGAATGGCTCCTGGTATACGTTTCCAGTGCGGTGGTCATTGGCAAGGATGCCGCTAAATGTGATACTGATAGAATTACTGTGCTAGTCTTGCAATCTGATTGTCATTATTGTCGCCCCTTTTTATTCTTTCTTTGTTTTCTGACCTATTGGTATTGTTTATTTTGTATTTCAGTTGCTTTATTGGAAAATGTTTCTACTGTAACAGTTTTCATGCTGTAAGGTGCAAACCGGATGATTGTCTTGCTGTACCCATCCACCTGTTAATTGAGCTACTTACCTGCCGTACGTGCAGAATTTGTACCATTACTCTGTTTTCTTCATATGATAATGTGGTTTGCACATCTGCCTCAATAAAGTGTTTAAAAAAAAAAAAAAAAAAAAAAAACTTTAAAAAATACAATGTACCTGCTATTGTTGGGCCGGGAAGAGCTCACATACTTATGTTTTCTGTCGAATGATAAATATTCTGTGTTGCTGCTCTTAACACTATGCTAATAAACAGATTTTCCCAAAAAAATAGATGCCTTCATTTTGTCTGTTGCCATTGGGTACATTTGGTCCTCACTCGACTGTCTACAGAGTTTGAGGCTTAACTTCCAGTAGAGCTTGCGTCTAGCTACATAAAACATATTTAGACATCTCAACGTTTGAGGTGTATGTATGTTGCAACAATGGAAAGAGGGTGATCCACTAAGAGAAGGCATATTGGGCCATATGTATGAAGCTGTTTTGCGATCGCAAACACTAGGAAATGCAAAAAACGGTGTTTGCAATTGCAAAACAGAGTCCCTATGTAGGAAAGGGTTCCGGTGCGCAAAAATGGTAATCGAAAATTAAGCGATTACCAATTTTCCAAGGCATGGAATCTGCGAATAAATTTGCGAACTCACAATCAGCGCCACGTCATTTGCGATATTCGCTAATAACGTGCTTGCAAATTGCGAATTCGCAAAATGATGGAAGAAAAAATTGTGTATCACGATTTTGCAAAATTTGCAATTTTGCACATTGCAATTACCAACAACTCTGAGCAGGTGGTAACCAGGTGCAGCCTATTTAAACTGGCCCACAATGCCACAGGTGTTTTCCACAATTGCTGGGCTTTATGTGATAGCCAGGCGGCTGCGAATCAGAGCTGCTGCACAGAGAAGGAAACGCCAGGAAAGGATCTTCAGTGCGCGCATCACCCTGTTCCAGCGGACGGTGGAGGAGATCCATGTGAACTACAGGCTGGACGCAGACAGCATCCTGGACTTAATAGAGGAGCTCAAACCCATACTAGAACACCCCACACGCTGGACACACACCATTCCCACCCATGTACAGGTCCTGTGCTCATTGCACCTACTGGCATCAGGGAGTTTTCAGGGGGTGATCGCCACAGCCAGAGGGGTCTCCCAGAGTGCACTGTCGCACATCTGCCACAATTTCCTTGATGCAATGGTACAGAGGCTGCATCACCACATCCAATTCCCCAGCACACAAGAGGCACTAGATCAGACCATGCAAGAGTTTTACCAGATAGCCCAATTCCCCCACGTAATTGGCTGCATAGATGGGACCCATGTCGCTACCTTCCCCCCTCACAGAATAAGTATGTGTTCCAGAACCGCAAATCATATCATTCTCTGAACATACAGGTAGTATGTAATGCCAAACATGGCATCACTGATATTGTTGCTAAATACCCGGGCGGCACACACAACTCATTCATTTTTCGCCACAGTGGAATTAACCAACGACTCACAGATAGGGAGTTTGGTGAGGGTTACCTGCTAGGTAAAGGCACGGCTTTCAAACACACAATCAGTAAAGGTCAGAAGTGGCATGACAGTGTTTAACCTGAGTCTTGTCACCCTGCAGGTGACAGTGTGTATGCTGTACGTGACTGAATATATGTTCATATCCCGCATTCATTTTCCCAGCAGGGAATCGCAACGCGGTCGTTGTGATTCCGCATACCATTACTCCGCAAGTCGGAACAACGACTTGCGGAGGGGGGTGCTGGAAGTTGGAATAGTATAATTTACTATGCCAACTCCAGTCAGTGTGGACAATAGGGAAGGTGTTGGAATTTAAAATCCAACAACTCCCCCCCCTCCGCAAGTCGTTGTTCCGACTTGCGGAGTAATGGTATGCGGAATCACAACGCGGTCGTTGTAACGACCGCGTTGTGATTCCTTGCGTGGAAAATGATTTGTGGTAAACGCTGTTTATCGTACGTGACTACATCCTGACTCTGTACCTGAATCCAACCACTGCTGAGGAGCGGAGGTATAACAGCGCCCACCGAGCTACCCGCTGTGCCATTAAGAGAACATTTGGAATCCTTAAGAGCCGTTTCCGCTGCTTACATAAGAGTGGAGGAGCGCTGCAGTACAGCCCCGAGACATGCTGCAAAATCGTGGTCGCGTGTGCTATGCTACACAAAATTGCTACCAAGAAAGGCACCCCAGTGGAGCTCACAGATTCCAACTCATCAGATGAGGAGGGGTCAGCTCCACGATGCAGACCAGCCGGTGGTGTTGGTGCGGCTGCCAGAGAAGAGATGAGCTCACACAGAACTATTTCTAGGTGAGTAATGATGACGCAATGCTACAGATTGGTGCAAAACAGTGTTTTTTATTTCCTTGGGTGGCGTAACATATCTGTCACACAGCCTGATGTGCATATAATGTGAGTCCCAATTGCTTGCACATGTTAACCACACAGTGCAAGTATGCCGCTCAGACATGAGTCAAGATGCAATGTGTTGCCTCACCCATTGCCATGTGCCACTCATGACACCCCATCTCCTGCGGGCACGGCCTGTTGCGCCTTGCTCAGGGTGCCCACTACCCTCCCCTGAGTCCTCAGCTGTTCTCCTCTGCTGCTCACTCCGCCGTCCATCCTGGGGAATAGGGGGATGCTGCTCCTGCTGGACTGGTCCTCACTTTCCAGTGAACTCAGGGGTCCTGTGCCACCTGTGGCTTCTGCCCGCAGCTGGTCCACGGCATGTGTGACCTGCACCAGGCCCTTGGCCACATCCTGGCAGCAGTGAGACATCTCATGCTGCATGCTAATACAGCGACGTGCCAGCAGTGAAGTGGCAGTGGACAGGCGGTTCACAGTTTTGGTGTATATGTCCAGCCGGCTGTGGAGACGTTGTCACTCCCTGCACCTGGCTGCCCGGTCTATCCTCATCTCTGTGCACAGTCATTCTAGTGCACCTGTCATGCCCATGAAACCATCCTTCATCTGGGTCATGTTGTTGTTATGTGCGGCAAACTGGCGCTGAATTGACTTTAATGCCTTTGCTTGCAGGTGCTGGACTTTTAGCATGTTGCTTTCAAGCCCTGCAAACACTGTGTCTTCGCCTACAGCAGCTGTGCTGGTGGACGGCTGTGCCCTGCACCTGGCTGATCTTCTATACTTGTGTCCTGTCAATCTTCCTCCAGCAGTGGGAGTGGTGGCACTATGAGGAGCCGTCTACGTGTCACACGGATTTCTGGTCTGCCTTCCTCCTTCTCCCTTGCCCTGACTGGTCTTTAGTGTGGGATGCATCCTCCCCTTCTGCAAGTGATTTCTGTGTTTCAGGTGATGCTGTGAATGTAAATGCACACATTAATTTGGTGTCCTGCCTCGCTTTGGTCATGCAATACAGTTTTCAGATTTTGAGTTACATGAGTACTATCTGTCTCTTTTATGCCTTTCCTGAATTACTCATCCTGATTCTACCTTGCTGGGTCTCGCTGCTCCACTGTTTGGTGCATGTGACTACATCTCCCATAATGCATTGCTGGGTGTGCTTGTTAACATGTAATAGAATTTGTTAGACCTGACACCTTTTGGCGTGGTTCTTCCCCCATCTTTTTGCCTCGGACTCATGTGTTTTGATGCTGTGCTGGATTTCGATTTTGCTGATTTAGATGCTTTGGACACTCTGCCACTGCTGATCAGTGTTAGAGTGTAAGTGCTCCCTCTGTAAATTGCCATATTAATTGAATATACATGATTGGCATATTTGTATCACCATGGAGTCCCTAGTAAAGTGCACTGTGTGTGCCAGGGCTGGTGATGACAGATGCTACTAGTGGGCCTGCAGCGCAGATTGCGCCACCCACATGAGTAGCTTTAAAATGGTGACTCAGGCCTGCCAGCGCGGGGCCTGTGTGCAGTCAGAGACTGCCTGTCCCCCTGGCCAGTGTCTCCACTGGCTGGGTCTAACCCTTCCCTGTCTGTGCACATCAGCCACCCCTATGGAAGGCTCAAGGTACCCCCCTGGGCAGGGTGCAGTGTATGGATAAGGTAGAGCATGTACTAGTGCAGGTCACATGCTCTGGTAGTGGGCTGCAGCCATTTTTTGTGCTCACTGCTGTAAGGCTATCTTGCTCCATAGAGTAACATGGAGGAGGCTGGGCCCATGTGATACCAGCCTATCTTCCCATAGGAACAAGATGGGACATAAGTGAAAGATATCCCTGAACTCAGAATTTAATGACACATCTTTTAGTGAAGGGTGTTTTTAAATCCTGTGTTGGAGAATAGCACTTTTAGAAAGTGGCTGTTCTCTTGTCTAAACCTTTCTGTGTGCCTGGGTTTGTGGAATGCCTGCCTGGTCTGGATGTGACAGGGGGGTTGCAGAGCCCCCAGAGGAGAGGGTCGGAGCCAGCCCGGGGATGAAAGGGCACATCTGCCTGCCTGGGAGGTGGGAGGAAGAAACGCCTGATAAGTGCTGGGCTGTGCCGGCCTGCCTCCCCCATGCTAGCTCCCTCCTGCCGGTCAACTGACACCTCTGAACCTGAAGCTGACAGGAAGAAGAAAACCAGAGACACCTCAGTGCTCCGCAACCCCCAGAACTGGTTTAGACTGGACTCAGGGCTCCTTGCACAAAGACTTCAAAGGACTTCAAAGACATTGAGGGGTATAAGGAAAGGACCCCTGACTACAGAAGTTTAGATTCTGAAATTCTACAATCAAGAAGGAACCTCGGCTGGAAGGAGGACGGCTGGAGAACTAAAGGAAGATTGCCTTGCTGTGTGCTCTAAGGGCTGACCTGTTCTGCTGTCTACCTGGAAGCTGAGGAGGAGAAAGGGACTTTGCTGTGTGCTGTGACCCTGCCTGCTTGAAACTACGAGAGACTTTGCTGGGTGCTGTGTCTCCTGAACTGAATCTCCAAGGGCCTGAGAAGAGCTGGCCTCCTGCTTGGAACCCAGGGCTAAAGGTTCCTGAAGCTTTGCCAAAAACTGCGGCAAGATCGTGTGGTGATCGGCCCCAACCCGTGTGCCCTAATTGCCAGCTGTGGGGAGCGATCGCTGTGCTCATCGGCACAGATTCAGGGGGCGAGGAGTGGCCGTGGGGTGTTCCTGTGACTAGGATCCCCCCTGTCGATTGGCTGGCAAAAGAATCATTCTGCCGCGAACCGCGGCCCCAAAGGAATCTTGCCGCCAAATCACCGTCGCGGCCCGGGGCCAGAAACACCCTCCGTGAATTGCCTCGCGTGTAAGAGCCGCAGCGGCAAAGAACGAAGCCGCCGCGCTCCCATTGGCTGAGGGAGCCGAGCCCCCTCAGTAACGCCGCGACAGGATTGGCCCGTGCGGCGTAGCGTCATCCGCAAGGCCGTGCTGTCATTGGTTGACGGCCCCGCATCATCAGAGCCAAGTCCCGGGAGCCGCTCGGCCATTGGCTGACTCCCGGGTACTGAAGGGGCTCGACCGGAGGGCCGCGACCTGATTGGCCCGCAGCGTGGAGCAGCCTACAAGCCGCCGAAGAAGCCATGAGCGTGTCACCCCAGCGAGGAGCCGACAGCCGGAACAGCTGCCTGACCCGTCCTCGCCGGGGGAGTGAGTCCGCGTGTGTTCCTCGCCCCGGGCCTGTCGTCCCCCGAGGTGTGCTGCATCATCCCCCGCCGCTCGTTGGATTGTCGAGAGCGGGCGGGAGAGCACGAGGGGACCGGCCGGGGCAAGGAGCGAGTGTGCTCTACTAGGCGCGAGGCGCCTGAGGCCATCCGGCGCACGAGGCGGCCCCGAACAACAGAAAAGGAGTCCCAGGGATACCGGGTGAGGCGCGCTTGCCGCGCTTGGGGGGGCTCAGTGACTGCGAAGGCTGGTTCTGGATAACTTAGCATTGGCACTGCTTGGACTGCTCGTTTTTAGAGCTAATTGAATAGGAGTCAGTGTCACTAGTTTTAGGATACTGATTTACTAGAGACTTGAGACTGTTTTGGTTTTTAAGAACTGCCTATTTACAAGTACCATCATAAAGATCAAGGGCAACCATTAAGATTAAGCGCAACATATTCTTAACAAAGTGATTATCGTGCAAATGCCTGATTTACTTGCTGAAACTAGATAAAGTTATATATTTTTATAAAAATACTTACCTGTGTGGTCTCAGTTTGTGGTGGATTGGGGATCATTGTTGTGTTAAGTGCAAATGTTATCCACATTGCCTCTGTTTAGCCTAGACTGCTCGCGCCATGCTACCTAGAGGGTGAGCAGGGGTTATCTCAGAGGGTCATTCCTTCACCCTGACTAGAAGCAAGGGTCCCTACTTGGGCTAAGGTACTTACCTCTGCCAACTAGAGACCCCCGGTTCTAACATTGTTGGACAGCGGTGCGGATTTTGAACTAATAATTGCACTTGACCTGCAGTGATTTCTTGTACATCACTAGTCTAGTTTAGTAGAACAGGTTGCGCAAGATTTCTTTTTTCTTTTTTGGTGAAACCTTTTTAGTTGAAAAGGTTAGGAAGCATCATGTCTCAGAAAGCGCCAAGCGTGAGTACAGAAGTGGAAGTGGAATTTGAAATCCAGGAGTTGTTCCTCTATAAAAAGGAGCAACTGAGAAAATTCTGCAAACGGCTTGAATGCTCAGTAAGGAGCAGCGCAAACAAGGAGGAGCTAAGGAAAGCTCTGAGGGCCTGGTGGGAGGCCAAACATGGTGACCCAGAAGCTGCTACTGGAGAGGGAGGCACACAGGAGAATGGGTTTTTGTACAGTGAATTGCCAGTGAGGAAGCCAGGGTCTAGGACCGGCAGCAACCACTCCAGTAGGGTTATTTCTCCAGAGGAAATAGAGGAGAATCAGAGAGTTAGGGCCCATGAGATTGAGCTTTTTAAGCTCAAAGCGCAAGCAGAGGCGGAGGAGAGAAGAACCGCTCTCGCTTTGGAGGAGAGGAAACTCCAATTGGCTCATGAGAGGAGCATGAAGGAGTTGGACATCCAATATAAAGAGAGGGTGTCCAGTTCTAATGGTGTCAGCGCACAACCAGTACAGGCGGGTAAGGTATACATACCAAAGGATCTGGTACAGAATTATCAGAGGGGTGAGGATATTTATGCGTGGTTCAGAGCGTATGAGCTTGCCTTAAAGATGAATGAAGTGCCAGAGAAGAATTGGGGAGCAGGATTGTGGAAGCATTTTGAGGCCTCTGGGAGGGATGTTTTGGCACCCTTAGAAGCAGAGGATGCTTTATCCTACTCCGCCATGAAGGAGGCTTTGTGCCTCAGGTATGGGCTCACTGCTGAACAGTACCGCCAGAGGTTTAGGAACTTCAAGAAGCTTGATTCAAGTACTTGGGTGGAGTGTGTGAGTATGTACACGCGTGCACTGGAAGGTTGGATGAAGGGCAGCAAAGTTACTGATTATGTGGGGTTGTGTCACTTGATTAGTAGGGAGCACTTAAGTAGTTTATGTGTCCCAGAGCTGGGCCAGCATCTTTTGGATAGCAAGTTAACTGATCCCAGTGAGCTTGCTAAAGAGGCGGACCGCTGGACTAGCACCAGGGTCCACAAGGGGGTGGTAAGTACCCCTGCCAAAGGTGGACAGGGTCCCCAGCAGAAGAGTGGGGGGGACATGGGTAATCACAAGGAGTCTTCTAAAGGGCCCCAAAATGGTTCCCAGGAGAAGGTGTCTCAACCCCCCAGCCTAAGAAGTCCTGGCCCCCTAAGGGCCCGCAGGACAGAAGGGCCCCACTTACTTGCTATTCATGTAGGGAGGTGGGGCACATTGCCCCCAAATGTCCAAAGAAGAAATCAGCACCCACTGGTGCTCCAGCTCCAGCTCCGGCGTTAGCCAGTGTAGCTTTGGGAGGGGATTTGATTTCTAGTGGGGAGAAGGGGTTAGCATTGATGACCCTTGTCTCTCTAGGAGACCAAGAGATGGCCCAGGAAACCTTGCTGCCCCAAAACACTAAGAAATACGGGCAGAAGGTGACCATCAATGGACAGGAGGTGGAGGCTCTGAGAGACACAGGGGCCAGCGTGAGATCTGTCAGGTGTCGGTGGGTGACTGAAGAGCAAATTGTTCCCAAGGTACTCCGGCATGTGGTGTCATCTGACAGTTCAGTGCGCTACTGCAAGTTGGCAAAGGTTCTATTTGAATGGGGAGGAGTCTCCGGTATTTTGGAAATTGTTGTAAGTGATGCCTTGCCTGTAGATTGTCTATTAGGTAATGACCTGGAGAGCTCCCCATGGAAAAAGGTGGAGCACCGGACTCACTTGGAGATGTTGGGTTTGCCGGCGTGGATCTGTGTGTCCACCCGTGCAATGACAGCCAGAGAAGGCGGTCTAGCAGAACTGGAGCCTGGAACAATGGCCCAGGAGCCTGCCAAGAGAAGACGGGGTAGAGGGCGCGGGAAACCGGCCCCCACTGTTCCCACGGTCCAGGAGGAGGCAGACCCAGAGGGGGATGCCCTGGAACCTACAGGGGAGCAGGTGGCCGAACTAGGGGAATTGCCTGAGCTGTCCCAGTGGCAGCAAGAGGGTGGTCCCTCCAGGGAGGAATTCTGCCAGGCTCAGAAGGAGTGCCCTTCTCTCATTGGTGTGCGGCAGCAGGCTGCAGACCAGGCAGCGGGCCTGGGGTCCAAGGAGCATTTGATCTACTGGGAGGATGACTTACTTTATAGTGAGCCTAAGTTCGCTGAGCCCGGTGCAGCCCATGTGCTGGTAGTACCGGAGCGCTTCAGGAACTTCCTACTGGGTCTGGCTCATGACGTGCCTCTCGCAGGACATCTGGAGCAAGACAAGACCTATCACAGGCTTGTCACCCATTTCTACTGGCCCCAGATGAAGACGCACGTCTCTGCCTTTTGTAAATCTTGCCAGACTTGTCAGGCCAGTGGCAAGAGCGGAGGGAAGCGCGTGGCCCCCCTCCAACCCTTTCCGGTGGTGAGCACCCCTTTTGAGCGGGTGGGAATTGACATCGTGGAGCCCCTGGATCCCAAGACAGCCCTAGGCAACAGGTTTATCCTGGTCTTGGTGGACCATGCCACTCGGTACCCGGAAGCCATCCCGCTCCGGACAGTCACCGCCCCAGTGGTGGGCCGTGCCCTGATGGGGATCTTTTCCCGTGTGGGATTTCCCCGGGAGGTCGTCTCAGACAGAGGGACAAACTTAATTTATAGGTATATGAAGTCCCTGTGGAGTGAGTGTGGGGTGGCATACAAATTCACCACTCCTTACCACCCTCAAGGAAATGGGCTGGTTGAGAGATTCAACCGCACATTGAAGGGCATGATTATGGGCCTGGAAGAGCCCATGAGGCGGAAATGGGACGTCTTGTTACCATGCCTGTTGTTTGCCTACAGGGAGGTGCCTCAGAAATCCTTAGGGTTCAGTCCCTTTGAGTTGCTGTATGGCCACCCTGTCAGAGGGCCTCTTACTCTGGAGAAGGAGGGGTGGGAGAAATCCCGTGGGAAAACCCCTCAGGATGTGTTCAGCTATGTGCTGGCCATTCGCAACCAGACTAAGCGCTTCAGGAAGCTCGCTCAAGAGAACCTGGAGGCTAGCCAGGAGGAAATGAAGAGGTGGCATGACCAGAACACTTCTCTGGTGGAGTTCCGCCCTGGTCAGAAAGTGTGGGTGATGGCGCCAGTGGAGCCTTGTGCGCTCCGTGACAAATGGTCTGGGCCATATGAGGTGGTGGAGCGCAAGAGCGAGGTTACCTATTTGGTTAACCTGAAGACTCCCAGGCAGCCCCTGAGAGTGCTACATGTGAACCGCCTCAAGCCCCACTTTGAAAGGACTGAAGTGACTATGCTCATGGCTACAGATGCTGGAGGGGAGGAGGATAGTGATCCTCTCCCTGACCTCCTGGCCGTCAAGGAGCAAGATGGGTCAGTGGATGGTGTGGTCCTCTCCCCCACCCTGACCCCAGAACAGCAGGAGGACTGTCGCCAAGTCTTGGGTCAGTTCGCCCCCTGTTCTCCCTGACCCCAGGTGTCACCAAGTGGTGCGTCCACGATGTTGACACTGGAGACAGTCTGCCTGTGAAACAGAAGTTTTACAGAGTGGCTGACAAGGTCAAAGCCAGCATCAAGGAAGAAGTTTCCAAGATGTTGACGCTAGAGGTTATTGAGCCCTCCAGCAGCCCCTGGGCTAGCCCAGTGGTCTTAGTGCCTAAGAAAGCTGCTAACCCAGGTGGCACCCCAGAACTTCGGTTCTGCGTGGACTACCGTGGGCTCAATGCGGTCACCAAGACTGACGCGCACCCCATCCCCAGAGCTGATGAGCTGGTGGATCGGTTGGGAGCTGCCCAGTACCTGAGTACTTTTGATTTGACTTCAGGGTACTGGCAGATTGCCCTAACTGACGGGGCAAAGGAGAGGTCAGCATTTTCAACACCAGAGGGGCACTTCCAGTTCCGTGTCATGCCCTTCGGGTTGAAAAATGCCCCCGCCACATTTCAGAGATTGGTCAACCAGGTACTGGCGGGGCTGGAGCAATTCAGCGCAGCCTACCTGGATGACATTGCTGTGTTCAGCTCCACTTGGGAGGAACACCTGCAACACCTCACTGAAGTGTTGAAGGCTCTGCAGAAGGCAGGCCTCACTATCAAGGCCAGTAAATGCCAGATAGGGCAGGGATCGGTGGTGTACTTGGGACACCAAGTGGGGAGCGGCCAGGTGGCGCCCCTACAGGCAAAGATTGATACCATTCTGGCTTGGGAGCCCCCCAAGACCCAGACTGAGGTGAGAGCCTTTTTAGGTCTCACCGGGTATTACAGACGGTTTGTCAAAGGTTATGGCACCATTGTAGCCCCTTTGACAGAGCTGACATCTAGAAATCAGCCCAGGTAAGTGAATTGGACTGAGGCCTGTCAAACTGCTTTTGACACCCTCAAAACTGCCATGTGCACAGCACCGGTGCTTAAGGCACCTGACTTTTCCAGTGAGTTCATTGTGCAAACTGACGCTTCAGAGCAAGGCGTGGGAGCAGTACTCTCACAGATCAATGAGGAGGGAGGAGATCAACCAGTGGCTTTCATTAGCCGGAGGCTAATCCCCAGGGAACAAAAATGGAGTGCCATTGAAAGAGAAGCTTTCGCTGTGGTCTGGGCTCTGAAGAAGCTGAGGCCCTACCTGTTTGGGACTCACTTCCGTGTTCAGACCGACCACAGGCCCCTCAGATGGTTAATGCAGATGAGGGGTGAGAATCCAAAATTGTTGAGGTGGTCCATTTCCCTACAGGGGATGGACTTTACGGTGGAGCACCGCCCTGGTACAGAACACGCCAATGCTGACGGTCTGTCCAGATTCTTCCGCCTTAGTGATGAGGACTCCCAAGAGGTTGGGTAGTTCTCCCCACTTTCAGCTGGAGGGGACACGTGTTAGACCTGACACCTTTTGGCGTGGTTCTTCCCCCATCTTTTTGCCTCTGACTCATGTGTTTTGATGCTGTGCTGGATTTCGTTTTTGCTGATTTAGATGCTTTGGACACTCTGCCACTGCTGATCAGTGTCAGAGTGTAAGTGCTCCCTCAGTAAATTGCCATATTAATTGAATATACATGATTGGCATATTTGTATCACCATGGAGTCCCTAGTAAAGTGCACTGTGTGTGCCAGGGCTGGTGATGACAGATGCTACTAGTGGGCCTGCAGCGCAGATTGCGCCACCCACATGAGTAGCTTTAAAATGGTGACTCAGGCCTGCCAGCGCGGGGCCTGTGTGCAGTCAGAGACTGCCTGTCCCCCTGGCCAGTGTCTCCACTGGCTGGGCCTAACCCTTCCCTGTCTGTGCACATCAGCCACCCCTATGGAAGGCTCAAGGTACCCCCCTGGGCAGGGTGCAGTGTATGGATAAGGTAGAGCATGTACTAGTGCAGGTCACATGCTCTGGTAGTGGGCTGCAGACATTTTTTGTGCTCACTGCTGTAAGGCTATCTTGCTCCATAGAGTAACATGGAGGAGGCTGGGCCCATGTGATACCAGCCTATCTTCCCATAGGAGCAAGATGGGACATAAGTGAAAGATATCCCTGAACTCAGAATTTAATGACACATCTTTTAGTGAAGGGTGTTTTTAAATCCTGTGTTGGAGAATAGCACTTTTAGAAAGTGGCTGTTCTCTTGTCTAAACCTTTCTGTGTGCCTGGGTTTGTGGAATGCCTGCCTGGTCTGGATGTGACAGGGGGGTTGCAGAGCCCCCAGAGGAGAGGGTCGGAGCCAGCCCGGGGATGAAAGGGCACATCTGCCTGCCTGGGAGGTGGGAGGAAGAAACGCCTGATAAGTGCTGGGCTGTGCCGGCCTGCCTCCCCCATGCTAGCTCCCTCCTGCCGGTCAACTGACACCTCTGACCCTGAAGCTGACAGGAAGAAGAAAACCAGAGACACCTCAGTGCTCCGCAACCCCCAGAACTGGTTTAGACTGGACTCAGGGCTCCTTGCACAAAGACTTCAAAGGACTTCAAAGACATTGAGGGGTATAAGGAAAGGACCCCTGACTACAGAAGTTTAGATTCTGAAATTCTACAATCAAGAAGGAACCTCGGCTGTAAGGAGGACGGCTGGAGAACTAAAGGAATATTGCCTTGCTGTGTGCTCTAAGGGCTGACCTGTTCTGCTGTCTACCTGGAAGCTGAGGAGGAGAAAGGGACTTTGCTGTGTGCTGTGACCCTGCCTGCTTGAAACTACGAGAGACTTTGCTGGGTGCTGTGTCTCCTGAACTGAATCTCCAAGGGCCTGAGAAGAGCTGGCCTCCTGCTTGGAACCCAGGGCTAAAGGTTCCTGAAGCTTTGCCAAAAACTGCGGCAAGATCGTGTGATGATCGGCCCCAACCCGTGTGCCCTAATTGCCAGCTGTGAGGAGCGATCGCTGTGCTCATCGGCACAGATTCAGGGGGCGAGGAGTGGCCATGGGGTGTTCCTGTGACTAGGATCCCCCCTGTCGATTGGCTGGCAAAAGAATCATTCTGCCGCGAACCGCGGCCCCAAAGGAATCTTGCCGCCAAATCACCGTCGCGGCCCGGGGCCAGAAACACCCTCCG
This sequence comes from Lissotriton helveticus, assembly GCF_964261635.1. Lineage (NCBI taxonomy): Eukaryota > Metazoa > Chordata > Amphibia > Caudata > Salamandridae > Lissotriton > Lissotriton helveticus. The sequence continues at coordinate 977,702,880 of NC_136057.1, read as the reverse complement.
TGAATTGCCTCGCGTGTAAGAGCCGCAGCGGCGAAGAACGAAGCCGCCGCGCTCCCATTGGCTGAGGGAGCCGAGCCCCCTCAGTAACGCCGCGACGGGATTGGCCGTGCGGCGTAGCGTCATCCGCGAGGCCGTGCTGTCATTGGTTGACGGCCCCGCATCATCAGAGCCGAGTCCCGGGAGCCGCTCTGCCATTGGCTGACTCCCGGGTACTGAAGGGGCTCGACCGGAGGGCCGCAACCTGATTGGACCGCAGCGTGGAGCAGCCTACAAGCCGCCGAAGAAGCCGTGAGCGTGTCACCCCAGCGAGGAGCCAACAGCCGGAACAGCTGCCTGACCCGTCCTCGCCGGGGGAGTGAGTCCGCGTGTGTTCCTCGCCCCGGGCCTGTCGTCCCCCGAGGTGTGCTGCATCCCCCACCGCTCGTTGGATTGTCGAGAGCGGGCGGGAGAGCACGAGGGGACCGGCCGGGGCAAGGAGCGAGTGTGCTCTACTAGGCGCGAGGCGCCTGAGGCCATCCGGCGCACGAGGCGGCCCCGAACAACAGAAAAGGAGTCCCAGGGATACCGGGTGAGGCGCGCTTGCCGCGCTTGGGGGGGCTCAGTGACTGCGAAGGCTGGTTCTGGATAACTTAGCATTGGCACTGCTTGGACTGCTCGTTTTTAGAGCTAATTGAATAGGAGTCAGTGTCACTAGTTTTAGGATACTGATTTACTAGAGACTTGAGACTGTTTTGGTTTTTAAGAACTTCCTATTTACAAGTACCATCATAAAGATCAAGGGCAACCAGTAAGATTAAGCGCAACATATTCTTAACAAAGTGATTATCGTGCAAATTCCTGATTTACTTGCTGAAACTAGATAAAGTTATATATTTTTATAAAAATACTTACCTGTGTGGTCTCAGTTTGTGGTGGATTGGGGATTATTGTTGTGTTAAGTGCAAATGTTATCCACATTGCCTCTGTTTAGCCTAGACTGCTCGCGCCATGCTACCTAGAGGGTGAGAAGGGGTTATCTCAGAGGGTCATTCCTTCACCCTGACTAGAAGCAAGGGTCCCTACTTGGGCTAAGGTGCTTACCTCTGCCAACTAGAGACCCCCGGTTATAACAGAATTGCATTCATGTTTAGTGCCTGGGTCTTTCCTGAGTGTGTGAGTGATGCTGTGATGTATCAGGGGAGTAATAGCATGCTTCTTACCTTGTCTGGTGTTTGAAGATTTGGCGCTGTCCAGGTCAGCCACGCCACTGACACGCTCCGGCTGAAGGGTGCCCTCCACCAACTCCTCAAGAGGCATAGAATCATTTGCAGTGGATGTTCCCCCACCAGTCTTCTTTGCCTCAGCCAACCTTGTTGCCACCTTTTCCTTTGATCTTTGGCGCATGTCGTACCACCTTTTGCGAAGGTCCTACACAGTGTGGTGGGTCACGCCAATGGCATTCACCTTCTCCTGTATTTCACACCAGATTTTCCTTTTGCGTGCCTCTGGCCCACGTAGGGATCGCTTCCCAAACAGGAGCTCATGGCTGACTGCCATTTCCTGTATGAGCACCTCTAGCTCGCTCTCACTGAACTTTTGCTTCCTCTCTCTTACATTCTCCTCCTGCTGCTTCTCTTTCTCGTGTGTATCCATTTCTCCTTCTCTCAGTTGCATTCCACAGGTCTCTCACTCTCCTCCCAGCCTCACACTCAGCTGATGGCAATCAGGTGCAGCATGGGCTGTCACACTTCCTGGTTGTGATGTCATCAAGCTGCACCTGAATTGCCGATTCTCAGATTTGCGATTTTGCAAATAAGGAATCGCAAAATAGGTATTCGCATTAATATTCTGCAAATTTTTGGGGAATCGCTAAAATTTAGCGATATTTTATTTACATAGGGTTGTGCTATTCTCAAAATGCGATTCGCTAAAAATCGCATTTTGAGAATCGCAAAATCCTATTTTGTTACATATGGCCCATTATCTCTTCTTTCTGGGTGGAGGAAGGTTCCATTCTGACAAGTTATCCCAGGTTGAAGGATCAAAGTGCTCATTCGGAAACTTTCCCAACTCACATGACACATGAAGATATTCAGTATATTATTGCAACTACAATCACTTATGCCTTGGTAGCTAACTTTAGAGATGAAGAAAAGAAGGGTTTAAGGCACTAAAAACTATTGGTGATGATGATTCCTCACTGTCGGGCACTGTAAAACCAACCATCTCATCAGGCAAATATGTAAGAAGAGAAGAAATGTGGGAAGTTCTCTCACATGTCAGAGACAATTTGCAATTCCCTCCGTTTCAGACAGAAGATGGGGAAGAGATCCTGTTTACCCCAATATGTCAATGCTTAATCAATGGCCAAGGCATTTCACTTAAATTAAGGAGGTGTTTATGGGAGAATTGAAAGATGTGGATAAGGCTTCAATTCCAGGAATACTGCACAAGCTATATATGTTGGAGGGAGGTGACTCTCTTCCCCATAATATTAAGGTGGTTGCAATATTGGCTATGTAAATGTAAATGTATTGCGACTTATATAGCGCACGTATCACCCGAAGGTATCAAGGCGCTTGCTTAGGGAACCCGTCCTGGTATTCCCCTGTGAGATACCCCGGCAGGGTATCCACACGGTGAAAGCCAGGCATCCCGCCGCGAGGGGCCGTAGTGGAGATTAAGCAAGCTATTGCCCAGAGTCGCAGAGTGTGACCCCGTTAGTCGAGTAGGCACCGGAGCGAGAATTGTCGAGTCCGTGGAATTTTTGAGCCCGAGACCCGTCGAGGCTGGGAATCAAACCCTGGTCCACGGCCGATCTCAGCTTCCGGGTCTGCCGCCTCTAACCACTGAGCCACGCTTCTCCACATGATGATTGATAGAACATCATTCAATCTGGAGGATTTTTCTCCCTCAGATCCTTCACAAAAATGTAAATTCCGCATTAAAGAGGGCTTTTGCAGCTGAGAATTTGGCCCTGAAGGTACACATGCAACATACACAGTCCAGTTGATAGTGAAGTACTTTGATAGTTTAGCTTTTGCTATTCAGGCGGGGCAGGAATGTTCAGATATGTTGGCTGCAATAGAACAGCAAGCTAGTTTGTTGGCAGATATTTCCTCTGATGTGGTTAAAGTTAGAGCTGTGTCTTCAGGTGCATTACTTTCCCCAGAAAAAATCTCTGGATGAGGAAGTAGATAGTCAGGAAGGGACATGCAATAGACTTTAAAGAGTAAACCCCAGAAACAGGAGTTATTCAGACACAGTTACCAAGAGTAGGACCCAAATGCCTGACATTATTGGCAGGGGTCCACACATTGCTTGAAAAGAAGGCTATATCCAGAATACAAGTGGGAGGGATAGGAACAGGTGCAATTTCCATCATCTTCCTTGTACAAAATCTTTCAGGCGCGTTCAGACTTGTGCTCAATTTGAAGTGGGTGAATTCATTGATCAGGACAGTGCACTTACGCATGGTAACCCTACAGCCTATAATTCAGCCAGGTGATTTTGTTGTATCACTTGATTTACAAGATGTATATCTGCATGTTCACATCAGAGAACCACATCTGAGAATCCTTCGCTTTATGGGGTTAGACGCCAACAGTTAGCTCAAGGTGCTTTCCTTTGGTCTGAAATCCTCCTTTAGGGTGTTCTCCAATGTGTTGACTCCCCTGGTGGCTCTTCTCCATGCCAAGCGAATTTTCCTGAACCCTTACCTTGAGGACTGCCTTATTCCGGCCCCTTCGAAGGAGTTATTACTTTCCTAAATGCATAGACTTTTGACAGTCCTCCAGGAACATGGATTCCTAATAAATTGGGAAGCGCCAAGTATGGTTCCATCTCAGGAATTAGCTTTCATAGCGGCTTGTTTCTGCACTCACTGCGGGACAGTTACTTTACTAGAGAGAAAAATTCAGAAAATTCATGCTCACTTATCAGAGCTTCTCACGCAAGACGCCCCTAAGTGTTCTCTTGGTTAAGAGGACAAGATGATACAGGTAAGCTAGGCGCTTTTATTCCTGCACCTTGGCATTTAAATAGGCTGCATTCTCTCTTGAATCATTGTTTCTGGAACCACGAGAAACTAGGCACCAGCGCGTCTGTACCTTCTCAAAGTAGTGCTTCCCTTCTGCCAGCGGACCTGCTCAGACATGGTTTAAAAGCTCGTTTTCCTAAGCTGCTGGCTCGCCTGATTTCTGCTTTCCTGGATTTCCTGACTTGGAACGTCTGTCTGTTTTCTCTCTGTTGCAAACAAACTCTCCTAGTACTCTGTCTTTATCCGCTATCTACTCTGTAATGAGCGTTTTACTCGTCTGAGAGCACCTCTGCCTTGACACTTCTTTTGTCCTTTAGAAAATACTTCTCCTGTCACGTTTTTTGCACTATACGTTTTTGGCTTTTTTTATTATAATTTGAGATGTTTTTATTAATACAGAGGGTTTGTTCTATTTTTGGCGAGCCTATTTGCGGGTTTGAAAATAACTGGAAAATACTTTTATCAGAGTTATGAAAAAGTGTTGGGTCTTCTTTTTTCTGTCAATTATTTTGCTTGTCATGTGAGTTCCGACTAAAATAAGTCTGTTCTTTTTCTTTTCTTCCAGCCAGGTTGGCCTTCGGTCATCGTGTCATCTCCTCTCCATCAGGAAGTCTTCCCTTTGAGAGAACACATATAAGTATTTGCGAAAACTAAAATAAAATAAAACAATTAAAAAAGTTCTCTTCACTTCTTCTTCTGAGTTCTGTTGTCTTTCTGTTTCTTTGTCATCTATTCTATTTTCTTCATTCTTTATTTTATCTTTTGTTCTTTATCCATTCCATTTTGCCTTCAGAGCTGTTCCTTGCTCTCTTGGCCTTTTCTCCTCTCTCATGGATTCCTCGCCATCGGCGGGCCGGTTGTCAATGTCCTAACTTCCTGGCCAGCTCTAGTGTTCGGTGTCTTAAGTGTCCCAATGTGCCTTCTAACCTATGTGGAACCCAGTCTGCCATCACTCTCCTCTCTTAAGCCGTGTAACTGCTCCTTCTTCCTGTTTCCTCCATTTTATTTTCCATTACTGTTGTTGCCCCTTATTCCTATCTATTCCGGTTTTCTAAGTCCTTTATCTGTTTTTATCATTTTTGTCTCTCTCCCTCAGTCTGCTGGCAGATCGCCCAGATCATTGTCTCTGACCCTGCCTAGAGCTAAGTGTGCTCTGCTTCCCACCCCTGACACTATATGCTTCTACTTCTGGTCAGTACCTTCTGTCATCGAACCCAAAAATCATAATTTGTGATGCTAACAGATTGCTTATATTTTATATTTCCTTTTAAGTCTATAGAGAGTAACAGGCTTATCTGGTTTCAACTGTGAAGCATCTTTGTGTCCATTATAAGGCCTATAAAGAGAGGTAGTTGAAGAGTAGTCAAAACTGTCACATACAAATGTTTTTCCATTAGTGATGATGCATTACATTGTCTAGGCCATACTGCTAACTTTCCGGAGGGCACACATTTATCTGACTCTGGAGATAGGCTATTGATTGACTGTTTTACTCTGTTCTTTGCCATTACCTGTTACCTTACTAAAAGAGTGATTTGTCACTAGAGCCGAGTAGTAGTGTCTAACACGAAACGAGGGCAGGCATGGTGGATTCACAATGCTCCTGCAAGTTTCCTCCCTTTGCAGTCTCCAAAACTGAGATGAGTCCTTTTATTTGTTATTACTTAATCTCGCAGAAGCCTGAGATGGACTATATAGCTGAGCCACCATGTGGTAATGAAACAAGGTGAGGCACTCTTTTGGTAATCAAGTAATTTGGAGAGTAACCAAGCCACCTGGGAATGATTTGTTCTGGTGCAGTCCCTCTGTGCCCTCTGGAACACCTACAATCCTCAAATTGCTATGATGGGCCCTTCCTTATGCATATTCAACCCTGTCTTCCAGTTATTTCACTGCATCTGAAAGACGTAAGACTGTGACTTGCAGTGTATGGCACATGTCCTCCGTATCTGATATTTTCCCTTCTGCCGCAGTCAAACACAATACAGAGACCCTGATGAAGAAGGAACATATCCAGGCGGACCTCGTCGATGCGATCATCTAGAGATGTATCAATCTCTCAGATAGCCTGTAGAATTGCGCCTAACTGGGAGGTCATGGATGCTGTACATCTGTCGAGGAAGGGCCAAATTGCTCTCCTTCTTTGTGTCATACCTGCCAACTCACACGGTGCCACTGTGTGACACACCATATTGGTTCACATCACACGGTCTCCCAGTGAGGAGCCAATATCACACAGTGGCAGGAAAACGACATGAAAACCAGTAAATAGTGGTTTTCCAGCTCTTTTTTCTAGGCTTTGAGCTGCTTACAGCCAGCCTATTGCTTTACATTGGTTGGACTAAGTGACTTATTTCCTTGTTTCTTATTAGCTGGCTTTACTTGTTCATCTTGTGTCTGACTCTCCCCTGATGCATAGCACCTTTACCATCCTTTTGATTTGCTGACGTGTATCCTTCCACTGCTCACATTCAGGAAACTGCTTATTTCTTTTGTTTTCAGCACTTCATGGGAGTGCATATATATTCTTGCTCTCTCCCTCAAGTGCTGCTCATTTCTCACATTCCTATCTCCCAGCATTCCGTGTTTGCACCCCACAATCCCTTTCCAGCTCATCCATGGCGTTCCCATCCTGCTAGTTGATTTTTTGTTTTGTTTCGTGTTTCTATTTATTTTGTGCTTTCCCGTCCAGTTGCTTGCCCCCACCTCCCTCGCCCATTCTCCTGTTGCTCCACCATGCCTTCCAGTCCATTTTTTCTTTTTTTTTTCAAACTTCCTTCAAAATAGATATGATGTATGCTTCCCTACTTCGCCATTTAGAATCCATTCTAACTACCAAAACATGGACAATTTCTACACATTGATTGATCGCGCAGCGGTGGGTTTACAGCAGTAGTATCATGTTGGCGCTATGTCCCCGTGTCTTTTGCAGCTCGCCATGGCCCCCACTGGGGCGCATGCAGTGCCTTTACATCGCACGCCTCCGAACGCCCCAGCTCGGTGAGTGCATCTGCCCAGCCATAAGCTGTGCAGGGACAGCGCGTGCCTCGGGGACATGGCAGCTGTCTGCATGTCTCTGCCATTTGCTCTTTCTGCCTGTGAGTCCATGGTAACACCTAGTACTTCCCATTGTCCATTTGTGCCTTTTAGAGCAGCACGGCCTTCTTTGTATAATCCACGTCAGATGGAGCTCTTGTTTCAGGCTAACCGGTTCCTGTGATTTATATAATTTCCACTTGTGTTCAGTTGATGTTTATAACGTCTTGGGAGAAGGAGAGTGCGGCCGCTTGCTTTCTTGTCTCCTCCACTGCCTTGACGTTGTTTGCCAGGTGTGATTTATCTGCAGGTTGAGTTCCGGAGCAGGACACACACACATCCAAGCATATTGCACTCACTTGGTTATTGGCCAGCACAAAGTGCCTGAGAGCTCTGTCCGCTTGTTAGAAGGCAATGTCGGACTGGGAAAGATTACGGCCCCGGACATCAAAATAAATGCGCCCCCCCCATGTGTAATTAGATAGATAAAACAAGCATTTGCAATGCAATAGGTCTTGCATTAGGAAATTTTGAGCTATTGGTATTGTAAATTAAATTTTTTTATTTCTGTGTTGGTTTTGAAAATAGCTAAATTAATAGCTTTGTCATTTACAATGCCAATAGTTATAACTTTCGCAAATGTGACACCTATAGCATTTGTAATGCAATTAGTGCTGTATTTACGTGACTTAGATGTATTACTATTACAAAATAACAATGGCTTTTATTTTTTTTAAATAATTAATACTTAAATAAAAGTTACTGTAATTTATAATAGCAATAGCTTAAACTTTTGTAAATAACTTTTGTGAAGATTGTGTTAAGTGTATTTTATTGTGACGAAAATCCAAGAACAGAAGTTAAATATTAACATCTTTTTGTGACATACCATTGTTCTTGCCCTCAGCCCTCTAAGCTGAGGTGCAGTTTGTGGTGCGGAAATTATATGGAGTAGAGCTTTTGTACCCTCTAATTGTCCTACTCTGTGTGCCAATGAGATAAAACCTAATGGTGTGTAGTTAAGCCACCTCACTTGTACCATTGAAAGTAACGGTCATTACTGATGAACAACTTAAAAATGCTCACCTAACAAAATGCACTACCTTCCTAACCTCTAGTAAACTCAAGGATTATTTCTGGGCTTGTCGTTCCCAGTAAACCCATGGACACTGGGTAATCCATTCTACATGACTTGGTGGACTGCAGGGAAGACAGTTCTTTAACTCCAGGCTGCAGGTGTCAATGTAAATAATCCAATAAAACTGTTCATGCTTTCCTCGTGAAAGGTGAATGCAGATGTCATGGGCTTAGCCCATAATTAGTAAGTGTGCGGGTCTATTTTTATATATTTGCTCTGGCACTGTTTGTGAAAAATGTTTCAACCATTCATTAGCATAATCGCCAGGTGGCATTGTGTGACTGGTCACGCTTTTGGCGAGGTACATGTTCTGTCCGTGGTGAGAAAGCTTGCGGAGAGCAGAGGGCTGATCGATCTATATCTTGATGGCACGTGCAACTGAGGTTTAGACTGGACGTGGCGATTAGAATTCACTCCTTTATTTCTCACGTGTCCTTCTTTGAAAGCCGTAGACACACTTCTAATCTGCGTGCCAATCCCGTGGTGTGATTTCGTGTAATATCATTGGGCAGAAGGTGAAGTGGTGTCATTTCGACGGGCATCATTTTGTTAAATCTCGGTCCTAAAAAGCTTTTTTTTTTGAGTCGCAGAATGAGGGCAAGTATGCCTTGTGGGCGTCTCGAAGGCTGCCCCGTTGACGTCTGTTCTGCATTGTTCTATATGTGTGGGTGAAGAGCTTGATTTACTGCTCGTGTAACTGTTTAAGTATCGCTTAATAAATAAAAAAGTTCACTAAAATAAATACTTTCGATGAAAAAGAACCTGTTACCTGAAATATATAGAGCTTTTCTTTTCTAGTGCAAGTTCCGCAGATAGTATGAGTTTCCTCCTCACGTTATTTATCCGGAGTCTGCGTCACTTGAAGTCTAGAGTTGTCAGACTACAAAGGTGTATGAACGGGATTGCGGTGTAAGGCGTGCAACCGGCGTTGGGCAGGTGACAGGATTGGAATACGACCTTTCATTGGGAAACACTGTAACACACACACCTGCTGATCCGGCTCCCCAGGTCGAAGGAAGGTAAGAATCCTGGTACACGTCGAAAGGCCGCACCCTGTCCACACAATGCCGAGACAGGAACGCAAAGCCAGGCGGGTGTTCTGTGTGCAATGCTTATTTGGCTTCATTTCACAACTGCTATGACGTGTACTGTACAACGTCGGCAGTCGAAGGTGGTCACCCTGATCAAAGTGGTTTACTTTTTCTCTGTTTCAAATTTTCTCTCTACTCCCCTCATGTACACCCCCCGTCCAAAAAGGAGTACAAAAGAAACTGAATGCAGGGACACAAGGAGACTTCTTCGTCAATGTTTTTCCCCGATCATGGCCTCCTCCTCCTCTTCGTACTACGGGCCATACTTCACCACCCCCAAGTTTGTTCGAAATATGTGACCTAGGCTTCTTGAAAACTGCGTTGCTGGTGTTTTCTTTGCCACGTTTTGTAGTTGGAAGGGTTCCTTCTTTTGTCCCCGTTCGCCCAAGTATGTTCACTCCGTCCATCTATAGCGAGGAATATTTTGACCAAAAATAATTGAGTATTGCATCGTATTTCATATTTGAAATGTAAAATCTTTCAAAGCAATATTTTCATTTTTTGAGGTATGGTTAGAGATAACTTTAGCTGTGGTCTAGGCTACTGCTGTATCAAAACTCCGCCTACTTCCTTTGGGCGGGACTTCCGGCTTCGGGAGTCCCGCGCCCACGGAGTGCCTGAGAGCGGGGCTCCCATGCCCGAGGGAGAGCCCCGGCTACAGAAGTTCCGAATGGCGGTAAGTGGGGCTTAGTTGTAGGGGGAGGGGAGTGCGCTTGTGTGTGTGTATATGTGCGATGGCGGCAGCGGGGGGGGTCTCTGTGTGCGTGCGTGTGTGTAGGTGCGCTGGTGTGTGTGTGGGGGGGTCTCTGTGTGTGTAGGTGCGCTAGTGTGTGTGTGTAGGTGCGGCGGCGAGGGGGGTGCGTGTGTGTATGCAGTGTGTGTTTGCCTATGTATGTGCGCATGCGTGACTGTAACTGTGTGAGTGCAGGAGAGAGGCGCGGCGCCGTGCGCGCCCACGAGCTACAATCTCCGGCAGGGGAAGCGCGTGACAGTCTGCTGTCCACATTCCCCCAAAAGTGACAACATAAGTTGTCTCGCGCCCTAGACAGCAAAAGCTTCGCTTTTGCTTTCGTCTAGGAGCGAGACCTAAAAAGCGGCACGCAGTACACCTGATTTTTCAGGGTATAGAAGACTGCATGGATTTGAGCTTTCCACACGTGTGATTGTTTTAACATCAGGGAAGTCAACAATAAAAACCGGCCTAGCAGACCATAAGCCTGCCCACACACTCACCTGTCAGACCAGCCCATCGGGCACTGTTTGACTGCCCTAATGACCAGTCCAACCATGTTTAAGGTTTAAAAAATATGCTTTGTGGGTTAAAAAATCATACGAAAAGTGTTCTTGATCGTCCATTCATCATGATTGTTTGTTTGGAGGTGAGAAGGCACAGCTAACTGGTTGCAGGCTTAGCCAGAAAACACAACATTTGGTGTCTTATTTCTTGAGTTTTATATAGCGCTGGCTATAGAGTTACATAGGTTCCACGTTACACATTGTTGCAGAAGGTACATCAATTACAAGTTACATCTGAAAGGTACATCAATTATAGGTTACATCCGTTGGTTCATTGCGTGGAGAAGGGTAGGGGGATAATGTCAAAGGGTGACGGGGAAGGAAATTAATCGGAGAATAGGCACAAGGAAGAACAAAGCAGGCAGGGGGCGAGAAATTCAGGGGAGAGAGGAAAGGAAAAGGGGAGGCAAGGCAAGAATGAAAGGAGGGAAGAGGTTGGGGAGGGGGTAGGACGCATGGCGAGGAGACGAGGAGGTAACTGTGTCCGATGTCCAGCTGGGTGGGAGACAGCTCCCTGCGGTAAAGGGGTCATTCCCAGACTTCTATTTTGTGTGATTCCCTTGTCACAGTGGACTCTCTCAGCGGGGTCGCTGAGACTCCAAGGCATAAATGCTGGATCCCTCCCCAACAAGGGGAGAGGAGTACTTTGGTCACGGGTACACTTAGAAGAATGAAGGAGGGAAGAGTACAGGGTAGAAAACCCAGCGTGAAGACAGTGTCCGACGTCCGGCAGGTAGGAGACAGTTCCCAGAGTTAAGGGGATCAATCCCAGTCCTCTACTGTGTGAGACTCCCTTGTCACTGTGGACTCTCTCAGAAGGGTCTCCAAAACTCCAGGGCAAAAATGCTGGATTCATCCCCAACTAGGGGAGTAGAGTGCTTTGGACAAGGGCATACTTAAGGGGGCGGATTTAGGGAGTCAGGCTGGTAGGGTTACATAGGTTACAAGTTACCCATTGTTACAGAAGGTGCATTAATTACCGGTTGCATCCGTTGGTTCATGGCGTGTAGAGGGTAAGGGGATAATGTAAAAAAGGACGACAGGGAGGGAGATTGAGTGGAGCATAGGCACAGGGGAAATAAAGCATGGATGGGGAGAGATTAAGGGAAAAGAAGAAAGGAATAGGGGAGGCAAGCAAAGAATGATTGAGGGAAGAGGTGGGGGAGGGCGTAGGAGACATGACGAGGTGACGAGGAAGTCCAGTCTGGGCCCGGAGGTATCAGAGCGCTTTACATGAGGATTAAGACGAGTTACAACGTTACATCAGTTACAGTTACATTACAGTTAAATTAGTTTCTAGAGCATTCAGTAAACATAGAAAAACAAGATCGATGGAAGGAGGAAAAGGAACATAACAGGCAGATGAGGAAGAAAATAATGTTTGATATCCAGCAGGGTAGGTGCCAACCAAAGGGGAGGGCCAAGCTCCTCTATAGCTACATGTGATAGCTCCACTGGGCATCAACCAAACGTTACTCTAGCTCAGTGAAAAGTCGGAACAATTCTAGATTCCGCTCAAGGTTCTATCGAAGCAGCATTGGTCGCTTCATCCTCCAGCTTGCCCTCAGTGAATGTGAAAACAATAGTGAGTGTTTGGGCATTTGCGCAGGCAGCTAGCGGAAAAGCTTCATGTTTTCACTTAGTGTCGACACGTATCCTGAATATTGATGGTATTAATTGGGGATCAGTATAAATCAGTATAAATACTGACCCTCCTGTAGCTGCATCAGCATGGGCGCCATGATGGAGTCACTGCTACTGCCAGGTGACTCCGAGCATCCGTTAAGCGGTGGGTTCTGGTTGGCGGGATCTCTCTTCTGTACATCGCGTGCACTCCTTCATGCTATCGAAGCCGATCAGTCATGTGCTTCCGCAATGCGCCTGGGCCCTCAGAAAACAATTTGCAGGACTGTGTGGGGTGATGGAGCTCTTCCCTTCAGGGTCTGCCGATCATCCCTTCAACAGCGCGGTCCACCGGGGGAAAATTCTCGGTCACCAGTGCTTGCACAAGCCTGCATTTCACAAGCAGGGTCAGGCACTCTCACCGTGTTCTGCCGGTCCCAGCCTCAGCATAGCTCTAAATTCGTTATTCTGCCGCCAGGTACTCGTCTGCTCTTCACCCCAGTTATCTGCTCAGATCTCAAGTGCGCCGTTTTTGCTGGGTGTCGCGCCTCAAAGCCGTTTTTTTAGAGGCGGCCTCCATTTTGTGATCTTCACTCCTGTGAGGGGTGGGATCCAGTCTTCAGTAAGCTTCGTTGCTTGCAGTCAGAGACCGCTCCGATTGTCATGGTCTTCACTCCTCTTAGGATCCGGTCTTCAGAGTGCTCCGGTGCCTGCAGTCAGAGACCGCTTCGTTGTTGTGCTCTTCATTCAATCAATCAGGGGTTTGTATGGAGTGGCTACTCACCTGTGAGGGTCTCAAAATGCTGTGGGGGGGGCAGGACTGCTGATCCATCTGGGTGTGGAGGTTCAGTTAAAGAGCCAGGTCTTGAGGTCATTCCTGAACTGTGTCAACAACTCGGATTGCCTGCAATGGAGGGGCAGGGTGTTCCAGGTCTTGGGGGCTACCTAGGAGAAGGATCTTCCTCTGGTTCTGGTCTTGTGGATCCGTGGGACATAGGCCAGGGCAAGCTGGCTGAGTTGAGCTTGAGGCAGTTGTCTTGCATCCAGATGGTGATTGCCTTTATTCAATTGTGAAAGTTGGTACTGGCAGTTGTGGGTTTGTTGGTAAGGAGATGATTAGCTGGGTGTTGTCGGCGTAGGAGACGATGCTGAGTCCGTGGCTTCTGACCATGGCTGCAAGAGGGTCCATGTAGATGTTGAGGAGGGTAGGGCCCAGGGAAGTGCCCTGGAGCACTTCGCAGCTGATCTCTGTAGGTTCTGAGAGAAACAGGGTAGTCTGATCAGGAAGGAGGGGATCTAGTTCAGTGCCTTGTCGTAGATGCGGTTTCGGGGATCTCCTGATTAGGGTGCAGTGAGAGACTGTGTCGAAAGCAGCCGAGAGGTCCAGTAGACTGAGGGGTGCAGTTTCTCCCCGGTCAAGGAAGGAGTAAATGTCATCGGTGGCAGTGAGGAGTGCGGTCTCTGTGCTGTGGTTGCTTCGGAAGCCCGATTGGGAGGTGTCCATAGATGGCCTTCCCGATAACCTTGACTGGGAAGGGGAGGAGGGAGATGGGTCTGAAGTTCTTGAGGACTGTTGGGTTGGCGGACGGTTTCTCCAACAGGGGGTTGATCTCAGCGTGTTTCCAGTCGTCTGGAAAGGTGGTGGTTTCGATGGAGCAGGTGATGGTACTGTTGTGTGCTTTGGTATTTATTCTGTCTTAGAAGGCTGTTTCTTTGTGGTTTTGAGGAGAAGGTGGTGTGCGTTGATGGTGGATTTGAAGGTTGCGTGGGTTTCCGGGGTTTTGTTGTTCCTCCATCTCTTCTCAAGCCATTGGCAGGTTCATCTGGACTCGTGGAGGGTGGGAGTGAACCAGCTGGCTTTCTTGGAGTTTTGCTTGCCTTGTGTCTTCTTGAGGGGTGTCAGTGTTGGTGCAGTTGGAGATCCATCGGTGAAGGTTGCAAGCTGCGATGTTGATGTGTGTTGGTGTTGGTGTTGGTGGGGCGGTCGTGCCAAGGAGATTGATGAGATGTTCTTCGGTGGCCATGTTCCAGCAGCGATGGGGAGAGCAATGAGGGTGGTGGTGTACGGTGGGTGTGGCGAAGGCGAGATGCACGCAGTGGTGGTCAGTCCAGAGGAGCTTGTGGTGTGGCTGTAGGTGATGTTCCCGCTGGTGGAGAAAACGGGGTCGAGCGTGTGTATGACTGTGAGGGTCAGTGCAGTCACTAGCTGCTTGAGTCCAATATTGTCAAGGTTCTCCAGTAGGGAGGTGGTATTCTGGTCACTGGAGTTGTCTAGGTGGAAGATGAGGTCACTGAGTACGATATACTTGGTGGAAGGGAGAGCCTGGAGTGCAATGAGGTCTACGATGGCGTTGGTGAACAGTGGCCAGGGTTGGAGGGACTGTAGACGTGATAGCCCGGAGGGAGGCCTTGCGGTTGGTCTGGAACTGAAAGTGGAGATGTTCCATGGTTGTCGTTGGATTGTTTGAGTGCGTGATTAGTCGGAGGGTTATCTTATAGACAATGGCGATGCCACCTCCTCGTCAGTTGGTTCGGTCCTTGCGGGTGATTTTGTAGCAGTTGGGCATGGCAATTGCGATGTCCGGTCCGGAGCTGGGGTCGGCCCAGTTTTCTGTGAAGAAGGCAATGTCGGAAGAGGCGGCGTCAAGGAGGTTTGTGGAGGGATCTCCTCTTTAGTAGCGTGCAGTTGAGCCGGTTGGGTGCGCTGTTGTTTGGCTGAGTGGTGAGGGGAGCTGGAGTGTTGGTGTGGGTTACAGTACCGGCAGGCTAAAGGTCCATGGGTCTCCTTCGGTGACATGAGGGGGCAGGGGGCGTGGTGTCCAGAGTTGAGGGTGAGGAGCATGGTGAGGAGCATGCTAGTGTGGTAGCGGTGGAAGGTCCAAGAACCAGGGTCCCTGGTGCTAAGCACGGTCCACGGGAAGACGGGAGCATACACGCTTGCCTTTGGCACACCTTCAGCACGTCAGTGGCACGCCTGCTGCATGCCTGCACAGTGGCTGCCATTAAGTATTGCGTGGGGGATGGACATCTGAGAGGGAGGAAAACACAGGAAGGGTCATTGATGGGGGGCCAGGCCCAGGACAATCGCAGCAGCAGGGGTGACGAAGAAGAAAACAGAAAAAAAGGAAAGGAAAGAAAAGCAAAATCCATAGGCAGCAAAGACTAGAGGCAGAAAAAGGTAGAGGCAGGAAGAAAGAAAAGAGAGAAAGAAAAGCAGAAAGATAGACAGAAGGGAGGTCAAGCGTCAGAACAGTGATGCTGTACCACTGGACTACCAGAGATGAGGCGCAGGCAGGAGCCTGAGGGTGGAGGAGGGCCTCGAACTCCTGACCTCCGGGTCAGAAGCTACAACGGGGACAGCAGCAGATACCAGACTGAGCTACGCTGTGAAAGGAGCTAGTCCGCTGAAAGAATAGTGGACTGGGCCTGGCCTTTGAATCACAGCTGAAGCAGTTGTCTGTGAATGAACTTCCTCTGAAAACAACTGCGGTGGTACAAACATGTTAGTCAACTCATTACTTAGGGGCCGATTACGATCTTGTCCGGAAAGCATTCCTACCACATCGGTTCCGGAATACTTTCAGTGCGACTCAGATCCAGGGAGTCCGACTGATCAACTACGATGCATCCGGATGCTTCCGGATGTAATTCGGTCGGACTCCCATTGACTTCAATGGGAACCTATGTTCCGACCGAATACTTAGGCTCCCATTGAAGAAAGAGGTGGCTGGGGAAAATCGTGCACCCTGTGGGGGGGCACCCCTTGGTGTCTGCCACACCGTGCATGGTTGGAAAGAGGGGACCCATGGGTACGCCCACAGGACCGATTTAGAAGGCCTGCTACAGGCCCCCAAAGACCGAGTCCGACAGCCATTTCATTCCAGGTAAACCGAATCGGAACAGCTGGCCTAATAGGTAATTGCAATCGCTTGCTCGGAAACCGAGTCCATAGGGCTGTACAATTCGGCTCCAAAAGGCTCGACCTGTCCGAATGCCTTTCAGAACTGATTCGGACAGCCTTACGGTTTCCGGGCATCGTAATCGGTCATTCGGAATTGTGTACAATTCGGTCGGAAACAAGGGTTCCGATTCGGATTCGCCAAGCTCTAATCCGATTTGAAGCCCTTCCGAACGAGATTGTAATCGACCCCTTAGTTGTAACAAGTGTTGGGGCTAAAGGCGAAAAGCAGGGCTATATTACTGGTACACCAACAGGAGGGTGCCACCCTTTGGGACATCTTGGCGGCGTTTCTATCTTCTTTCCAGCAGGACGTAGGATGCAAATATACCTTTTTATTTAACTCAGTAATATGCTATAATGTTTTAATTTTTAAAAGTGTATCTTTTAATTCATGCATGTAGGTGGAACATACCCCTACCACGATTATTTAAAGGTAGTATTATTTGCAATGATGCCTAGTTGCCCAAAAGCTACCTGTGAACCCCTTCAGTCTATATGTCTTTTGAGCCAACAGCATGTGTCCTTCTAGGAACTGTAGAAATGTTTTTTTAAATGTCATGCCTGGCTGAGGTGGCATAAATAGGACCACTTGTGTGTCTGTGGTGATGTTGGTCAGATATGACAACAATTTTCATATGATGGGCCAATGTTAGGACGAAAAGATCCATTTTGAGATGACAATATTTGCTTTTTTATTTTAGATCTTCACATCTCTTGCTTACCTGTTATGTGACAGTGCTTGTGCTTTACTTTAGCCCTTGGGCAGCAAAGAATAACAGAAGTACTAAACTTCACAGAAGCAACCCTGAAACTTGATGTGGTTGGCTCTCCACTGGTTGCATTGAGGTAAGGCATGCGTTTCTGCAGAATGAGAGAAAGAGCCTCTCCTTTAACGGGAACACAGTGGGCCACACTTAGGAATTCTTATGAGTTTTTATTTCATGTTTGCTGGGAAGTGGTCTTTGAGGGTCAGTTCAGTTCAGTTCAAGAAAAACTTTATTTGGTTATCACAAGCATAAAGCGTTGTACTAAAGATAAATTATTTGTTTTAAAATCAATTTCCATAATTTAAAACTAAGATACATTAAAAACCCTTGAAAATGAAAAAGTTTTTTACAGTTCATCCATATTGCCAACTCATTTATAGCCTAGTTCATTTTGTTTTATCTTCTTTACATAAGAGGTTGTTAATCAAGGTAAGAAATGTAACCCCATGGCAAATAAGAATAGTTGCTGCCCCCCCCCCAACCAACTAGTCACAGTTTGTCTACAGGTGCGGATGTTAAGATCATTTAAAATTGGTTTTAAAAGTCTCATTCTTGCTTCCTTCAAAGTGGGGCAAACGCCCATCAGGTGACATAAAGAGTCGGTGTGTGGTATCCATATAAATGGCAGTTTTCATTTGGGAATTTTCCTTTCCATGATTGTCGCAAATCCTTTGTTTCATATTCTCCAAACCGATACATCATAAAGCTGTTTTTTAAAAACAATCAAAAATGAGCCTCCAAATAAGCTTGCGGTTTCAGTTTGACATAAGAGTTTATAACTGTCCAGGAATGTTTGCGTTTTACCAAGGCTCTTTTATCTTCGACAAGGGACAGATTCTTTGCAGCACTATTACACGTTTTATTAAAAGCTGCCCTTTCCATCTTACTATCCCATGCCTCTTGTATGTCTAAAGCTGTTAATGCTGATTGTAAATACTCGCCCCATGTGTGCGATTTTTGCAAAACCAACTGAGCCTTTATTTCGGACCAGCAAAGGCTATTCAAAGAGCCAGGATCTGCTGCATGCAATTTCCAGCATAATTTTATGAAAAACGATTGACGCCGGTTTTCCTGGTTTTGTAAGCCAAATTCCAGACGAATCTGTGCAGGTGATGCGCTTTTTGGAAGGTTAAAAACGGCTTTATACATCTTTGTCTGAATATGGTTTAAGACTTCACATTCCCGGCCGTGCCATATTTCCATACCATATGCAAGAGCAGGGATTAATTGTGAGGCCATTACTTTCAGAAGACGACTATATGATGGGCAACTCAGTTTTTGTTTCAGTTGTTTATAAGCAAAAATTAGTGATTGTGCTCTTGCTTCCATTGTTCTTTTCTGTTGCCTAAATGACATCCCTCGACCCAAATGTATCCCTAAATACTTATATTGTGGGGTTTCAGGTGGTTTACCAAACAGATCCACGGACACCGGTGTAGTGGGTAGAGCAGGTTTTATTGCTTTGAACAGTTTTCTCTTTTGCACCGGGACTCGGTAATAAGGAAGGGGATTCGCGGCGTCCTCCGTGGCCTCTCGTTCCAGTCCGCATCTTCTCAGCTCCCGATGTCTTCTGGGAGGCGTAGTCCTGGCTTCCGCCGTCGTGGCACCAGGGCCGGTATCCGGTGTGAAATAAACAAAAGGGAGACCAATATTACTGGGCTGTCCGCTAACTGGGATCAGGGTGGGGTCTGTGAGGGAACACTCGTGCAGAAAAATACCCCGCTATCTGTGAGGAGATAGTGAGGGGAACAGGGGATTTACGTGCACGGTTAGGGTCTGTGTGGGTTGTCCCGTCTACGTCCCGCCCAACCCAGGAAACGAGACCGTACCTGTCCTAGCCACACTTCCCGGGAAGCGTGGCTGGGCGATGCGCCTTCACGTAGGCCTCCTGGCTTGTCGCTGCAGTCTCTCTCCGCCTCCTCCGTTCCTTCTCCGGTTCTCTGTCCTTCCTGGTCCGTCTGGTCTCCTCTCACGCTCTGCTCCTCAGCCCCTCTCCACTCGACTACGTCCTCGTTCTTCTTCCAGTCCTCCTCCTCGCACCTTCTCCACTCCGCTCCGTCCTCGCTTAGTCTCCACGCCTCTCCGTCCTCGCTCGCCTCACGCCACTCTCCTCCACCTCCGGGTGTAACACACACCTGGGTGTTGTCAGGGACGGCTTTTACCTTGGTGAAGAGGGCCGGTCTCACATCCGGATCCTCCCACTTAAAGTGACAGGGTTCATCAGTGTCTATCACCGGACTGCATCTGACGTCCGCAGTCTTCCATGCGTCTGTGTGCTGTGTAGAGAGAGGAGATACATGAATAGGCAACCCAGGGGGGCCCGAGTCCGGGTCCCCCACGTCACACACCTCCCCCCTAGGATTCTCCCGCTCGGGGAGAGGAAACCTGGACAGGAAGTCCGCGTTTATGTTGTCAGTTCCTTTCTTATGGCGAACCTGGAATCGGAAGGGTTGTAGGGCAAGGAACCATCTCAAAACCCTCGGATTGTTGGAGATGTTCCTGCTCATCCACAATAAGGGGGCGTGGTCAGTATATAAAACAAACTGATGCCCCTCCAGGTAATAGCGCAGCTTGTCTATAGCCCACCGTATGGCGAGACACTCTTTTTCGATAGTGGGATATTTCACCTCTCTAGGGAATAGCTTCCTGCTGATGTACAGAATAGGCTTTTCACCCCCCTCCCTTGAGTCCTGTGACAAGACGGCTCCGATGCCAAAGTCTGAGGCATCCGTGTGTAGGATGAAGGGTCTCGTAAAGTCAGGTGACGTCAACACTGGGCTCGTAGTGATGGCTCTTTTGAGCGTCTGGAAGGCTTTCCACATGGCTGGCGTCGGTTTGAGGAAGTCGAGTCCCTTCTGTTGCTTCTTCAGGGTGTCCGTCAAGGGGGCTGCCACATCCGAAAATTACGGGATGAATCTCCTGTAGTAGCCCACTAATCCCAAGAAGGCTCTCATGTCTTTAGTGTTCTTGGGGAATGGGGTGTCGGCGATGGCTCTTACTTTCTTGATCTGTGGTTCTATGGCCCCATGTCCCAGCAAGTATCCCAGATATTTAACCTTTTGGAATCCAATCCTGGACTTCTTTGCATTGACGTGAAGTCCGGCGTCGCTTAGCTGTTGGAGGATAACCCGTAGGTGTTGTAGGTGTGCTTCCCACGACGTACTGAAGATGATAATATCGTCTAGATACGCCGAGCTATAATTCATGTGCCCCCGTAACACCTCATTCATCAGTCTCTGGAAGGTGGCCGGGGCACCATGTAAGCCGAAGGGGAGGACGTTGAACTCATAAAGCCCGTCTGGGGTAGCGAAGGCCGTCTTCTTTCGATCCTCTTCCCGCAAGGGCACCTGCCAGTAGCCCTTGGTCAGGTCTAGGGTACTGATATATTTGGAGTCCCCCAGCTTTTCGATGAGCTCATCGATTCGGGGTATAGGATACGCGTCGAAGGCGGACACAGCGTTCAAAGCCCGGAAGTCCATACAGAACCTGCTGCTGCCGTCGGGTTTTGGCACCATCACTATGGGTGAGGACCACTCGCTTCGGGATGGTCGGATCACTCCTAGCCTGATCATCTCGTCCACTTCTCTCCTTATGACTTCTCTCTTGGCTGCTGGTATCCGGTACGGGCGCTGTTTGACCGTGACGCCCGCAGGGGTCTCTATCCGGTGTTCTGCCAGCCGAGTTATGCCTGGAAGGTTAGAAAAGATCGATTCAAAAGGGCGGAGGATCTCTTGTAGTCTGTCTCGCTCGGTTTGATACAGCTCATCATTGACTACCAGGTCACCCAGCGTGGTTTCCGAGGTGTTTCCAACCGGGGTTGCTAGGTTGGATGACACCGGGGTTGGTCCCAGCCACTTCTTCAGAAGATTGATATGAAATATCTGGGTTTTCCTTCCGTTCAGGCGCAAGCGATAGGTGGTCTTCCCGATCGTCTCTATGACTTCGTACGGTCCTTGCCACTCGTTCTGGAACTTTTTTGAGGGCGAGGGCAGGAGTACAAGGGCCCATTCTCCAATACTGAGTTGTCTCCATTTCTTCCCCTTATCGTAATGGACCTGTTGTCTTTTTTGGCTCACTTCCAGATGGGCAAAGGCCAGCTCGCGGATTTTACCAAGTTTATTCTTTAGGTTTTGGGTATATTCTAGCAGGTTTCTGGTTTCTCCAGTTGGTTCGTTCTCCCACACCTCTTTAGTCATGTCCAGGAGGCTCCGGGGTTGTCTCCCATACAGCATCTCAAAGGATGAGCACCCTAATCTGCTTTGTTTCTGGCCTCTGATGACATACAGGGCCAGAGGAAGAAGTAAGTCCCAATCGGTCTCGTTCACTGTTAACATTTTCTTCAGTACGGATTTTAACGTGCCGTTGTATCGCTCCACCAGGCCATCCGTCTGGGGATGATACACCGATGTTTTTATCTGGTGTAGCCCAAGGAGGAGGCATACTTCTTTCATGACCCTCGACATGAACGGGGTCCCCTGGTCGGTGAGGATTTCTTTGGGAAACCCCACTCTTGAGAACAGCTCCATGAATGTGTCCGCTATGTTCCTGGAAGTTGGATTTTTCAGGGGAAACGCCTCAGGAAAACTCGTGGCGTAATCCACGATTACCAGCGCGTATTTGTGTCCCCTCTTTGTCTGTGGTAATGGTCCGATTAGGTCCATGCCTACCCTCTCAAAAGGGGTTCCGATTATGGGAAGGGGTTGTAGAGGTACGGCGGGGGCCCTTTGGGTGTTTTTCCTTTGACACAAGTCGCAGGTCTGACAGTGAGATTTGATATCATGGTATATTCCTGGCCAATAGAAGCTCCTCAGGACGTTCTGAGTTGTCTTTTCACTCCCAATGTGTCCGGCAAGCAAATGAGTGTGAGCATAAAACATTATTTGTTCTCGAAAACAGGTTGGCACTAACAGTTGCATGGGATCGTCCTGCTTGGCTTGTCTGTATAGGAGGTCTTCTTTAATCAAGAAGCGCGGATATCGGGGTTGGGGATCGTTCTGTTCCCTGTGGGCTTGTTCCCAGGCGTTGAATAAGCTGGTGTCGTTGGCCTGTGCAAACCTGAAGCTCCTATCCCCCTCCCAGGGATCAGGGGAGGTCAGGGCTGGGACGGCCATCTCCTTGGTCCCCCTATCCTGAAGACGGCCCTTAAAAAGATCAAGGAAGTGGGGATTGTCCGTCCCTAATATAAGATTCTCGGGCAGGGCGTTCAATACCCCCACCTTCACAACCAATGTATCTTTTCCCTCTACTGCAATGGGAATGTAAGCCACTGGGTAACCCTTGACATCCCCGTGTACACACTTGATAAAGACTAAGGCGTCTGGCATTACCTGAAGGGGCTTCACGAAACCACCCTGTATTACTGATTGCTTGCAGCCTGAATCCAGGAGAGCCCTGACTACCACACCGTTGACCTTAACACTCACGTGATAGGCTCCGCCCAGCTCTGCGGAATACATGACGGCCTTGGGTAAATAGCTGACGTCCATGGGTTCTTCCTGGTGTCGTTTCTGGGGGCAAAGGCGGGCGATGTGTCCCCACATTCCACAGTCGAAGCACTGCGGACCTCGAAAGGGGGGGGTCTCTGCTGTTGCTGGTCTTGGTATGGGTAGCCCAGGGGGAGCCCGAAACCTCCGTTCAGGCCTGGGCGCGGGTTTGGCTGGTTTCTCCGGTTCCGTCGTATGTAAACGGGGCTGGGCGCGCACATACGTGGTTGCCATTTCCATGGCCTGGGTAGTGGACAGATTGGAGTGTTGTCGGAGCCACCTCTGTGTCCCAAAGGGTAGGGCTTTGAGGAACTGCTCCAGATAAATTCTATCCATGATCTCCTCCTTTGTACTCGTTGTCGGGGTGAGCCATTTGTCCGCTGCTGTCTTTAAGCGGAAAAATAATGTTTTTGGGTTGTCCCCGACTTGCCCCCTTTCCTTTCGGAAGCGCACTCTGTACGCCTCCGCGTCTAATCCCAGGTGATCAAGAATGAGGGTTTTGATTTGTCCGTATGGGGTCTGTCCGGTACTGTTGGCGACCTGATAGGCTGCCTGCGCCTCGCCAGTCAACAGCGGCGCAAGGAAAAACGGCCATTTCTCCAGGGGCCATCCACACGCCAGTGCCACTCTCTCAAAATTAGTGAGAAAGGCATCTGGATCCTCTCCGGTTACATATTTCTGGAGGGAAATGCCTGCTGGGGTGGCTGGCGGTCGGCTCTCTCTTACTTGATGGCTGGTCGGGTCGACTGTGGGGCGCATTCCCTCGAGCTGGGTCACCACGGTGTGTCTAAAGGTGTCTCTGTCCAATCGAGCGGCGGCGAGTTGCTGTTCTACCGCCCATCCCAACTGCTCCTGACCTTTCACCAGCGCCTGGATCATTTCTTCCATCGTTGTGTCCCTGATGGAGTCCTCCTCTATGCCCGCATTCTCCACCACTTGTGGGGTTTCAGGTGGTTTACCAAACAGATCCACGGACACCGGTGTAGTGGGTAGAGCAGGATTTATTGCTTTGTACAGTTTTCTCTTTTGCACCGGGACTCGGTAATAAGGAAGGGGATTCGCGGCGTCCATGTGGCCTCTCGTTCCAGTCCGCGTCTTCTCAGCTCCCGATGTCTTCTGGGAGGCGTAGTCCTGGCTTCCGCCGTCGTGGCACCAGGGCCGGTATCCGGTGTGAAATAAACAAAAGGGAGACCAATATTACTGGGCTGTCCGCTAACTGGGATCAGGGTGGGGTCTGTGAGGGAACACTCGTGCAGAAAAATACCCCGCTATCCGTGAGGAGACAGTGAGGGGAACAGGGGATTTACGTGCACGGTTAGGGTCTGTGTGGGTTGTCCTGTCTACGTCCCGCCCAACCCAGGAAACGAGACCGTACCTGTCCTAGCCACACTTCCCGGGAAGCGTGGCTGGGCGATGCGCCTTCACGTAGGCCTCCTGGCTTGTCGCTGCAGTCTCTCTCCGCCTCCTCCGTTCCTTCTCCGGTTCTCTGTCCTTCCTGGTCCGTCTGGTCTCCTCTCACGCTCTGCTCCTCAGCCCCTCTCCACTCGACTACGTCCTCGTTCTTCTTCCAGTCCTCCTCCTCGCACCTTCTCCACTCCGCTCCGTCCTCGCTTAGTCTCCACGCCTCTCCGTCCTCGCTCGCCTCACGCCACTCTCCTCCACCTCCGGGTGTAACACACACCTGGGTGTTGTCAGGGACGGATTTTACCTTGGTGAAGAGGGCCGGTCCCACATCCGGATCCGCCCACTTAAAGTGACAGGGTTCATCAGTGTCTATCACCGGACTGCATCTGACGTCCGCAGTCTTCCATGCGTCTGTGTGCTGTGTAGAGAGAGGAGATACATGAATAGGCAACCCAGGGGGGCCCGAGTCCGGGTCCCCCACGTCACATATATGAACTGACTTCCTCTATTGGATCCATTTTGTCAAACCACCTTCGTTTTCCTGGGCTGGGGACTGCTAATTGCACAACATTTGTTTTTTTCTTATTCATCTATAGCCCTTGCTCATCAAAGTATGTTGTCAGGTGGTTAATAACTATTTGTAAGGCAATCGAGGTTTGGCTTAAGACCACAATATCATCTGAATATTGCAGATACTGAATATGGTCTTCTGCCAACTTTGGAGGAAACCCGTTTATATTTGACAAATAAAGTTGCAAATTGGCAAGATACAAGTTAAAAAGGTTTGGGGCCAAAACGCAACCCTGTTTCAGGCCATTATGAATGTTTATTTTGGAGGATAAGATGCTACCGTCTCCCAACTTTACCCTTGCCCAAGTTTTGGTATGAAGGGCTACTATGGCGTTTAATAATTTTTGCGGAAGGCCCCAGTCTTTTAGTTTCATCCAAAGTCGTTCTCTTGGAACTCTGTCTAAAGCAGATTTGAGGTCGATAAAACATACGAAAAGTCCTATGTTCCTTAGTGCAGCTTTCTCCGTGAGAATTGCTAACGCGACCAAGTTTGTGATCGTGTCCATTCCATGTCAAAAGCCAGTTTGATTTTTGGGAATTATAGCTTTTGCCTCAGTCCATGCTTGTAGATCTGCATGATGCGCAGAGGTTTGCCTCCACATCCATCAGGGCGACGAGCCTGTAATTCCCACGCTCATTACAACTTCTGTTCTTGTAAATGGGGTGGAATATACTCCCTTTCCACGATTTTAGGGTCTTATTTTGGGAAAACAAATGATTAAATAATGGCCTAAGATATTGGGCCCAAAAGTCTGGCTCTTGCTTGAAAAGTGCATTTGGGAGGCCGTTGGGCCCAGCTGCACCCTCCGTTTTCAGTTTTCTCATTACTTCTTTTAATAGTATGCTGTTCGTTAAAGGGTTTGATCCGATGTGGCATATTTCCTTAGAGTTTTTTCAAAGTGCCCATTTTCCAAGATAGGTAGACACTTAGTAAATGGATACTGCTTTTCCTCCCGCACTATTTTCAGGTCACTTTCCAGACTAGGTTGCTCATCATTTGTTATATGATTATACAGATTTTGAATGTGTCGCTTTCAATTTACCTCACTTATTCCTGCCATTTGGTACATTGTTGTTCTCTTTATTAGTTTGTTTAGAATGCCCCAAAATTCGCTACTGTTTGGCAGTTTGCTCGCCCATATTAATTTCTTCCAGAGATTATCCATGTGTTCTTTTTTTGCATCCCTGCACATCTCCTTGTATATCTTCCTCATATCTTTGATGTGGCACTTATTTACTATTTTTCCTGCTCTTATTTCGCCAGTTCTTTTTCTCACCTCCCTCGCTATTTCCCTTTTTAGGTCACGAAGCTGAATAATGTACCATGGTTCATTTATTCTTCTTTGCGACCCTGGGAGTCCTGGGGGTACTGGGAATTTATTTACTAGGGATTGCCCTAATATTTCCCAAGCCTCTTCCAAAGTTTGAACCCTCTGCAAACTGCTGTCATTTATATATTTATGCACTGCCTCCATGATAAATTCAATGTTATTACCACGCCATTTTAACTTCTTTAAATGATATATTACTGGCATTTCTATTAGAGTTTGAAGGGACTTTTTTCTGACTCAGGTTCGCGTGTACGACGAGGACTTGCGGGAAATGGTCACTTTCAGGGCGGGATTGAATGTGGAATGATTCAACTGCCTGGAGTAATTTGTTGCTTACCATTGTGTAATCAATTGTGGATTGTTTTTTCCCACTTAAGAAGGTAATGCCGGCAGGTTGGTCTCCCTTTGTTTTTCCATTTAAGATACATAGACCAAGTTTTTCCAATTCATGCTTTTGATTATCTACATCGTGTAGCTGTCGACGTACTCTTTTTTCAAAGTGCTCCCCATCATTTTTGTATTAAAATCGCCTGAAATTATCAGCTCGCTACATTAGAAGGTGGTTTGCAAAACCTTTATCAAGTTTATCAGATGAGACAATGTAACCTTCTTTTCTTTTTATTTGGATGAATATATATATTTAATATCAACAACTGCCACCGCTTTACAATGGCTACATTTCTACTCTCCAATTTTACTACTTGCAGCCAATTTTCACCCATGTCGGGTTCTTCATATGCCAGTCCAATTTTTCTGTGAAATATAATGACAAACGCCCCCTTGGGTGAACATATTTACAACATTTTTCCACCAGAATGTGACTTTCCTCGTAACCAATTATTGTTTTTGGGGTCAGATTCCACGTTTCTTGCAGTAATATAATATCAAAACCTTGTAAGAAACCTAGGGTCTCTGGATCCTGCCCATTTCCCTAAAACCGTGAATGTTCCAAGAGCAAAACGTTATTTGAGTTTCCTTGGGATATCTTGCAGATACCTCAGAGTGTTGTTTACTTTGGGTAGTATCAATTACATCAGAATCGTTGTTGGCACAGGATGTGAGGGACCCACGACCAATCTAGAAGATCTACTGGCTGCTGTGTTGATTGTATTATGTTTTGATCTAAGTTTTCCAACTTGTTACCCAACAAGCCTATATTTTTAGGAGTTGTTCTTCTTGCCCCCCTTAAACACGATTTAGGACGTAGCTCTTGTGCCGATGAATGTGCGGCCACTGTATCTAATAATAATGGAAATTGATATTTCAATCATTTTGGATATGATATTGATATGCCCCAGGATTCAAAGACCTCCCTTTTAGAATATATCAGGGCAGTTGTTTCAATTGCGGACCAAGTTGTTTGGGTCAACTCTATATCTGGACTCTTGTGCTTTTCCAAAGATTCTACGGCCAGAAGATCTACTGTTCCAATATTGCATAGTTCTGGTATCTCATGGGACAGTTTCAAAATATTTCCCCTGTTAAGGATATCCAATCTGCCCTTTGTTTCATATTTGGGCTCGAAAATAAGTTTGTGAGTTATTTCTCCTGGGTCTCTTTGTTGCGAATCGATTAAGTTTATACAAATTTGTGCGTTTAGAGGATCACAAGTTGTGTTTCTACTCTGGACTATATTTTAAGGAGTAATCCTGTATTGATTGAATGAATTCGATTTACCCTTGCTGATAATCTCTCCTTCTGAATTTACTACCTTTTGGCTTATTACTAGCCTAGTGTGATCTTGTGTTGTGGGAATTACAGATGGTAATTTGCAGTCCTGTCCTGATTTCCCAAGGGAGATTTTTATTAGGCTTCTAGGTTCTGTTTCCATGAAGCCCATATAATTTCCCAGCACTTCATCCGTAGTTGTTAATGGCCTATCATCTTGAGTTATTTTAACATCTTCTGGTGTTTTTATATTAGGTGTTACCCTTTGGGGTTGATTTTTATTTACTTCAGTTATTAAGTGTGTACTTTGTAAGTTCATACTAGTACTATTTTCAACCTCTTTATTTTTTATTCCCACTATGGAATTATGATTCGATTTTAAAATTTGGACAAGTTCTTTTTCTTGTTTTTTTTGTCCTTCGGTTTTAAGAGATTTATTTAATTCTTCTTTACAACAGATTATATTTTCTATATGCTTTTTCTCGTGTGTTGTTGGTTTCAACCCTTCATTTTGTGGGTTTTTATCTTTTTCTAAAACACAACCAGGTTCAACGCAATCAACAGATTTATCAAGAATGTCGACTATCTCCAATAAACTTACTGGGTGCTCTTTTTTTATGTTTGCTTTTTTTAGAGTCTTCACTTTGATGTGTTTGTTTGTTTTCCTGGTTGCTTATGGATGAAACACTTTGGATGGATTTGCTAAAGCTCTCACAAGAATCTTGCCAGTGTAACATAGGACTGATTTGTTGCTCTTTTACAGTCTTTTTACTTTGTTGACTTTTATCATTTGGCCGTTGGAAAAATAAGGGATAGATCCGTCTGTCTTCCTAGTTTACTTGTTTGCATGCATTGTTCCTTGCCTTAAGTGCTCGTTTTCGTTGCCTTTTGGTTTGGACACCAATTGGTGAACGAAGTATTGATGTTGATTGCTGGATAGTTTGCTGTTTTCCTGTTCAATTTTTAACCATAGATTCATTTTGTTTTCTGATTCCATTTTGTTGAAAATTACTTGAGTTTTTTTCCAGACCAATTTTATCTTTATTTACCTCTTTTAATTCTTTTTTGGCCGATAATTTAATATTTTGAACAGGTTTTACAGCATGTAAAATATCCGTTAGAATTTCTGGAAGGGATTCTAGTTTATTGATTATCCGACCGCATCCACAGTTTGAATTTGTGATTGACATATGACCACTACTATTGTGCTTTTTTGTAATATGTACTGTTATAGTGTCCAGTTTTGACTTAATATCTGCAATATGAACCGCGATTAATTTCATTAGATCCATCTGAACATCTAATTCATCGGATTGAAAGTTTAGGACATCAATCGATTGCTGCAGGGTTCTTGACACAGTTTGACTCCCTGTAGCTAAATCTGTAGATGGTGCCGACGTCCCTGCAGCTGTTTCAAATCCACTAACTGATGAAATTGTAATCGGGGGGGACTGGACCTTTTGGCTCCCCAAGAGATAATCATTTTGAGTGGTATTGTTACCCTCTTGTTGCTCCACTCTAATAATGCTTTTGATTGGGGTGGAAGTTACCCCCGTCTCCTTATCTTTCTGATCTGTGGGTAAAATGAAGATAGGAAAGTTGCCTTGATCTTGAAAAAGACCCTCCCCTTTATTTTGGGAGAGATTGTCCTCTTTGTTTTGTGTGTTGAGTTCGAGAGCTTGGATGAGGTCAACTTCATTTGATATAGACAATAACCCAGTCCATTCATCCATTTGAACTTTGTCTTGTTCTCCTGCCTTGCCTGAGACCCCTTTTATACTGTGATGTTTTCCGTTTTTTACATCATTTTTTTGATCTGGCGAATCCATGGGTATATATACCAGCGCTGTTATTTTTATCATCCCTTTGTTTATTTGCTCCTCTTTTCTATTAACCTCACTTATGCTATCAATTTGGCTTGGCCTGGTTTCTTTCTCAATTTGGGGCTTTCCCTTTGTTGAACTGGTTGATATGGTTTTGTCTCAATTTTTATACATCCCAACTCCTGGTGACTTATTTCACTTGTTTTGTTCGGAATTATTTGACTAGGCAAACCTAGACCTCCGTCAAAAGCGTAAATTGTGGCCATTGGATCTTTTAGAAAATGAAATTGCACAATTTGATCGTGCTCAATGTCTGCCCTCCTGGGCAGTCGCGGAGCTGATACACTCTGTGCACGTTTGAGCCGCAAATTACAGCCGCTCCTCTCTGGTCCTGCAGCACTTAACTCCCCGCACTCTCGCCTCGCTGAAAACCGGCGAGCAGCGGGAGTGGTAAGCGGCAGAAGAGTCACCTACGCCCTCTCGGCGTTGAAAACGCATTTTACCACTCCTCTGCGGCTCTGTAACTCCCCGCACCTTCGCAGTGCTGAGATCGGTAAGGAGTGGAAGCAGGAGCGGGAAGCAGCGAGGAGCGGAAAGTCACCTACACCCCTAACAGCCTCACGACTGGCTGCATGCTGGCGGGCAGGCGGGTGGGCGCTCTGGAAAATCCGGACCGCACTCGTTGCACAGATGGAGCCCTTCTTGGCTGCAGCACGAGGAAAGGAGGGAGCAAGGGGGCAGGAGCGGGGGGACAAGCATCTGCCGCACCAGCTCCACTCCGTTCACATTCTCGATCGACCCGGTTTGGCCCAGCTCCGGTCGCAGCTCCTGTGCGGCCACAAACTCCAACACAGTCTCACGCCGCTCCGGCTCCGCTCGGCAAACTGACTGCAGACCGCGGCAACAACAGACTCCTCCTCCTCCTCTCAGAGTCAATGTCTGTCAATCTAAAGTAACATTGACCCATCTAAAGTGTAGCCTGGCTTGAGGAGCATATTGAACTAAAAGAGCTTTAAATGTGGTCCATTTTCTTAATTTTTCGGAGTAATCCATAATAACAATTTTGCTCCATTTTTCTTAAATTAATTTCTGCGTTATTGACACTTGCAGGAACACTCCTCTGGCCCTTATCAAGGAGGCCTACACACCATTTGAGCCAAAGACTGAGTACCATTGACATTATTCCACAACAGGGTCCTGACCCGGTTGGGCCCATTGAACCCACTTTTTCAATCTTTGAACAAAACGCGTTGGCTGATGTGTTTATAAATCCCATGGATTATTGACAATAAAGATTGATATATTTTTGTAATGAAGATACTGATCAAGCTTCTTTATTGATGCAATATTGACTTGCAAGTGCACCTCTCCTTGTTCTCATGGTACATGCATTTTTGTTACCTCTTCACATGTGAAGGCAATGTTGCAAATGTTGAAGTAACACCTTTAATTGCACTTGGAAGAATGCAGTCTTCTGCAGATACAGTATCTTTTGAAAAGTGAATTGGAATGCAAGACTGAATTATATAGTAAAAAACTCAGACATTTGCTTTCTAAAAAAATCTCACTTCCTTAAACAGGCTCTTCTCTATTGAGATCCACAACTAAATTCTGGCATGCACACCCAGTCACACAGGCTCATGGGCGACAGCAATAATGTTCCTCTGATAAAAGCTTTACTAAGCTTTTGGACCCCGGAGGTGGGTCTTTAATCCTGTCACCAGCCCACAACCTGCAAACTAAGCATGGGCGGATTTTGCGGATTCGCAATCCGCGAATTTGCAGATTTGCGAATTTGCGGATTGCGAAAATCTGCAAAATCCGCGAATTCTCGCGGATTTTGCGGATTTTTTTTGGGTGTGTGTTCGCACGGGTTTCTGCAAGTTCGCGAGGGTTTTGTACAATTTCGCAAATTGCGAACTTACTTGTCGGGTCGCCAGTTTTGCGAACTTGTTGTTTCTACGTGCCCAGCCTGTTTGCAAGGCTTTCTTCATCACTGCCACCCTCTGTCACCACTGGCACTCTCTTTGTTCACCCACGCCACCCTCTGGCTCACCCATTACACCCTCTGTGTCATCACAGCACCCTCTGGTTCACCAGTGTACATTATTGGGGCAAAGCAAAGCACTGCCATCCTCTGTCAACACTGGCACTCTGGTTCACCCATGCCACCCTCTGGCTGGCACACCCATGCCACCCTCGGTGTCATCACAGCACCCTCTGGTTGACCAGTGAGTGTACATTATTGTGGCAAAGCAAAGCACACCTGCTAAGTGCTTTAAGTTTTGCAAACAACAACACCTGCCCTGCCCCAACTGACATTAATGAAGGCTGGCACCTGCTTGTCTGCTCCCTTTCCTTTTTGTTGCAATGTAAAAAAATTTTAACAGGATGCAATGGCATACTTCTAACTATTCTGTGACTGTCAGAGCAGGGTCAAACAATAGTTGCAAGTAGGCAACCGGATTCTGGAGGGCCCCTTCAGGAAGCACTACAGGGAAATGGTTACAAATGATGAGCTCGAACTTTTGCACCTGCTCGTTGGTTTTGCTTTTGCAAAACTCGTTTTTCGGTAATTTCGCGCTATTCGCGAGGCGCGGCGTCGTGCGAAATCGACCGTGGAAGCAGCGAAGTCGTGCGAGTTACCCCAAGGTTGAGTATGGGCGCCGCCATTTTGTTTGCGTGACGTATTTCCGTTTCCGCCCGCTATGTGTAATCTCGCGGAATTAGCGCCTTGCGAATGCAAGTTCGCACGAGTTCGCGAGAGAAATCGCGTGTGAACTTACTTACGCGCACGTGATCGGGCCGCCATCTTGTTTTTCATTCATTCCTATGTGTCTGGGCATGGTGTTTCTATCCTCTCTATATCTCTGCCATCCTTTGCTTGTTTTAATATTTTTTTGATCTATTTAACTTTTTTTCTATTCCTCTAGTTTTCTAGGTCTATATTTTTGTGTTTTAGGCTACTTTTGTTTACTTTTCAACTACTTTTTTAAACTTGTATTTTCTTCTTCCCTAGTCTTATTCTTTTTCATTTTGTCTCCTTGTTGCTAACACCTGCCCAGACCATGGTGAAGCCAGCTGTGAAGCTGCCCAAGACGGGCCCCGCAGCCCGTGCCCGGCTCCCGTGTGGCCGTTTGAGGGCGGAAATGGTGGTGCCCAGGGACATCTTCAGCCCTGAGGAGGTGGGCGCACTCGTTTTCTATGTACAGCGCCGCCTCCCCAGGACCATCGCGGCAGGCGGCAGGATCGCTGGTGGCTACACCAACCGCCAGGAGCGACGGAAGCGGTGGGAGCAGGTGTGCCGGGCCCTGTTTGACATCTCGGGGGTCCAGCGCACCTACAACCAGGTGACCCACCGCTGGACCGATATCCTGGACCGGGAGCGCGACCTGCTCGACCTGCTGGGAGTGGAGGTCCCCGGGCTTGGTGAGTAGTAGTAGCAATTTTTTCATCACTCACTACTCTGTTTTTTCTCCTGCTCTATGTGTTATATTGCAAATGTTTGTTTTACATTTTTTACAAAGAGCAATAATGCTGCCGATTACATTGATAGGAGAGGTAAATTAATATTTCAAAATCTTCTGTGCATTTCAGGTGCACTGCTCTCCTTCTCTGTGGCGGTGCCACTACTTATTTGTTTTCTATTTTGTGTTCATTTAATTGGGCTGAGTAATGTATGAGTGTACTTTACAGAACTGCGTAATGCTAGACACAAAGGGGCAGATTTACAAGCCCCTTGCGCCACGTTTACACTGCCTTACCTGACGCACAGCGACGAAAACGTGGCGCATCCCTGCGAGTCATGTACAACGTGATGCATCTAGGGAGATGCGCCACGTTAAGGCCTGGGCCTGCGCCACAATGGGTGCGTTCCCACGCAGGGGGGGGGGGAGAGGGTGGCGGTCAGGCAGCTGTGCGCCTCGCAAAATAGTTGGTTCTTGTTCTTTCTAAATGTTTGATTTGGTTGACAAGGACATCGACAAGCAACAATCATCAATGTTTTCTGTTCTTTCTTTCATGTTGTACGTCAGGTCCGCCCAGGGGCAAGCGGACGGAAAAGGAGGATGCTGTGGCTCCAAAGGAGGAGGATGCAGGCCAGGGCGGCGAGTGCTCCTTTGCTGGCCCCAGTAAGTTTTCATTCAAATATAGAGGACCTATTGTTGTCCAAGCGTTCCTAATTTAATTTTTTCGAAATAGTGTTTAGATAGGAGCAAAATCCATAATACTACTGTTGCAGGGACAATTCTCCACAAACCGAACTATGGACACCAAAGACCAGAGTAATAATATTTCAGAGTGGCGTGTTTGGCACACTGTATAAACCTGGTAGTGTCAGCGGCACGGACTCCTCCTTGCAAAAATTGCAAAACCTTACGCTCAGTCACTCTAGTCTGGAGGACCAAAAACCACAGAGTCTATTCAAGTTTAAAAGCTTTATTAAAAGTAAAAGTAAACACATATATTAAAATAAAGTTAGCTGGAAATGGAAAAGTGCTTGGTGCTGAGTTGATGAGTAATGGAACACATTTCTTGTGGTCGAGCCGAGCTTTCACCTGGTTTGAAGTTGATGTTGCTCTTGTCCTTAGAAGTCCAGCTTCTGTCTGTTCAGAGAAAAATGGTGTGTGTTAAAATTAGGCAAGTATTCATCAATTGTGACGAAAAAGTGCAGCAAGACAACAGCCTTCCCTGGAAGGAGGGACATTTTTACTTTAGACTAGAGTAGACAGTCAATTACTTTTTCTGTTGTTTTCACATTTCTTCATTCCTAGACCAAATACTAGTGAGTGGTGTAATCTAACATTCTTAAATCTACTTTGTAGGTGGAACATCTGGTGGCGGGGCCAGCTCGGATGTGGTGGTGGTGATCGACTCCGAGGACAACTCTGGGGAGGAGGCGACGCAAGTGGCCCAAGAACAGACTGTGAGGAAGCAGACAGTGGTGGTGGCGGGTAGAGGTAAGCTGGATCATGGTACTATCTGACTCTTAGATAGCATATGATGTGTATCTACAGAGAGTAGACGGTCACTGGATGAACTACGAAAAAAAATACTATGAAATGTTTCCAGGGGGGGGGGTGCAACATCATCACCATCTCCTGAGTCCTACTCCTGACATGATTGAGCACAAGTATTAAATACATTTTTTTTAAATCTAACACGACATAGAGCTTAAATAAACAAAGAACCCCATAGGGGGAAGAGAAAAATCTTGTGCGGCACCACAGCAGACGACCTGGCAACTTCATTAAAACAGAGGGAAAAACAAAAAATGCCAGAAAAAAACAATTCAATCTAAATCAGGAGGATGTGGTTATAGAGCATGGGTCCTCACAAACTTTCTCTCGGGGCCAAATTGACAGTGTGGTTTGTGGCCAAGGGCCGCACTGAAGGGGGCAGGGTCAGTGGGGGAGGGGGGTGGATCTAGAGCAACAAAAAAAACTATGACCATGAGGTTGAACTCATGCCCCTGCAGCGGATGCCTTCGTTCACTGAGCCACCAGACCTGGCATACACATTACACACATCTTTCTTTCTCTCTCTCTCTCTCTGTCTCTCTCTCTGTCTCTATCCCTCCCTCTCTCTCTGTCTCCCTCCCTCTCTCTCTGTCTCCCTCCCTCTCTCTGTTTCCCTCTCTCTCTCTCTCTCTGTCTCCCTCTTTCTGTCTCCCTGTATCTCCCTCTACCTCGCTGTCTCTCTCTCTCTGTCTCCCTCCCTCACCCTCCCTCTGTCACCCTCTGGCTCCCTCCCTCTCTCTCTCTCTCCTTCTGTCTTCCTCTCTCTCTGTCCCTGTCTCTGCCTCTATCTGTCTGTCGGTCCCAGCCTGCTGTAATTACCATATTGTAATTTGTCACTGGGCCAGCACTGGATGGACCTGCGATCCAGGGGGGGGGCAAGCGCCCCCCCTTGCCCCTCCCTGCGGACTCCCATGATACTGGCCTGAATAGTTTTGTACTGCGCTGGCTAGTTGCTAGTTGTACTGTGACACAACTTCCTGCTGAATCATTTTGTGTTAATCATATTCTTAAAGAGCATTGGTTACAGATTATGTCTTTCTTTCTTCATATAGTTGGTCATACTAAAACATCAAAACCAACAAGGAATATGCAGGCTCTACTGGCCCGGCAACGGACGCTGGATGCTACTGTTGCCCAATATCGGCGGCTGGTGGAACTGGAGGGGGAGGACACGCAGTCCAGTACATCGAATGGGACATCTGCATCCTCCTCCGTGACCCACGTTCTGCCGGTCAGCGCAGTGCTCCGGCGAAACGGAGCCATGCTGGCAGACGCCACCGCCGAGCAGCAAAGGCTGCCCCTCACAGTACTCTAAAGGCTCGCTTGCGCCGTGCAATCCACAGAGTGTCCGACCTGGAGGCGGAGGTCCGGAAATTGAAAGAATATCAAAATTTGTTGGAGGGCCTCCGCTTAGACCACGCCACCCTCCGGGAGCAGTACGATGCCCTGGCCCTAAGGCATGATGCCCTGGAGGCCAAAGTCAACACCATGCATCCCTAGAGTGTCCCTTGCCCCTTTTTTAGAGACTTTTGGGGGGTGGGAATTGGGAGTTGGGGTTTTTGGGGACTTTTGAAGGACTATTTATTTGTTGGGGTTAGGGAGGGTCTTGCGGGAGTTTATTTTGTTAGGGATATAAAAATGTACTTTTTCAAACTTTATCTGAGCATACCTGTTTTTTACTACTTTTGAGCCTGGTGGGTGGTGGTTTTGCAGTAAGTTCGTTTTATTGAACACTGTCATCGTGTTGGTTCACGTGTAATTGGCCAAATGTTTTCCAAAGTAAATGCCTGTCACAGAGTTTGTTAATTCAAGAGTCCTAGGACTTTACTACTAGTACCACTGTCGCTCTCTCGCCTCTCCTAATACTCCATTATACTACCTCCCATCCAAACGCTTATCTTACCTGTAATTTGTGTTTGAGGGCTGGCTCCACCTGGAATTCACAGTGTCCTAAAGCGTTCTGCAGCAGGGCCCCAACTGGAGTTTCCCGGCGTGGATTTTCTGCAAAACAAAAGCAATCAACATTAGAAATGTGGCAGCGGTGCTCACAGACCCCAAAAACCTAGAAGCCCCACAGACAGCACCCCTAAGACAGGCAAGCGAGCAATAATAACGCCTAAACGTTCACGTGTAATTGGCCAAATGTTTTCCAAAGTAAATGCCTAACCAATTTCATCCCTTAATAGACCTTGCCAGCAATGGCCCAGCCAAGACCCGTAAACCCAAGCGCAAACAAGTTTGACACCCCACAAACAGCCAAAAAGCAAATCGGGGAAAAAAAGTCACACTTAGCAAAATGTATTTAAATGAGGACTCACTACTTCCAGTCCCTCTTTAAGGGACTCGTCCACGTAAGTTTCTTCATTGTGCAGAATCCAGGCATCAGCATTACGGGAAATGGATAGGGTGAGTCTGGAGGAGGAGGATAGACGACCAGGACTGAGTTCTTGTCAACTAACTGTTGTGAACCTGAGGAATGCTGCGGCATCAAAATCAAGACAGTTCTGCTGATGGGCTTGTTGTTTGATTGGGTGATTACAGTTTTGTTGTGAATGTGATGAAGCACTTGCTAAACAAAGAAAGACAGACACACAGGAATAAAAGTGAATAAGGACGAAAAATAAAGTTAATGATTCATTGACTCATTTTCAGAACTCGCTGTCAGGGAAGCAGAACTCGTCCTCATACTCTACAAATTCAGTCGGTAGTACTTCTGGTAACTGAGGAGAACTTTCCTCAGGTAGGTCGGTGTCCTCTTCTTCCTGCGTGTATTCTCGTACTTTGTAATCTGGTGGTATGAAGTGCTGGTTCATCTTTATCATGGTGAGCCGCTCCACATTTGCGGGCAAGAGGCGGGACCTTTTGCAAGTCACAATGCCACCAGCAGAACTAAAAACACGTTCTGAAGACACGCTTGCGAGTGGGCAAGACAAGTAATTGATAGCCAGGTTGGTGAGCTCTCGCCATATGTTTCTTTTCCCATGCCAATACGCCAATGGGTCCTCAGTAATATTGACCGCTGTTGAGTCATCCAGATAGGCCTGCACCATTGAAACAATGTTCTCCCGGATTCCTGTACTTTGCACTTCTGTGTCCTTTCTGGGACAAGGAAACCCTAGCTCACTTAGCCAATCTGCTTCAGACATATCGCCTGGGCCTGATGCAGATGATACGGTTGCTGGTGTGGTTAACGGCTCAGAGGAAAAGTCACTCACTTCTGCCACAGGCACAGATGCAGAAGTGTTTTTTTGGGACGCCAGATGGCCTGCTGATTCCCTAGTAGTACTCTCTTCTCCTACAGTTTCCTTCCGCTCTCTTTCAAAACGAATGGCTGACTGAGCTAGCCAATCTTTGTACTCTGTAACATCTGATGTTTCAAAAGGAATTATTACTTTGCCAAACAATGGCTTTTTGTAACGTGGATCCAGAATAGTAGCACAAATGTAGTGCTGTTGTTTCTTGATATTTACAAGCCGTTTATTGCTAACTAGGCGTTGTAATAATCTCTGCGCCAACTCATATGCTTCATTCTTTCCAGCATCTTTTAATTCTGAAGACACCACCTTGACTTGGTGCTCGAGCTTCAGCAACAATGGGATAGCTTTGCTCAAAGAACAGTCCTCCCTGCTGAATTCACGCGTGAAGACCTCAAAAGGACGAAGCATGTCTGTCAGGCTTTTAACTAGCTGCCATTGCTCCACAGCTAGCATCATTTCTGTCGTATCACCACCCAGGTTGTAGAAATATTCATTGACTACTGGAAACAGCTCATGCAGACGCTCAAGCATGTAGAAGGTTGAGTTCCAACGTGTTGCCACCTCCTGGATAAGTGCTTTCACTGGCATTCTACGTACATTTTGCTGGCGCCTCAGCTCCTTCCGGGCCTTAAAAGAATGGTTGAAATGTGTGCATATTCTTCTGCAGATGGTCAGTATTTTGTCGACTGCAAGTTCTTTTTTCAAGAACTTTTGCACGACAAGGTTCATACAGTGCGCCAAACACGGCACTCTGAAATAGTAACCGTTCTCCATGGCCTTAACTACATTGCTGCCATTATCAGTAGAAACATAACCAACCTTGCAATTTCTTGGGGGCAGCCATTGCGAGACCTTTTTGTTAAAGTCATCCAAAATGTTGGCTGCAGTATGAGTTTTCTCCATGCCAAACATGGCTAATGTTGCATGTTTACGAGCACCCTTAAAAATCTCGACCAAATCACCACCTGCATTTATCTGTTTTGCAACCCCTGAAAAAGAGACCCAGTGTGCAGTGATGCACATGTAATCAAGGGCTTGGCAACTGGTCCACATGTCTGTTGTCAGGTGTATAGTGTGAACAGCACTCTTCTGCAAAGCTGCCCCAACCAACTCAAGCACCTCTTTATGTAGTGCTGGAACAGCAACCCTGGCAAAATAGAACCGGCTAGGAACCTTCCATTTAGGGGCCAGTGTTGCCACGAGTTCAAGAAAACCCACACCTTCGACAAACGAAAAAGGGAGAAGGTCCACCGCTAGCATTTTAGCCAGCTTAGTGTTATACAGGCGTACAATTGGGTGGTTGCGTTGAAATTGCGCATCTGAGGAGGACATGTTTGTAATGCTGCGCTGGACAAATTTACTGGATGATGCTGATGCCTTCTTCGACCCACTTCTGCTCAGTGTTGACATTTTCCGCATTGGTGTGTCTCCCAGACTCTCAGTGTGCCTCCTATGTGTTCCGGAGGGTGTGGTGCTGCCAGGGGTACTGGGTGCAACCGGACAAATGTCTGACGCTTCTTCTACCTCCCCGTCATCTTCAGATGAAACACCTAGTATGGGTATATTTTGGCCACTTGCCCTTTGGGATTGCTTTCCCTTGATGTTTGCTAGGTGCGCAAACCATTCGACAGCGTGCCTTCTTTTAAGATGACCTATCTGGCCTCCGGTTCCATAGTTGGTACCAGTCTTACCACGGCTAACTCTAGTCTTACAAATGCAACAAACGGCTATGTTATCATACTTTGCATGGACACTAAAAAAGTTCCAAACTGGGGACTGGAAACTTCTGGTTTTGCCGCACGAGATGATACTGCCAATGCCAGATGAAGCAGTGGTGGATGAGCCTTGCAGACATCTACTGGGTTGTGCAATTATTGCAGCAACCCTACTTGAGGGAGTCGAGCTGGATGGAGTCCCCCTCTGGGGAGAAAATATGGGAGCTGTAGGTTTTGTTGAACTTGTTGTACTACTTGACTGCGTTGGTGGTGCTACCAGTGCCACGTCGCCAGGGTCACGCTCAGCATGACGTCGGGATAGGGTATAAATGTCTGTCTGCTGCATGGCCGGTGTGGCTGGAATGACGTGTGTGATGACTAGGTCATTGATGTCATTGTCCACGTGGGGATGTGGCGGACCGGAATATCAAGCGCGGAGGCCGTATAAAGTGGGCAATGTTTTTAATTATTTCACAGCAGGTCACAAATAGGGTTCTTATCGGGCTTTAATGTTCCACAAAACAAAGTCCAGCTCCTCGGATGGACGGAGGGTCGGGGTTCGGTATCCAGTGGGCTCTCCTGGGTTCCGGTCTTGGGGATGTCCTCGGAGGTACCGGGAGGGGAAACAAAGAAACAAAGAAAGGAGCCGTTAGTCCTGCCGGACTTTCTTGTATTATCCCTGTTACCAACACCAGGGACTGTGAGGGGTATGAAGGCGAAAGTGAGGAGGGGACGGTAGGGTCGGGTTTGGAAGCAAAGGCAAGCAGGGTAGCGAGAAACGGTAGAGGTGTAGGGTGGTGGGGCGTGCAGGGTCGGGGTTTATTCACAAAGTGGATGAGTGCTTCACAATATTTACACAGTGCTACGGGTGGCGTAGTGAGCCTAAAAGGAGGGAAGATTAACTATACAAAGGGCGATATGTACACTGCACCTAACGTGCCACAAGGGGTTTCCGAGTCACTCACCCGGTCCGCCGCAACTCTCCAAGTTGAGTTGCGGCCGCTCCCCAGCAACCTCCGGTGGACTCCACCAATCTTCGGACCAGTCTTCTTCCTCTTCGGTCGCCGTCTCCTTCGCCTCTCCGGTCGGGGTCTCCTGCCACAAGCTCAATCCGACGACGGACTGTTTCCTGGTTCCGGCTTTTCCAGTGTCCGGAAGTCGTGAGGGGGAGGTACTTCCGGGGTCGGGAGGTAGCGCTTCCGGGTGTCCGTCGTTCCGGATTGGGTCCTGGAACAGAGGACAGAGGGTTGGACGTTGGGTGGGGCGGGTCGTTGCTATGGACGCTCTGGCCGGGACCTCCGTTGTACGCGAAGGACCGAACCGACGTGGACCATGGCGGGTATGAGCGGACGCCGCATCACATCCCCTTCCCCTAGCTGTCCTACTAGTACGGGTTGGAGTCATGGGGTATCGGGAGAGGAAATCGGCGTTGCCCTGTTCGGTCCCTTTACGGTGAACTGTCCGGAATCTGTATGGTTGTAGGGCCAAGAACCAGCGGAGGACCCGGTCGTTATGTCCTTTATTCCGGGCCATCCATTCCAGAGGGGCATGATCAGTATAGATGATGAATTCCCTCCCCTCCAGGTAATACCGTAGACTTTCAACCGCCCATTTAATGGCCAATGCTTCCTTTTCTACGACAGCATAGCCGGTTTCGCGGGGATACAGTTTACGGCTCAAGAACAGTATAGGGTTCTCGTTTCCCTTCTCGTCTTTCTGGGACAGAACCGCCCCTAGGCCCTGTTCTGAGGCGTCTGTCTGTAAGAGGAAGGTCCGTGAATAATCCGGACTTACCAACACAGGTTTGGAGGTTAGGGCTGTCTTGAGCCGAGAAAAGGCTAGGAGCAAAACGGGAGTGGGATTCTTTAGGATGGATTCTGTTTTGGCCGACTTCTTTAAGAGATCAGTGAGGGGAGCGGCTGTCTGGGAAAAGTTGGGTATAAACCTGCGGTAATAACCAAGTAGACCCAAAATGCCCGGAGGTCCTTTCGTGACTGGGGGAATTGAACGGACTGAATGGCCTCAACTTTCTTGGCCTGGGGACGTATCATACCCTCGCCTAGGAGATAACCCAGATACTTCACCGATTGTGCTCCTAGAGTGGTCTTTGCGGGATTAATGGTGAACCCAAAACCACCCAATGATGCTACGACTTTGCTTAGGTGCTCGAGGTGTTCCTCCCAGCTATTGCTATAAATAACAATGTCGTCGAGGTAGGCCCCTGCATACCCAGTATGTGGTCTTAATACATGATTCATCGCCCTTTGGAAGGTGGCTGGTGCACCGTGTAACCCGAAGGGTAACACAGTAAACTGGAATAAGCCGTCCGGGGTGGAAAAGGCAGTTTTCTTTCGGTCCTGGGCTCTCAGTGGAATCTGCCAATACCCTTTGCAGAGGTCTAATGTGGAAATGTATCGAGCCTTCCCTATACTTTCGACCATTTCATCGACACGCGGAAGTGGGTAGGTGTCGAAGGTTGATATTTTGTTTACCTCTCGGAAATCTATGCAGAACCTGACTGACCCGTCCGGTTTCGGCACTAAAACAATGGGGGAATTCCATTCACTGACGGATGGTTCAATGATCCCCATACCCAGCATTTGTTCGGTCTCTTGCCTGATCACGTTTCTACGGGCTTCGGGGACCCTGTAGGGTCGTAGCCGCACAATCTTTCCGGGTTCTGTTTGTATGCTGTGTTCAGTGATGGCCGCATGACCCGGTGATGATGAAAACACTCTCTGTATGGGTTGTAACGCCTCTCGTAGGCTCTGTCTCTGCCCTTTTGTCATTTCGGAGTCAAAACAGGGTTCAAAAGAGAGAGAGGGGGGTGGATCGGTGGCGGATAGGACGGGTCGGGGTCCCTCCCACTTTTTAAGAAGGTTGACGTGATAAACCTGCGTGGTTCCCCGAGCGGCGTCGAGTTCCAACTCATAGGTGACAGGAGTTACCTGGCGAAGGATGACATAGGGCCCTTGCCACTGTCCCAATAATTTATGGTCAGATGATGGTCTCATCAGTAGTACAAGATCACCATCGCTAAAAGAACGGGTTTTGGTGCCCTTATCATATTGCCGTTTCTGGCTGGCTTGGGCGTTCTCCATGTTCTGGCGGACTATGTCACGCAGTTGGGAGAGATGGGTCTTTAAGTTCTCGACATATTCTGGCAGGGGTCGAGTTCTGTCAGGTTCTGCCTCCCACGCTTCTTGTGCCATGTCCAGGAGGGTGCGGGGTGGCCGTCCATACAGCAATTCGTATGGAGAATATCCTGTGCTACTCTGGGTCTTGCAGCGTATGGCAAACAAGGCCAACGGCAACATCTCCTCCCACCTCTTTGCCTCCAAGGCCAACATCTTTTTCAGAGTCATTTTAAGGGTAGCGTTGTAGCGCTCTACCAGCCCATCCGTCTGGGGGTGGTAGGCGGAGGTACGAATCTGTTTTATCCCTAGGTTCGAGCATACTTGTTTCATCAGGGCCGAAACGAATGGGGTGCCTTGATCCGTAAGGATCTCTCTGGGAAACCCTACTCTCGAGAATATGGAAATGAGGGCTTTAGCTATGGTTTGTGTCGTGGGTTGACGTAAGGGCACGGCCTCAGGGAACCGAGTGGCGTAGTCCACCAGAACCAGGGCGTAGCGGCAGCCACTGCGAGAGGGAAGTAAGGGGCCTATAATGTCCATTCCCACCCGGGTGAAGGGGACGTCAATGAGGGGCAAGGGAAGCAATGGAGCCCTGGGAGGCCGGTATCTGCTGTTCCTCTGACACACCGGGCACTCCCTACAGTATTGTTTGACCTGCTGATGAACCCCCGGCCAGTAAAACTTCTCTAGGATGGATAGACTGTTTTTTTCATCACTGAAGTGGCCCCCTAGGAGATGGCTGTGTGCAAGGAAGAGTACTTTCTCTCTAAAGGGTTCGGGGATTAATAGTTGGGGTGGTTGGTTAGGATTCCCTTTTCTATATATAAGTCCATTCTTTTTATAAAAATAGGGACCTACGTGAAGGGGGTCTTCCTGTTCTAAGGCCTTTCCCCAGGCCTCCTGCAAGACTGGGTCTTCCTGTTGTGCCGCCCGGAATTCCCTGTCTGTTTGCCAGGGACGTACTTCAGGAACCACAGGATAGGCGGTGGTGTAATTACGCTTCTCTTTTCTTTTCTGGTTTCGGGTTTTCCGGGTTTTGACCAGATCTTCAACAACCGGTTGTTCCCTAGAAAAGGGTGCCTCTTCCCACCATTGGTTCAGGGAGTCCGTAGTGTCTTGTACTAGTCTAGGTAGTCCAGCATAGTCACTCCCTAGAATCACCTGCTCAGGTAGATTCGGTATCAGGCCCACAGTGAGATCAGACCCGGGATCAGCTGGGTGTCGTACACGTATCTGGGTGGTTGGGTACTTTTTGGTGTCCCCGTGTACGCACTGTATTGCTACCATGCCTGTGGGTGGTCTCGGTGGAGTTGGTAAATCCTGAGGACGTAGAACACTCTGGCGACAGCCCGTGTCAGCCAAAGCCAGGAGGGGATGTCCGTCCACGTATACGGGACAATGGAACTTGGGGGGCGTCTTTCCAGGTGTTGCGCATACATAGTTCTGTACCAGGCCTACCTCCATAGGCTCGTCTTTCTGTGGACATACACGTGCTATGTGTCCATAGCCGCCGCAATTG
Source organism: Lissotriton helveticus (assembly GCF_964261635.1). Lineage (NCBI taxonomy): Eukaryota > Metazoa > Chordata > Amphibia > Caudata > Salamandridae > Lissotriton > Lissotriton helveticus. The sequence goes on along the minus strand of NC_136057.1, from coordinate 977,659,025 downwards.
TAACACTGTGGACCCGGATTGGGTGGTCTGTATAATAGCGGTGCTGGCAACAGGGGAGGTGGATCCGCTTTCCGTGGAGGGGGGGGTCTGTGGGGTCGGACTGTGCTTATAGGTGTTCGGTGGGATTGGTCTTCTCTGCCCCGGGTTGTTTCTTGGGCTCGGCTGTAGGCACTCGCGATCTCCACCGCGCTGTCCAGGGTGAGACGGGCATGTTGCCGTACCCATCTTTGAGTGGCCGGATGTAGGGAGGCCAGGAATTGCTCCAAATACACTTTGGCAAGGATATCTTCTTTTGTGGAGGTATCCGGGCGTAACCAACGATTAGCGAGGTCCTTAATGCGGAAGGACAGGGCCCGAGGGGTTTCTTGTGGCCCTTCCTTGGCTTGGCGCAATTTTACCCTGTAGGTCTCATCGTCGATACCCAGTCTCTCTAATATACATTTCTTGATATCAGCGTAGGGCGTGTTGCCCTGTATATTGGCCTGCTGATACGCGGCTTGGAGGTCTCCGGTCAGTAGGGGTCCCAAATATTGCCCCCATCGGTCTACTGGCCATGAGGCGGCCTGGGCTAGCCTTTCAAAGTTCGTAAAAAAATAGTCCGGGTCTTCCCCTGGGACGTACTTCTGTAACACTACCGACGGTAGTGAGGTTATGGGTCGTTGTTGTTGTTGACCGATGACGTCCGTCAGTTTACCCATGGCATGGTCGTGAGCATCCCCCTGACCCTTGAGGACGTCGTGCAGTTGTCCCCTGTCCTCCTCGGCCGTTTTTAAGAAACGCTCCATCAGCTTTCCTAGCATCTCTTGGGACTCGGCCATCTTCTGTACGACGGCCTCCATGCTTCCGGATCCCACTTCTGACACCAACTGTCCACGTGGGGATGTGGCGGACCGGAATATCAAGCGCGGAGGCCGTATAAAGTGGGCAATGTTTTTAATTATTTCACAGCAGGTCACAAATAGGGTTCTTATCGGGCTTTAATGCTCCACAAAACAAAGTCCAGCTCCTCGGATGGACGGAGGGTCGGGGTTCGGTATCCAGTGGGCTCTCCTGGGTTCCGGTCTTGGGGATGTCCTCGGAGGTACCGGGAGGGGAAACAAAGAAACAAAGAAAGGAGCCGTTAGTCCTGCCGGACTTTCTTGTATTATCCCTGTTACCAACACCAGGGACTGTGAGGGGTATGAAGGCGAAAGTGAGGAGGGGACGGTAGGGTCGGGTTTGGAAGCAAAGGCAAGCAGGGTAGCGAGAAACGGTAGAGGTGTAGGGTGGTGGGGCGTGCAGGGTCGGGGTTTATTCACAAAGTGGATGAGTGCTTCACAATATTTACACAGTGCTACGGGTGGCATAGTGAGCCTAAAAGGAGGGAAGATTAACTATACAAAGGGCGATATGTACACTGCACCTAACGTGCCACAAGGGGTTTCCGAGTCACTCACCCGGTCCGCCGCAACTCTCCAAGTTGAGTTGCGGCCGCTCCCCAGCAACCTCCGGTGGACTCCACCAATCTTCGGACCAGTCTTCTTCCTCTTCGGTCGCGGTCTCCTTCGCCTCTCCGGTCGGGGTCTCCTGCCACAAGCTCAATCCGACGACGGACTGTTTCCTGGTTCCGGCTTTTCCAGTGTCCGGAAGTCGTGAGGGGGAGGTACTTCCGGGGTCGGGAAGTAGCGCTTCCGGGTGTCCGTCGTTCCGGATTGGGTCCTGGAACAGAGGACAGAGGGTTGGACGTTGGGTGGGGCGGGTCGTTGCTATGGACGCTCTGGCCGGGACCTCCGTTGTACGCGAAGGACCGAACCGACGTGGACCATGGCGGGTATGAGCGGACGCCGCATCACAGTCATCCTGTTCAACAACATCAGAATGCATCACTTCATCAAGTCCGACGTTCGGATCCATAAGTATGAGCTTTCCGGGGCCCTTCCTTTTAACATTTGATACCTTTCGCAGCTCATGGTGTGCCTCCCTCTCAGACGTCGGAGATGGTTGCCAATCTAGATCCAGATCATCTGATGGAGCGGGGCTTGAAGAGGAACTTCTACACACACTCCTTGATCTTTTCCTTGCTGGGGAGCTGGGAGAAAATGAATCATCAGGAGGAGTGCCTTCGTCTTCCTGACATGATACCCCGGCTCCAAAGTCAATTTCCTCCTGTGCCCCTACTTCTGGAAGAACAACCATTGTAGGCACTTGCACCGCTCCATGCGCCGCTACATGGACCTCTTCACTGACCTCTACTTGCAACTCTCCATGGACCTCTCCTTCTCGGCCTTCTCCTTCTCGGCCTTCTCCTTCTCGGCCTTCTCCTTCTCGGTCAGCTCCTTCTCGGCCAGCTCCTTCTCGGACAGCTCCTTCTCGGACAGCTCCTTCTCGGACAGCTCCTTCTCGGCCAGCTCCTTGCGCATGTACTTGTGCTTGTACTAGTAGCCCATGCAGTTGTTGTTGCGGCTTTGGTTGTTGAATAGTACTTGTGAGATGAGTTACAACCTGTGTTGATGGTGTGCTGCTACTTTCTTGCAATGAGCCAACATCACTGGTCGTTGGTGATTGAACCACTAAACAGGCTACCTGTGCAGCACTCATGGTGGGCCTTTGTTTTTTCCACAAACATTTAGTGGTCGAGCCACCAGTCTCCTTGGTAAGTGGTGCCACTTGCTTCTTCTTCTCCTTAGTAGAGACATCTTTCTTGCAAGAGGACCTACGGGCACCTCTTTTTGGAGCCATCTTCTTCAGATGTCGGAACAGCAGGCCGCAGCAGGACTTCTTCCTGGCACTGATGCTCAACGATGATGCGGAGTTATTGACTTTGTGCACCTAAAAGCAAACGAAGACAGAGGAACATCAGTAAATATATGTTGCATATGTAGCGCTTCAATAAATAGTTTGCAAGTAGGCATTTATGAATACACACGTGCACACCACACAATATGGAAATTTCAAAATTAAGAATTGCTAAATTTTTGGGAAACAGGAATTTAACATTGATCCAAGAGAGCACACACAGAGAGGGTTATAGTTTCATGTACCACTGACTCCCCCTGGGCACAATGGGTGAAAGCAAGGCAAAATAGGTGCAGGCCTATGGCACAAAGCTCACTGCCTGCCTTCAAAATGGCCGCTTGACCCCCATCCACATGGCCAGGACCATGCCTCAAAATGGCCCCCACCAACATAGCCAGCCCCCAACCCCTACTCCAAAAAATCAAAAAACACAACGCCAATCAAATCACCACAATCCAATGCCATCCATCAAGTTTCAGAAGGTTTTTGCTGCCTGCTGGTGGTTTTCTGGTGCAGAATTGCAATTTTTGCAATTTCGCGAGTGCGAGATTGTTGCTTCACGACGCGAACGTGGCGAAAAACCAGCAAAATCCGCGAACAGACCGATTCTGGGCCCCCTGGGCATGATAAAATCACAGCACCCTGGGTGCAGGCCTATGGCACAAAGCACACAAACTGGCTTAAAAATGGCCCCTAGACCCCCACCCACACGGGACCAGGCAATAAAATGACCCCCACCCACATAGCAAGCCCCCAACACCACCCCAAAAAGTCGTAAAACACACAAAAATCACCACAATCCAATGCCATCCATGCCCTGGCCAGAATCATGTTAAAATTCAACAAAACAGTTGTATCATGCATGCACCCATAACTAGGCCTGGTAGTTTTCAATTGCTGTGCAGAATTGTAATTTTTAAAATTTCGCGAGTGCGAGATTGTTGCTGCGCGGGACGCGAGCAGTGCGAACACAGGCAACATTTTTTTTTTTTTATCCGATTTTCGGGTAATCCGCGGGAGTTCTAGGCCCCCTGGGCATAATGAAAGAAATCAGAGCAGACTGGGTGGGCCTAGGGCACAAAGCACACTGCCTGACTTCAAAATGGCCGCTTGACCCCATCCACATGGCCAGGACCTGCAGGACCATGCCTCAAAATGGCCTCCCACCAACATAGCCAGCCCCCAACCCCACCCCAAAAAGTCGAAAAACACACACAAAAATCACCACAAACAAACAACATCAACTTATCAACTTACTTGTGAAATCAAATTTCGAATCCAAAAGTAATCCAAAAGGCCTCAAAACCAAATCTCCAGCAGCATCCACAAAAAGTAATCCTTCCCAGTCAAGATCGAATTCAAAGTGGCCAGGAAATGGACTAAGCAATGGGAGGAGCTTGCTGGACAGGAACAGGAAGTTGGAGACTGGGCCACTTCCTTCACCCCTCCCCAATTGTAATTTTTGTAATTTCGCGAGTGCGAGATTGTTGCTGCCCGCGCCGCGGACCGCGAGCAGTGCGAACACAAGCAAAAAATCTGCAGCGCGCGGATTTGCGTATTTTCGCTACATCCGCGAGAGTTCGCGGATTTACCTAAAATCCGAAAAATCCGCGAGCGGAACGGATTTTACGCCCATGCTTACTGCAAACATACCATCACAATTGCATACTTCCCCATCTTTTCTATTACAATGCCCATATTTTTTATAATAAGAGTACACATTTGTCATCTTTCATATCTGAACATGTTCGGGCAGATTTGCCACTTTTTCGCGCAGTGCAGCAGCTGCAAATGCTGAGCTGCGTGAAAAAAAGAGAGGAGGAGAGCGTCAAATTTACTGAAAAACTACACTATGCTCCACTTACCCTAGCACCGGCGTTGAAATCGGCTGCTGTCCGCCACGGAGATACCTGTGCGCCATGGTGCAAGGGTGTTAGTCTAGCATAGGTTTTGTACTGGAAGGGTATCCGTCCAGTACAAAATATTATGCATAGACTGACTTAAACCATGTTCCCTCTTTGTATGTGTGTTGTCCAGTGCAGCACACGTACAAAGTCAGAAAAGGAAGGAAAAATTAAAGCACTTCTCCTTCCTTGCGCCTACTTCAGAAGGGCACAGATTTCTGATGCTAAACACTGTCTACTTTATTTAGTAAATTGGGTTTAGCATCAGGAACCTTGGGTTGTTGTATGGGAATGCCCATGCTCTACCCATGGGTAGCCCCCTTTGCGCTATTCACATTATTTCCAGTACTTAACAAGCTTAGTGCTGGAAAGTGCGTCACTTTTGTGATGCGAACACAGGGTAAAATCTTAGTAAATCTCCCCCATTATTCCATATATATCACTTCTTCACACATTGATCATGTCAGTTATTTTTGCACACACTTATGTCATGCCTGCCACTACTGGACACATCTATGGTATGCCTATTACTTATGTACACACTCTCACCATGCCTTTCGTTATAACTATGTTTGTCACTACTGAGCACAAATTAGTCATGTCTCTCACTACTGTAATTAATTATTATTTGTTTTTGCAGTTTTATATAGAGCAAACACAACCTGAAGGTATTAGAGCGCTTTACATGAGCACTAGTTTCATTACTCAAGGTCAGTTTTTTAATGTTTTTAGTTGAGGGAGATTAAGTAGTTTCCCCAGAAGCAAAAGATGTTGAACTGACGCCAAGACCCACATTTATCAGTATGGGACAGGATGAGGCATCTCTGAATTTTAGAATGACATCTTCATAATCAAATATTCTTTTTTTGATTAAAATAAATAACCACAAAAGAAAAAAAGAACACATCCACAACTCAATACAGTTCATGAACCATTAAAACAGTTAATAGTACAATTACAAATAAGAACATCACAAAACAACAGTTCACAGTTAAAACCTAACAGGCACGAGTTAAAACATAAAACACAACACTGGTTCCTCAAGCGGGAGAATCAAATGCATACAACAGACACAACCAAAACTGATACAGATCCATATGACATCCAACCCTTCATGAAGTGCATCTAAGTCTCATGGAATATTTAATATATTTCACTTCAGCCCAACTGATGGGAATCGAATATACAAATTGTAAGTACTGCATAGCCTGTCTATATGGTGCAACATTGGTAGATCTCGAAATTGGAATAAAAAAACTCTTTTTGAGAGGAATATAAAATTAACAAAAATGTATAGAGTGCATGGTGGACTGGGGTAAACATGAATCAAAAAGAAAGGGTGGTAGATTAGTGACATTTCCTAGCTACAGAAATGCAGTCAGGAAATGATCAGTCTTCAACCTGAGGTGAGTAAGTAAGTATTGGTGCTGTGCATTTAAGACCCAAGTAAGGTTAGCTTGCATGCCTGGCGTCACAATGATCATTAAATAATCACACACTGTGTGCCCGATTGACTAAGGGCCTCCGGACACATGATGAAGGCCCTGCAGTCATGGCAAGGGCCAGCAATCGTGGCGAGATCTCCGCATTGCAGTTTCTTATTGCGGATGTCCTTTACTTGAGATTAAAGTGGCCTCTGGATTGGTATAAAGTTCAGGCATGTCCATAAACTGGCACACTTTTTTATTTAAGACAACTAAGGGAGTTTTGCAGCAATGGCAAATTTTAAACAATCAAGATAATCTGTTTGCAACTTGTTTCCAGCTTAGTCCATATTGATAGCCATAGCATGAGCGGGCACAGTTCAATACGATCAGATTTATAATGACTCCCCAATTCAGCATGGCAAAAATAAGTTGAGGTGCTAGCTGGAACTGCCAGCAACCTCCTCAGAAATGTATTCTCAATTTTCTGTATATTGTAATAATCCTACACCCCCATTAGCCCCGCACCATAGAGGCAATTGAAAGACAGTTGATGGTATGTATTGTCACAAGTTCCTTTAGAGACTTCAACCTCAATTTAGCTGAAAAAGTAAAAAAACACATCACCCGCCCTAGTGGGGTCAGAGGCCTTCCAGTTACATTTTTCGTCAAACAGGACCCCTAAGTAATGAAAAGTAGGGACTTATCTAAACTTATTATTAGTACTAAAATATACCCTAGATTTCACCCTCTGAAGGCCATAAACCATGATATGAGTCTTGGATTGTTTAATAGTGAGATCTAAGATAGCCATAAACCTCACAAACTGATCCAACAGTTTCTGTAACTCATTAGGGTTCTTACCCAGAAACAGCACATCATTAGCAAAAAGGAGGGCAGGAACGAGTTGAGTACCTTTTCGGGCGAATCTTTACTTGAACTAACAAAATGTTTCTCAAGACCAGTTATATAAAGCATGAATAAAAAGGGGGTTAGCACATCCCTGCCTCTTGCCCCTATTAAGAAATAATGATATCGTAGTATCTCCTTTGGGGCCATATCTTACTCTGGCAGCACCTTGCTGTGTAGTTGCCTCAAAACGCGAATTATGTGTTCCTCCACCCCCAAATTAGTCACTAGTCTGCAATTTAGATCAGTTTACATGAACAAACACTGAACTTAAATCTAAAAAATCGAAATAAAATTTACTCTGGCTTTCATATATTTATTAATTAAAACATAGATTTTGCAACTGTGTTTTGATTGTACAGGGACCAGCACGAAAAATGTTCTGAAGATCTGGAAAGATGTGTTTTTCGAGGCCCCATTTCTCAAGGCAATCTAACATATTGTAGTATTAATTTTAGCCATCAAATCTATAAGTGATATTGGTTGCTAGCGCTTGGAATCGCCTTTGTCCTCTTCTTATACATTGGAACAATGGTGGTGTGGTATATAAATAAATAATACCGGATCTATTTTTGAATGAATGAATGAATAACAGATAGCTCAATAAAATAAGAGTCAAGATTCGAGGTAGTAGGAGTTTCTGCAGGTTTATTACAGCATAAGGACAGGATCAGGACAACCTGCATAGGAACAGAGGTGACAGGGCCCAGCAGGACAACTGGGGCCCAGCAGGGGAAAAGAGGCCCAGCAGCTGCTGGGGCTAGGTCTGGGATGAGCGCGCTAACTTTTAATAACAATACATTGACTTATATACATAACGCAAACACATAGTATTACATTGCAGTAGGCGTAACAGTGGGTGGAGCAGAAGGCGTGACGCGTAGCAGTCGCGAGAGATAACAATGAAAAGAGGTGTAACTGGGCGTATGCATAGACATGTGGTGCATACGTAACAGAATATGTCATGAATGGGCGGAAACATAGGAGGGGGCTACCTAAGGAGCCGGGACCTCTAACCTAATGGTGCGCGAAAACTGGCAATGACGTGTTACTAGGAGAAACTGGGGGCTACGAACTCTGTGCTAGGAGCAGAGACTAGAGTCTGGAGGGTCGGAGCGACATGTACCTAAACCCTATCTGGTATCTGATGTTTAGGGAACATGTTGATATAAACTAGGAGTCATGAGGGGAAAAGCTAACTTGACTCTAAGTCTGGACCATACATTATTCTATATGAAATGCGTGATGAAGAATACTAAATGACCATTAAATACAGTATTTCTCTAACATGGAGACGAGAAGGCTAGACAATGACGGAAACTATTGATGCAGTTCAGTAGCTTAGGAATGCAGAGAAGGAGGACTGAACTGATAACTGGAACTATAACATACTTTTGGCAGACTCAGAGGCAGAGCCAAGCTGCACCGGGCACTGCGAAGCAGGAAGTAAGTGAAGGGTCGAGGATACAGGTGGGGGCTGTATCGCTCCTCAGCGAGGCTTTCAGGAGACAGGAGCTGAATCCAGGGTCCGGGCCCTTTTGAGGCCTGGAAACGGGGACTTTATAATGGAATAACGTGCACACTAAGAAACGTGGCAACATAACTTTACCTAGGCCTGATATTCGTAGTATTCACGAGGACTGGAAAATGACATACCAGAGGTGGACACAACTGTAATTGCGTCATTAATCGGACATGGGGAACAACATATGCATATTGGTCATGCACACATAACATATGATGTATGAGGCGTAGGGACACAGAACATGGCAAAATTTACTTTTCCACATTCCCTCCTTGTCACTACGTTTCCATCAGGAAACATCAATTTTCATGATACCATCTATCATTTCATACAGTACCATTTGCTCGTCTCGAATTGTCTTGGAACGGGATTTAGAACGGGGCTTGGGACTAGGAATACAAGAGGTAGCACACATGCTGCAAATCGCAGGGCCACATTGTATACAGAGGCAGCAGCTAAATATGATCGCTACTGCAATACCTAAAAAGGACAGGACTTTCCATCCCCATGCGGAAATTATATTCCAGAACCAACCGGACCATGTCCAGGTGCCTGGGTCTTGGTGTAACAGATGGGCGATTTTATGAAGTCTGGTTATAGCTGAATAAACAGACGGCGCGTTATTTGGAATGAAAATGCAGCAACTAGATCCGATGACTCTACAGGCCCCGCCCCTATCGGCCAGTATGACGTCAAGGACGAGACGATTTTGCAAAACGACAAATCTCATAGCAGATTGTTCTTCGGTTAGGTTACCTAGAGCAGAGGCAGTCTCATTTACTACAGCTTCAAGGGTTCTTGTTAACCTACGGATCAGTTTACTATTCTGGACAGGTCCTACAAAGAAGAAGAAACCTTTATTGAAATCTGTATACTGTTCTAGAGTAGTTTCAGTATAATCGACAATTGGGGACTCCCTTCTATGTCTAATGTGTACTAGATGTGTGTTTCTGTGATAATCAGATGGGGCTAGGAAAACAGGTGGTAGTAAGAAAGCAATGTAACAGGTTCCCTCCCAATCGAGGGGCAGACGGACATATGCAGTTTGACCACAAATAAAATAAGAATGACGTGAAGCTTTGAAAACAGATTTCCCACTGTCACTATACTGGATAACAGTAGTACAATCACTATGTCCTACGTGTACGGGACCATAACTACGGACACATAATTCGCCTTTGACAGGTAGTACTGAAATAGCAGGTAAGTCTGGAGTAGTATCAGACTGAACATTCAGGACCATGAAATTCGACGAATAATTACCTAAATTATAAACTTCATTTTCTAGATCTAAACCTGTTCTGTGGGGAAGACCTTGCTTGTCTGGAAAACATGTACTGTTAAGAAAAGACATATCTGTTGAGGATGACGTTAACGTGGACCATGCTCCACACGAACCATTATGTGAGAATGGATAAGGAAAGAGTGGCAGAACTCCCTTCGGCGTCTGGAAAGGGGGGAGTCGACCACACACCCAACAATTAGTGGCATTGCTGGTCTGGTGTGAATAATGTAACATACGGATAAATGTGTTGTTGCGCATAGCGAGGCGGTATGAATATTCGTGAGGAGGCAGATCACTAAACGTGTGCTCTACTGTAGCATTAGCAGACATATTTACATGAGGAACTGGAAAATACAGATAGAACGCATAGCTGGTGCAGGAAATCATTATGCTGATGAATAATACGAAACTCAGAAAAACGATACATTGAATTGAACTTCGACTGACTCTCTCACTATGGGGGTCTATTTTATACATGTCAGAAACAGTCTAACCGTTTCACCTAGGGGAGGACTTATACAATCAAACTGACTGACTTATTTTACTAGACCTGAGCTTTAACTTATACTCCTGTTGCGGAGTTTTCTCTAACAAGGGAGGGGTTGTAATAATGTCTTGTGCGGGACAGTCCTTAAGAGCAATATTCTGGCAGTCCTTCAAATCCTGGGAAATGTTTTTAGAAACGGATTTCAGTCCTTTAAAAAGTTTAACATGAGACAGGTGGATCCATCCTTTTCTGCCTTCCAACTTGACGGCAGTACGGGTGGTCAAGAGGACCTGACGTGGCTCCTTCCAACGTGGTTCCAGCGGACTTGATCTGTCGAAATTCCGGACCATCACTAGGGAGCCTGGAACGATTTCATGTGGTGCCACCTCGGTATTGTCTGGAAAGGCGGCAGCAACCTGTGAACGACATGAGTTGAGGGCAGACATCAAGGAAGCTAGGTAATCTGTCAGCATATTACATGAAACATCAGTAATACTTCGGGGTCTAGGAGTACCCCACATGTTAGGGGGGCGGCCGAATACGACCTCATACGGGGACAGACCTGATCTGGAATGTGCGACCATGCGCATATAAAACAAAGTGACTGGCAGAGCTACTAACCAGTCCACACCTTTTTCTTTACAAACTTTAGCAATGCGGATTTTCAGAGTCTGATTATGTCTCTCTACGAGACCGGCTGCTTCAGGATGGCGTACACAATGGAACTTCCACTGGTACCCTAACAAAAGGGAAACGTGCTTCATTAACTCTGAGGAGAATGGCTGACCGTTATCGGAATATACGACTCTAGGGAGTCCGTATCTAGGGAAAAATTCACGAACCAACTGCTTGGCAGTGGTCGCGGCTGTGTAATCTGGGACTGGATATGCTTCTGTCCACCTGGACAAAGCGCATACTACTACAAGGACATACTTGAAACCTCGACATCGCTCCATTTGAATATAATCCATCTGGAGGACCTCAAAAGGGTGGTCAGGGGGCTGGAAACCACCTTGTTCCACCGGGACACTTTTACCTGGGTTAAACTGACAACATATCATACAGGTGCGGACTTTCTGCTTGGCTGCAGCTCGTAAATGCTTGTTGAACCAAATGTTCTGGATACTGTCTAACATAGCTTTTTCTCCTAAATGTGCTGGACTATGTGCGGTATTGATAATGACTTGAACCATAGAGTCGGGGAGAAACCATGTGGCTCTACCCTTCGTTAACCATCCTTGATCTGTCTGGACCCCTCCTTGTTCAGACCATTTCTTGATTTCATCGGGGGTAGCATGTAACTGTATATCTATGACGTCTTGTGTAGGGTCCTTAACTGTCATGCATGTAATCGGATCTGGAGTATGTGTCTGATTAACTGGAATGTCTGGAGTCTGTGCTGTAAGCTTGGCTGTGCGGTCTGCTAGATCATTACCTTGGGAAATAATGTATGTAACTTTCGTATGTGCTTTGCATTTCATGATAGCAATGGATGTCGGTAAATGTATGGCATCTAACAGGGCTTGAATAAGGAGACCATGCTGAATCTTGGTTCCATGAGAAGTCATGAAACCTCTCTCCTGCCAGAGCACTCCGAAGTCGTGTACAACTCCAAATGCGTAACGTGAATCTGTGTAAACATTAACTTTCAGGTTCTTGGCATGTATACAGGCTTGTGTCAGAGCGACTAGCTCTGCTGCTTGAGCGGACAGGGTATCAATACGGTGGGTTTCAATAACTTCAGTGTCAGTAGTCACTGCATACGCGGCGACTAGTTCTCCTGTACTAGTTCTCATACATGAACCATCCACATAAAGTGTCAGGTCAGGATCTGATAACGGAATGTCTGTCAGATCTTGTCTTGGCTTAGTCGTAATGTTAACTACTTCCACACAGTCATGTGGGTCAGGATTTGAATTAACTGATGGTAACAGTGTAGCAGGATTCAGGACGTTGCAGCGTCTGATTTCTATGTGTGGCTGAAACAGTGTCAATTCATAACCTGTTAAACGTGCAATTGTCAAGTGCTGAGTTTGTGTTCGGTTTAAAAGAACTTCTACGGAGTGTGGAACTTGTACTGTCAGGGAATGCCCTAAAACTATGGAATCACTTTGTCTGATAGCTAGTGCTGTGGCTGCAACTGACTTGAGGCACACAGGCAACGCCTGGGCGACTGGATCTAATGTGCTCGAAAAATAAGCACAGGGCTTGTATTGTCCTGCTTGATCTTGTGTGAGAACAGATAATGCTGTACCTTCACGTTCAGTAACGAAAAGTGTAAAAGGCTTACTGTAGTTCGGTGTAGCTAGAACTGGAGCTTGACATAGGGCTTTCTTTAACTCATTGAAACTAAGTGTATGTTCAGATGTCCAAGGGAGGACAGTCGATACGGCTGCCTCCTGTGTCGTTAACTGTATCAGTGGCTTGGCTAGAAATGCATACTGGGAAATCCATTGTCTACAATAAGAAGTAAGGCCGATAAAAGCACGTACCTCCTTCTGGGTTCTGGGCTGGGGAAGACTCGCTATTAACTGGATACGGTCGGGTGTCAACTGCCTACCCCTCTTGGACAGCAAGTGTCCTAAGTATACCACTTGCTGAACACAGAATTGAAGCTTCGAAGGTGACACCTTGTGCCCCATCTCGGCTAGAAAATACAGGACTGTAAGGGATGCTCGCTCGCAGGCACGTTCAGAACGGGCTGTGATCAGTAGATCATCGACATACTGGAGCAGGGCAGTGTCAGTTGGCATGTGAATGTTGTCTAGTTGTCTCTTAAGTGCTTGACTGTAAATACTAGGACTTTCTGTGAAACCTTGAGGAGCGCGTGTGAACATATAGCTCCTTCCATTTAAACAAAATCCGAAAAGAAACTGGCTGTCTGGATGAATGGGAACACTAAAAAATGCATTCTTGAGGTCAATGACAGTGAAAAACATGGCTTCGGAATCAATGGCTGTTAACAGGGAAGAGATATCTGGGACAACTGGGTACTGAGGAATAATACATTTATTAAGCTCTCGTAAATCAATCACTAATCGATATACTGGGGGTGCATTTGGATCAGTACGTTTCATGACTGGAATGATCGGAGAATTGCATACATTGGAGTCAGTTTCTACAACTACTCCTTGAGCCATGAGCTCGTCAATAATTTTGGATAAGGCTGCTACAGCCTCAGGTGGCAATCTGTACTGTCTGATTCGGGGTAACACTACACCTGGTTTGAGAGTCACACGATGGGGTGTGATTTGCATATAACCTACATCAGTTGGACCTTGCGCCCATAAGTGCTGTGGAACATTAGACAATCTTGAATCAAAATCTCGTAATACATAGTGACCCTTAAAGTCACGTAGGAACAATCGTATTCCCTCTGGGGAACAGCATATAACTGCACCTAATTCTTTCAGTGTCTTAATGCCTAATAGATTTTCTGGACATGACTTAGTGAGTAACAGATCAGTAGTACGGGACAATGGACCTACTTCTAGAGTGACTGGCTTTGATATCTCATTAACTATTGGCTTTCCTGAAAATCCAAGGGAAACATTTCTTGAGCCTGAGAGCGGAGCCCCTGGAACTTCGGCATGACTAATTGTGGTCCTACTTGCCCCTGTATCGATCAAAAACTTTCTGTCTTTCCCTAATACTTGACTGTGAACATAGGGACCTTCTTGATCTACAGGTATCTCGATGAGAGGCAAGCCTACCTCCCTCTCTAGGCTGTTTCATGAATATGGCTGGTACTCTGGATACTCGGACTGTGCATACTGATACATCTGTGATGTAACGTGCTGTGTTGCAGCAATAGGCTGCGGAGCTGTAACTGTCTGTGGTGCATTCTGTGGCTGAGGAATCTGTGAAACTTGTTCTTGTCTAAGCGGACGTGGTCTTTCTTTAGTCTTACCAGTAGCTATGTTATGTTTCAGAACTGCACACTCGTTTATAAAATGACCTGGCTGTTTACAATAATTGCAGTTCCCTTTAACGGGAGCTGCAGGATGACTGGCTTGATTCGGACCCCTCTTCTGACTGTCTTGAGGAACAGATTGTGCAACTAGCACTTTCATTTTCGTGTCTTTCATACGTTTTCTCTCGTGTTCTTGCTCTTCCCTGATTCTATTCTGGTGATACTGGAGCATCTGGAGCATCTGGGACGGGGTATTTGCTTGCCAGGTGCTTTCGACTTTCAAAACTCGGTTTTTAATTTGTGGACTTGAATTCTCGACTAATTTAGTAACAAAAAGATGAGGGTATGACTCACTACTTGTCTTGAGACCACTATTAATACTGAAACATTTTTCAAATCTAGAATAAAAATCACTAATATCTTCATCTTGTTTCTGTTTACAGGCTGAGATTGCATCCCAGTCTTCCTTCCTAGTTGTCAATAATCTGGGTAAAACTTGAATCAGTAATTCTGGTAATTCTTTACATTTATCTCCAAGACCGGTACCTGGTACTCGTGCCTTGTCTTCAGCTTCTAGAGCTGCCCAATCGATCTTTTTCTCTCCCACCTCCCATTCTTTTTCCTTTAGCTTTTCATACACCCCTGCGGGTAACAGGACCTTTAACATTTTAATGATGTCTGGGTAAGTGTATTCTCCCATACGGAGCATGTCTTTTAATTCTCTATGGAACCCTGCTGGATCTTTGTCATGACAGGGAATTAATTTCTTCATTTCAAGAAGTTCCATCTTTGAAATCGGAGTGTATACAAACACTCGTTGCATTACGCCACCCGCCCCTTGGACTGGGTGGACTTCTCGTAACGGATTCTGTCTGTCTATGTAAAATGATTTACTTTCTGGGGGTGAGACATGAACAAAATGCGGATTCAGGAACGTTCTATATTTGTGGCGCTGTTCTAGAATGACACTCATTAAATCGGTACCTAGACCTCTCCATCTATACTGGAGTAACTCGTTCAGGATATCGTGTAACGGGCCTGGATCAGAATGTTGACCCTCATACAGAGTAATGAGGTACTGGGTCATATACATACCCACCAGTCGCTGCTCGGCTGGGGGCAGTTTCAGAAACATTTGTGCCACTATTTCGTCTGGAAAAGTGGTAGAATCAGTAATCCATCGGACTGCTGATCGGGCTAGTTCTTGTTCATGCATGGTACTTAACTCACTATAACCGATTCGTGATTTCAGAATGTGATCGGTAGCTTGAAATACTTGTTCTAGAGAACCTTGTTCTGGTGCTGGATGATGAAAAATAGACTTGGGTTCTAGACGTAAATGACGATCTGGAAATCTAGATTTTCCTACATACGCTATTCTGGCGGAATTCTCGTCTTCCTCTTCAGGATCAGAGATACTTTCTTTCTCGCTTACTTGTGCTGCTTTACGCTGGTCGTGTAACCTTATTATTTCTTTACGAATTTTCTTGTACATACTCTCCATGGCACCGACGGTCTTGTGCTTACCCTCGGCTATATTATCACTCCACCTTGTCAGGATTCTCATTTCGGCGGGATCTTTAGACGGGTAATCTTGTTCTCTTATTAGACAATTGATCAGGAACTTTAATATCATGAGCTGAATCTCGGCTTTCCTTTGAGACATAATCTCGCCAATACTTTCTGGATCATCCCCTGTACGGATGAAACGATATATTCTGTCTAGATCTTCTTTCATATTCGGCAAGGTGACTAGATACTCGGTCACTCTCCTTACACGTAAGGAATATAAAACCATATTATATTCGCCTGGAACTGGATCATAGACACATTCGTTAAGGGTTTGCCTGATTTCTGTAACAGACTGATGTTTAGGCGTGCGCTGTAACGCTTGAGCATGTAATTCGAGTAATGTTAAACGCTTGTGTGGCGGCGGGGTTTGAGGAAGACCTCCTCCTGCGGCCCCTAGACTAGAATCGTCGACTGACATTCTTCGTCCTGGCAGGGTCGGTAATTGTAACGTGGGCTGGACTTGTATGGCGGACTGGGCCGGGGGAGCTGTTAAGGGCACCCCGGTGTCTGGAGGAGCATGAATTACCTGGTTTACAGGGACTGGCGGAGCGCGAACAGGATTTGCATATTCGGGGACTGTGTCGTCCAGATAGGACGAAATAAAAATATCAGCTGCGGTCGGTTTGTGACGTAGCTTGGTCGGAATTAATGGTGGCGGGAAATTACTGGATGCCTCTGGGGTCGCTTTTGGCAAACCTTCGGCAAGGAGAGGATACATACCCTTAATGAGGGCATGCCTCTGTCTGTCTGACTGTTCGGCTTTGACTTGTTCACCTATCTCGATTAATTCTCTTTCTTGGGCTCGTTCCTGGGATTCTCTACTTAACTCTGACTTTCTGACTTCCTTTTCCGTTCTTCTATGCGCTTCTTTACGCCATAACTCGATGGCATCTTTCTGTGACTGTCTGGCTTTCTTTTTCCATAATGCTTCTTCTACTCGCATGATACATTCGGCATCCCATGTACCCGATACGGGCCATCTATACTTTTCTTCTAACTGTTTGGTATACTCTACCCATAAATCTAGATACATTATGGCGCTTATGCCATGTTTCTGATACATAAAGTGACCTGGACTGTCCCTAGGCGGGACAGGAACCGCTTCCTCTAACAGACCCTTTCTAGTTTTTAACTGACGTAACTTGGAAAATATAGGCATGACTGAACTGTAATCTGGACACAATACAATACACAATAAAAACACGAAATCACATCGCACTCATACCACAACAGTAAAATACATGAAGAACATTATAAATAACAGTTCGAACAGAATATTACCTGGAATACTGAGAACAGAAATAGAACAGATTTTCTCGAGAACGGAACAGACTAGAGTTACTGGATGCACTGCTGTAACAGTACGGAACATACCGGTCCCATAAAGGGACGCATCAAGACCCGTATCCACCTAGGTGAACACTTCGTTTGTGAGTCTGGGCACCACCAACCCACGGACCAGGAGTCAATTTAGATTGGTCCTGTCTAGATACTACCCCAGCAATGGTACTCACCGGGCAGCACGGAACGGAAAGCCTCGGACTGGACTGGACGACGGACGACGAACTTCGGACTTCAGTTACAGGTGGGCCTCCGGATACCTCGGACCTTGGACTCTCGGCTTGGGCTCTGGTCGGGACTCGCCGCGTTCCTCCACCGTCTCGTTTGGATGCTGGACCGCCTCCTCCGTCTCCTCCGTGGGCCTGAGGGATACTTGGAGCAGGAATATCTGCCAGTGCACGGTATGGTTCCGTCACGACTGCAGAGGGTCAGGGGGTCGGCGTGGCTTCACCGACGCGTGGGGAAAGGGCAAGTCCCTATTCGGGCGCCATTATGTGGTATATAAATAAATAATACCGGATCTATTTTTGAATGAATGAATGAATAACAGATAGCTCAATAAAATAAGAGTCAAGATTCGAGGTAGTAGGAGTTTCTGCAGGTTTATTACAGCATAAGGACAGGATCAGGACAACCTGCATAGGAACAGAGGTGACAGGGCCCAGCAGGACAACTGGGGCCCAGCAGGGGAAAAGAGGCCCAGCAGCTGCTGGGGCTAGGTCTGGGATGAGCGCGCTAACTTTTAATAACAATACATTGACTTATATACATAACGCAAACACATAGTATTACATTGCAGTAGGCGTAACAGTGGGTGGAGCAGAAGGCGTGACGCGTAGCAGTCGCGAGAGATAACAATGAAAAGAGGTGTAACTGGGCGTATGCATAGACATGTGGTGCATACGTAACAGAATATGTCATGAATGGGCGGAAACATAGGAGGGGGCTACCTAAGGAGCCGGGACCTCTAACCTAATGGTGCGCGAAAACTGGCAATGACGTGTTACTAGGAGAAACTGGGGGCTACGAACTCTGTGCTAGGAGCAGAGACTAGAGTCTGGAGGGTCGGAGCGACATGTACCTAAACCCTATCTGGTATCTGATGTTTAGGGAACATGTTGATATAAACTAGGAGTCATGAGGGGAAAAGCTAACTTGACTCTAAGTCTGGACCATACATTATTCTATATGAAATGCGTGATGAAGAATACTAAATGACCATTAAATACAGTATTTCTCTAACATGGAGACGAGAAGGCTAGACAATGACGGAAACTATTGATGCAGTTCAGTAGCTTAGGAATGCAGAGAAGGAGGACTGAACTGATAACTGGAACTATAACATACTTTTGGCAGACTCAGAGGCAGAGCCAAGCTGCACCGGGCACTGCGAAGCAGGAAGTAAGTGAAGGGTCGAGGATACAGGTGGGGGCTGTATCGCTCCTCAGCGAGGCTTTCAGGAGACAGGAGCTGAATCCAGGGTCCGGGCCCTTTTGAGGCCTGGAAACGGGGACTTTATAATGGAATAACGTGCACACTAAGAAACGTGGCAACATAACTTTACCTAGGCCTGATATTCGTAGTATTCACGAGGACTGGAAAATGACATACCAGAGGTGGACACAACTGTAATTGCGTCATTAATCGGACATGGGGAACAACATATGCATATTGGTCATGCACACATAACATATGATGTATGAGGCGTAGGGACACAGAACATGGCAAAATTTACTTTTCCACAGTGGCATTGGACCAAGATTAAGGTAAGTCCTCCTAACTGTTCCCTTGGCACATTGGTTACTAAAGTAGTCCAGAGAGGAATTGTATCTGTGAATACGTTAACTGGGTCCCCATCTGGGCAAGGGGTATTGCCTACAGGGAACTTCTGCATGGCATCCTTCACTTCTGAAAACTCGAAATGAATGTTTACAAAAGTGACTTCTTTAGCTTCCCCTCGCAACGTTTAGGGTTCATCAATAGGCAGAGAGCGCAAATATACCTCAGAGTAGGTGCTCACCCACTCATCCAGAGGAATCGAAGTATCTACGGCAGAATCAGTAGACTCCTTGAAGAATATAGAATTAACAATATGCCAAAAAGCAAGGCTATCTCTTAAGATGCTGGCTGCCAACAAGAATTCCAATGTATCTTCTCTTATGATTTTATCCTACTTTCAGAACCCCTCTTGTGCACCTTCCTAAAGAGATCACTATTTGCTTTGAAGCTATGTGAACCAAACCATTTAACTGGTTTTACCTTGTGATATAAAGGGACAGTCAAAAGTTCCTAGATTGAGCCATATATGATACCATATGATTTAAAAATCGAGTCTTCCTCGATATCCTCATCCAGGCCTTGAATAAAGTCCACAATATTTCGAGTCACTAGATCAACCAACCAGCGTGACATATCTACAAGCTCCCATTTCATCTGAATTCCCTTCTTTCTCTCAGTCACAGACCGGTTTAAGTAAACTCTATGTGCACGGGGTGAGTGTTTGAAAAGTTTCAGCATTCCGTCCATCATCTCCTTGTGCTTTGGTCACCCTAAGTTGGCAGGGTATGCCCAGATGTGGGCTCCTTGCTCACTTTTTTTTAAAATTTTATTTATTGGTGTAAGATGTGCTTTGCACGTTTCATCGCACACAGAAGATGGAAAAGCATATACAGTGCATTCGCCTACATCCGCAAAGGGCCGGCTACACGCACATAAAAGTGAGACCATCAGTATTAGTTGTACACGGCCCATCAGCCGACATCCAGCGGACCGGCGGCGTGTTGTCTGACAGCACCCATTCATATATCAGTGCGGTACTTGCTCACTTACAAAGCAGTAATCTCACATTTTTAACTTTTTGCTTAACCGAACAAACTGAACAGTGTATTCCCCAACGTAGAGTTCTCCCCCTGCAATAGAATCTCTGTATCACAGCATCCTCCCTCCTCAATACCATCAGTACATGAAATGTTCGCTCCGAGTAGTCAACGTTTGACGTATATGTCACTCAATCTCCGCCTCAGATTCAGACTCACCATGCGTTAGTAAATACTCCCGTAAGTACCCCCAATAGTCTTTGGATCTGGAGCTGCCTGGCAGCTCTTCCTCATATGTGGTGAGCGTGTCTCGACAATAGACCATATCCTGCATCCAGCTCTTCACCTCAGGGGCTCTCTTGCAGTTCCAGTGCATAGACACCCTTCTCTTAGCCAACAGTAGCGCAATAGCACAAAATTTTCGTTTCAATGCTCTAAGTTGCGGAACAATGCCCAACAGACAGATTTTCGCGTCGCACAGCATGGTAGTCCCAAGCATATCGTTCAGTATTTGTACAACTTGTTCCCAATAACCCGCCACCTTACGACAGTGCCACGCTAGATGCATGAAGCCCGCATCTTCTTGGTGACACCTGCAACATGTTGAATCTTCCCTCAAGCCATATTTATACAATCTCTGAGGCGTGTGATACACCTGATGCAAATACTTATAGTGTATGATTTTCAAGTTCCCGTTTGATGTCAGCATACCCGTGAGCACACAAGAGGAATCCCATTCCACATCTGTGAGGGGTTCTACCAGCTCAGCACTCCATTTGTCCCTAGCCTTGTGCGTATTCGCCCCCACTGCCTCTTGTACTTTCGCATATAGTTTGGATACTAGGTGTGACGCTGTGGGTGTAGCAAGGAGCAGTTGAAGGGGTGCAAGGGTAGGAGGTTCCTCCGGATGTGTCGGGTAGTGTTCCCGAAGTGCTCTTTGTAGCCTATAGTAATTGAAACTGAAAAGTGGAGATGGGTTCGTGATGTATTGTAGCTTGTCCAGCGTCAGGAATACCCCACCATCGTATAGGTCCCCAAGTGTGTCTATTCCCGCTCGTTTGAACAGATCCATGCCGATCTGTTCCTGCGTTACCGAAAGAGCCGGGTGATGTGCCAGTGGAAGTGACGGTGCATAGAGCGGCAGGCTGTTTGTTGCTTTGCCTATCAGCCTCCAAGCCTCCGAAGTGGTATTAACTGGATTGATGTCACGGTCATGTTGTTTGGTGCGTTTGTGTGTCAACATATTGGCTAGTGGGATTGGGTCCGTGTCGCCTGCTTCTACGGCCACGTGTGTCAAGAAGGGCACCTCGTGGTACCAGAAATGTGCGTACTGCGCTTGCGCGCATAAGTAATATAGGTAGAAGTCTGGCACCTTGAAGCCCCCCCTAGCATACGGCAGCGTCATGGTGCGTAATTCCATCCTCGCCTGCTTCCCCGCCCACAGCAAATTGAGGACCAGCGTTTTTATATTACGGAATACAGCTGCCGGCGGTTTTATAGGGATATTGTTGAATAGATATAGAAACTTCGGCAGAAGCACCATCTTTACAATTGCCGTTCTGTCTGCCAATGAAAGTGGAAGTCTGTTCCATCTCTTAATCTTGTCTTCTAAGGATGATATGGTCCGCCCGTAATTCGTTCTTATCACCAATTCCGGGTCTCTGTGGAACCATATGCCCAGATATTTCGTGGGTTCCTCCTGCCACTCTAATGGATAGTCTAATTTGGTCGGGCCAGTACTGTCTGTTAGGGATAGGACAAGGGATTTATCCCAGTTGATCTGCAGTCCAGAATGTTGGCCAAATTTTATGTACTCTCTTAGGAGTGGATTGAGGTGTTGCTCAGGATTTTTAACATATAGCACCATGTCATCCGCGTATAGCGAGATATGTATGGGTCTGGAAGGCATTTGAATCGCCGAATAATGGTGATGCTGTCGGATTTTACACGCCAGCGGTTCAAGCACCAACGCGAAAAGCATCGGCGAGAGCGGGCACCCTTGTCGAGTGCCTCTGCATATTTGAATGGGTTCTGATATGTACCTGTTCACTCTGATACGTGCCGTCAATTGTGAGTATAGCATCGCTATCCACCCCAAAAATATCATCGGGAATCCCATACGCACCAGTACTGCTTGGATAAAGGGCCAGCCAATTGTGTCAAATGCTTTAGCTGCGTCTAGCAGCACCGCCACCGCTTTTGTCTCCGGTGCCAGGTAGTGAGCCAAAGCGAACAGCGTACGAGTGTTATGCGTGGTGGCCCTGTCGGGGATAAATCCAGACTGATCTGGCCTGATCAACAACGGCATAAGTGGTTTTAACCTGTCTGCTAGCAGACTGGCTATGATTTTAGTGTCCACATTTAGTAATGAAAGGGGGCGGTATGAATCACATTTGTCCACCTCTTTACCCGGTTTCAACAACGTGATGAGAAGGGCTTCCCTCAGAGATGCTGGCAGCATCTGGGCTTCATGCGCTGCCCCGTATAGTCGTACCAAATGTGGAGCAAGGAGGTCAGCGTATTTTTTATAGAATTCTGTTGCGAAGCCGTCCGGCCCAGGCGCTTTTTTATTTGGTAATCGTCTAATGGTGTCGGTAACCTCTTCCACTGTAACCGGGCGTTCTAAATATTTCCTGTGCCCGTCGGCCAGCCATGCCATTTCTATATCCTCCATATATAGCAGTAATTCTTCCTGTGTTGGTGTTGGGCGTGCCTCATAAAGTGTGCCATATGTAGTCCTAAATTCTTCCAATATCCCCTTGGTGTCTGTGATCACCTCCCCTGTGTTTGTACAGATGGACGCTATGTTTTGTGGTGGTTTACCTGCGCATATCTTCGCGGCCAGTTCCCTCCCCGGCCTACCGCCTTCCCCATATCTTCTCGCTGTCGCACGCTTTGTCACATAGTTAAGTTCATCCGTCGCGAACTCATTGTATTCTGTTAATAGTACCTGGATTTCCCCCAATACAGCGGTGTCTCCTGTCTGGGTGTATGTTTGCTCCAATGTTTGAATGGCCTTCTCCCGTGTGTGTAATTGTTGTCGGATATCTTTGAGGATGCCCGAGGTTGTACTGATACAGACCCCCCGAATCGTGGCCTTAAAGGCCTCCCATAGTAAACCAGGGTCCTCAGTGGTCGGGCTGTTAAGATCGAAGTAATCCACTATCGCCTTATGGATTGTGTCAACATATGTGGGGTCCTGCAGTGCAGTTGCGTTGAAGCGCCAAGTGAAGGGTGGAGGGTCATAATATGGTATGGCAATGTCTAACATTACTGGACCGTGATCTGATAGTGTACGTGGTAAGTGTTTGATATCCTGAACCCATGAGAGTACCTCTTGTGTGCCCAGCCAGTAGTCTAGCCTAGACCAGCTGTTGTTTGCCGCATTTATGTGTGTCGCTATTGTCAACCCTGGGTTGCGTGTCCTCCAGATATCTACCATACTAAGGTCTTCCATGGCGTCCCGCAGCATTAATCTGGCATTCCCGTGTTGTTCCAGCGTATGCGCAGCCCTGTCTAGCGTGTCACGCAAGGTAACATTGAAATCCCCTCCCCATATTACGTGAGCTGTCTGCATGTCAATGATAGTGTGCCATATCTTACCAAAAAACCCCGGGTCATCTACATTAGGGCCGTACGTGTTCACCAAAAGTAACTTCTGCCGTCTAATCGTGCCAGCAATCACTACGCTCCTCCCGTCTGTATCCCTGTGTATGCTTGTAATCTCAAATCCCGTTCCCTTTCTGATCAAGATGCTCACCCCTCTAGAGTAAGACGAGAAGCTCGAGTTGGTGACAGACTCAGCCCATTTAGCACCCAGGGTTGATGGACTATCACGTTCCAAGTGCGTCTCCTGCAAAAAAACGATGTTAACTTGTAGTCTATCAAAATAAGCAAATAATCGCCTAATCTTTTTCGGGTTGCCCAGACCTCGTACATTCCAAGTTAGAAATTTCAGCGTATTATGTCCAACCATGAGTGTGTATTTGGATATCAATGATGTGCGTCCGATAACGACATCGCTTTCTATAGAGTGCATGCGGGTTGATACATAGAATAGCGACTGATATAGGTTGTGGTAATCGTTGTACATAAGCGTCATTCGCACAATAAACCATGACTAAGGAGTTCGCCATGCTTCTCAGACACAGAGATTGCAGTTGGATACACTCTGAAGTACCCACCCTCCCCCCACCCACTTTAGCACCCAAACTCTGCCAAAGCCATCCCTGAACTACCCTTAACAGTGGTAATGAACATGAAGTGGGGTATACCCTCATGGGGGTGTCACCAGGTTCACACAACTCCATCCACATAGTGGATGTGGACAGTCGCATGCGTACGCTGTAGTATGAAATACATGCTGGATTCCCCCCAACCCCCCAATCCCCCCAACTCAAGCAGTCTAGCCGAAGTGGCACGATGACAGTCCAACAACCATCCAACAATTAGGTGTGTCGGTGCATCCGTTAGGCGGAGCCGTTTCAAAGACAATGTCTCTCCTGCCAGTCAAAATGTACAGCAACATGCCCAGCCAGGGTGCCAGTCACCAGCCAGCGGTCTCACAACCCCATCAACTGGCCAGCAGAGCTTGCCCCTATGCCCTCTTCACTATTGATACTCACATCCCGATTGTCTCTTCTGCGGCACCCCTCCATCAAGGTCCGTACTTACAGTTAGTTCGTAAGTGCCTTGCCGGTCCGTCATCCGCTACCTTCGTGAACGCCGATCCGTGTCGAAGTGTCTACCCACGGTGGCAGTGCCTGTTATTTGTGTCGCACATGTGAGTACCGTAGTGCAGATCAGCCCGTCTTCATTCAACTGCAGTCATTCCACATCACTGGTGGCATCGTTCCGATCTTGCAGCTTTCGCCGTTTCAGTTGTTGCCGAACATAGTCCTGCGCCGCCTGGACTGTTGGTAGTATGACCGGTTTTCCGTCAGTGAAGATTTTGAGCTTTGCCGGATACAGCATGGCATACTCTTGACCAAGGTCTCTCAGCTTTTTCTTCACTGGAGCGAATTCCTTCCGAGCCAGTTGCACCGCCACAGTGTGGTCTGGATAGAACTCCAGCGAATTCCCTTGATGAGTGATTTTACCCATTTCCCTGGCCAGCCTTAGGATCGTGTCACGGTCTCGGTAATTAAGCATGCGGGCAATGATCATGCGTGGGGCAGCGCCCGGCTTAGGCACAGGCGCTAACGAACGATGGGCACGTTCTACCAGGAACACTGAGGACAGTTTCTCGGGATCAAAAATCTCCTTCACCAGTGCTTCTATGTATGTTTCCATCTTCCCCGTGTTTGTGGATTCCGGCAAACCCGAAATCCGGACGTTATTGCGCCTGGACCTGGCTTCTTGGTCCTCCACTTTGGCACGTAGGCTCTCTACAGTCTTTTCCAGGCCACCGCAGGACTTGGACATGGCTATGTGGTCATCCTCTACTTGTGAGATCCGTTGTTCAGCTTCCGTTATGCGCCCATCGTGTTGTTCAATTTTCGCCGCCATGTTGTCCACCCTCTGCACCACGTTATCGAGTTTTCCGTTCATTTCCTGCAGGCTTTTTTGGATCGCTCGCAATACTGACTCCATGCCCGTTCCGTCCGATTGTTCCTGGCTCCCTTCCACTTCGGGGTCAGTTGGGGCGTTTTTGCCCTGCTTTCGCGCTTCAAACTGGAGCTTGGTTTGCTGCCGGTCCGGTTTCCCCATTGCAAGCTGCTGTGGTGTGATATGCCCTGACGATTTAGGGCTGCCGGCCGTTGTGCTACTGGTCGCGGAGTTGGCGCGATGTGACGTCGCTGCAGCCCCCCACCGAGCTGTACGTGTAGTCATCAGCCAGCCACCGTTGTTGTAAATAGGGTCTTATATCGGCGGTCAGTGTTATTTTTGGTCGTATATTTTTTTTGTTTTTTTTTCCCACGTACACCCCTGGCCTGCCGTGTATTCCGCAGGTTGCCTCACCTCACCTCGCTGGCTTCACGGCTTCAAAGTGCATGCACGCGGTGCCTCACACAGCAGCGGAGCATGGGTGTGACATGGCTCCAGAGTCAATATGGCCCTGCAGGCTTAGCAGTTGTTGTCGTGCGTGGATCCCTCTGGGCGCAATTCGGGCGTCCCGCCACTCATCTCCCCTCTGTGTAGGAGCTATAGCCGCTGTATTGTTTGAGGAGCCAGAGCAGCCCTATGGGGCAGTCCACCACTCCCGCAGTGCAGCCGCAATCACTGACCCCCGCTGAGATGGCAATTTCGCGCTCTTCTCATGGGGACCCAGTCCCCGGTTCGCAGTTCAGGTGCACAGTGCGCAGCTCGGTCATCAGCGATGGCCGGGAGCCCCCCTCAGAGACCGACCTCCAATGCTATAAGTAGCCGCCGGGCTACTACCGTGGTTCACCTCCTGCAGGACGTACTTCGTGGTCGCTCACCGCCGTTAGTCCCGTGCGTTTCACGGGCGCCGCCATCTTGCCTCTGGTGGAACGCATGGTGACTATCTGCGTTACGCCGACTTACTGCCGACCTCGGTCTCCGCTTAGTTCCCGATGGTGTCAGGCATCCCCAGACCCTGTGGCGCCAGTTGCGTTCTTAGGTGCAGCCTACCTGGTCACCCCGCAATCACTGACCCGCCGAATCATCGGGAGCGGCCATTTTGCGTTGTCGCTGGTCAGTCCCCGGTAGTCGGGCTGGATCTGCCACACGCTGCCTGTTTGACTCCCGACCTTTGCTGGAGAGTGTCCGCCTCGGCCTCCGGCTGCCAAAACAACGTTCACTGCCGCATTATGTGGGGTTAAAGGGGGTCAAAGGCCGCTAATCACGCGACCGTCCGGCGGAGCTGACGCTCTAGTCAGCCATCCCGCAGTGCGCCCTCTAGCGCCCCCCGGCTCCTTGCTCACTTTGCCACTGGATTCAAGCTGGCCTGGCTGATGAGGGGTGTTACCTGCTGGACTGTTCCCATTGTTACCCACTGATTTGCATGTAGCTGGGTCTGAACTGAGGTGGTGAAGTGAGCTAAAGAACAATGATGGATTTAACCCAGATCTGTGACTGGGGGTGAGTGTTTGAAAAAGTTTCAGCGCTTCGTACATCATCTCCTTGTGTTTGCCATGTTCGCCCTAATTTGGCAGAGTATCCCCAGACGTGGGTCCCTTGCTCACTTTGCCACTGGATTCAAGCTAGCCTGGCTAATGAGGGGTGTTACCCCGAAATTGGTGCCAGGATGCTTGTTGCGGGTTCAGGGAAGTCCTGGCTTGGCAGTTTGGGCTGGATTGTTCCCATGAGGCACAGGGTCAGGACTGATTTGCATATAGCTGGGTCTGAACTGAGGTGGCGAAGTGAGCTAAAGAACGATGATGGATTCAACCCAGATCTGTGACTGGGGGTGAGTGTTTGAAAACTTTCAGCGCTCTGTCCATCATCCCCTTGTGTATGCCACGGGGGGAACCCACACAGTAAGAAATTGACAATAGTTTGTGATCACTAAACACATTTTAGACTAAAGAAAAGTCAGTGAAACACCTAATTAAATCAAAATAAAATAATACATTGACCCATACTGGTGAAAGTTGGCCTGGAAACGGGTGAGTTGGAAAAAGTATCAAATGCAAATTGCGCAACAAGCAAGTTTAAGGCATCACTGTAATCAATATGGCAAATATGTAAATATCTCCTATGAATAGTCAGCAAACCTACTAGGACTATCTTGGCACTCTATAGTCACAGACGAATTGAGTCTATGAAATATCCCGAGGGAAATACCAGAACTCTAGTTTGCCTCAAAAAAGTTAAATTTAGCCTAGTCAGAAGGTCATGAATAAGACTCAATTTTCTAAAATTTCAAACTTGTAATATTCTAAATAACATATTTTTTCTCATTGTGCAATAAATGGATGTTACTCAATATCCCCCTTATCCAATGGATGACTTTATTCACAAGTTGATAATATTTCTCACTCTGAGATGGACTAAGAGGTGACTCTTCCTTACTCTCAATGGCAAACGGTGTAGTTTCCAGTGGTAACTGAAGAGAGGAATTATCCCCTCTAACGCTGGAGTATGGATTTTGGTGACATTTGGCTTAGGGTGAAAAGACCATGGTGCAGTGTAAGGCAAATTATGTGTTGAACTACCATGGTGAACAGGATGAACAGTAACATTTGTAGCGGGTGCATTAAGTTCAATGGTAGGATGTGACAAATCATTTGAGGTAGTAGAACAGGCATTCTTAGTAAAAGTTATCTGTTGTGGGGCAGCATTGAAGCATAATTCTGCAATACATTCTTCAATTGTTTTAAACCAGCAGATAACAGTATCAAAAAGACTTAGAGATCAAACCCTCCAGAGTACATTCAGCCGAGCAGGTCACAGAACACAGACCAAGTGCCTAAATATAAGTATAGGAACATTCCATGTCGTTGTGTGCCTATTCACTGCAAGTAAGTATCAATGAGGAGCACGTTGAATCCACAGGAGGTCTTGACATGTGGTTGCATCTTGTACATGAGCTCAGCACCCCATCTTGGTGCAACCATCCTTGTTACATTGTTAGGCTGGTTTCTTCTCACTTCACAGGTGCACAGGTAGGAGGTAGTTAGCACAGTTAGAGGTAATGTGGATGTTGTGCATTTCATTAGGATCCTAGTCCTTGTGATTGTGCTATAGGTGGTGCCCTTGCTAGAGCACATGGGCATGAGCCATGTCTGAGCACTGGTGTTTGCCTGGGTCTGTAATAATAAAAAGGAGCAGGTAGGGAATGCTCCCAACCACCTCTACCGGCCTCCTAAGCCGATGCCCCACCATCCCTTGAGCTGCTCCCCTACTGAAGAACACTGCTATTTCTCTGTAGGCCATCACTCAAGTCTGATGGTCTGGCTACTAGAGTCTGGCCTCACCAGGGACATCACACTACAGCTTCGATCATCTGTGCGACTGATGGACCGGGAGTGGTGTAAATCCCTTTACCGATTTTGGTGCTCCCCGCTGAACCTGCGCCTCAATTTCGCAACCTGCTAGACGACAATTTCAATTTGATCATGTAGAACCCATTTGGTCCTACAAAAACGACAGACAGGGAAATATTTAAAGGTTTTATTTTCAGTGTATGTCGTACAGTAATCAATTAAATAGTCAAGATCAATTAATCAATAAATAAGAGTGCAAAGCTTCATTAAAGTACAGAAATCAATCAAATAACTCAGTAAAGTTCAGGTTAGCAAATTTCAAATTCTAAAATGTGGGAGAAATCCACACAGATTCACCTACAAGGGTCAGTAAAACACAGCTCTCTTCCACATACAAAAGAACACACTTTTATAGGGCTGTGAACAAAGGATTTCATACATTTTCAGTTGTACATGGTTTTCACAAACTAAACCAATCAGAATGAAGTAGAGTGAAACAGCTGCAAATTAATACATTTAGAAAATCTCAACTAATTCAATAACATGGAGCTATTCACGATTCTGCTAAGACAGCTAGGTACAAGTCACTCATTTTTGAAGACCGTGATTTATTTTTTCTCAACAGACATTCCCAAGAGCAAGAGAGGGGAAAATAAATTAGTGGAAAGACAGAGGAACACAGAAAAGCCATCCCAAAGAGAGAAAGCAGGGTGAAATAAAGGAGCAGGGAGTGTTTGGTACTGGGTTAAAAAGGCATGAGGTGGCATCAAGATTACACAGTAATTTAATAGCGCTGGCTGCAAACTCTGAGCAGAGTTTTGGGCACCAGGGGTGTCGCCAGCCCCCTCCCCCACTTCAGCGGTTGCAGTAGAGGTGGGGTTCTTGACAGGCCTCTTCTGTCTGCAGCTCGGCAGACAAAGGCTCATAATTAACATTAAAGGGTGAGTGAGTGGATGGATGAATGGATGGATAGAGGCACGGATGCATGAGTGTAAGGATGGATGAGTGAAATGGAGGGAAGATGGGTAAATGAATCGATGGATGGATGAGTGAAAGCGAGAATGGATGGATGATTGAAAGGGTGGATGGGTGGATGAGGAGAGAGAGGGTGAATGGATGGATGAGGGAGTGAAAGGATAAAT
Organism: Lissotriton helveticus; assembly: GCF_964261635.1. Taxonomy (NCBI): domain Eukaryota; kingdom Metazoa; phylum Chordata; class Amphibia; order Caudata; family Salamandridae; genus Lissotriton; species Lissotriton helveticus. The sequence continues at coordinate 977,629,041 of NC_136057.1, read as the reverse complement.
GAATGAATGAATGAGTGAAAGGGTAAACGGATGGGTGGATGAGTGGATGATTAATGGATGGGTTAAAAGGTGGGTGGATGAGTGAAAGGATTGATGGATGACTGAAAGGGAGGATGGATGGAGTCAAAGGACGGATAGATGGAGTGAAAGATTAAATAGATGAGCGAAATGATGGATGGATGATTGCAATGATGGATGAAAGGATTGATGAAAGGGGATGGGTAAGTGAAAAGATGGATGACTAAGTGAAATGATGGATGAATGAATAGGTTTGAAGATGGGTGGATAGGTGTGGATATGGATGGGTGGGCAGGTGCCCGGACAGACAGAATGGTGACAGACAGAATAATGAATGAAAGATTGAATGGATGACCGAAAGTAAAGGTGAAATGATGGATATCAGCGGTTGGATGGAAGGATGAAAGGGTGATTGGATACATGCTTGGATATAAGATACAAACAAGCTCTTCTTCGGATTGTCGTGATGACTTACTATGCTTGCTTTGTGCCTTTGGGTCAAAGTGGGGGATATTTAAATTTTCTGGCTACTCCCCTGACCAGCACTCATGTTTTTTACAAATCAAGCACTGCTGGCACGCCGCCATGGTTCGACACTCAGTGCCCCCTTGGGTCACCTTTATGGCAGCATTATCCATCCTGTCCCCCTGCTCGCCGCAGACTGCACCTCCTGCAGCTCACACCAGCGAGGTGGGCAGAAGATTACAGCCCTCTCCGCAGAGATGCCTGAGATCTGTCAGACTGTTCTTTCGTCAAATTAAGCCCAGTTGTCCAATGATAGATCTGACAATATTTTATTCCAAAGTAGTATAAGTTCAAAATGATGGAAATGTGAAAAATGCAACATAGTTTCACTTAGGAGCAATATTTTCGAATATTAGACACGATCTGTGACAGACCATGAAACAACACCATGTTTATGATGTGAGGAAAATGTAATATACCTTAGAAATGATGGTGCAGACCAGCATATTGGAAAATGACATCTTTCTATTCCGCTGAGGAGTGATTTATGTACTATAAGACTATTAACTACACCAATTAGCCTAGAACAAAGAGACAAGAACCTGTGTTATTAAATTGATGAATTGTAGTAAGTGTCCTGATAGTTAAACCTAATGTCTTCTAGTGACTCCCGGCAATCCAGTGCCAGCAAGCCTCCGCTGCTACTCTTACTGCAGTCACATGTTCATTGCCATGAATACAGCGCCTAGACGTGAGTTATTCTACTGTCTACAAACAACAGACAGATATTCAGCTTTACTTTAAAAATGTATTTCTTCGATTATCGAGTTATTCAAAATGCATTATGTTAACATAAATTAAAATAGCTTGGATGACTGTCAAGCAAATGTAGACAATAAATGACATCATACCCTTAGTGCATAGGAATCAGATAATTCATGGTTGGCATAATGTGGTCCCGTGGGTAAAACAATTAATTTTAATTGTGTACAGAGAAGCATTTTATCGCGTGCACTACACATCAGTGCCTCAGGGCTGACGCACCAAGGGAGTAGGTATCCCTAGTGCACCCGGCGCAGCAGCACCGGAGCGCAGGGGTGTGAGGCATGAGTGTCGATTCACTAAAATTCCAGGGGTAGAAGAAGTGACATCATCTACCCTTTGACCTTAACGACATCACAAAAAGTGACATCATATGACCTATGATCTTGAATCTTTCGGAAGTGATATTCCATAACCTTAAACCTGATGGCATAACAATAAAACACTATTAATACAACAACACAACACACTCTAATCTCTATTTTAGATATCACGTATATTGGGGTGCTGACAGCATCTTTGAAACGGCATGGGGTGGGCATAACACTTGGCCTGAATTGTAGTAAGTGAGACAGATATCTTCTAGGGAGGTTCGGTGGGAGTTTTCTCCCATAAAAATGTTTATGAAATAGGGTGAAATGGTAAATTTTTGATTCAATTTCATGCTTAAATTGGCTAATACGTTCTGAACTTTCATAGCAAAGTTTGAGGGAAGCCCATGGTGTGAAGAGTTACTTTGTCATTTCATCTTTAAGTTTAAATAAAAGATTAAAATTGTATGTAATGTTATGTGATAACATATACCACAATTGGTATACAACACATAAGATACAATACTACACATATTTAAGGTTAATTCTTTCAGAAACTGTGAACTGTCTCCTCAACCCGTGATCCGGTTTGATTTCATGCAGTTTACAACATGATCTCTGTACTAATACTCCATATTGCAAATTATGCATTCACAAAGGACCACAAAACTACCTGCCTAGTGAATATTAATTAGGCAGGTCACAATTTCATCCTTCTTTGAATGGCTGCGAATGTAGGGATGGTAGCTCACAGAGGGCATAAGACCACCATCCTTGCATTTCGGTTACCAAAATGGTTCAAAAACCACAGCCCTTATGCAGCTATTTGGTGAAACTGCTTTTTTGCGCTGTTCTTGTTTTTAATCAGAAAGAGACTAATAGCTATTAAAGGTTTTTCGCTATTTGTCCTCTATTCTATTTTTAATCTCACATTCACGTTGTTTTTTTGCACTGCACTCATTCCGATTTAATGGTCATACATATGGTCTATGAGTAATTGCAGGTAGAAACCCTGTCTTTCATGGTGGGTATGGATACTGTCTCGATGATCTAGAGACACACCTTCCCAACCTTTGGATGACCAGATGATAATATTGATCATTAACAAGACTTAGATGGGAATCCATCTATGGACATTGGGTCTCACCTACTGTTACTGGTGGTTGTGTTGTGTGTGTTGGATTATGAGCATTTTGTTTAAGACTGAGAAGTAATCTACCTGCACCTAATTATTGGGCACAAGTCTTACTATTTCAGAGTATACTTTCACTCAATAGTAGACCCCCAGGATTATTTTGTTTTTTCCAAAAACCACGATGTCAGCACACACTGGACCAAGCAAAATCAAATAACAACTTGAAGAAAATTCTTAGCACCACATACCCATACCTTATCAATATGATCCTTTGGACTTAGTGTATTTCAAACACAATATGTCCCCCCGCTCTGGAATCACAGAACTGGAAAATCTGACTGGCGTGCCAATTTCCTAAGCCTATTACCATCACACTGACCCTGAGTGCTTTGTAGAGAGCAAAGAAACACCTACAAGGAGAAAAACATCCTGCAAGAGCACCTACTATGATACTTTCTATCACAAAATTATAAACCCTTTCTTGCTCAACAGACTGCTATACCTGACACAGAATCCTGAAACACTTTCTTATGCTTACCTAGCAGTGCCATACATAGAACCTTGTTGTATGTGTTTGTGGTGAGATTGAAACTGGATTACAGAAACCATGATGTAATGTGAATTAAAGCGTGAACAAGTAACATTTATGTGTTAATATCATCTCATAATCATACATATTCACACTTTCGTACACAAGGAGGTGAGGTGATATGGGTGGAATGCCTACTGATTTGGTGAAGTGCGAAAACTGAAATTGCAACCCTTTTGTCATTATTTCAAGAGAAATCTAGCCTCTAGACTACATCTTGTTATATATAAATGAAATTGTAAACCACCACATGGGTGTCCAAAATGATTTCCATGCAGTAAGTTTCCATGAGAATTCTGAACTATATAGCTCCTCATTTTATGTGAAATTTCTATTAATAAATAGTTTCGATTTTTTTGTTATACAATCTTTATTTCGGCTTTGCGCCATAAAACACAGAAGGCAAATTAAGAACATTAAATTTATACAGAACTAGCTTACCCGTCGCGCGTTGCTGCGATCTCCGAAGAAAGGAAATTCAATGAAACTCGTTATGATAACATTCAATTTACATTGTGTCCTTTTTATTGAAACGTATTCATTTTATTATGGAAAACATTTCAAAGTGTCGTTTTAATTCTATTTATTTATTCGAGTGCTTGTGGATACACGATTTTTTGTTTTTCCGTCTTGTGCGTACATCAGTATTCAAAAGGTTATGAGGGCCCTGGGGGGCGGATATTCAAAAAATGTTTATGCCAGAAACCTTTGCAGGAGTGTACTCAACAACTTCCCAAAGTTTCCTGGCGATCTGATGAATGCTGCTTTAATTCTATTTATTTATTCGAGTGCTTGTGGGTACACGATGTTTTGTTTTTCCGTCTTGTGCTTTCATCAGTATTCGAAAGATTATGAGGGCCCTGGGGGTGGGGGCGATATTTAAAAAACTGTTTATGCCAGAAACCTTCGCGGGAGTGTACTCAACAACTTCCCAAAGTTTCATAGCGATCGGATGAATGGTGTTGCAATTCTATTTATTTATTCGAGTGCTTGTGGATACACGATTTGTTGTTTTTCAGTCTGGTGCGTACATCAGTATTCGAAAGATTATGAGGGCCCTGGGGGGCCGATATTTAAAACAAATTATGCCAGAAACCTTCGCGGGAGTGTACTCAACAACTTCCCAAAGTTTCATGACGATCGGATGAATGGTGTAGTAATGCATAAAGGACAAACAGACAGACAGACAGTCATACATTCGTTTTTTTTATATATATAGATATGATACCAAGATATCCACATAAAAGATATTATCCTCCTTCTACGTGTTAAATAAAACATTAAAATTGTTAAAAAGCATTTAAAAATGTGAATTATCAGAGCTTCACATAAAAATTATCAACATATAGAATTGGTAGTAAGTGGACAAATAGACAGTTTAAAAAGTGCATATCACCATGCATATCTTGACGGAAAATATAAAAATATTAAAATATAAATACTATTTATAATAGACATTAATAAACAAAAACAAGAAGCAGGCTCTTGATCTTAAACCTATACTATACTAGTGGTAACATTCGTAATCCTAAATGTTGTTGTCGACTAGAGCGGGTACAATGTACTTCTTCCTGAATCACCATCTTGAAAACAAATATTTTCACACTGTGAATACAATATGTTGGCTTGTGTCGGTTTGGACTATTCTCAAAGCCTCCAAGTGCTGGGCAAACCTCAGGTTCCTGCAAATAGTTTTAATCCCTTTTAACCTTGCCAATTTATACCTTGGGCAAAAGAACATAACGTGGGCACAGTTTCAGTAGACCTGCCACAAGTTGCACATGCCATATAGGAAGCAGGCCACTGTGGGTGAAATCACGTAAGGGTCTAAACTGTGGATTCAGCTTTGTATCAATCAATCAATCATGGAATTGAAAGCGCGCAACTCACCCGTGAGGGTCTCAAGGCCCTGAGGGGGTCCGCAGATCTGTTTAGCCGAAGAGCCAGGTCTTGAGGGTCTTCCTGAAGGTGTTCAGGGAGGTGGCGTGTCTGATGTCTGACGGTTGCTCGTTCCAGGTCTTGGCTGCAATGTCAGAGAAGGATCTTCCACCTGCTCTGGCTCTGTGGATGTGCAGGGTTTCGGCCAGTGCGAGGTTGTAAGGTTGGAGGTTTCTTTTGGATACGTGGAAGTGGATTCTGTCATTGAGGTATTTGGGTCCGTTGTTGTGTAGGTACTTTTAGACGTGAGTGAGGATTTTGAAAGTGACGCTTTTCTCCACGGGGAGCCAGTGAAGACTTCGTAGGTGTTGACTGATGTGTTTGTGTCGGGGGATGCAGAGGATGAGTCTGGCGGTGGTGCTCTGTATTGTCTGGAGTTTGCGGAGTAGGTACTTGTTGATGCCGGCGTAGAGTGCATTCGATAGTCCAGACTGCTGGTGATGAGTGTGTGGGTGACTGTTTTTCTTGACTCAGGGGAGATCCACTTGAAGGTCTTGCAGAGGATGCGGAGGGTGTTGCAGCAGCTGGAGGTGATGGCGTTGACCTGTCGGTTCATGATGAGTGATGAGTTGAGTACGATGCCGAGGTTCTTGACGTGGTCTGAGGGAGTCGGTGGGCTTTCGAGGGCAGTCGGCCAACAGGTGCTGTCTCATGCAGAAGGGGTGGTACAGAGGACGAGGACTTCTGTCTTCTCAGCGTTGAGCTTCAGGCAGCTTTTGGACATCCAGACTGCGACGTCTTGCATTCCTTTCTGGAAGTTGAGTTTGGAAGTGGTGGGGTCTTTGGTGAGGGAGAGGATGAGCTGGGTGTCGTTGGCTCAGGATACGATGTTGAGGATGTGTTGTCGGACGATGGCTGTGAGGGAGGCCATGTACATGTTGAAGAGGGTGGTGCTCAGGGATGAACCCTGTGGGACTCCGCAGGTGATTTTCGTGGGGTCAGAGAGGAAGGGTGGGAGTCTGATCCTTTGGCTTCTTCCAGTGAGGAATATTCGGATGCAGTCCAGGGCTGCTCCTTGTATGCCTGCGCCATGTTGTCTGGCGACTAGAGTGCGGTGGGAGATGGTGTCCAAGGCCGCTGAAAGGTCGAGTAGGATGAGAGCTGCAGAGTGGCCTTGGTCCAGGAGGCTGCGGATGTCGTCTGTGGCGGCAAGTAGGGCGGTCTCTCTGCTGTGGCTGCTTCGGAATCCAAATTGGGACGGGTCGAGGATGGTGTTCTCTTCAATGAATCGTGTCAGTTTCCTGTTGACTGTTTTCCCTGCAACTTTGACTGCAAAGGGGAGGAGCGAGATGGGCCGATAGTTCTCGAGGTCGGTGGGGTCAGCTGTGGGCTTCTTGAGCAGAGGTCTGACTTCTACGCGCTTCCAGTCGTCTGGGAAGATGCCTGTTTTTAAGGTGGTGTTGATGGTGCACTGTAGTTCTGGTGCGAGGGCGGTTGTGGCTCTGTGGTAGATGGTTGAGGCGGTGTCTTCGGCCGTGATCGGCGTCCAGTTGGAGATGGTGGGCTGGCTGGTGTTTCTGGGGGGCTGGGGCCATCTGTGGCGCCTGGTGGATGGTCAATGAAGGTGTTGTAGAGGTTTTTGATCTTGAGGTGGAAATAGGTTCCAAGCTTTATGCAGAGGTCTTGGAATGGAGTGATGTCTGTGGCTTCGCTGCAGGGTTGGTGAATTCTTGAATGACACTGAAAAGTTCCTTGGAGCAGGTGGATTGGGCTCCACCTCGTCCATGACCTTTTCAGTTTTACATAGGTCTTATGCTATAAGAACCCTCCAATCAATGTGCCTATGGATTAACTTGTTAGCAGATTATCTAGCTTTTTGTTTTTAAAACTGTCCTTTAGATCTCTTTTTGTTATATGCGTACATATTCCCTCTGGGTTATCCCATAGCCTGTCTTGCCCTATCATTTTGTTCAGTGTGTCTCTGATGTGCCTCAACTAGGGTAGATCGCCGGCCCCCTGCATTTCCATTAACTCTTTTAACCCCTGTGATACGCGTGCAATTCCGGGGTGGCCCATATCCTTCTCCAATATAAAATGGGCTTGGTTATAACCCCTTCCTCAATGGGCCTGAACCCCATGTCTAGCCTCAATGGGATCAGTGGTGTGTGAGTTGGTAAGTTTATTAGCTGCCTCAAGAACCTACTCTCAGTCATGTCAATGTGTTAACTGTCTTGTGTCCCCAGAGCTCTGCCCTATATGATGTAGAACCCAGGACCTTGAGTCTATAGATCTGCATTTTTTGGGAGACAGGTTTATAAAAGGATCCCCTGAATAATTTCAACAGCCCACTAATATGTCACTCTAGGGAGAGTCTATGTGTCAAGATATGTGCTTACCAATCCATATTTTCACTGAAGATGGTTCCCAAACACTCAAATGTACGAACCTGCTGTAGGGGAGTCTCATTTAAAGTGAGTTTGGCTCATGTAGAGCAGCATGGGTTAAGCACCATGTACTTTGTCTTGTCAGTGTTTATTTCCAAGCTCCTGAGTATGCAATAGCTATTAAATTGGTTCAAGATCTTCTGAAGGCCAGTATGGTATTTTGAAATGAGCAAATTGACATCCGCAAACATTAAGGCGGGCAGCTTAATTTTATCCAAATACGGGGCATAATTGTTGCACTGGTTCAAATTGGGGGTAAGATCATTGATAATACGCACCCTTGCCTTTTCTGGTTACGGAAAAGGGGTTAGTGACTTCCCAAAGACTGCTACTACGGATCTGAGCATAGTTCTGCTCATGGAGCCTTTTTATAATTGCACCAAGGTAGGATGGAGCTCCCATATCAGTCAGGACTTGTCATAAAACTGTTCTTGGGACCAAGTCGAATGCTGTTTCAAGATCAATAAACACCATCAAAAGTCTGCCTTTCTCGAAGGTGACAGTTTCCCACTAGAGAAGTTGTAACCTAAAAACCCAATTGATGGTAGAGGTAGAAATACGGAAACCTGTCTGTAAGTGGGTTAGAATTTCATTTCCGTCCATCCATTCTTGCAATCTTCCCAATATTATTTAACTAAATGTCTTTTGGACAGTATTAATAAGACTGATAGGTCTATAATTAGCAGGAGACGGGGGCAACCTTTCTTTAAAATGGGTTCTATTTGAGCCCCCACCCAAGATTGGGGATAGGCATTTCTTCCATGTTTTCACAACAATGGAGAGAGGGAGGGAAATTTAATAATGCTAGGCATTATGTGAGGCGGGAACTCCTGGTCCCCCAATTAATCTGAAAAAACAATAGAGGAGTAGCCCCTCGTGGGTAGAGAGAGAAGTAACTCTCTAATCATGAGCAATAGTGCTCTGGCTAGCACGTTTTGCCCCAACCTGTTACTGGATAAAGCATATCCTTATAGAAGACCCCTCACTCACCAACCTGGTTGGTGACATGCTTCATCATCGGGGTCCCACCCCATAGGCCGAGTGCCTACAGGGTGTGCTGCGACACCTGATTACAGTGGAGCTGGTTTCGTTTTTATGTGTACAAGACTATCAAAGTTGTGTATTAAAAAGGGCCAACACTACTCACTTCAAGATTTATTCTTGAGCGCTTGAACCCTTATTAAAACTAAAGTGTGGCACCTTTGCCTAATTAGGAAGGCTTCGGTGTCAGAAGTCGTGTTAAAATATATAAAAATAGCAAAAGTGTGCTATGTGAATGTGAATATACAAAATAAATGTTTTGTTTAAAAAGGTCTACATGTTTCAACCCAAACATGGATTTCAAGGGTTTTCGTCAGGACCGTAGGTGATTTGAACTGGGTGGTCCGCCCGCGCTAAGGAGCGTCCTGCCCTAGTTCAATTAAGAGATCTTAAATAGGGATCTCGTGAAAAAAAGTGCGTTTGTTCAATTTTTTGAAAAAACGCTTAAAAGCGAGACTCTCGCTTCATGGGCACCAGCGTAACCAAGTAGACAGGATTCCGTCTCTTGTCGCTTCTGTTCATCAGGCCGATAAACCTACTTGGTTCTTGCTCGGCGTGCCCCGTGGAGCTCCACGTGGAGCTCCACGGGGCACGCCGAGCAAGAACCAAGTAGGTTTATCGGCCTGATGAACAGAAGCGACAAGAGACGGAATCCTGTCTACTTGGTTACGCTGGTGCCCATGAAGCGAGAGTCTCGCTTTTAAGCGTTTTTTCAAAAAATTGAACAAACGCACTTTTTTTCACGAGATCCCTATTTAAGATCTCTTAATTGAACTAGGGCAGGACGCTCCTTAGCGCGGGCGGACCACCCAGTTCAAATCACCTACGGTCCTGACGAAAACCCTTGAAATCCATGTTTGGGTTGAAACATGTAGACCTTTTTAAACAAAACATTTATTTTGTATATTCACATTCACATAGCACACTTTTGCTATTTTTATATATTTTAACACGACTTCTGACACCGAAGCCTTCCTAATTAGGCAAAGGTGCCACACTTTAGTTTTAATAAGGGTTCAAGCGCTCAAGAATAAATCTTGAAGTGAGTAGTGTTGGCCCTTTTTAATACACAACTTTGATAGTCTTGTACACATAAAAACGAAACCAGCTCCACTGTAATCAGGTGTCGCAGCACACCCTGTAGGCACTCGGCCTATGGGGTGGGACCCCGATGATGAAGCATGTCACCAACCAGGTTGGTGAGTGAGGGGTCTTCTATAAGGATATGCTTTATCCAGTAACAGGTTGGGGCAAAACGTGCTAGCCAGAGCACTATTGCTCATGATTAGAGAGTTACTTCTCTCTCTACCCACGAGGGGTTACTCCTCTATTTCTTCCATGTTGGCATTAAAAAGTATCATGAAATAAGATCCCCAAACATCGAGGTTCGACAAATATAACTCACCAGGTATTTTATCAATGCCTGTAGCCTTATTAGGTGAGATTTTTTTAATGGCAAACATGACTTCATTATTGGTAATTAGAGCATATCCCTCATCATTGGCTGACTCCCCTTTAACTAGAGAGAATTGCTTCCCTGTCAGGACTAAAGTGTGACCAAGGCTGGTTCTGGTATATAGTTTCAGAAAGTGCTCTATCCAAATATCTGCATCTATGTTATTTTCTATGGGAGCAAAACTTTCTCTATTTCCTGTAGCTATGATATTCCAAAAAGTGGAATTGTCTTTACACTTAGCTGCAGTTACAAGAGATTCCCATATACCTTGGTTCCAGACCTTTTTTGCAGTGTTAGTAATCTTTTAGCAGCTCTTGTGTCTTGTATTTTTGTCCTATCTTTGGATTTGATTGCATTAATAAGGGCACTTTTTGCTTCTATGCAAGTGTTCTTACACCATGATAGTGGATTTCTCCGGGCCACCCTATTTTGGATTCCGTATAAAATATATCTTTAAGACCATCTGAAAGATTTGAGTGAATCTCGCTGATCTTTGCCCTAGGAGCAGCCAGGTCCTGTGCCAGGTCCACGTTAAGTAGCTCGCCCAGGACCTTTTCAACTATATAATAAAGTTTGTATATCCATATTCTGCTCGATAGATTTTTTAACATCTATTCACTTTTAGCAATATGTAGAATATGTAAATGAAAGTTTTTAAAAGTTACATGTCCATCCTTTCAGTTTTGTGTGCTACACCATGTAAAGCTGCCATTATTCTTTGCCACTTTATCAGTGTTTCTGTGTGGTCACTTGTTTTTAGATTGCCTGTCATCTTACACAGAAAATGGTACATTCGCAAACATCGCAAGAGGGACAAGGCAAGGCTTTCCCTGTTCCCCAATATTATTTGCTCTTTATATCAATATCTTTATAGAGCTAATACTTCAAGATCAAGCAGTTACACCAGTTAAGAGCAATGGATTTGAAACAAAGATTATGGCCTATGCAGATGATTTGGCAGTGGTCACTACTGACCCAGCAAATGCAATCAGCCGAATTCAGAATTTAGCTTATGAATATGGCCGTAAATCTGGCTAATTACTAAACACAGGGAAAACCCAGATTCTATGCAACTCTAACACCTTGTGTACTGACTCTCAAAGATTAGATGAGGTAATCTATCTTGGTATTAAAATTAGTAGTAAAATAGAAGTAACTTGGAACATAAACATGATCCCTATGATTGATAAGATCAGTACAGATCTGCGTAACCTAGATAGACTGCACCTAACTCTTATAGGAAGATGTAACATATTCAAGATGGTTATGCTTCCTAAGGTTCTTTATATGTTTAGATCGATCCCATTAGCAATTGAAGATTCACTTTTAAAGAAAGTAGATGGCATATTTAGTAATTTTGTATGAAAGTACACAAAAATTTGGAGCTCTCTTAAATTCCTAGCACTACCACACGATCGAGGTGGATGGTCCGTTCCTAATCTTAGATTTTATTACTACTTTTTTGCAACAAATGGCTCTAGTGATTTCACCTGGTGTGGGCAGCAGCCAATATGCTATAAACAGGGACCTCCCTTCGATCTATGAGTTGGCACTAGGAAGAAACACACAAGGAGTACTTGTACGACAACTAGAGCCCAGTTACTATAGGAAAACTAAATTTACGATTATAATTGCAATCTGGAGTATATGGAAAAGAATGGTAGAGCTCACAAAGATACCGAAATACAACAGGTATATGCCACTGTGGCCATCCCCCCTCTTTCCATGTATGATAATCTGGCCAAGCTATGGAAAGAAAAAGGAATATTGAAGTTGGGGGATATCTATTTTAATGAACAGCGGCTGTCGTTCTTTGAGCTGCAGCAAAGGTTTGGCATTGCGGCTGGAACATACTTTAACTACAGACTGATTACCTGCTTTTTTAAATCAAATTAATGAAGAAAGAATTTCTCTAGGCAGGAATCTGCTAATAGAAACCATGTTCCTGTTGCAGGTAAAAATCTAAAATATCTATAAGATCTTGATAGATACCCTTTCAGACGACCTTTGAGGCAGTAGAAACCAAATGGGTTACTAAAGTAGAAGATCCCGATGTTGATGTATATAATTCATTAGCCTTAGCCAGAGGGACGTCCTTCGCAGCTAATTTGAAAGCTCAACATTACTATACGTTATATGACCTCTATTTCACCCCTGCAAAATTACACCGGTGGGGAAAAAGAGAGGATGATAACTGCCCGCGATGTGATCAAGGGCCAGCAGATATAGTACATATGTTCTATGGCTGTGAGAAACTGGGTCCATTGATTAAGCAGATAGGGGAATTTTAGTCATCTGCAATTGACATGAGTGTTAATATAACCTCAACTCTGATGTTGCTGGGATCTGACGAAAAGGCGCAAAGTGACCGCCACAAGGATAAGTTTGTCTTTGTCTCAATAGCGGTAATCCGACTCCTTATTGCCACACATTGGAAAGATGCAGATCCCCCTCAATTTCAGGCTTGGCTGGGTCGCTTGCTGGCAATCTACCATTTTGAGGGAGCCTTATACAAGTGCAAGGGCCATAGCACAAAAAGGCGAGGTAGGGCAATTTGGGCCCCTATGAATAACTGGATTACAAAGCAAAATGTTTTTTAAAGAGAAAGTGCAAATTATGATGTATGTTTCTCCTTTAGGTAAAGACCCTTGAAATAATATATTACCCATGTATCTACTCACTTTTTTCTGTTCTTGGTTCTTTTCTTCTTATGATTCCTCTTTTCCCGTTCTGACTGATCTGTTGTATTATTATATATGAATTTGTTCTTGTGCTACATGATTTTAGCTAAATGTATATATTATATGGTTTATGGAGTGTAAAGGATTTTCAGCCTGATTCATGAAGCGAAATAGCGCCCGCAATGGCTGCGAAAACGCAATTGCGGGTGCAAAACACGGAATCGGCATTCAAGTACGAAATAGCGAAATCGCTAAAAAATAATAGCGATCGGAATAGCGATTACGCTGTAATAGTCGCAGACTCCGGGAAGTCGAGCATTAGCGATACGGAAATAGCGACCAACCACGGAATCTGCGAAATGAATAGCGAAACGCAATATTGTCTCAATCGGCATTCATGAAAGAAATACATTAGCAAAAAAGCGCTAAATCGCACGTTTGCGCGGCGCAATTTAAGGACAACTCAAAGCAGGTGGTAACCATAAAAGCCATGATTAACCAAAATTTGAAAAACTGTTAGCCAATCACCAACAGGTCCAGGCCTGACCAATCACACATAAGGACATTCAGCAGCAGCATTAGGCGTTCCACAATGCCTGGGATGTACATGGTGGTGAGGCGGCGAAGGCTACAGCGAGCAGCACGGAGGAGACGCATGAGGCAGGCAAGGATTTACCGGCAGCGGGTCACCTTGCTGGGCCAAACCAGAGAACAGATTTATGCAAAATACAGGCTGAATGGGGAAATGATCACCTGGCTGATACAAGAACTCAACCCCATCATGCAGCACCCAACAAGGCGAAACAATTCTGTGCCCACACATGTGCAGGTATTGTGCAGCCTGCACCTCCTGGCCTCCGGCAGTTTCCAGGGCATAGTAGCCGCTGCTGGGGGGATATCCCAGCCCACCATGTCACGCTGCCTCCACACTTTTGTTGACGCCATGCTCAGCCAGCTCCACCGGCACATCACATTTCCCACGAGCCAACAGGAATTGGACCTGACAAAACTACAATTTTATAATGTTGCCCATTTTCCCCATGTCCTCGGCTGCATAGACTGTACCCACGTCGCCATCTGCCCACCAGCTGGCACGGAGTATATGTACCGCAACAGGAAGTCCTACCACTCCCTCAACATACAGATGGTCTGCAATGCCAAGACCATCATCACTGACATTGTGGCCCAGTACCCAGGGAGTACCCATGACTCCTTTATCTTCAGGCACAGCGGACTCCACACACGACTGATCAGGGGAGAGTTTGGGGAAGGACACCTACTTGGTAAGTACACTTTGTCGACAATGTCACATTGCTATGAAGTAACTGCGCTGCACAGGCAATCAACATCTGCTCCTCTCATTCAGGTGACAGTGGCTACGCCCTACGGGAATACCTCCTGACCCCTTACCTCAACCCTGCCACACCTCAGCAACGGCGCTACAATGTTGCGCACATCCGGACAAGGAACTGTATTGAAAGGACATTTGGCCTGCTCAAGAGCAGGTTCCGTATACTGCACAAGACAGGTGGGGCCATGTATTACAGTCCTGCAGCGTGCTGCCGCATTGTGGCTGTCTGTGCAATGCTTCATAACATTGCAACCAAGCGCCGGATACCAGTTGACATCTCAGGCAGTGAATCTGAGGGGGACGACCGGCCACCAGCACATGCGCACCATGCACGCGGGGAGAACCCAGCTGAAGGCCACAGACGTCGCAACCACATCACAGCTAACAATTTCTAGCCCACCCCCTTCCCCCACCCCACATATCACAATTGCATGCAAAATGTAATGATTACACAAGGCGAATGTGTGCAGCAAAATAAATGTATTTGTTTGATTCACAAGAAAAAAGGGTCATGGTAACAACTATTTACAAAATGCAGTATTCCTGCATACTGCATGTGAAGGTTCATGGCAGGCTTAGCTTCAGCCTGCGCCTGTGTCCCTGACACAATGTCATTGGCGCCTCCGGCGCACAATTCCCAGGCGCCTGTGAGGCTCTTCCTCATCCTGGGCAGCTGTACCAGGCGTAGCCCTGGTGCTGCGCCTAGGTGGGGGGGCCTGCGTGGCAGAGTGGCTGCTCACACTGGAGGCACCCTCACTCGCATCGTCTCCCCCCACAATGGCCGGTAGCACAGGTGTATGCAGTGCGGTAACGGCGGTGGTCAAGTGCTCCAGCACCCGGGTAATGTCCTCGCAGCACTGGACCAGTTGGTGCTGCTGGGTCAACGAGCGCCGCGACAGCTGGGTGGTGGCATTTGCTGCCACATAATTTGAGCGACTATAGGTGGACAGCCGGCTCAACAGCTGGTGGTGGCGCCTGCTTGCAACACTGCGGTGCTTCACCAGCGCTGCAGTATTGTCCTCCATTGCCGCCGTCATGCGGTCCATGGCCGCCGTCATGCGGTCCATCCGCTCGCCGACTCCCGCCACATTGCGGCCAATCTTATGCAGCTGGAGCTGGATGGCTCCTTGCTGCTGCGACTGGCGCTGGTGTATTCGGAGCATGCGGCGCTCCACGCTCATGCAGGCATGGAGATGCCCATTGCCCCTCCTGCTGTGCGGCCGCTGTGTTGCGGATGTGGCTGGCCCAGATCTGGTTGGACGAGCTGCAGGTGGTGTAGCAGCTGGTGTTGCAGGTGCGGCAGGCACTGGAGGCACATTGGTGGGGGCTCTGGTCTTGGCAGCCGGTGGGCCTGCAGATGTTGCAGCAGGTAAGGTGGGGGCTCTGGTCTTGGCAGCCGGTGGGCCTGCAGATGTTGCAGCAGGTACGGTGGGGGCTCTGGTCTTGGCAGCCGGTGGGCCTGCAGATGTTGCAGCAGGTAAGGTGGGGGCTCTGGTCTTGGCAGCCGGTGGGCCTGCAGATGTTGCAGCAGGTACGGTGGGGGCTCTGGTCTTGGCAGCCGGTGGGCCTGCAGATGTTGCAGCAGGTAAGGTGGGGGCTCTGGTCTTGGCAGCCGGTGGGCCTGCAGATGTTGCAGCAGGTACGGTGGGGGGCCTGGCTGCTGGTGTTTGCGCAGCGGCAGGGGCTGGTGGCTGGGTATCGGGTAGGGATTCCTCCTCCTGGGCCTCCTCATCGATCAGCAGCCTCTCGCTGTCACTGCTATCATCCGCACCTGTGAGGGTAAGTGGATACTCATTAGGTGCATGTGACTGTCAGACGTGCAGATGTTACATGCATGCTGGGTGTCATTCCCTGGATGGCTGTGGATTTGCGCACTTTGGAACCTTTCTGGCCGCATTGTGGTACTACTACATTGTGGACATACTACGTCTCCCACAATGCTTCAGGGCATTTCCTGATGCACAACATAGGCATGACTAAGGGCCAATGAGTGAGCCTATTTGGTCAGGGACGGTCATAGGGGACAGGGTCGCAGGCGCATGCCACTTACCTTGGGTGTCTTGGGTGGGGCGGGAGGAGTCCAGAGGGGTCACGCCAACACACGCCTCCCTCTCCAAGGTGTCCTCTACCTGGTCCTCCAGGGGGGTGTTGGGTGGGACAGTCGGTCCACCACCTCCAGTGCCTGATGCCTCACCAAGGCGCTCCGCCACCCTCTCCTTGGCACGCCCTCGGAGGTCGTACCAGCGCTTTTTCAGCTCCTCCAACGACCTGTCCGCAACGCCCACAGAGTTGACGCTGGAGGCAATCCCCACCCAGATCCTCCGCTTCTCCTGCTCTGGGACCCTCCTTGAGTTGGCTCCAAAGAGCTGGTCGTGGTTGGCCACCACCCCTTCTATAAGGTTCTCCAGCTCCTGCTCGGAGAACTTTAGTTTGCGCTTGCGGCCAGCGCTGGTGCTGGGGCCAGGGAGAGGTTCGTCGGACATGGCGGTCGCTATTTCGGCCGGTTCGGGAGTCGCTAACGGAGGTTTAGCGGCAGCTTTCCGTCGTGAACACTCGAATGATAGCGTCACTGTGGTGTTTGGGGGTGGGATTTGGCTGCTTCCTGGTTGTGATGTCATCACGGTGCTCGGAATGCGTCTTCCCGTTTTCCAGATCCCGCGAGAATGCGACTCGCAATCCCGATCGCACGGAATTGCGAGTCGCAATCCCGTGCGATCGGGATTGCGAGTCGCAATCCCGTGCGATCGGGATTGCGAGTCGCAATCCCGATCGCAGGTAGCCGGAAATAGCGATTTTTCTGCGTTTTTTGTAGGTCGCTAACGGCTTTAGCGCCCGCGTGCGAGTCGCTATTTTTTCCCCGAAAAGTACATGAATGCCGTTTTGCGTTTCCTCAATAGCGAGTCGCTATTAATCGCTATTAGGGACACGCAAAACGGCCCGTACATGAATCAGGCTGTTTGTCTATTGATATACTCTCTTCAAGTAAAAATGAGTTAGAAAACACTGTTAATTATTGCCACTTTTTAAGTTTAACATGCAAATGGCAATACTAAATGACTAACACTTTTTGAAAGGGTGCATAATAACTAAAGAAGCATGAACAGTGACACTGGTCAGTTGTGTATACCTGAGTTTTATAATTTTTTTAAAATGTTTTGTTCATTGCAGCGCTACATTCGGGCACTGCCTGATGCTGCACCGAAGAAGACAGGTGCTCAAAAATACCCACAATTCCAACCTTACCTACAGTTTGGAAGAACAGCATCAGCAAGGCCTGTGCGCCATGTCTATGGACTTGGAGTGGAAGTGGCAGCAAGGGGACTAAGGATGGGCATTTTGTTGAGGCACCAGAGTGATAATACATCTGGCCGGACACTAGTCTTGAGAAGAGTCTGGGGCATAGGCTGTGGAGCGGCCCATAGGCCGTGAGGGGAGTGGAGGGGGGGAGGCTGTTCCGGTAAATTGAATTGAATTGAGCTTTTATATAGCGCAACTGTCACTCTACGGGTATCCTGGCGCTCAGACTTAGAAAAATCAACCTACACGCAACCGGAGCGACCGTAGGGGCAATATTAAAGGTCAGTCCTAGGGAAGAGCCAGGTTTTCAGGCTCTTTCTGAAATCCGTCAGCGAGTTGGCCTGTCTAATGTTCTGTGGCAGTCCATTCCATAGTTGGGTGGCCACCACGCTAAAGGCCCTCCCCCCCATCCTGGAGCGCCTAAATCTAGTAGTCACCAACAGGCCTGTACTAGAGGATCGAAGCTGCCTTTTTGGATTATACCAAGTAAATTTCTCTCGTAACGGGATAGGACCTAAGTTGTGCGTAGCTCTAAATACAATGCAAAGTGATTTGAAATGTACCCTTTCTTTGATGGGCAACCAGTGAAGTTCTCTCAAGGCCAGCACTGTTGAGGACCTACGTTGTCTATTCAGCACCATCTTTGCCGCCATGGATTGGACTCTCTGCAACCCCTGAAAGATGTATTGCGGCGCTCCCAGATACAGGGAGTTGCAGTAGTCCAGCCTACTCAGCACTATATTCCTCACTACCAAGGCGCGCGTATCTTTAGGGAGAAGTAGAAGGATCTGGCGTAGCATACGCATCAAGGAAAGACATACCCCCACAGTCTTGTTCGCCTGTGATTCCATTTGAAGGTTGCTGTCCACCCAGACTCCCAAGTTTCGCACCGTTTTAGCTGGGGTAAGAGGTTCCTCTTCAGGTGTGAGCCTGAACTCCAGAGATAACTGTTGGGACAATCTGGCCGTGGGGCAGTAAACCACCTCTGTCTTCCCACCATTAAATTGGAGGGAGTTACTCCTGAGCCATCCAGCCGTCTGCCGCATACACTCCTGGAAGAGGTCCATCGACACTGCTTGTCTCCCCTCAAGGGAGAACACCAGTTGAGTGTCATCGGCATAATTGACCAGGTCAATGCCCAAAGATTTAATTATAGGGAACAGAGGCTGAAGGTAGATGTTAAACAGGATATGGCTAACCGCAGACCCCTGCGGTACCCCATATTGCACTGAAGACTTACTAGAGGTGAAAGGTGCCAGATTCACCATCTGCTGTCTTCCTGATAGGTAAGATCTCAACCATTTTAAAGCCTGACCTGACACCCCTATACTCTCCAGCCTTTCCAACAATATTACTTGGCTCACCGTATCGAATGCGGCCGACATATCGAGTAGCACCAAAATGGTGTCCCATTGTCGGCTCGCATCCGCAGAGTGTCCAGTACGGTCGCCAAGGCGGTCTCTGTGCCATGACCTTGATGGAATCCAAATTGGTCTCTATCCAGCAGATGGTTGTCCTCCAGATAACAAGAGAGGCTTTTGCTGACTACTTTCTCCAGGATTTTAATAGGATAAGGCAAGAGAGAAATAGGTCTAAAATTTGCTGGTGTATTGGGGTCCAATGATGTTTTTTTTAGCAGAGGTGTTACTACTGCTAACTTCCATGCCTCCGGAACAACTCCCACTTCCAGAGATTGACTGCAAATCTGTTGTAACCAGGGGAACGTTCCATGGCCTACCGTTTTCCAGATTTTATGCAGAAGAGGATCGAGTGGGGAACCAGAGGACACGCTGTTAGCCAAGATTTCAAAAGAATCGGCAGTAAGGGCGGGAAATATGTCCAGGGAGATATTTGCCCGGACCACTTCATCTGGTCCCCGAGCGGAGTTATCCAGATCGCTGCTGTTATTAAGGTCAAGGTCTCCGACAATTTTCGCTATTTTATCTTTAAAATTAGCAGCAATCTCCTTGCAAAGTTTTTGCGAGGCAGCTACCTTCTTGCTTGTGTCTACTGGGCATGAGAGTTCCTTGACAATTTGAAACAGAGCTTTTGTACTATTGGAGGCTTGTAGAATGGAGTTAGCATAGAAGTTTGATTTGGACAGAGCAATAGACTTTTTATATGTGGCTAATACCAGCTTCAAGGCTATTTTATCTGATACAGAGTAGGTCTTCCTCCATTTCCTCTCCGCTTTCTTACAGGTCGAGCGTAGTAGTCTTAGTTCCTCGCTGTACCAGGGGGCTGACAGCCATACTTACGCACACACCATACCGTGCATTGCCTGCCTCAGCTGAATAAGCAAATGTGTGGCGCATGGGCAGGTAAGGGAGGACCTGCGCAGCAGAAGCTGATTAAGGCGTTTGCACTCTGTGCTGCGCTGAGGTAATCTTGCATCTCCATAAGTGATACTGCTGACAGTTATTGCCAGGGCCGGCAGTAGGCATGGGCAGTGTGGGCAGCTTCCCAGAGCCTCACACTCAGCCCACCAGCATGGGGCTCACATCAGCGGTGTGTCCTTTTGTTTTCCTGCCCATCCAACTGAAAGAAAGGTGTCTCCTTGCAATTAGGGTCCATGGCAGGGGCCCACTCCCCAGGCCTCTCAGGGTAGGTCTCGGGAGGCCTAAGGGAGGGAGACACTTCCTCTTGCCCCGATTGCAAGGAGACCATTCAGAGACACTGTGGGACGACAATTGTCCAGCATTTTAGCGCCCTCACAGTTTTAACGTTCAGCCCACAAATAATACTCACACCTTCAACCCGAAAGGAGCTGTAGAGGTGCTTATAGGAGGCTGGGAGGAGGAGCTGAGGCCCTGGAGGGGTCTGCACAAAGCAGCCTCCTGAGCTGTATCACGTATGTAAATTAGAGGGGCCTCTCACATTCCCTTTTGGCCCAGGGCCCCCTCAAATTCTAGAACCGGCCCTGGTTACTGCAATATATGTGGTCGTCCTATAGTCCAGGCAATGCAAGCCAGTGGGAGGAACACATAGTTCCGATCCCTTAAACAGTGGAAGAAATTAACTATTGAAGTCTGGGGGTCACAAAAGCAGTGTCAGTGGTCGCAGGGGGGATGCTAGAAGTCACAGTTGCAACCCCTGGCAACCCCAAAATGATGTTCATGGTGTGAGGGGTCACTGTTTCCCAATTATATCTGTCTTTTAATACCCAAACTGAGGACAAGTGGGCTAATTTTTACGTTTACATTAGGGAGGCCTCTCTATGCCACTGAGCTGAACTGCACGCACCCAAAATTGTGAAGAGGATAGAAACTTAAGGCAAGACAAAAGCAGTTCAATCATTTTCACAATGAGTATTGTGCACAACTCCACAGCTTGTTAAGTTGATAATGCAAAACCTGCATGAATAGCTTTTGGTAGACTGTCTCCTGTCAATCACCGCTTCGAAACACACTCTTTTGAACTGGAGCAGCACATGCTGACCGAGGTGAGCCAGATAGATTGAGCTGTGGAAATTTAAACTATATAAGACCTTTTTAAAATATATTTCAGTCATGCTGGTGCAAATAGCATGACCTTAAACACCGGCTGAGCCTGTTTGTTGCCTTGGCAACCTATGTGTGGTATTGGGAGAGAAATCTCTACTTCCCTTAGTTACTTACTGTTCTTAAACATAGTGATTGGTTGGAGAGGTAATGGGAGGTGAGCATTAATCTTTCAGTGAGCACTATATTATGAGATGACCTTTGGTCTACTCCAGTCTCCCTAGCACTATCTATTAGTTGGTACCAATTACATATTGTCCTTGCTGGTCCTATAACAAAAATAAAATTACTTTTTCTATGTTTGTGTAAGGCAAGGGACTATAACGAAACAGAGGGCCTCTAACGATTGTCATTGCCAGAGCCAGATGGGCTGTAAAGCTTTTAGAATATTGCACCTACTGAGAGTAGAATGTTCTTAATTGATAGAGAGAAGCAGTTATTTAAACATTTGAAAGTTGGAGCCGAAGGTCTGAATCAGCCATTATTGGACCTGATCCACTCTTTCAGCCTGATTCATCAAGCCGAAATCGGCTCGCAAAGGGCCAGATTCTGAGAATCTGGCCCTTTGCGAGCGCTATTTTTGCATTTGGGATTCATCATCCCAAATGCAAAAATCGGTAATAGCGATTTTGCTATTTTGCGAGGAATTACATTTAAGGAATCTCTATTTGAGATTCCTTAAATGCAATTCATCATCCATTTAAAAATTACGAATTCGCAATTTCGGCCCGCTATTTACCGCGAGGTCAAACCTCGTGGTAAATAGCGAAAACTTAGAAAAATGCTTTTAAAAGCATTTTTCTAAGTTGCATGTTGCACACACACATGTCCTTTGGACATGTGTGTGCGCAACACCTGTTTCAATTTGTATTTAAGGGGTGCTACAGGGTGTCCTTTGGACACCCCTGGCACCCTTTAAATCGCTATCTTATTTGCGATTAGCTAATTGCTAATCGCAAATAAGGAATACTCCCCATTCATTCCTATGGGCCTTTTGGCCCCTAGGAATGAATGGGGAGTTATTCCTTATTTGCGATTAGCAATTAGCTAATCGCAAATAAGGAATGTGTAGGAATCGCATTTCTTTATGCAATTCCTACATGAATCCCGTTTTGCAAGTCCTTAATAGCGATTCGTTATGAATCGCTATTAGGGGCTCGCAAAACGGGAGATTGATGAATCAGGCTGTTTGTCTTTAATGGTGCTCTCAAAAGTTCATTATGCTTATTAACTGTTACTGCCCACATATGCAGGCAATAATGACTATGAGTCAATTATTCCAGCAGTTATGAGCCAAAGTCGTAGGCGATATCTCAAATATAGAAGGCTGGGGCATATTATCAATAAATAGCGATATTTATCGCTAAGTAGGCTTAGAAGCAATTTTTTTATCGCTGCGCATCACCGGATTTTATCGCTAAGATAACGTGCTATTAGCAACGTTTATCTCAAAAGCGATAAATTTCTCGGCGATAGCGGTAAAATCTGTGAATATCTCTGAGAATACAGCGATATTCACGCATTATCGCTAACAGGGTCATAGCCATTATATCCACCTCCCATTGGATATAATGGCTAAGAACTGGTCTGAGCAGGCGTTAGTTTTGGGAGATATTCGCGCTTAGCGCAAATATTTCCATCGCTACGCCTGTGTTGGTAATAGGCGATAGCGATGTTAGCGACTGCTTTCAGTCGCTAACATCGCTAACAAAATATCGCTGACATACAAAGCGGGCCCCAAACCGCTCGCTATCGCCTACAAGCTGTCGCTAACTGCTGTTAGCCACAGCTTGCTAATAGGGCGATAGAATTATCGCCGCTTAGCGGCCGAAAACGCCGCTAAAGCGGCGATAATTTCCTATCGGCCCCCTTGATAATATGCCCCTCAATTACTTATTTTATGACTGCAACAAGCGCTAATGAAAACTAATTGAATAGAGCTATGTTGTGGAGATGTGTTATTTAAGTAAGTGTATTATTGTAATTAAAATCTGGGCAGTTATTTTGCATCTGTCTTTATGTATGTAGAAAGTTCCTATAATTGGTAGCGTACTACAGCAAATCTGGGTATAAATAAGAGCTTAGTGACAGATAGTTTGCTTTTCTTCTTTCCCCTAGACCTTTCTATGACCGAAGGTAAATTATATTTATATATATTTGTGTTTTACAGGAATATATGCACCAATAGGATAAGTAGTTCAAAGAAACGTGTGTTCCATAAGCAATCATCCTGATTTTTATCTAAGATTCCTTGACATTTCTAAACAGTCTCCTTAATCCCAAAAATGTGAACCTCACAGCATTAGCAGAGCTACAGCTGGTGGTTGTATTTTTGCACCGTATACAATCCCCCCAAATCGCTCTGTGAAGCTAGGTCTATTTTGCACAGATTGCAAGTCCCACATGGATGGTGGCCAATTATAAGAGGTAAGTTAGGAGTCTACTAGACAGGGTGTTGTCACTCATATGAGGCTGAGTGTGCACCAGGCAGTGTTTAAGATTTTAAGCCCAGCTGAATGGAAATTGATGAGGGGGTCATTGTGTAGGAAACAGAAGTAAGAATGTTCCAATGTTTCCACATCACATTTTTAATTTTGTTAGACGAGGGAACAAACAAGGGGCCAATATGAATTTGGTTTAATTTGCAAAACAAATTAGGTCCCAGGAGGCATCTTGGGGACAATTAAGGTAGGATCCAGAGACTACTTTGTCAATCAGTCCATAAGCTTGTTGTACATAATCAGTAGTTTAACCACCGTTTCTTCTGTGGAAGAAGGGGCTGTGGGTGGGACAGCAATGAGTTCCTGTCCGTGTGTTTTAAATATACAGTAGTGTTAAACATGCCATTAACTGGGTGAATTACCAGATCCAGAAATATCACAGACTTTCTACAGCATGACCATGCATGGGACCATTTAAAGTTCACGTGATCGTCTTGTAAGAATCCATTCATAGAATAGTAAATGTTCATAAAGAGGGGTCCACAAAACGGAGAGTACACCATTTATGTGACTGTGCCAAACCGTGGTCCTTTCTTTGTGGGGATTTGAGTAGGAATACAAGCAAATGTCCTCACATGGGCCATCCAAAATGTTCACCGGGATGGGTGTGAACTTCACGTGTAAGTAAAAGGTAAAGAAATTCCTCCTATCGGGAGAAGGTTTCTTGCTTGGCAGGCACACATCCTGTTGCGTTTGTGTGCTCCGCGTCCTTGCTGTGCATCTTCCACCATTCCTTTCTATCGCTACTGGCATTGTTGGGTTCCTGTGCTCTGCGTCCTTGCCGTGCATCCTCTGTGGGTTTACCACCCAGCCATTTTGTTGTCGTCTGGTTCATCAGGAGTTCTCTATCTGGCTATTGGACTTTCCAAACCACTTGATGGAGTGATGGACTTTCTTCTACGTGCTACCTCCTGGCTGGATTGGCCAGCAAAGTTTGTAAGTTCCATGTTCCTTTTTGGCCTTTTTATGTCTTGTGGTACGTGCACTGTACTATAGATATATAGGCTTAGTTTTGTTTTGTGAGGCTACCTGGACTAGTATGTATTTGGTTACTGCGCCTCCTAATTTGGATATTCCCTGGAACTCTTTTTGAACACCATTCCATGTAGATTCATTTTGCTACAGTTTACTGGAACAAGATTCCTATTACTGTTAATAGGAACATTTGCTCTTTCTCAGCCTGTTCCCTATTCCTGGATGTTTTTTGGGAAGTGATGCCTTTTACTTCACTTTGAAATGGGTGAATGTCTCTCTAGGGGCGAAGGTACCCTGATTGACTTAGAAGGATAAGACACTCTCCTTATTTTGTTATTACTATTCTTTTACTTACATTGATTTTCGTGTGAAAATGTTTTATAGAGAATGCTATTTCCTGAAGTCCAATCAAGAACATCGGAAAGTGTAAGTACTCATAGAGGGAGCCCGGCTGTTTTACCAGGTCTACTACCTTCTCCCAATATTAATGTATTTTCCCTTCTTTTCCCCTCGAGACAAACCACTCATGCTGCTTACTCAGCGTGGATTGTTGGTCTCGAGGTGAGAGGTATGACTATCTTCATTTCTTCAGCTCCTGGCTTACAGGTGAGTGGAATCGCGACAAACATATGCATAATTCTTTCAACTCAGGTGACTTTCCTGGTGCGTGTAAAGCGTGGAGCATAGTGTCAGATAAGACTACGAAATCCAGAATGTCGCAGGAATCTGACAAGATTTACAATGGTGGCAGCCATCTTGGATTCATGGACTATTTGTTCCTCATATTTCAGAGCATTCTTCCTAGGAAATCAAAATATTAAATTGCAGCAGCCGAACTCCTGTGGCCATAGTTGGATTACAAATGATTCACCTGGCGATATAAAAGACTATCTAAGAAGTATTCTGAGACAGCATGTATTCAAACATTAAAACTTTGATATTTGAACATTGTTATTTGGGAGTCGTCTGTTCAAAGTATATGAACTCTACACTGCTCTATTTGATTAACAAGAGGAGAAAAAAGAATCTTAATTTCTACTGGCTTTTTTATGTTTGCTTTAATTGCAATGTAGTATTGAGGTATTGACGGTGGTTTATGGCATAGAAACAAGTGTTTCAGTTGAAGTATTATCTTGCATCTATACTAGAGGTTCCAATTAGTATGTGCAGAACTTAAACATCAGACAGTCAGTTAGAAATAGAGATTGTCACAATGTATATCATAGGCTAGTGAACTGGAAATTAAAAGGTGAAATACGTAAAGAGTTATTTTTCATTTTAAAGAGCAATGCTTCTGTGGAGCATGATGAGCCCAGCTTTCAGATGGGGCAGTCAAGTGTCAGTGTCTCCGACACCTCTGGTTTCCTGCTGACCAGCACAATATTCCTTGCATGGTTATTAGTTGGTTCAGGGAAGCGAGGAGATAGATATCACTCCTGTTGGATCGATTGCCAGTGAATATTTGACCTCACGTCATACTACTGCCAAAGCAGGTGTGATTCCGATGAGCATTAAGGTACTTTGAGAAACATGTTGGCGCATTCCAATAGCAGAATAGAAACAGAGCTGTGGGTGAGGCCTACATTATTAAAGAATAATAACAGTGACACCAAAGTAGCAATATGTGCTGCAAATAGTGCACCATCAAAACACAGCCTTGCCGTATGTTAGAACACCAAACTGTTAGTGAGAAGAGCTCCTTCTACCCTTGGTAGAAGGCGCCAGCTGGGATGGTTAGTGGCTCGATATGAGGGTAAGCTTGGGATGGGAGCAGCGCAAGTTTCGAATGTAATACAAAGGGGCGCAAAAATGTGCACTGCCTGGAGCGTCAAAATACATAGAGACCCTGAAACTTTCCTGATGTTTCACCACCTAGTTTGCTGAAACCTGAAGTTTCTGGAAAAATGTAAAAAGAGGCACATACAATGTTAGAACGTGTTACTCCACTTGGTCCAATTAGGAGATCACTGCTCGTGCATCCCCTCTGGCTTAGCACTCAGTTGTATCACCAGCTAGGAAATAGTGTTCATATCAAAGAGAAAATGATTGAATCAGTTGTAATAATGGACTGTCAAGGACTGGATATTATGTAGGCCTGCTATTAAGTTCCAATCAAGATTGCCCAGGGAAAAGGCCAACCTTCCAGTAGCAATCGTGTCACGCTGCATAGAATAATATAAGTTAAAAGCAAGAGGCTCTTCCTTTAAAGGCTCAAAGCTAGGCAGAAAGGACCACAAGGGAAAAATCTTCTTTTACAATCAGTGCATATCTTGACTGATGATGTAGATTGTGTTGATGATATTCAGCAAGGCACCAAACTTGTCTAAAATCAAAAGGGAGACAATAGCCGAGCAGGATAATTGGTTCAGTCTAGTGTCAAATGATCCACAAGGGAATGGTTGTGGAAAATAACAAGAAGAATAGAAAATGCTGCACCAGACAACAGAGAATAAAAATATCACAAGGATCCTGTTAAGAAAAAAATCAGAAATAAAAATCTATAGCAAGGGAGCATTAAGCGCAGCGAAACGTCAGGGAATAAAATGTATTGCAACACATCCACCCTTTTCAAGTGCTTCCTTTTATATACCAAAATCAGAAACTGACGTCAGAGGACGAGAAAACACCTTGAAATGGGAAGTTCACATGACTCCAATGGAGAAACCACCATCATTGATTGGAGATTGTATGTGGTTAAGCTACACTTTCCACCCGGAGCTTATCGTGTCTGTGATCCTATGAGAAAGTCCAAGTTCTTGCTATAAGTTGATCTTGAAACTTACTGCTACTGCCCTCTCTCTATGCTGTCACTTTCTGTGAGGAACCCTTCTCAGCTCCCATAGGCAGTGGCTCCAGAGCAACTTTCACAAACAAAAGGACTTGTTATGAACTTGGAGCAGCGTACGGAAAACAGGAGCATGTCCAATACTTCTTTGTCTCTGAATGTTGCACAACCGTGAGTAATTTCTAGTTCTTTAGCTTTTGACGTGAATGCAAAATGGATTTTATGGTCATCTGCACCCATTATGCTCTTTTTTCCGTACAAGTGGAAATCAAGTACAAAAACTCGACAATTATCCAGAGAAAATGCAATTAAACTGGGACAATGTAGGCCTATTTTACACTGAGAGTAAAAATAAGCTTCTAAACAAGGTCTGAATATCTGTAAATTGTGTCTCAAAAACACTCACACACTCAATGTTCCTGGTGGAAAGAATACACCTAAAAATGCACGTTTGCAAACCTTTCTCTTGAAAATAGACTACCCCACAGACAATCCACAGGAGAACGTATGGGGGAGGATGAACGGAAATGTACAATTTCACTGTATACTCTAGAAAATTGATACTTGTTAGTAATTTAAATGCATGTCATTAGATGCAGAGATTCAAGTTAATGCCATAAAATACCACTTACTGCATTTTGAGTTGTCGACTGGTCATAACTGGTCATAACTGAGACCAAAGTTGGGTCATAAGTTCACCTCTTGGGTTAATAGGGATTACCAAGTATTTTTTACCTTATCTTTTGATAATCACATTACTGTTTATTGGCGGAGAGTGGGGAGCAGCACAATCAGATGTTAGTTGGAACGTCCTGGAGTCATGCATTGAAATCAGCACGTTTATTCTCAACACAGCGTGGTGAAAGGGAGACGAGACGTGTACTGCAAGGTACGTTTATTGATCCTATCACCACAAAGCATCAGGCAGCAACTCCCGATTTCAGAATACCACGCTACATTCCATGATCGCCCAACATTCCAATCCTAGAGTGATGAGGATTGGAATAAGCGTAGATAAAACCCCCCTTCCTTCCAGAACATCCACAGAACACCACATGAAATAAAATGTAAAATTCTTATCTGCAACTAGGTAAAGAAATGTAAACCCACACACTATATAAAAATAACACTACATGAATAATAACACATGCTTACTACATGTACTATAAGAAACACGATACTAGAAGATACTAGAAGAAAAGTAACAATGCACAAAAAGCAAAGATAACATTGGAATAATTGCAAATGAAAATGCAGTGTAATCTACATTACAAAATCTTTGAACTCCTGAGGAGAACTAGAAGAAAAGTTATAATATGCAAACATAGCATAGGAAAAATTGTAAATGAAAATGCAATGTTGACAGGGGGCAAACAATCATTTTCGGAACCTTTTACATTACAAGGTCTCTGAACTTTAGAGGCAAACATCTGTTCTGTTTTCAACCCGGATGAAATCCCAGAACAGTTGTCGAGTTCGCTGACCCTTACGGTGACTCAACACCCATTTTCTCTCCACACATATTCAGCCTTGACTGTGGGTACCACAGCCACTTTGCTTTTATTCCAAACTTTGCCATTCGCCAGAACCATGACCAGATCACTCACTTCCTTCACCAAATGCAGTGAAGAAATCCAAGACTGACCTTTGCGAACTTGCTGGGGAATAGGTATCCTTACAAAGTTACTGGTTTGAACCTTACACTCCTTGCCTCCATACCCTTTAGAAATGTACTTCTCCTGTACACATCTTAAACACTATTCACTTTCACACCATCCAGGCTCTTCCTATTTAGCAATTCCCTTGTTTAAACGTCTACTGGCAACTCTGCCTCTCATCAAGGAAAAAGGAGATATCCATGTGCTAGCATGAGGAGTGGCTCTCATGGCCCACAACATGTCCTTGACAATTTAGACCATTAACCAGGGCCAACTGAAGCTGGTCTTTTACTGCATGATTGACTCTTTCAACAAGGCCATTGCTGGGGGGATATTACAATGACGTTCTTATGTGTTTGATTCCACATGATTTAAGGAAGTTACACATTTTATTCGGTACCTGTTGGCTACAATTGTCTGTTACCAGTTCTTCCAGAAAGCCTTCTCTCTCAAAGACATCATGGAAAAAAATTCCATGACTGTTTTCGAATTTACACAGTAGGCAAACTGTATCTATGTCCACTTGGACATGTAGTTGACTAGATATAGATATAACCCAGATCAGTTGACTGGGGGTGAGTGTTTGTATTGTCAACGCTCCGTCCATCACCACCTTTGGTTTTCCTTTGTTCGCCCTAAGTTGGCAGGGTATGCTCAGACGTGAGTCCCTTGCTCACTTTGCCACTGGAGTTAAGCAAGCCCGGCTGAAGACTGCTGTAATGCCAGAAACCGGTCCTGGGAAGCTTGATTCCGGTCCAGGGAAGACATGGCTTGGCAGTTCGGGCTGGACTGTTCCCATGAGGCACAGGGTCAGACTGATTTGCATATGGCCATGTCTGAACTGGGGTGGCGGAGTGAGCTAAAGAACAGTGATGGATTAAACCCAGATCAGTTGACTGGGGGTGAGTGTTTGTATTGTCAACGCTCCGTCCATCACCACCTTTGGTTTTTCTTTGTTCGCCCTAAGTTGGCAGGGTATGCTCAGACGTGAGTCCCTTGCTCACTTTGCCACTGGAGTCAAGCAAGCCCGGCTGAAGACGGCTGTAATGCCAGAAACCGGTCCTGGGAAGCTTGATTCCGGTCCAGGGAAGACATGGCTTGGCAGTTCGGGCTGGACTGTTCCCATGAGGCACAGGGTCAGACTGATTTGCATATGGCCATGTCAGAACTGGGGTGGCGGAGTGAGCTAAAGAACCGTGATGGATTTAACCCAGATCAGTTGACTGGGGGTGAGTGTTTGTATTGTCAACGCTCCGTCCATCACCACCTTTGGTTTTTCTTTGTTCGCCCTAAGTTGGCAGGGTATGCTCAGACGTGAGTCCCTTGCTCACTTTGCCACTGGAGTCAAGCAAGCCCGGCTGAAGACGGCTGTAATGCCAGAAACCGGTCCTGGGAAGCTTGATTCCGGTCCGGGGAAGACATGGCTTGGCAGTTCGGGCTGGACTGTTCCCATGAGGCACAGGGTCAGACTGATTTGCATATGGCCATGTCTGAACTGGGGTGGCGGAGCGAGCTAAAGAACGGTGATGGATTAAACCCAGATCAGTTGACTGGGGGTGAGTGTTTGTATTGTCAACGCTCTGTCCATCGCCACCTTTGGTTTTTTGTTGACTAGAACCAAGGCATATTTAGGCCAACTGCCCAAAACCCCCAAAGGACCGGAAACATTACATGCTAATTTGTGCAAAGGCACACTATTGCTGACTTCAGGAGTGACAGGAGATGGTATGGTGGCGTGTGACTTATCACTCAAAATACATGCACTACACTCCCTTACACAGAGGTCAACTGCTCTGTCTAGTCCAGGCCACCAAACATATTCTCTGACCCAGCGTTTCATGGCAAGCATGCCCACATGTCCCTCATCCGCAAACTTGAGGACCTTCGATCTACTGCCACAGGACCCACCAAACGTTCACATCTTAATAAAATGCCATTCATAATGGACAGCTCGTTGACAGTTCTCGAAAACAGAACCAGCTCCTCATTCATACCTTGTGCCCTAGGCCAGCAATCAGTCGCACAGTTCAGCATTTCCTGCATTACCCTATACGATATTGCCACTTTGCAACACACGGGGTAGCCCTTCCTCAAGTGAAAGTATTAAGTAATTCTACTAAAGATTTTTATGATTAGTGCGAAGGGTGATAGGCTTCCCTAAACAAAATTCCTAAAATACTGCTCATCCCACCATAAAAGCAACACCTTCGTTGCCGTCCTCCCTCTTTTACATCAGAACTGCCTCAAGACCATGGTTGCTGGCATCGGTCATGATAGTGCATCGATCATGCGTGTTGAATGATTTGAGGGGTTTGGCCACTACAATGTCCATTTTAACTGACTCAAACACTGTGTCACACTCATCACCCCACATGAACTTTGCACTTTTTAAAAACCATGCTTTTTAGAAGTAATATTTTTTACAGATTTGGCATAGTACTTAATCCGTCCCAGAAAAGATCTGAGCTGATCCTTGTCGATAGGCACATCCGCCACCTCAATAGCTTTCAAAATCTTCATTTTTGGTTCAATCCCTGTACTCGACACATGATGTCCCAAATAGTCCACACCCTCACAATGAAACCTGCACTTCCCTTTCTTCAAAGTCAAACCTGACCTTTTGAAAATTTCCAACACTCTCTCAAGTCTCTCGTCATGTTTGCATCCATTCCTCCCCTAAAGCAAAACTTTATTGAGGAAATATGACACACCAGGAATTTTCTTAAACAAATAACCCATCAATCTTTGGAAAACTGAGGAAGTTAAAGCTAGCTTGAATGGCATGTTTTTATAGCGGAAAGCTCCCTCAGAGGTTATGAATGAAGTTAAGTGCCTTGACTCTTCACATAGCTCAATTTGATAGTTCGCCGCTGACATGTCAAGTGTGGTGAAAACAACAGCTTCCTCCATAGTGGATAATAACTCATTGACGTTAGGGAGTGGCTGGTGGTCGACCCAAATGTTGGAATTAAGGTCACACAAGTTGAAACATAAATGCAGGGATTTGTCTGAGATGTGTGCCTACACCACAGGAGCCAACCACTCTGACCTCTCAATGGGTTTGAAGCTTCTCAACTTGCACAGTTTTTCGAACCTAACTTAGGATCCTTTCTCAAATTGGGGACACATCGTTCCGTATGTTCCCGAGGCTGAGCATTTTATTTTAAAATTATGTGATATTTGAACCCCTTAACCTCTCAAGACAATCATTAAAGACTTTAGGGTATCTGCAACCCATTTGTTCTCAATCACGTTGCACACCTCGAACTTGTAGGTCTCTAGGAGATGTTGTCTGGATAATAGTAGCTCGGGATGATTAAGATCGAGAATTATGTCCAACTCCCCTTGCTCATTTCACCCTTATATGCTCGACCCACCTTTAGCTACATAAACCCAGTTCTGTCTCAAAACCCAGAACGGCATCAAATTGCCCTAGCACTTCCACCCTTTTCCACCATAAGTAAAACTTTTGATAGGTGACTCATCGAGATGGGGAACGTCTAATTTAGCAAATTCTGATTCACCAATCAAATGTAAAAGGCAAACAAGAGTCTTCCATGACCTCCATCGTAGTATTGTTGATAGTAATGTCACACAAAGGAGGTTTCCTTTACCTAATGTTGCAAACAGATGCTACTTGGTTTTTTACCCTTATCCATGTTTGGTGCTGACAACATTAATATTAAACTTTCATCATCATATGATGTAGTTTCCTCAATGGATTTTTCAAAAGGATTATTACAAGTTTTTTTTTACCTCTGTTTGATTTGCACAGTCTGGAAAAATTACACTTTTTTCATATTTAAAACATGTTTGGTTGATGGCAGGACAATTAAAACTTCCACAGCAAATAACCTATCATGGATTTTCCTATTACTATTTTTCTCCAATCAATTGATCCCTTATAATTTCATCCTTTAGATCGTGATAATTTCATTTAATAGCTAGCGTTGCATAATGCAGCAACAAAGTCATTTATAGGTTCTCCTGGTGCTTGAGACTGTTAAAGGAACTTTTGTCATTCTAGCACCACATTCCTTTTAGGATTAAATCTCTTGTGTAACATATTACTAACGGACATACACTCATACACAACTTCAGCATCTTTATCTTCCCCTCACAGTTTCCACAGGGCACATTTTTAGTATGCTTCTGACGTCAGAACCAATGTTATATATCAACAAAGCTTACTTCTTCTCTGATGTGAAGGTATCACGGTCAATGGCCTGTAGATAAGATTCAAATCCCTAATGCCATTGTTCCCAACAGACTGGAGGTGGTGCAATAATTCTTTCCATAGTGCAAAGAAAGGATGCAGTGTGTCAGAATGCCCCAACTGACTGTATGTTCATGCACCTTACCGGTCAATGAAACTCTCACTGCATAGCCACTGAAACCGTTGAGAGCACATATGAGGTGTGCTAATCACTGCTTAACCATAGAAGCAAACACAGGGTGTGCCATTCACCATTTGGCACAAGAGAGACAATTATTCATAAACAAAATGGCTGATGATGGGCATAAATGTACTGAAATAGTCCCAAAATAAAATGGCTACCGTTGCCGCCACTTTCTAAATATGCAATGCCCGCTTAGATGCCTTATTGCTGAATAAATGCTAAAATATGGGCCCCCAACACCCAGAATGGCTGCCAATATTGATGCAGCCACTTGACTTCACAGTACTGACCATGCACAAGCCAAAAGTTAATGCACGGGCCCTGCCCACACCCCAAGATGGCTGCTGAGGATTACACAATGGGTTCCAGAGAATGGGGTGTGTGGTGCAGACTCCAAAATTGAATGGCTGCTGTGATGCCGTACACACAATACGATGAGTCACTGCCTTGAATATGGCTGCCGTAGTAAAGGGCACCAGGCTTCCTGTGTAATTGCGTTCCTGCACTGCAGGAGAACATGCACATCAGCTGAGGGGAAACACACACCAAGCGCGCACAACAATGATCACGCTGAGGGGAAGCGTGCACCAGGCGCTCCCGATGATATTGCGTGCCGGGAAGACAGCAGACACAATTTCCCAGAGGCTGAGAGGAACCTTGCCAGGAACCCACCACACTCACCCAGATACCACCACAGTCCCCACAGTACCTGAGAGACGATTAAATGACTGCCCCTGACACAGTTTAGTGACGAAGCTCTGAAACACCAGAATGCTGTATTGAAACACGCACAGCAACACTGCAGCTTAGGCTGCGGACGAGGATGGTCTCACGCTGGGTACCTCAGTGCTATATTGTAGCAATTGAAAGGAAGACAAGACGTGTATTGCAAGGGGGGACCCAGGGAGAGCCGTGCGCGAGCTGGTCTCTCCCTGGGCATGTTCGCGCGGGGTGGCTGGCCACACAGGTGAGGACTGAATTAGCGAGGGACAGAGGCTATAAATAGGGCTAGCGTAGGGTGAGAAAGGGCGTTACCGGCGAGAGACGGGCGGCGGAGTTTGTTTTGCGTGCGTTTGAGGCTGGTCGCTGCGCCACTTACCAAGTTGTCGGTGCAATGGAGGAGTCGGCGGAGGTTCGGAGGGTCCTTCAGGTCCTCCAGGATGCGGGCCGGGAGGACCTCATTAATGCTGGAGCTTCCGGTGCGGCGCTGGTTGGGCGCGCGCGCCCTTGCACTAAGGCGGCTGGAGGCGTGGCCAAGGTGGTGTCTGCCTGCCTGTTTCCACCGTCAGATACGGAGGACGGTGCTGCCGCCATGCCCCTTGAGCCTTTGACTGAGGGCTAGCGTAGGGTGAGAAAGGGCGTTACCGGCGGGAGGCAGGCGGCGGAGTTTGTTTTGCGTACGTTTGAGGCTGGTCGCTGCGCCACTTACCAAGTTGTCGGTGCAATGGAGGAGTCGGCAGAGGTTCGGAGGGCCCTTCAGGTCCTCCGGGATGCGGGCCGGGAGGACCTCATTAATGCTGGAGCTTCCGGTGCGGCGCTGGTTGGGCGTGCGCGCCCTTGCAGGAAGGCGGCTGGAGGCGTGGCCAAGGCGGTGTCTGCCTGCCTGTCTCCGCTGTTGGATACGGAGGACGGCGCTGCCACCATGCCCCTTGAGCCTGTGACTGAGGGGTCGTCGAGTGCCCAGCCGGTTGGTGATGCCCCCGTGACGCTGGGCGCTCCTTTGGAGGTATGTTCTGTCCCTTCTGGGGCAGGGGGCCGCAGGGGGGCGTCTGGTGGGAGGCGGGGGCGGTCATTTGGGCGGGCTGCTCTGTCGAGGGGCGGGGCACTTGGTTTTGTGGCCAGGTCCCTCTCTGGAGCTCGGGGGAGGCGGGGGTGGAGCCATGTCAGTGGGAGCAGCCTTCCTTTAACTGTTTCCTCCCTTCACAACAACCTCGCTTCACTGGTAGGCGTTGGGGCTGGCCATGGTTTTGCTCAGGCCATTCAGTTTCATGGCAGGACTTATGTATTGTCCCCTCCACCACAGCAGGCTCAGTATGTGGACCTTGGTCACCCTGTTTCCCCAGTTGGCTTGGCTGTGGGGCGTGGGGGTGTTTTGCCACTTCAGGGTGAGTCTATTTCTTTGGGAGGGGTGGTAGGGTCTGCCTCTATGCCATCTGCAGTGACACTGTCCGTTGGTTCTTTGCCCCATTCTGAACCCCCCACGGTGCCCACGCCTCCCACCCGAGTCATACCCAGGTGCCAAGGTTTTCGACAGGTGTTGGGGCTCCTGTAGAGGTGCAGCTGTTGACTCCCCAGGCGCTTTCCTTTGGTTCTCCTGGTGCGGGTCGGGACCTTCCTGTTCAAGGGGCGAGCGGTGCGCAAGGGGGTGGTACATGGGTGTGGCACGGGTATGGTGCGGATTCAGCGGCTGTTGTTTCTGGCGCAGCTGGGGCTTGCGGGTCTCTCTTTAAGGTGCGGTCTGGCTCAAGCGGCTCTACAGAAAAGGTCACAGCTACGGTGAGCCGGTGCTCGGCTGGCAAGAAGAAATTGCGGGCTGAACATGAGGTGGTTCAGTCTGGGATGGGGGCACAGGAAGGGGATCTGGAGCGGATTTCTCTTCTGGGACGCGAGGCACAGTGCGCAATTATGATATTTTATGGCAATTTTACGATGGTGGAATTGGTGATGGAGAATTGCCCAGTGGCAGTGGGGTTTATGTTGGGCATGAGGATGACCTGCTTCTGGATGTTTATGATGATGACCTGGAGGAGGGTGAATTAGGAGATGAGGAGGTTACAAATGTGGCAGTCATAAATCAGAGGGGTGTTTTGGGGCAATCTGGTTCTCTTAGTCTTTTGCAGGAGTCAAGTGCGGACCAAGCAAAAGCTCGAGTTTCATCGTCCAACAAGTCACGGCAGGGGGATCCTGCTTTGTTTCAACAATGAATGTCGCAGTTGCCAAAAGGTAAGGCAGGATGGTGGTCTGATTGGCAACAAGGGGAGGGTGTTCCTGCGAAACGTACTAGATCTATTGGCATTGGGGATGATGTGATTGGGGAGCAAGTTGCTGTTAAAACGCTGTCTGTGCGGCAGGCTACTGAGAGTGATAAACCTGGTGGGGACGTTGCTGGTGGTAAGAATGGGCAGGCAGGGGACGCTGCAAAATCCAAGGAGCAGGTGGAAGAGGATAAGAACATACATATGAAATTGCCTTTTACAGGTATTGGTGTGCCCTTGGGTTCTCACTTGTCCGAAAAGACGAAATCTAGGATTTGGCGTAATGAATTTTTTGATGTTTTTAAATTACTTCATCATGATATTCAGGCCAAGGAAGGGTCTAAGGAGGAGGAGTGGGAGCTGGCTCCGCGGCCTAGGCTCCCGAAGTCAATTGAGAATTGGATGTCTGCTTTCCTGATATATGCTAGTGTTTATTGTGAGCAACATCAGGATAAGGCGGTGGCAATGTTCAAGTATGTGGACATCATTAGGAAGGTGCACAGTTATTTTGGAGGCTATGCCTGGCTTTCCTATGATGAGGAATTTCGTGATAGGATGAGTTTGTTCCCTGAGCGTTCCAGGGGGGAAGTAGATGCTGAACTATGGTTGCAGTGGATGGCTTCTGCCCAACCGCCTGCGACTACTCACACGGCTAGTGGGTTGCCAGTGATGTATCGGCCCTTTCAATTTCGTCCTGCTCAGTTTGGGGCGGGGCACCCTCTCACACAATGCTTCCCGGGACAGCGTTTTGGGGATCAAGGGAGGGGACAAGGGGGCAGAGGCCAGTCTTCTCAGTTTGTCCCAAAGGGCTCCTACTCCTATTAAGGTGACGGTCTTGGAACAATGGTTGCAGGGTTATCCGGACTATCCGCGAAGGAGAGCCCCCAGGTTGTACAAAAAAAATTGGAAGCTGAACTTGATGCGGGCAGGATTGCTGGTCCTTTTGTGAACTGTCTGTTGCCTGATTTGATTGTTTCACCTCTGGGCGTGGTACCTAAAAAGGCAGCTGGTGAATTCCGACTGATACATCACTTGTCCTGGCCTGAGGGTTCAATCAATGATTTTATTCCCCCAGAAGATTCTAGTGTGTGTTACGCTTCGGTGGATGATGCATTGGGGCTGGTGAGATCTGCGGGACAAGGGGCACAGTTGGCGAAAAGTGACATCCAGTCGGCTTTCCGGCTTTTGCCTATTGACCCTTCTGATTTTGGCCTACTGGGAATGCATTTTCAAGGGCAGTTTTATGTGGACAAGGTCTTGCCGATGGGATGTTCAGTGTCCTGTGCATTATTAGAAACTTTCAGTACCTTTTTGCAGTGGCATTTCACTTTCATCAGTGGACATAGGCTGGTCTGTCACTATTTGGACGATTTCCTTTTCATCAGTGAGCGACATTCCGGTCAGTGTCAATTGGCTTTGCAGACTTTTCAGGCAATGACTGAGGAGCTGGGTGTGCCCCTGGCTCCTGACAAAACAGAAGGTCCTTGTACCACACTAACCTTTTTGGGGATCGAAATTGATACTCTGGCTATGATGGCGCGGCTGCCCAGTAACAAGGTTCAAGACATTTCTGCCTTTTTGTTGCTGGTTGTGGAAGAGCGTAAGTTGGAACTCAGAAAAGTGCAGAAATTGTTGGGATACTTGAATTTTGCATGTAGAGTGGTTCGAGCCGGAAGGACATTTTGTAGAAGGTTGGGTATGTCCTTGTCTGGGGCGTATCTTCCACATCATCATGTGCGTATTACAGCAGCTGTCAGGGCGGACCTGTCCATATGGTTGACTTTTCTGAAAGATTTTAATGGCGTGCCTTTGTCTTTTGCGGATGAGGACACACTTTGGCAGGTACAAATCTACACGGATGCGTCTGGTGCCCTGGGATTTGGCATATTCTGGGAGGGGCGCTGGTGTGCTGCAAGCTGGCCTGATCACTGGCAGCGTCAGGGTCGCAGTATTGCATTTTTGGAGTTGTTTCCTTTGCTGGTGGCTCTGTACATCTAGGGTGAGGAATTCAAGAACCGGACTGTGTTATTCCATGTTGATAATTTGGCAGTAGTGGAATTGGTTAACAGGCAAAAAGCAAGGGATTTGCATGTGCTGAAGCTGTTGCGTGCTTTCATGTTGAGGTGTCTACAGCTGAATATAGTTTTCAAAGCAAGACATATTCCCGGGACCACTAATTGTATAGCAGACACTTTATCTCGATTTCAGTGGAAGGAATTCTGCAGACTGGCTCCTGGGGCAGATCTCGAGCAGACACAGATCCCACAGTACGTATGGGCCTGGGGGGGATTGAGGGTCGCCCAGTTGGTCGAGAATTCAGTGGCTACTTCTACTCGGCGGAGTTACTTGCTAGCATGGCAGGAATTTTTGAAATTTGGTGATGAGTTCCTTTTTTCAAAAGGGGGGTTGTCTGAGGAGCAGTTTTTGTTGAGTTTTGTTTTACACTTGGTTGACAAAGGCCTTTCACACACCACTATCTCTGGTAAATTGGCCGGGATCGCTTTTTATGGGCAGCTCAGGTGGGAGAGGGATCCGGTGGGGGGTGTTTTGGTCAAAAAGGTTTTGAAAGGTTTGGGTAGGCTACAGGATGGTTCTAAGCGGCTGCCGCAGCCTGTCACTTTTGATTTACTTCAGCAATTGTTGTCTCAGTTACCTTCTTGCTGTTATGATGCTTTTGAGTGTGTCAAATTTAGGTTGTGTTTTGTGTGGTTATTTTTTGGGGCATTTCGGGCTTCAGAACTCTTGGGTCTGAGGAACAGGTCAGGCATGACTAGTAATGAGGTTTTTGTGGAAGGGGATAGATTGCGACTTTGGCTACGAGTCTCTAAAATGGATCAGTTGGGTAGGGGTAAATGGGTTTTCTTGGGGAGGAGTGGTTTGGTTTCGTGTTGCCCGGTTCGGGAATGGAAGGTTTTCCTGGATTCCTCTGCTTTTAGGCCGGGCGTTATCTTTTGCCATGCGGATGGCAGCCCAATTTCTGTTGCCCAGTTATTGGCCGTTTTACGGAAGCTGCTGTTGATTTTGGGGCAGAATCCTTTACACTTTGGCACTCATTCTTTTAGGATTGGGGCGGCGACTGAGGCTGCCAGATTGGGGTGGGATTGGTCTCAGATACGCAGAATTGGGAGATGAAGGTCGAGATGCTGCAAGAAATATGTTAGAAAGTAGTACCCCTTCTTTTTGTTAATATGTGTTCTTTCTCCTAGGTCCCTTGCACAGGATGGTCAGAGTTAAAAGGAGGGTTTGGATTGTCTCTGCAGAACGACAAATTTGTGGGAGGTCTCTTGGTCTCAGCAGTTTAACACATGAGGTGTCTTGGCATGGTAGAGGGGGAATGCGTTGGGGGAGATTGTTTCCTTTTTTGTCTGTACTCTGTGAGGGGGGGGGTCCGTCAGACTTGCTAGTAATTCACCTGGGTGAAAACGATCTGGTTTCCCTATCAAGTCTGACTTTGATAAAATTGATGAAGATGGATCTGGAAGTCATCAAGGACGCCTAGGCCAGCACCATGGTGATCTGGACGGAATTTGTGCCACGTCTACTCTGGAATGGAGCTCGGAATCGCAAAGCTATGCACAGAGCGAGGAGGAAACTGAACCGATCTATGAGACTGTTTTGTAAGGAAATTAGTATTTTCAGTTTGCCTCATCCTCATTTACAAGTTTCTGAACGGCACTTGTTTCGTGAGGATGGGGTTCACCTTTCACAGTTGGGTCAGTCCTTTTATTTATTGGAATTACGTGTTCAGTTGTGGTGTTCTCAAGGTCATGTTTAATTTGCTTTTCAGGTGGGGCAGGAAAACTCTACAGTTTTTCCTGGTTGGCAGGTTTTTAGTGGGGGGTGGGCAGCCTGGAGCGGGTTGGTCCATCCTCAAAGGGCAGGTAAAGGAAAGGAGGGGGTAGTACAAGAGTTTGTTGCCTTTGGTTTGTTAGGGTTAACTTGGTGGGGGGTTTTCTCTTTAGTAAGGTTGCTCAGTGAGCTGAAAGATTTGGGTTTAATAAATAAATAAATAAATGAAATATGTTGTTAAGATGTTTTGTTTCACACCTGTCTTAATGAAGTGGCCTTTCTTGCTTACTAAGAAGTTGTGGACAGTGAATTCTTGCGTGAGGTAAGTTTATTGATCGTTTAGCACTGAGCATCAGGAAGCAACTGCCGATCTCGGAACACCACACTACACGATCGCCCAGCTTTCCAGTCCTCCAAAAATCAGGATTGGAATGACAGTAGACAAATCCCCAACACATGGCTGCACGGGTCCAGAATTTATTGGCTGCCGTGTTAGCCATGATGAAAAGGAAAGCATCATAAGATGCGTGATTACGATCTATGCTTGAGGTGAGACTTGTAAAGTGGCCATTTTATGAGTTTCGGCTAACTAAATAGTTTTTTATTTAGACATCCAGTTTTAGAAAATGGAAATTCTCATTGGGCATCACTTTTTCACGGGACAGTTCATTTTTTACAGATATTAATAATACTGATAGGAAAATGACAGTGTGTGAAATCAACTTGGGTTTGGAAAACAAAATAGAGAGTTATGCTGGTGGGATCCATCACATAACCAATTGTCAAGAAATTGGAAACTTATTGGTCCAATTTGAAATAAATGCTAGTTGAGGGAGGTGTGGGACTGGATTTTAATGTAAATGAAGGGGCACGTTGTAGTGGAGGGGTAGGCAGGGTACAGTGAAAAATGTGATCATCGTATGATTATTGTTAGACATGGCCCTTTCTGCAGGGTCAACCCCAAAACCTTTTGCCTTCCTCCTCCTTTTTTTGCTAAATTCGTTTTTATTGGCTTTAGTACTCTAGGCACTTTACCACTGCTAACCAGTGCTAAAGTGCATGTGCTCTCTCCCTAAAATGTGGTAACATTGGCTTATCCACAATTGGCTCATTTAAGTTACCTATACGTCTTTAGTAAAGTGCACTACATATGCCTAGGGCCTGTAAATTAAATGCTATTAGCTGGCATGCAGCACTGATTGTGCCACCCACTTCAGTAGCCCTTTAAACATGTCTTAGGCCTGCCACTGCAGAGCCTGTGTGTGCAGTTTTAAACTGCAAATTCGACTTGGCAAATGAACCTACTTGCCAGATCCAAACCTTCCCTTTTATAAGTCATCACTAAGGTAGGCCCTAGGTAGCCCTAATTAAAAGGTAGGACATGTACTTTCCAGTTTTACATGCCTTGTTAGTGAAAAGCTGCTAAATTCATTGTTTGCTACTGCTAGGCCTATCTCTCCCATAGGTTAACATTGGGTTTGCCTCAAAACATCTTTTAGGTGTCATTTCCCATTGTGAAAAGACAGAGATTTGGAGTTTGGTGTCTCTGGACTCATTATTTAAAATAACAACTTATGGTGAAGATGTATTTTAAATTGTAAGTCTGAAAACGCCACTTTTAGAAAGTTGGCATTTTCTTACTTCACCATTCTACGCCTCCGCCTGTCTCTAAATACACATCTGGGTTGTGTGACAGCTGTACTTTGTGCATTCCTCTAGACAGTCACAGACAAAGGGGGCTGGGGTGTGACATTTGCATCCTGATGGCCATCACCAGGCTGATGAGCGTTCCGTAGCTAGATTGGGAGGGAGGAGCTGCCACTTGCACCTGAAAAGGGTTGTGCCTATCCCCACACAAAGAGCTGCCTACACCCCTGCAGTGAGTCTGGAGTAAGGGCTGGAAAAGCAGGGACCTTGTGATCGTCAAATGCCTCTTTGAAGTCTGCCCCACCTTACTGGCATATTTGGGTATAAGTACTGGACCCCTGAGACCACCAAATCAGATCTGTGCTGGAACCAAGGACATTCTGCCTGGAAGAATGGACATTCTGCTGCTATCCTGCAGGAGGAACTGTCACTTTTCTAACTTGCTTTGGTGTGTTGGTCTGCTGCCTGTTGATTGTTGTGCTGTAGGAGGGACTGCCACTGTGCAATCAGCGTTGCTGTGTTTGCCTGCTGCTTCTTGCCTGAAAGTGAGAAGGACTAGGCCTACTCTCTACATCCTGGAACCCAATTTCTCGAAGGGCTTGCCTCTGTTCTTGAAGCCTCAGGGCCCTTAAATACTTTTTTTCAACTCTGCTTCAGCTGCTGGACTCTGCCATCCGTGATTCCTCCTTTGGCTCAGGTTCCCCTCTAGTTCTCGGCCCCAGAAGTGGGTTCTGCAGCAGTTTTTGCTTAAAAATCAATGCGTTGCGCGGATCGACACCGACACAGTGCCCTCCGATGCCGACACAGTGCCAATTTGACGAAGAGGTGCCTCCCAACTGCGTGGCTCAATGATGATGCAGCGCCCATCCGGAGCCCCAACTGGGAGGTTCGACAACGGCGCAGCACCAATCCGAAGATGCTGCTGCAAGGCTCGACTATGACACAGCCCCTGCATCATAAGGGGTTTGACGACGACGCAGGACCCAACTGCAACACTCGACTTCAACGCTTCAACCTGACTGCATGGATCCGAACCGACGCATTAAGTCTTCAACGCCAACACTTGCTCCATCCAAGGTACTTTTTCAGCAAGCCCTGTGTGGGTCCTGTAGTTGGCCTGCCCTTCATCATGGTCAAACTGAACTTTGGATTTACCCTGGTCAAGTAACCTTTTAGCGCTATTGACGTCCAAGCACTGTTTTTGGATTTAATCTTTAAACATTTATATCTTGAGTTCTACTTCTTGAATGTTTGTCGTTTTGTCTTGTTTTACTCAGATAAATAATTTCTATTTGTGGAATCTGGTGTGGAGTCTTTTTGTGGTATTTTCACTGTGTTACTGTAATGTAAGTGTGCACAAATGCTTCACAGATTGCTTCTTATGTTAAGCCTGACTGCTCTGTCACAAGCTACCAGAAGGTGAGCACAGCTTTATTTAGGTTTTGCATCTGACTTACCCTTATCTGACTTATTGACTAGGATTGTGGTTCCTTACTTGGACAGGATGCAAACCTCTGCCAACTATAGACCCAATTTCTAAAAATGGTGATCAGCGTGAGGACTGGACTTGTGTTTGTGCAGTGTCTTACAGTAATTTGGTGTACACTACTATCCAACAAGATTTTGTTGTCGAGGTTCGGGAGTGAGAGGGGGCGATAGGAGGAACACACATGACACTCTTTTCCCGGTTTTAACAGGAGGACAAGGACGGCCTTGCTTAGCGATGGAGGCA
This sequence comes from Lissotriton helveticus, assembly GCF_964261635.1. Taxonomy (NCBI): domain Eukaryota; kingdom Metazoa; phylum Chordata; class Amphibia; order Caudata; family Salamandridae; genus Lissotriton; species Lissotriton helveticus. Next base: position 977,585,591 of record NC_136057.1, on the reverse strand, counting down.
AGGCACCAGCGGCTAGGGACTCAGTGTACAGCGCCAGGAGGTGGGGAGTTAGTTGTTGCTTAAAGGTCTTATAATAGGCCCTAGTTAGGCTATCCAATCCAAGTGCCTCAGAGAGCATTGACAGCTTGTGTAATTTCCTGAATAGTGATTGGCTCAGCAAGGACATGACACTGTCCTGCCAAGAGCCAAACAATCGCCACTTCCTCGAGGTATGCAGAAACCTCAGAGGGGACATCGGTACGCGTGAAGTAGAGAGGCACTTATAATACTGTTGGAATATGGCCACAACTCCCTCTCTGCCCAGCAGCCACAGACTGGGGCCCGAATGCAGCTCCGTACTATAGTTCTGCAGGTGGTTAGGTCGTTCTAGTCATGCAAGAGTTTGACCCGAGTGCTCTTCCTCCCCATACCGTGCCCTAGCATGCTTCCCCATGTATGCGACCTCTCTATCGGCAAGGTCACAAAACTCTGGCAACAAGGCAGATCATTGATATAAATGAGAATCCCCACCAGCAGCCGTGTCCATGTCCTGAAGGTCAGTCTTGATACGATGCAATTGAGTACTAGTGTCACAAATGATTCCAGCGTGTTTGGAAATACATACTATGAATAAATGCGGGTGGATGTGTTGCAACTGATTCCATATTTAGTTCAAAGTATTCGGTTATAGCAGCAAGAACTTCACCATGGAACACTGGATCACTGAGGGCCTCACTGTGGAGTCTCCAGTTGCATTCCGAACAGCAGCAATGTTGGACAAGAATTTGGAGAAGGACTGGGCTATAATCAGACAATGTCCATGTCAGTACTGTGATCTCCGATGCCCAGAAGTGTATGTTAGCCGAGAGAAACCAGTAGTCTAGCCTAGTCCAGACTGAGTGAGGAGCAGAGTAAATCCGGGGTGGATGTATAATGGGTATGCCAAGTGTCATGGAGCGCATTGGTGTCTGCGATGTGTTGGGCACATCTCGAGTCTGAGGCTTACTACTGGGTTGCATCTTGGTGGAGTCAGTTTGGGGGCACAGAGGCATATTGAGAACTCCACCCAAGATCACATATTCTACATCCAAAAGTCCCATGTGAGCAAAGAGTTCATGATAAGAATCAGGGTCATCCACATTGGGGCATAAATGTTCAATAATAGGACGTGTTTTTCTGCAAGGATTCCCTGCAGGAGTACATACCGGCCGTTTGGATCTCAATAATTAGATTGGAAAGTGAAAGGGACACTTTTGGTTATCAGAATGCAAGTCCCCCGGGAACACGAACTGTAACAGGAGAAATAATGGTGCGTCCCCAGGTTTTAGCATATGAGAAGTCAGTAGTGGGACGCAAGTGAGTCTCTTGCAGGAAAGCGATCTTAACACCATGTCTGTTCGGATATGACAGTACCTGTTTCCCCTTTCTAGGATTATTAGTTCCACAAATATTCCAGGTAATAAAGGAGAGGTCGGGCATCCTATTAGTGTCACTTGGCGGCATAACCGAAGAGCAGGGAAAATGACAAAGGATACATTGAAAATAACAATGTGAGTGTCTTGGGATGTGCCACAGAAGGGAAACATAATTTAACCATTAAACTGAAACAAAACTCAAACCATAGAACCCCAACCCCCACCCACACCAGATCATGAAGCATTCAGCAAATACCAAAAGAGCGGACCAAAAAATAAAGTAAACCCAATAACTAGAATATGGTGCTCACCATGAGGGTGCGGCAACAACACAGCGGGAATCGGCCCATTAAAGAAAATAATCAGGCAGTAATGGAAGCGAATTGACCGAATTTATACAAGAACAGTATACGCAGCAGGTATAATATATACACAGGTGGTGGTAATGCTGAGGACATAGTGGAGATGTAACAGCAAAGCAATTCACAAACAAAAATAGAGCAATCATTTGAGTCCAGGATGCTCTGGTGAGGAGAACCGTGAAGGGGTGGTGGAGCCGGTGCTATCTGCCAGTAGATGGGGTCTTAGACAGCAAGGTTTTGCAAAAAGCAACAATTTCTGCAGGAGTGTCAAAGACAAGAGATTTTCCATTATGTTCCACTCATAAGTGAGTTGGGTAGAGCATTGCATAACAGAGGTCCTGCTTCTGAAGAGTGTTTTTGACAACGCTAAATTTATGACAAGCCTTCTGGCCCATAGGGGTGAAGTCGGGATAGAGTGAAATGTTGGTGCCTGGGTATTGGAGTGGGCCCTTCTTGGGAGATGTAGGGCAGTATCCCTGTCCTTGTAGTTGAGGATATGTGCTATGAGAAAGCGGGGTGGAGTACTCCCAGGGGGAGAAGGGCCAAGGGACCGGTATGGGCGCTCTACTGCGAACAGAAGTTGGAGCGGTCGAAAAGGTCAATGAGGACCATGCTCCACATATGAATCTGGAATCTCCAAAGTGGTAGTTTCCGCAGTGCTGGAAATGCGGATGTTGTTTCTCCAGGACCTAGCTTCTGGGTCCTCATTCTTGAGTGCTACTTGTTTCAGGATACGTTCCATCTCGTCCAAACATTTCTGCACAGTAGTGGTACTATCTTCCTGATAGCACTGATATCCGTTCCTCGGTGCTGTTGATCCTCATCCCCTGGCAGTCCAGGCACTCCCCCAACCTCTCTAAACGACCAGCAAGGGTGTTGAAATGTGCATCCAAGGCACGGAAACCCACCTTGAGTTCTTACATAATGGCGGTCATATCATTAGCTGCAACATTTTTCGGTTCGCAATCTACCATCTCATCCGTGTCGGAGTGAGATCCGTGACCTTTGGTGACCTCACCTGTTCAAAAGTTAACCTTTGTTTTTTAGGATTGATGCAAACCATTGACGCAGGATGGTGGTCCCCAGTGGCAGGGGAGAATGGCACCGCACCGCAGTGAGTAAAATGGTGTGAGGAGTTGTGCACACAGCAAGTCTCCAAACAGGGCAGACACAATAGGGGGATGCTATCTATCATGGAAAGGACAGGACCAGGAGCATCAACATCACTGTACCTGGGGATGTCAGAGTATCAGCAAGCGCAATAAAAACATAGCAGACCCCTGTCGTACAAATTACAAGGAAGGAGAGGCAATCCGTGCAGTGATTCGTGAAATACTAATATGGCAGAGACCACACAGAACTGCGCAGATCCCATCAGCCAGAGCAGAGTGATGATGTGTACACTAATGTCACCATTTCCACGATCCACTTGTGCCAGGGTTGGAGAAATGTTGGTTGGCCAGGACTGCACAGTGTCATAAAATACTCGCAGAGCACAGGAAGCACTGTCTAGGTGGATGGTGTGCCCAAGTCACCAGCGGTGAGGATGGAAAGCACAGCAGGCCCAAGGGCGCAGGTCCAGGTGTAGGGTCAGCAAGCAGCGGAAGGTGAGCAGGGGCAATGTGGTAGCACCAGGAGATTCCCAGTAATAAGGGAGTACATTCTGCACCCGTCGGTAGATGGAGCAGGGCCAGCACTGGGCTCAGCGGGAAGCCTGTGTTCAAGTTGGCCCACACACTTGCCGATTACCACTCCAGCAGAGCGGGGGCCGCAGACACTGTCCCCGCAGTGCCAGTAAGCGGGGCAGGCCCGCGGTGCAGCAGGCCCCAACAGAGAGGCCCAGAGGCAGTGCGGCTACAACCACTGCAGGTTTTGAAGACCAGCCAAAGCCGGGGCCAGAGCGGGAGGGCCGTGATCATTATGCATGCCTCCCAAGCCGGTGATCGTACATCGGCTCAGTGTATGCGTCAGCGTCTGATCCCTGTCACAAACCCACGAGGGCTCAGGCAGGTCTAAAGGGAGGTGCGCAGCACCAGTGAGACCAGGCAGTCTGAGCCTTAGGCTCACCCGCAGCCCCTGTCCTGACCTATGCATTCTGCGACAGTAAATTGTTAGTTGGAACTCAACATTCTCCAAATCCTGTACTAACTCTTACCACTTCCCTGATCTTTTACTAGTGTGCTTCTACTCCTTCTCCGATTAAGCAGCCTCTAAACACTGCATTCCGGGCATCTCATCTCACATCTAAAGGATATTTCCCATGTCAGTAAAGTCCAACTATTTATTTGGTTTGTTAGCCACTTCTGCTTTGGATACAGGGTCCCTGAGAAGGTAATTGCTAAGGCACGATGAACTCAACTGACATTGTGCCATGGTCTATTGATTCAAGTCAGCCCTGCAGGAAACAATCAATAAGAATGATAAGAATTGTTGGATGCAGAGTCATGAGAATATTCAATTTGTTGCAGATGAAGCTGCCAACAAAAATCGAGACCCATTTCCCAAGCCATTGCATCCTGTCCTTGGATAGGGGCACAGTTCATCCAAAGCAATCTGCTAATTTGTCTTGAACTGCATGCAAAACGAAAGTTCAATCTCCACCTCATAGTTAGTGGCTCATTTGTCAAGTATAAAAGCTTTTTAAGTGTAACATGAATTAAATTCTCTTAACCGATGTTGACTGTATACACTGTTGCTATAGTGAATGCCCCACCTTTCACATTCCATTCAACAGAAACCATAGCCCTTCTTTGTCTTGGAAAGATTTGTGTAGGGAGAATCCTAATAGGGCGTTTGAATAAAATGCAATAATTTAGACTTTAATGAATGTGCAAAATTTAACGTGCAGGCAGGAGTAAAAGAAACTTTAAAACAATGAAAATGTACACAGCTGTGACAATTGCATGTGCTCGGCCTCAAATTGCTCTTTTGTAAATGTAAAAGTTATTCATTTAGAAATGCTACACACAAACTTTTGTGAGAATGTGATCATATATATAGGGAAGGCACAGCAAAAATGTGTACTCTTAACCCTCGCTAAAAGATGCTATGTCATAATAAGATTAACATTTTATAACATGAGTCGCATATTCGTACAAACGTTGCTATTTTACTAGAAGCTTATTGGTAGCATTAATTAGGATGCAGTTTTCTAATGGAAAACTGTGCAACCTAATATGAAAAATCAGCAAAAACCGTGACTGCTGACCCCTTTAACTAACTAGTATTTCCTTTTCAGGTCACGTCATTGTAAAATGTTTATATTTTTCCTTAAAGATGTTGCAACTTTCATTAGTTTGAAGGATAGCTTGGTATAAGTATACTTGGGAAAACCCCACTAATCTCACCAATAGCCTCTTTATTTGAAAAAACTGCTTCAAATAAAAATTCCACACAGAATCTACGATTCCAATTCTTAAAGGACCCCGGTTCAGCCCTGTTCTCCTCAACAGGGGATGTCTCGGGTTTGTTGACTCCTATAGCTCCCTTAAAATGTTTAGTAGGGAACGATCAGAGGTTGGATGATGCTACTCAAACGACTACCCCATGGAAATTAAATCTTCAACTCAGCGAAATTGCAACTCGCTTAAAAGGCCTGAACAATTGGAAAACCTAGACAAAAAAAAAATCCGACTGAGATAAAAAGTAACCTAATCACACTAGCGATAGTACACTCGGCCTTCGACGATTTTAAAAATATATCTACGCAGCAAGAGCTTCCAATAACTACAAAAAAGCCTAGTCCAAGTTCGGATGCATTAAGTAAAGATCAACAAAACCATACACAATCCTTACACTCAAGCTTCAAGGAGCTTACTCATCTCTGGCTTAACCCATGCTATTCGCTAGACAAAATGGATGAGCCACCGGCCGACAACAACTCAGTAGATAAAGAGGCTGTCGCAGTGGTAGAAACGGGAAGCAATGAAGTGGAGTATCAATCAGCCAGTCCATGTCACAAAGAAAGTCAACATAGGCCAACGGACCTCAGTGCAAATATATTACCATCAGTAAACGTGAGACATAACAAGTCAACAAAAAATGTGGACAAGGCAAATTCCCCCAACATTGAAGGGATTCCGGATTTTGTTACTCCCCTACTACAAGCATTGCAAACATCAACGACAATTTTAATAATGCAATTAGACAAATTTGACATTCAAATAGACTTAATTAATGTAATTGCATCATACATAGCTGGGATAAACACGAAACTGGACAATCTAAACAATTTAATCAAAAGAGTACAATCAACTATTCCCCTGCCTGAACTAGTCTGTTCCTGCGGACCAGTTCTAGATAAATTGAGCTCATTACCAACTATGCTAGAACAGATTCTTACCTTAAATAAATGATTTATCAATCCAGCCACAGAGACAGAACGACATGGAGCTTCCATAATTAAGCAGCAACCACAAACCAATACTTATTTTTGTCCAGGGCAAAATAATGAAGAACAAATCCCCAAATCTGGTAATGTAATAAGTAGGGATGATACCAACGAAATAGTAATGACTGAGGCTATTGTTTCAGAACCAAAAAAACGAATACAAACAAAGAGACAACGAAAGAAAGAACGGAAAGCTAGGAACAAAAAATGTGACGCAGAGCCACAGTCTGGCATTAGAATATACCCCATTTTTTCAAAATCAAATGCAGGAATATTAAAAGAGGATCTTACAAGGGAAAATAGCCTGGAAATAACAGGAAGAGATGATAAGACCATCAACGCAAATCTGATGACTAAAAATGAACCCAAGGGCTCACAACTATGAGGAAGTGAGGCAACCTCCTCACATACGACGAAAAATCAGCAGAAAGTGCCGTCAAGTGCCAACTATACAACCACTATTGGTTCTGACAAAAACATTAGTAGATCCACAAACCAGGAAAAAAACAGCTATCTTTGTATTGAAGAAAATACGCAGTTAAAAGCAACCCAGAAGAGTATGCTACCCCAAGATAATGTTTTAGTCTTGGGAAGCCACAACACAGAGGGGCACTCAAAATCAACCGAGATAATAACAATGTTAACACCTCAAATCCTGCAGATTGCAAATAAACCAGCATGTATAAACAGGGTATCAGATTGTGGAATCAGCCAAATACACACGGAACACTGCACAGAAGCGGTGGAAAAGGTAATGACTGTCTCCTCACTACAAACAGTGACAGAAATGGGAGTCCAAGATATCGTAGAAACTCCCCAACGTCAATTACCAAGAGCCACATCAGAAACACAGTGCAATTTGAATCAAGGCAAACTAAGCTTTTGTATAACGAATAAGGAAATCACGCAACCAAATCATCTCGATGGCAAAGATTTAAGGATAGGCTCTCCTAAGCCTGATGATTAATTTCATCAAATAATTTGGACACCGGAGTACAAGACACAGGGCTGTCATGACATTTTGAATGGGAGTAACATCTTGAAACTTATGGCTGAAATCAAGGAACTAAGTGATATTAAAACTACAGATGTATAATTAGTACAATTTCTAAGGGGGAACAAGGACAAAACAAACGAACAAACATTAACCACTTGGAAAACCCCAGGGATAGTGCAACTAATATTAGGAAGATCGGATTTATTTCAAACATGGTGCATACAATTATCATTGCCCAGTATTCCACGTTATCCGTTTCCCCTAAAGAAACCCTGTAGACAGCTATTTACCAGAAATTTGGACAAGCTTGCCCCTCAAAAGCAAGTCTACTCAATCTTACACAATGCTAAAGGCAGAAGTGAGACAGTCCACACCCGGGAAGGAGTGGAAGCAGATAGAGTTGTGGAGTCTATAATAACAACGGACTACTGGAAATGGCTTCCCAGCTTGCTAAACGATAAGAGGAAAAACTGACCAAAGAGTGAAAAGGTGAAACACGCAGCAACTGACGATATTCATGTACTATCGTGGAACATTGCAGGGGCTAACAAATTGTTAGTGGATGTATTAGCTTTAGAAGAATGGGCTAACTGCGACATAATCGCCTTACAAGAAACATGGTTACAAGAAGATATCCTGTTAGCCGGCTTCGTCCACTACACTGTTGCAGCAGAAAAATGTAAATACTACGGTCGCGCAATAGGTGGTCTTACAGTCTACGAGTCAATAGCCTTAAAAATTAATTCGAAACAGCTTAAATCTCCTGATCCAAACATTCAACTAATTAAATTTTCAGAACAAGATGTAACAAACAACAAGACGACAATCTTGATTAATTATTACACCCAACCCAAATTCCGAGTCAAAAAGATAAAAAATGCTCTACTATTCAAAGTAATAACGGGCCTTCGCAGCACTGAGCCATCGTGGAATATAATAGTAACTGGTGACTTCAATTCAAATCTGATATTTTCACCAGAGGAAGACGAAATACTTACAGCAGATAATATGTATTGGTGTGTTCCACAACAGTCTCAAGTTGGGGCGAGGACTCGAATGGATCGACTGGGCAACCAATTGGTGACAGAACTTGAGTATCAAGGTATGCGAGTCCTGAATGGAAGGACCGATGAAGACCGACCGCCAAAAAAAACTTGCTATGGCCTGCAGGCCCAATCTACACTGGACTTTACTATTGTAAGTCTTTCGCTAATTTCCTTACTAGTCAGTTTTCATATTGAATATACCCCCCTGAGTGATCATGCGATGCAACATATCAAATTTAATTTCTGCATGGAAACATTTCAACCATCTTATATACTGGAGGGTCAAATAGACACAATTAATCAAAAACACATTAATTGAACAAACACAAATAAAATTGAGTGGTTCTCGCTAATAAAAGAGATACTGGCTGAATTAGGAAACGTCTCAACGAATAAGATACAAGCATGGACTCTCTTCCTGGAGAAATTAAAGACGAAAATGATAGTACCGGACATGAAGGCCAAAAGACACGGTCCAAATAGCAAACTGCCGAAAGAGTTGCAAGATCTAAGAAGGGACTTACGAAGAACTCAAAAGAAGTTGCAGTTGAATGACAAAGAAGGACGACATTTGGAGACATTTCTCCTACAAAGAAAAAAATACAAAAAGGTGGTCTGGGAATTCAAAAAAAGGAAAAATGAGAGTTTTTGGTCTAAATTGCTTTTTAGCACTAAGCACCCATATTCAAATACATTTTGGAAAATAATAAATCAATTAACAAGACATCGAAACATACTTACATCGAACGTGCAGGAAACGGAATGGGTCACTTTCCTCTCGTCAAAATTTAAAGAAAATCCATTAAAAGTCCCATGGAAACAACCTGTAATATTCTATCATTCCCAATGTGATGCATTTCTACCATCTTTAGAATGTTAATAAATGCAGCAGTCAGAATGTTAGTACTCTGACTGGAGAGTGACAGTTTGGATGGGCTGAGCACCTGGATAGGAGCTCCTGGTGAGGTCTCCCTTTGGGTCTCCACTAAGTCTCCCCTAGGTCCCTTAAGTATCCAATTAAGCTTGTATCTGAATTAATCTATCTGCTCAAATAAACTACTGGAAAACTACCTTCAAGCGTGGACCTATTTACTACATTAATTTGGCGACGATCCTAATTACGAACCTGCCTACCTTTTTGTCAACTCACCTCTACAAGACCTACAAGCAAGTTTCTACAAACAAGATACAAGCAAGTTACAAGAACAAGTTATCCTGAATTTCACTCAAGACACCCCAACTGGCACCGAGACCTCACGCTTGTGACGCCGACCCTTGAAGACGTTCTTCACGCTTCTCACGCCACTACTAACAACGTGACAGCCATCTTGTGTATGTTTGGATTGTCATAGCAACGGCATGCTCGTGATGTTTGCAATCAACGCGTGAATCAGGGAACATTTGCTTTTCTTACGATGATGTACACACCAGTGTATATTTGGAAGTCTGAATTTACTTCAAAAATACTAGATGTGGAAATTCACTTGGGTGATTCAAAGAACGGTGGAGTGGAGGAATCTTCACTCATGGTAACTATTACTTTACACTCAGCTGACCAGGGACCATGTCGACATCTGTGTGCTCATCTGCATCGACGAAGAACAGTATACACAAAATTTCGGGTAAGACAGTTCGCTCACCGGCGTTCTCTTAAAATAAATATTTATAGTGTACAATAAACTCAGTGCAAAACGTAAGTATTTATAATACATTAAATTGTTATATAGTATAAAATAAGTACCTATAATAAGTAATGTAGTCCACACTAATAAGTAATATACCTTTTCGCAGCATTATATTTATAATCCAATATCATTTAAAATGGTAGTGTCTCTTTAGCAATGGTCTTTACCATTAGCAATATTCTTTACCATTAACTGCCTTTTTGTGTGGTGTTTAGATGAAATGTCACATATTAATGTTGTTTGAGGACAGTTTAAAGGTGTTTTGGAGCTGGTCTCCTTACCCTAGTTCATCTATAGTGTTGAGTGATGCGCACACTCTTTCACTAGTCACACCTTTAGTATTCCTCATATAAGTAGTCTGTAATTTTCATGATGTGACTTTTGTTCCCAAGGGCAGTTATTGTGTTTCTTTACAATTTTAGCTGTATTTGCAAAGGGTTTCAGTCCCTTTTAGTTTTCAGTATTGCTTGACAGTTTTGGATAAACAGACACTCTCTGTGTTACGTAGGGTTTTAGTCCCTTTAGTTTTTTGTTGTGCACATCAGTAGTCCATACACAGATTCCACTGAATTTAGTTTGTCTGTAGTTTATATAGGGTTATTTTCCCTTTAATTTATCTGAGTACATCTTGTGTCTATACGCAGATTCCTTCATAATTTTGTTTATCTGTGTTTTGTTAAGGATCATTATCCTTTTAGTTTCTATCAGCACCACATTGGAATTTGTAGGTGCCAATTTCGTTTACTTACAAGGAGTTATGCTTGGGATACAGTCCCTTGACATTATCATTATGGGTTCCTATCCATACTGTATCTTTTCAATCCAGTTTGAGAAAATGTATTGAAAAGTTTAAAGTTTTTATTTTTCATTTTACTTCTCCTGTTTTAAGTTTTCTCAAATCTGCTGGTTGTCCAGCTTTATTTTGTACACATTTGCAACGCCTGGAAGTTCTTTTCTTATTCTGGTGCACTGTGCAAATGAGATTTTGTATTAATGTCATATTTAGCTTGAGTTTAGTTCTATTTAGGTGCTCCCATACACTTATTGCTAAATATGTTGTGTTTTATCGTATTTTGAAAATTTTCTTGCACTATTACCTTTGCATTACTAATTTGTATTTTGTTTTAGGTTAATGGTGTTTAGATGAGGTTTCTTCTTTATTCCTCATCTTCTTTTCTACTTATTCTTATTTTCTACTTTTCTGAATTCTATAATTTCTAATATTTCCAATCTCCATTCATTCCTATTCTGGCCAGTAAGTGTGCATGGAGTTGCTTTTCATATTTAATCTATTCTTTTCTTTTCTGCTGTTTAAGAAAGGAGGATGGTTTGTATAATTAATTCCATTCTTTGGTTTCCAGCTTTAATTCCATTCTTCTATTACTATTTCTCTAATTCTTTCTTTCTTGTACTCACTTTTCTTGACTTCATTTCTCTGTTTCTAAAATTATGTTTTTAACTTTTAAATTTTATATAAGAAAGGGGGATATGTAATATTCTATCATTCCCAATGTGATGCATTTCTACCATCTTTAGAATGTTAATAAATGCAGCAGTCAGAATGTTAGTACTCTGACTGGAGAGTGACAGTTTGGATGGGCTGAGCACCTGGATAGGAGCTCCTGGTGAGGTCTCCCTTTGGGTCTCCACTAAGTCTCCCCTAGGTCCCTTAAGTATCCAATTGAGCTTGTATCTGAATTAATCTATCTGCTCAAATAAACTACTGGAAAACTACCTTCAAGCGTGGACCTATTTACTACACAACCCATTCTGAAAAATCCGAATAATATGATCAGTCGCTGTCAGTCCTTAATAACAGACCCAAGCAAAACATCACTGCCTGTAGTAACTTATGGCACCTACTCTGCAGAGAAGATAGCAAAAATAATTAAAAAGGGTAAAAGCAACGGGGCCCCGGGGCCGAATGGCATTCCGCAAGCGACTTACAAACAAGCACCACAATACTGGAGCTTACACCTCGAGAAACTCTTTGCAGATGTGCAGACCAACAACCTAGTTCCGGACAGCTGGCAAGGCTCTATAATTATGCCTATATACAAAGGCGGAGAAAGAACTAATCCACTCAATTACCGATTAATTGCATTACAGGACGTTGAAGCTAAATACTTCGCATCATTAGTTCTGAAAGACCTGGTAAACTGGTCGGGAGAAAGAGAACTGATTGCTATTAACCAAACGGGATTTAGAGAAGGGATTGGAACAACTTCGAACCTTCTATCTATCATAATGGTTGCCGAAAAATGCCAGCGCGTAAAACAGGACCTGCACCTGTGTTTTATAGATCTGCAAGCTGCCTTTGACAGCGTGGACCGGAACCTGCTGTGGGCAAAGTTAAAAGCATGGGCAATACCTGAGAGCATATTGAGGGGTCTGTTATTATTTTACTCTGACACATGGACGCAAGTAACACTTGGGGATGGTTCCCGCTTATCGAGAAAAGTGTATACTACTATCGGATTAAAACAGGGTTGCGTCCTGGCTCCACACTTATTTAATTTGTTCATATCAGATCTTTCCGGAAAACTAGATAACAGCAATGCTCACTTCCCGAAACTAGGCAAGCTACAACTTTCACACCTAGCATATGCAGATGATATTGTGCTCCTGAGCTTAACAAAAGTTGGACTGTCGAGGCTGCTAATAGAACTCTCAGATTTCCTGTCTACAAATAAGCTGGCCCTTAACTCATCAAAAACTAAAACAATGTTAATTACCAACCGACGATCTGCACATCGTAACATCCGGCTAGAAGGAAATCTTTTGGAAAAGGTATCCTATTATAAAATACTTGGGATATCATATTGACGATAAGCTAGCCTTAAAAGAGCAGAAAAATTATATGACACAAAGAGCAGGGGCCTTGATATTTGCATTCAGCTCATTGGCAAAAAAATTGGAAGGTCCATCTCTAAGGCCGCTCCTAACTGTGATTGCTAGTAAAGCGCTACCCACCTTAGCTTATGCAAGTGTTGCAATGCATGGTAAGGATTCCGAATTTCTTAACAACTTCATAACTAAAATCTATAAAAAGGTCTTCCAACTTCCCAGTTCAGCCTCACCAGCGCAAATGCGGTTAGAATTCGGTCTAATGAATGAATCACTGGGTAGACTTTATACATGCATAAAGGTGTGGTATCGAATCAAGCAAAATGCCAGTGAAAAAAATCTTCATAAATATCTATGGCAGGAACTAGAAATGCAAAAAAAATCAGAGGCAAATAAATTCCTGACCAGCGCACTGGAGTTAACATGCTCTTCCAATCTATGGAATAAAAACCTGCCATTTACTTCATTCAAGCAGGCACTAAATAAAGCCGCCAAATTTCATTTGTTGCTCACAGATAAAGAATTTTTCTCTCATCGCTCCCATTCCTGGACCGTGATCAATAGTTATAAAACTCTTACACCGGCGGCCTACTTGGACACAACATACTCTATTTACATTAAAAAACGATTGATGGCCCTGCGCTTTGGCAAACTTCCAACTCTAGCCGATGAACCATCTTGGAAGCACATTGAATTAACTGATTGCCGTCTCTGCGGTAATACAAAGGAAGACTTAATCCATATATTATGCCATTGTAAGAAGCTGTACAGGGAGCGAGCGTTTTTCTTGAAGAATATCTTTTTGGTCAAGAGAATACGTACATGCAGGACCGCTATCATTGGTGGCCTGGATTCAACTGATCCCTAAATGAACTGCAAGATGATAAAGTTTTTGTTGGCTTTTGAAAAATGCTTGAAAGCAATCACGTCTATAACAAATTAACATTATTAAGCCTCATTAGCACTGCGGTCTAAGCCTGAAGGAAGTCTTTTATTTTAAGGTTTTAGGAAAGATATCTCTTGGAAAGAATTTTGTTGAAATTTATGTTTACTGTTTGCGTTGTTTTTATTTAGGTCGTTTTAATTTAACATTGGTCAAACGCTGTAAAGAAAATTTGTTATGGTTTTAATTAACTAAACAATAAAGACTAAGCTCAAACTATACTTGGGAAAGCTCAGATCTGAACATAGCTGAACACTGTTCGATATTAGTTGCAACAAGTTTAGTTAACATTTTTGATAGTTCATTGTCTTCCTTAAGATATGGTGAGGAGTAATCCGGTTCCCAAGAAAACCTCAGCTGGTGATTAGTTAGAAGATGTCAGCAGATGCAACAATTGCAGATTCTAACAAAATGTATTATTTATAAAAGTGCGTATTACCAGATTAGTTCGGACTCCTACTCGGGACTTCTCGAGACTGACTTCTCAGACTTCTGCTCTTTATTTCCTTTGCCAACCCCATGCTAGCTCTCATGCGCAGACTTTGGTCCGCAGAGCTTTGAATGAGAATTTTTCCCATTTGCCCCAGACCTTTTAATATATTATGCTGAGACTCTACTGAGTTTCTTGTACTTCTATTTATGGGTTGTTCTGTATTCAGTTTCTCATTAATTGAACTGAATTTATCAAAGCTTTATGCTTGCCCTCGCTCTCTGGATATAGAGCTCTTAATGAGTTTCTAACAAACTCTTTTTTCTAAAATTCTTAGAATTGTTTTTTCCCTATATGGAACGTGCTTATTAATGGTTTATGTATTGTATTGAATACCCTAAATTGAAATATAGATTGATGGAAATCAACTAAATAAAGATAAATTACGAAAATTTGAAATGAATAAAACTTCTAAAGCTTCTTAAAACTCTCCTCATTGACTCATCTGAAATATTGACTAGTGATGATAAAATTGTTGAAGTGATTAATGACTTAATTTCTCTTCTCGCATCAACTGCCAAGGTCCCTCGGCCTAACTGAGCGAGGGTTAGCCTTGATTGATTTTGCAAACCATTTTATTTAATTTAACCTGACTCTCGCTACATCAATCCAAATGCTATGCTATGAGTTTGCTAATTCGAATGATTTAGATTTTGCTGAGACAATGCCTTAGAAAGAAACATGCTTTTATCTAAGATGCAATTAACTCTAACAATCAGATGTGTCTCTTGTGAAAGAAAAATGCCTCTATTAATTTCTTTTAAGGTACAGAGCATCATAAAAAAACACTTAGCTGTTGTGTTCAATCTGAAAATGATAAAGAGGAGAATGCTTAGGTCCTTGGGCATATGGAGCATTCTGAGAGCAATTAACTTCCCCCACCTTCAGACCTGGTCGGGCACTAATATGTGTCTGGGGTGCACCACCTGTGGGCAACCTGTCCTCTCACCCTTAACTCTAATTCTCTTCAGTGATGTAACAAAACCTTAGAGGGTCCACCTGCAAATTATGAAAAAGTGGCTTCCATATAACCACTTTGCCATGTGCCATTCAAGTACCTCACCTCTCAAAGCCCCTGTCTATGACATAATCAGGAGTTTCAGAGATAAAATTAGCTTCAAAGAGATCAACACAGAAAAAAAGAATGGGGTCGTTACTGGGGAATTCACTTGGGTGGAAAAGAGGAGTTATGCGAATGTAGGTGGGTGGAGGGTGAACCTACTCGAGCTGGCTTGTGGGTGGGAAATATCTCTGTTGGACGGGGTTAGCTGAATGGGGCAATCATAGTTGTCTATCATGTGGCAGAGCACCAACAACGTTTGTAATTTGCATTGACCAGGCACTTGTGACCTTTTGTGCTTTTCACTGTTATCTTACAGATGCCAATATTATGTTTAATAAAAAAGAAGCAGAGAAAAAAGATTTTAGAGGATTACTTTTTGAGGAATGTGTAGATTTAAGTGAAATCAATTCAGCATAAAGGTAAGTCGAAACTGCCATGATCACTACCTTCAGTCCTAGATTTAAAAATCTTGGTTACTTGACTTTCATGTGCAGTTTCAGCCAGCTTTATGTATAGTCCACATGCTGTAGACTAGTGCCACTAATGTACGACTGGTAGAAATATTTTCTATTTTGCCTGGGAGTGACCCAGAATTCATGCTTTCTGGCAGGAGATTTTCTCTGCGGTGAACCAAATTGTCGACAGAACGGATGCCCCCTCACCGGAGTTGGGCCTCCTCGGTTATGTCAGGGACACACCACCGAAGCAACACAAGCTACATGCTCTTCTTTTACTATATGCAAGAAGGCAGGTGGCTATTTGATGGGGGAGGAAAAGGGTTCCTAGATTTAAAGATTGGCTGTCTGATGAGACATATCGCCACACACAACTTGGCATATACTGGGAGCTGATGCCCCGTCTTCAAGATCACGTGATATATGGGAGCCATTCCTGTGTTGGGTGCGCGCTAGTGCCGAAGCCTCTGTACCTGAACTTGATGCGAATACTTAATTGCAGTTTGTCTACTTGTATCAGATTGATATGCATTGTTTTTATACACTCTCCATCGTGCATGACTTTGAATTATTGGATATGGACGAATTATGCTTGTTACTCGCCCCGGGCGTTTCATGTGAAATGCTTTGTTTCTCATAAGTAATGGGTTACACTACAGATTGTGATGTATATAATAATATTGCTACCTGGACTGCACGTAATGCATGGTTGATCTTTTCTTTTTTGATATGCAATTCTAATGTACTGTAACTTGAAGATTTCTATATGACTGTATTGACATGCTGGCTGGTTCTCTTTTTTTGTTGGAACTTCAGTTCCTATTGTTTGTACTGGACATTTGCATAAAACTCAATAAAAACAATTTTAAAAAAAAGAAATGTTTTCTGATTGGGGTAACATTTCAGCTAATAGCAAAACGGACTTGGAGACCCTAGTCAACACTCTAGCTCACTATCTCACTAAATATGTGATCTTGAGGTATTCAATGCTTTTTCCTGCAACTAACTGGGTGTGTCTGGAGTTGATTCAATTTGCAATTGAGGCATAACTACCTTTACTTGTTCCAATGAGTGGGTGGCTCAGACGTTTCAGGAGCTGTGAGTCAGAACCCTTACTAATTGGTGCTCTTTACAATTTCGAAACCAAATTAGCTAGAAATGTATAATATTTTACTTACTACTGTGCAGGGTAACTCATTGAATACAGCAATGAGAATAGTGCTACAGTATAGGTAGTGCTTGAAAATATTTTTCCACCATTTATTCTTAAAGCATTAAAAATCAATTTGAAAAAAAACCTCTTACCTGGATAAGGCCGGTCCGCCGTCACCTTATTTATAAAGTTTTATATAGCGCGAACAAGATCCCGAAGGATATCAGAGCGCTTTACAATTTGAGGGAAAGGAAGGTAATAGTAGCAGTACAATTGTCAGAGGGGGTACCAACCTAGAGAAATCACATATGCATATCAAACAAAAATGTTAAAATCGAAAGGGACAATAAGAGTAAGATAAAAACTGGAACATAGTGAGCTGGGAGGGGAGCAAGTGAATAGAAAAGCAGAATAACACCAAACGCAGTACTCAGGGTGTAGGTCTAAGCATTAGAGCAGAGGATCCGAGACGCTTTTAAGGGAGGAACTTGTTCATGAGGAATCTTTTTACTTCCAATTTGAAGGTAACCTTGGAGGAGATTCTTCGTATTTCCGGTGGGAGAGAGTTCCAGATCTTTGGCACAAAGCCGGAGAAAGCTGGTTGACACGTTCTCTTTTTGCGAAAGATCTGAGGTTTCAGGAGGAGAGATTTAGCACTCTGAGAAGGTCAGCCCCCTCCGGATATTTCTATCTTTTGCGCTAGATAACTGGGGGTTTTGAAGTGGTGGGCTTTGTGAGATACACAGGCAATCTTTATCTGAATTCTAGCTTCATAGGGCAACCACTGATGGGGAAATACTGGCACCCTCCCAGGAGCAAATGAATGAAACTCAATAGACATAGCAGGATTGCTCAGAAACAGAGTAAAATGTATTTATCGGTACCAAATGCATGCATCATTGCTAATTAGCAAGGAAGAAGTCAGATTTGCCACCTTAGGGGCTCTCAGATTGCTTCTTCCCAGAGTGACAAGTGTCTAGGTGTTATATACATTGAGTAATGTCATGTCAGCAGAACTAGAATAAGGCACCAAGCCAAATATGGCTAACATGGATGTGCAATGTCTGCACCATGCAAATGATAAACAGCCATGTATGGGCAAACCAGAAAGGCTGGCTCAGCACTGTGTAAGCAACTTTCACAACCAGATTAAGAAATATCATGTAGTCAGGACAAGCAAAGTGACCTCTAAGGGGGTACAGAATAGCTTGTTGAAACTTGTCCAGTCAAGGTCAGATAGGAAGCCCTTTAGAGCTCCAGGCCTCGTGTTAATGTGAAATATATAATCATGATATCTTTTAAAGTGCATACACAATTTGTATGGATATTCATATATATTTTGCAACAACCACCTCTCTTCCATCCTCTTCCTGGCTTCTGTGAAAGCAGGAAGCACATATGCTCCCTAAGACAATCACAACGCTGCAATGCAGCGTTGTGATTGGTCTGAGCGCAGTAGTTCGCTACTCAGAGGGGGAGTGGGAGCCTGGGCATGTGCTCCACCAGGCTGCAAGGCAGTGTGGGTTGAGAACATGAATAGTGTGCATGACATTTTGGCCGGCCCGAGACAGCCGGCCAAAATGCCATGCACACTTAGGAAGTGCCAACCACTCCTCCCCCAGTCTCTAAACAGCCCACCGCCGCCCAACCCCCAACCAAGCCAGTATGTTTAAATAAAATGATAATAACGTTGTTATTATCATTTTATTTTTCCGTTTTTAATTGCTCACTCAGTGAGCAGCGAGGCGACGTTCCTCTGCCTTAGTGGAGGAGCCGCCATTGGGTACAACAAGCCAGTATATAAACATACCATCCCTAATCAACTTTGACCTTTTCAGTAGATATTGCTTATTTCTTCACAGGGTTGAGAGAATTACCTTTCTACGATTTTCTCAGGCCTCTCAAAGTAAAGCTGAACCGTACTTATTACATCTACTTTATAGCGGTAGAACAAGTCTCAGCATTGTTGTGGGACTATGTGTACATGCTTAAAAGTTGCCAATAGGATAAATCAATGGTGAAGTGGTGGGGTCCCAGGGTACTGACACGTTGAAAAGAGCAGTTGCAGTGCACCAATATATCCTCAGACAAATCACCTATATGACTTTAATTTTTTGCTTCTATCGTTCCATGTCTAACTGTCATCTATATCTTCACCTCTCATTATTTCACCACAATTTGCCCATCTCTCATATCCCCCAGTCTCTCATTTTGTCAACGGCTCTCTCACCAACATCTGTATTTAAGTTCCCCTATCATCTTCATTGTTGTTCTATTATCTCATTAGTTGCCAGTCTTTCTATCACTATCATTTCTTACAATCATTCTTTTTCTATCTTTCCCATTTGGCCTTCTTACAATCTACTTCACTCCTTCTTCTCCCAGTTACCCTCTGAACTTCATCTATATTCTCCTCCTAAATCTCTGTTCCAGACATCCATTGATGCTCATATATGTGCATCTCGTTCACATTCTTTTAGCACGCTCCCTCAAAACCCACCCTCTCATTCCCTCACATTTCTATTTCAGTCTTACTTCTGCCTTTATTTCTCTTGGGGTTCTTTACACTTACTTATCTTTAATTGGCTCCATTTATTTTTCCCAGTTTGCCTCTCACCAATCATTGTCTCACTGCTATCTCTACCTATCCCTTGGTCTTCTCTACTTCTCCCAGTTTCCTTCTCACGTTGACCTTTCATTCCACCTCCATTCTCTGGTGTCCTCTCATTCACATCTCATATGCTCTCATCTTTGTGATAAAGGTTCTCCCTAGCACCTTTATTTCTATATTTTACCACTAATTATATCTCGAATTTCCAAATTTTTCCTCTTATCATCTCACCATTATTGCTAAATGTTCCTTTCGCATCTATCTTTTTACCTCTGTAATAGTCTCTCTTACATATCCCATTCATTTTCCCACCACCTTTACTTCTCACATTTCCTGACCCCTTTCAGTTTAATTTTCCTCCCTTCTCCTCTCATATCCTGTTACATTCCTGTTATTATTATTATTATTATTTAACATTTGTTAAGCCCATAGCTACCTACAGACTTCCCAGCGCTAGTGACTACAGGCAGACAGTGGCAAGAGTTCTAGATCGTATTCTGGAACAGCCAGGTCTTCAGTAGCTTCCGAAAAGAGAAGTGATGGGCAGTTGAGGGAAGATGAAGATGAAGGGTGTTCCTGTCCATCTTGTCTTACCTCCTTATCCACCATGCTCAGGATAGATAGCTCTATCACTCTTCTGTTGCCTGGCTTCCTCCTGCTGTCTTTTGGTCTCACTTTCATGGTCTCCAGTTCATACTTTCCCATTTTCTGACTTTTCTCTTACTCTCTCAAACCTTTCTGCCATCTCTTTCTTTTTACAATCCATTGGTTCTTTCTCTTTCTTAGTTCCTTTCTGTTTCAAATTTTTCTTCCTCATTTTGCATGTCTTGGTTCATTTTCTAATCCCTCACTTCTACTTCTTTTTGGCTCATGCTATTACAGCCCGTTTATTTGCAAAGGCCCACTTTCTTTCTCTTTCTCTTTCCTAATTTCTTTCTTTCTTCCCCTTAGCTGTCTTTTCTTTTTCTTATTCTCTTCCCGTTTCAACCCTTGTTTTTTCTTTCCCATATATGTTCCTCTTTTTATCCGTAGCGCTTTTCTTGTACAATCTCCTTCTCTGTATCTTTGCTTCATTCTCTGATTCTCTATCACTACCTTGTTTTCTTTCTCTCTCTCTGTCACTATATCTTCAGGCCCGTAACTTCCATTTGTGGCATGTCCCCGCCTTCACCCTAATATGGATGGCGGTGTCTGTTAGACATATGAAACCCTTTTCCGCCCGGTCAACTCCTTGACAGGGCGGAAAAGCGTGCCGCGGCCCCCCTGCCATAGTAATATGGCGGGGGGGGGGGGGGGAAATGGGTGGCGGGCGGGGAAGGATGTCGGGCGACATCCTAATGGGGCCCCTAGTCTTTGCTACAACACTGGACACAGCCATTGCAAAGGGAGCTAAAATGGAACATTTGCTTTCAAGGAGTAGGCATAGCAAAGCAGGCACCGCCAGAAACAAGAGGTTCAGAATGGGCAGGAGTGCAATACTCCCTCACACATAGAACAGGTCTAGCAGAACCGTGCAAGCCACTCAAATACATACCGCAGGCATGGTATATGCAGAGGCATTTCATGCTTCACTCACATACAACAAATACAGCATGGGTAGGAGTTCAAGATTCTTGTGTGCAAATTGACACAAAGCAGTGCAAAACCTTGGAAGGATATTTACTTTCTTACACAAAAGGTACATTGCACAGAAAAGTTGCCATTTTGTCTGCTCCAAAAGCTCTTTGCAATGCTTGGTGCCACTGTGTTTCAAGGTGGTGTTCCATGGCTGCAGCTTGGGCAGATCAGTGCAAGCAGCCATCGTTTTGATGCAAAGCCCAACTTATAATTATATGCAGTGATTTGAAACAATAATTAATGTCTCCTTGAGGATGCATCCAATCTGTCGAATGTTTTATAATTTATCTGGGCAGAGGATTTTTTACTGGAAGGTTAAGCTATGTTAGACATCACACACACACCTCTGGACCATGATGCAAACATTGTACTTGGCACTAGGCAGTCTGTTTGTGCACCTGCACATGGGGTGTTTCTGTGGTGCTTTTTTCCCTTGTGCAACGCAACTCTGCAACTGTGGCTGCTGTGCTGTCTTGCATTCATAGTTAGTGAATGTGCCCCACGGAGTGCGTGCAGAACAGGAAGCAGCCGTTCAGGCTTCTCACACAGAAAACATTCAGCAAGGTAGTTTCCATGTCAGCATCCTGCTCACAGGAGGAGTAGAGCACACTGAGCCTCCCATCAAACTTCTCTGGCAATAAAGAGGCAAACCACACAGGAGAAGATGTGCAACGTTTATATCATAAACAGAAGATTTACAACGGAGGCAGCACTCGCGAAACCGCCTCTCACAGAAGAAAGGTTCAGCCCTGGAAGCAGCTGTGCAAACCTCACTAGGAAAGCAGACAAGGTATGTCAATCAATCAATCAATCATAGCATTTGTATAGCGCACTACTCACCCGGAGGGTCTCAAGGCGCTTGGGGAGGCGGGGGTCCGCTACTGCTCGAACAGCCAGGTCTTGAGCTGCTTCCTGAAGGCGAGGTGGTCTTGGGTCAGGCGGAGGTGGGTCGGGAGGGAGTTCCAAGTCTTAGCGGCCAGGTGGGAGAAGGATCTTCCTCCTGTTGTGGCTCTTCGGATGCGGGGGACGGCGGCGAGGGCGTGGCTGGTCCATCGAAGGTGGCGTGTGGGAGCGTAGAAGTTGAGGCGGCTGTTGAGGTAACTCGGGCCTTGGTTGTGCAGGGCTTTGTGTGCGTGGGTGAGGAGGCGGAAGGTGATTCTCTTGTTGACCGGGAGCCAGTGCAGGTCTCTCAGGTGTCTGGAGATGTGGCTTCGTCTGGGGATGTCGAGGATGAGTCTTGCTGAGGCGTTCTGGATTCGCTGGAGTCTCTTCTGGAGCTTGGCGGTGGTTCCGGCGTAGAGGGCGTTGCCGTAGTCCAGACGGCTGGTGACGAGGGCCTGGGTGACCGTCTTCCTGGTCTCGGTGGGGATCCACCGGAAGATCTTACGTAGCATGCGCAGGATGTTGAAACAAGACGAGGAGACGGCGTTGACTTGTCTGGTCATGGAGAGGGAGGAGTCCAGGATGAAGCCCAGGTTGCGTGCATGGTCTGCTGGTTTGGGTGCGGAGCCCAGGGTGGGTGGCCACCAGGAGTCGTCCCAGGCGGAGGGCGAGGAGCCCAGGATGAGAACTTCCGTCTTGTCTGAGTTCAGTTTCAGGCGGCTAGTCATCATCCATTCGGCTACGTGTTTCATCCCTTCGTGTAGGTCGGCTCTGGCGGTGGCGGGGTCGTTGGTCAGGGAGAGGATCAGCTGTGTGTCGTCGGCGTAGGAGATGATGTTGAGGTTGTGTTGGCGTGCGATGGCCGCAAGGGGGCTCATGTAGACATTGAAGAGGGTGGGGCTGAGCGAGGAGCCTTGAGGAACACCGCAGATGACTTCGGTGGCCTCTGACCTGAACGGGGGTAGGCGGACTCTCTGTGTTCTTCCAGCGAGGAAGGAGATGATCCATTCCAGTGCCTTCTCCTGGATTCCGACGTTCCTGAGGCGTTGCACTAGGGTGCGGTGGCAGACAGTGTCGAATGCCGCGGAGAGGTCTAGGAGGATGAGGGCCGCTGTTTCTCCGTTGTCAAGCAGGGCACGGATGTCATCGGTGGCAGCGATGAGGGCGGTCTCGGTGCTGTGGTTGGCCCTGAAGCCCGACTGTGAGGGGTCGAGGGATCCATTCGTCTCGAGGAAGGCGGCCAGCTGCTTGTTGACTGTCTTCTCAATGACTTTGGCTGGAAACGGGAGGAGCGAGATGGGCCGGTAGTTCTTGAGTTCGGTGGGGTCTGCTGTTGGTTTCTTTAGTAGAGCGCTGAGTTCGGCGTGCTTCCAGCTCTCAGGGAAGGTTGCGGTGTCGAAGGAGGCGTTGATGATGTCCCGTAGCTGGGGTGCGATGGCGGCGTCGGCTTTGTTGAAGACGTGGTGAGGGCAGGGGTCGGTTGGAGATCCGGAGTGGATGGAGTTCATTGTGCGGATGGTGTCTTCGGTGTTGATAGGGGTCCAGGCGCTGAGGGTGGTGGTGGGGGGCGTTGGTGCGGTCGTGGGGAGCGTTGGTTGTGTGCTGAAGCTGTTGTGTATGTCAGCGATCTTGTTGTGGAAGTAGGAGGCGAGGGAGTTGCAGAGGTCTTGTGATGGGGTGATGTCGTTGATTCCGGCGTTGGGGTTGGAGAGCTCTTTCACGATGTTGAAGAGTTCCTTGCTGTTGTGTGCGTTGTTGTCCAGTCTTTCCTTAAATGCTGTTTTCTTGGTGGCGCGAATCAGTTGATGGTGTTTTCGAGTGGCGAGCTTGAGGGTGGTCATGTTGTCCGGTGTTGGGTCTCTTCTCCATGCTTTCTCGAGAGCTCTGCAGTTCTTCTTGGAGCTCTTGAGTTCGTCGGTGAACCAGGATGCTTTCTTGCTGCCGGGTCTGCTGGGCGGGGTCCTCAGTGGGACGAGGTCGTCTGCGCAGTTGCTGATCCACTTCGTGAGGTTGTCGGTGGCCTGGCTGGGGTTCGCGGAGCTTGCGGGAGGGTGCTGGTTCAGGGCTGCGGTGAGCTGGTCGGCCGTGATCTTGTTCCAGCTTCTTCGTGCAACCTGTTGCTGGTGGTGGTGGATCGTGGTCCTTCTGAAGCTGAAGTGGACGCAGCTGTGGTCCGTCCAGTGGAGTCCGGTGGTGTGGCTGAAGGCGATGTCTTTGCTGGATGAGAAGACGGCATCGAGTGTGTGTCTGGCGAGGTGGGTGGGGGTGGTCACCAGCTGCTTGAGTCCGAGGTTGGCGAGGTTGTCAAGCAGGGTGGTGGTATTGCGGTCATTGTTGTTCTCCAGGTGGAAGTTGAGGTCCCCGAGGAGGATGTAGTCAGCAGAGGGGAGGGCGTGCGGGCTGATGAAGTCGGCGATGTCTTCGCTGAATTGTGTGCGGGGTCCCGGGGGACGGTAGATCAGGGTGCCTCTGAGGGTGGTCTTGGGGTTGGTGTGGATCTGGAAGTGCAGGTGTTTGGCGGTTGTCAGGGTGTCGTCGGTGTTGGTCGTGATGCGGATGGTGTTCCTGTGGATGATGGCGATGCCTCCTCCCGTCTGGTTGACGCGGTCCCTCCGGGTGATCTTGTATCCGTCCGGGATGGCGATGGCGATGTCGGGCGCTGAGGAGGCGTTCATCCAGGTTTCCGTGAGGAAGGCGACGTCTGGAGATGTGGTGTCGAGGAGGTTCCAGAGTTGAACGGCGTGTCTGTGGACGGAGCGGGTGTTGAGCAGGATGCACTTCAGGTGGTTGCTGCTGGTGTTCGGCTTGGTGGGTGCTGGTTTAGTGCAGGTCCTGATGCATGTGAACTTGCAGGCGTGGCAGCTGAAGGGTCCGTGGGTGCGTCTAGGAGTGGCTCGGTAGCATCCCGGGGCTCGGCTGGTGTTGAGTGCGTTGAGGGTGGCGGCGTCGTACGTCCGGCGGGAGGGGTGGCCTCTGCGGGGGCCAGGGGTCCTGGCAATAGGCGCGGACGGGCGTAGACGGGCTTACCTTTGGCGCACGTTCGGCGCTCAATCGGTGCTCCCGCTGCGCGCGTCCGCTGCGCGGTCGCTCTGGGGACGTCATAGGAAGGGAGCCGGTCGGGAGGGTCTGCGGGGAGGTGGGAGCGAGAGCCAATCGGCTGGCGGGGGGGCGGGGCCACGGGCTAGGGCGGCGGGAAAAGCTGGAGCGTGCTTGGCGGCCCTCGGGTGGCTGGGGCTGCGGGAGGCTGGTGTGGGCTCGGCGGCCCTCGGGTGGCTGGGGCTGCGGGAGCAGGCACGGGCACAGGAGCTTGTGGGTGACCAGGCCGGAAGGCGCAGTGGTCACTCCCTGGTTCTGGTCAGGCTCCCCTTAAGAAGGGAGCCGGTCGGGAGGGTCTGCGGGGAGGCGGGAGCGAGAGCCAATCGGCTGGCGGGGGGGCGGGGCCGCGGGCTAGGGCGGCGGGAAAAGCTGGAGCGGGCTTGGCGGCCCTCGGGTGGCTGGGGCTGCGGGAGCAGGCACGGGCACAGGCGCTTGGGGGTGACCAGGCCGGAAGTGTGTGGGATCTGTCAGGCTCACCTGAGGTCTTCGCAGGGACGAGAGGCAGGAGATAGACGAATAGATCCCAACTTCCCCCTACTACCAGCCCCCCCAACAAAGTCAAAGCAGTACCAGTGAATAGGGGGAAGAGGGGAGACAAAGGGAAGAAGAAGACAGGGGCAGGTCCAGCACGCGTCCCACACCACCGTAGTGCCACTGGAATCTGGAGGAATTCCTGTAAACAGAAGGCTGAATCAATAATTGACTACACTAAGTGCAACAATGAGTATAGCTGTTGTTCTACATTATATTCTACCTGATTATCTCCCTTCTTCCACTTGTGTCCACAAGAAATAAAGGGAGTAACTAGATGTGAAACTTCCTAAACACAGACAAAAATAACAGTTAATAGATACTTTCATTGATTCAGGGTTATACAAGCATGAGGTGGCGTAATTGAGCAGCTTTCCCCAAGCATATGAGGAACTTGAATGTAAGGCGGCAAAAAATAAAGAAAGAGCGAAGTAGTGGGTTTTTAACAGCACAACCCACTAGAAAAAGCGAAAACCAAAATATATAGCCTCCTATTCAGTAGAGCCAAGCTGGGGGTGATAGGAGCAAGCGAGTTTCCCTGCTAGCTTTGTGCTCTGCATATACAGCTATGCTCCTTGCCACAGGAGTCGATATAGCTGACCTTTCGTTGCGGAAAATCACTCAACCTTCAATAATGCCAAGAATGTGCAAACGCACCAACAATGGTGAGAGTTCATAAGGAAAATGCAGATGGTTAAATGCGCAAACCCAGAATGTGCCCCTACGTAGCTAACAGAAAGAACATCCACTGGGGAGCCACTGAAACTAGCGCTAGCGCATTACCGCCCAGACAAGGAGAACTCGGTAGTAGGGGCCAAGAGGAGAAGAGATGGGCCAAGGAAGATTCCCAAGCCACCAACAGGATTGACGATGGCAGGAGGGAGAGGAATCACAGCAGCTCTTCAGGTGCGATGGCTTGAGTGGACGCGACGCGCCTGCACCTGAAACGGAGACCCCGAAGTAGCAGGGGTGACCGGACGAGCAAAGGTCTAAGGAAAAAACAACTAGAACACGAAGTGCCAGCGCTTCCATAACGTCTCGTTTTATGCAGCCGAGGACTCCGCCCCCACCTCTCCACCTGCTGCCACGCAAGACCGGGCACAACCATGACAGGATCTCTACAAGCTTCTCTCGCCAAACCTGATAACTACAGAGTACAGCATATGCAACAATTAGAAATACAAGGCTCTCTCACAAAGCAGATAGAGTAGACCGTGGCCAGCAGTGTCATGATGTAAGAGTATGGAAAGCGTTGCAGTCATATAGAATGTGATGACATCCGATGACAGGTGAGAACCGAAAAACGTGGTGTGCAGTTAGCAGAGAACCGGGGCAGCCGGAGTATGATCATCAAGATGCTGTTGGGAGGGAGAGAGGGAGGCAAGCACTAACCGACTACCATTTTGTGTGTGTAAAAGGCCGCTTTATTGAAACAGGTGCACATCACATTTTTTACCAAACTGGCTAACCGCCTTACAAAACTAGAACCTCTCTAAACATCGAGTTACCTGACCCCCTTTTGTCTTTCTCCCTCCACCCCTACGATCCCACATGATAATATCCCTCCACCCGCAACATAACAATATATAAACAGCATTATATCCCATAAATAACCAAATTTCTCCCCTAGCTCTTAAATCCAATGACCTCAGAATACCTACATTCCTATCTGTCCTATTGCAACTGTAACCAAACTACCCTCTAATGTAACCCCCAACTGTTTACCCCTTTCCCCGCTCCCGTTCTCCAAACTTAACACCAAAATACTGACCTCCAGCCAAACTTGGCCAACATTCCAACCAAACTCCGCCACCCAGGGAAAGGTGGATGCAGGTGAATACACCTCCTCCCCCTTTCCCTGCCCCCCCCACCCCCACTCCGGCCTGCGCCGCGAAACAGCTCAAAACTGTACTAGACTTCTATTCCCGGCGTACTCTCAACAAACGGGCCAAAACCTCCCGTAGCTCCAACAGGTACAAGTCCATCCCGATGCTCGAGATGTGTACCCCATCACCCCAGAACATTTCCGGTGCATCATAGTGAATGTCCCTGTGCCAGATCCTCGCAAACCCCAGATGCCGACAGAAACGTACCATTTCTACGTTTATCTTCTTGCGCGCTTTGTCCACCGCCTGTGGCCGGCTCGCCCTGCGCCAAACCCTCCGCGGAACCAGCTCCGTCCAGACCACCGAACACCCGGCCCAACTTCGCCGCAATTCTGCCAAATCCCGCCGCATCGCCCTCATTAAAACCAGGCCAGTCTCCCGCACCATGTCGTTTTCCCCCAAGTGGAGAACCAAAACATCCGGGCACCGCCCCCCTTGCACCATACCGTTCAAAGAAGACATAAGTTCCTTCCAACGCATGCCCCCCCTCTCCAGCCACACCACCTGAAACAGCGCAGGATTAAAGCCCAGGTTCTCCCCGAAATAGCTATCCTGGGCCTGCAATTTCGCTCTCTTCACAAATGAATGGCCCACAATCCAAATTAGCATTCCCTGTGCCGCAGGACCCGCCACCGAACCTGAAACGAAAAACAAATGTAAGTAAAAGTGTCCCCCCCAACATTCAGCGCGCACTTAAGCCAACTCAGAGCTACGCACATACCGCCGGTAGCAAGCCGAGGACCACCTCCCCAGGCGCATGATGGCCCCCCACCCGCAACCTCGCCGATGCGCTTCTGACGCCACCCCAATTCTGAACGAGTGAGTGCCATACTGTCTTCCTTCCACCCCCAACCTGCCCAGAGCTTTCCTCATCACCCCCAGCAACTGCGGCCCCGTCGCCTTTGATCCATCGGCGTGCTGGAACACCAAACCGCCCCCTGGCCAAACGCCGTTCCAGGCCCACCCCTAGCGCACCGGGCAAGCCAGTCACCCCCTCTCCTGCAACGCCACCCAGTCCCCCACCCAACGCTGGTCCGTTTTCGACTGCCGCAGCCAAATGCGCACTTCCCTGTGCTCCAAATGCACCTCCGCCCAAACCAGACCCTGGACCGTTCTCCCGTCCACCATTTCAGACACCCGAAACGCCCCCACAAACATCCACACCATCAGAGTCGTAAACAAGCACCTTTCCCGCTCATCCACACACACACCAAATGCAACACCTCCAGAACTCTCTGTAACAGGTCCTCCGACAAAAGCCGCCACAACACCCCTGCCCGCCCGCACTCCCGTGCCCATCCCTCTAACATCCTTGACCCGAGCTGCCCCGTGGAGGGTGCGTTGCCCCAACACAGCTTACCCATGAAGGATATCCCCGCTAACTTGCCTGCTATGGTCACCCTCCGGAGACCCTTGTCTATCAACGAGAGCATAAATCGCACCACATCCTCCCGCCTTGCAGCAACCGGAGCCCTCCAACGCGCCCTGGACGCCAAAAACTTCCCCCATGCCGCCACATACATTGCCCTGGTCGATTCTGCCAACGATCCTAGAACCAGCTGTAACATCCGGTGTTGCCCACTCACCACAGCTGATTCGGCATGGGCGTCGGGTCCCGCTCTGCGCCCTCGGCCAACCCACGGAATCTCCCCCACTGCGAACGAGGCAAGGCATCCACAATGTCATTGTCAATTCCCGGGACGTGCACCGCGCGAAAAGCAATGTCATGTCGCAAGCAGCCCAGCACAAACACACGTAACAGCTTCAACACTTGTTCGTCCCTTGCCGACTGCCGGTTCACCACCTGTACCACAGCCATATTGTCCACATGGAAAGTCACCCGTCGGTGTACGAGCACCTCCCCCCACAGCCAAATCGCCACCACCAAAGGGAAAAGCTCCAGAAATGCAATGCTCCGGCCCCCTCCGCGCCACTCTCGGGGCTAACTCTCCGCACACCATTTCCCATTCCAGTACAAACCGAAACCATCACTGCCCGCCGCATCCGAGAAAATCTGCACCTCCCAAACCATGTCCACGTCCCGCTGTAAGGGCACACCGTTGAACTGGTTCAAGAAAAACCGCCACATCCGCAGATCCTCCCGCACGCCCGCCGACAAACGCACGCAGTGGTGTGGAGGCCTGTTGCCCGCCAGCGCCCTACCCAAACGCCTACAGAATGTCCTCCCCACTCGCACCACTCTGCACGCAAAATTCAGGTGACCCAACAGCACCTGAATGTCCAGGACTGCCACCTTGTGCTTCGCCACCATCACTTCCAGCAATCCCAACATCTGCCTCTTTTTGTCCTCTTTTTGTCCTCTTTTTGTCCTCTTTTTGTCCTCCGGCAACCGTGCCTCCATCCGCACCGAGTCAAGCTCAATGCCCAAAAACGACAGCGCCGTGCCTGGTCCCACTGTCTTTTCCGGTGCCAAGGGCACAACTAGGTCCTCCATGAGCTCCTGAAACCTGTCCAGCCCCACCTGGCAGTCCGTGGAGTCTGGGGCCCCGACCAAGAAAAAGTCATCCAGGTAGTGCGTAACTCCCTGGTGACCCGTGCGTTCCGTAAAAAAACATTGGAGGAACGTGCTAAAACATTCAAAAAGGGCACAAGACATCGAGCAGCCCATCGGCAGCGCCTTGTCCACATACCAGCGGCCGCGAAACTGGATTCCCAGTAGGCACCAGTCGTCTGGGTGAACCGGCAACAACCGGAAAGCCGATTTGATATCGCACTTAGCTATTTTTGCACCGGGGCCTGCCTCTACCCCCAAAACAATGGCCGCCTCCACCGAGGAGTACGACACCGTGGCCTCCTCCTCATCAATGAAGTCGTTCATCGACCACCCTTCCGGCCAAGATAAATGTTGGATGAGGCGAAACTGCCCTGCCTCCTTCTTAGGCACCACCCCAATGGGGAACACTATCAAATGCTCCAATGGCCAATCCGAAAACGGACCGGCCATGCGCCCCTCCTGTACCTCCCTGTCCAATTTGCTCTGCACCACCTTCGGGTGTTCCCTTGCGGACCGCAGATTGTCCGCCCAACGCCTCTGCCGCGGCCCCGCATAACCTAACCGAAACCCCACCGGAAACCGTCTCGCAAGCACTCGGTGGCCCCCACATCCGGGTATGTACACTGCCAATTGTTCCAACTTAACCGGAGTACGAGCCCTGGGTCCCAGAGCCCCTACCCCCTCGCCCGCTGCCCGCCTGTGGGGCGGCTCCGGGATGCGCGCCTCCTCCCGGCGCTTGGGCTCCGCCCTGCGAACGGGTGGGGCCCCAGCAACGGACCACGGGGTGTCCGTACCTACCGCAGCCCGAGCATTCGTGCTTAAAACGGCAATGCTCCCTGGCATACGTTCCTCGGTTAAAATCCCAACAGGCGCCCGCCGCTCCGGGTTGGCTCCTGGCCCCTGTTCCCACCCCCCCCACGGGTGGGGCGCCCCTGAAAGGGCTGGTACACTATCGGCAAACCGCTGGCAGTAAAAATGGCCTGCCCTGACCCCGCCAACCCCATCATGTGCTGCCAGAGGTCGCAGTCCAGTTCCCCCCACTTGGCCTCCGGATCCCACGCCATTTGTGCCCAAAACTCCTCGTCGTACTGCGCCCATGCGTAACCCCCCCCTGTGATCTGCGCCTTCCGTATAACGTCCATGTACTTGAACATGGACACCGACCGCTCAGGGAATTTCTCGCAGTATACACTCGTGAAAATTAAAAACGCCGCCGTCCATTTCTCATTCGTCAAAGGCACCCTCGGCTGCTTCTGCAGCTCATATTCCTCTTCCTTTGACCCTTCTTTCGATCTGACCTCGCGGTGTAGCAATTTCAACAGCTCAACATACTCCCCTTTCCATATCCTCTCTTTGGTGGACGCCATTAAATGTGCCCCCAACGGCTTTGTGACCCCCATATAAGGGAGCCGCTTTATCTTCAGCTCCTTACTCTCCACCTTCTCTCCACTGCCAACCGATGCCGCCTCCCCGCCGCACTTCCTGAGGTCCCGAGCGTCTCCCCGGCCGCCGGCCCCGCCGCTCCCGGTGCACCTTTCTCCGCAGGCGCCAACACCACTTCTTCCGAACCCACACCCTTATCCGTCACATACTTGCCTTTGCACAAACGGTCACCCCCCTCTCCCCCGTCCCCCACCCCCACGGACACCGTGCGCGTCACATTGCCTTTACCTGGCACCAGTGCCTCCCCTTGTCGCTCCACACCTCTCCGCTCCATCGCCGGCCAGTCCCTGGTTTGTGTTAGGGCCGTAGCGACACCCAGGCCCCATGACACCTGCAAGAAAGAGCTCACACCATTAACGGACCCCCGTCCGCCCTCGCCCTCCCGTAACTCTCCTTCCTCCAAACTCTCCTCATCACCTTCACGGAGCTCTACCCCGCCCCACCTATATACCTGGCAAGCCAGCGGGGGCGCCGACTGCACCCTACCCGCTGCCCGCTCCCCTCCTCTACCACCCGACCATACAAAACAGTCCTCCTCCATGCTGCTCTCCGTCCGCCGCTGGACCCCAAGCCGTGGGGGCCCTGTGGGGTGATGGGCCAGCGAGCCCGCCAGGGGCCTTCGTGTGCCAGCCATGTTGTGGTCCCTCGCTGTCTCCGGGCCTGTTGCAAGAAACACGGCCCTCCCTTCACCTTGGCGCCGTTCCACCGCACCAAGCCTGGCCAAGTCTGGAGCCCCGCGCTGAGCAGTCCCCTGCAATAAAAACGGTATTGTTGATGTGCTGGGTCCCTGCCACTGCGCGGCCCCCCCGCCTTCCCGCTGCCTGTCCCGCGACCCCGCGACCTCTCCCCCTTCCTCCTCATCGCTCCATGCCAGTTCCCCAATCCCCCCTACCCCCGGGGAGACCTCTGCCACCTCCCTTGTACCTTGCGCCTCTGCCTGCCCCACCCGTGGCGCCGTCCCCTCCCCCCTCACTGGCCTGCCCCCTGTCTCACCCTGGGCCTCTCTCAACCCCTCCACCCAAGAATCAAAGACGTCCAGGCCCTCCCAGTCCTGATCGCCCTCCCCTGCGTCTATCAATATTGGGGAGACCCAACCGCTCCCACTCAGCTCTTCCCTCCACCCCCTGCCCCTCCCAGATCCCCTACCCTCTGCCCCCTTGACACCCCCCTCCAATGCCTTGCCTCACTCCCACCTGTGCCCCCTTCTACTCTCCGGCCTTGTCTCCTGCCTGCCCCTCCCCCCTCCAAGTTGTCCCCCTGTCTGGCTGGTGAGGGACTCCTCCTCCTCCCCCCCCGCCCTGTACCCCCTACCTGCCCCCTGTCAGGGGGCCCTGCTCTCTTTTGAGATTTCTTGCCCCCCGGCACCGTGCCTGCTTAGGCGCCCAAACCGCCCTCCTCCGTGCCCCGCCCCCCACCGCCTTCTGCTCCTGACGCTGCCGAACCGCTAACTTCCTGCCTTTCCGGGGGATCTCCCCGCCGTCAGCCGACGTGCTGGGGAGATCCCGCGCGTCACCGGGCTGTCCCGTCTCTTTGCCCGGGGCCTTCCCCACACGTGGCCTGACAGTTTCCTCCGCCCCTCCCTTGACAGTGCGGCGCTCTCGCAGAGAGGCGCCTTCCCCAGCACGCTTCCCCCCCCCGGCGGCTGCCCCGCCCCCTCAGCTAAACTGCAGGCCGCGCCCCTGGCCTCAGCGCGGCCCCCAGCACCCACCTGTAACTTCGGTGCTTTCCGCGGTGGCGAGCAGGCAAGGATTGCCGCCGCCACTCCTGCCGTGGCGCGCCTCGGCGGGCGCGTCGCCGCCACCGGACCTACTAAGAGGTCCATCCGCCCGCCTCGCTCAGCAGGCGGATGGCCTCCAACACACGAAAATCACCATTGTCAGCCATCCTATCAGCGCTCGCCTCAACTGCCCAGAAAAACGCGCCGACACCCTGAAAGACACCGAAAACCACACTAGACAACAAAAACCGCTCGCTCCGGGTCACGCGGGAAGCCCCTTTTATCGTTGGGCTGTAAAACATGTAATTTGGGCTGCTTTTGGGCTATACCCAAAAACAGCCCAAAACGGCAAAATGGCCACGCCCATGTCTCGCTCCCTCCCCCTCCCAAAACAGCCCGGGGGGCAGACCTCGCGGCTCGGCTGCCCCCCAAACCCTTCTTCTTCCTGTGCTAGGGTAGAAACCTACAATAAATCTTAACCATCTCAACTGTGAGTGGAGTTTTCATTACAATTTTGTGGCGAACAATCCTAGCACCAATCCATTGCATTGGCTGTTTTCACGTTTCTGCCTTATCGCAACGGCAAACAATCTCAGCGCTGTGGTTGACTCTACAGCAAGTCATTGGGGTCCATTCACCTGCTACTAACCATTAGATCTACGCTCCACTCTTTCCAGTCACGCGCTACTCGCATGTACCGGCATCAGGAGCATTCTACAAGCGCTCCGGTCCCTCACACTAGAGTCTCACATCAGCAGCTTTACGGCAACGCCATTCCTGTCAACGAGCGCTAGACACGTCATACAGCGTGTCACCTTGCGTGTCTCCAAGGCAACTAAAGACAACAGTAGCTACTGCAGCAACACGCTCGCTTGTTCTGATACGCTTGTGTTTTCCGATGCGCGCTTTACACATCAGGCAGCGCTTGGCAGCTATACAACCTCTGTGATTTCAGTGACATCGCAGTGCTGGATCTCTTACTGGATTGACAATTTACAGGTTAAACACTATTGTTCATATAAACTGTGTCATCAGGGCCGGACTGGGAACACAAACCAGCCCTGGCAATCAAGTCTAACCAGCCATGCGGGGGGGCATGCTGGTGGGAAACACTGCTGCAGCTTTTGGTACAGGGGTCCGATATTGCCACACTGCTGCCAAACTGTGCCCCTATACCAACAAGCATTGAAAATGCAATAGGTCTCTCCTTTGATTAAGTTAAAGCCATTTGCTTTGCTAATGGTATTGTATAGCAACGCAAATGGCTTTAACTTAATCAAAGGCGAGACCTATTGTGTTTTTAATGCTTGTTTGCTAATGCAACCTGCCG
The DNA here is from genome assembly GCF_964261635.1 of Lissotriton helveticus. Classification (NCBI taxonomy): domain Eukaryota; kingdom Metazoa; phylum Chordata; class Amphibia; order Caudata; family Salamandridae; genus Lissotriton; species Lissotriton helveticus. Next base: position 977,551,138 of record NC_136057.1, on the reverse strand, counting down.
ATCCAAACAGCTTGTGACCATTGTTCAGTGTACTAGTGATTACACGTTACAAATGTGTTGGTATTCATACCTCGTTCTGTAGTATAAAACGAAAGTCCCAAGTGCTCTTACTCCATGCACTCAAAAGCCGTGCTCTGTGTACTCATGGAATGTTAATGGAAAATATTTAACGTGGCAGCTGCGACCAAATGTAACAGAAATGAAGATTTCTCATATGGTGCTCGTAACACAGTGACTATTACTCCACAGCCTCAATGATGTGCTCCTTGTATTCCTGCACTATTAGCAGAACGGAAGTTGTTTTACGTGATAACTGCAACAAAATGTCACAGAAATAAACAATTCTCTTACAGGGTGACTGACATGCAAGAAGATCAAAGTTAAGCTTACCCGATGCAATAAAACAGTACGTGTTTCCTCTTGAGATACACAACCGCTAACCCCGAGTCAAACTAACCTGTTAATACCCTGGTGTGCGTGACGTTGTGCTCAGCCAGACGTGGGGGAGCACAAGACATTCTTAAATTTAAAGCTCACCAAATTAACTGCTGTGCGAACCACTCGGGAGTGAAATAAAGCTTACATTGAAAAACCTTAGATCGATGCTGCATAAAAAAGTGAAAAGATGAAAAAAACAGACATCACTTTAACAAACAAGCGCAAGCGCGGTCCCGAAAGTGAAAGGAGGACCGTGCTTCAAGCATTGGGATCTCTTGTCTTTATGGGGCCATGGCCCCATAAAGATACGAAACCTTTTGAGACGCACGGAAGGGAGACAAGCCCGTCCAAGTGGGCCGGCTGAAAAAGTCTAAAGTACATGTCACAAAAAGCTCTTTTCCAATGGCTGGCCACCGTTTAGCATAAACGGCAGTGTCGGCCAATGGAAAAGAAGGGCGGGGCTTAAAGCCCTTTACTGAAGCTACTCAAAAACAGTAAATCTCACGAGACCTAAAAATGGCCTCCACTGGTCCCAAACCGGCCAGAACCTTCCGGCCCACTGGGAAAACACCCAGTGTCTGCTACGGCCAGTCTGGCCCTGTTTGTCAGCATGGCATCCAGCAATGTATTAAATTTAAATCCACCTCAACCTTTTACTTCTGCTTCTGGTGATTCTTCTCTGTAATTGCAGGAATGGCATGAATATTTTTAAAATTATATATCTACTTTCAATGATGATGAGGATTTCAGCCCTGAAAAGAAAAAAAAGTTCTGTTACACTGTCTAGGGCCATCAGGCTTAAAAATCTACAATCGTTTTGAAAAAAAAAACAGTTGAGCAGGTCAAGGCAACGTTTTTACTAATGCATTAGATGATTTAGATAAATATTTTTGGCTACAGTCTTTGTAGGTATTGATAGATACAAGTTCTACCACAGAAAGCAGTCCAAACAAGAGTCTATTGAGGATTGTGTATTGGAGTTAAAATATCTTGCATTGCTTTGTCGTTTGTGAGCATTACACAACAAACTTATTCATGTCAAGCATGCTGCAAATACCGCCATCAAGGATAATCTTTGAGCAAAGGGTAAAGCCCCATTACAAGCTGTTATAGACATTGTTAAACGTGCAGAATTAACTGCCAGATGTGCTATGGTTGTACTTATGGATTGTAGCAAAGAGCTAAAGGGCAACAAAGATCACAAAACTGGAGAGGCAGTTTATAAAATCAAATCTAGTAGAAAACAGAAAGAAACTGTCTGTGAGGTTGGGAAAAGCACCAACAGTACACTGAAACCCAAACCTGACAATAAGAATGTAGTCAAATGTTGCAGATGTGGTTTCTCCGGTCCTTTTGCAAATGATAAAGAATGCCAGGCGCGCAATCAATGTTGCTCAGGGTGTGGTATTATAGGGAATTTCAAGAAAGTTTGTAGGAAAATAAAAGGGAGCGTCATAAAGGTTTTAGAAGAGGATTCAAGCCAAGATTCACCAGACAGTGAGGATAACAAAGACACAAACATGTGTTTGGAACATTGATTGCTGCTTAAATGTAGAAGACATGCCTAGCTCTAGAATAAAAAACCCAAGCATGAGTTATCAGTGGGTGGTATTAATATAATGATTGGTGTTAGCTGCGTATCCAAAAATAGGATTCGTCTCCCTGGGCACTAATCGACCCTGTGAAGGGTTGCTTAGTTGGTGTAGACTATTTGGTATCCAGTATAATAAGAACAAATAATCATTCCAAAGAATTCATAATCATTCTGCAAATTTTAAACCATGATTCGTGTATTTTTCAATCCATAAATGATCTTCATATTTTATTTACTACACAACTATCCCGTTGGTGTTCCAATGCATTTCGGGTAAAATACCCTTCCTCAGGAAACAAGGCTGCAAGTTGATCAAAACACATTGAGGAGACTTCGCTAAACATAAATAGTGCGTAGAAACACTGTTGTGTTATTCATATGCTAATCGAAAGTGCTGGTGTCTTCATGCTCTCTCAAAAAAGAAATAATAAGTGGTGAACCTTGACGAGCTGTTGTGCTCTTGCTATTGTGAAAGAATCCTGATGGGATTTTTGTTGTGTTACCACCTTGTGATATATTAGTATTATTAACCAGCTACAGTGAAGATTATTAGATAGGTGATCTTGTGGCTATAGGGTTTGTGATGGCCTGGTAACATCTCAAATTTAAATCAGCCGGCGAGGCGGTGTAAAGACGCCTGCGGCGATGTATTGAAACGCACAAGTGCCCGTGATGGATCTAGCGCTAGCTGAGAATATGGACCGTAGGGTTACACCGCTCGTGTGTCGTTCAAGTGTTTCAAACAAGCGTTTATCTCGTATGGTAGCATGCACAAATTAATGCATGAGGGTAACTTACGAGTGCAGTCGTTCCACGCTGGTGTAATCGGTCCGATGTTGTGAACAGACGGGTCCGTGTTTCTTTGTCAAATCGCTGTGTTTGTAGCCGTGAGACACCTTAGCACATCCGCTGTAGGTTAGTGATTTCTACTGTGTTCCAATATAACACTTACAAATAATCCTGTATGTGCAGTTAACATATGTGTGCCGACTAGTATCCAAGTGGGATCTATCTTTCAGATCCACACTCCGAACTCGGACTATTTGACGTTCACCAATAGGCTTGCGGCACAAGAAAAATATAATTACCAGATCACGTGCACTAGGGTAAGTTCCATTGCACTCTTTATACTTATGCCTGATTTACGCCATAATGGTTCTTAGACTTATTGAACAAACTTCATCATTTTTCTATTTAGATGTAATTGTATGCGTTACACCTTTTCACTCATTTTTCGTGACGCACAACTTGACCAGCCGGGTTGGAATTATCACCGGCAGAGCGGTAAGCGCTCTTCTTTCTTCTACGTTTTTATAGAATTTGCCACCTTCCCCCTTTAATTGGTCACTTATACCAGTTTGCAAATTTTTCCTTTACCTCCGTAGTTCATACAAGACCCGTACCTTCACCTACAGGTATTTTTTTTATGTATTTATTTACTTTATTGATTATCGTAATACAAACAAATACAAGACACTGCAATGCATTATGACAAATCCCTCAGTTCCCAATGTGAACAGGTGCCACTATAACATCAGTGCACTTCTAGATGTACATCATGAGACACCGGTAACAACCCAAGGTAAACCACATGTTCTTAGGAATTGGCAATGTTGATAGTATACAAGATCCCTGAGGTGAAAGGCACCAAAATGTAAGATAGCCACAATTTAAACAGTAGGGCTGCCGTGTATCGAACTGTCGGTGGGCTCAATGCAAACCCGTTCGTGGGGCTCGTCATCAGCAACAGTAGCAGTTAGCAGGTGAGTAGTGTATAACTCCCAAAAATTCTTTGGTCTGTTCCTTGGGGGGAGTAGCTCACTATAGAGTTCAGTCTGTGTGCTACAGAATGGCATGTCCTTTTTCCACCTCGAGATTGTCAGCAAAGATCCCCATAACCAATAAATCGCAACCCTGCGTTTAGCCATCAGCAGTCCCATGTCAATCAAGCTTCTCAACCCCTTGGGTAGTGGTTTGGAATAACCCAACAGTGCTAGCACTGGATTAGGCTCAATGACTAGTTTCTTGAATGACTCAATTCCTTAAACACCGCCACCCAGAACGACAAAATTCCCGGGCAACCCCAAGCCAAATGAAGAAAGTCAGCCACCTGCGCCCTACAGCTGTCACATGCACCACTGTCCCGTAACCCATATCTATGCAGCCTCTCCAGTGTATAGTATACACTGTTCAAGTAACACCACCATTTTCATTATAGATATTCTACCCAGCAATGACAGGGGTAGTTTGATCTATCTTTCCGCGTCACCTTCTAATTTACTGAAGGCCGTCCCTTAATTTTCCCGGAAGACTATCTCGGAGTCCGTGTGGACCCGAATGCCCAAATATCGCACCGCGTCCGTGGTCCACACGAGGGGATAGTCTAATTCAGTTTGGGAAGTATGCGGCGTAAGAGGAAAGATAAGTGACTTGGACCAGTTAACATGGAGCCCGATAGTCCGCCAAAGCGCACCACCTCCCGGGGTACAGTTGAGAGGTTAGTTTTAGGGTGCCTAATGTATAACAGCGTGTCATCAGCGTAAGTGGAAACTATTATCTTATAATGCGGAAAACGTATTCCCTGGTGCTGGTGATATTCCTGTAATGCACACACGAGAGGTTCCGCCACCAGGGCGTACAGTTATGGCGACATGGGGCAACCTTGCCGCATACCCCTGGTGATGTGTATTAAGTCTGTGACTATGTTGCCTATTTTTATTCGGGCCGTAGGTTTACTGTACAGGACGTCCAACAGCTGGAGAAAGACGGGGCCCATACCCATCCTGGATAAGACATGTGCCATGAATGGCCGCTCAAGTCGAACGCCTTTTCTATGTCTAAAAAGACCGCCGCTGCTGGTGTGTCTGGGTTAATATGTTGCAGGGCACCAAACACAGTGCGGAGGTTCTAGGTGAGGTTCCTACCAGGGACAAATCCTGCCTGCTCGAGGGCTCCAAAAGTGGGACCAGCGGGACTAACCTATTAGCAAGAATTTTAGCAAACAATTTGGTATCCACATTGAGCAGGGACAGTGGACGGTACGAGGCACAGTCGTCCGAGTCCTTGCCTGGTTTGAGAAGCGCAATTATCACAGCCTCCGACATGGTAGGCGGCATAGTACCTGCGACACATATGTCATCAAAAAGCATAGCGAGAGAGGAGCTACGCTACGAATCAAGATGGCCGCATAAGCTCCCGGCTCCGTCGACCTCCGCCAACAGCTCGATTATCCTGTCTTTCATCCTGTCTGCACACCTGATTTTCTAGTCTATGAAGGTCTACTGCTTCCAGAGGTGCAATCCCGAGATTTCTACCTTATCGGCTGACGAAGATACGCCGTGTTTCTATTCTCGGCCTAACATCGTGTTGAAGCCGGGGCCTCGATTTCTAGACTACCCGAGTCGGAGTTGAACAACATCGGCCGTGAGACCTGGACTGAGCCCGGTCTCCCGAAGAGTGCCTGAATTGTTGATTTTTCTGACGATCCTTTGAACGATCCACACCCGGGACACGCCAGCGTGCCACGCCGGCTGCTGTGGTGGAGGCCCGGCGCCCGGAGCCCTTTCTGCCCCGGTGGGGTCGACGGGCTGGGTCCTCCCTGACGGCGAAGGTGTGTTCTATGAGACGAGGAGCGCCCATTATTTGTGATCAGATTTACGTGGCCTGTGACTCCGGAGCAGCCGGCCTCCGGGGTCCGAACCCGGCTCTGTCACCTACCGAGAGGAGATGGAGCGGACGGAGGGCACGCCATCACTACGGGCCGTTGTGGCCGCCATTGGGGCGCTCCATTCGCACACAGTCGCTGTGTTCCGGACACTGATGGTGAAAGTGGACGGTATCCTGGCACCTGAGGACGACACCTCGTTTGGTCTCCAGCTGGAGATGGTACCAGCGATGCATGGCATCTCAGAGGTCGGGGTCCCTGTGCATCGCCCGGACTTTATGATTCTCGACGGTCCCTTATTGCCGGCTAGCCAGCCCGTGCTTCTCACTAGTGTCTTTTGCCTGACCCTGCTGCCACCCATCACTTCTATGGACAAACTTCCATGTGGCCACGAGTTACTTGCTGATGGTTTCGGATGCTCGCTGTTCTTGGACATCTTTCCTAGTTCGAGCCATGTACTTTTATCCTGTTTTCGATCCTCTTATGCTGCAAAGAACTTTTATGGACGCTCTACCTTTTCCATCAAAATGGCGGCTCGAGTGGCAAGGACTCTTTTCTTAATGCCGGGGTTGTGCCTATATTGTGATGGGAATTGGGTGGCTGTTATTTATCCTACCGTGACTGGTTTGTATAATTGCTGAATATTGGTTTTATTGTGTCTCCGGGTGGTTGCTGTTGGCGGTGGGCATGGGAGTCCGGGAGTGTGTCTGCTTTCGCCTCCTCCGCGTTCTCTTTCCTTTCTTTCCCTCTCCTTTGGGGCAGTTCCTGGGCGACAGGCACGCTGTTAGTGGGGTAGGCCGTAGCCATTACAGTGGTGTAGGGTGGCGGGTGTGGGGGGGGTTTGTTATTTTAGTTTGTTTTGTTCTATGGTCCCTTTCTTCTTTTTCCGTCTGTCTCTGGGAGGGTTCTTCACCTCTTTAGTAGGGTTGGCTGTCTTTCTTTCCCTTTTTCCTTTCTTATAAGGCTTCTACACTCAACTATGCCTTTAGGTTACTGGGGGGCGAGTTTTCAGAATGGCGCTCTGCTTTATTGTTTGCTGTCGTATTGTTTTTGCTCTAGGTCCGCCTCGGCGACTGTATTGTTTTGACAACTGTGTGGTTCATCAACTGATTCTGTTTGCTCTGCGGGGTACGTCCCCCCCTTACCTCTTCTTATTTTATTATGTGGTGTGACGCCATTGCTCCTGCAGCCGTTCCTACTCTACATAACTTTTAAAAAAACGAAAACCTCATATATCCTTATGCTTTGCAGTGCGCACTCCCACATGACGTATCTATGATATTGCTTTTTTCGGTCGTGTTCTTGTTTCTACATCCTGATTCATTTGATACGCTTGGGCCGGCCCCTGTGGTTGTGGGCCTGCGCATGTAATACTTTGCAAGTTTCAATAAAGGTTTAAAAAAAAAAAAAAGCATAGCGAGCTGTGAGAGTAGCAGATCAATAAAAGTTCTATAGACGCGACTATGAGGCCATCAAAGTCATTTGCGCTGCCCGCTCGCATAAAAGATAAATCCAGTAATATTTCGTCCCTCTCTATAGGCCTCATAAGATATTCCCTGTGCATGTCGGACAGCCAAGGAAGTTTGATGTGTGCTAAATAGTCAATTATATCCGCATCCACCGTGGTAGCCCGAGAGGTGTACAGTGCTGTATAATAATGACAAAATGTATCCGTTACCCTTTTGGCATCTGACAACATTGAGCCTTCTGCAGTCTTAATCTCTACAATCTGCGCCGCTTCCCGCCTATTCTTAAGTAGCTGCGCCAAAATCCCGCCTGGTCTGTCCCTCTCTCCGTACGGCCTGGCTGCAGCATATTGGTCCAGATGTTTAATCTCATCATCTGCCGCCTGATTGTATTCACCCAGTACATTTGCAAGCTCCCCTTCCACATATGTGCCAGCTCCCTGCAGCCGTTGGCTCTCTAGGTCTTTGATCTTCCCCTCCAGGTCATGCAACCGGTTATAAATGGATCGGAGAACCCCGAGTGCTTTGCTATAGTGATCCCCCGAATGTATACCTTAAAGGTTTCCCAGAAGACTTGGTAGTCTTCCACCGAGTCCACATTTTTCTCAAAAAGAGCTCTATGGCTTCGAAAAGCTCCTCTTTAAACACTGCATCTTACGGAGAGTAAGGAGGGAACCGCCAAGTGAATGGAGGTATGCGTCTACAGGGTGTCTCTAACACTAAAAGAACCGGTGAGTGGTCGGGAAGCGTCCGTGGGAGCACCTGAGAAGAAAGAATTTTATCGCATAGCGAACTAGTGGCAAGCCAATAATCTATACGAGTGTGGATTTTGTGATATGCGGAATAGTGTGTGTAGCCCCCCGAGTGCGGGTGCTTCCAGCGCCAAATGTCGCATAGGTCAAACCTAACTATAATACTATCCAACTCCCTGGCTGCCGCTGTTGCGCGTCGTGTAGGACCCCCTGATATATCTAAGCAGGGATCACTGACCAGGTTGAGATCTCCACCCCACAGTAGGTGGATCCCGCCATGGGAACCCACCACACGTGCCAGCACTGAGAAAAAGTCTGGATTGTCAAGATTAGGCCCATATATGTTGATTAGCATCAGATCCATATTCTTACCTCTACATCTAGTGAGTTTATACCTCCCGGCAGCGTCAGTGGCTATTGGCGTGAAGGTAAACCCCGCAGCATGAATGTTCCCCATTAGGCCTTTACAACGCAACATAGAGGAATTAAGTGGGAGATGCATTTCCTGCAGAAATGCTACGTCTATGTGGTGTCTCTTGAAGTAGGCAAGTACCTTACGTACTTTCCTGTAATTGTTTAGTCCCCGGACATTCCATGTTAGTGTCTTAAGGGTGTCTACCTCCTGCTCATCGTCAGTCACCTGTGCCATAAATATGTACAACATTGCTGTAAATTATGCATCTGAATAGAACTGTGCTGTAGGATAAATCAACTGAAGCTTGCATACAACATTGCTTGTGCCCCATGTTCCAACCTCCCACCACCCACATCAAGGCCCCCCCAATCAGGACCTGAAAGAAAGAAGACCTGAAGTGCCCCAAAAACATAACGTACATTCTGCCAAACTTGAACAGAATAACCCCCCCACTCAACCCACTACTTCCCCCCCTGATTTACAGCAACAACAAACTCCCCTGTGTGTGATACACTTGTGGGCGGAGGTTACCATCTATGTCCTAGTAATCCAACCGTAGGAACTGTATAGGCAAGTCCGCACTTCAACTTTATTGCCTTTCCCATTGGCGTACAAAATAGTTAACTTACATACAGGTCAGATAGAGATTCCAATCAGTCGCCCATCTCCGCAAGTCAAACCTGCTAAAAAAATGTGCAACTCAAAGAGCCAACAACTAATTCCAACTAGTCTGTACCCCATCGTAGCCAACCCCAATTCCATTTAGACATGCAGCCCACACCGGGCCTAGAAGATTCATATACACAACATAACAACACTCAGATTCCTGGCCATAAGTTCCTTATCTGTGTGGCGTGCAATCTCGTGGTCAGTCCTGCTCATCGAGCGTTCGCCCTGCGGCCTCAGCTCTAGCTGACTTTTCCGGGCTGCCTCAGTGCTCCTTGGACCAGTCTTAAATCGCTTCATGCAGTGCCTTTGGGTCCCTGAAGAAGAGTGATCTGCCTTGACGATTTATCCGGAGTCGGGCCGGATACAGCATCGCGTAGTCAATGTTCTTTTCCCTCAGCTGCTTCTTGAGTGGGACGAACAGGTGCCTCGCCTCCTGTACCCTCGCCATGAAGTCGGGATACAAGGCAATCACGAACCCTCATAGTGCAGCATCTGCTTCTCCCTGGCATCTCTCAGTGCAGCATCTCGATCGCAGTAATTTAGCAATTCAGCAATTATGGGATGTGGTGGTGCACTCTATGCCGGCCTTGGATCCAAGGATCGATGCGCCCATTCCACCACAAACATAGGCGAAAAAGTTTCACTGCCCAGCAGCTGTGTCAGCAATTTCTCCACGAATTGTACCATGTTTCTGGTGGATGTGGATTCCGGCAGGCCTGTGATCCGTTGGTTGCTCCTCCGTGACATTGCTTCTAAGTCTTCAGCCTTGTCCTGTAGTGTCTGCATCACCTTTTCCATGTGTTTACGACTCATCTCCACGTCCGTCTGCGCTTCCTCCACTTCGATGAGCTGATGTTCAGCCATGTCGAGACGTTCTGCATGCTTGTCCACCCTTTCGGACATTATGTCGATGCGGTAGGAGAGGGAGTCGATCTTCCTGCCCAACACCGTCAACTAATTTTGTAGACCCTTTTCCATTGTGGTCAGCATGGCCTTGATATCGCTGTTCGGTAGTTCCAAGGCCTGCTCTTCACTTGCTCCACGATCGCCCTGCGAGAGCACATGATCCCTGGGTTGGCGCTGTTCGAAGGATAGTTTTTCCTGCATTTTGTCTGTCCAGCCCATAGTAGCTATCAGCTAAAATAAGCGTCCAGACTGTGATGTCCCTCTGCCGACCAGTCGAAATTGCCACAAGGGACCACAGGGTTAGGCGTGCTCAGAGGGAATCGTCAGGGACCCAAGCCTGCTGCAAGGCCTCCGATGACCAAAGAGCAGCACTGGGCGCCCCAACACACAGCCCCAAATCCCCCAACACGGTGCTATGGAACTCGCTGCACAGTATTCGACTATCTCCGGCACCGGTGCTGTCCGCGGTTGGGTCGTACTCCCCACAGTGCCGAAGGGCCATGGCAGGCAGGCGGTCCGGTCGGAACTGTCCCAGCTGGCCATGGAGAGCGAAGAAGAAGCCTGCACTGGCCGGGGCCCCGCCCAGGGCTGCCTCACAAGGATAGTGGGCGCCTACCAACCAGCACCACAGCAAAGCAGGGAAGCGCCAGGACTCACAGCATCGCCAGGCACTCACAATGGATATAGGCTAAGGCAGGACTCGCCTCTCGCAGCGAGGATCATGTCTCATGTGGAATAGTCCACAGTCCCCAGCCCCGGATCACCTTAGAAGGGGAGGCTAACCGCAGGGATCAGCAGCACGTGTGGCAGAGCGCGCCAGAGCTTAGCGCTCCGGCGGTCCCAGTCCTCACGCAGCCCCCACCTCCTCTGTGTCGGCAAAGCATGGTGAGGGATGCAGCTGTTGTGTCCGATCACAGCTCGCTACCCCGCTTGTTCCGCTATCCTGCAGGTTGCTCCATTCAACAAGTCTGGGGGCCAGCCGTATCCCACTGCACCGTGGCGTGGGCGGCGTATGCTCGTCCCAAAGCTCCGACCGGCTCTTTCGGAGGCGCCCGCCCAGCCAGCACCGACTTCCGGCCAGCCTGACGGATATGAGAGGCCGGGGATGCACGGCCCTGTGCGCGCTCCGTAGCAACTTCGTCTGCGCAATCTTCACGCAGCCGCAAAACAGAAGCTGAAGGGCTATTCAGGAACCGGGTGTAAAACACTATTCAGGGCAGTTCATTGCAGGTTAAATAATATGCGCCAATGTCGGCTAATTGCCGGATCAAGGATATCTAGCGCAGAGCTCTTTGGTCCGCCCCCACCTACAGGTATTCTTTACGTACTCACTGATACAGTCACTCTTGTTAACTGCAACTGGAACTTTGTGCCTCTCCCCGTAGTCTATCCATGCCTCCTTCTTCTCCTAATAATAACTATTTCTCGCTAGAAAGAATTTTTTCCTCATTTTGGTCCTTTTGATTGCGCCATTGAGATTCTAAAATAACCGAAATGTTGTTTGTATCAATGTCACTTGAACAATTCATTATTATTTTAAGCATTCACGATACTCACAATGTCACTCATAGCATCATTTTATTTATTTATTTATTTATTATAAAGTTTTGTATAGCGCGAACAAGACCCGTGGGTATCAGAGCGCTTAACATGAAATAGGAAAAGGAAAAGGGTTAACATATATATAAACAGTTAGCAAGCAACCGCTGTGAGGTAGATGATATATATATTCGTAACACATGTGACGTTAGCGTAAGTAAATATGCTATGATTAAATTAATAACAAAAACATGTATATATAACAGATATGAGGTAGCTCGGTATAGGTTCATGAAAGATGCTGTTCTCCTGTTCAATCAAAATCACCATTACTATTGGCCTTTAGGTTGTTCTCATATCATAGGATACGTATTCCCTTATAGTATTGCCTATGCCTCCCTTTCTAATGGCGTACATGATCTGTACTAAGGCAGTAGTATAACAGAACCATGAACAGTGTTCTTCACTAAGTAATGTATCTATTCATCAGCAGGCTCTTCACTTCCCGTTTGAATGTTACCAGATTCTGGATCTTCCTGATGTTTGGAGGGAGTGAGTTCCATATTCTGGGGGCAGCTCCTGAGAACGCTCTGTCATAGGTTTTTTTCTTTCGGAAGAAGGCTGGCCGTAGTAGCAACTCCTCAGCACTCCTAGCTGGTCGGTTGCCACCGGACAACTGAATTTTCTTTGCTAGATATCTTGGGGTGTTGTCGTGTAATGCTTTGTGTGTGATACATGCTATCTTCATTTGGATTCTTGCTTCATACGGTAGCCAGTTTAATACTTTCAGGTGCGGGGATATATGATCATATTTCCTGGTTCCGGTGATAAGTCTTGCCGCAGCGTTAAGGCAGGCTTTCAGTGGTGCTGTGGACATTTTTGGTAATCCAGCCAAGGTGGTGCAACCATATTCAATCCTCGAGATAACTAAGGATTGGATTGCCAATTTGAGGTCTGACTCTGTGATGAATGGTTTCAATTTTCTTAAGTAGTTCAAGTGAAAGCGGGCACTTTTCGCCATTGAGTTAATGTGGGCTTTCATGTCTATATTCTCGTCTAAGGTGATTCCTAGATTGGTAATTAGGTTGTTCCATTTAGGGTTTCCACTTTAAGGTGTAAGTCACCACTGTAACAGATGATAATTTTCTCGTACACAACTTTAATATTCATTTCACTATGTTCATATTATTTTTTGTATCTTTCCCAGCCCTGAGGAAGTCGCAGGATTAATTCCATTGGCAACTAAACACATGTTGGCTGGTTTTCTTTTGCTCATTTTGAATAATAAAAGTCAAGAATCTATTTACCAGAGATGAACATTGACATTTCTTTCAGTATCTATTTTGATTGACTCCTACCTTGTTGAACACAAGTTTACGTGGGCCCAGGACTTGATTCTGGGTCCCCATATACCATTGTCAATACAAATGCATTGATGAAGAAGTTCACATTAAAGTATGGGGATACATTAGAACCTCCTGATGTTTTTCTAAAAAGCTTCACCAGGGACTCCATTAGTCCACTGAGTTACAAGAGATTATCCTTTATATTTAAATCAGAGAAGGGTTGTGCAAATTATAGGTATCTAAAACTGGGCTGTCTGGGTATTATCCTTTTTAAAATAAAAAAATATATATTTTTATTTGTATTTTATCAAAACTCAACAATACAGTCGTGAAATCAGCAGTACATACACCTCTACTCCCACACCCACCCACCTCAAAGCCACAAATTTCTGTCTCAGTGCGAAACATCTCAATTCAGCGTCCACCGATACAAGGTGTAATTATCATATCGTGTCCCACCCAAAGTCCTCTTGTCAGTGTTCTAGCAATGGAATCGCCAAATTTTAAAGTTCCCATCCCTCACAACCCCCCATCCAACCCTTGGTAATGCCGTCATTTGGTCCAGACCCTTCGAAATTTTTTCGGGCACCCCCTTGCTTTATACGTCACTCTCTCGACTGCCATGTACAGGTCCAACCCTCTCCTCCATTCCTCCAGTCCTGGCGGCTCTGGTGACCCCCAGTACTTTGCAATATCCCTTTTCGCTACTACTAGTGCGAGAACTAGGAAGGTGAGGAGTGGGCGTGGCAGGTCTACCTCAATAGTCATACCCAGTAGTGCCAGCTTGGGTTCTCCTTGGAGCGGGACCCCCAAAACCTCCCCCAGTTCCGTGAATATGTGCGTCCAGTAAGTTTGTAACTTGTCGCATGCCCAGATGGTGTGATAGAAGTCTCCGTCGTGTTGGCGGCATCTAAGACAGTGCGAGTCTTCTACTTTCCCCATTCTATGGAGTCACATTCTATCGTAGTAGGTTCTGTGGAGCACATTGAACTGAATAAGGCGTAGTCTTGATTTAATTGCCACCTCTCTGGGGATGCATTAATACTATATCCCAGTCTAGATCCTCCATGCCCCCCAGTCTGGGTATTATCCTTGATCCCAACCAATGTTCCCTCTCATTGTTTCCTCTGTGTGCGGAAGTGTAAGGTCTCTGTGCACTGCAGCAAAGGCTATGTTCACCAAGAACCTGTTTGTGCGTGTGGGTGCAGCGACAGGGGGTTCTGGCACGGGGGTTCCTGCTTGATTGTGCCGATAACTGACCTAGGTACTGGAGCACAGGAGGTCTTGTTGATGGGGCAGGCAGGGTTGGACTGGGAACTCAAAGCAGCCCTGGCAATTTTGTCAGACCTGCCCTAACCCCCAGGGGGGAGGGGGGAGGGGGAAGAGTCAAGCAGCCAAGCAATACTGCTTAACAAAACCGGTCCCCAGCACTGCTGCTTTTGTTACTGGGGGTCGATATTGCCACCCCACGGTAACAAAACCAGCCCCCACTGCTCCAAAGTTGGCCCCCACCTTTCCAGCCTCCCGGGCAAATGCCCGACGCCTGTTACGGCCAGTCCGGCCCTGGGGATGGCCTTCATGTTGATGACTGGCGTACACTGGTTGTGTCATGTTGGATATGAACAGGTGCAGTTCAGAGCATCTGCAACCACAACAAAGCTACACTAATATATATTAGGAAACCTTGGCGACCTGCCTCATTCCACCGCGCCAGTGAACCTCTGCTTTCCTAAGTAACTACACAGCAGCGGCTCAGGGACATCTTAAGGATTTTGAGCACCGTCATCCAATCGTAATTTGGGGGGCCATGTGCGGATCAGCTTTGAATTTATGATCAAGGTTCAGCTCTCTAGTGTCTTCTTTGGCCAGATCACAAACAGTGCACAGACACACTGGTTCAAATTCTAAATGTGTTGATAGTTAATATTCAGGGATAGTGATGAACACAGTAAAAGCTCAATAATACTACTGCAAATAATCACTGTGACATCCTCCCATTTCTCATATCAGAGAACCTATTTGGATCTCAAAGAAATATTTTGTATGGATGTTGTATGAAACAAAAACACATTTGCCCTACAATGTCTGTAATAGACTCTCACACATTATCCAGATTAAAAATAAATGAAAGGAAAATGCCATTTTCAACAATCTGTTTAAGAATTATTCAAGGTCATCAGGGCAAGACTCTCTGCAGAACAGAGCTGGCTCTACAGGGGTGGTGGGGGAAGGGAATCACTCCACTCTTCGGAACTGACAATCATTAGTTCACTTATCAGTTCTGAAGATGGTTTCCTGGATACAAAGAAGGAGGAATGTACATAATAGAAGTCCACCACGTGTGCTTTTAGAATCACTAATATGTGTTAGTGATTCTGAAGCACACATGGTGCTTTTAGAATTGCTCAGGGCTTTAAGTGTGATGAAAAAACTAGGGGGTCTCTCAAAGGGGCATGGCAGATGTAATTAAGGGGTGGCTTAAAAATCTGTTGGCTAAAAATCTGTGCTTAGCATAGTTTGCTGCCGGACTGGTATTGTGCTGCCTCTGTCATTGCATCCAGATATATAATACAAGTAACATTATAGCTAAAACCAGCCAGGACTATTGGCTTTGTCAATAGTTGTTAGTTGCATAAGATACATAAGCAACAACTGGTCTTGTGCTGTGCAGTGCCTTGTATGCATGGCTATTGACTAGGTTTTTAACACATTTTTCAATAACTCACTGGATTTTCTACTCATGCAATCCATCACAGGATGACAAAAAAGCCAGTCCTATCAGCACTCGTTCCACTGTCCCACAGATCCTACACAGATGTCAGCCACAAGTTCCTACCTGCTGAGCTATCTTACCAGTAGATGCATTTTGCTATTGAACTGTTTCTAGACGTTGCATGTCTGCTCCATGATCTCCTCCAAGCCCCCACACAATTTCTCAACTCTTGCAACTGTCCCCACATCTCCGGTTCTTCCACTAAGTTCATGGAGCCCGGTAATAGCTTTTTTTTCAGTTTTATTTAAATTGAGTTATTTCACCCTTCTTAACATCAACCAACCACCTTCACTTTTTCTTTCCTACATTTGCTCCCTCCTGATCCCTTGAGTCACATCTACTCTCCGCTCTTATTTCATTCATGAACACTGAATTACACCTGCTAGTTGCACAATCAAAATTCTCACTGTTTTTAGTGTGGAAATTTCCTAAAAAGGTTTAGTGCCTACCAACGGACTTTCAAGCTTGTTGACTTTTACCAGCTCTCACCACACTGATGTAATTCTATGTGTGAGTGATTACATTTAAAATGGTAGTTCATGTTGTATAAACAACAACGTTGAATTTGCTCTCAGAAATGCAGATGTTTTTGACTGGTCTGAGGCTTGCAGCAAGTCCAGAAGCACCGCGTGTGCTTTCACAATCACTAACATATATTAGTGATTGTGAAAGAACACGTTGTGCTTTTAGGCTTGCTGCATGCCTTTTGCTAATAGAGCACAGCAGATAGCGTCTCTTTTTGAAAGTATTCATGTTAATTGCAACGCCCGACATGCTTATACATGGGGCTGCAATTAACATGAAAACTTTAAAAAAAGCACACAATCTGCCGCCCTTTATTAACAAACGGCATACAGCAAGCCTAAAAGAATGGCATGTGCTTTCACAATCACTAATGTATATTAGTGATTGTGAAAGCTGGCTTGCCTAATGTCCTTTCTTAATAGAGTGCGTTGATGATGCCCTACAAATACTGGATCAAACGGCTCATGCCTTCTTATCCTTCTAGACCTCTCTTCAGCCTTCGATACAGTTAAACACAAGAACTTGATAGATTTGTTGGAACATAGAATGGGCCTGTCTGGATCACTGCTTAACTGGTTTACATCCTTTCTACAAAACCAGACCCAAAAATTCAAGATCAATAACACCCTCTCTAAACCCGTTCCAGTCACGCTAGGCGTACCACAAGGATCCTCGCTAACACTTTTTAACTTATTCATGGAACCACTCACCGATCTGCTGCAAGCGTCCAACATTCAATTCCACATGTACGCTGATGATACCCAACTTTACCTTAAGATCAACACTCTTGAAGACATCAACATGCTTAACTCTACCCTTAAGTCCCCCCAAAAGTGGCTGGCGGAGAATCACCTCAAATTGAATGCCTCAAAAACAGAATTCCTCCTAATAGCCCTACCTGACAAAGTTGCCATAATGCATGATTGGATCAAACACCTTACCGCATTTAACGTCCAACCAACTATTGTAGACTCGGTGAAATCATTGGGTATAACACTTGACTGCAACCTCAATATGCAGAAGCACATTAGTAACGCAACGAAGGGAGCTAACTTCCAGATCAATATACTAAGGAAATTGAAACCCTTCTTACCGGCTAATGACCTCAAGATGGCGGTTAAAGCTTTAGTTCTATCTCGGCTAGACTACGGAAGTGTCTGGCTTTGCGGTCTCCCCACAGCTACTACAGCTCCCCTAAGAGCATCTACTAATGCGGCAGCGAGACTCATCACTAGCTCAAAAAGAAGGGCCCACATCTCCCCGGACCTCAAATCTCTAAACTGGCTACCATTTGAAGCCAGAATTCACCTGAAAATAACATGCATGACTCATAAAGCCATACACTACAAGGCACCCAGCTATCTCACACAAAAACTTACAATATCCGGCGGGATAAGATCCACAAGAAGTGCGGAAAACCTCTTGTTGAAACCACAACGATTCAACCAGAAAAAAACATACAAACGCTCCTTCTCTGGGATGGCGCCCAGGATTTGGAATGCCCTTCCTCCGGAAACAAGGTTGAACCCCTCCACTGCAGCTTTCAAGCGGGAAGTTAAAGGCATTCTTATGGCAAAACTCTCTTAAACACAGACCTTTGACTCTGCATGAAAACTTGTACATGGTATCATTCTAGGCTATCTAATCAACCTGGTTTTCGTTACCCTGTCGATAAGTGCGCTCCTAACAGGCACCTTATTGTTCTGCTTTTATTTTTCGTTCTCAATGATGTCATCGTTATTTGACCTCCTTACCTGTCAAGGCACTACCCGCACACTGCAGATCATCTCCTATTGTCTTGTGTTATGTTTTCGTTATGTTCTTATGTACACCTCATCGACCTTTCCTTGAGGGATGTTATTTTTTATCCCCAGGTACTGTAAAGCGTTCTGACCCGTAAAGGACTTGTCCGCGCTCTATAAAACTCTCAAAATAAATAAAATAAATTGTCTGCTTTTGTTAAATTATTCTTGTTGATCGCAGCGCCCGTCATGTTTCTACAGGGCGTCGCGCTTAACATGAAAACTTGCCTCTTGGGGGATGGATGTGCTGTGTGTGCGTGCTTCAAAGAGATTGTGTGCTGGGAGTGACATAGATGCACGCACGTGCACTGTACAGAGAACAGTGCTTCCAACAGTTCTGAACCTGTCTTAGCCAAAATGGATGCTGGAGACAACGAGGAAGCTGAGATTGTAACTGCATACCCTGGAGTGTTTTCTAGTGGTATTGGTGCATTAAAAGGATTCTAACACAAAATTATTTTAAAATACAATGCCATACCCTGTGTACATAAGGCCAGAAATATGCCAACGAGTATTTGGAAATGAAGTGTCTTCAGAATTAGAGAAGGTCCAAGCTGCAGATATCATAGAGCCAGTTGAATCTTCAGACTGGGTGACTCCCCTTGTTGTTGTGCAACAACCTAATGGTAAACTCAGACTCTGCATAGATCTGATATACTTGAATAAGAAAATTCTTGTTGATCAATCTCTAATTCCAAAAATTCATGAGATGCTATCATTAACAAAGGGTTTAGAGTGGTTCACCACCATTGATTTGAAATCAGCATGCCATTAGGTTCCCCTTCACCCTGACAGCCGTAGGTTCACTGCATTCATCACCCCATTTGGGTGTTTCCAGTTTAAAAGGTTTCCATTCAGACTGGCAGTGGCTGCTGCTATGTTCCAATGACTCATGTTTTGCTGTTTAAGGGATCCAAGGATGTTTTATTCGTTTAGGATGACACCCTAGTGATGGGTAGAACAAAGGCAGAGTATGATGTGAATTTGGTAAAGGTTCTTGAAATGCTGAAAGAAAATGGAGTAACAGTTGAATATAGTAAATGCAAACAACTAGAAGGGTGAATGTCACATATCTTAGTCATGAAATAAGTAGTTAAGGAATTGTACCTAAAGCAACTTTGGTTGAGGCCATAAAGAATGCACCATCTCAGTCCAACAAGGATGAAGTTACGGTATTCTTCGGGCTACCGACGTTTTACTCAAAGTATGTGCAACATTTTTCAAGCAAAACCTATCATATAAGGCTACTTCTCAAAATGAAAAATGAGTTCAGATGGTCTAAGGAATGTGAGGATGTTTTTGTATCGATAAAACGGGGCATTACAAGTGCGCCTGCACTACAAGGGTTTGACCCTAATCTGAAAAGTATAGTTACTACGGATACAAGTAAAAAAAGGCATGGCAGCTGTCCTTACACAGGTAGATTATCAAGGAAGATAATGTATAACAGCTTTTTCCTCCCGTTGTTTGTCTCAGTCGGAAGAGAAATATTGTGTTATGGAGCGGGAGGCTTTAGCATGTGTTTGGGGTCTAGAAAATTTTAGCCATTCATTTGGGGGTCTTAAATTGAATTGCGGAGTGATCATAAACCACTTAAAAGAATTCTAACCACCAGAAGACTCTTTAAGGCATCTCCTCATCTAGCTCGCTTGTCTATAAGATTGCTAGATTACAAATATAATGTAAACTATGTGACTGGTGTAAGGAACAAAATCGCTGACATTCTCAGTCGTTTACCCATTCCAAATAAGATCACTAGTGGAAGAAGTATGAATGTGGAAGATGAAGAGTAATGTTGTATGGCTGACATTTTTAGATTAAATCTATGGTGTCTTGAAAGATGAATTGAAAGACAACTTAGAGAAAAGATGTGGTGTTCCAAAGAGTGCAGAAATGTTTAAACGAAGGCTGGCCTAATAAAAATGAAGTGCAGGAGGACACCTGTGACTTTTGGAAGTTGAGAAATGAGTTGTCAGAGGAGAATGATAAAGTGGTACGTAATGAGAGGACAATTCCTCCAGAGCACTCAGAGACAAAGTGTTGGCTATATGTCATGAGGGTCATTTGGGGATCATGAAACCGAAAAGCAGAGTAAAAGAGTTATATTGGTGGCTGGGTATCTAAGAGAATGTGAGTTGTGCAATGACTCGGAGAAAACCTTAGTCACTTTTAATCCACCGCTCATTCCCATGAAATCCCCGGATATGCTGTGGGAAAGAATTGGGTTAGGTATAGTTGGACTCGTTTGTGATGGTACAGTGCCCAGGTACATAACGGTGTGTTATGATCATTTTGCTAAATGGCCAGAAATAGAGATTGTAACTAAGGCTGATTCCAATGCGATGGTGAGTTTTCTGGATTGGATACTGTTAAGAGAAGGTTTACCGAAGTGCATAATTATGGACAATGGGCCCAATTCACCGGTGAGATTTTTGAAGAGTATTTGTGTAGGTATGCCATTGTACATAATACCACATCGGTGTATTACCCTGCTGGTAATGGTGTTGTTGAGCGTTTCAACATGGTGATAAAGAATACTATACAACTTGCGAAAAATGCTGGATTGCCATAAAAGAAAGACGTATGGAAAACTGTGTGGGCATACAGAGTGACACCTTCGGGAGAGGAGTTGGCCTAATGGCTAGGGCGGTCGACCTCGAATTAGGGGAACCGGGTTTTAGTCTCTGCAATGACCCTGAACATCCTGTGATTCTGAGCAATTCTCTTAATCTCCCCATGCCTACCAAAAAAAAAATGAATGTGTTTTTGTGTAACGCAACTGGTGCTATGTAAAGCGCTCTGATACCGGATGCCTTCGGGTCAAGTTCGAGCTATATAAAACCCAGTCAAATAAAAAAAATAAAAAATAGTAAAATAGTCCCTTTGAGCTTATGAGGAGAAGAGTGCCATTGAGGAAAGACAACGTGGTTGGATGAGTAAAGCCTGAATGAGTGAATGGGCTCCTGAAGTGATCAAGAGGAACCTAATTAAGGCGCAGGAAATCTATAAGAGGTTCAATGATCGCAAACACAATTGCAAACAGGTTCATATAAACGTGAGTGATTTAGTAAGAATTAAGAAGCCTGTAGTGTACAAGAAAGGCGAAGGCAGATTCTATGATGTTGTGGAGGTGTTGAAGGTCTTTTGTAATTCAGCTTTGTTGGATGATGGTAAGGTGTGGCATCTTAGTCGAGTGTCTTCGCATAAGGGCAAAGGAATCAAACCTTCCGGTGTGAGTGTAGCTGAAGCAGTGCCGCACGCCAGGAATTGGTTGAACAATGATGAACAATGTCAAGAGTAAATTGCAAGGGATAAAAATATGAATGGAGAGGGAGATGTTGATGTTTATGTCCATCCATTGCTGGATTCATCTCAGGTTTCATCCCAAAGCCATATCAAATCATTCTCACTGCGCCATAATGTATAATCTCCATATAATAGTAATAAAGCCAGGTTTGGAAGATTTGGCAGAAGAATTATCAAGCCAACAAGATTTAAAGATTTCATATGTACAGATTGATTTCTGGTTGTTACTTTTCTAATGCTTGAGATAGTCAATGTAGGCATTCAGACATCATTATTTCTGTACTATTTATGTTGATGCTTTTATACTTACAGATTTCTACCAGCGGGTGCCAATCGGCATATTATTTGATTCCAGCTGGTATAATCTGGTATCAATTATAGTATTCTGTTATAGTTCATGTTTATTTATCTTTTCATTCATATATTTATATAATTAACCATAGTTAGGTGTAATAAGGGGGGATGATATGTCATGATGTAAGAGTATGGAATGCTTTGCTGTCATATAGAATGTGATGCCTGGCGAGAACAGAGATACGTGGTGTGCAGTTAGCAGAGGACCGGGGCAGCGGGAGGATGATCATCATCATGCTGTTTTTCCTGTGCTAGGGTTGAAATCTACATTGAATCTTAACCATCTCAACAGTGAGTGGAAATTTCATTGCAAGCAGTGAAATTATCTCTATCCATAGCTGGCAAGTAACACCAGATGTGTGATGTCTTAAGGAAGTCCTAGCCTTTTATCCAAAAGCATTTATTTGAAAACTAGGGACTGTTTTAACTCCACGCCACAAAGGTAAAAGCAAAACTAGGAGATCAGAACACACAACGATATTTATTAAAATGTTGGGACTGGTTTATGCGGACCACGTGAAATCGAGGCCACTTGACAGCTATGTGAGCGCCTCCACACACAACACAAACCAAGCACACACTCTCAATTAGACTGAGATTTAAAATGTATATTTTGAACCTGGCTTATTGGATTTTTCTATGTAGGCTTGCATTTCAGCTTCTTGGAGGACTGAATATGTGCATTTTAAATGTCACCTACTTTATATACATACATTCTAAATGTCATCTATTTTCATTTTATGGCTATTTGTCAGTCACACATCAAAGACTAGCTACCCGTTACAGAGAAGATGTATCACAGAGGAGTACACTTGAACCAACGCATTAAAATAAAAGAAAAAACACAACCTACAGGTTGCAGTGTTCACAGTGCACTTAAGAAGGATGTCAGTGAAGGGCCTTCCCAGAGACAGTATGCTGCAGGGCCTGGGGTCACTGCCACTCTATGCGTGCTCTCGCCCACGCTCCCTCAGAGTGGGGGGAGCTCCAATATACAGATCTCTTTAGGTCTTTCTTTTCCCTGCCCTTCACAGCATGTGCAAAGGAGAGGGGCGATAGAGAAAATAAGCGGTGGTCGGTAATTTTAGCAGGGAGGTGGGACGGACGGGACACACGCACACATGCACATACATTCACAATGCTCTATCCAAAATATTCATACATACAGGCATGCATGCACCAAACATTTAAAAAAATGTAACTTACATGCACAGCGCTGTCTCGACGGTCCCTGGAGGGTTGGGACTGCTGACTTCTCTCACTGGCTGACCCAAGATCAGAAAATGAAGCAAAGATGCAGTCCTGACCGCGCGGTGGGAGTTCTGCTTCAGGGCTTATATTTCAGATGTCTTTTGGTTGTCTAGCTTTGGAACCCCCGCTGAACTGCAGGGCCACCTATATCGCGGGGGTATCAGAGGTATACATTACTCCTCTTACTCCCTCCCAATTGTAACTTGAAGCCAGCTATAGGAAGAAACCATCACTTTAAGCTTCCCCTTTCCGTCTCTTTCTTCTGTTTGCCTTCTGTCTCCCATCTACCCTTTCAAGAATGCAGGAGCTACACTTTTGAGAAAGCAGAAACTAGTCCATTGTAGGGTGACCAGAATTTTAAAGCCAAAAACTGGGACATTTCACAAAAATAGAAGAAGGACTACCATTTTACTTCAAGTGATGAGAGTGCTCCTCAGCAGAGAATTACAGAACAGGCAGTAAGAAAATACATAAAATGCAATTTTTAAGCCCAGTAGCTTACCTGTTAATTAAATTGCTTTCTTGAAACAACTGCTCAGTATCCCTGCTTTATTAAACATAAAAAACATCTCCCACCATTTTCAGTCGACCCTCTCTAAAAACGGGGACATGAGCTAAATTTCCTGGTTAAAAACAGGGACCATCCTGGCAAAACGGGGATGCCTGGTCACCCTAGTCCATTGCGATCCGATCCCCACCCCAAAACCCCGCTCCTGGTCCGCACCCAAACCAGCATGCTGTTCCTCAGAGGTCATTTTTGCATTCAATCATTTTCTTCCGAGGTTTTTACGGTGTTCCAAAACTTTGT
Source organism: Lissotriton helveticus (assembly GCF_964261635.1). Classification (NCBI taxonomy): domain Eukaryota; kingdom Metazoa; phylum Chordata; class Amphibia; order Caudata; family Salamandridae; genus Lissotriton; species Lissotriton helveticus. Next base: position 977,527,530 of record NC_136057.1, on the reverse strand, counting down.
CGCTGAAAGTTAATTCACAGTCACCTTCTGATGGATTACAGCTAACTGCTGTTTTATTATGGTTTCTCACGAAGGTTCACCTGTTTTCCTCTTCTTCATTAACAGCTTACATATTTCCCTTTAAGAGCATGCAGTGAGGATCTGCCACTTTGTCATCTTTGCCATTCCAAAGATGTATATGGCTTCGACTAGGGATCTGCACTGACGTAACTGTTATTGCCAAGTAAGTATGATTCATAACTGGTCACCTCTGTAAATAGTGTAATGAGTGGGAAACAGCAATTACATTGCATGCGTTACAACACATGCGATTACAACGCTGTTGTTACATCGCAGTACATTACAATGCAAGTTGTTACTTCGACTTGCTGTAGGGGGTGAGCTAACCTGAGGAATAGTACAATTTACTATTCCAACACCTTCCCTACTGTTGCGCACCCTGCAGTTGGAATAGTAAATTATATTATTCCTCAGTCCAGCGTGCCCCCTACAGCAAGTCGATGTAATGACTTGCGTTGTAATGTACTGCGATGTAACAACGTGGTCATTGTAACGACTGCGTTGTAATCGCATGCGTTGCAAATGCATTCGATGTAAGGTGCTATATTTGTCACGAGCTAAAAGGAACTCTGTAATAGCCATAACGCCCTCCTTTTATGGCAGGGTACCTTTGACAAATCTTGATAGAGGATGATTGAGGTGACTGAGCGTCAGAAGGAGACGTTCTTCCCTGTGTGGCCAAGATGTTATCCTTTAGCTGGTCATAGTGTACTCTGGTCACTATGTCAGGGGATGCATGCCCCATGATGGCATGTCTAATATCCTATCAGTCCTGTCTAGTTGAATCAGCACATTGTCCTCAGATTTAAGAAGGGAGAGCAATATATGCTCTGAACAAACAGCTCAATGATGTATCCCTTGGTTCCTCAAAGGACCCCCTTCAGTTTTTCTCACATTATTGCATCAGGAGCGGTTTTCAAGGTCTTCAACAATTTCTTGGAGGATTATGTTTTGCTCTTGGGGGCAGGTCACTCTTACCTGAAGAATTCTTGCTCTGAGCAGCCATTGTCACTAGATTCCTAGTCAAAGACCCGTTCACCCAGCTCACTAACATCACTCTGGATTTCTAGAAGATTCTTGCATAAATCCATTTTCATCTCTGACAGTTTGTCTTCAAGTCCCACATCTTTTGTAACCTCAGGACCTTTCAACTGTGAAGGGTCCTGCAGTGACTCATCGACTTGTGTAGAGTTGTTTTTAATTTTCTTTTTGCACACTCCCTTTGCATGAGATGACCCTACCATAAGTTCTTTACGGACATTTCTTTTAGCCGAACCCTTCGAGGTCAGGTTATAAACAGTCTCTTGCCTTCACACAGTGTTTGTCCCAATCTGACCCTTCAGCTCGGATCAATGCAGAATGTGCACGAATTTAAATGCTTCAAGGTTATTTATCCCCAACAGATGTAGACTATTGGTGTGTGACAATGGCTGGCACCAAAGAGGAATGGCCCTTGCAGTAACATGCTGTTTGTTGAACAGATGGTTAGGGTCAAACTTTAATTGTCTATGTGAGTAATCCCGCTAGGGCTTCTGGGTCAATGATTGAATGAATATGACACCTTTGATGGAGTGTGTGTTGCTTATTCCCCATTCATTTCTCCTGTCTGTGTTGCTTATTGCCCTCCCACCACCCCTTGGGCTGTGTTGCTTGTTGCCCTCCCCACCAACTGCCATAAGGAAAAAGATCTATGTGATGAGGCCAGCATTGGGAGCATCATATACATTTTTTTAACCGTTCCCCTCTCACCCGAGTGACAAATCCAATAGCCCGCCCATACGCGGGATCAATTGACTTTGCCAATGTTTGTTTATTATTATCGACTCACAGCCGTTTCATGGAAAGGAAAGAGATACAACATCTTAGCCACAAAATATATGTGTCTTGCTGAAAAGTGATTTCCATATTTCAGTTACAGTTATGACTCTTGAAAGGTGGCTGCTCCCAAGCACAAAGGATTAAACGTTGCCCCACCGCTACAATCAATCATTAACATGGAAAAGAAAATAACCATGACCTGTATGATTCAATGTCACTCCACAGGATAGTGCAGACCTCAAAACAAAGTTAACCTCTAACAGATATATACATAGATTTGTTTTTTTAAATAAAAAAACGAAAAATACGTGTGACATAATAGCAATTGAGAAAATTGTTGCAAAACCAATACGCCTTTGTATTCACAACTAACTATGCAAATTAATTACAAAAGATAATAAGGCCTGAATCACAAAGGTAAACATACACATTTTTGGGAAGTTTACGCTTTTTCAGTATTCACAAAACTGCATTTTAATAGTAAGTTTATGAGTGCTGAGACTCCGCATTCGGGCAGAGAAGGACAGGCCTATCTAATTTCGGTTGAGTTCTCTGCCCCGACTGCAGTTTTTCGAAAACTGAAAAAATTTAAACTTACACAAACTTATAAATATACCTTTATGAATCAGGCCCAAAAGTGCATATTAAAAAACAATACACCATCACTTTACACACCATTATGCCCAGTAAACATCTAATAACAAACATAACAATCGCTTAACATAATCCAGATAAGCCAACAGATAAACTACAACAACCAATACCATCAGTTAATTCAGAAATACAAACCTACTAGACAATGTGCAAAGACAAATAACCCATTTAGCACTTAATCATCTTGTCAATGGGGGTAGGTAGACATGCAGGCAACCAAGATGGGTACCTAGTGCAATGCACATCTCATCTACTGCAGTCGTGCGTGCCCACCAGAGCGGATTTGTGGTGGAATGACGATGGAGAGGAGCTACCAGGGACAATTTCAGCTTACAAGGAGTGGTAGCATCAGACACCTGGCCATGTAAGGGGCTGCCGGTGAGCCTGCCGTGTGGCGGGTGGGACTGCTGCTTGTGCAGCGGGCGATTTGATGCCAACCACAGCCATTGTGGCTCAAGGCATGTCTGCCTGCGTCACCTGGCACATTTGTATTAATTGGAGATATGTGAGGGGACCTTTGTGGCGCCTTAAATCGATTTATTGGATTGCAGCCATAATTGACTTCTCTTGTAAGTTTATGGCTTTTAAATAATCTTTCTTACGCTTAGTCGTCTTTTGATGGCCAGTGACTAAGGATTATTTGTTTATCTTTCTGTAGAGTTTGAACTTTTGCCTGCACAGCCGTATTCATTGATGACTGATTGCTTTGCATTAAGGTGAGTTTTAATTTTTGACAATCTCTTTTTTTGTTGTCGGAATCACAATTGGTGTGGTATAAGGTACTTACACTTCCTCTGCCTCTCCCTTTTACACTAGGTGGTCTTTCCTTTTCTGTCTCTTTTCCTTTGAAGAAGCCTACTTTTATAATTATGTGTAGTAAACAAATTTTTTATACATTTCTCATACAGCAATATCACGCTCAAGCATCTGGTTGTCCTGATTATGACCGCACAATCATATAGCGGTTGAAACGCCGTCAACGCTTTTTGTGGCCCAAAATTCATAAAGGAAACATTATTTGGTTTTGTTGTTTGCTTTGTATATACAATGTATGTTTGTTAGCCACCTGTTTGGCTTGTGAAGTGTTTGTTTGTTTTTGCCAACTATTCTCTTGAGCGTTACTGTCCCTTTTGGAACTTTTAAAGAATTTGTATGAAAAATAAATTATAAATGTTTTTTTGATAAAGTGGTTTCTGTGTATCTATAGGCTCTCTTCTTTACTCCTTTTTTCCTAAGTTTTTCTTAAGTTTTATGGTCTATGCTAAACTTTTTCACCTGAACCTTTTGTTAGGTGCAACAATGCGTTGACTGGGGTGGCAGCAGACTTAGACTGGCCTTCTGGGATTAGCCAGCATGCGTTGGCTGCAGGTCTCACCCACCTCCCCTATAATCACTGAGTGCCTGCTCAGGCTCAGATGACCCATGTTTCCATGGATAGCCCGGCCTTAGTTTACCTCCACAACAGAGGGGTCCTAAGGCTAAAAATACAGGAAGAGCCTTGAGCCAAGGAGCTATTAGCACGAATACTGGATCAGCTACCGGGCATGGTCTGCACCACACTGGACTCTCCTGGCAAGATGGTGTACTGTTGGTATACGGCAGTCCCTGCTAAATCTACGTCCACTGGCTGAAAACTGGAGCCCTATCCACCCATTGGAGTACTGCAAGGCCAAGGTGGGCAGCCACATTTTAAATTCTGTTTGTTGCGGGCAAGCAGTATTTGACACATCACTGTGATTTAGTAGCCGCCAACCTCGCTTAAGACTGTTTGGAGACCACCTGAGTAGTGGGTAGGCATGCTATACATCACATTCCTTCAAGAAATGCATTTATCCCCAAGAGGCACATATGATTTTGCTCAGGAATGGGGCGGCCACAGGTTTATTTCATGATGTTATAGCTCCTACTTCCAGGGGGTCTGCATTTTGATGCGGGCACATGTAGATTTTAAGTTATATCAACAGCATGTGGACACGGGTTGCAGGTACATAGTCCTGAATGGAATACTAAAGGAAGTGAAGTTAGCCCCGATAAATATTTATGCCCCAAACACAGACACCCCTCAGTTCCACCTAGTTATTCTCACTATACTTAGGAACTCAGATGTGGACACCATGCTCTAGGGGTTGGAGGGGTGACTTCAATTTGGTTTCGAGCCCTGAACTGGACTGCACAGGCACAATATTCTCAGCGTACACAATCTTTTAAGATATTGGAGGAAACAATAGGCCTGTTTGGGTTAAGTGATTTATAGCGACACACAAATCCCACTACCTAAGAATACACATTCTAATCCTCAGCACATGAATCCTCTTCTAGACTGGACTGCTGGTTTTCTTCTCCAAAGATCAGTGGTTGGGCTACTGATGTTATGCACTTCCCCTGCATATTCTTTAATCACTCCCCAGTTATGCTGCAGTTATCATTCACTGGCATCCAACTGCCCCGGCCAAAACTGTGGCTCCTTTTGGACTCCTTACTAGACACAGAGTTTCACAAAGAATTGCAAATGATTATAATGGGATAAAAGGGCACTGGGGAGAAATATTCGACCTTGTGGGCAGCCATTAAGACCTACATTAGGGGTTAGTGATAGCGAAACATGCTGGGATTCTCAGGGATGTATGTGGACAACTTGCACAACTTGAACACACACTCAAGCGTGTGTTAGGCCCTCTGGAACATGCACAACTCAAAGACCAGCATCAGCTGCTTTAGGAATTTTGAGATTTAGCAGACAGGGAGGTACACCGCTTGGTGAAGCATGCCTTCACTGGTGTTGGACCTGGCATCTTCAACTTTTGGCGTGATTTCCCCAGTCTTTTTGCTTCTGACCTGCTATCTTTTGACTGTGTTCTGCATTTCGTTTTTGCTGGTTTTAGGACTCTGGGCACTTTACCACTGCTGACTAGTGCTAAAGTGCAAGTGCTCCCTGTGTAAATTGTATTGGAGATTGGTATATCCATGATTGGCATATCTGATTGACTAATAAGTCCCTAGTAAAGTGCAGCAGGCGTGACCAGGGCCTGTAAATCAAATGCTACTAGTGGGCCTGCAGCACTGATTGTGCCACCCACATGAGTAGCCCTGCAAACATGTCTCAGGCCTGCCACTGCAGTGTCTGTGGGTGCAGCTCTTAACTGACATTTCGACCTGGCAAGAGTACCCACTTGCCAGGCCCAAGCCTTCCCTTTTATTACAGATAAGTCACCCCTAAGGTAGGCCCAAGGCAGTCCTATTGGCAGGGTTCAGTGTATTCAAAAGGTAGGACATATACCGGTGGGTTTTATATGTCCTAATAGTGGAATACTGATAACTTCATTTTTCACTATTGCAAGGACTATCTCTCCCATAAGGTAACATGGGGAAAGGCTTGACAAAACTTTTAAGTATAATTTACCCTTGGGAGCAGATAGATATTTGAAGTTTCGGGTCTCTGAACTCATAATTTAAAAACACATCTTTTGGTGAAGTTACATTTTAAATTGCGTGTTTAAAAATATCACTATTCGAAAGTGGGCATTTCCTTGCTTAACCATTCTGTGCCTCTGTCTGTAGAATACACATTTGGGTAGGTTGAGAGTTGGGCTCTTGTTCATTCATTCTATACAGCCACACAAAGGGAGCTGAGGTGTGCCCCGCATATCCTGATGGTCCACCACCAGGCTGATGGGTCTTCCTGAGCTAGAGTGGTGAGAGGAGTTGTGACTAACATCTGAATAGGGCTGTGCCTGGCCTCACACAAAGTAGTCTCCACCCTCTGTAGTGTATCTGGAACCCGGTCAGGGAAAGGCAGGGTCTTGTGTACTACAAAGACTTTCCTTTGAAACTTGCCTACTTTAAAGGCAGAGAGGGGTATAAGTATCAGACCTCTGACACCCCAAAATCAGAACACGTCTGGACTGAGGACATTCTGCCAGGAAAAAGAGTTGGCTACTGTAGGAGAGACTGCCACTCTTCCTGTTGCTTTGTTGTTCTGGCCTGCTGCTTGCTGATTCTATCCTGGGAGTGAAAGGACTGGACTGAGCTTTCTCATGCTGCTTCCAGGGTTCTCCAAAGGCCTGTGCCTGCTTGCCTCCTGTTAAGAAGTCTCAGGGTCATCAAAGACTTCACCTACCAGTGCCTGGGTTCTTCTGGTGAGAGACCTGACTTGCCAAGTAGTGCCAAATCCAGTTCATGGGCCATTGGAAGTGTAACCTGGTGATCTTAAAGAGAAAATCCACCTATCAACTCCTGGCGGCTGTTTTCTTGATGCATTGAGTAAAAAGATCGACGCATCACCACTGCCTGCACCGAAGCGTGGTTTCCGCTGAAAGCATCAACCACGGCTTTCACCACAGGCCTCAGATCGCGTCATCGCAGCACGTCAGAAGAATCACTGCAGCATGAGTCACTAGCACTGCGTCACCGACGTCGGTGGTGCCCGCTCCCACGCAGGACCTGCTCACGGCTGAAGAATTGATGCAGGGCCTGCCTCACAGCTGTGAAATTGGCATAGTGCCTGCATCACCACTGTCGCATCAATGCAGCATGTCGGAATTTTTGACTCATCATCCCTCGACGTCGACTCTTCTATGACGCACACAGTACAGAACCGTGGCCGAATGTCTGGAAAATTATGCATTACCTTCCCTGCCAGTAAGGAACCAATGCATCAACTACCTCCCCTGCCTAGCAGTAAGGAACTCATGCATCACCTTCCCTTCCAATAGGGACCCAATGCATCACCTGCCCTCTGTAGTAAGGAACCGGTGCATTGCTTTGCTTTCCTGGTGCCTCACCTCTCCTGCGCCTTGCACCGTCTTTGATTTTTGACGTATTTAAGGTACTTTGTGCTAAAACAAATGCATCCATTAATTTCTATGGACTAAACTTGTCTAATCTTTTAAGAACGATATTTTGACTTATGTATGGTGGCTTCTTGTTGTTTTGATCTTGTTTTATTCAGATAATTATTGGCCATTTATCTAAGCTGATGTGGACTCCTTTTGTAGTGTTTTCACTGTGTTACTGTGTGTGGGTACACTTACTTCATACATTGCCTCTGAGATAAGCCTGACTGATTGTGACAAGCTACCAAGGGGGTAAACAGGGGTTATCTTATCTGTGTGACTACCTTAGCTGGACTAGAGTGAGGCAGGGTGCAAACCACTGCCAACTAGATACACCATTTCTAACACCTGGGTAAACCGTGGCATGGCTCCTATGGTGGTACCAAAGAGGGAACAATATACCTTCTATTACAACTCAGAATGAGGAGAACTTAATGGGATATATTATTGAAAAACAGGAATTATTATTCATGTCTGTATAGGGCCAGGGCAGAGGAGCCAACTTGTTCCATTTTGGGCTACCTTGATTAAGTGGCCTTGGTCTGGCAGGATAGCTGGCATCAGTAATTTCTGAGTCACTTAATCACAGGGGTGTAGATAGTCTCGGCTTTCAATGCCCTGGTTGAGGAAAGGCATTGAGCTTTGACACTCAGACAACCAATTTTTACAAGGCCGAAAAACACATCCTAACTCCCCACCTTTTGGAAGTGTACACAGAGATGCTATCTGATACAGAAATGCCACCAACACTGCAAGATCTGATTATCTCTGTTCTCCCTAAATCCGAATGGGATCCTATCAGTTGTGCCTCCTATAAGTCATTATCGTTGCTATATAGCAACAACACATCCTAGAAAAAGTGATTGCGAAATAGTTAAACCTGGGAAAATTGTCTCCCTGTGCAATCTGTTTTTTTGCCCCATAGATCCACATCAATCAATTTATGTGTGGTGTTTGCTGTCCTGCAGCAGCTAAACACTGAGTGTAAGGCAATGGTGGTCTTAGTAGACACCAAGAAGGCTTTTCACACTTTGGAATGGCCTTTCCCCATAGAAACGCTCCAGCGGTATTGGCAAACCGACGGGCATTCTGGTATTGTTAAGCTGTTATGTGCATAACCTGCTGTGTGAATCAACAGATTAATTTCAGAATCCTTTCCAATAAATAGGGGTACCCAACAGGAATGCCCTATGTCACCTTTTCTTTTCATTATAGCAATGGATCACTTGGTGCACCACCTCCAAGAACGACATATACATAGAGGGCTATCTTTTAGCACTGGTAGACTATTAATGTCAATGTAAGCAGATGATATTCTGCTTTTTGTGAAGAATCCAGAGGACAACGTTCCCTCTTTGATAATAAGGAAATTATTAGATTTGGGTGGTATTCAGAGATCACTATGAACTGATTAAAAATGGATATGTTTCCACTTACCGACTGTTCGAAGCTGTTCTTGACTACCCTGTAAGATGGGTTACATACTCAGTGAAATACCTGAGGGTTGTGTTACATAGAAAGGTAGCCGCTATTATAAGGCTCAACGATCACCCAAACATAGATCAGCTGCAACGACAAGTCGGCACCTGGATTAAACTACCATTATCCCTTGCAAGCACAGTGACGCTGCCCATAATAGTGGTTCTGCCATAGCACCCTCAAAATTTTCTGATTAAGCTGCTTTTGGCCAACAGGACTGCCAGGAAAAGCTGGAAGTTGATGGCACTTCCCTACGACCATAGTGATTTTGAGATCCCTAATTTTGAACGCAATGTAGTGTAGTGTCACTTTACAGCCTACTGTTATCACCCTGATGCCTGTCTCCCTTCCTGAATAGGAACATATGGCGTGGGGCCGCTTGGAATCCATATTTCCCTGGTATATTTCTAAGCCCTAGAGAGTGGTCAAGACTGTAGCCACCCTGAGCTGGGCATGACGCATGCTGTACTGTATAATGGTAAATACATCCTTCTACTCACCAGCACTTTGCTTTTCTCACAATCCCATGCTGCCCCTCACCTTGGAATGTGTAGTACAGAGAACATTAACAAAAATGGTCATATCAGAATTTGATCATCTATATATAGATAGGTGCATCATCACACTAGAGCATTTCCAAGAATGAGGGAACCCCAACTCCATAGACATTTTTATATATACCAGGCATCAAAATACCATCAGGGATAGACTTCCAGGGTTCCCTATGGAACCCATCGACTTAAAGGACTAGCACTTTTCATGTGATGTGTTGGGTGTCTCGGTTCTATGTCTGCATGTCACAGAATTGTCCAAATAGGGCAAAGTTGTCAAGACGGGTATGGGAACTGACCCTCACGGAAGTGCAATGGAAATACTGTTGCGCACAGTTGGGGTGTATATCATGGAATTATTAGCATAAACTGTGCCACTTTAAATTATTGCATAGGGTATACAGAACACGAGCTCAGCAACACGGACCTGACCCAACACTCCCTGAGAGATGAATATGCTACAGGGAGTAACACACTGGGTTCTTACACTTAACATATGGGTGCAAACTGTTCTGGATGAGATGCTAGATCAACATTTAAAGATCACACCACTCTTAATGCTCATCGGATTTGTGGAGTCTGATGCTCGATGGCGATGGCACTACTATTGGCCAGGAGCGGGTAGCTATGAATTGGGAAGGTCAGAATAAGTGGCTATGAGACCTAATGGTTGGTAATGATCGTATTGACACTTGCATTGATGGTCCCAGTGACCTCACGGCGAAACAACATTTGGGATCTCCTGTGGATTTATCTTACCAGACAAGAAATGGATGCCAAGGAGGACAGCCCGATTTGTGGTGGCCCAACGGGGTCTAGCAAGACTGCCATACCTCCTACGGATTGTGACTGATGGTGAACTGTGATATTGTAGTAATTGTTGCATGAACTTGGAGGATACTTATGGGATGCATGTAATGGTAGTCCATTATGACCCTTTTGTTATATAATTGAGCTTCGCTGGGTGGGTTGGCCATCAGAATACTCGCTGAGTAGCTGGATGATTTATATGAATGTTCCAAACCGTATTTGTTGCTGTGCTCTCTATAATACCAGGATTACATGTATGACCACCAAATGTTTCTTTGCTTTCCTGTACAAGGTGGGAAATAAAAAAAAAAGGAAAAAAGAGTCTTGGCTAGATGGCTGATGCACAGAAAAAACTTACAACATATCTAGGGCCATATGTAGGTAGCTAAATACCGGTCGGTAACGGACGAAATTCGGTAAATTACCCGTTACCGACCGGTATTTAGGCCTTTGAGATGTAGGAGGCCAAAAATAAGGATTCGGTAAATATGAATCGGTAAATACCGATTCATCTTTACCGAATCCGAAATTATCGAATCGGTAATTACCGAATTCTAATTTACAGAATCAGTAAATAAGAAACGGAAAATATGAGATCTGAGATGTAGGTAACTTCTAAAATACCGAATTGCATGAAATTCTGTATTTAAAAGTCGGTAATTACCATGGATTAAAGCAGGTGGTAACCAGGGGCAGGCCATAAAATAGGCCCCAAAATGCAACAGTGTGACCAGAATGGCGGCATTCTATGTGATAGCAAGGCGGCTACAGCTACAGGCAGCAGGAGAGAGGATCTGGAGACGGGAGGAACAAGTATATATACAGCGGATCACACTCTTTCAACTCACTGAGGCAGAGATCCATGAAAGGTACAGGCTACACCCCCACACCATCCTGGACTTGGTAAGGGACCTGCACCCACTCCTGGAGCATCCGACAGCAAGGGTGCACGCCATACCACCACATGTTCAGGTGCTCTATAGCCTACACCTGCTTGCATCCATCAGTTACCAGGGGGCGATAACTGCGAAAGGTGGGGTGTCCCAGAGCTGCCTGTCCCGTTTCTTCAGGAAGTTCTTGGAGGCCATGATGCAGAGAATGCATCATTACATCAGCTTCCCTGACACACATGCGGAACTGCTAAAGACCAAGACTGACTTCTACGAAATGGCATACTTCCCACATGTCAACGGCTGCATTGATGGCACACACATCCCAATCTGCCCACCTGCAGCCACAGAGTACATTTACAGGAACAGAAAGTCCACCCACTCAATAAATGTGCAGGTAATCTGTGATGCCAACAACATAATCACAGACATTGTGGTCAAATTCCCAGGGAGCACCCACGACTGCTACATCTTTCAGAACAGTAGGATCTACACATGCCTGACAGTGGGAGAATTCGGAGAAGGATACCTGCTAGGTAAAACACTGTGACACACCCTGATAGATACTGCAGATGTAGGTGTTGTTGTGCATGTGATTAATGGCTCTCTCTTTTCCCCATAGGCGATAGTGCATATGCCGTCCGCTCATTCATCCTCACTCCCTACCTGAACCCATCAACCCAGAGTGAGAGACGATACAACGTGGCACACAAATCTACATGCAACGTTGTGGAGCGCACCTTTGGGCTGTTAAAAAGCAGGTTCCGCTGCCTCCACAAAAGCGGAGGTGCACGTCAGTACTCACCCCTCATCTGCTGTAAGACCATTGCACCTTGCGTAATGTTGCACAACCTTGCTACAAAGAAAGGTAGAGAAGTGGAATTAAGTGATTATGAGGACCACGATGATGAATGTGCAGAGCCTGAGTCCAACACAGCAGGAGTGGCGCCAGCAACAGATGGGAGACAGAGACGAGCAGAGATCACATGCAACTATTTCTAAGAAAGTAAGGAGACACAGCCAGGTGTAGTATGTACACAACGTAGTTAAATTTTTTGGCACTACGCCAGTACACAAAGGCAAAAATGTGCAAGACCAATTGTAGCCATCCATTCTGGAAGTCCTGGGTTTCTTCACCCATTCCAGGTCAGGGAGTGTGGGCAGCATTAGTTTTTGCGGCCACGCCTACCGGTGCCGGATGACATTGGCTGGCTCACTGGGTGTGTGAGCAGTGGTAGCCCCATGGAGCCTGCTGCTCCTCCGTGTGTCAGTAATAGGGGGGTTGTCATGCTGCTCCTACTGGTGCTCTCCTCGCTCTCACCCACATCCAGAGCAACAGTATGTGCCGACTGCGCAGTCAGCAGCACCTCAACAGCACTTGTCACCCTCACAAGGCCCCTGGAGACTTCACTGCTGCTGTGTGCCAGTCCCTCCTGCATGTTTATGCATCGCCTGCAAAGCAGGGAAGTGGCAGTGGCCAGGCGGTTGACTGCCCTTGTGTGTTGTTCTGCCCACTGCCTCTCCTTCCGCCTTGTTGCCCTGTCCTGGTCAAGCTTGCTGCACAAGAGCAGCACAGACTGGGACATGTCCCGTATGCCCGCAGCCATCTCTCCCATGCCCGCAGCCATCTCTCTACTTCCCTCCGCCATTGAGCTTATGCCCTTTTCAATGTTTGTTATATTTTCATTCAGGTGCCTCATCTGGCGTTGTACTGACTGGATGGCCTTCCCCTGCATGCGCTGTACTTTAACCATGCTTGACTCCAGTCCACAGAAGACACTGGGACCCTCACCATGTTGGAATTCACTGCTGTCTCTGGCCCTGCAGCGTCTGGCACCTGTGTGGGCCCCCTCGGTGCTGGACTGCTGATTGGCATTGCTGTCCTCACCAGCCACGGTTGATGTATCACCCCCCACCGTGTCTCCTGCTGATGACTCCATTTCCATTAGTGTGGCAACTACATGCCACTTGCTTTTTTGGACTGCAGGTGTTGTGGCAGCCAGTGATGCAAGCAGTTCAGGTGAGGACAGGAGTAGAGGTGAGCCAAAACGCTCTGGGGAGGCCTGCAGCTGTGTTGACGCTGGAAGGTCTTAGGAGGCTGGCTGTGCTGTTGGTGCAGCAGTTTCCTTTGTGGCACTCCTGTGTGTCTTCCCCCCGTGGTGCACTGCCTTCCTTCGCCTTGGTACGCCTGCGAGATGTCTCGCCTGTGGACACAAATTCGTACATTAGCGCTGTGGTCCTACAGCCCTGATTATACAATTAAATTCTGATCTCTGACACACTGTCACTATTGCCTCAGCTTATTACTGATGTGTGTCGCATGCCTTGTTGTTTTTTTTGTGCTGTCTGACATGGTTGGTGTTTCAATGACTACATCTCCCATAATGCCTTGTTGGTGTATATTGCAACATGTACTGGAGTGGGGTTCACACTACCACATAGGGGAAGGGAAAAGGGAAGAGGAAGGGGAAAGGGAAGGGGATGGAGTGGGGGTGATTGCTGTGCATGCTTCTTACCTTTTCTGGTGGCAGCTCGGGCTGAGCTGTCTGCATCTCCAACACCACAGACGCTGTCTGGTTCAATGGTGGGCTCCACCAGCTCCTCAAGCTCAGTTAGGGCAGGTGCCCTGTTCATCCCTCCTCCAGTCAGGTTTGCCTGTTTGTGGAGCTCAGCCATCTTTCGCTTCGTCAAGCTCTGGAGGTCGTACCACCTCTTCTTCAGGTCGTCAATCTGCCGTGTGGTCACTCCGATGGCATTAACCTTTGACTGTATTGCCAGCCAAATCTTCCTTTTGGCAGATTCTGCCATCAGCAGGGACTGCTTCCCAAACAATTTGTTGTGTTCCTTTACTACCTCCTCCACAAGGACCTGCAGCTCCATGGTGCTGAATTTAATCTTCCTCTTCCTCTTTGCACCTTCCCTCTCAGTGTCTTTGGTTGCCATGTTTTCACTTTCCCAGGAGTAATGTTTTTCAGTGGCTCAAGGGCTCTGCTCTGCTCTCACAGCCTCTCCAGCAGCTTCAGATTGCTTGCACCTGCATGGGCGTGGCCACTTCCTGGTTGGGAGGAGGGGTGGTTGCACCAGATTGGCTGAATCCTGTTTTTTTCTGATTTTGAATAGCCGATTCGGTATTTACCGATTCGGTATTTACCGATTCGGAATTTACCAATCGGTGTTGGGGATTCGGTATATATTTACCGATTTGTACCGATTCTGTCATTATTACCGATCTATTACCTACATCCCAAATACCGATTTCTTATTACCGATTCAGTAAAATTCGTTAAAATTCGGTATTTAAGAAACAGTATTTGGGATTTACCTACATATGGCCCTTAATTTCAACAATAAAACATCAAGAATCCTCACACAGCCTGCTACCTGGTATAACTCACATACAATACCAACCTCTGGCCTGTGATGGAATCCTCTAAACATGGTTGAGAAGATACCGAACTTAATGTATGGTGTGAGGTCGTACGGCAGAATGTGCACTATGTAATTATGAATTCATAACATTGCATACAATAACATAATGTTACTGTACTAAAGAGCATAATACCTATCCATTACTTCCATGCTCACAATTGTAATGTAATCCATTGAGGGAAACCTGATCTGGGAATGCTGATTAGATATATCACTGATACCTGATGTTACTCTGAGTCACAGTGTGAACTTCTGTCCTTCCAAGATCTCAGAGTGGAAGCAAAGAGGGTTGTGTTACATTCACCCAAGCCCTGTGTCTGAGCTGGTCCCCCAGAAGACTTCACTTAAGAGAGGGCAGGACCAATTGACCTGACTAGGGCCCCTGCATCCTAATGTCAGCATCTCTGTAATAAGGGGATAAAATAGTGAAACTGCATCAAGGTGCAGGTGGCAATATGTAGGTCTTTGTCGGGTAGGGCTACTCACTCTCTTCGCTGTTTGCTATACTGAGGGCAAGGTGAACTCAAACATAAAGTTACAGTAGGATGCAGGAGGTGGACTACTTTGACAGGCAGGGATTGTAACAGAAGGTATTAAAGGTATGATCTTGGTCTTACTCCCTGGTGCAACATCTTAAAGTTACCAAACCCAACTCAGATTGGCTCTCTTGGATCATATCCATGGTAGGAGGCATGCTCAACCTCTCAGTGCAGAGAATCACAATTAGAGAGCGATTTAACTCCACAACAGCAGTTAGGAAACTACAGATTAATATGGGCTTGGAGTTGATCCAAAGGTAAAAGAGAAGCCCCAGCGCATGACTAAGTTTGGCCCCCAAAGGGGACTAGACTCCTGGGGCCATCCACTTCCCTGACCAATCAGATCTGAGCTGGCTTCAACAGGTTGCTACTTATCAGGGGCGAATAGATACTTTCACAGGTACTTCTAACATTTATATAGTAACTTGTAGTGAGCGTGGCATTTGCACAGGAGAGGAAAGATACCTGAGGGAAGAAATACACATCAATGTTAAGTTCTTAGCATCCGCAGGTTCCTAGGGTGGAACCAAGATATAGAAGTACTAGTTGCTTCCAGCAATGTGATATCACATTACACACTAATCATGACAGGGCGTCCGGGTGTGAGTGAGAGCCCTTTACAGGGGGTGAAGGCTTGCTCCTAACATGTGGACCCATGCAAGAAGAACTGTGGGGTCAAGACAGAGGAAAGGAGGAAGGCGCCTTCTGGTTGTAGTTCTTGTCCCCAAAATGTAAATATCACACCTGATGGAGAGATAGTGCATGTGGGTAGACAGCTATGGACATCTGGTCAGCAGACAGAGAGAGAAACGGTCATAGGGCAATTGGGGTGAGGGCAGAGGAGCGCAGGATGGAATGGAAGAGGTATAAATAAAGAAGCCAATGGAGTGTGGATCATAGTGAGTGGGATCAGGGCATGGCAGATTTACTAATCATGGTCTATTGACAAAGAGATGCTATGCCAGGCCCGACAGCGATGGAGGGAGTACTTGGGAGGCAATAGACTGCTCCTCCTCTCCACAACGTCTACCTGGCCCATCTCTAACAGTTACATTTATCTAGGGTCTGAGAGTGTGTGCTGTAAGAATATTTGGTTTTGTAAAATATGCTAAGTGGTGTGTTGTAAAAGTAAATTTGGCCTGTAACTGACCCTCAACATGTCAAAAGTGCAGATTTGACCTTTCCTTATGGTTAAATAGAACCAAGGGATTTATGTATACCAGTACATAAGGCACGTATTGTCGTGGAACGTTATTACGAATTTAACCAATAGAGATTACAGCAAATACATTTGCTTAATTAACAGACAGCAAGAAACAAAACATATAAATAAAATGCATAATTTAAAACGTTTTAGCTTAAACCTGGACAATGTATTTTAAGTAGATACATTTTTATTCAACAACAAAAGGTCTTGGACCAATATTAGGGGGCGAATAATTTAACTAACACATGAAAAAACATGGGGGCATATTACCAAGGCAGGCGAAATGAAACTATCGCCGCTTTTGCGGCCATCGGCCGCATAACGGCGATAATTTCATCGCCCTATTAGCAAGCTGTCGCTAACATCAGTTAGCGACAGCTTTTAGGTGATAGTGAGCGGTTTGGGGCCCGCTTGCATGTCAGCAATATTTATCACTAATGACATGCAAAGTGGGCGTACCCAACTTGTTAGTGACTGAAAGCAGTCGCTAACATCGCTATCGCCTATTATCAACGCAGGCGTAGCGATTAAAAAATTCACGCTAAGCGCGAATATCGCTGAAAACTAACGCCTGCTCAGACCTCTTCTTAACCTGAATATCCAATGGGAGTTGGATATTCAGGTTAAGACCCTATTGGCGTTAATGCCTGAATATCGCTGGATTCCCAGCGATATTCACGCTTTGCACCGCTATCGCCGGATATTTTATCGCATTGGAGATAAATATTGCTAATAGATCGTTATCTCTGCGATAAAATCCGGTGATGCGCGGCGATAAAAAAAAATGCCACTAAGCTTATTTAGCAATAAATATCGCTAGTTGTTGATAATATGCCCCATGGATTATAATATGTATGTGTTTTTAGCTCATGGGTCTGTTGTTTATCAGATAAAGATTCTATTAATTACTGTCTATGTGAGATACTTTTTACATCTCTGAAAAAATTTGATTTTTGGCTGTACTCTATATTTGAAAGCAATTTCACATGTCAGTGGAACTGTATATGTTGAAAAAAATGTGATGTACTTCACAAGGAAAATAATTTTCATTATGAAATTATGTTTTTTATGTGCCTTTGCATATATACTATAAAGAGGAGTAAAAATCCAATACGAAAATGGACAAACCAGTGGTTGGTGTAATTGTAAGACATATTGTGATATAGAATACAAATATTTGTGTGGAAGAAGTTCCTAAGAAATATTGTTTTGCATTTATGAACTAGTCACACTAGTGGGTATCTAGGGCCATATTAGCTATAGTGCCCTGGGGGGGTACAGTGGGAGGGTGCTCCTGTTCTGTTTTTTAGAAGCGGCAGTAGGCACTTGTGTGACCCCTTCTGTAATACAGATAGCGCTGGAACACATATAGCATTATTGCAATCTAATGGGGGTGCTCCCTCATTTGCATTGAGGCATGGTCCCAATCAATTGTGGGAAATACTTTGCCTCTACGCCCGCCCAGTATTATAGACTCAACCATAGTGCCGAAGAGGCCATCAAGAGGCACAAATAGGTGGTTCACAGTTAGTGCACCCTCTGAGGGTGAGCCCTCTAAGGAGGAAAAGGGGGTTCCATGGACCCCCAGACTTACCCCTGCAGGCAGGTGCAGTCAGTCAAAGCACATGTTTGGGGATCTCTACCACCCTTCTGAACTGCAGGCCAGCTTCTACCGGCAAAGTGAAAGACAGAGAGGCTGCTTGAAACAGCCTCTCCACTTTTCACTAATGTGGTGCCCACAGGGCACTGCCTAGTTTATGTCCGCCGTGGTGTCCCCATCCCAAACCATGGCAAGTCCTCAGTGACATGGGCATGCCTCCCGGCATCCTGTCTCTAGTCATTCACCTGCGTGAAAACAATTATGCTAGAATTCATTGAGGAGCACAGGAGCAGCTGACTGAGAGGACTCCAGTCTCCAAAAGTGTCTGCCAGGGCTGTGTCCTGGCCCCAACACTGTTCTTGTTGCACTTAAGCAATATTGTGCACTTCCTATCCCACATTCATTCTGACGCCCCTTCAGTAGCTAATGTAAAAACTAAATCCTCCTTATTACTGATGATACCTTATTGATCTCCAAGACACCGAGCAGGCTTCAAAAACTTCTGAGTCACTTTGACGTGTTTTGTCGGACTTGTAGGCTGGGGATCAATACAGCAAAAAACAAACTTATTTTCTTTAATCTGTATAAAATACCCAAAGCAAGCTTAGTATTAGGGGGAACTCCACTTGAGAAGGTGTACTCATTTGTTTACCTGGGTGTCACACTTTTCTAATCTGACATGGAAGCCAGGCATTAATTAATAAGGTGTTTGCCAAACATAGACAGATAGTAGGGGCCATCCTTAAATAGCACCATGGCTCTGCCTTGTACGGAGCAGAGCTCTGGGGTTGTACCAACATCAACAAACCGAGCCAATCTGAGAACAAATTCTTAGGAGCCCTTGCCTTTTTGACCACCTCTTACCCCATGTCCTTGGGCTTGGGTGTGATAGAAAAGCTAGGCTGGCTCCATTATTATATTGGGGGACCTGAGCTTACCTTTTATGTTGCTGCCTTGCAGGCTGTCATCGAAGCAGATCTTTTGAATACAATTACCTGGCATCGATCAAAAAGACGGTGACCTCCCTAGGTATGAAAGATTAATCTCTGCATAGAGGCCATATTCCATCAAAAGAGTCTCTGAAAAAACAGTACTAGTTAAATGTAATGTCCAATGACATCCCAAAAGCTGCCACGTTGTCAAAAGATTTTTCTGATTTCAAGCCTTCTTGTACCTTTGACCATTTTTGGGACTCTATGAATGTACTGTAGGACAGGAAGATGTACTTCCAATTTAGAGTGGCAGCATTACAGCTGAAATCTTTTACCTCCAAATGGCTGGCATTGGAATCTACGGTTTGCCCAGTGTCTAATTCTTCCAAGAAAACTGTTCCTCATGTTCTTTTTGCATATCTCGCTTATGCCCGCCTACTATCGCCTATTTGTAGGCAGTTAGGCAGACGTAGGCACGGTATCACCCTTTGAATTCCTAGCTCTGACTACCGGTCTTTATATGCCTGTACCTGGGCGCAATGTGGCTGGTAGGAAGGTAGGCTCTCCGCCTTCATCAGAGACAGGGCTGATGGCAATGCTAATTGTCTAGTATCTAACAGCACATTCTTTTTATTCTGTATCTTGTAAGTTGACATTTGTACAGCCACCATATTTGGCTCATTCTAAATATCCCCAGAGTTGTATTGGCCATTGTACTGTGCGGTTATTGTCTGTGATGTCATGCCCTTTTACAATCATGGAAGTTTGCCTTGCACTCTACTTGCTCTTATTATGTTATACTACACCCAGGTACAAATTCGTTTTTTCTATATGTATATGTCAGTTTTTACTCTTTATTATGTATTTTAATGTATTTTGTGTACACTTTTATAGCCTAAGCAGCCAAAATTAAGTTAGTCTGACTTGACATGACTAATTCTGGAGTCTGATGAGCTTGGGTCAAAAGACGGTAAGTACATTCTTTTTAATTGAATAATATGGCGTTTGCAAGACTGGTGTTGTCTCGACATTAGACCAAAAGTAGCTCATCAAGTATTATAGAATGGTGCAGCCTGCTTATTGAATCCATTATAAATAAAACAACTCTTAATAAGAAGATATAAGGTTTTGGGAAGCTCAGCGCTAATGGGCATTGTTAGAAAGATTTTTTGATCTTGCAGAACTATATTTGAGTGACAGTGAATAAGCAACATGTGCAAGACTTTCTTTGGCATATTTAATGTTGTATGGCCATTTTACTACATATGGTTTGACAGCAGTGTGTTTTTAGGTCTTTATTGCATATTTCCATTTATGTATTAACATTTATCTCCTGTTCTCTTATTTTGCGTGAACATAGCTGGTGTATCTACAAGGTAGTTTTGTCTGGATACCCCAATAAAAATAAAAATAAAAAAGAGAAAATGTACAGGAATCTTGCGTGTTACCTGAGATTCACGTGTAATCCCTAAATTTTATGTATGCAACTCGGAATCAGCTGGTCATATTGATGCAGGAAGAAAAAGCTCATGGAGCAGTTCTGGCAGTGCACTGAGACTACTACTGCACAGTAGTTCCTTACAATTCAGAATGATGGACTAAGTAAACATTATGTACAGTTTGTAAACTGAGATTGTTAAATGAAAATTTCTGCCACAATCTAATTTTCCACTCTTGAGAGTAACACAATGTCCTGTTAAAACGGCATCCAATTGACTTTTTTTGTACTTTTATACTTGTCCCTTCTGTACTCCAGTTCTGAACGGTGCATCTCGATTTATTTTTATTTATTTATTCAAAGTTTTATCTAGCGCGAACAGGATCCTTACAGATATCAGAGCGCTTCACAAAGACAGGGTAGGGGCAGTAGGAGTGAACAGAGATAATGGGAGCAATATAGTAGTCACTAACATGGTCGGGTAGTAATAACATACATAAAACATATCAGTATACAATCAAGTAAACAAATTATATAAAACGGTACAAGTCATTGATCCCACTACCGAGTTGTTCAGGTACACCTTGGGTGTGTGAATGGCTTATATCAATGTCTTAGTGTAGAGTGAACACTGAGTGTGGGCATCGGGAGAGTGAATCAGAAAACCAACGTGTATCAAAATATTGGTCGGTAGTAAGAGAATAGCGTAGTAGTGACACCATCATGTTGGAAGTAATAGTAGTGACACCATCATGTTGGAAGTATAGTGTCAGAGGAAAAGGTGAGCAGTCATACAAAGCAATGCAGAGTCCCTGAACCAGCACCAATACGGTTCAGAAGATCTTGGCCAGAAGGATTGTTTTCACCTCTTTCTTGAAGAGTGCAGTGGAGGAGATCAGCCTGGTTTCAGGAGGGAGCGCATTCCAGATCCTGGGTGCCATTCCTGAGAAGGAGCGCTTGTATGTTTTCTCTTTCCGGAATCTACGAGGTTTCAGGAGTAGATTTTTTGTACTTCTGTTGGGTCTCGAACCTCCTGATATGGACAACTTTTGAGCGAGGTAGTTGGGTGCATTATGGTGCACGGCCGCGTGTGTCATAACTGCAATTTTTAGCTGTATTCTGGCTTCAAAAGGCAGCCATTTTAGGGACTTTAAGTCTGGGGATATGTGCGAATGTTTTCTTGAGCCAGTAATGAGTCTCGCTGCAGCGTTCAGGGAGGCTCTTAAGGGTGCAGTTGTGGATAGCGGGAGTCCGCTGAGGGCCACAATTCCGTAGTCTATTCGAGGGATGACTAAAGCTTGTACCTAAAACCTAGAAGCATTTTCCTTTTTTCGGACCACGAATATCTCCTCTTTCAAAATGGCAAGGTGTGGAGGTGAGGCAATGCGAGTCGATGTTTTACATAACATCTTTCACACCATCTTCAACTCTGACAAGAATGTTTTAGAACAGTTCATTATAAAAAAAAAAATCCATCTAGGTAAAAGAATCCTTCCAATTTATATTATACGAATGCTTTGTTTTCCCTCTACCCCTCTAAGCAGTTGCGTTCATAGGCGCCAGGTAATATGGGCTTGTGCGACTTGGGCCTCGCCATTGATTTATGATAAGTGCCCAAGGGTTGGGCCAGTATCAATCACATTGTTTTCTAGCTGAAAGTGCTCGAGGCTCATACTTTCAGAAAGATAAGTAACTAGATGTGAAAGAGTGATCTGCATTTTTAAAAGAGCCTGGGGCAGGGTGTCAGAGACATATACGGCTGCAATTCAAAGCTATCTCCCATTCTTTATACATTTAGCATCCAAATATTATACCATTCGAGGTAGAATATGTATTTTTAGTTTTTGAAAACCTGCCCTTTATAAGTGCATCAAGCAAGCATTTCCCCTGTTTTAAAATGTCACTTTGACTTATTCATAAGGTCATCTCCTCGCTGAGTGGAAAATATGCATGTGATTTACATTAGTAAAATTCCTTTAATGTTCTTTTCACATTTCCATGATCCATTTTATTTATTTTAGAGTGCTCGAGCAGTCAGGGGGCCTCCTCGGGCACCAGTAGAAACAAAACATGATCATAACCCTCTTAGAAACCGCCACGTGGTTTAAAAATGAAAATATGCACCGAGATTTGAATATTCACAGGCATATATAATGCACACTGCTAGGGTTTTACCTCACCTATGACTGTAAAGAAGGGCTGCATAAAATTATTTCCCCACCTATTTCTATTTGGTCTTGGACCCTGCTTGTGTGGCGCAAGGTTGACAAGCTGGGGTATCCAGCACTGTCTGGTTGGTGCTACAGAAATTGTATATATAACTTGCTCATTGTTCTTGAGCTAAGATGAGTTCTTTCTTTCCAGGGTCTTTTTACGTAGACCATCGTGTAGTTAGGGGCATCCTGTGGGGCACGCTCGTCATTTCTCCTCGCATGGAACTGCTCATATGAGGGAGTCTCACCAATAAACCAATAAGCTGCAGTTTGTCCTGTCTTCCCCTCCAGATTCTCTAAACAATAGCAGGTATCCTTGTTTTCTCTCTCTTAGCAGTCACACAATTCCCTTTTCTCTCTTCCATCTTGAGAAGTCACTTCTCTTTCTTCTTTCCCGTCCACCCTTACAGGTTGTTGCATTTCCGGTTGTCCCGGAAGCAATTCCCTTTCAACAGAAACCAAAGAAAATGATGGTCCAGCAGTAGAAACTTCCTGCATGTGACATGAAACAATTGATATGAGTTTTTTTTATTATATTATAGGTTTCTATGTTGGGAAAGACTGTGAAGATGCCATCAAACCCTAAGATGGAAGCAGTTCATTGTTTATCTTATAATTTAACATGTATTGAAGAGTATTATCGATCAGTGTAAGTGCAAAGAAGGCGTGCACGCTCAGGCTAGCATACTAACATTGAGAGAAGTAATTCAAGATTTTGAGATTCAAAAGAAAGTCATGCTCCTTACTTTGTAGCTGCCACTCACATCCGAGCTTAGTTCGTGCTTTGAGCTGCTCTATCGATCCTGATGTCATACACTGGTTTTAAACAATTGTATTTTGCACATTGTGATAATTTTTTTAACTGCTTTTAACTTCTGTACTTACTTGTGGTGCCTGATTTGTGCTCTACAACGCTGTCCCCGGTCTGTCACGGCGAATAGTGCCGATTGCACGGAGGGACGCGACTCCTCCTACATGCACCTCATTTCCTGCCCCATGGCATAAAAAACAGATAGCTGTCCGGCTGCGCAGCACTGGGTGAATGTGCACCGCGAGGCTTGCTACTGATTTTAAACCATTGTATTTTGCACATTGTGATAATTTGTAAACTGCTTTTAACTTCTGTACTTACTTGTGGTGCCTGATTTGTGCTCTACAACGCTGTCCCCGGTCCATCACCGCGAATAGTGCCCATTGCAAGGAGGGACGCGACTCCTCCCACATTGCACCTCACTTCCTGCCCCTGGGCATAAAAAACAGATGGCTGTCCGGCCACGCAGCGGACGCGCGCAGTGGGCACTGCCGGCACACCAAAGTCAAGCCCGCTGGCCATGCTGCCATATGTGGGTGATAAGGCCATATGTTGCTCTCGAGACGGGCTGATGCTTCTTAATGGCTCGACCTGCCCCAAGATACACCAGATTGATTTAACAAAGACCCCACTGCCGCACAGCTGTTGTACATGTGGCCAGATGCTGAATCAGGTCAAAGAATTAAGTATTGGAAAAGCATCTCCCCTGGGCAGGGCGATCAAGCACAATGATAAAATTAGTGTGTGCCTCGTCAATTGTAGATCACTGCCCAAGCATGCGGAGGAGGTCTGGCTAGTGTTAGCAGAGGCTATTTGCGATGTTATGTTCTTAACTGAAACCTGGCTAAACACGGACGCGGTGATAACAATTGCCTTGGCCATCCCACCAGGTTTTAAAATGTGTTATGCCAATCGAGAGGGTAAGTAAATGGGGGTGGGGTGGCCATTATTTTCAAAGACTCGTGGGAGCTAGTGTTCTCTGCCCCACTCCACGTACAGGGCATTGAAGGTCTCAGTGTTTGCCTACAAATCAACCCCTCTTCCTCCCTCCCGGGCATTATCATTTATAGACCACCCGACTGTGCAGCGGCTGCATGTCAGGCTCTGTGCAATTTTATTGCTCAAAAATCGGTAGTATATACCAATTTTATGGCCCTTGGAGATTTTAATTTGCATGTGAATGACCCTAACTGTGCACAAGCAGCGCAATTGTCTCGTCCTTAGCAGGTGCTAATCTCACACAACTGGTGTCCTCCCTGACGCATAAAGCGGACCACACCCTGGATTTAGTTTTCTCCAACATTACTGCCATTGATATGGAAACTCCCTACCCTATGGTGTGGTCAGATCATTACTTGATTCCTTTTTCGGTTACTCTGTCTAAACCAGGTCAAGTTAAGGGCAATTGATCAATTCTAAAAAGAAACTGGAATAACCTGACCAAAGTATCTTTAAGCCCTATCCTGCAGGACAATTATCCTTGTCTATCTTCTGACCCCAATGTAGATGCAGTTGCTATAAATGAATGGATTGCCACTGCTGTGGAGTCTGTTGCTCCGACCAGAGTGGTGAAATCCATTAGATTGTCCCCTTCTGCTCCCTGGTACTGGAATACCCTCAAAGAAGCTAAAAGCAGGTGCAAACGGTTAGAACGCCAGTGGAGAGTGTGCTATGGTCAATTAGCAAAGGGAATCTACAAAAAAGCACTAACAGATTTTCATAAGTCACTAAAAGCAACCAGGCGGGATCATATTGTTTCGAGCATCCACAATGCAGATCACTCCATTACTTTAAAGTGGTCCAAACCTTCTTTAAGCCAAAAGCGATAGAGACTGAAGTGATACCGTTCCTAGATCTGTGCGAAAATATTGCTAGCTATTTTGACAATAACATTTTAAAGGTCTACGACTCCTTCTCGACCTCTGAGGCAACTGAGAAAGCAGATATACCTGTGGGTGCAGTGGAGGTATCTCCATTTACTAATTTCACACCTATCTCGCCTCAAGAGGCTCTAGCAGAAATTCAAAAATGCTGTTCAGGCTCCCTAGATGATCCATGCCTCCTAAACTGTGGAAAATGCTATCCCTCTCCCTGATGGGCGGGCTACTTCATGTATGGTAAAAAAGAAAGGGAGGACTCCTTATTGGTACAATCAGGGACAAGGAGAAAGGAAGTGAAAAAGCTTATCGAGTCCCGTAAGAACAACTCTTGAGACCCTTTACTGTACTGCCCTCATTCCTCACAATGCCCACTATGTAGAAACATATACATAATTATACAATATTCATCAAGAAGTGAAATCGCAAATATATAAATGATAAAACATAAATTGGTATATTAAAAAATAAACAGTTTATTACAGATCAATAAAATCACGAATCATTCACATCAATAAAGTGCCATATATTAAAATTCTATCTGAGTTGTTTAAAAAAAAGGGTAATCCTTATACACATGTAAACCAATACAGAATCATGAAATTCACAGTTGTCACAATTGTTATAAGCCTCAAACGGTCACAGTTGTCAAAGTTGTCGACGCAGCGTTTCGGTGTATTATGATATCACCTTCATCAGGACAAACAATTCTGCGGGAATTAATTAGCCCTCTCGTTTTAATTGGAGGTAGTCTGGTTGACGTATCTCAAATGATAGAGACTCTGATATAGTCCATAAAATGTGAAATTCCTTTCTGTAGGGGGACATAAAGTTAAGCAGAGTAACTGAGCACTAGGGTGGCCAGGCTTCGTCTTGGCATTTATTAAAATACTGCCCCACGTTTTGTTGATGACGTTTGGTGTTACCTGTTAAATTCAGGAACTCAGTAGTGAGGATGTAGCTGGAGGGGGGCCACCGTATTTTTAAGGAGTATGTACCCACAACGAAGGGTTAATTGGCCCTTACTGCAGCGTGACTGGATTCTTTTAATTTGCTGTCAGCGCTGAGTTTTCGTTTATAGCGTCTTTATCAATTCGACCTTTTTCCTTAGTGTCGGCCTCCCTGCGCCCCTCTCAGCTCCTCGACTTCTTGCTCAAAGGCTGAGAGGGGCGCAGGGAGGCCGACACTAAGGAAAAAGGTCGAATGTATGGAACACCTCTCTTGACACGGGCATCTTTCCAGATAAATTGATACATGCAACGCTTCTCCCTTTGAGAAAAAAAACAAATGGTGACCCAGGAGACCTCAGCAACCTTAGACCCATCTCTCTGCTCCCCACCCCAGGTAAAATGTTGGAGAAGTTGGTCCAGCGCCAACTGACCAACTATATTGAGAGGACTGGCGCCCTGCATGATACACAATCCGGTTTCCGGGCGGGGTTCAGCACGGAGACCGCTCTCCTTGAAGTGACAGAGCCGGTAAGATGGTTGATGGACTCATGGGCATCAGCATTGTAGGTGCTCCTGGATCAGTCTGCTGCATTCGACACTGTCGATCATACCTTACTGGTACACAGAGTAGAAAGAGTGGGATTTGGGTGGAAAAGTGCTGACCTGGTTGACATCCTATCTAAGTGGGCGCACCCAGAGAGTCACCCTACAACCATTTGAATCTAATCCGAAACATCTTTGGGGCGGTGTCCCTCAGGGTTCAGCTCTGAGCCCTTTACTTTTTAACCTCTACCTTGTTCCGCTTTTTTCCCTGATTGCCACCTGGGGACTGAAAGCGATTTCCTACGCCGATGACACCCAGTTGGTTTTCCCTTTTCAGGAGCGGACGGTAGATGCATTCAAGAACTTCAAAGAGTGTCTGCGAGATATAGCACTATGGACGAACACTAACAAATTAAAACTTAATGCAGGGAAGACAAAAGTTCTGCACTTCGGTAAGGGCCCAGTGCCAGATACAGATCTGTGCTGGCCATCAGAAATGGGTCCACTGCCGTCCCCTGCTACACATATTCGGAATCCAGGTGTGAGATGGGAGGCTGACCTCTCTTTTTCGGCCCAAATACAGCAAGTCTCTGGAATATGTTTTAGTAAACTAAAAAATCTCCAGAAAATGTTACACTTCCTACCGGAAGACTGCCGCAAATCCATAGTCCATGCCACAGTTACATCTAGGCTAGACTACGCAAATGGCTTATATCTTGGCCTCCCCAAATACTCTATTTGCTGCCTCCATATGCTACAGAATGCCGCTGCAAGACTGGTCAGACGCATCCCGTTTCGACACCATGTCTCTCCGCATCTACATGAGCTCCACTGGCTCCCAGTAGAGAAAATAATTAAATGTAAGGCCATGACATTGGAAATTGCCCTGGCTATCTGAAGGAAAGACTCTGTCCCTATAAGCAAATTCAAGCGCTGAGGTCCAACTCTCATAACTTGATGTGTACCCCCGCTTTGTGAAAGTGCGTCTAGGTGGTACAGCGTTCACAGTTAGAGCGGCCAAAATGTGGAATACCCTACCAGGGAACCTCTGACAAGCTAATTTAGAAACCTGTTTCAGAAAGGCCTTGAAGACA